>NC_138925.1:0-1200000 GCF_965231255.1 Vanellus vanellus | reverse complement strand
CTTGCCCAACAGCCTGAGCCCTTAAAAACGGGAATCAGTCTGAAAAGGTTTAAATTACTTTAGTTCTTGCATTGCGTACAAGCTTGAGCCCCTGGTCAGGTTTGCAAGATCTGTTTTGCAATCAAGAGGCGCCTTGGCTTCTCACCCCTGATGGCCTCCCGACCCAGTCCGGTAGACTGCAGCAGTCCAGGACTGTCCCCCTGCTAAACACAGCGTCACCCTCACTCCCTCACTGTTTGCTCTGTCAGTGTCTCAGCTGCATTTTTTTTTTATTTTTTTTTTTGCAGACCTCTTGTTTCTGGACTGATGCCCTGCTAGGCTGGACAGCTTGGGCTCTGCCCCTGTGCTGCAGGTGAGCACTGGAAGCAGGATGCTCTCCAGCATTGGATTAATCCCCCATCCTCCCCAGTCTTCATACATTTACTTCCCCACGGTGGTCCCTCATTAACACCCCACTGCTGTCCTCCAGCTGCTTTCCCTGTTTACACCATTTCCAAGACTAGTAGGACTTTATGAATCATTTATCTTAAGCAGCAATTATTGTACAAACAAGTTATTAATACTGTGGCTATCAGCTTGCTCTAAACATCAGAGACAAAGCGTGAGGCATTAACATCGCAGAAGATGGATTGAGATAAGGATTGTTTCGATCATGTGAGCCCCCCTCATCCTCTCCCCACTCACACAGGCAATTTCAGGGATGCCTGTGGGGTACCTGGTCTGAGCAGCTCTCCAGCGCGAGACTCAACAGCAGAAGGCAGGGACAGTCTGGCAGGAACAGGCCAGCAAGGAATAAGCAAAGTGACCATCCTGTAGCCCAGGTCACGCAGCTGAGCACAATGCCATGTCTTATGCACTGGAGTTTTTGCAAGGCAGGGAGAGGTCTGCCAGTATATGTCCCAGAGGAGCAGTGCCTCTTCCCGAACATCACCAGTTGCACTCTGCAGTGGTAGCAGCCCTGGGAGCTCAGGAGGGTGTGAGGCACCTTCAGCTGGCCAGGCTGAGGAGCTTCTGCAGCTCCATCTCGGGGAGCAGGACTCACCTGCCTGGATGCATACCTGCAGAGGTGAGGGGCTAGGAGGCTTCAAAAGTCCTTGGGCAGGGTGTGAGGAGAGTGATGCTCCAGCATAGTGTATTCCAGGGAAACCTGCAAGAAAGAGAGATGCCAAGCTGCCTGTAAAACGATGCCTTTCTGCAGGAGGGTAACCAGCACAACCCTCAGCATCTGGTCAGTGGGGAAAACTTCAAAGCTGAAAACAAAGGCAATTCAATCACAGCTGCGAATCCTGCTAGGATAAATTGTGTTTGCACAACCTCAATTACTTCAGTTAATTTGTGATATAATATACAAGGTTTCCTGGTGACAACTTAGCACGGCAGCATCGCTCTGCCCCATACAGCACCCGTCAGCCGCGATCCAATCCAAGCCTGGGGAAGCACAGGAGTGGCTCAAACTGTTTCTGGGACGAGTGAGCACCCTATGGGGGTGGGGGGGACCCTGAGTCAGGCTGGCTTGTGCCTTCCTGGGACCAGTTGCAAGGGGATGGACCAGCCCCTGGGACTCCTCAGCCTTGTCCTGGCCATGCTGGATGAAACAAGATGTGCTTCAGTGCACGAAAACATTCTAGGGGCTGGGTTCGAACAGGTGAGACAAGCACGTGGAGTGTGCTTCGTCTCACCTTGCAAGGAAGAGATGTGCTGCTGGGAGGGATGAAGCCCCCGGAGGAAAGGCTGGTGTCAGGTCCAGGAGGAGAAATCAAGCCCACAAGGCTGATGCATGTCGGCTTCTCCCCACCCGCCCTTGGAGAGGAGACAGATGGATTTTGGCACTGCTACTGTGCGAGCAGCCCCTGCGTGCAGGCAGGGCGGCTCTGCCTGCTGGCAGCCAGGCACGTGGCTAATTGAAGCCGAAAGCATCATCTCCTCTGGTTGCCCGAGCCATCCCCAGCGCCGGCACGTGCGGCACACGCTGGCCTCTCCCTGCAGCCCCCTTGGGGAGTGTCCCCCGCCTTGCAGCCCCTCGGAGGGACCTCCGCGCGGCTGAGGGTGGGGTTTGCAGTTGCGAGAGTCCCAGGAAAGCTTTTTTAGCAACTTCTTCAAAGCTGGCGTGTTTGAGGCTGGGGTCACAGCGAGGCCATTCCCTGTCGCTTCTCCACGAGCTCTTCCCCCAAACACACAAAGCTGTTTTCAAACGGATTGAGATGAATCACCTCTACTCCACAGACAAACTTTTCTCCCCCTCATTCTCCTTTGAAGATGCTCACAACATGCTGGACTTATCAAGACTAATTTTAGAGGAAAACAGAAAAAAAATATGCAAACTACAGACTCAGGCCCCTGAAGACTAAAGCACTGTCTAAGAGCTCTTCTAAGGCGTGCAGATGCAATGAGGCTGCCTTATCTCGGAGTCAGCGCTGGAGTAGAGAGCCACGTAACGAGGGACTATTTCCCATCTGCTGCATAAATCTAAAGTTACTTCAGGCAGAATGAGGAATCAGAAGATACTTCAAAGGCATTTGAGCTCTGTATCTGTGTCAAACCGCAGCTCTAAGCACTCTGTGTTGCCCTCCTATTAAAGATGAACTTTTGTACTCTGTTAGACATCTTAAAAAGCAAAAAACATAAGTTCATTTGCTTTTCAAGTACTCCCACCCCCACCCCCTGCTCAGCTCCTTTGCAAAATAGGAGGCCGTTAGGATATTTGTGAACAAACAACCCCGGTTTTGCTGCAGAGGTTTCATCCTCCCTGTCAACACCGGAGGGCTGGGCTGGGTGCAGTTGCCGTTCCCCCGTCTTGCCCAGCACCGAGGGGAAATGTCATCACGGCGTCAGCGACACGGTGGGACCAGGCACCCACTTCCCACGGACACGTCCCCAGCATCTTCGGGGCTGAAATGTTTGTGCCCTGCCCTGCCCGAGACCTGGGGAGGTTTGCTTGGAAGGAGAGCGAATAAGGCTGACTGTCAAGATAACCCTTTTCCTTGAGGAGTTTGTGGCTTTGTCAGCACTTTTTGCAAAATGAGATGAAATGTGGAGGGTTTTCAGCCGTGAAAATTAATCACTTCATTTTAAGCTAGCACTAAGCCCCCATGGCCTAGGGTCCTCATGGGAGGCTGTGGCATCCCCGCACAGGCTGGTGGTCACGTTACTCTACAGGACTCCACGCACCAGTGCGGTGAGCCCTGTGGGAGATGCCGGCTGGGTGGTGGAGAAGGGAGTGCAGCACAGGACGCCCTTGACTGGAATCAATTTATGGCACTGAAACAAAACAAAGGGCTTTGCTGTTTCCAAAATCCACTGTGCATTTGCCAGTGGATCAGCTGTCTGGTACTTTACATAGTATTTCTTGACAGGACTGTAGCTCTGCTTTTTTAATGAGCAACAGTCCCATTACTAACAAGGCAGCCTGGAGGGAGGGTGGCCCCAAAGAGATGTGCATAGCCAGGAGCTGGAGAGGATGGGAGAGTCAAGGCCAAGCAAAGCCTTCAAAAACTCCAGGGTCTGAAGGGAATATTTGTCAGGGGCAGTGGGGAGAAAGGGTATAAGAAGAGAAGGAGAAAAATGTTAGGAAGAAAGAGAAGAAGACATGGGTAGGGCATTTTACAGAGAGATCAGAGGCAGGGATCACAGTGGGAGTAATTAGGGGTTTGTGATTCAGGTGTGAGACAAAAGGAGGGGAGCATCCAAAAGGGAAGAGGAAGCAGAGAACAAGGAGGAATTCAGTCTGGCAGCAGGCAGGCAGGAGGGGATTAGTGCAAATGCAGGGAGAGAAGAGCTAGAGGACCAGCAAAGGAGGAGACAGGTATGGCATAGCAGGCTTGTGAATTGCTGCGATAATGAATTTCTGCACTGTCTTTCTTGGAGAAGGTGCGGTCTCAGCAGAGGTGAGGGCTGTGCAACGCCAGTACCTGGCAAAGTCTGCAGGGATGAGATGGGGTGTTGGATAATGCAAACCAGGGGTCACGGGCACAGCCAGTCACTGTAGCATCCCTATCATCCCTATTCGGGAGAGAGGGGGGACTGGGTGGTGATGGGGTACAGCTGGCAGAAATGATGGATATGAGGAGCACAAAAGATATGAGCTTTCAAATTAGGAGAGAAAATAATGCTGGCAACTGTGCCTTAAATGTGTGAGTTCCACGTCCTAGCTGGGGCTGCTGTCCCCATGGCTGCACAGAGCCAGAGACAGGGGCAGGATGAGGGCAGGTTTGTACAGACCATGCTGAAACCATTGGAGATTCCCAAGTTTGGGAGCACGTACTGTGCTACATTTGCACTTTGCCCTGAGAAGTCCAGGGTCTGGGGGAGCAGCGGTGACAGGATGTGTCCTCTCCCCCCTGGCCTGGGGGATCTGTGCTTGCATGTCAGTGGGACGGGCCCTGGCCTCAGTTGAGATCAGGAACCACATGCTGAAGGAGATCACGGACAGACCTATCTCCAGCCTGTGAGAAGTTGTCCTGTGTCAGCAGTGACAGCCTCGATTGGACTACTCTCATGTGGAGTCCTGCAAACATATTCGCCAGTCCATGTTGATGCCAATGCACCCCCAAAGTTACCCGGAGGGGAGTGGAGGCTGGCTGTGTGGATTTGGAAAGCTCCATCAAATCAACATTCAGACCTTCTCTTCTAGTTTATTAGCAAATTAAACCCCTCTCTAATTTTCATTATCAGCAGCACATGAGCAGTTCAGGGAAACAATTTTCTAGCAAACTCAGTGGATGGATTTGGCTTGGACTGTTGCCTGCTCATGGCATGTGTTTTCCTAGTGCCTTTCCAACTCATGATGGGGCATCTGAGAAGCTGTAGCTGCGTGCCCAACCTGTCTAGCATGAAGTAGCAGGGCAGATTAAGCTCAGGACCAGCACAGAGCTCTGTGTGGCATAGGGACTGGCAGTGCACACTGCAGGTAGCCCACAGCAGCGTGGCAATCCACAGGACATGGACAACCAGAGCCAGCCCAACACCTTTGGCAGAGCTGTCCCCCAGAAACACATCCTTTCCTGTTTCCACCTCCCAGACCTTCAGCATCCCACAACCAGCACACATCTCCATCGCATCCCTCTCACTCTCATCTTCCCAGCTGAACGGCCCTAATTCATTCATTCTCTCTTCATATAGCTGTTCTGTCTCTCCTACCATCCCACCCCTTTCCTTTGGCCCTATTTTTAGTTGTAAGGCATTTTTTGAGTGCAAAGGCCAGAACTGCCCATGCTGCTCAACTCATGGGAACTCAAAGTGTCTGTGTTGTTCCCAATACTTTTCCTAATAAATTTACCTTTCTTTTTGCTGCTCGGCATAGTTCCAAGGTACTATCAGGGAGCTCCATGTGGCTGAAAGATCCTTTCTGTGTGGTCATTGCTAATTTGGAGCCCATTGCCACGTACAATTCGGGTTTCTTTTCTATCTGAATTACTGTGTGTCTTTTGGCATTGACTCAGGTGCCATTTTATCTCCCAACTAGTCACCATTTTGTCTTTTTTTGCAAAATGGTCACTTCAAATCTGAACATTTTGAATAGATTATCATCTCTGCCTCAGTTTTCACCACCTCTTCTGAGTGTTACAAGCATGCTAACAAGCCTAGGACTCTCTCTAAATCCCTGGGCCTCTGATGATAACCTCTTCCATCGTGAAAACTGGACATCTCCTCCTAGCTTTTGTTTTCTCTCCTTTAAGCTGGTTATCACTCCATAGGACTGAACTACGGCACTGTTGTGCTTTAGGCCTAAATCCACTACTGGGGACCTGAAGGACCCCAGATGGGACCGACAGATGCTCCCCTCTACCCCTCTTCAAAGGGAGAGGCAGAGGAGGAAAAAGAGACTTATGAGTTTAGAAGGAACTAAACTAATTTAATGAAATATTAATAATAAAATAAAAAGAAATAATGAAATATATACAAAACCATATCAAGCTCCCGAGATGACAATCACGTCACCGGCTGGCACTGGGGCAGTCCCAGGCTGGATGCAGTGACAGATGGGAACTGGATTCCGGATCTGCATTCAGGATCGGGATCACAGGCAGAAGAACAGAGTCCTCCTCAGACATCGGCCATTGAAGGAAGAGCGCTGACCCTTTGATCCCTCAGCTTTTATACTGAGCATGAGGCAGATGGGACGGAATACCCCATTGGTCAGTTTTGGGTCACCTGTCCTGTCTGCTCCTCCCTGCAGGTGGGACCCCATTATGCTTTTCCACTTCCGACCCTCCAACGGGGCAAATAACAAAGTTGGTTGGCCTTGGGGGTTATAGCAACAAGTATAAGCAGAACCTCTCTGCATACCATGCCCGGGCATCAGCTATAGACAATTGGTCTTATCACTGTGAGAGAGTGAACACTGTCTGCACAATGTGCTGTTAATTTCAGTAGTTAGAAGAGGCCCAGCTAAGAAGCGAAGTTACTGAACAAAATTGGTTCTGTTTTACCTCAAACCAGGACAGGCACCTTAGCATCTATAAGAGCCTTTGCTGAGGGAACTTAGGCACAGCCTTTTGACATCTAAGTACATGATGTTGGCCATAATCATCCTTCTCCATGTCCTTTTTGACCTCTTCAAAGATGTCTCCAGGGTCTGAGAGACCTGACTGCTCTTTACAGAAAATCTTAGGGCTCTTTCTTAATGAATTATGTTTATCCAGGTGTTTATTAAGTCCCATTCCTCATTGTAGTTTGCCTCAATTGCTTGGTGTGGCATTCAGACCTGCTGGACATATGCTGTCCAGATGGCCGCAGAGATTTTGTATGGATTGGTGTTGTGCCTTGTCACCTTTCCACACCAATTTGAGGTTACATGTTGGATTTGTAGCTGATCTGATTTTTTTCTGGAAGTCTTGTCTGAGTCCCACACAGCCCTGGCCGTGTCGTTTGCATGGTTTGCAACACTTCAGGCACTTGCTTTGCTCTAACACTGCCTCTGACACTTCTCTTTGGCCAATTTCTCAGGTTTATCCCCTGGAAAAGCCCTTGTGGTAAGGGAACCTTCTTGATCATAGATGTGCAAAATACCACTGCAAAGGTTTAATTTTATTTTTCTGTGGAGCTACGCGCTCTTCCTCTCCTCCTTTGCTACATTGTCATCTATGAGAGATGACAGCTTCCTGAGGATCTGGCCTCCTAAAGTGTAGGAAAAGTTGCATTCTTAGCTTTTAAGCTACTAACAAGTTGCTCTTAAAAATATTTAATTCATTATGGTTTGGCACTTAATTTGCCAGGGTCTGGGCACATTTCTGTTTTCCTCATTTGGACATCCCTTTCCTTTTGTTTCTAAGACACTGGTTTACTTTCCAGTTTAACCATAGTAGCCTTTTAAGATCTAGCAATCCTATTCACAGTGTTGAAAAGAGCGTTTCTCCACCTTAATATACAGCTGATGGCAATGCAGAAGTTTTACAAATTTTTAAACATTGCTTACATTTTTAGGCTTTTGCAAAGTAGCCTAGTAGTAGCCCTAAAAGTATGGTTTATCATATTGGAAGATAGCAGAGGCAGTTATGGACTAACAAGCGTGACCAAGACCCCAAAATGGATTTACCTCATTTGAGAGGCTTTTCCATTAATTTGTTTCACTCCAGGCAAATTATATGTGCCTCTCAAATCAGGCTTAGTGGAGATCTTAGTCACAAACAATTGGTCTCAAACCGCAGAGATCAAGGGTAGTTGATATCTCTTTTTTCCTCTAATCTAATTTGATTCCCAATAGTCTGTGGCTAATGCGGGCACACAATGCACCAGACAGAGCATTTGCAGCAGAGACAGGGACGTACAAGGCGGTGTTAAGATCTTACTTACATTATTATCTACAGCTATGGCAGTTGCCAGCAATGCTGGGAGGATTTGGGGAGCGGAGGAGCACAGAGACCTTGGCCTGACGCAACCAGGGTCGAGAAAGGAGATCACGATCTTTTAAATATGGAAAGGGATTATCCGATTTCAGTGACAATTCTGTTAGCACATAAAATCTGCATAAACCGCCTGTGACCACGTTGACACGGAAAATTAAGAGATTCATAAACACACAAAGGGAAATGGTTTCCCAAGCAGGGAGAAGGGAACAAAGAGGTTTGGGATTAATACCATAGCAAAGGATCAAGGCAGGAGTGAGCCTGGTCCTGAGCCTGGAAATGCAGGTCTGCATCACGAGTACTCATGCAGCCAGAAAAACAGCATCCCCCAGAGAGGCCGAAAAGGATGGTCCATCACTGCCTGCGAGCATCTCTTTGTCAGGTCCTGCTCACCACCTGCAGGGCCAGAAACAATATTTTTCCTTAGTAATTTTTTTTTTCCCCCATAGCACAGTCTCTTGGTTCTCATCCCTGCAGGAGCACTGAAACAGCTGGACTAATGTACAGGATAACACCAGCCAGGCCGGACACCTCTGTCTCCATAACTGAGGTCAGAAAGGAAGCTTCCCCAGCCAGAGAGACAGAGACACTGTTATTTTTCCTCTGTACTGTAGGTTTTGCCCACTTTCTCCCAGGATTAGCTGGAATTTTCCCCAGAGAGATTGCCTGCTGTCAGTTCTCTTCCTTGATACCTGCCCAGCATTGCAAAAATATCCTGTCTTTGCCTTAATATTTTACAAGACTTGGGAACGTGCAGTGAATGTGCTTTTGGAGCCAATATCCCCGATTGCCATGACTGTGGGAAGCTTGGCTTGACTCAGGAGGTCCAGTCTCTCCTTGACCCCCTAAGCCAGGTATATTGTCTTCTGCTGACAGGGCAAAGGATGACTTTAGGGGACCTGGATGAAGCAATCAGGGATGAATAGGTGGACAAAAAAATAGGACAAGTCACAGCCGGAGATGGTGTAGGGTGGAGCTGCAGCCAGTGTCCTTAGGGATAGATTCTACAGTCCAAGATGTTGAAGGTGTTCAAGGCCTAAAGAAGAGGAAAGTTGCCATAGAAGAAGCTTGAAAAGTGCAGGAATTTGCTGAAATTCCAGCCAACTCCTGTCTGCATCCCACATCTTCATTAGACACCAAAATAAGCACAAGACTAGAAAGGATCACCTTGATACTGCTGGGGTAGCCTTGACAAGGGAAAAATATATAGAATTCTAGAATCATAGAATAATAAACCACTGGTTGGAAGTGACCTTGAAGATCATCAAGTTCCTACCCCCCTGCCATAGGCAGGGACATCTCCCACTAGACCAGGTTGTCCAAGGCCACGTCCAGCCTGGCCTTGAACACCTCCAGGGATGGAGCCTCAACAACCTCTCTGGGCAACCTGTCCCAGTGCTTCACCACCCTCAAGGTGACAAACTTCTTCCTAATGTTCGATCTGAACCTGCCCTCTTCCAGTTTAAAGCCATTCCCCCTTGTCCTATCACTACATGCCCCAGTAAAAAGTCCTTCCCCAGCTCTCCTGTAGCCCCTTTAGGTACTGGAAGGCTGCAATAAGATCTCCCCAGAGCCTTCTCTTCTCCAGGCTGAACAACCTCAACTCTCTCAGCCTCTCCTCATTGGAGAGGTGCTCCAGCCCTCGGATCATCCTCGTGGCCCTCCTCTGGACCCACTCCAGCAGGTCCATGTCCTTCTGATGTTGGGGGCTCCAGAGCTGGACACAGTACTCCAGGTGGGGTCTCACAAGAGTGGAGTAGAGGGGAAGAATTCCCTCCTTTGACCTGCTGGCCACACTTCTGATGCAGCCCAGGATACGGTTGGTTGGGCTGCGATCGCACAGTGCTGGCTCATGTTGAGCTTCTCGTCAATCAGCACCCCCAGGTCCTTCTCCTCAGGGCTGCTTTCCAGCCATTCTCCGCCCAGCCTGGATTGGTGTTTGGTTAAGGTGACACAAAGACTCTCTTTGTCTAAGAGGGTCTGCACCAAGCATGAGACAAGACCACAGACTGTGCCCATGGAGATTGCTGGAAGCCGGGGAAACACTGAACCTTTCTCCTTATGCATGGGTATGGTCTAGGCATTGAGTGCCTGTGCTGGGAAATGTCCCATAGGACATCGTGGAGATGATCTAAAGCAGCTTTGTGCCAGCCACATCCTACAAAAGCCTCTGGTGGAGAAGTCCTGAGAGGGGGCTGAGGCAGGTCCTTTGCACACGGTGCAAAGGGAGACGTGTTGAAATTCAGCACAGCACACATGAGCGATTCTTTTTAAATTCTCAATTTAGCAGCACCCACATCCAAGCAAATGATATCAGAACTGCAGAGAGCAGTTCTGTAAGGGGAATATAGATGGGCTGTTGGGGTAAGGAACCACGCATCACCCCTCCCACAGAGCCAGTACATCCTGAACCAAAGGCAATTCAAAGCATGGAGAAAGCTGCTCAGGTTTGCTTGGATGTCTGCAAACGTGACAGCATCTGCTAGTACATAAGGGGAAGAAATACTCCAGCCTTCAAGGAGTGCATGGCAGTGGGGTAACAGGACTCACCACCTGGGATCTGGGTCATGAAGACCCACCATCTGTTTGTGACTGGCCACATGCTGACGGATGGTGTCCATGGCTTGGCTCTTCTGTAATTCTGTGGTGTTCACCTCTTCATGGGGAAGGTATTATTTTCTCTGAACACTGGTATAAATTAGTGCAAATCCTTACCAAGTGTCCATTGTCAATAGCAGGCTGTCTCCAAGGCTGCCTTCTGTGACAACCTCAACGGACACTGGCCACAGGAGAAGCCTGACCACTGGGTCAGTGCTCTGCAGGTTGCAGATCTGACTTGCTGCTGGCCTCGCTCACAGCAGGGCATTTCCAAGTAGACACAGCTTTGGCTGGGAGAGCTGATCAGACATGAATCGCGTGGGGCTGTCTGCATCCAGGAGAAGCGCTTTCTGCGTGCAGCAGGATTGGGAGAAATGTTCCAGACTTTAAGGAGGATCCAGAGATCAGCTCACTCCAGGGACTGGCAACAAGGTCGTTTACTTCATGTGTCATGGAGCACACTAAAGACCGATGGAGGCTCACAGATGCTACGTGCAGAGAGACTTTCTGGCTCTTGTCAGCCTTGTTCACAGTCACAGCCCAGAGGCAGTGGTGAGCCTTGACAGAAGATGTGTCAGTACTGTTGCCTTCCAAGTGTTTCGTAGTGCTTGTGTCCCAGCACGAACTGCAGAGCCTGAGGGATGGACACACAGCCATCACCCTGGTAGAAGTGGTCCATTGTGGAATCCAGCCTGTACCATCCTGGAGAGGCAAAGCGCCTGGGAGGGATGCAGTGACACAGTAAGGGCTGTCCCTTTGCCTTCCCCGATCCAAAACACACTGCTCAGCCCACTGCAAACCCCCCACAAGACACCAGCAGCCATGGAGGGCCCAGGACCTGCGTGAGGACCAGCCAGTCTTGTTTGATTGCCAGCAGATGGAGAATGCATGCAAGAGAGAGATAATTAATTAATTGTGACTTTCCCAGCCTCCAGACTTTGGTTTCTATTGATCTCAGTTTTATCTGGAGTAATAGAGACAATTAGGAGGGAACACAGCAGCAGAAGTTAATTACCAATGGAATAGAAACTGTGTCTTTCAATTTATTAAACTTTTATCACAAAGCAGCACTGCTGCAAAAACACTGGGAGAGACAGTGTGCCTCCCTGCGTCCTCCGTGACATGCAGGGCACTCCCCACTCTTGACAATAAATAATAAATTATAAACTCACCCTCCTTCTGAGCAGGGCCAAGGCTCCCGTGCCAAGCCCCAGGGAACTGAGCCCTCGGAGCAGAGCATCTGGGCTGCTTGGACGGGCAGCGCTCATTCCTGACGGGAGCCTGGAAGCTGCTGCTCAGCTCTGCCTGCACCCCACCAGGTTGGCAGCTCTTGCGTGCAGGAGATACTCTTTGGGTGCCGGGGGACAACTCATTGCTGTTCCTGTCCTGAGCCTTGGGTGGAAGGCAGCCCTGCCTGCCCATGGCACAGGCAGAGCGCAGCGTGCTAAGACGGATGCTGTGGGCAGAGG
This sequence comes from Vanellus vanellus, assembly GCF_965231255.1. Classification (NCBI taxonomy): domain Eukaryota; kingdom Metazoa; phylum Chordata; class Aves; order Charadriiformes; family Charadriidae; genus Vanellus; species Vanellus vanellus. The sequence continues at coordinate 1,188,089 of NC_138925.1, read as the reverse complement.
AAGCAGCGCAGGCTAGCTGGGGAGGAACAGCCCAGCTTCAGAGAGCTTCACTGGTCGCAACTGGGTTTAGACTAGCTCTCGGAGGTGGGTTTCAAGCAGCCTTAGGGACACATCCCACCTGCTAGCCCTGCCAAGATACGCGTTGCCTCTAATCGGGCCAGGGCTGCACGGAGGCAGCCAGGAGGGCTGTTACTTCTGCCCTTTAATTCCACGGCTCCGTCAGCCTCCTTCCCTCGACAGGAGGCTTTGATGTCAGGCAAGGACCAGGGATGGTCCTCCTTTCTTTCTCTCCACCTGCCCAGCTTCATCCCACCCTCCCCTCTGCTCCCTCCTCCGCATGTCCTGGCCCGAGTCCAGCCTGGGAAATGCCAGTCCACATCCCCTCGAGACACCCGCTGCACCCCTACGGCTGAAGTCAACTAGCAGACAGCACAACCTCGGCGAGGCTTCTCAGAGAGTGCTGTAATTCAAAGCTGGTTCCTGCTCCGCTGTCAGCGGCAGTGAGCAGGTCAGGGATGCTGTGGCAATTCTCTACCGCCCTTTGCCCCCGTGGCACACAGCGGTGAGCTTCCCCCAGAGCCAGTCTGGGGACTGGAGAGCAACGTCTTACTCAGAGGCTGCGCTCTCTCTGCTCTTTCCACAAAATCTGGAGAAAAGGATTTGTTAATTTGTTAATTTGTTGCACTCTGAGGGTGGTAGACCAAATGATGTGACAAAGGGGTCTGGATTGGACAAGTTTTCAGCCATACCAGCCTACAAAATGCTGTGCCTGTCTCCTGCCTACTGAAAGTGCTCTCATCTGCCTCCTGCCCCCTCCCTGTCCTGCCCTCAAGGTCTCCCCACAGACTCCCAGTGAACCCTCACACCTTTGTCTCCAGGGCATTTAAGGCAGTGGGTGTGTAAATGAGTCTCTGCTGATCGTGCAGGAGCACTAATTACAGTGCTGATTTGGCATGCCTCTCTTTCCAACACTTCCCAAGACAGTGTTTGCTTTTGCACTCACCCACAGAGCTGGAGTTGTCCGGGAGATGTCACCTACACCTCTCATTTACATGTCACCTATATCCTGCTAACCACTAACTCCAAGGGTCTTTGGGGCTGTACAGTCAGTGTTATTGCCTCCTAGATAGTGTCAAAGTCAGATCATATTGCTGAGGGTCTTGTCAGGTTGAGTTTTGAAAACCTCTAAGGACAGAGATCCCAGATGCTCCCTGAGCACCTGTCCTGAGGCTGCACCACTCTCATACGGAAGAAATGTTTTATTATGTCCCATTGAGCTGGATGCTGTCCTTGCGTCTTCCTGCTCTTTCACTCTACACCTCTTGCTCTACTTTCTTGAAACCCCCCACTTAAAGCAGTTAAATGTCATCCATCTCTCCCTTCTTGAGGCTGAACCGATGTAGTTTCCTTTGATCTCTTTTTGTACGTCCTGTGCTCCAGCTCCTGACCATCTTGGTAGGCTCCACTGGGCTTAACATCTCTCATGCAGTAGGGTGGCCAAAACTGGGCACAGTGCTCCACTGTGGCTCCTTGAGTGCTGAGTAGACGGAATGACTTTCCTTGATGTGCTGGGTGTGTTTTTTCTAATGTAGCCCATCTGAGGACAACCTTCATCACTGAAGGGTGCATTGCTGGCTCAGGCTGACCTGACCCACATAGGCTTGACCAAACTGGAGATTTCTGTGTCACCAGAAAAATTTCTCCAGTCCTTTATAAACACATCGATTGCTCACATGCCAGAATGGACCCATTTGGTAACCTCTCTTCGTGATGAAAAATGACTGTTTATTTGAATTTATTTATGGCAGTCCGGTTTCTTTAAGATTCTTTTTTGAAGCAACATGTCAAAAGATTTTGACACGGTATCACTGACTGCTTCACTGAGGTCACAGGTTTAGGATTCATGGTCCCATTCTTAATACGAGGCGACATTGCACTGGACTGCAAAGGGAAAGGTTCTCTGGAATAACTCACTTGCGGATGGCTGAGTGTGCATGCTGTTAGAAATTAAGCAGTTGTGGGTCTGACCAGTACCTGAATAGGACACAGGTTTTAAATCCCGGGTATGGTAGGCACAAGCCAATTAGTCATACTTAAATACTTGGGAGATTGCTGGAGCCCTGAGCCTCAGTGAGCTTTAAGATTCAATTCTGCCCTGCTAGATTTGCAGGAAAAAAAGGGGAGGAGATATTTTCTCAAGGTGAAATAGATGTTCTCGGAGGATATGCAGTTTTAATTCAGTTAGATACCTGGCAGCTTAACCTCCACGGCCTTGATTAGCCCTACATTGGGATTCCCAGGTGAAGCAAACACGAAAAACAGAAAAAAACAATCTGCAGTCACAGAGATTTGCAGGATGCAACTTTCTGTGGCAGCTTTTAACCAGTTCTGGTGATACTCACCATGCAGCCTGTGGCAAAGAGAAACACAACTTTGGAGTCAAGGTGGAGGCAGGGCAGAGGGTAAGCCCTGAGCACTCTGGTTAAGCTAATGCCAGGCTTTGCACCGAATTACCGATATCCCCACTCTGGTCTGGTGTGGGGGCCTGGCCATGTGCCCCAGGCAGGCAGGTCCAGCCTGGATGCCATGTCCCTTGCAGCCCTGCCTGCTGCATTTGCAAACACTTCTGCCAGCCCTTCCCGGGGAATCTGCTCCGCAGCTGTGTCCCTCCCGACCCAACACAGGCCGGGGCATCTCTCATTTACATGTCACTCAGCACATCCTCCTGCTCACCCGTGAGTCCTAAATTCGATCTGATTTCAGTCTGATTACTTTCCCCTCCACTTGAGAGAATTAATTAATCTCCGGCTCCGCTCCGGGATTTTTTTCTGAATCGATAAAAGGAGGAAGGGAAGGGTAGTGTACCTGTCATTAATCATCATTAAATTAGTGACTCCGGAATTAGGTCGCCATGAAAGCCAGCACTTGTGCAACAGCAGAGATCTGCCACCTCACTGTACAGCAAGATGTGGACCTCTACAGAGTTTGTGCAGAGAGAAACTGAGGTCTGAAAGAGGAGTGACCTACATGGGGACACTGCATGAGGGAAGGGACACAGAACCTCCTTAGTGTCCGACAAAGGACTCCACCACAGGTGCTTGCAGCTCCAGGTGCCTAAAACCAATGGCCAAGCCAATTCAGAGCTTCATGGTCACTGATCAGCATCACCCACATCCCCCTTGAGGTGGCCATCCTGATGCTCAGTGCTGGCTCTGTGCTCAGATGGCCACACAGATGGTTTCCCTTCCACCCACCCCGCACAGCACATGACCTCCACATGCACAAGGAAGATAAGGGATTAGGAAGGAGCTTCCCTGCATTCCTGCATCTATCCAGCCACGGGGATCAAGTGATGCTGTCCCCTGCCCTCATTCCCTGCCCCTGCTTCTGCCTCTTTGGCCTCCCCTCACCCATCCTGTCCACCTTGCGCTTTGACCTGGAGCAAGATGCTGAGCCGGTACGGTGGCAGCGTGTGGAGCAGGAGTGGTGGGATGAGGAGAGGAGCACATCCACTTGTGGCAGTGGGTGACGAGCACCCACTAGCACTAGTATGAGCAAATGTATCTAAAGGTAGGTATATCTATATTTGCATTCTGTGTTTTGTTCCCCTGGGCACATTTTCGTTCCTGGTCCTCGTGCCTCTTCCTGACTGCCTTTTGCTACAACTTTGATCGTTGAGCATCTGCGTTGCCTTACACAGAAATGCTCCGGTTGTGCTGTGGGATGAAGTGACGGTTATGATGGGACTGTGCTGGGTCAGTGGGTCTCAGATCACGACCCTGTGGACCTGGTGTCAAATGGACGCTTCAGGCAATACAGGGCATCTGCCCAGGTCTGGAGGGTTTGTCTTTGCCTTCCCTTGACAAAGTCTGTCATGCCTGACCTTCACCATCACATCTGTATATAGCACCCCGACACAGGCATCACCTTGCTCTCTCAGACCATGAACACCCTCTCCTTGACACTGCAAGAGCCAGTGGCCACATCATGTCTTTGCAAGGGCTTGGACATGCGGACATCTACCTCTGTGGCACCCCTTGCTCACACAAGCCCTGCGTTTGCCCCATTAGCCACAGCTAACAGTGCCTTTGCCTGCTGCAACCCCCAATCCTCTTTCAAGGACGCTGCTTTCCAGGATGCAGCCCCTGCCTGATAAGTGTGACCTACCCTCCTCTGCCTTTGATGTGTGACCTTGCCTCCGGCCTTGTTAAAATGCATGTTTCTGAAATGAGCCCGCCTTAGCCAGGATGCAGCATCACACCATCATTACTGATCACGCATCTTGCTTTCTCTCGGTCTCCCTGTAAATAATGTATCTTAATAACTAAGCATGCAGAGCCGGCTTCCTTTAACAGACATTGCCCAGAGTAGCCGTGCTGAGGAAACACATTCGCTCCTGCTATGCCTCAAAGCACTTCATTAGTACATCAGAAAAGGCCAGAAAAACAATGCAAATATTCCGATCAGCCAGTGCTTTCAGAAGGATTTACCGTCGCTGCCTGGCTGTGCCGAGTGCAGAGCATCTCCTTGCTGCCGCCTCGCATCTGAGCCTTTCTGGGGGACTCTCTGTCCGGCTCCCCCTGCCTTTGAAAGCCCCCTAAGGTGGCTCATGCATACTCCTAACCCACTGTGTCGTTGGGGCTGCAGGTTTAACCCCGCAGGGGACCGCAGGGATGCTTCCCACCCTCTCCTTCTCCTCCCCTTTTCCTACGCTGCATCCCTCTTCTTCTGGCCTGAGCACCCTGTCCCTTCCTGTGACAGCTCTGGTCAGATCGCCAATCCTGGTCCTGTTGGGCACTACCAGTTTGGAAAATCTCCTACTGCTCCCTTCCCATTTGCAATGGATGTTGCTGCTGACAATGGGAGACCAGGTCAGTAGGTCAGGTCATCCCCAGTGCTGTTGGGGTGATACTCCAGGCGAAAAGACCAAAGTGTGCATCAGAGGTGTCCTCCACAGCTGGCCTGGAGAGGGTGGGCATAAACATCCCGCTGCTACTATCCATAATCCTGTCCCAGCAGCAGGCAAGAAACGCTTCCAGTGCCAGGAAGCCTGGCTCCCGGGACTGCCATTAAATTTTCTCGCCAAGACTTGTCAGCAGCCATCAAGACTTGCTCTCCTCAACCTGTCCTGTTGGCAGAGCAGCCAGAAATCAGGCAGGAAAACGAGCTACAGGTCAGCTGCAGAAATACCTGTGCCAAACACACCCACTCTCACGGGTGCATTTTCCAATGGTGTAACACTTTTTAAAAAAAAAAAAACAAAACACAACACTGTTTTGAGTTACAAGCCTCAGTGAAATAGATACAGAGAAAAGTGTGTGCTGGGTGTGTGCATGGGATTGTGTGACTCTCCTTGTACCTGTGTTTATAAAGCATGTTTGTGCACCCGTGTGTGTCTGCGCGCCACAGCTCCTGCCATCACACACGTGCCCACACACAGCGCACGTGTGTGCAACCCTTCCCGCTGTGCCCTACACCAAGGGTGTACGAGCCGTGCCCCGTGCCCAAGTGTGGGTGACAGCACTTGTGTTTAGAGTGTACAAACCCTTCACGCCTGGGGGTGCCGTGTTTGATTCCCTCTGTATGTGTGGACGTGTGCCCTGCGTGACAGAGCCTGCTGCACCCTGTGTGTGTGTGCACAACACACACGCGTGTGCTTTGCAGGCAGCTCTTCCCGCGCTCATTCTCCTGGCCATCAGGACCAGTCCTCCCACCAGGTCCAGAGTAGGGAGTTGACTTTACAAGTCTATTAAAAGCTTGAAAAACAACACTGCTTTCTCACTTTCCCTGCTTTTCAAATTGCTAGTGTCTTTTAACCCCTTAGTCAAGGCACAAGGGGTTTGGGGTCAGCACGGGACCAGGACCTATTGGTCTTTCTCCACAAATCACTGGCTGGAGGATGCTGTGCTGCAAACCGGGTAGCAGGGTTGGTCCTGCCTGTGGAGTGCAAATCTCCATGCAGCCTCCCCAGGATTCGGGGCTGAGCTGAAGTGCACTGGTGTGTTAAATAACCCCTTCCTTGCCAAAAAGAAAACGATGCCTCTGATGCAATCCCTGAGCTGAGAACTGGGGCTCCAAGGCTGGAAGAGGTGGCCTGAGACGTTCAGTGAAGATCCATGGCCATAGGCCATCCCCGATGATTCCACCTCTGTGCCCAATAACTGGAAACTCTGTGGGACAAGGAAAGCCACCATCACCACCAGGGACTGAGTCAAACCAGTGCTATTCCACTCTTACTTTGCTGAGCCAGTGTGCTCCTTCGCACAATCCTCTTCCCCTAGAAAGACCCTTGCTTGCACCGAGTGGCTAACACCAGACGAATTGGCCACGATTCAAGGTGTTATTACAATGAATGTGAGCGTGAATTAATAATGGCACTTTGAAGCCGCTCTCCGTGCTTGCCTGCATCCCTCCTGCTGCATGACCGGCTCTGTGCTGCCGAGGAACCGCATACATGCTGCTTCATTTTGCAATAATAACAGCCTTCCGCTAAGAGAGAGAGACAGCATGCGGAAGTTTTGCTGGCAAAACACAACTCCAAACGAACTGCTAAAAATGGTTCACAAAAGGCTATTTCCAGCTCCTCCACCCAGCTGGAGCTGGCTCTCCTCCCTGTCTGTTGTCACCGCAGAGGATGCATCGGCATCTGTCGCAGGAGGGTTGCTGCACAAAGAAATGAGGCAGGGAGGAGTGCAGGCTCCTCAGTGCTGAGAAGGTGTGGGACAGCCAAAAAAGAGACTGCAGCTAGGTGCCTTGGTGTTCATAGAATCATTGAATCGTTTGGGTTAGAAGGGACCTTAAAATTCATCTCATTCCGCCCATCCCCTGCCCTGAGCAGGGACACCTCTCCCCAGCCCAGGTTGCTCCAAGCCCCGTCCAACCTGGCCTTGAACACCTCCAGGGATGGGGCAGCCACAGCTTCTCTGGGCAACCTGGGCCAGGGGCTCACCACCCTCAGGTGCAGACAGGGGACACAGCTATGTCGACCGTGTCTCCAAAAGGCATCCCCAGCATAGCCCATCCAGACGTGTGCAGGCACCATCCTCATCCTCCAGCGACCTCCCGTGCTCTTCCCTGTCCACCCAGCACAGGCTGGCCCCTTGATGCTGTCAAGCCGTGGGCTCCACAAGGAAAACAAGTCCCAGCGGTGCCTTTCTCTGGCTGCTGCTGCTGCTCACTCATGCGGGGGTCTCATCAAAATGCAGCGCATCCTTTACTTCTGGACAGCTTACCGTAAGCAGTTGTCAGACACTTCTTAATCCCAGGTATAATAAACCTTCCCCGGCTCCCTGATTCCTGTACCTGTCATGTGAGCCAGCTGTGCATGAGGAAAGCACTTTGCATGCAGATTATTTATCTGTACTCAGTCCGATCTAAATAACACCCTGCTAAGCACAATCAGACAGCAACAGCTCCTCCTTCCACAGTCTGGTTTTTAGGTCACTGGAGTGAGAGTTTGCACTCACAGGGGTCACCCCATGAAGGACCTTTGAGGACTAGTTGCAAACCACAGCATCCCTGCAGGTGTCTGGGCTTGCCCAGACAGCAGGGCTGAGCCATCAGAGGGCACGGTGAAGTACAAAAGTGCAAATTTATCACTAGCACTCCTGAAGAGAGAGATGTCTGGTTAAGACGGATGCCCCGGAGTACATGTCTCCAGCTTGCAGTCCTGCCAGCTTTCCCTCGGGGTGGATGTCCTGCTGGTGGTTTCCGGCTGTTCCTCCTCTGCAAAGATCCTGCAGAGGTGGATGAGATAGCAGCGGGATTGGCTCTGCTGTGAGTACTCTGAGGCAGAAAGGCACAGGAGAAATGCTGCCTCGGAGATGCCAGAAACACAGGAGCCCTCAGTAGTACAGCCCTGGGGACTTGGAGGTGACCACTGGCAAACAGGTTTGATTAGAAATTAAGCAGCATCCAAAGGAAAGTGTGATATTTAATAAAGGGTGAGGAGATGCAGCGCAGCCCAAGGGCCAGGCTGTCAGCTCTGCAGCCCTGAGACCTGAGAAGTAGAACAGGCTGCTCAGGGAAGCGGTGGAATCTCCATCCCTGGAGGTATTTAAAAGATGGGCAGACGTGGTGCTGAGGGATATGGTTTAGTGGTGGTTTCGGTAGTGTTAAGTTAATGGTTGGACTCAATGATCTTGAAGGTGTCTTCCAACCCAGACGATTCTATGAGGGAAGGCTCCCCATCCCCAGGCACATCCTCGGGCACACAGGACATACAGAAGGTCATAGCTGTCGCTCAGCGCACGTCTGGACCTCAGAGGCACAGGGGAAATGCTGCCACCCCAAGTGATATCTATAGCCTATGCCTCTAAGCGTCACAGAAATTTAGAAATGCTCCTCAGTGTCACCCTGGGGCTGCTCAGCCCTGAATCTATTCTGGACCTCCAAATCAGGCCTGGCTTAAAAACCTTTATTGATTTTGTATTCTCATCTTCACTTTTTGATGTCCAAACTAACAGCAGCCTTTTGATAATATTTTGGGGCCCTTCCATCACCAGGTGGGCAAAAGTGTGCTTGTTTTAGGTGGAAACTGAGTTTTATGCTTAATCTCATGACTCTAGGAAGTGAAGCTTTAAAAAATACAACTTTATCAGAGGATCTGAAAGAAAGCGAGTATCCCTTCCTGATTCTTCTATGAGAGAAGGGCATCGCCAGAGAGGCAACAATGATTTTGCTGTTGAGGAGCCAGGTCTCAATGAAATTTCAAGCAGATACCATCACAGGGCTGCAGACAACAGTCTCTCACCTCCAGATCCAAACCACAACGTAACTGGGGTGCTGAAAGAAAGGCTTTGCGTGTCATGCACTGAGCTAGCAAGATCCCAGAGGAGCAGGAGGATGCTCATCTCCTGGAAGAACAACATTGTGGGCTGAGTCTCTTGGCCTTCTCTCTCCAAAAAGGGGATTTTTCTCTCCTTGTCTGTATATCCAGTGGATACAGCACTCGGGGTCTGCAGTGGGATCCCTGTAACCACAGCAGACACAAGTGCAGGTGATTCCTATGCTGATTCCCAATCTCTTCATTGTGAAATTGTTGGTTTCAGTATTTATCGTTAGTGGGAAATACATTATGCTGGATCCAATAGCCGAGAGGGGTGAAGCTGCTGCGGATCCATGTCCCCAGGTCCAACCGACAGTGAGGCTGCAGATGCGTGTTCCCAGCACGCACACACGTGCAAAGCAGACATGCACTTCTTATATACTTATATACCTATATACCTGGCTGGCCACACAGGTCATAGACGGACACTCAGAGTACCCACATGAACATCGACAGCACCAACAGCCTCATCCTGCTCCCCTCTCTGGCTGAGCAGGATGGAGGTCTAGTAGTGAGAATATATGTGTATATATATTCTCCATGTATATACACATGCATATGTACAATGTGGATCTCTCCAGCAGCTAGGCTCAGACACCCAGTTTGCCCATAACAAATGCAAAAATGCTCTTCCCCTGCATCCCATGATGGGTCTCGCAGCCCTAGGCAGCAACACCCTTGGTCCAGAAGGTGACTTGGGGAGCTGCCTCTAGTGATTCATGGTGATAGGTTTCACACCTCAACACTGGAGCTGATGGCTCTGCTGAGACAGCTCTGGAAGGAACCCTGGAGGCTGTTCCTCGGGAGTCTGTAATCTGGGTTCCTACCTGGCACTGTGTCCCTGTGCTCCTCTGGGCTTGTGGAGATTGGCCTTTGATGGGCTGATGGTTGTTCAGTGATGAGCTTGGGACTATGCCCAGGGTATTGTTTGTGTTCCCTCTCCTGCCATTGTCTCTTTGTACTCCCTTGTGGGTATGCAGATGGACTTTTATCACATACTCTCATCTTTAAGTGTGACAGATACCTCTACCCCTCCTGGAGCCAGGAGTGTGGGAGGAACCACCTTGGGCAGAGCCCTTCTGGCATGCGGAGTGCAGGCAGGGTGCAGGTCCAGGGTGCAGGTTTCCAAGTTCAGGCTCAGCAGCAGGTTTTTGGCAGTGCAGGAGGGTCCTTACCCCCCTTTATTTCATGTTTGTGAGCAATTTCACAGCTGTATTTGTGCATCTAATGGAAGCGTCTCAGCACTGGGAAATGCCCTTGGTGCCGCATCCAGTAGGATGGCACACAACATGCTTTGTGCCCCATGGGCTGTCCAAGCCCTGCAGGGGTGAGTATGTTGTTTTGCAGTCGCCTGAAGTGTAATTTCTTGCCTGGTTTGCCCAGCTCTTCCCTTCGGTGGTCTGCAAAGCCTGTTTTCCACCAGCCCTAGCTATTGGCATGCACTGCTGCTGTGGCTGCACACACAGACACACGCAGAGTTTAAATTCAGGAAAGACGTCCTGTCGAGCACCAGGTATGAATTGCCACTCATTCACTTTCTGATCAAGCACCTAGCTGAAACCTTCCAGAAAGATGACCGGCCTGGATCTAAAGGCAGCAGGCAAGGGGGAAGCGAGGAGGGTCAGCGCCTGTATCCCCACTCTACAGTCAAGGATGCTGAGGGACCAAAGCACGGTGATACAACCAGCTAGCTGCCATCAATCACAGAGCCTTAGCAGAGGCTTCTGAGTATTTAAATCATTAATTAAGATTAATGAAATGCGTCTTTGCAGTTTATCTAAGTGCATGTTCTGAAACTGAAACCCGGTCATTAATTAGTGAGTGAGACAATTTGAAGGGCTCAGTAAAATCCCCTCTTAAGCCCCAGAGAGGAACATCAGCATGGCTCTAAGTGGAAGGATATGGCCCTACCCAGGGGATGCTACATCAGAGCAGGATAGGTGACACTTGAGAAGAGACACAGGCGCACGGTCCCACCAATACAGGCTTTTGGGGGATTAGGGAGGTCCGTCCAGCTCAGGACTGAGAACAGGAGACACAACCTGCTAATCTTCTTGTACCGTTGCGGAAAATGAGAGGCTCCATTTGCCTTCCCCAAATAAATTAATTTGAAAAGCTCGGGGATTACTGGAAGGATTAGAGCTCCCTAGAAATCCAACTGCCTGATCTGTCCCTCCCAAGGCTCCAGAAACCTCCTCATGAAGAGTAATGTAAACAAATATAGTTCATTACAGGATGAATCTGAAGTGGAAATAAAAACGCCCAGTCTGTGTAACGTGAAAGGCCGTATGAAGCCCAGCTGTAGGGTCCTGTGTGTGTCAGCTTGTGCTCGTCCTCGTGCTAGCAGGTCTGTGCGCACCAGACCCAGATCCAGAGGACCAGAACCCACTGTCCACAGGCAGCCACCTTCCACCATGTTGTGCTCTTCTGGTGCCATGTGTAGTTCTCCAGAGATGTCCTGGGTGAACATCTCCGGTGACAGGTGCAGGGCAGAGGACTACAGTCCTCTCCTGCCTCCTGGTGCAAACCTCCCCCCTAGATTTGGAGTTTGTAGATGAACTTCAGGGTATGGTTTATGGCCACTCACTAGGGTGTTTGAGAAAATAGCATTACAGAATGACCTTCTCCACAGTGCAATAAAACAGATACACTGGCAGTAAATTGCACCAATTACAGGGAACTCAGTAATTAATTAGAAGCTGGGAGTCTTCCCATCCCCCAGTGCAGCTCTAAAATTAAGAGTCCGAGTGAAGAATAGCTTCCAGGGTAGGGAGTCGGTGCTGGGGCTGCCATGCGATTGCCCCCCACACACACAGAGTCGCCGAGGACTGCCATTGCCTCCCAGATATTGATCGATTCGCTTTTGGGTTGGCAGCAAGGACATGGGTTTGACCTCCACCTGCGGAGAGGAGGGATAGGACTTCAGGCGGTGCCTGCGGGAGGGGATCCTGAGCAGTTTAAGCCACTGCAAGTGGAAAAGTGTCCACCTGAGCTAGGAAGGGGCTGTCTCCTCATTGGAAAGCAATGGAGGGGGTTGAGAAGAGGAGGGTAAACTCAGAGGGAGCACAGCAGAGCAGAGAGGTTGTGATCTGCCCACAGAGGGTAGCAAGCTGTCGAGCTAATGAAAGCACCTGAGAAGATGCTGCACATGTGTGGACCACACGAGTGCTGAGGATACCGGTGCTGCTGCCCTTTGCCCGCCTGGGGAACCAGAGCCCAGAGAGCCGATTCTGCTGCTAAACAAGCTCAAGCACCAGGAGAGGGACAAAGAAGCACCGTGACCTCCAGCCTACCACAGGCTGAATACATCCCTGCCTTGAAAACACCAGGCCTGGGTCTGCACCGTGTGGCTGCAGCTGGGCTGGGATATTCCTTGGCAAATCCTCTAAGCCGGAGCTTGGCTAATGGTGCCTGTGAGGCACCCGCTGGGGTCCCGCCGGCCAGAAGCAAAGGCAATCAAAGCCTCCGAAGGCAGCAATCAGACGCCCTCCAAATTGCGCGGACGTGAGAAGTGGTTTGCAACTTTGGATCGATCCGGCAGCCAAGGTCAGTTAGAGGGAAGCCGAGTTCCCGGAGAAACCACTGTGGAAAGCAAGTTGTAATAGAAATAAGTCGTAATAGTCTCCAGCCGGCATAGACCTCCAGCTGCTGCTGACCCAGTTAACACTAATGTTTGCCTACAGAAAACTTCCACTCTGTTTTTGAGGTGTTATGTCAGGAAAACCAGACCATAGGATGGAGAGCAGCATGAGAAGGACACGCGATGCTCTGGCAGCCATCAGGATCTGCCCATGCACAGGGAGTGGTATGGTGCAGGAAGGGTCTGGGCTGGTCATCTCAGCCCAGTGGAAAGCATAACATCACTACAAATGGGTGTACAGCGGTCCTTGCTCCGCTCGGATGAGCACATCCCTGTCTGGTGGAGGGATTTGTGATGGTCTTGCCATGGTCTCATGTCCCCAAAGAGTGCAAACCTTGTAAACCCAGGACTGAGGAGGCAAAACAAAGCCCAGAGATGAGGACCTTGTGTCCTCCAGTATGGCCATCACTTTGTATTTGGAAGGGAATCTTATGCTGTCTAAGGTGTCTGTCAGAGCATTGTCTCCTGGGCCCATAGCATACAGTCAAGAGGTGAAGGAAGGAAGGATCAGGATTTGTCTTTTTTTCAGCTGCCTTGCAGTTTTCAAGCCATTTTTTAAACCTTTGAGGATGTTTAGGAGATACTGTGGACTCTCTCCTCTCAGTCTACAAGAAGCATTGCCTTCTGCACATGGTGAATAGGCTGGGGACTTATTGGAGTAGGGAAAGGGTTAGGGTGGTGAGTGGTGGACACCAGGCTGGATGTGAGCAAACCACAGATAAGATAAACTGCGCCTCGGGTTACATTAGGGGGATTGTGGCCGAGGACAAGGAAAATTATTCATCCTTACAATCAAGAGCAGGAAGACCACCCTGCTGGGATGTGGTTAGACAGGTGAAGAGGAGGGTAAGGTGGAATCTAATCACAGCTGCAGCTACTTGGGACCAATTGCAAGGAAGATAGAGCCAAACACATCTCACTAGAACCAAATCATCTAACAATGGGCATTACATTAGACCTTAAAGATTCAGGATGGACATTAGGAAAGGCTTCTTCACCTGAGTGTGGTGCAGTCCTGACTCAGGTCCCCAGAGCAGTAGGAGATCTCTGTCCTTGTGGGGTTTCAAGACATAGGTATACAAAGCCGCAGTCAACCTGATCTAGTGTTGGGAATAGTTCTGCCATGAGGAAGCAGCTGGACAGGAGGTCCCAGAGGTCCTTTCACCAGCCCTGCAGGGATTCTCAGCACTGTGCCTGCTGAACATCGCTTTTCTCCTGGCTGGACTTCAGTCCGGGGATGCCCTTCTACAGAGTGGTACAGGCGCTTGTCCCCTAGCTTTGCAGAGGTCCTGGTTGGCTCCCTGCTGCTCAGCCCAGCTGCAGTGCCCGTTGCCTGCAGGAAAACTTATGGCACTTTGATCTCTTTTACTTGTCTTGAGTGATCTCTCTTACTGACCTTGAGATTGTGTCCTAGATGCTTCCATTGACTTTTGACAGTGCTGAATGGTGGGAGGAAGCCAAACATGAGCCATGGTGGCAAGCAAATCAGTATGCTGTGCAACAGGCCAGATGGTCCTTGCAGCCCATAATCCTGTGTCTGCATACTTTTCACCATGCTCGGCTAACCAGCCCTCTTCAGAGAGGAGTGCAAGTAGCCCTGGGCCACGGGCCAGATCCTACCATTCCCCAAAAGCCTTTTCCTTTCTCTGTTTATCCTTTTTCCCTGGGGGAAGCAGCCACAGAGCAAGGCCAACCCTGTCAGGCCCACCTCGGCACCGCAAAGCAGGGACTCCTGTTGCATGCCTTGGTGCTCCTGGCGTGTTGTCAGCATAGCTCTGGGCACCCTGCTCTGATCCCATCTTATTTATGGCACATTCTTCCTGTCTTCTTCCTACTATTATTGCCTGAAATGTTGTAATTTAGATTCTGGCTGTGTTTGATTGCAAACTCTCCCAATCTACAAATGTCGGTGACAAGCACTACAGCAGCTCATTTACATGCCAAAGTGATCAATCCGGAACTGCTTGTTACACAAGCGAATAAATAAATAACGGATACATTAAAGAATGGGAAACAATCAGCCAAATTAACCAATAGATGTTGAATAACGACAAGCCCTGACATCCTTAACTAAGAACAAGAGTAGGAGGGATGGGACAAGCTTTCCCAGCATTGCCCAGGGCTGTTCAGCGCTCATCTATCTCGTCTCATCCTGTGAGCCAACAGGGATGTGCATCAATTGCCAGGAGACAGTGAGCAAGGGCTGCACTGTGAAATCCTGGCTTTTAAAACCCATACCTGTCTTTGCTTCTCGCACCTGCTCTCTGTAAGCAACTGTCATAGGAATAACACATCCCCGGGGACAGCAATTAAAACATTTTAGACATCGCATGGCAAGTGACCTGGCAGCCTGATTTTCAGCTGACATCTCAGGAAATCCTCCCAGGGCACCTGAACCATCCCGGCTTTTTGTTTCATTGATCGAAACATGGGAGACACCAGAATTCATGCAAACACCATTGCGTTGCAGAGGAAGTTCATCTGCTGGTCTGCAGCACGGGTTGAGCATTTTGGGACAGGCTAGCTCAACAGGGGCGAGATCACAGGTTGCCAGTGAAACGGGCTCGGTTACTGGGGCATCGTTAAGCCACCAGGGACTGCAGAAACATGGATGCTCTGAGATGTCCTGACGTCCTGGTGGGTGCGGGTGGCAGACTGGGATGCTGGTGACTGGCAGCAGAGATGTGTGCGGTACCTGCCAGTACTGCTGATCTCCCACCACCTGCCTTTGTCGCTGTCTCCTGCACAGTGACAGCTAGGTGCTAGCCACCTGATTTATCCTCCTCTGGCAGCTCCTGCCTGTCACCGCTCAGCACCCCAGGGGATGCCCAGCAGGGAAGGCGGCAGAGGAGCATCTCTCCCTGTTGTCTGCTGTCAAGCAGCTCGTGTGTGCCTGCAGGCACTGAGGAGGCAGGCAGGAGGCTTTGCAGGGGTCACTTTTCTTCCATCAAGGGGTGCAAGGCTGGGATAACACTGACAGATCTTGCCTGGCCCCGCCAGGTGGGAGGGCAGCAAGGAGACAGAGGTGCTCCATGGCCCATCCTGAAAGGAGGAGAGCTGATCAGGGTACAATCTGTCTGGAGCAAGGCTGGTCTTGGGTCTTCAACAGGACCAGGAGGCAGTGGCAGGCACCTTAACGATCTAGATGCTCACCAGAGTGGTCAGGTCTCCTCAGGCCCAGGGGTGCCCTCTTTAGGGCTGGTTTTGTGTCCCGCCTGGGGCTCGGCAGAGATCTTACATCCTCTGGCTACTCCAGCATCACCCGCCTTCCCCTCTGCCTTGGGCTTGGCCCTATTTCATGTCATCTGGGGGTCCCCTCCATCATCCTTGCCCCTTCTCCATGCCGGAACCTGATGGTGGTGTTGCGAGTGGGACGCAGCTGGGCCAATATCAACAGGGATAACCTGCCAGGTCTTTGCGACCCCTCACACCTTCCACCAAGGCTGGGTCCTCACTGAGGAAACACCACTTCTACACCCCCCCAGTCTTAGGGGGTGCCAGGCTACTCCCAGCTTGGGGGAATGGCACTCGTGGCCCTACTGGGGCTGTTTGCAGAGGGAGCGGGGTTACTCGGGCTTCTGACGCGTCATTGCTGGGTGCCGAGGCAACGGTGTCCCTGTGCCTGCCCTGCAGCTGGACACGCTGCGGCGCGGCCTCTGGGGACACGGGGGTCCTCGCAAGGGGTCTCCTCCGCCCATGCTTGTGGAGGAGGAAGAGGAGCCCCGATGGGCAGGGGACACCGAGCATGGCTGAGGCAGCGCTGCCACCTCGTGGCGTGTCACCTCGCTGCCGGTGCCACGGCCCTCTCCGTGGTCCCACGGACACGCTGGTGGGAAGGGGAAGGAGGGGTGTGCCGGGTTGGAGGTGTTTTTGTGCCGGCAGTCATGATCTGCACAAGCCTCCCGGATGGCGTCGTGTGGTGCTCATCCACGGGTCCCCACAGCCAGCCGTCCTCTGGAGCTGCAGATGTCCCAGCTGCAGATCAGGAGGAGGAAGATGCTCAGAGGGTGGGAAAGGAAGGCTTGGCTTGAATACCGCAACACTCAAAGTCAAGCGAGTGGGTCTAAGCGCTGATAAGGAGTCTCAAGGACCTGGAGGAGGTGCCACCTGGACCAACACCAGCTTCCAGGAGATGCTGGAAACCTGTAACCAGCTCCCTGTAATTCAGCATTTAAGTGGGGTTAAGGGGACAGGCAGGGACAAAGGACATAGGAGCACCAGGACACAGCCATCGATCAATCCTGGATGAAATGATGGAGTGGTCTCATTTTGGCTGTGTATTAACAAAGGGCAATAGGGCAGAAATACAATTAATGTCCAGAAACACCGTTTTGTGGAAGGTGGGTCTTTTCAAACTCACCTGTCATCTTTTCTTGACACAATTACAGGCCTGGTTGATAGGGGAACTCTGCTGATAAAATAAAATTGCATTTCTTCTGGGCATCTGATTTATTATGGGGTGACATTTTGATTAAAAATGTGTATTATATTGCATTAAGAGGGCATATATTCAATGAATTAAAGACGAGCTCAGTGACAGATCTCCAAAGGTAATTATTAATGGAGATGCACTGATGAGTGAAGTTTTGTCCAGCAAGGGTCTCTGCGGTGGATTTTTGGTCTCACACTAGTCATTCCCCTTTTCAGCTCTTTTGGAAACACTGCAACACCATCCATGGGACCGCTAGAGGTGCCAGGCAGGGGGAAAGGAACTGATGGTTTGCCAGCCTCCCTTGGCTTTGGCACCACCTTGGTCCCAGGCCTGCACACCATCATCTTTCCTTGAACACCCTCCCCTGAGCTCCAGCTGCTGCTGTGTTTGCTCTGGGGACCCCATTACTGTTGTCTCATGAAGGTCAGTGCAGCTGCCACAGGACTGAAAGGTCAATATGGAACAGAAAGCCCCTCCTAGCTGTCCACTGCATCCCTCTTGGGGTGGCCTGGCTGGTCTCCAGGGTCTCAAGGATGTTCACCTGCTGGGGTCATTGCGGCACATCTCATCTCTCTGCTCCCTGCCACGGTGGGGCTTGGATACTGGTGGCATTTTGGGCCTCTATGTGGCAGAGCTGAAAGCACATCCCTGGGCACCTTCCCTGGGCTCGGTGGTAAGAGCCTCTGGCTTTTTAATTTTACAGGGCTGGGTCAGGCCACACACAGGTCCTGGGGTTGCCCAGATCTGGCTGGTGCAAGGCACAGCCACTCAAAGGGGACCAGGAGTGACCTGGGTGCCAGAGACCCCCATCTTCTGCTTTGCTACAGAGACAAGGTTCCCAAACTACTGAAGTGAGGGTAGTCAGAAGGAGATGTCTCATGAAGGATGCTCGAGGCCCTGCTGAGGTGCGCAGACACTGACGGTCCCTTTGCTGGAGCCCTGCTCTGTCAGGGTGTGGCACCAAGGTGGGCATCTGGAGGGGTCAGCCCCCAACAGCAGTGATGACAAGGCTGCGTACCAGTGACAGCCATGCTCTGCCCATCGCCCAGACTGGGAGCCATCAAGAGTGATCCCTGGACCCTGCCAAGCGGCCGTGCTACCAAGTGCTCACAGCAGCTGTCCCCTCCTGCAGTGACAGAGCTGGGGCATGCCTTTGGGCACCCCCCACCTTTTTGTTGCTTCGTGCCCAGTCACCACTGGTCCCTGCAGCAGGGACTGTGCTACTGGGCCAGCCTGGGAGCCCTGTGGTCCTGCACTTATGCTGACCAAGCTGTTCCCTGAGCGTGACCAGCACAACCAGGGTCAAGCACGGAAAGGGGAACAAGTTTCTCTCTCATGCAGAGAAAGTGAAACTTTGTACTTCTCTTTCCCAACCAGGCAAACCAGCGGGCATGCAAGTACATCCCCCCACCCTGCTCCTCTTCCTCCCTGCTCCCAAGGAAGAGTTTCCAGCAAACAGAGCTGCTGCTCAGACTGGTCTGTCTTCAGCCCCAGCAAGGAGGTAAGTCACCCCGAGCAGCTAGGGACACAAACCACCTCTGCCACCGCTCTCCAGTCCTTGTTCCCTGTCCCCCTCCTTTCTTCAATTCCCCCCTCCACAGGGGTTTAAAGTAGGAAAAGGGGGAGAAGATGATGTGGGGGAGGGAGGGGACTGCCGGAATCTGTCCTTGCTCCATGTGGTTGTGGACATCACTGGGCTCTGAAGGCTTGTCCCAGGCTAGTACTCCAGGTTTTGGGGTAGGTCTGCATGCTCAGGACATCCCTTCTTTCTCCCAGCTCTGTGTGTTGGAGATCTGGATCCCTTTTGCCTGTTTATCCCTTTCCTGTTTATCCCTCCTCTCTCAAGCCTCTGCACCCCTTCCTCACTTGTGCTCTCCATCCCATGGGACCACTGCTCTGTACATCAGTGCTTGCTCCCCCAACACTAGAAGAAGCACCCTCTGCATGCATCTGACATGCAACCACATATCCCCAGGGCATGCACCAAAGGATTTGTGCTGTGCACCACACGGCTTTCCAATCCCGCAGCCCCACCATAGGCACATGTCAGAGATTTTCAGTAACATCCATGATTTCAGATCACGCAAGGAAACTGCCTCAAAATCCTTCCATGAAGCTATTTTCACCATTGCATATGGTGTCCAGCTATCTTTATTGGACAACACATGGGTGGTGTGGTAGATCTGTGCATGCATCTGATGAGAGTGCTTGTGTGTCTGTGTCCAAGGTGTGCCTATGTGTTTGTTGCGTGCTTGCCTCCATCCCTGATCCCTCCACTCCTGTGCTTGCAGGCAGGATGCAAATTGGGCTTTGGCTGGCGACCACCACTCTGGCAGCAGTGCTGGGCATGGTCCTGCCCGAGGATGGTTTGTGTTGGGCACCGGCTGGCAAGGATGGCTTCCCAGGAATCCCTGGCCTTGATGGGAGGCCAGGGCAGAAGGGTGACATGGGAGAACCAGGTAAGGAGGAGCCAGGGATGTGTGGTGTGGGTGGCCTGGGAGCCTTAGGCTTCTTGGTAGAAGCATCATGGGCTGTGGGAGCAGCTCGGGAGATGCCAGATGTGCATGAACTGCTCCTCCTCACCACGTCTCCCCAGGGAAATCAGCACAGAGGACAGGCATCCGGGGACTCAAAGGGGATACAGGCGAGCCAGGACCTCCTGGCGTCCCAGGGAACCAGGGCTACCACGGCCCACCTGGCCCCCCCGGACTCCCAGGCCAGCCAGGGCCGATGGGGGTCAAGGGGAAAGTTGGCAATATCCTGGATCAACCACGTCCTGCCTTCTCTGCCTCGCGGAAGTCCCCACCATCCATGGGCAGGACGGTAGTGTTCGACAACATCATCACCAACCAGGAGAGCTCCTACAGCCCCCAGACCGGGGAGTTCACCTGCCGCATCCCTGGGCTCTACTACTTCGCCTACCAAGTGGTCTCCAGCGGGGACCTCTGCCTGAGCATCACCAAGAACAGGGAGCGTGTGGTCAGCTTCTGTGACTACAACAGCCGTGACCTCCTGCAGGTGAACTCAGGCAGCAGCGTGCTCAGCCTGGCTGTGGGCGACCAGGTCTCCATAAGCACTGACCCTGCCAGGGGCAGCATGATTTACAGCGGCTCCGAGGCAGACAGCGTCTTCAGCGGCTTCATGCTCTTCCCGCAGACGGGCTGATGGACCACCAGTCCAGACCTGCTTAGCACCAGAGCAACGCGGTGTGCATGTCTGCATGTGTTTTCACCCTAGGGTGGTCTTATATCGCAGCAAATGGGGACAACGCAGGAGCCACCAGCTGGATCCTGTGCTTACACCAGTGTCACAAAGTGGCCAGGCATTGAGCCTGCATGCTCCATCCTGGAGGCAGAGGACTCCTGGTTCCAGCAGCCCTGTCTCCTCCTGGGAT
Source organism: Vanellus vanellus (assembly GCF_965231255.1). Classification (NCBI taxonomy): domain Eukaryota; kingdom Metazoa; phylum Chordata; class Aves; order Charadriiformes; family Charadriidae; genus Vanellus; species Vanellus vanellus. The sequence goes on along the minus strand of NC_138925.1, from coordinate 1,167,796 downwards.
CCCACACCGGAGGTGTCCCATTGTCACTGGGGCCATTCACCAGCTTTGGCTCTTTGCTCCCGAGTGGGAAATCAACTGCGTGCCACTGCTGCTACACTAACCATTGCAAACGCCTATCTGGCACTGGGCCACTACTGCCTCTAACATCTTTCCTATCAGTATAAATAAACCTTTCTTTCATGACAGTCACTTGGGTTTTCGTTCCTATTCATGTGTCTTCCCCAAATGTCCTGGGCCCATTCCCAAGCTGCCCAGGCAAATAAGCGATCCCAGCTTGCCCCGGGCCAAGCACAGACCCCAACTGCAAAGGCAGAAGGACAGGAGGGAACTTAGTGTACAAACAGAGCTGGCACTTACAGGGAGGAATGGGAAATCTCTGGGATCAGCCTATGTGTGTCCTTTCTCTGACGAGTCCACGCTAGCTGTCCTGTACAAGGATAAGTACAGGCAGCAGATCATGCACCTCACCTGCACGGTCCTCTCTTGGTACCCAAACTCTCCCAGGAAGGGGAAAGGCAGCTGTAGTCCTCCAGCCTCACGGCCAGGAGGGACACGGACATGAGGGGGACTGATGGGGTTGTGGGGTGATGCTCTTCTTTCTTTGGCTTGAGGTAAGACTAGTGGGAAGTAGGGCAGGCATTGGGCAGGCAGAAAGCATCAGGGAAGTCACACAGGTGCCGTACCCTGGGGCTGCTGCTCAGAGGAGCTGCTCCATACACACCAGGCAGCCAAATGTCTCCGTTCCTGCAGCACTGAGGAGGAGGCAAGGTCACCTGCGAGGATCAACACCCTGACCAGGGATGCTGGGGCCCTGGTGAATGCAGCACCCAGCAGAGCTGGTGGAGCCTAGGGCAAGGTGCAGAGAGGACAACCAACCTGTAGGTCAGAAACCTACAGGAGAAAACCTACAGGAGAAATATCCTTCAGTCCCATTGCCTAGGGGTGCATCTTCTCCCATCAGAGCCAGGCAATGACTTTGCACCAGCCCTTCCTTGCACAGGCAGCTCTGGCTCCACGGACCTGACATGAGACTCTGCTCCCCATCCGTGCACTGCCCTTCTGCTCAGAAATGAGTTAAGGATGGGTGAAAGGCAGGTGATTTGTGGAGGGCTAGTCCCCGCGGTGGCTCTGGGGGGATTGTGGCACATCCCTTGGCAGAGGCTCATCCCACCTCTGTCCTTCCAGCCCCTGCTGCTGCAGTGGCACAAGCGCGGGTCTCGCTGGACAGCCAGGAAAGTGCTTGCTCAGAGGAAACAATCAGGCAGAAGGATGTGAAACTCAGCTGGGGGGCAGCTGGGCATCCTGGGTCCCCAAGGGCTCTTTCCTAACTCTGTGACTTCCTCCAGGAGGGTGTCACGGAGAGTCACCCACGCCGTGCTGTGCCGGCAGGCAGTGCTCACAACAGCCAGAGGGCTCAGCAGCGCAGGATCCCGTGCCCTGCTTCCCTCTCCAGAGGTAAGAGGTGCTGTAGGGTCCATCTCTTTGGGGCGGTCTGCATGGGGACTGGTGGTCCAGCAGCATGGCAGAGTGCTGGGCTGTGTGAGAGGAGGAGAAGGTGACAGAGAGACTGCCAGGCTGCACACATGCCGTGGCGGGGGATGCACGCTCGTCCTTGCTGGGGGAAGGCCCAGTCCCCTGGGCCAGGCACTGTCCCAGGAGTTTTACAGCCTTGATCCTGATGGGCAGAGCCGGGAAGGTCAGGCTGTTGCTGGGGGAGGGGTGAGATCGGCTGGGCCCAGGGAGCTCCAGCCTCAGTGCAGCATGGTGCAACGATCTTCAGGGGCACATGCATCTGCAGGCGGTTTGGGACACTGGACCAGGATCACCTGGAGCTGGCTATGGGTATTGCAACACCCATGACTCCAACCAGACTGAAAGTCCAACCCCTCCTTGTGCCATCAGGGGCTGCCCTGGGGGTGGTAATGAGCCCAGGGTCCTTCTCCACATATCCATCTCCCCACCGCCTGGCAATTGGTATGGGGTGGGACACTGAGGGCACAGCTATAACAGCCAGATGCTCCTGGTGCAGTCAGCCTCATAGCACAGTACCTACTTTGCCACCATGGCCTGGAAACCATCCCGCTGTGATCCCTCACCCCAGTACCTTCTTTCCCTTTCCATACTCCAGAGCACCAAAATGGGGCAGAGCTTCTGGGTGCAGCTCCATCTGGCCCTCATCCTCCTGCTCCTGAATCTGGGGTCTGTGACTGGAGATGCCCCTCACAGCTGCTATGGGATTCCAGGCTTGCCAGGCATGCCAGGTGTACCAGGCAAGGATGGCCGGGATGGGCTGAAGGGAGCCAAAGGCGAGCCAGGTGAGTGAGCAAGGCGGGGAACCACGCAGGCTGTTAAAGGGGGGCCATTGAGTCCTCCATGGCTGGTCTGCCTGGGTTTGCAGACCGTGGAGAGAAACCTCTGTGGACAGGGCAGGAGGAGAGGAGGCTGGAGAGAGGCAACAAGCCTCTCCTGCCCAAAGGAAGAGGCTGGAGGAATCTCTTCCTGCACCCTGGCATTGACACTGACTCTCTTTCACTCCCCACCACCCCACAGGCATCCCGGCTTCTCCTGCAACACAAGGGCCCAAGGGCAAGAAAGGGGAACCAGGCAGCCCTGGCTTGCCAGGCAAGACTGGCCCCATGGGTCCCCCTGGTCCTCCTGGAGACCCTGGGATGATGGGCATGGCTGGAGAGCCAGGTATGCCGGGTAGCTACAAGCAGAAGCACCAATCAGCATTTTCAGTGACAAGGCAGACCAGCGAGCACCCCTTGAAGAATGTCCCTGTGGTGTTCAACCACGTTATCACCAACACCAACCACGACTACAACACCACCACGGGCAAGTTCACCTGCAAGATCCCTGGTCTCTACTACTTTGTCTTCCATGCCTCACAGACAGCCAACCTCTGCGTCATCCTGTACAAGAATGAGATCAAGATGGCCAGCTTTTGTGACCACAAGACCAACACCATGCAAGTCAGCTCTGGTGGAATCCTCCTCCACCTGGGTGCTGGGAACCAGGTCTGGCTGGCGGTGAATGACTACAGTGGCATGGTGGGCATCAGCAACTCTGACAGCATCTTCTCGGGGTTCCTGCTCTTCCCAGACTAGAGGACCACCAGAGCCCACCCCAGCACACCAGCCTCTTCTCCCTGTCCTGCAAATGCTGCTGCTTACCTCCAGGCTGTTGCCAATGCTCCAGGTTTCTCTGCTGGGTGGGAAGCCCCAGTGAGGGGATCGGCCCTAGCTTCCAGCCGCAAAGCCCTTGCCTGGGGACTAAGGACAGGCAGTTGCTGAACGGGGGCAACAGGCACGTCTGGATGCATCTGCACCCAGAGTGACCATGCCAAGCCCCTGGGGTCCTGTTGGCACTGCCATGTGCATCCACCCTGATAACCCCACATTACCTTCTGCTGGAGCCAGAGGTCTCTCTGTGCCTTTCCCCTTCCCACCTAGTTTGCACCAGGGACAGCCAGGTGTCCTGGAACAGGCTTGCAACAGCACCTTTGCTGTGATCTGGCTGTGGAAAGTCTCAATAAATCCTTCCCCAGTGCTCCTGGCCCAGCATCTTTTTTCCTCTGTGACTTAGTACCTTGCAGGTGGACCCCACGTGTGGCCGGACAGATGTGGTGTGCGTGTGTGCATGACGCCTGGATGTCCGGGCGGCATCAGAACATCTCTGAGCCCTCGCTGGCTTGGCCGTGCTCAGCACCCATGCTCATTACACACCATTCTCCACCCTGGCTTTGCTCAGAAGGGTAGGACCCCCAGGTGCACTGGCTGCAGGGAGGGGACAGTTCCTATGCCTGTGCACACAGCCCCCCCACAAGGGAGGACCAAGACTACCCCAGGCGAGGGTCCTGGTACTTCCCTTCTCCTCCAAGTGGATGCAATTCAGTTGCAGAGGGCCACAGACCACACAACAAACCCCATAGCCATGCCTCTGGTTGCTGGGACTCTCAGGGTCCCAGTCTCACCAGGGACACGGCAGGGGAAGCACTGGCTTCCCTGAGCCAGACTAAAGGAGCTCATGGCTGTGGAGGCTACAGAACCCATCAAAACCCAATGGAGATTCCTCCTGGTGGCACACATCATACAGTAGAAAAGGAGGTCATCTCCCCTGAACATCCTGTGCTTCAATTCCACAAGGTATCAGCAGAAAGCAGGACTGGAAATGCTTTTACCACAGGGTGAAATCACTTCCCATCCGCAACATTTAGGAGATCCTGGGGTACAGATTCAAGATGATGGATGCTGAGACCTTGTAGCATCTTTTGGGCCTGCTGGTACCACCCAGCAGAGCTGAGCATGTGTGGAGAAGCCTGAGGGATGCTATGTAAGCACATGCACATTTCTGCAGTCCTGATGGGTTACCCCAAACTTGTCTGGAGTTCCCGGCAGCATTCCCCAGAGCAAGCACACCTGAGCAGGACCCAGGGACCATGCAGGGCAAAGCAAACACACCTCTGCTCCCCAGGGCCAGAGCTGTATGCCTGAGGGGCCCCAGGATGCTGTTTGGGGACAGCATGTCCTGCTGAGCTGACGGACAGCATTGGTGGCGGATATGAAAGTGCCACTGAAGAAAGGGCAAAAGCTAAAGATAAAAAAGGGATGTGGCCCAGATCCTTTCACAATAACCCTTGCAGCAAACTTCTGCTTCTCCTCATGGTCATTTCCAAGCAGGACGCTGGTGTGTCCTGGTCCGTCTCTCCGCCCGTGCAACAAGAAGCTCAAGGTAAGAGCACGACATCAGCAAGCCTAAGCCCCAGTTCTCCCCTCTAGGTAGAAGCACACAGGGAACCTGGGAGCACCAGGGTGACAGTCACCCCCTGCCTGACTGGCACTTCACTGTGGCTTGGGGCAGAAGAGAAAGGGGGCTGCTTGTCTGGGGATGGTGGAGATCTCTGATGGAACCCTGACCCCTCCTGCTCCACCTGGGGGAAGACGGAGATGGAAAGGGGAGATGGCAAAGGACCAGAGGGGTGATCAGGGACTGAGCATCAGTCTGAAAGGTTCCCTGGGAGTGCTCTCCTGTGCTGAGATACTCTTGTCGTCTGCCTGGGCCCTGGCTGGGAGCCTGTGATTGGTCCTGCATCCAAATCAGAGCTTCTGTGGCTGAAGGATCCAACTTATTGTCTTATTTTCCTGCTGGCACCAGAGTTTCAGTGCTGGGAAAGTCCACCTGAGGCCAGAGAGTGTGGATGGGGTGATGCGATGTGCAGATGCAGCCCCCAAATGCCCAGTGCTTACCACACATGCACCTGCACCAGGAGCTGGGAGGAGGAGCTGAGCTGTGGGATGCAGGGAGGGCAGATGGAAGATGGGACCCCAGGGACTGGAAGCCCAGACAACTGTCCCAATAAGGCTAGTTAGATGCAGAAATGCTTCTAGGATGAAGCAGGCGTGTGGCAGGGCACAATGGGATCCCGCAGCGGTTAGGAAGGCAGATTTGGAGATTTCATTGCCGTCCTCAAGGACCAAAGCTGTCCCTCGGGTGTGCTGGTGGAAAGCAAGAGCTATCTTCTTGCAGATGATGAAACTGCTCTGGCCTGGGGAAGGATTTTACCCTGCAGGTGTGGTCCTAAGGTGGGATGGAGAATTTCTCCTCTGAGGCAGCAGTGGGAACTCAGAGCAGTAGGGACCTGCAGAGCATGCCCGTGGCAACAGCACAGCCAGGCTGGACATCATACCTCTGGGACAGGTTAACCTGTTCCCAGATATTCATGTGGCTGTGGGCATTTGTAAACTAGTAATTTAAGAGTGACAAGAGAGTGACAAGCCCTCTTGTGCCCAAATGGAGCTGGTCCCTCCGAGGCCATCAGGAGATCAGATTTGGCTCAGATTTTGGCAGTAGGATGTTTTCCTTCCCTGATGGTATTACCCAGAAGTGCTTCTAGTCATCGTCTTCCAGAGCAGCACAGAGTGCCTTCCCCATCCCTCCCACTGCCCAAGACAAGCCCCTCAACAATCTTCTGTGCTCCAGCAGATGCAGACCACGTGGGTGATGCTGATCTGCCTGGCTGGTGGGCAGCTTTCAAGTGCCACACTCTGCAAGACCTATGGATCCATCCCAGGCATCCCAGGGTCACCAGGACAGCCTGGCAGCAATGGCAGAGACGGGGAGAATGGCCAAAAGGGCGCACGAGGTAAGGAGGAGGCTGCAGGTGTGTAAATTGTAATTTTGTGAGTACCAAGAGCAGGAAAAGGCAATGCCAGGCACATGGTCCTGGGAAAGCAATCTGTTTTCCACCAGTCCCTTTGGGTATTATCAGGTGGGGATGATGCTTGGAGACAGAAGGGGCTGGACAGACTGAAGAACCTCAAGGAACTTGGGGATGGAGGGTGCACAAGAGAAAAGGGTGTCACAACTGCTGGGTGGGCAGGGGTCTTCATTGATCCGCACCCCAGCACAGCAGTTTCCTTCCCAGTGCCCCCTCTGCAGATCTGTGGTGCTCGATTGCAATCACAATGACTTCATCCTACTTTCTAGGTCCCCCTGGCCAGGTGGAGCACGAAGGAGACGTGGGGGAGACGGGAGACCCAGGAGAGCCGGGGCACCCTGGGAAGATTGGCCCCAGGGGCCCCCCAGGTTCAAAGGGATTACCAGGTCCCATGGGACTCCCCGGCCCTCAGGGAGACTCTGGTGACTACAAGGCCACCCTCAAGTCTGCCTTTTCTGCTGCCAGGACCATCGGCTCCTACCCACGCCGGGACCACCCTGTCCGCTTTGACCGCATCATCACCAATGAGAAGGGCCACTATGAGAACCGGTATGGCCGCTTCAACTGCCGAGTCCCAGGCATCTACTACTTCACCTACCACGTCACCTCCAGGAGCAACCTGTGCCTCAGTGTGAAAAAGGGCCGGGGTGGCAGCAAGGGCGAGAAGGTGGTGACCTTCTGTGACTATGTGCACAGCAGCTACCAGGTCACCACGGGTGGTGTGGTCCTCAAGATGGAAGTGAATGAGTCTGTCTGGTTGGAGCCAACAGAGAAGAACTCTCTGGTGGGGATTGAAGGGTCTGACAGCATCTTCTCTGGCTTCCTGATCTTCCCTGAGGCTTAATCTGCTGATGGTGTCTCTCTGCAGCCCTTCCCCTGCTGCTGGCTGGCCCCTGTAGGGCTGGGGACTCCCCTGGAAATGACTCTTTCCTCCAGATTCGGTGCCCTAAGCCTGTTGCTGCTTATCTTGCACATTAAATGACAGCTCCTTGTGCTGCTGGTTCCTTCCTGCCTAGGATTTGCCTCTTTCCCCCCAAATAATGCTCAGATACCCAGGGCATTGACTCCCGCACCCCTGGGTGCAGTCTGGGCTCATTAGTATCTCATTACCACCAAGCAGAGCCCAGCAATTCATGCAGTTCCTGCTGCAGCCCACGCTGAGTATCTCCTTGCAGAGCCACCCACAGAAGGTCCCAGCCCAGGGTTAGGAAAATGCAGAGCCTGGTCTCTAGTTGGGGGGGCGGGACACACAATATAATGGGAAATTGGGGCCACTGGGTACTGGTGGTAGATGAAGAGATGCTGGAGAAGGTGCTCTACTGGAGAACCCTGGGGCTGGTGGAAGCCAACCTCTCAGACTTTCTTTTTTTTTTTTTTTGGAGTGGTGATGACAATAATATCCACAGAAGCTTGACAAAGCTTGTGAAAACATGAGCCAGATGTACGTGGGGAAGCCACAGCTTGATGCCATGATGGAAGAGGTGTGGGGCACGTGGCTATCCCCTGGTGCAGGTGGGCAGGGTCCAGAGCAGCCCCGTAACCCCAGCAGAGGACCGACGTGCAAGTCCTACAGCACAGCCAAGCCCCCTTGGAGATCCAAGGACCTCCAGATGAGTAAAAACTGAGGACCCCAAGGATGTCCCCATCCCTGGGGCAGGTGACAATCAAGCATTGCACCTGGGTGGGGGTTTGCCTACAGCCCCCAGGCCAGCCGTGGCAGGCGGTACCAAGAGCTGTGGGGTGTGAAGCTGTGAGAGTGTACACGGGGTGTTCAGGTTGTAGGAGCAGGAGGTTTTTGTGGGGATCTGGGATTTGAAAGGGGCTGGCTGAAGGAGGCCGTGATAAAAGGGGGGAGTAGGATATGGGCTGGCATTAATGAAGCATCATTACTGAGCTCTCGGGGCCTCCTTAGTGGTCCAGGGCCCCACAGCTCTGGGCTGCACAGGTATCTCCCTGCCCCAGCACGACAGTGCCTGGCACTGGTGCGGCCAGCTTGAAGGCTCCAGCATCTGTCCGGTATGATTTGCCGGCAGGTGGCACTGGAGACCGGATCAGCTCTCTCCTCACCGTCCCCATCCCACAGGCGGGGAGGGCAAAGCTTGCAGGGACCGGGCAGAAGTGTGAGGCTCAACTCTGCCTTGCCCAAAACGTCTGGGAGGAGGCACCGGGCAGGATTAGTGCCGCCTTTTGCAGTCCTGTGCTGATGTTTTGTCCTTGCCACCTCGCCACTTGGTCCTTCACCCTACAAAATCTGTGGCTCTTGTCCACAGGAGTGCAGCCACTTGATGTCCCCAGACCTCTACCTCCTGTCAGAAAGTCGGGGCGGAGATATTCGATGTTGCATCCCAAAGCTCTCCCTGTGCAGGACCACTGAGCTGCTTTGAAAATGCAGCTGCAACTTTCATGCCATTTTGCAGCTGGAGATGCAGCATCCCAAATAAAACTGGGTCAGCAGGGCAGGTGGAGGAAAGAGTAAGTATTTGACCCCCAAAACAGAGGCTGGTCACCATACACCAGCTAATTCTCCTGAACCCTCAGTGGGTCTGCAAGAGACACCAAAAAAATGAGCAGTCAATACGCTGGAGGACAGGGCTGCTGTTCAAAGAGCCTTGACAAGCTGGAGGAATGAGCTGGAAGGAACCCACTGACATTTAACAGAGACAAATGCAAAGTCCTTCCTCCGGCATGGGATAACCCCACGCAGTAGGACAGATGGGGGGCAGGAGGAAGCTTTGCAGGATGGGATCTGGGATGCTGGTGGACAGGACAGCGAGTTGAAGCTTTCTGCCTTTCTGAGTAACTGATGTAATCATTTTGAACTTTATAAAAGCTCTTTGTCAGGACCTCTTTTGGAGTGGAGCTGTTTTTATTTTTAAAGCTAATGTCTGACCTAACACCAGCACCAGCCAAAGGGTTTCTAGGGCCTTGGCTGTACCTGGAGAGGGCCAGAGGGCAGTGCAGGTACCAACTGCCTCTAAAGTGCAGCTCACTGTGCTTACGCAGCCAGAAAACAGAGGTGCACAGGGCATTGCTTCCTCCTGTGGGTCTCAGCCAGCAATGGCCCAGCAATGCCACCTCAGACATTAGCTCCATGGGACAGCAGCTGTCTGCTCCCTTGAAGCTGCCACTGCACAGGCCATGGAGCAGCACACCCCTCAGGTATCCAAAATGGATGAGAAAAGGGGTCCAGGGGGCCATGAGTGGCTGGGGTGGGTGGTGGTCCATGCAACGTCACCGTTCAGTTCTTCCAGGGCCGCTCAGTGTGGGTGGTGGGTTTCTGAGCCTGAAGGAAGCCCTAAAGCCCCAAGCCCTCAAAGAAAGAGGCACCACCCCAGGGCAGCTGGAGAGGACCTCCTCCTCCCAAGTTATTACTGTGCTCATTGGGGCTGGAACTGAAATGCAGGTGCCCCCTCCCATGGGACCATCCACAGCAGGAGCCTGGACTGCTGCCCTGTGGGAGAAACCCTCTGCAAGGTCCTCAGTGGTGCTCAGGACCGCAGCAAGAAAGGATAGCTAGGTGCAGTGCTGCCTGTCACACGTTGCCTGCTTGGTGTAGGACTGTTACAACCCTGCTCTCAAACCTCCCTCACCCCACACAGCGCTGCGTAATTAATTATTCCAGGCAAAACAAAGCAACCTTGGAACAACACAACCATTAACAGGAGAGTTGGAGAGAAACCTATTGCAGGATCAGGTGCAGCCTGGTGGTGAGGACACCAGATAGGAGAAGCTCCGTATTCACTGTCTCTCAGGGAAAGGACCAATTTGCATCATTAATTAATGCTTTACCAGTGTCCCAGTGCTCTGTGCGTGCTCGCTCTGCCCTGCGTGCGCTGCCCTTGTGCTCACCCACACCAGCCTGTGCACGCTCACGCTCCGCACACGCGCGAGCTCACCCCGCTCCGCGTGTGCACTCGCCGCTCTGGGTGCACTCTCGCCCCACGCTCAGCCCACGCTGTGACACGCGTGTTCTGCTCCTCTTCTCTCCCTTCTGATTTTTCTTTTTTTCATTTTAACGGCCCCACAGGTGAAACTGGAGCAGCAGCACCTCCTCGTGGTCAACCCAGAGAAGCCGTAGGGCTTCACCAGGTGGTGCTGTGACTCTCGGCTGCGGAGTTGAGCCTCCGCCAAGGTCTGGGATGTGACCAGACAGAGGCCACCAGATGCTCAGCAGATGCTCTGGTTGAAGTTGAGGCGGGTGGTGTTTCGAGGTGACTTCAGATGAGGAGCCTTAGGGCTGTCAGCGTTTTGCCAAGCTGCAGCTAAGCAGCCGTGGTCTCTAACCAGCTTTCATCTCCCGGTGCTGGAGGTCGCACAGGCTCGGTGAGCTGAGCGGGACAGAGAGCTAACCCGGAGTACAGCCATGTCACCCAGTCACCTGTTCCATCACGTATGAGATGGAGATGTCCAGTGACACCAGAAAGCAGCATGTGTTAAGGTCACTTTCTCGGGACTCCCCGAACCAGGCACTGGATTGGTCCAAAGCTTAATTGGAGCAAATCCACTCATGTGCAAAGACACTGGTAGAGACCTGTCAGGATTTTAAAATAAAATCTTCCTATTTCAAGCCATGTAGCAACAGGGGTCAGCAAGAATATCACATGGAGGTTTCCCCTGCATCATCTAGTTGGAGTTTGTGGGGGGGTTCTCTGGGCTGAAGCTACAGTCCAGCCATAAGCAGGACTCTGGCAGGATCTGATGTGGTGGAGCATGCTGGGTGCCTATCAATATTCATGGAAAGTGAAGCTGATCTGGAGAGACCAAAGGTGGGTCATGCAGTTTGTCAGTAAGATTAAGCCAGGGGTGTTGGTCCCATGGTTGGGTCTAACATCACTAGCAAACACCTTGACACTTGCAAAGGTGTTGGTCAGTTTGCTCTGAGCCTGGTCAGTACCTGCTACCCAAGGAAGAGACCTTCCTAAACCATCCTTGGCTGGACTCAGTGCTCGCTGCCAACATGGTACAGCCACAGCCACACTGCCTGGCACATCTTCTAGAGGCCACTTAGTGCAGCCTCCCACGCAAGCCTAACAGCCAGTCTCCCATGTAGCTCATGACGTTGCTCCTAGATGCAGGGATGCTTTTCCCCTGCCAGCAGCTCCCTCCTGAACAGCTCGCCAGCATTTCCTTCCCTTCAGCCTCCCAGCACCAAGGCACAGTCGCTGCTGCCAAGATGGTGGCTGCTCTCCACCTTCTCCTCTGCCCTTGGGCAGGGCTGCGTAGTGAGATGTTGCATTTTTTTGGTGTCCTTCCTTCCCTTCTCTTCCCCAAACTGTAAGCAGAAGGTGTATGGAAACCCCTGCATGGGTTCAGTGCTGCGCCACGATGCTGGTGTGTTCCGGGTGGAGGTGTTATTGGGGCACTGCACCGGACTGTGCTTGCTCTGAGGGTTGCAGACACCGATGGGACACAGCAGAACCAACTCAGCTTAGGTGGAGACTGAGGCCACCTGCATCACTTCGTTGTCGGCAGGGCAGGAGCTCCCCACATGGATCCCCCCGGGCCTACCGGCTCCACTGGAGGGTGGGACTGGTTGCAACCTCAGTGGGACTCATGTAGAGTTTGATACAGCCGGAACCAGTCTGAGACAGGGAAGGGAGTTCAGACAACACCTCCTGTCCCAAATCTAACCTCAGGGCTTCTGCTAAGCCTGTTCCCCCCATCCTCGCTCAGGCTTGGATTTGAATTTGAATGGGAAGGAGCAATTGCTTCTTTTGCCTGGAGCAACACAGGCTGGCTTGTCTCCCACTGTGAGCTGCACAGGGAATTCTTGCTCCTCCTGGCCCCTCTGCAGGGACTGGGAGCTGCGGAGGCTCTGCTCTGGGCTGGGCACCAAGGGGTTAAGTCCCAGCCCTTTTTTTTTTTTTCTGCTCTGCCTCCTTATGAGGAACAGCCTTTGCGGGGCTGCAGAAAGGCTCTTTCTTTCCCCAGCAGATCTCTGGGAATGAAAAGTCTGTGTTCCAGATATTAAATTACTCATAAAATAGTTGGCCTGTCCCCGAGGCGGCTCCGCAACCCCCCCAGCCCCCGCCGCCCGCTCTGACGGGCTGCTGATGTGCATCTGCATGTCACCTCCTGCTACAAGGTCAATCTCTCCAATTTAAAGCAGCAACGTTGGAAAGCAAACCAGATTTCAGCCGGAATTAGCTTCAAATGGAGCATTCAGGGGACTCGTGCTGGGAAGGGAGTGCAGGAGGGGAAGGACCAGCAGAGCCGGGTTGTGGGGTGGTGTGATCCTGCTGTGGCAGCACCCCGTGTCGGGGCACCCCACGCAACCCTGGGGCTGGGTGGAGGAGGTAGGGATGCTGCCAGGGGAGAGGATGCTCGGGCATCCCTAATCCTGCGGCGTGAGGTGCGTGCGGGCAGGGGGGTGGGAAAGGCTCAATGCCTCACCCCTTTGCAGCTTTTGCAGCCCCGGCTCATGGTCCTGGGTGGCAGAGAGCCGTTTCACCTCCATGGGAGGCCGCTTGGACCAGGGCGGCCATTGCTGACCTATAATCCAGCGCGGGTGCAAGGCAGGGTGGCAGGGCCGAGGTTTCCATGGGGATGTGCGGGGATGGGGAGCCTGGCCAGCGTTCAGCTCCAGGCGCAGCTCGCCTCGACGTCGGGCTCAGCTCTTTCCGCTCCGCTTCCCACTGCCTCCCGCCCTCCTGCTGCCCAGCGCCTGTCTGCAGCCGAGCAGCATCTCCCCCCGTCCTCCGCCCGTGCTCAGAGCAGCAGCAGAAGGGGATGCAGGAGAGCCTGGTGGGAGCGTGACTTGGTGCTCCTTGTCCCAGGGCATGTCCTTAACCCCTTGGGGGATGCATCTCAATGAGCTCGGGTTTGGCCCCCTCACCCTGTACACGCAGGCTCGCCCCGTGGTCCCGGAGCGGTGAGACGGGGTGCCATGCTGGCGGCCGTCTCTGCCATGGCTGTTGGTGAAATCCCCAAACCAGCATTGGCGATGTGACAACGTGGGTCTGGGAGAGCCCCACATAGCCCTGCTCTCCTCTGCGGAGGTTTTCTGCGTTTCACAAGAAAAAGGAAAGGCAGACCTTTTGTTATTTTTTTTCTTCCAATACTGGCTCCTGGGAGCATCTGGGGACAAATAGGTGATCCCCCCCAAATGCCTCAGTTTCCCCACAGGAAGGAACAGACCCTGCTGTGTCCATACCCTGTCCTACCAGCCTCGCTGGAGAGGCATGTGGGTTTCAGCCCTCGCTTTGCAGCACACGCCAGGAAGATGAGCCGTGATCTCAGCCTATGTGAGGCTGTGAGACAAGCCCCAAGCCCCATCCTTGTCACATATGTAGCCATGTGCCTCACATGACACGAGTCAGGGGCTCGTGTGAATTAATACACAGGGCACGTAGCAGGCATACGCACCAAATGCAAACCACACAAACACCATGCAAAACACAACACACTTTCAGCGTGCAGCACGAGAGCAATGTGCGAGCAGGCTGGGCAGTCAGCACGGCGTGGAAGAGTCCCGGATTCCTCTTGACAGCCTCTCGCTGCCCTAAATCTCGCAAAGGAGAAAAAAAAAAAAAAGGTAAGTAAGACAGCTAGGAGCCCACAGCGCAGCGAGACGCGGCCATGTGCAGCCTCGCGAGGGCTGCTGCGCCGCAGAAGGGTTCCCGGGGAAATGCGTGCAACACGCACGGACACACATACCTGAAATACCCATCTGGTTTTTGAATGGGGATTATCTGTGAGTCTGCAGTCCTGGCTGACTCGGGAGAGAGCCGGGGCTGGAGCCCTAGGGTGAGGGCTCGGAAAGCAGCCCCCAAAGGCTGAATGCTGCTGCCCAGTGCTCCCTTCTGTTCCCATTATGTGCCAGGAGAGCTTTTGTCTGGGGATGCTGGCATGTGCGGTCACCAAGGAGACGGGAACAGCAGCGGGTCATCAGCGGCACTTCCAGACAAGCTGGGAGGGAGCCGGACAGCCCTGCACATCCCCAAGCCAGCAGGTCCTGCCAGCAGTGCTGGGCTGGAGATGTACACCCACCGTGGGCTGCACAGCCTGGTGTCCTCCACCGTGCAAGGTGACCCTGTGTCATGGATCCAACCCGGCAGCCCAGGGATGCCCATGGGGGAACAGGCTCAGGATGCCCCAGAAATAAGCGTGTTTTGCGCAGAGTTTTGGGTCCTGGAGACCCCCCCGAGCTAACAGTACCAAACACCAGCAGTGAGAAGCCTCCAGCATCCACTGAGACCTGGACTCTGCTTGATACTTGAGCTCTGCCTGGCTCTGGGTGGTGCCGCCGGTGCCACCAGCTGCCTGCGGTGGAGCATGGTCCCTCCAGATGCAGGGGGAGAGGGTGGTCCCCTCTGGGTGCAGTGCTGGGTGCTCCCTCCCCACTCTGGGTGCCGGTCCTGCACATAGAAGAGCCTCCCTGGAGAAAGGCACGGATCAGCTGTCCCTTCCCAGCTCAAGATGGTCTCCTTCTGGTTCTCTCTTTCTAACTTCATGTGGATCCACCACAACCGCTCCAACTCTGTCCCCAGGCTCCGTATGAGTGCTTTGGTCCTTTAGTCTCCACCTCCACCATGCTTTGTCCCTCAGGCTTGCTGAAAAGCAAGTCCTAGGAGCTCAAGTTATAGGCCAAACAGTGTTTTGCTAACAGCATTTCATGCCTATTTTGTTTTGATTCAGAGGAGGGCCTGCATCCTCACTGTGCAGAGAAAGAGGGGAAAGAAAGGCCTTTTTAAGGAGAAACGAATGCCGGGGGAGTTTGTGAAACGGTGTAGCACCCTTCTGCCTTCACAGCCCCAACATACAGCCACCAACGATTGTCTCAAAAGGCAATGGAGGCAGATGCTCCTGTCATTTGCCAGGCTAGGACCTCAGGGGAAGATGCAGACCAAGACTGAGAATGGAAAGGTGGGTTGGGAGTTATCCAGGGGGCTTGTCCTCCTCCTTCAGACAGTCTTCCTCTTCATCCTGTGGCTCCCATCAGGGTTTTCTGTGGTTCATTCTCCATTTTCGGTCTTTCCCCCCCTTATTTTTCCCCCTAGTAAAACATATTACAGGAACATCAGATGTGGCCGAATATTGTGCCTTCATGACCCCAAGGAGCTCTGCTAGAGCATCTGAGCACCCTGAGCCCAGGCAGACAGAAGCATCACCCATTTCTTTTTAACACATTTTGGTTTCCAATTCTGGATTCAATTATGTATTTAATTTTTAAAGGCAGCTTGTGTTGTTCTGGGCTTTGCTCATTTTTTTCCTACCAGCATTAAAATGTGGCTGCTGTCAAATAACCACCGTTTCCCTAAGTTGCATTTCTAATTTAGTGTCCAAGTTTTTTCCTTGACCATGGTTTTGCTGCAACATCGCTTATGTCTAGGAGTGCTCAGAGGGACTGAAATAAATGTCGCAGGAGACAGGCAGTGTCCCACCAGGTTTCCTCTAGTGATTTTCAGCTCTGGAAGATCAACCTTCAGCCCAACGAGCCAGGTTCAGCTGCATGTTTGGCTGCTCGCAGTGTGGCACAGACACTTGGCACAGCTTCTCGGCGCAGCCTGTGAGCTTCAGGGGAGGTTACAGCTGCTCTGCCTCTGTACCGGACCACCAAAGCGCCCTTCTTCATCCTTACTTCTGGTCTC
Organism: Vanellus vanellus; assembly: GCF_965231255.1. Lineage (NCBI taxonomy): Eukaryota > Metazoa > Chordata > Aves > Charadriiformes > Charadriidae > Vanellus > Vanellus vanellus. The sequence goes on along the minus strand of NC_138925.1, from coordinate 1,151,989 downwards.
AAAGTCTCACCCTCAGTGTGGTCCTCAAGCTCTCACACTCTGATGCATCTGCAGGCGCATCCCTCCTGCATGCCCTGTTAGCCGAGTCAAGGTGAGCTGCGGCGGGAGATAGGCTGTGCAAAAAGGGGTGGTCAGTGGTCCCTTTTGTCCTGGTAGAATATCCATCACCTATTGGCAGCTCACGGTCCAGCAATGTGGATGCTCTGGTGTGTAGTAAGCAGTCTGAAATTGCACTGAAACCCTGTAGTGGAGACATTAATGATTAACCTCTTCAGTATGTGCTTTCCAAAGTGGATTTTCCAGTGTCTGGTAAGGTATTGAAGCTCTTGCCGACACCTTTATACAATTTGGTTAAACGGTGAGCAACCCAGGCTGTTACTGAGCCCCAGCCAGCCCGTCGCCCCCCTGACGGGACCGCGCAAGCTCGGAGGACACCTTAGCTGGGGCGAGACGCCCTGCAAGCATCCTTAGAGCCACGTTTCGAGGTGCGCGGTCACTTCACCTCTGGCTGCCTCAAACGTTTGCCTGTGAGACACAGTGCATGCGCTACACTTTTGTACTGGAAATTTTCCCGGGCCTGACATATATGTCATACAACTGCCTTTGAGCAGCTGGCAAGCAAAGAAGGGGACGTGTTGGAACACGGGCCAGAGTGAGAAGGGCGATAGGTATGCTTGTGCGTTCCTCCATTTCCAGCCCAGGCGTATGCTTCGGGGCCCTGTTGTTTGCCCTGAAAATCCAAGACAAGGCGCAGGGGCAAGCGCACGTTTCGGGGTGGACTGTTTGACATCTCGGAGCTGCTGAGGCTATTGTGCCGCTTGTTTTTGCTTCCCTCTCAACTGAGGACTGTCTGCTGCAATACAAAGGGCAAAATGCCACAGCAGGAGACGGCCGTGCTCCAGCCAGGAAAACCCAGCCGACATTTTCCTCCTTCCCTGGCTTTACCACTAGATGTCATAGGAAAAGCAACATTGCCAGCCCTGTTCGGCTCTCCGGAATGGGATTTTGGGGGGCTAGCAGGTCCTCCTCCCGCCGCCGGACACGCAGCATCTTCCCAGCCTCCGCCTCGGTGGCCCTTGCAGGGCTTTGTCTGTCTGCAGAGCCCCTGGAAAAACCATTGCCGGGGATTCAGGGTTCAATGGACATTGAAATGCAACTGAAACCTTTTTTCCCAGCGCCTGGCTAAGCCGCCCGCTCGGACCCTCCCAGGAGGGAGCCGCACGTCACCCTTTCTCAAAGGGGCGACGCTGTCACGCCGGGACCCGCGGCACCTACAGCAATATGGTCCCCTCAAACAAGTCGGACAAACAAGGCCTTTATAGGCACTTTCTTTTCTTCTGGAGTGGAAAGGAGAGAAGCCGGGGGAGAACTCGGGGGCGTCCCACCGCAGCAGAGCAGCACACAAAGGCTTGCAATGAAAGGGGCGCCAGCAAATCCTCTTAGGGGCTTCGCTGTGTGCACATTCATATCCCGGCCCCATCTGCCGGGGGGGATCCCCGGGAGCGGGGAGGGGGAGAGGGGCTCTCCCTGCCCCGCGCCGCCAAAGCAAGCAAAGCGCATTCAGGGAGTGAGAAAGGGATGAAAAGGAAGAAAGGCCGTGCCACGCCGGTGCAGAGCCTGGCGGTAAATGCAGCGCTGCCGACGCTGTGGGGAGGGGGTCTCGCTTATGGGGGGAAGGGAGAGGCAGCTTTGGCGGGGGCTGTGTGAGTGCTGGCCCCCTCCTTGGCCCCCAGGGATGAGACAGGAATGGGGAGGGAGCCTTCCCCAGGGAGCGAGGTGGATGGGGGGGGGGGGGGGGGGAGAGTCTGGTGCCTCGGGGCATGAGTGATGTTGGCTCCCCAGGCATAGAGCAACACCATCCATGGCACTTTGACTGGTGGGGACCTGAAGGGAACTGGTGGGTGTGCAGGAGGCTGGAGGTGACCTGGCCCTCTGGGAAGCCAGTGTGCTCATGATGGTGCTGGATCCCACATGAGCTGAGCCATGCTGGGTCGTCGTAGCCCTGCCGCACAACTCCTGGGAGATTAGGGAGCCTTGTGGGGCTTTGGGCAGGCTCACGGGCATCCAGCACCACAGAGCCCTCAGAAGCCAGAGTAATGGCACGTTTCATGTGGATGAGGCCAGAAGAAGAGTTTCCTATCCGCCATCCTACCATCAGAGTGAGAGCAGCTGCCTGTCACTTCTTCGAAGCCAGCACTTGCCAGGACCAGAGGAACCGTGTGCGGGGCCACCACAGCTTCCCAGAGCCTGGAGCCAGGCACTGAGGCAGGGGAAGGAGATCCCTGTGTCTATCAAGGAAGTGTTTTAGTTCACTGGGGCTTTCATCTCCTACGGAGACCAAGCAAAGCTAACAGGACTTGACTTTCTTCCCAAAACAAGGGAAAACCAGGGATACTTTTAGTCTGGTCTGGAAAAACCATCTGTCCTTCCCTAGAAGCAGACGATGAAGGTGACAATAAATAACACACATTGATACCACTTCTAGGTGCTGCAGGACAGCAAACGTCCTATCTTCTATGGGTTTGCACTTATTGGACCTCTTCTGTTTCCTGCCCATCCTGCAGCCACTACTCCCGTTGCATTGTGCATTGGTGAGTACAGGAATGTGTCTAAGCTGAGTCAGTCTACATCAGGGGTTTGCTCTCTGCTTCCCCAGGCTCAGAGCAGCCACTCCGCAGTACTCAGACATGGGTGAGCACATCAGGAAGGTTAGGCCAATGTGAGTGCTTTTGGAAAGCCCACCCAAAGGAGCTGGGAGCCCTGCCTAGGTTTGGATACAGCAGGGAACGCAGCCCAAGTGATCTCAGCCCAGTCTAAGTCTTCAGCCTCTCTTGCAGAGGACTAATGAGCTTGTCTAGTGATGGCAGTGACTTGCACATACTGCAGCAGTATGGAGAGAGTGGGGAAGACGTGATGTTCTCCCTCGTATGGGCTGAGGATTTAATTACTGCAGCTAAGGCAGCTTGTGTCTCTTTCTAGCCTGGCGCCAATCCAGTCCAGGGAGTGGTCCTTCCTCTCTGGTGGCCTGGAGCCAGTGCTCCAGGAGCCCTTCCAATTCTGCTGTGATGTGGTTGGGTCATGCACTGGGAGAACATCTCTTTCCTGCAGCTGGGTGGGGATGTCAGAGAAGGACAAAATGTTGGAGAAGCAAAGAGGATTAGGGTGACCCAGGCTGTGTTAGGTCTCTTTGGGAGGTATTGGAGCAGAAAGACATGAGCAGGAGTGGGGTTGAGGTTGGGATGTGGCTGCTTTGGGAAGTCCTGTCAAGGTCCCTGAGGCTTTCAAGCATGTGACTGAGGAAAGCGTGCAGGGGGTGAAGAGGTGGCAGCTCCTTCCCACCTGGGGAGTTCCAAAGCCCTGTGCTCAGAGGTGGATAGCAATAGGTACGTCCATTATCTGGAGGATGCTGTTCTCTACTGCATGCAGAAATGACTCATGAGCAGGTTGGGTAACTCCTAGTGCCAAGCTGGTGATGAAGGTCAGACAGTCTGTGCATGGCTTTCCGGGGTGAGACAGTGCGAGACACAAACAGCGACGGACTGAAGGAGATAAGGAAGATGAAGGATAAACAGCCTCTCTGGAGGGCACCACATGCCACCCACACCGGTCTGATGAGTGATGCTGACACAAAGGGCTGCACAATGCATACCCTGAGCTTGTAGTGTGATTTCTCAGACTCTGGGGACTACCCTTGTATCCATCCAACTAGCCAGCTCATTCACCAGCCCAGGCTGGTCCATTCAATTTGTGGAAGGAAAGGTCTGTGAGAAAGACTCACAGGTAGGCTCAATTTAGCTGCTGAACATGACCATCAGATAACTTTGAGCTGTGGCTGGCCTGGATGCGTTTTGAAGAGCCAGCTGGAGCAGTTCTTCCACAGGCAGGAGAACAAGTTGTGTTTGTCCCGCTTGGCTATTCCAAAAATTGTGTGAGGCGCGTGGGAGTAAGGAGGGGTACAAGAACATCATTGGTGACTCTGTCTACTGGGAATCCAGCGTCAGTGCAATGGGACCAGTGAAGTGAGGTGAGTGAAGTCAGAGAGCAAAACCCTCAGCTTGTGCGCAGTGCCTCCTCCCCACGCACCGAACACGACCTGTGGAAGATGTCCGCCTGTCTCTTTGCTGTCTATCAACCCTGAGAGCTCTTCTATGCCAGTACCCATCACAGGAGGAGGTGTCAGCCCTGCTTTCCACTTCAGGGCTGGGGGTGCTGTCTGAATGAGCGACAACACCCCTCATCTGAAGGAAGAGGCTAGAGCCACCGGTCTTGCTCCCCCACCATTGCTCTCAGAGAAAGGAGCTGACTTAGCCCTAGGCAGTTCCTCTTGCCCCAGCTAAACCTGCACTTTGCAAGCCAGCGAGGGCTGTACCTATGGTCCCAGACCTCCTTTCTCCCTACAGGTGGCCCAAAAGCCTGTAAAGCTGAGAGACACATAAGCTGTTTCACTTCAGCTCCACTCGCTTAACTTCCCGTGCATTTCATTCCTCCTGCAGAGGAGCTTGTCTTCTGGCAGTGGAAGAGTGCTCCCCCAGTCATACAGCACAGCACCTCCTCGCCGAGAGGCGGCTTTGCTGCGTTCCTCCCCCTGCCATGCAGACACCCCGTTCTGCTCTCTCCCATGGAGAGATGTGCAGACAGGGGGGTGCTACGACCGATGTGTTCAACCATAACAAGGTCACTAAGAGCTGGAGACAGAGAGAAGAAGTGTTTTCTCTTTTCCAGTCCTCAGCAAAGATGAGAGAGACCTAGCAGATAAATGTCCGTTGAACGAGGAGTCCTGGGGGATGAGCAGGGAGGGAAAGACTCCACCACCTCTGCTGCCCTCCGAGTCTTTTGCATGACCATCGCTCTGCTGAAGCTCGGGTGGGTTATGTGAGTGGAGAACCGTACTGGTGGACTGAGGAGGACTGAGCTCTGGATATCACACAGCTGCCATTTAAGTGCCAACAAGTGGCTTTAGAGCCCTCTGTGTACACACACCAGAGCACCCAGCTCTGATGTTAATGAGCTGCTGGGCTGCACTGACACCCTTGATGGTCAGACAGAGAGCTCATCAGAGTTCAAGACAGGTCAGCATTGACCACCCCACAGCTCTCCACTCCTTCGCCTGCCCCACTGCTGCCATCCAGCCCCTGGGCTTTCCTCTGTACTTACAACCACTTCTCCTGATCCCCTGGCCAGTACTGGAGACATTTTCTCCACCCACCTACTGAGCCTGCACTTGACTAAATTCAAGAACATTTAGGCAGTAACATCTCCAGACCACCTTGACCTGCTGATTTGCATGGCGCTTAGCCTCACTCTCAGGCAGGAGCTCTCCTTTGAGGTCCAGAGCTGCTGGAGATCACTGAACACAAGAGACAATTTGCATTTCCTCAAGATTTAGGCTCAAAATGAGGAAGCCAGCTCCACAGGCAGCAGCTGCACCGTCCTGGGAGCTCACAAATGCCAACACTTGTGACCACTGCCCAGGGCCAGGTTCACGTGAAGGTGCTGACTGTCTACTGGACCAGATGGGGACAAGCATTGATCAGGGAGGGAATGTTGAAAAAAGCAGAAGAGGAATGTGTGGACATGGCCCTACCTCACTGTGTCTGCCCATTTATGCCTCCGGTGATCTACCACCCTTCTTCCCTTCACCACTGCCTCCTCAGCAGGGAGGACTTGTGATGCCTCATGAAATGCAGCCAACATGCTCATGAAAAGTGCTGTCAGGGACATGTTCCAGTGCGTGTAGGTGTCCACCTGCATCATGCCCTCAGCTTCCATAGCTGAGCTGCAGGACTGAGTACTTCACTGGAGCTCGACTCCTGAAGAACATGTTGATGAGATGCAGGAGTGCCTGAGGCACAGTGGACTGGTGCTCTATGCACCAGGAGGCCCCTTTTGAGAAGGGCAGAGTTAGATGCTTTAGAGCGAGATACAGTTTTTGGCACAATCTGTTGTCAAGGGAAGTTTCCTGACCATCAGCTGAGGTAGGAGCCCTGAACACATGGGAGAAAAGGTTCAACAATCATCAAGAGTCAGGGTTGGCTTTTTTTTGCCTATGGTGGAAGGCAGCACATGGGGGTTTTTTACTTGCGTTATTCTGAAGAGAGCACTTTGAGTATCTTCAGCCTCCACCAAACACAGACACGCTTCTGTAGATCCTGCGAAGCTCATATCCCGTGACAACAAGCTCTCTGGGCGATCACGCAGGGTGCAAAAGTACATCCCTGACGAAAAGGATCAGAGATCGCATCAGAAGGCCTCCAAATGTTCCCTCCTGGAGGCCAGCAAAGCCTCTAGGAGAGTGAAAAAATGCTGCTGATTTTTTGCTGGGTTTGATTCCAGCAGGACGTGGGAGGCTGAGCAAGGGACGGCGTGCCAGGTGCTGTGCTGGCTGACACATGGGCGGCAGGCACCGCTTCCCCCGGGCAGGACCCGAGCAGGGCGCTGAACGCTGCGCCAGCTGCTGACCGTGAAGTGCCTGATGTTTTCCGACAGCCCCCCTTGCTCCCCTGGTTGTTGCAGGCAGTCTCTGGCTCGCCCTTCGCTCGGCAGCTCTCGCAGCCTCGTTTCTTGCAGTCGCACGTATTTCTTGTCCTGGCTCTCCTCCCCTTCCTCCTCCAGGCTGGGATCTGCTGGGAGGAGCAGCTCCTTCCCCGAGCCCCTGAACGGCCGGTGGGCTGCGCTCCTGCAAGCAAGCCCTGGGGTCTTTCGGCTGCTGAGTGATGCTCTCTTTCCACTCAGGCACGGGTGCAGAGCTGGGGTGACGAGCGACAAGGACCCACCAACCTGCCTGATGCCAGACCGGAGCCCCGAGCAGGGGCTGGGAGGGTTGCAGTTGCAATCCCACTGGTTTCCACACTACGTTCAAGCTGGACTCGCGGCAGCTCCTGGAGACTTCTGGCACCAGCCAACTCCCTCTTGGCAGCGTTCCTCCCCGCTCCGGGGCTGCGCTGTTTGCTTATCTAGTGCCGTGATTTAACACAGACGCAGGAACTCACACACTCTCTCCCAGTCTCCTTCAAATTACTTTATTGCTTCCTGTCAACTAGCCGAGCGTATCCTGTTAATATACAATCCCCAACAAGCAGTTTTCACAGCATAATCCCCCTTCGTTAGATAACACACCTCAGCTCCTGAAGGGTGCCCGGTTCTGTCGGTTAGGCACCTAAGGGTGCAGGATGCCAGCACTGGGCAGGTATTTTCTAGCAAAGTTGGGCTGCTGTCATTATTTTTAAAGATAAAGCCCGGTGCTGCAAGAGACTGGCTTTCTGCCAGTGTTGTGTTACTTCCAGGGCTCCGTCCGCCACTGACCTCTCTCAGCCGATGCCAAGTGCTCTCCCATGCTGCGATGGCACAGAGGGTCCGGCTGCTGGAGCCCTTCTCCCAGCTGTGGTATCGCTGCTGCCTGGGGCGATGCCCCGCTGGAGGTAAACGTCCTTATTCACCTGCAGCAGTGGGACAGCAATAGCTTCAGGTGCCGTGAGAGTAACTGTTCCCTTTCCTGCTGCAAACCCAACTTCTGGGTCCCAGAGAAGGTCAGCTTATCAGATACACTTAAATCCTTGAGGTGGTGGTGGGAACCCACGCGGGGCCTCTGGTCCAGCCTCCCGCTTGCAGCAGGACTGTCATCAACACTAGATCAGCGCTGACATGGTGGTGTGTGGCCAAGTCCTGGAAGCCCTCCGGGGGATTTCCTGCAACCCTAGGTTTCCTTATATTGCTGCAGCCCTTGTGTGAGTCTTGGAGCTGATGGTGTCCTAACATCTGCCCTGAGGACTGCGGTGCTCTAAGCATCACTTGGTGATGTCCAGCCAGCAGGATATCTGCCAAAGGTTGTTGTTTTGAGGGCACCAGCTGTGTTTTTCCTACATGTTTCTGATCCTCCATCAGCCGTGCTTGGGTCCCATGCTAAGACATGCCTGTGTCCCGATAGCGCATTTGTAGGACATCCACACTGCTTTGCCCCATCTGGTCTTCTTCAGCCTCCTCATGGGGTTTTCTTCCTAACCTTAATGTCCAGCTGATGTGCCAGCTGAGCCTGTGTCCACGGTGTAAGACTAAGGAAGTCCCTTTCAGAAAATACCCTTGTGCTTTTTTGATTCTGTGATCTGGAAGTGTCCTGACAATCAGGTCACCGCAAAGTCCAGCATGTCGCATTTGCATTCCCCTTGCCTGTGCATCCCCTCTGTCCTTGTGCCTGGTGGTGCCAGGTCCTGCCGCTCCTGGGCTGCCTGCTCTGCACAGAGGCAAACAGGCAGCGCTGCTGCCACGTGGAGAGGACAGATGGAGGTTGCTGGGCGCTCCGCTACTGAGGGACAGAGTGCCGCGCTATCGAACGCAGGCTCAGCTGGGCTTTTGGGTAGCTCCAAAGGCAAACAAAGTGGGCAGATGATAGATTTGGCTTCAAGGCTAGCCCTGAAGCTGTTCCTCTGCAGCATTGCAGACACTGGTTGATGACCAAGCGAGGTACATAGCTCAAGCCCAAGCAGCGTCTCTTCTCCCTGGGGAGCAGATCCCTGTGCTAAACCTCCCTGGCATAACCCACTATATCTTCTGTGGTCATTTCTTCAGCAAGTTATGGTATTTCAGGTCTCTGGAGGCTGTTCCCAGTAGGTCCCTCGTGCTCTGCAAGCTAAAAGCCACTGTTTATGTTTGTTCCAAGATTGCCCCTTGTCATCAGACTCCTCTGTTGGCCTGAGGAAAGGGAACATGTGTAGCCACATAATGCAGCTGTGGCATGACATACGGCCATATTTTTGTGGTTGTATTTCCCCGGGTTTTATTGATCCTGCCCCTAGGATAGTTTCTTTGTCTGAAGTTGTTCCTCGAAGTTGAGGGCAATCTTGGTGTTGGCTGTTGGTTTTACTAGCAGCTGGATCTGCCCTCAAGTACTTGTGATTCTCTCTACACTTAACACCTCATTAGCTGGAACATCCACTTACAGAGCACAGTTTTGCTGTTCTGAAAAGAAGGAAAATCCTGTTTGACTCCAGCAACACAGATCACTTAATTCAGAGACATCTGAAAATTGGTCCTGGAAATTGACTCTGAATTAAAAAACAGTGGTGAAGAAGAATCTGTCCTTCCAGGTAAATCAGGGGCTGATTTATTTCCTCTCCAGTATGCCTACTGAGCAGTGTATTCAGCACAGAGCCAGACTGACACATCCCTGCCTCCCATATCCCGATGCTGGAGGCCTCTGATTGCTGTACCTCCAGGGGATGGAGCACCCATGGTCCCCTTAGGGCTGTCTGCTGCTCCCCTCCTTCAGCTCCCTTGCTCCAGTGCCCTGTACTAAGTCTCCTGCCAAAGTCCCCAGCCCAGCACTGATGCAGCACCTTTGGCTCTTGGCACTCCCAGCGTTCCAGACAGAACAATGGGCATCTCGAGAGAGGAAAAAGCAAAGAGTTGTTTTAATTAAAGCCAAATTAAAGACCACTGTGATAGCAGCCTGGAGATGAGTAAAGGGGATATGGCAGCCTTTGTCTCAGGAGCTGAGCTTGGTGTGAATAGGGCTGGCAGCTGGTCAGCCAGGATGTGCCAGAGGTCCTCATCCATGCACCAGTGCCAAGGAGCATCTGCAGTACCCAGAGGTAGCCTGTGGGGCAAACCTCCATCATCCACAACTGCTCCTGTGCGCCCAGGAAGGGTTTTAATGGCAGAAAGGAGACAGGCTGGGGGCTGCATGAGCCCAGAAAGATCTGTGTTGAAGACTTCCCAACTAAGTTCATTTTCATGGGTTTCCCCATGTGTTATATATTCCTGGATATCTCTTCCAAGAACTTGTCCAGTCTCCACTTGAATCCCCCTGAGTTTTGTGTATCCACAGCTCTGCTGAGGAGCTCCACAGTTCATCTCCCATCCCTGTGAAGAATCATGTCCTTTACACCTGAACTCCAATCTTTTTGAACCTGGCCCTGAACCTCACACAAGTTTCATTCGACGGCCTCAACTCGTTTATGGGAAAGGACAGAGAGCAGCCGGTTTGTTGCTGGGCATGTGAAGTTATGGTTGTTTTCCCCACGTGCGTTTCTCATCCTCTGTCGCCTTCCTGCTTGTCCCTATTCCTGCCACTTCTGGGTCTGTTGGAGAGACTCTGCAGGACTGACTGGTGACCTCCCTCTGCACACAGTGCCTGCTGCTTACTCTTCTCTGCTACCATCTCTTAAGCAATTAGAAAGACAAGGAAATTCTCTTGCACTCCCTGGCTGCTTGCACTCCTTAAAAATCTTTTGGCAAGGGATTTAATGGAAATCCTTTGGAAAACCCAGCAGATGACACGAACAGATTGCGCTGATCCGCGTGTGTTTGGCCGCTCTGAAGGGCTCCAAGGGGTTGCGGAGCAGAACTCCCCTTTTGCAGAAGCCCCATGGACTCTCCCCTAGCAGACAGCACTTACCCAGGAGTCTTTAACTCCGTCCGCTAATACACCCTCTGCCTTGTAGAAACAGCATCAGGCTGCAGCCCCACAGTTCTCCCCACCTCGAGTACTGCGTTCAGTTTTGGGCCCCTCACTGCAAGAAGGACATTGAGGTGTTGGAGCGTGTCCAGAGAAGGGTTACAGAGCTGGTGAGGGGTCTGGAGGACAAACCTTATGAGGAACGACTGAGGGAACTGGGGGTGTTTAGCCTGGAGAAGAGGAGGCTGAGGGGAGACCTTATCACCCTTTACAACTACCTGAAAGGAGGTTGTAGAGAGGTGGGGGCTGACCTCTTCTCCCTGGTGACAAGTGATAGGATGAGAGGAAATGGGTTTAAGTTATGTCAGGGGAGGTTTAGATTGGATATTAGGAAACACTTTTTCACTGAAATTGTTATTAAACATCGGAATAGGCTGCCCGAGGAGGAGGTGGATTCACCATCCCTGGAGGTGTTTAAAAAGAGGGTAGATGTGGTACTTGGGGACATGGTTTAGAAGTGGTTTTTGTCAGGGTAGGTTAATGGTTGGACTTGATGATCTTAAAGGTCCCTTCCAACCTCAGCAATTCTATGATTCTCTGATTCTCTGTGTCTTCCTGGGACTATTCATACAGCCTGGTGTCCCGTTGGCCACCACAGTACCCATGTGTCTACACGGTCCCCTCCTGGCGCCAGGAAAGGGTGGCAAGGGGCTTAGCCCTCACACTGTGGCAGTGCAGGAACACGGACACCTCCTGTGGGTGCAGGAGGAATCAGCAGTCCCAGGCCCTCATGAGAGTCCCCTGAAGAAGCACTGGAGAAGAAGTTCCTCGGAGACCAGCCAGGATGTTGATGTCAATGGGCTGAGAGTGTCCCCGTAGCTGCAAGGACCAAGTCTTGCACGGAAAAATGCAAAGATGCCAAGATGCCTCCATCGGCTATGCTGAAGGTCTTGATGGAAGGTTGAAACCATGACCTTTCTGACCACTGCGCCCCGCTGTGCTTGGTGTGCGTGGCGGGGACCTGTGCAACAGCCTCTCTACCAGCTCTGCTTCGCCCCGGCCGTGCCGTGGCAGCGTATCAAGGGGACGGGCATCACCTGAGCGCTTTTTTGCTGGCAGGTCCCTCGTGTCGCCGGGGCAGCAACCCAAAGAGCAGATGGACATGCTGTTGCAGGGGCAGCCGCACTCTGTCCGTCTTGGCTAATTGGGCAGCGTTTCCTCCCGCTCCCTGCCAGACCCACGTCCCGCTGGCAGACAAACACAGAGCAGGTCTCTGCTCCTGCACCGTGGCCAGCACTCCTCAAGCCTCCTCTCCCTCTGCCCAGCCCCCAAAATGACCCCCCCCTCCCCACATCATCCATCCCTGCTCACGTTTTCTGTGCGAGCTCCTTCCTCAAAGATGTGCTCTGTCTGCCCACCACCTCCACGGTCCCTGTGCGTCGTTAATGCTGCCCCGTCCCATCCCGCCGCTCTCCTGCCTCTGCACTCTGTGCGCTTCCCCGGGCGCACACCCCCTGTTCGTCACCCAGCCGTCCCCAGGCAGGTGGGGATAACTCAGTGCTAGAGCTTATTACTTTGATGAATCTTCAATTAAAAAAAAAAAAAAAAAAAAAGAGTAAGTAAGTAAATACTCGCATGAAGAGCTCGTGCAGGCACTTGCCATCATCCAGCAGCGCTCTCACTTGGCGGGACTTGTTCCAGCTCAGTCACATTTTAGCCAAAACCTTAACGGAGCGCATATCCCCACACCCAAAGAGAAAATGTGAAATGCCGATCATACAACGTGCGGCACTGTTCCCGCTGACTCCTGACCTTTTATCTCCAGACCTTGGAGGGTTTTTGTCTGCACACCCACTCCGCTTTCTCCCCGCCACCACATTTCCCTGAGCTTGTTCCTCTTTGGAAAGACCCAGACAACCTGTCTCTTTTCCATCCTTCTGCTGTGGAAGGAGATGCAGTTGCCTCCTTCAGGTCGGCCTTTTTATAGTAATCACCTCTTAGAAGAAAAGAGCAATTTCACATCATGGCGTTGCCTTTGATCCTGTATTTGCCTTCTCGTAAAGCTGTGCCATCTCGGGGCGCTGGAGGATTTTTCTCATGAGTGCTTTGAACGTAACAAATAATATTGCATTTTTTTCAGTGTTCATAAGCATTTGCAAAACTATTTTTAACATGACCCATGACAAAAAACAGGTAGGTTTCTCCCCAGTTCCCTCTTAAATGCCATTTTGGCATTCTCGATTTCAAGGATGCCACCTTGTAATTTTGTAGTATTAAATAGAGACCTGAGTTTGACTTTTCAGCTTTTCTAGTTTCCTTTGAACAATTTTAAAACTATTTTCCAGAAGAATTCTGGACTGTGGATGCCCCGCCACAAAATAGCTTGTGTTACATCCTTTTCTTTTACAAATCTTTACAAATGGCAGCAATTAAATTGTGCATCCTTTTATGTCATTACCTCTGTCAGTATGTAATGCCTGGCAGTTTTTCATCAGAGGTTACCTACTAGGCAGTTTTATTCTCTAACATTGCTCTTTCTGGCTAAATGTAAAATACGCAAGGACTAAAATGAAAATATTTTCCAGAATACAAAACCTACCTTCTGCCTGTCATGTCTCATGGTTGTAAAGTCTTCTGGAGTAGACTTACATGCATAACATGATATTCTGATGATGGTTCCACCTATTCTTTGCTGCATATTTAACCCCCTTTTTTTTTCTTTATGTATTTTTTAAAATATAGAGTAATAACTTACATTCTTGATTGCTGCATTTCTCCACGTTCTGGGAAATTGGGAGTTCCTTGTTACTTACATGCTTTTATTTAAATTTGCCTCCTCTTTATCTATTTTTTTTTTCTCTCTACCTCTATAAGGTCCTGTGTAATTATATAAACTTTTTCAAGAAGACCCGACATGTTTGCAGTCCAGAAGGAGACACATTTATAAACTTTACTTTTCCAAAAGTCTCTTTTAGCTCCACAGCCAGTTAACATACAGCCATGAGCAGATAAATTCCGCAGTATCTAATCTAAGTTTTACCTGCCTGAGTTTGTTTCTGACTGTCATCATAAGCTGGGCTCAAATTAGCTGTTGAAGAAAACATCCAAAATTTTCTGCTCAATTTTCCAGTTCTAAATCTATTTTAAATGCTTCAAAAGTGCCTCTTCTCTTTAATTTGTTCCCATGGCTACCATTCAAAAGTTTCATTCATTTTGGGAGGGCGATACTCTTCAAATCTTTAATGCGATCTACGAGTTGACTTCTGCTTCCTAATTTAGCTGAAGGCTCTAAAATCTAAGATTTCCGACATTGCAATAGCAAGACCTTCAACTCCTTGATCTCCTCTGCAGCGACCCTTGTCTCCTCAAGGAGACTAAATCCTCACCTGAAGCTTCTCTGGGGCTCTGCTGCGTTCCCGGGGCTCCCAGCACAGGACAATGCTCGGTTGACCCCTGCCACCTTCGTACCTTCCTCCTCTCCTCCTCTCCTCTCTGTCTCACCCCCGCTTCTGGTACCAGGTAACGTCAGAGTTCATAAGGTGCGTGAATCTTTCACCCAGGAATAGATGAGCTCAGAAAAGCTGGAGGAAAGAACTGAAGGGGAGAGGGAGCTGCTGGTTCCTCCGTTAGCTCCCCCCCCTCCCGGGGCAGGACCCTGCAACAAGCTAAACAGGTTGAGTGAGGACGGCTCTCCAGTGTCACGTTTCAGCACAAGCCATCCAAGGGCCAGGTACCCTCACAAAGGGATGTAAAAGCCTTATCTTGGTTTAACTGCACAGAAAAACCTCACCGCCATGTCCGCAGTGGGGTGGGGAGGGCAGTGGGTTGCAGCCAACGCCTGCTTGGATGGTGGTGCGAGAGACCGGTGCAACCGGTAAAGATGCTGGTCCGCTCTGGGAAGGGGGATGGGATGGGGGGAGAGGTCTGAGGTCCCCCCCAAAATGTCTCTTTACTCTACAGGTGGGGGACTGGGGTTCTTGAGCTGCGAGGCACTGGGCAGCACCCAGGGCTCAGCCCTGGCGCGTGGGGAGCCCCTGCTGCTCCCACCCTTCTCGCGGAAGGACCAGACCTGCTTCCCCACCCGACTGCAGAGCATTTGCGGTGATGGGGACAGGCAAGGAAGGACAGAGGGAGGCTGTTCCTGGTGACAGGCTGCAATCACATATATCCACGGGGTCTCTTGCTGTTCACACACCCTTCGCCGAGGTTAGAAAAACCCACTATTGGGACCAGTTCCTCCATCCCTGCTGAGCTCAGGAACATTAAGTAGGTGATAATAAGCGGTCCCTGAGCAGGAGGGTCTGCTCTCCTTTGGAAAGTGCTGCTCAAGACAATCTATCATTCAGACAAAGAGGGGGAAAAGGGTTAAACGCTGCCCGGCCTCCCCAACCAGCAGTGGCTTTGGTTATCTGCAGCATGGCTGCAGGGCTACATGGTGCCTGTACATGTTCGGGGATCAAGAGTTAAGTGTTTAAATGATAAGTGATATCTTAAAAACATAAGTTTAGCAATGAATCTTTGCCGACAATACTATACTATTAGTTAATAGGCAGAATTAACTCACTGGCCTGGGGCCAAGCCCGTCACCGCCAGAGCCAGAACAGCTGAAGCTGCTTTTCGCTTGGGTTTTGCTTTTACGGGATTTGCTGCTGCAGGGAGACTCCGATTTCTGTAAAAATATGCTCGTGCTTTCCTCCTCCCAACCTGCCCCTGGAAGCTCGAGGCTCCTCGGAGCCTGAGGGATTCAGCCAGGAGCTGAAAAGCTTTTCCTTTTGCATGCAGAGCCGTGAGCAAGGGTGCCCATTTCCCACCGGGCGCCTCTCCGCAGCCCCCGGCCAGCTGCCTGCTGGCTCTCCGTGGGTCTTTACAGGCAGATTTACTGCTCTAGGTACCCCCATGGGACTCACTCCCCATCCCTCCCATCCCAAATTAACCGCCCTCTCCCTCAACTGGGGGACTGAGGTTGATCAAGTAGCTCCAGGGTATGGAGCTTCCCTGGACCCTAAGAAGCAGCAGCCTCTCCTGAATCCTCCTGGTAGCCGGGGGCTCCCTGGGTGATGTTCCCTCTTGGTCCTGGCCCCGGGGATGGCTGCACTGAGCCTTGAGTCTGCGCAGGACAGCTCTTGTATCCCCGATCGCACGAATGCTGCTTCATTCATGCTGCTTGCCGTTGTGTCTCCCTTGACTCCTGGCTGTCGCCCGCTGCATCTCTTTAACCTCGCAGGGAGGGAGAGGAAGCCACCTCCTCCAGGCATGATGAGAAAAGGGCTTCATGTGCAAATGAAACCTGTTCTTCCTGCACCGGGCACTGAAAATGCTACATTAAATGTGTCACCATCAAACCCATTTTAATGTCCCCTAGATGTCATCTCTCTTGGCTCTGTCTGCCTGGGAACCATCTTTTGATGTAAACTACCACGTAGGTGCAACTGAAGTGGGGGCTGTCCCGTTTTCGTAACCCCAGCGCTGCCACTTTTCCCACACAAGGCTTTGTCTAATGTTCCTTGCAGCAGGATTTAAGTCATCCTACGACGGTGCTGCCCAAGAGTTAGATATGGGCAGCAACTACCAGTATAACCAATATACCTTGCCTCCCAAGGTGGGACCAGCTGCCCGATGGTGGTCAGGTCCATGTGACATAGTGCTGCGGTCACTTGTCACCAGATGGCAGCAAGGAGAGCATCAGCTCACGCTGTCGTGGCTGGCTGAGGACAGCAATGAGGATGTGCAGCGCTCCCTGGTCCACCACCGTCCTCCACGGAGGCCACTAATTCTGGTGCAGAATGAGAGGAAGGTGCAGAGAAGGCCATTGGAGGAGGCCTGGCATCCCTCACCATGGTGTGGTGGTTTGCGGCACGTGCTAATCTGCTCGGAGCTGCTGGCTTGGTGACCAGAGAAGCTTGTGAGCTTCAGGACAGAAGGTGGAGGCTGGTGGCACCCCCTACACTGACAACAGCAAGCTTGTGAGGGTAGCCGTGGGGCCTCGGCAGACCTTCCCGTGGATGCTGAAGGGATGTGAAAGTCATCGAAAGCCCTTCCAGGGAGCAGAGTGAAAGTGTGAGGTGGGACCGGAGCTCACATTTCATGACTGACTCTGACGAGCATCTTCAGGGACAAACTGGACACCAAGGAGTATGTAAGTTCTTCAAAGACACTGCAGCAGTCAGGCAATAAGTCTGTGCAGTCCAAGGTGCCATCTTCAGCAGCTATAGCCTAAGGGATAGGCTAGGATAGACCTAAGGGATAGACCTCAAAGGAGGATCTGAAGGGATAGACCTCAAAGGATCTGAAGAAGAGAGAAGGTCTCCAGTGACTGTTCCCTTGGGACAAAATTCCCACCGCGTCTGGCAGCACAGTCCTGGAGAGATGCAAGACAATCCTGAGGATCTGGGTGGACTCTGGCAAACAGAGAGGGCTGCTGCTTACTCTTGGACTCTATGTTCTTGCTTTGGAAAACTGGGTGGATCCTCTGGGACACATCTGCCTAGGGAATTGCAGGACTCGACAACAGACCTGGCATCCGGAAGGACTGAAATTACACTTTGAGGAGTTTGGAAATGATGAGTGCTTTCTAACATCTGATGGGAAATGCTGGGTGCTCCAGAGCAACAGGGAGTGAGGGGACCATCGCAGAGCCTGGGAAATGGGGGAGCCCTGGGAGAGTGCTGGGATCGTGGGTAACCGCAGGGGATGCTCCTCGCCCTGCAGAGGAACATGTCTGGAGTCAGGGGCAGCAAGACCACGGGCTGTCCCTGGCCCTTCTGCCTCCTTCTGTAATGAATTGAGCGGTCTCCATGCAAGAGTGAACTTTAGCGCCTAACTTCACTTGAGTGCCTAACGAGGCACTAAAGATGAAAGCTTCTCCACGCACTATGGAGCTGGGCCCCAGGATCCTCCGGAGGCTGCTGCACTGAGCGTGGGGCTATCCTGTAACATCTGCAGAGACAGGAGCTCCCAAAGCTGGGTCAGAGCATGCAGTTGGCCACACTGAGTTGGGGAAGCCAATTTGGCTCATGTGGATGGCCAACACCATCAAGGAGCCTTGACCTCCTCCAAACACACCTGCGGCTGGCAAGAGATGAGTCACTTGCAATGGGTCAAGGCAGGGAACCCAAGATGTTCGAGCTGCTGGTGCAGCAGTGGGACAAGGAAGAGCTCAGTGAGCCCAGACTGTTTTTTCAGTGTCTTTAGACACTTTGGTGAGTTGAGGGGCAGGGATCCATCCCAGCGGTCCAGTGGCTCTTCAGCCCTTGGCCTATGAACCTTGCACAGCTCCTATAGAGCTCCATGTGCAGGGTGTGACCTTCCCTGGGAAGATCCTCCGGGACACATGCGTGCTTGCTGTGGGATGCGTTTGACCCCGCTCCTGGGCAGAAGGAACACGGGCACTGCTGTGGGAGGTGAGCAGAGGCGCTCTGCGGGTACAAAGCAGGCTGGAAGGGGTGAGGAGGAGATGTCAGGGTAGCGGCAGAGGGGACGTCTTGAGGGCAAACAGTCCCGGTGACAGTCACACATGTCCTGAAGACGCTCATGAGGTGCCCGAAGGGCAGGTCTGTGGGAAAGCCGGGGCTGTTGGGTGGTGTGAGGCAGAGGTGGAGCTCGGTCTCCGCTTGCACCTTCTCGGGAAAGTCCCGCTTGACCCCGTCTGGTGTGAACTCACAATTGCTCCACACGGGAAAGGAGGAAACTCCTGCTCTCCCCGTGGGTTGACTCCCGGGGATCCGGGGGGGGGGGGGGGGGGGGCGGGTGTGTGTGTGTGTGTGTCAGGGCTGCCCAGAACCTGCCAGCAACAACCCACCTATTTTGACAACTCCTTTTTTTTTTATTATTATTTTTTATTTAGTTTTTTTTTTTTGGCCCCGCTGAACACATCCCTTCCTCCTGCCGGCCGGCCCCAGCCTTCACCCCCCCACCCCACCCGGGGACGCCCGGTGGGCAGCGGCGGGGGACGAGGGCCGGACGGCGGGGGATGCTCAGCCGGGAGCGGGGCTGCGGGCGGGGGGGGAAGACGGAGGCGGGGGCATCCCTCCGGGAACCCCCCCGCCCTCCCCGGCTTTTCTTTTTTTTTGTTGTTTTTTTCTTTTCTTTTTTTTTTTTTTTTTTTTTTTTGCGGCGCGCCGTCAACCCCGGCGAGGCAGATTTGGGCTGAAATCACGGCTTTTCTCCGAGTGATCGACAGCTCCGGGAGAAACCATCGGCGGGGGGGGTGGAGGGGGGTGGAGGGAGAGCCGCCCTCCCCACCGCCCGCTCGCCGCCCCGCCGGCCCCCCCCCCACCCCGCGCCCCCCCCTCCCGCCCCGCCCGCCCCACCGCCCCGCCGGTCTCCCCCCCCTCTCCCCTCCGCCGCCGCCCCCGCCGGCAGCGCGGCGCCCCGGGGCGGGGCGGGCGGCGCGGGGCTCTCCCCCGCGCGGCGGCGGCGGTGGCTCGGCCCGGCGGCGGCGGCGGGGCCGGCGGTGCGCTCCCTGCCCGCGGCCGTGCCCGCGCCGGCGGCGGCCCCAGCGAGGGGGGCTCGGCTCTGCGCTCCGCCGCTCCCCCGCCGTTCCCCCCTCCCGCGCCGCCGCCGCCGCCGCCGCCGCCGCCTCCATGGAGCGCCGGCCGCGCCGCCTCTGATGCCCGGCCCGGCGCGCACCATGGGGCGGCTGTGGCTCTGCTGCCTGCCCCTCGCCCTCCTGCCCCTGCTCGCCGCCGTGGAAGGTAAGCGTGGAAGGGGGGGGCGGCGGGGGCAGGGCGAGCCTCCCCTTGGGGGTTTTGTCCCTGTTAAATTTGGTTTGTTTCTTTTTTTTTTTTTTTTTTTTTTTTGGGGGGGGGGTGGGAGGCAGGAGACGAAGTGCCACCCCCACCCCTTCCCCGCCGCACCCCCCTTCCGCAGCGCTGGAGGGGAGGCGAAGTTTTGGGGAAGTGCTGCCCCTACCTGGAGGTGTTGCCGGCGGAGCGCGGTGTGGAGCTGGGGCGGGGGAGCCTCGTGTGTGTGTGTGTGTGTGTTTGTGGGTGTCCCACACCCCGTCCGTCCCCAGACCCTCCCTCCGATCCCGGCGCCCTTCGTCATCCCTTCGCCGCGGTGGGCATCCCCCGCCGCGGGTCCCGGGTACCGGTTGGGTACCACCGCCGCCTCTCTCCAAGGGATGCCCGGGCTGCGCCGCGCCGCGCCCGCTGCTGCCGCCCGGGAGAGGCTCACGGAGCGCACCTCAACAAGGCCTTGCCGGCATCCCCCAGCTCATGGCCGGCTCCCCGTTGGCGGTGTGGCTTTCCCGGCGGGCCCGGGAGGAGCTGGGCTCCCCGCCGAGTCCCCCCCACCCCACCCCCGCCCCGGTGCTCAGACAAAGCAGCGAGCTCCGGTGGGGTGGGTGTTCGGGGAAGGGGCTGGGCGGGAGCCCGGTGATGGGGTCTGGGGCGAGGGGGGGACTCGTCTTCCCGCTCCCGCGCCCTCCGCAGCACTGCCTGCCTGCTTCCAGCCCGCCCGCTGCATGGGCGCCCCGGGAAGCGCCGGAGAACCGGGCTGGATGGGGTGAGAGCAAGGTGTCGGGCCGCACACCGGCTCGTCATCCCGCTGCAGCACCGTCCACGGGGTATCTGCCCATCACGGGAGGGCCGTGGCCCAGTGGCCAGGGGCTGGGTGGCTCCGCTGTCCCCCCAGCGTCGTCGCCGCGTTGGCCGGGCGGCCAACGCTGGCCTTGGGCGTGGAGGCGCCGGGCGGTGGGAGCTGCACGGACGGTGTTTGTCTGGAACGTGGATGAGGCACCATTTATTAAGTTGGAGTTTTGGGAGATGACTCATGGGTTGGCCAGCTATACATCGTGATATTTACAATATGGGAGCTTGGCATAAATAGGACTATTTACGTTGCAGTGGAGAGCGCTAGCCAGCTATGCTATTCAAATGAGCCCAGTATGGTTTTAATTAGGGGGGGGGGGAAGAGAGAGGGTTGGGGTGATGAGCGTGTTTGTGGGAGCATACGTGTCCACGTGGGATGTCTGGCCCGAGCAGCCGGCGGCGCTGACACTTCCAGCGGGGTTTGTGCTTGGCCGGCGGGGCCCGAGCGGGCTTGGCCGTGCGGAGCCGACGCTGCTGACTGCGGCAGGGGAGGGAGCCAGGCGCCTTGTGCAGGGACGGGGTGACACCTCCACCCTGCCCTGCCCTTCCTGCAGGCCCAGAGGATCTGCTGGGCGATGCCGTGGGGTCGGTGACCAGCTCCCGAGGGTCTTGTGTGGTTGCTTGAAGACGCGGGTGACCTTCCCTCCGCCGTGGCAGGAGTAGCGGGGACTGGACGCACGAGCGCCTGGGCTCATCCCAAGGGATGGGGAATACGGCTCTGGGGACGAGGCGGCGGCTGGTGCTGGCAGGGAGCTTCACCCGCCTGAGATGATCGCCCTAAGGTGTGCTCCTCCAGGGATGGAGATGTTCCTGGGGAGATGGTCAACAGGGCCCTGCACCGTGCTTCCAGCGACTGTGCCCGTCTGGGGCTGAACACACTGATTTGGGTTCGGCGGGGTCTCCTCCACAGCCCCGCTGTTGCCTCCTGCCTTGTGCGCGCGCGTTGTGGGCTTGCGATGGTGGCTCGCAGTGGGTGGCAACCAGCTACCGTGTCCCAGCCTTTCCCTCCTTGCAAAGGCTTCTGGAGAGCTGGCGAGGCGAAAGCGTGTGGGACGCAGCTCCCCGGGCGCACCTCTGCTCCTTCCTCCTCTTTGGGAGCTGCATCTTCCCAGGATTCCCCGGGGTGTCGGGACACAGTGTCTGTCTGCATCTCTGGGTGCTCTGGGCCCCCTTGGTGCGGACAGACTGACCCAACAGCAGGCGGTGGCTGGAGCCCACCGCATCCCCCCCCCCCCAGCCACGGGGCAACTCCACCGTGGCGATACCCTCCGTGCCGCCATTAAATTCCTGGCTCCGGCAAATTCCCAGGGCCAAAACTGGGGGCAAAAAAAGGCTCGTTTAAGGGAAAAACGCATTCTGGTTATTTGCCCGGGGATCCTGCCTCTTGAGTCCTGTTTTCAGCTCTGCTACAGAGCTTTGCTGTAATGCTGGTAATTTCACTTGTCTCCTCTGTGCCTCAGTTTTCCTAATTACAAGGCGTAAAATAATGCAAGCGTCTTTCCCAAGGGAGCCGCGAGGTTTTGTTAATGAACATGACAAAGTGCTTTGGGATCCGTGGTTGAAAGCGCAGTCTTAGTCAGTGCGCGCGTGTGTGGGGTGTTTATTTATCTACATGCTTTATATTTCTCCGTACGCTATATATTCACTTGCGTTTAACAAACCTTAATTAGAAACAAAGCCGATAGGGAAGGAAATATAAACAGGAGTGTGCATGAAAATTGGAAGTTGATTACTCACTGGCCAGCAGAATGCGTGTCTCGGGCTCGGGAGGAAAGGCTGTTTGGTTAAAACCGGCTCTCTTAAAAGGAAATGTGAAAAGAACGTAAAACATAAATCAATACGGAAAACAGGGAGGTGGATGACAATGTACATAAAGCAGAGGGTTAAGAATTGCGTACAGTTGTAAAGGCAGTTGCAAGGTAACATATCTGCAGCTGAGAAAGTTGAGGCTTGTAAAAGGAAAGTTTTTTTGGTGCGTTTTTTGTTTGTTTTTTTTTTTTTTAAAAAAAAACCCAACCAGAAAGTCAAGAACAAAGGAGTCCTGGAAGGGTCTGGATCCCACACCGGTTGGTAACAGTGCCGCTATCACTAACGGCTCCTCTTTGTATTCCTGCTGGCGTATGCTGCACGCGTATCTGGAGTACTGATACTTCCGAGGTATTTTTGGGGGGAGCTGGGAAGGGCACTTAGGTATTTTAAAATCAACAGCCCGGCCAACTCGTGTGTGAGGGGAGGGGGAGGGAAAAAAAAAAAAAACCCGAAGGCGCTCTTCACCCCGTTGGAGTTAACTTTTCATAAACCTTGCGGCGCTGGCAAGTTTCCCGAGGGCTGGAGAGAAGCCAGCCGTGTGCCAAAAAATGCGAAAGGAGAAACGAGATGGCCCTAATATCTGCGAGGGTGCAGGCAGGCGGGGAGCGGGCGGCGGGGAGGCAGCGGCGGGCTCCGAGGGGCGAGGGAGAAGCGCCTGGCGCGAATTTTGCTGGGCAGCAAACAGCATCGCGGGCGGGCGAGGGGACTCGAGGTTGAGCATCCTTCTCTGCTGGGCGGTCGTGATCCCCAGCCTGCCCTTGGGCTCGGAGAGTGATGCTGGAGCGGGAGGGCTGTATCCTTTCCCGGGGTGGACAACCCTGGGGCATGCCGTGGCTGAGGTGCTGGACACCAACACCCATGCCCATCCTCCGAGCAAGCTGGAGGCAGGACCTTTGTGGTCTTACATTAATAATATTAATGTTAATAATATACATTATGCATTTATTATGTCACGTATATATCCAGTATGTAGTACTTTATGTGTGCTAGAACATATTTTCTTGTTAAAATATGGTCATTTCTCTTGTACACGTGATCGTGACACTGCTGAGCGCCTCCGCAGCCTCCTCCAGGCCCAGGGCGATGCGGGGGGGGATGCCGGCGAACACAGGGCTCGGTCAGTGCCGAGTCGTGTCTGGCTTTGTGGTCTCGGTGGAGGAAGGCTTTAGCCATCTCTTTGAGTTACGGGTCACACCAGGGCGGTTGCTTTGACCTCAGTGCTCCAGGGAGGTGGCGTGTGCGTGGGGTGTACCAGGACCACAGGAGCATCCCGGTGAGCCCAGCATGCTCCGGAGGGATGCGGCAGGTCCAGGGAAGAACACAGGATCTGTCAAGAAGCCGATCCATCCTGCATGTTTGAACTCCAGATCTGCAAACGCTGTCCTGAACCCAGGCTGGAAGCAAATTTTTGTCAAATGGGACCGAGGCGCGGAGCGGAGACCATGGTTTCGGGTTGGTCCTGTGCTGCCCGTCTCCCTGCCGCTGCCTCCCCTCCCCGGCCCTGTTTCCTGGGTTAATTTTTGACGAGGTGCATTCCTTGCACCCACCTGCCCTTTGCATTACCGGGGCAGCAACCGAGGGAGAAATCTCCTTTTGGAGACCAAATAGGTGCCCGATTTAAACATGTAGCTGCCATTGCAGCTCCGCTCCTCCGCTTTTCCCGGGCGGGAGCAGCACTTGCTCCCAATCCCTGCTGTATTTCCAGCTTTTCTGGGTGAGAAAAGCCGAGGGAGCGGATGCTGGAGGGAGATGCCGAGGGGACAGGGCTGTTGGGGACGAGGGCTGGGGGCTGGAGTGGCCACCGATGTCCCTCAGCTCCTCGGGACACCCTACAGAGGGATCTGGGTGCGCGAAGGGGACGTGGCTGTGCCTTGTGGATGCTGCCAAGGAGTTTTGGGGCTTTTTTCCCCGAGGATGGGAGCAGCGGTCCCCTTTGCAGATGGGCTGAGCATCTGCCTGCGCTGGTCGGTGGCCGTTTGTGTGCTGTGCAGAGGGCTTGGCACCAGCGGGGCTGGAAACCTGCCTGGGGAGGTGGGTAAATACTGGATGCCGAGAGACCTCCCGAGGCCCCCAGTGCTTTCGTGCGAGCCATAAACGAGAGTCTGAGCCCACCGCTCCTGCCCCAACACGCACCCGCTCCCACCAGCCCGACCCTTCTGAGATGGGTGCTCGGGCGCGCGCGGGTCTCTCCGGGAGCGGATCCTGCAGAAAGTCCTATTTTACCGAGAAAGCCCCCCTCCTCCGTTGCCTCCCACCCTGGTTTGCAATCCCTCCCGAAACCTGGCTGCGGGTTTGCAGAGCCGCCGGAGCGAAGCCCGTCTGCCCGTTGGAGCGCGTCGGGATGGGGGTGGCGGGGAGATCCTCGGAGGCAAAAGTTCAGCCGTTAGATAAGGGGGTAAGGACGGGGCCTCCTGCGATAAGGCACTGAGCGGGCGGGAGGGAGAGGCTGTGCTCCGGGGCGGGGGGGGGGGGGCAGGAGAGGGCTCTGCCCTGGCTGGTACCCAGGGATGCAGGCAGCATGGCGGGGTATCGCTGGGGATGCTGGAGGTGGCAGCTCGGAGGGTGCGAGGAAGGAGAGGTGCTGCAAAAGGTGGTGTGCAGGGATATATTGATACTGACTTTACATCAGTAATAGGGTGTCTCAGGAACGTGCTGGGTTGATGGCAGGTTGTGCCAGGGTGCGGCATGGGGGTGCGCTGCTCCTTTCCCTCCCCTCCCCCCCCCCCCATCCCCGAGCAAAGCAGGATGGAGGCGATGGGGTAAGTGAGGATCATGCCGTGGCATCCGCCCCGCTCTGAATTTCCATGCTCGGGGGCGAAGGGAGCAGCGTTAGGTCTCTGCTCCCCCTCTGCCCTGACCCGCGGCACCGATTGCCAAACGTGAAGGGGGATGAAATGGGCCACGAGGGCAGAAAACACACGTATAAATGCGGATGGTCCTTGCCGCCGTAAATGTCACAAAGGGGCGTTATTCAGATATTACAGTGTTAGTGAATGTGGATAATCGCGGCTCTTCGGAGAGCCCACGAGAGGAGGATCTCTTGATTTAGACATGAGCATCACGCGAGATGCCGTGCAAGGCATGGGGCCGGCTCTGGGGGAGCAGGTCCAGTCTCCCGGCGGGCACGAGAAGGGGCTGATGAGCTCCAGAAGTTGGTGAAGCTTTATCACTTGGTCTAATAAATGATGTTCTTTCTACCTTACCTCTCTTGGAGGTGGACCATCCGTAAAATGACCAGCACTTAAAAATACTACGCAATAACATTTTGTAAGTCTGGGGAAAATGAAGGAGCTAGCCGAAGGGAGCAGCTAAAGTAGGAAAAGTACTTGCACATGACGTGGCAAATGATGTTAAAGCTCAGGATAAATGCATGCAGCCATTTAATGTACGAGTTTTTAAAAAAGAAAATAAGTCTTGATTAAATGATAAATTGAAGGAGGTCACCGGAGGTAAAAAGTTGTTCTTCAGAAAGTGGAAGTGGTGTCTAAAAGGGGAAAATAGGGAAAAAAAAAAAAAAAATCAGAAATGGTGGCGTGGTGAACGCAAAACCATATATGGCAGCCTGAGAGGAGTTTGAAAAATAACTTGTGAGAAGTAATGAATTAGCCCCCTCCCTAGATCCCCCCCACTCCACCAAACTCATGAGAATCAGGAGGTTAAAACCGACCAGGATGGAGCACTTGGGGAGATGAGGAACAGTTTCAGTGTCCCCCCAAACGGCTGTGGCCAAGGGGAGTCCTGCCAAGGAGCCTTCCTTCCCCGAGCAGGGCTGAGAGACTGCCACGGAGTGATGGCAGAAGAGCTTATATTTTAGAATAAATTGGTAAAATGAATATTGGGGCCAGAGCAAATGGGACAAGCGTGCTTTAAGAAGATCTCCCTGGGTGATCCAGAAGACTCTGGACCAGTAATTTTAGAGGAAGGGCTCTCTTATGGATTAAAATCTACTTAAAGAGGGGGAAACAAAGAGTCAGTTTTCCCACTGGATGGGGGTCAGCGTGAGGCTTGTGCTGTGCGACGTATTTATAAACGCACTAGAAGGGGGTGGGAACTCGAAGGCGAGAAAGTTTGCAGATTATACAAAATTATTCAGGACGATAAAAACAACAGTTGTCTTTAAAATATTGTAAAAGGATCTCATGACACTGGATAACCAGGCTATAAAGTGGCAGATTAAATGTAGTCGGTGATGAATGAAAAGGGATTCACATGGAAAAAATTACCCTAAACCCATGCATGCACAGTGGCAGTCTTTAAATTACTTATTAGCATTTTAAGAAAGAGATCTTAAAGTCATTGTGGATGGCTCTTTGAAAGCATCAACTCAGAACCGGGAAAGGCTGGGAAAGGAGGGTGAAGATGCTTGTACAGGAGAGGTACAGGGACAGGGGGGTGGGGGTCAGGAAAGATGCAGCTTGGGGGGAACACCGAGGTGTGCTGGGCCGTGGGAGGTGTGAAGAAGAGGGTGACGAAGGGGTGGTGATTCGTTCTTTTATATTTTTTTTTTTCGCTCGCTCTTGAGCTCTCAAGCAGCGGGTTTAAAACCAGGAGCGGTGGAGGCAGGAGTGCGTCGGGCAGGGTGAAGCCCACCCCTGCCTGTCCTGGGTCCCAGGGGCATCAGGAAGCCCTTGATGCTGAAAAGTGGGGGTGCTTTCTGCACCTCCTCCCTAAGCATCCCTCCCCCCCCCCCCCCCCAGGTGCACTGCCGGAGGTGGGAGGGAAACCAGGAATCCCTTTGGCTCAGCCTGCCGTGGCGGTTGCGGTATTTGAGGTCTGTCCCAATGGGAAAGGTGTCTTCTCCAGGCTCGAATGCTGGATGCCCGTGGTTGGTGGGGACCCCATCGCCCCCCAGCTCCCAGCTTGGCTTTCAAGACCATCTGCAGCTTCCGAGGCAAAGTACCGGGAGGGGTCCCTGGCGCTGCGGGTGCTCATCACCTTGGCCGTGATGGTGGACCCTGCAGGTGCGGGAACGCCTTCCAGCCTTACGCCGGCTCTTGATTTTGGCAGGGTGGCGGGGCCAGGGTAAGGTTCCCTGGGAAATGCCCGTCGGTGCTCACCTTTGCCCTCTTTGGCGTTTCGGAGGGTGAGAGCATCTGGCTGGAGCCGGGGGGGAGGAGAGGAGCTGCCCTCAGCCCCGGCTTCATCTGGCGGGGGGGTGACGGCTGGGTTTAGGGGAGGTGCGGGTCGGGGGGTGGCGAGGGCGGCCGAGCGTGTGAACGTCCCCGCTGTGGAGGGGACGCCTTGAGCCGCGCGGGCTGGTGCTCAAAAGGCCAGACAAAGGGAACAATGGGCTCCGCGGCTGGGCTCCTGGAGCCCCCGGCATGGGAGAGGAGGGGGAGGCGGTCGGGCTGGCCGCGAAAGGGCTTGGTTCCCCTCTGCTCCCACCCAGGCTTTGGGGGTGATGGGGACACCTGGTCCGCAGCGGACCGAAGGACAAACCGTATCCCAGGTGAGGGTTGTCCCGCGCCAAGCAGCTTGCTGCTGGTGCCCAGCCGGGCTGGGCTTCTTTGGGGTCCTTCTGCCTGGCAGTGGGCTGAAATGAGTCCTGCTCGGTGGGAAGTGTCATCCCAACTCTCAAAACATGTCCCCAAATTGCAGTGGGCCCTGGCCGGGGTATGGTGAGCTCTGGTTGCGCGTTCTCGCCATGGCTCCCTCCCCTTGTTGGAGGGCTGGTGCAGCGCTGCTCTGCTGCTGCGAGGCAGGGGATGGGGAGAGCCAGGGAAGGTGAGGAGGGTCAAACAGGGGCTGGACCATCCAGACCCTCTGTGAGCCTGGAGAACTTCAGCAGAGAACTTCAGCAGAAGGATGCAGGAGAGAGAAGGCATCTCCATCCTCCACAGCCCTGGGGCACGGGGGTTGTGGGAGGCTGTCGATGAGAAGCATCACATGCACCGTGGTGTGGCAGTGCAGGTTCTTCCTATCCCAGAGTCTCTCAGGGCAAGGGAGGAACGATTGGAGCAGTCTGTCTTGGAGTAGGGGCCAGGGGAGTCCTTGGATGCTGTTTGGTCTCCAGAGGAGATCCTGCTTTTTTGAGCCTCCCAGGAGGCTGCTTATTTATATGGGGTGGCCACAGAACCCAAGTGATTCTTGGGTTGCTTGCTGAGACTACAGGGCTGGGCAGGTTTGTCTGAGGACAAACTGGGCAGGAACAGGCTGTACAGAAGTCTCCAGGTGTGTGGTTGCTTTCACCCAAGAGGCTGGTGTGGGTGTCCTACCAGGATCCGTATCTGCATGCATCCATGCTTCTCCACTCCCTGCAGGCACAGGCCCAGTGGCCATGGCTGGTACTCCTGGAGGGGGCTGGCAGCATCCTTCTCTGCCGCTGGCTCCCATGACTCTGCAGCTTGTTCTTCCCAAGTATGGACAAGGTGCTGTCTCCTGGAGTTTGGCTTCAAGCCTTTCTCTCATGAGATGCATCTCCTTCTTGCAAGCTCAGCTTTTTGTACGGCCAGCGCTTGACCTGTTGTATAGGGATGATGGGACTCATCACTCTGACCAAGGAGGAAGGCTTGGTCCCAGGACATGCATGGGGACGATGCCTTTATCTGCCACCTATTCTGAGGATGTGTCTGAAGAAGCTGTTTGTGATCTTGAATAAGAGCTAGGAGTGCTCTGGTCTGACAAATACATGTACAGCGAGTTTGAGGCAAGGTAGGGCAGAAAGTTGGGGCAACCCTCGGTATCAATACAGGCTGGAGGATGGAGGGATCGAGAGCAGCTCTGCTGAGAAGGACTTGGGGGCACTAGTGGATGAAAAGCTGGACATGAGCCGGCAACATGCGCTCATAGCCCAGAAAGCCCCTGGCACCCCGGGCTGCATCCCCCGCAGCGTGGCCAGCAGGGCCAGGGGGAGATTGTGCCCCTCTGCTGCGCTCTGCTCTGGGGAGACCCCCCCACAGTGCTGCCTCCGGCTCGGGGGGTCCCACAGCAGAAGGACACGGAGCTGTTGGAGCGGGGCCAGAGGGGGCCTCAGAGGTGCTGGGAGGGCTGGAGCCCCTCTGCTGGGAGGACGGGCTGGGAGAGGTGGGGGGGGTCAGCCTGGAGAAGAGAAGGCTCCGGGGAGACCTCAGAGCCCCTTCCAGTGCCTAAAGAGGCTCCAGGAGAACTGGGGAGGGACTCTGGATCAGGGAGGGGAGCGATGGGACGAATGAGAATAGTTTTAAACTGAAAGAGGGGACATTTAGACTAGAAATAAGGAAGAAATGTTTTACGCTGAGGGTGGTGAGCCCCTGGCCCAGGTTGCCCAGAGAGGTGGTGGATGCCCCATCCCTGGAAGCATTCCAGGTCAGGTTGGATGGGGCTGTAAGCAACCTGATCTAGTTGAAGATGTCCC
This sequence comes from Vanellus vanellus, assembly GCF_965231255.1. Classification (NCBI taxonomy): domain Eukaryota; kingdom Metazoa; phylum Chordata; class Aves; order Charadriiformes; family Charadriidae; genus Vanellus; species Vanellus vanellus. The sequence goes on along the minus strand of NC_138925.1, from coordinate 1,122,867 downwards.
TGACCATGGCAGAGGGTTGGACTAGATGGCCTTTAAAGGTCCCGTCCAACCTGAACTATTTTGTGATTGTATAAAGTCTGCTGAAGGTCAGGTTTAGGCCAGTTAAACGGGGTGGGTGCAGCATAGGGGAGGTTGAAGAAGCCCCGGACCATCACGGAGAGAGGTTCGAGTGGTGGCTGAGTGGCCGCGAGCTGGCCAGGCAGCCGTCCCGGCCGGTGCACGCCACATGCTTGGGTGTGAGATGGGCTGGAGCACGTGAGGGGTCACGTCTCGCCGTGCAGAGGTTACGGTCGCGTTTCATGATTTGCTTTGCTTGTAATCCTGTTTCCAGGCTCCACGGCTGCAACTCGGAAACCTTTACGGTGAGCCTCACTTAATAAATCTTTGCCTTGTTTTACTTTTAAGCCTGGCTGGTATCAGGGGACAAAGCCAGCGGGAGAAAGGCATGAACCGGGGGCAGCGAGGATGAAATAAAACAAGGTGTATGAGCGGGCTGGAGTGCTGTGCTTGCAGAGAGGGGTTGGCCAGGCTGCAGGGAGTTCATCGCGGCATGCCGGATTTGGGGAAAAGCATTTCCCGCGGATCTGTCCTGCAGGATCCCCGGCACCTCCAAGGTTGCTTGCGGAGCGCCCTCGCAGGTGGCTGGGCGCTGGTGGGTGTGCTCGTCCCCCGGCCGTCGTATGCACGCACGCGCACTCCGGCACACGCGCTGCCTGCCTGCGCGCCCGGAGAGCACTTGCGCGTTAAACGCGGGCAGGCACGTGGCTCCCTCGCTGCGCTGGCCTAGAAACGGGCACGGCTCCGGGAGGGAACGCAAGCCGGTTGATAGAATCGGAGAATTATAGAATGGTTTAGAGTTGGAAAGGACCTTGAAGATCATCCAGTTTCTACCCCTCTGCCATAGGCAGGGACACCTCCCACCAGACCAGGTTGCCCAAGGCCACGTCCAGCCTGGCCTTGAACACCTCCAGGGATGGAGCCTCAACAGCCTCTCTGGGCGACCTGTGCCAGTGCCTCATCACCCTCACAGTGAAAAACTTCTTCCTAATGTTCAATCTGAACCTGCCCTCTTCCAGTTTAAAGCCATTCCCCCTCGTCCTATCGCTACATGCCCCAGTAAAAAGCCCTTCCCCAGCTCTCCTGTAGGCCTCCTTTAGGTACTGGAAGGCCACAATAAGATCTCCCCGGAGCCTTCTCTTCTCCAGACTGAACAGCCCCAACTCTTTCAGCCTCTCCTCATAGGAGAGGTGCTCCACCCTTGGATCATCCTCGTGGTCCTCCTCTGGACACGCTCCAGCAGGTCCATGTCCTTCTGATGTTGGGAGCTCCAGAGCTGGAGGCAGTAGTCCAGGTGGGGTCTCACAAGAGTGGAGTAGAGGGGCAGAATCCCCTCCCTTGACCTGCTGGCCACACTCCTGATGCAGCCCAGGATACGGTTGGCCGCCTGGGCTGTGATCACACACTGCTGGCTCATGTTGAGCTTCTCGTCAGTCAGCACCCCCAGGTCCTTCTCCTCAGGGCTGCTCTTCAGCCATTCCCCGCCCAGCCTGGAGTTGTGCTTGGGATTGCCCCGACCCAGATGTAAGACCTTGCACTTGGCCTTGTTGAACTGCATGAGGTTGGCTTGGGCCCACCTCTCCAGCCTGTCCAGGTCCCTCTGGATGGGATCCCTCTCCTCCAGCATGTCTACCTCGCCAAAGAGCTTGGTGTCATTGGCAAACTTACTGAGGGTGCACTCGACCCCACAAGGTTTTGTTCTTTTTCCCTAAGGAGCAGAGAGTGGCCGGCGGGGACGTGGGGAATGGCTGGCGTCAGGGTCTTCATTGCCCGGTGCTGGAGTGTGGTGGGATGGAGATGTCTGCCCCTCTGAGCTTGCCGCTGCCTGGCGCGGGGCACGATGCTGTGGCAGCGAGGGGGTGGATGGATGGAGGCAGGCAGAGCAGAGCAGCCCCACTGAGGGACAGTTTCCAGCCAGACTGGGCAAATGCATTCCCCGGGCAGAGCCTGGAGCCGCCCTGTCCGTGCCGAAACTGGGACAAAGCCTCACTCCTCTCACCCACCAACGCAGAGGGCTGGATAGTCCCCGTGCCACGAGGACCCTCCTGGGCTTCTCCCGTCCTTGGCGCATGTTAGCCCCGCTCGGGAGCCTCGGCGAGGATAAACACAGAGGTGTGCATGATGCGGTGTGGAAATCCCTCGACAGCAGACACACAGCAGAGCAGCGGGGCGCCGGCGAGGGCCCCGGCTGTGCCAGCTGCTGGGGAGGGGAAGGGGTGCCGAGCGCCGCTGGGACTTCTCCTGCTTCGTCTGCTCTACCATCGGGGAACCTCAGAGAGAGCCCTCGGACAGATGCAGAGCAGTCGGCAGCAGGGCAGGCACGGCGAAGGTGCTAATTAGGCGGTTGGCAGCATTAGTAGGGGTTGGTGCCTGGCGAGGGGGAAGTGTCGAACAGGCAGCGCAGGGTCTGGCTCTGTGTCGTGCTCGGTGTACATCTACAGGCAGCGGGCAGCTAGCGGGTCTGCGGGAGGGATGAGGCCAGCTCGGGTGTGCGATGGAGCCGCCCCGGGGTAGGTGGGTGCTGCTTTGGGTCCGCCCGTGGCAGCCGGGCGGTGGTAGGTGATGTGGCTGTGTCACGGGGTGTAGGGGACGGATCTGCTCTGAGCATCCCCTAGTGATGGGGAGATGTCTGCTTGGGGTGGCTGCGCCGCTGCCGCACAGAGCCAGTGCCTGATACACCTGGTTTTCCCCTCCTTTTGGCTTTTCACCTTTCTTTTTCTACGGCTGTAGGTGAGATGACGAGCGGAGAAGTTGCTAATGATGAACTTTTTTTTTGGGGAGGGGGGCGTCTGATGTCAAACTCTTGTGCCTTCAGATTGAATAGCTGCCACGAGATTTTGCTGTGACTGACACCTGTTCTGGCTGGAGAGCGACAGCTTTTGATGAACACAGATCCTCTGGAAACGCTGAATTTACTGGCAGCTGCTCCCATTTGTCGTCTGGTCTTTGTTCCCTGGGTTTAGCTAAACCTTGCACTGCTCCGGGAGGTTGCTGATGCTCCTCCTTGGGTTGAGGGGTGGCTGGGGAGGTCTCCCGGGCTCTTGGCGAGCCATGGGGCAGGCAGGGGGTGCAGAGCCAGGCGAGTACGGCTTTGCTGGTGAGCACATCCAGGCTGGTCCCTCTGGGCCGAGCACTGGGGTTGAGCAAGTGGCTGTCCCCATCCTGGTGGGACACGGCTCAAGGGCATGTGCCAACAGCTGAGGGAGCCAGCTCATCCCCGGCGTTTGCTTTCATCCCCCGGCCTTGCAGGAACCCAGCCCTGCTTATCTGCGGGGCTGAGGGCGAAGTACAACCTCTCCAGGCTGGGTCCCGTGGCGCTGCTTTGCTGCTCCATGTTTCCATGTGTCTCTGCGTAAGGACTGCACAGGGAAGGGGGGCTTGAATTTTGGACTGGAAAGTAAAGGGTGGGTAGGGGACACTGCCAGGGGCTGCGGTAGGTTTGGGAGTGGTACGTTTGGTTGGGGACCAACAGGAGGAACCCACGCGCGTCCCCGTGGTGTGCCGGATGGGGTGGCAGGGGCTGCCCACGTGGCCTCGTGCTGGGGCAAGCCAGGCAGGTCACCCTCAAGGAGGAGTTTTGCCCTGTAATTTGGGTGGCCTAAATATGACCTGAGATCCCACTTGTGGGTGCTGAGCCCCTGGAAAGCTGACCCAGCGTTTTACCATGCGTTTGGGAGGTCCTCGGTGTGTGGGCTACAGAGGGAAAAGGGAAAAAAAAAAAAAAAAGGATTTGTGAGGTCAGCCCTGGGTGTGTCATCCATCAGCTGCGAATTGCTCGGTGGCCAGAGGGGTGGAGAAGGGCTTGGCCCCCGTTGTGGGTCTCCTGGGGATGCCGGCGGCTCATCGAGCCATGGTGGCGAGCCCACCCCATTGTGTTTCCATTGAGGTGCCCATCACCTTGCGCATGGTGCATCGGGGTCTGTGCCATGTGTGCTGGAAGGAGAATCATAGAATCATAGAATGGTTTAGGTTGGAAAGGACCTTGAAGATCATCCAGTTCCAAGCCTATGTCAGGGACACCTCCCACCAGACCAGGTTGCCCAAGGCCGCGTCCAGCCTGGCCTTGAACACCTCCAGGGATGGGGCCTCAACAACCTCTCTGGGCAACCTGTGCCAGTGCCTCATCACCCTCACAGTGAAAAATTTCTTCCTAATGTTCAATCTGAACCTGCCCTCTTCCAGTTTAAAGCCATTCCCCCTCGTCCTATTGCTACATGCCCCAGTAAAAAGCCCTTCCCCAGCTCTCCTGTAGGCCCCCTTCAGGGACTGGAAGGCTGCAATAAGATCTCCGTTCTGCAGGCTGAACAGCCCCAACTCTTTCAGCCTCTCCTCATAGGAGAGGTGCTCCACCCTCGGATCATCCTCGTGGCTCTCCTCTGGACACGCTCCAGCAGGTCAATGTCTTTCTGATGTTGGGGGCTCCAGAGCTGGAGGCAGTAGTCCAGGTGGCGTCTCACAAGAGTGGAGTAGAGGGGCAGAAACTCCATGGGTACCCAGGCTCAGGTGGTAGCATCCGAAATTGCTGCGGAATGTGCTGTACTCCTGTGCAGGGGTAAAATAACACTCCTGGCAAGGTCCCGTCCCACCCCAAATAAACGGCTTGGCTGTGCACTGATGGACATGTCCCGCTCCTGGCTACTCCTGCTTCTGGCTACCCCAGCTGAGGGTGCTCAAGGCAGGGTGTCTGAGGTGGTGGTGTCTTTTGTTTGATGCAGAAGAAGGGTTCGAAATTGATGGTAGCCTCTTGTGCTCAGCGTGCTCCAGAGCGTCCTCTCAGAGAGGTCACCTCATGTGGCCGTGGGCTAATGTGAGTGTTGAGAGCCCACCTGGAATGGTGGCCCCATCATGCTAGGGAGTATCCTGAGAGCGACCAGACAAATTGATGGATGAGTCAACAAAGCCAAAAAAAAAGCAAAAAAAAAAAAAAAAAAAAGCCTTGGTTCTGTTCCAATTCTATAACAATAAAATGAAACAAACATCGTGTTCAAATTGCCTGAAGAAATCCCACCCACCAGCCGCGCCGAGGGAGACCCTGTCGGTCTGACGTTGAGCAGTCCTGCTCCGAGGATGCACATCCCATGTACAGTCCCCGTCGATGCATTGCAGCAGAGGGGGTTTCTGCCCCGAGTGTCCCCCCACTCTTTTTCCCTTTCCAGCCAAGCTGAGGGTCTGGAGGATGGGGCTTTGCTTCGCTGCACCAGCCTGTCCTCCAGCATGGGTTTGGTGGACCCTGTGCCAAGCATGGGCTTGGAGGTACCCGCTCTTCCAACCTCTCCCCTTCCAAATCTTTATCTCCTTCTCAGTCAAATGAGAGCACCCTGGGGGTGGTTTGTCCCAGGTGGGTATGGTTTGCTGGGTCAACGTCTGCCTGAGCTGAGTGGAGGTGTTCAGATGTCCTCTCCCCAGGAGCTGGCTCCTGGGAGGACTTTGCCCATGCTGGGGGCTATGGTCTCTGCTTCAGCCGTGGAGTGGCAGCCTGGTGGAGACAGTTGGGACACACAGCTCTGATCATCTCGGTTTAGTGAGGTTGGCTCAAAATCAAGTGTTTTAACTGCTCAGAAAATGTTGCTATGGGATTTTATCCGGCGTCTTGGGAGGGTGGTGGAGGGCCCCGTGCTGGTCCTGGGAGAAAAGGACGTTGAAGCCCACTGCTGAGAGCACATTTTTGCAGGAGCAGTTGCATCTCCCGCACCCACCTTCTGGGACCCAAAACAAGTCCTGCAGGGGTGGCCCTCCTTTGCCCTGCTCTGGATGGCAGCAGGGGTAAATATTCACCAGAGATCAGCACAGCGACTACCCAGGCCCTTTTATTTTGGTCTCTTAAGACAGCGAGGCCCGTTGGAGGTGCGAGCGGGGACGACCCGCCGTGGGGCTCACCGGCCTTTAATGCTTGGAATAGTTTTGCCGCTTGCATTTGCAGGGCTCCGACGGGGATGAGACTTGCTGGTCTCCATGGTTTTATGTGCCATGGGACGGTGCCAACGGTTTAATCACAGCTGAACCCTCATAGAGCAGCATAAAAAATGTTGTAGTTGGGATTAGGTTACCCATCCTTCCTATAAAAGACTCTATAAACAGTCCATCAAGCCCAAGCATTCCTCTGTTGGCTGTGAGGTCCTTTGCTCTTAATGGGTCTGGCATTTGCTTTGACTAAGTCTTTTTTGGGGGGGGGAGGGGGGCGACACCACTTTAAAGGAGCCCCCAAAGGATGGCTTTTCTGCTTGCATTAGTGGGGGAACCCAACTGGGCTGACTTGGCAGAGGCGGTGTTGGATGTCAGAGGATCTGGCTGGGGAGGCAGGGGGTAAGAGGCAGCCGTGACAAGCCCAGAAGGCACTGACAACAGCAGCTGCTCCCTCCCCATTGCGGAGGGCTTTTTCCGTATGGATTTGCCGTTTGCTGCCGCATTGGAGAGTTTTCTCTAACCTTGGGACGGGCAAGGACCTGGGAATCTGCCTCTTCCATCTCCCAGCACATCTCACGCCTCTCTTGTCTCTGCTGCAGCTTGAGCAAGTTCCCAAAAGCTGTTGAAAATCCTAAAGCTCGGGCTGGGCACCAAGTGGTCTTTTTCTAGCTGTGAGTGTGCTCCCACCTTCACTTTCACCTCCACCTTCACCCTCACCCTCACCTTCACCTTCGCCTCCATGTGATGCCTGCTGTGGAAGAGCCCCTGGTTTAATACTATCTGTAGAACTTTCTCGGGGTGCTTTGAGTTTTGTCATTCACCCTTTGTTGTTGAGCCAGGGAATGGACGGATGGATGCGGGTGGTGCTGAGGATGTTCCCTGTCTCGGCTGCTGCACCCTTGAGGCAGGTCTGTGCACACCTCGGTTGTGTCTTGTGGCAGCTCATCTATGGGACCTTGTAGATGTTCCTGCCTGGGACAAGCACGTTATCTCTCCTGGAAACCTTAAAACCATGGTTACGCTCCTGCTCTCCTAGCAATGGAGGGGAAGGAAGAGCAAAATTGACATTCATCTGCACGCCCAGACTTAGCGCTAATCCTCCTGGCCCCCGCGGAGGTCCCCAGCTGTGACGGCAGTCCTGTTGGTGACACCTGCCTGCTTGGAAAAGGACTGAAGCCGTCCTGTTGTTTCACACACAGCGAACGTCTGTCGGGTGGGAACAGCGTCCGTGCTGCGGTGCAGGGGGCTGTCCCCGATCAGTGCCACCGTGGCACTGGGACCATCTGGAGTTTTTGCTGGCTGATGCTTACATCTGCTGAGCAACACCAGCTCGAGGGACGTTTGCTGAAGGACACCACACTTTCCAGTGCTTTTCCCAACAGAGTTTAGTTCATTTTAAGGATTGTGGCCCTCCCCCCCGCAATTTTCCTATGAAGGTGGTTTCGTCAGTTTAATCACCAGCACAGAAGTGGGGGTTCTAACAGAAGCTGTTGGCATAACCCCCCTCCCTTAGTAGCCTGCAGAGGGCAATTCAGTCCACCTGCCTGCGATGGCTGTTTTAGATCATCTGGTTTGTCCTTGGAGGCCCTTTTCTCTCTGTCATTACTATCTGTAGAAAATTAACAACTGCATTAAAGTGGAAGCATTATTTTTTCATATGGCAAATGCCAAGGGCGGTGAATCCCACATCCTTTACCTGAGGATGGTTTGTGAGCCTGGAAGAGCTTTAGGTTTCCTTCATCGTTTTCCTTCATAGAATCATAGAATTGTTTAGGTTGGAAGGGACCTTTAAGATCATCGCATCCAACTATCAACCTAACGCTGCCAAAACCACTGCTAACCCATGTCCCTCAGCACCACGTCTACCCATTTTTTAAATACCTCCAGGGATGGCGACTCCACCACTTCCCTGGGCAGCCTGTTCCAATGTTTGATAACCCTTTTGGTGAAGAAATTTTTCCTAATATCCAATCTAAACCTCCCCTGATGTAACTTAAACCCATTTCCTCTCGTCCTATCACTTGTCACCAGGGAGAAGAGGTCAGCCCCCACCTCTCTACAACTTCCTTTCAGGTAGTTGTAGAGAGTGATAAGGTCTCCCCTCAGCCTCCTTTTCTCCAGGTGAAGACCCCCAGTTCCCTCAGCTGCTCCTCATAAGACTTGTTCTCCGGACTTCTCACCGTCCCTCTCCATCATGTAGGACAAAAATGAATGTGGGGCTGCTTCCTGCAGAGCCCACTGAGGTCCAGCGCTGGGAACTATTACTTGGAACCTGCCCGCTAATCAGCCCTTAATCCCTTCAGCATGTTTTTGGCGATAGGGAGTTGTACACCCGGGCAACGGCTCGGCCGTTGCTGGCACGGCTGGCTCTGCTCCCCCATGCTGCCGTCACGCCTCTTGGTTTCGGTAGGCAGAAGCCTCCTGCCTTGTACGCGGTTACTCTCCCCAATCAAACTTGTAATCTCAGTGAAGAATGAAATCAGATTTGTTTGACAAGACCTGTTTCCTGTAGAAGTATGTTGACTGGTGCTAATTATGCTCCTGTTCTTTAATTCTTTATGATTTGAATTACATCAGCATTTTCTTTATTTTCCCAAAAGTGATTTCAGACTGAGTGAGACCTTGAGCGCCTACCATTTCATCGCATTATGATCCTAGTGCATCTACTAAACTTGATCCTTCTTCTGCACTGAGATGCTTCTGCACGAGTGTCTTCAAGGACTTACCATCTTTCTTCTTCTCCCAGGCGTCCCCGTGCGGGCTCTTGCTTGCTAATTCTTGAAGTCTGTTGAGTCTGTCGCTGTGAAACGTGTTTGATTTTCTTAGTTCTCCCTCTCCCCATCCCAGTCCCAGAAGCATTATGAGCTCTGATACTTCTCAGTCAGGAGTTGTCCCCTGCCTCGTGGTCCCTGCTGGCTGGTGGGGCTCATGGACCTGCACCATCTTTTCCTCAGGCTGCTGTTGCAAGTGGTAAAGATCTTTCTGAAGTCTGTTCCTGACTTCCGAAGTGCTTCTGCCCTCATCTCTCCCCTCTCTTGGCAAAGGGGATGGGGATGCTCTCTGGCGACACAGTGCTGGAAAGAGCTGCATAGGTTTGCTCCACTGCCCAGTTATTCGTACAAACATTGCCCAGTACTGGAACCGGCCTGTGGAGCTTTCTTGTGGTTTTCTTCCAATCTGTTGTTAATGGCTAGTCCCAGGATTTGATCTTTCAACCTATTGTGGAGGTGTTGTACAGGAATTTCATGTGGCCATGGTTCCTTGGGCTTGCTTATGAAAGTGTCATAACTGAAAAGCCCGGAAATGAAGACAAACGATGGCCGTGACTTCTCCCACCTCCACGAGGCCATTGCCCGTGCAGAAAAGAGTTGAGTTGTTTGGTCACCGTGTGGTCTTGACGCATCCGTTCCAGCTGTGGCCAAAGTCTTCGTTATTTGCTAGGCGCCTGCAGACGGTGTGTGTGATTTTTAAGAGAATTACAGCCAGACAGTCCCTGGGTCGTTAGTTATGTATGAGCTAAGGAATCCTGCATTACTAAGGGGAGGAAGCAGCCCTGTCCTCCTGAGGGCTATGGAAATAACATCCTACTTCCCTAATAGAGACACAGACTGGCTGACCGCGGCCATCCTTCACAAACGGTTACAAAGAACTGCCGCAAGGGAGGCTCTGATTGCAGGTAGGGCAAAAAAAAAAATAATAAAAAAAAACCCCAAACAAATCAGAATTGCCCTGAAAGTGGTGCAGCAGTGAAGCAGGACTCAGAAAGGTGACAGGATCTCCATAGCTCCATTCCTTCGTGTTGTCAGTGCTTTTTTTTTTTTATGTTTCTGTGAATTTAACATTTTTACTTAGCATTTTGTCTATGTGCTTAAAAGAACGCCACCTCCATAACTCTTTCCTGCCTTCAGCCATGCCAGAGATGGCTTTTCCGTAGGTTCCCTTATTAATTGGCTTCACTTCATGCCAGTCACAACAAAATATGAGTTGCCCACTTAGGCTCATTCCATTTCTAATTTAATGCCTTTGTATGTGCAGTCCTCACAAGCACTGTGTTACGCTGAGGTTGGTTTTGGTGGAAATTGTTGTCTTCCTAGATAGTCAAACTGTAGCCTTTAAAAAAAAAAAAAGAAGTTGTTTAAACTTTTCTTTGTGTCATAGAATTATAGAATGGTTTGGGTTGGAAGGGACCAACCTTCCAAGGGTCCATCATCTAGTCCAAAATGCCTCTGGTTTTCATTTGTACTTTTCGCTCCTGTTTCCTGCTTGACTCTGCTTGAGAATTTTCTGAGATTTGGGAAATTAATGCGCTTGGAGCAACGGGCAAAGCCATTTCAGATTTGGCCAGTCCTCCCTTTGGCCTACACAGGCTGTGATCATCAGTGCCGGGGCAATTACATGTTTCCAGTCCAGTGGTTCAGCCCTCTTTCTGTGTCATTATGAGGTCCAAAATTGTAGACCTCGGGGTCTTTAATGCACTTTGTGCATTAAAATTATGTAACGAGCCTGTTCTCACCGATCGCAGGGTATGACATAGTGTAACGATGACAGATATTGACAGGTACAAGGCACCAGTGTTTCCAGACAGTGTGAGAAGCAGAAATCTGGTGGTGAGAGCTGGGTCGTTGGCTCTGTGTCCATCGCATGGTGGCTTTCCATCACATGTGTCGTTGCACCATTTTGTATCCCGAGCAGGTTTCTGATTTATATCAGTGCAGTGATGGCTCAGCAGAACTGGTGCAAACTGCAGTCTCTTCTTCTGCATCCTCTTTAGCCTAACTGCCCTGTGATGAGTTTACGGCGTAGACTCGTCCTAGTCCCAGCTCTGGTGGATCGACACACCAATGATGGCTTGGTTGGACCCCCTCCTTTGTAGACAAGCCAGGAGCTAGAGGAGACATGGTTTGGGGAGTTGACAGTGGAGTCTGCTGTGTCAGCTCGGTTCGGGCATGCTGGACACCTTGCACTCGCCTCTCCGTGGTCCTCACTGTCTTCCTCCTCTGGACCCCTGGGCAGATTTCCTGCTGAAATGGAGATGGGAGTCCAAGACTCCCTCAGCCTCTGGTTAGGCATAGTGTCAAGTGAGTTGAATGGGATGTTTTAGGACTGAAGAAAGACCATTGACGGCTGGATTTGAGAGGACATGCAACGGCAATAGCCTTTGTGAGTAGACGTGCCCTGCTTTGCTGATGGAGAAGGACCTGCTGCCCTGACAAAACCAGCTTTCACTTGAGAAGGTGGCTCCTTCTAGACATCTCTGTTGGTTTGGGGCTGTGCAAGTTCGGCTAACTTGATGCATTACTGCTGGTTAAGGAAGAAGAGTCCTTTTGGCATCCGTTGGAGGGTGGATGAGCCTCTGAATTTGCAGGATGGATGCCAAAGAGCAGAGACTCACCCATATCACCTGCTGTTAGAGCAGGGAGACCCTGCCTTACTCACGCCTCGCTGTCTTTGTGCATCTGCTGGATTTTTGCTCCAAAACACAATAAAGAGAAAGCAATGCTGCTTTTCTCCCCCACCAAATAAGTTATAATGCTAAACAGATGGGCATCCTGGAGTGGGCAGAAGGGGTTGTGCTGTCAGGGAGCTCCTACTTCCCTGGATGGTTAATGTGGAGGTGGGTCTGGATGACTGTTTCCAGCCAGTCTTCCTGTGGGCAAAATTCAGAGCTGCGTGTTGTAGCTCCACTTGCCAGAAGAAGGGAACTTTGGGGTGGCAAACGGAGGTCTGGGTGAGACAGCGACTTGAGTCATTACGTAGGAGAAGTTGTACTGGGGAAGTGAATTGGGATCCTGCCCATGTTTGTTCACCTTCTGGGAGAATAAGATTTTTCAACTGCATCAGTAAAACAAGACATCTCCATCTTTGAGCAGAGTAGATGTCTAGCTCTGCTGTCCCTGTCCCTGAGGTCCCCCTGCCCCAGTCATAGCAGTGATCGGGGTGGCTGTGGATTTGCCCAGTCAAGTACTGGAAACCCCCAGCGCTGGAGATCCCCTACCTCCCTGGTGGCCTGCCTCAAGGCTGTGTGGCCCTCCTGAGGAAGCGATATCCTAACTGATCTTTTAATATCTGACTTGAACCTCCCAAAGTCACAATTTTTATTTTGAAAAGGTCTCTTCTGGGTTGAGCTGCCCATTCTGAAGTCACTCGCTGTTCTCGTCTTATGGGATGAGTTCAGTCACTGTCCTTGTTTTGGATGAGATCCTTTTTGCTTACCTGGGCATGGGTGAAAGCTGTGTTTTCCCTTCATTCCTTTCCGCCTTTTCTTGAGCAAATTGCATCTTTCTGGGAATGGCCAGATTCAGGGTTTAAACTGTGTCTTTGTTTTTTGTTCTCTTCTTACTCTGCCCCAAATGTTGGTACTACATGAATAGCATTGCCCCAGTGGTGATGAACCCATTTGGCCATGGATCCCTACTGCCCCAGAGACCCTGTCCCGGGGGTTTGGGGGTCAAAGCACCTAGGAGAAGGTGGGAGAGGAGCTAATCCATGAGTCGATTTATCTCTAAGGCATGGCTCGTAACATTTCTGCTGTGCACAAACTAGAAATGTCTGCGGACATCCACAATACCTTGCAGGAACACGCTAAACTCAACACTGGAGTGCTTCAGAGTTTCTTTTTCCTTGCAGTAATAATTTGCAATCGTATCCCAGCTTGAAAAAGCACCTGAGTCAGACGGGGGTGAATTATTTGCGGACAGCAGAGCTGCCTTCTCCTGCGCGCCAGAAGCACCTCGCAAGTGGAGGGTGAGGCAGGAGAGGCTGTGGCTGTGACGGATGTCCAGACGTGGGAGCGTGTCCATCCCGGACCTGGAAATGCTCCCTCCATCCCCGCTCCCGCCTGGCGCACCGGTCCCTTCCCGTCGGCCGCAGTGGGGGTTTTTAATAGCCGTTTCCCTGTGAAATCAGAAAGATTGCCAGCTGTGAAATACAAATGATACGTATTAAATGCTGTGTAATGGATTCCACTTGCAACGTTTCGTGACTGTGTGTTTCTAATAAAAGCCTCCGGGAGTGAGGCGAAGGCTTGCCTGCTGGCGGGGATCAGGCTGGTGGGGAGGGCTGGGTCCCGCAGCCGGCGTGCGTGGTCCCCACAAGGCTCATGGGCAGCCGGGATGGCTCTTGTAAGAGATGGCATCCTCCAGGGAGGATGCGCAGCGAGGAAAAACATGAGCTCACAGCGATGGGTACTCTTCAACGGGGGTTGTCCATTCTCTGCTCTGCCAGTGGAGATGTGGGGTGGAGGTGTGGGGTTCGGGGGAACAGGGCAGCAGCAGGAGTTGCTTTGCATTACCGTGGGGCACAAAGCTACCCCTGAGGACGTACCCTCTTGCTTAGGCTGGCTGGAGCGATGGGCAGATCATGGGGGTGTGTGCTACGCAGTGCTTTAGCATGGAGAAAAGCACGTGGGCAGCACTTGGTGCTTTCAAACTAGGGAATGGATGAGTCACCCTAAAAGTTGTTGCAGAGGTAACCAGGGGTTTCCAGCCATTTATGTGCAATTCAGCAGCATTAGGAGTATGGGGGGGTTCGCACGGCGCTCCAGCAAGAAGTGGATTTACAGGCGTGTGCTGAAGGGACTTAAAATTGGCTGGTAATAGAAAAATACTCTAAGTGGGTGGTCGCCACTTTTGGGGCAGCATTGCTAACGAGATCCCCGTCTGCAGCAAGTGCCAGTGTTGGGAGAGTAATAAAGACTGGAGAGGGTGGGCTGGTTATAGCGGACACGATTTGGTGCATCACGGGACCGAAAGTGGGTCTGAGTATGGCCACGGTGTATCTGGGAGCAGAAAGTGCCATCCACGGCTATGGGACAGGAGATGCTAACCGGGAAATCTCTGGCCCTGAAAACCACCTTTGAAATGCATCTCCCTGGAGAGAAAGAGCTAATCGGGTCTTTGCTTGGTGAGCCAGGATGTACCAGTTTATCCTTTCCTTGTGATGATGGGTCCTGGATGCCGGGTCCGTTTCTGGTGTCCGCAGCCCAAGGAGAATCAAAATAAAAATAAACCAGCTCCAGTCATGACTCAAGGTGTGGAGAACCTGGCTGGTGTTCACTTTATCCAGCAGTCTAAGGAGTGTCTTCTGCCTCGTCTGCTCGTGCCGGCCTGGAGGAAGGTTTGTTAATCGGGAAGGTCTGTTTAATTTAGCAGGGCAGGACTCTGTGGCTTGGAAGCTGGACTAATTCAGACTGGTAGAGGAGCATGTTTTTAATAACGTGTCTAATTAACTGTACAGCAGCTCACCCAGGGATGTAGTCGATTCGCTATTGCTTGTAATCTGTAGATCAAAGGTGACTGATTTCTCATAAACCGGTTTTGACCCCTGGGGCTCTTCCCTCCAGCTAATACCTCTCTGTCTCCAGCCATCCTCGGGCACATGCAGGGCTGGAGGGATGGCCAGCCAGCCCGGCCAGGCTGTTTGCTGGCTTAGAAATGTGTGAACTCCCGTTCGGATGCCAATGCCTCCTGCTAAAGCCCCGCTCCCACTGCCGGATGCGGGAGCGCGCTGGGCTGGCTCTGCTCACCCCATCCTCCCTGGGTACCACAGAGCGAACATCTCCCTGATAATACGTTCCTCAGGGGTCAGTACTGGGACCCGTGCTGTTGAACATCTTTGTTGGTGACATGGACAGTGGGGTCGAGTGCACCCTCAGTAAGTTTGCCGATGACACCAAGCTCTTTGGCGAGGTAGACACGCTGGAGGAGAGGGTTCCCATCCAGAGGGACCTGGACAGGCTGGAGAGGTGGGCCCAAGCCAACCTCATGCAGTTCAACAAGGCCAAGTGCAAGGTCTTACATCTGGGTCGGGGCAATCCCAAACAAAACTCCAGGCTGGGCGGGGAATGGCTGGAGAGCAGCCCTGAGGAGAAGGACCTGGGGGTGCTGATTGATGAAAAGCTCAACAAGAGGCAGCAGTGTGTTATCACAGCCCAGGCGGCCAACCGTATCCGCGTATTATTGCGGCTTTCCAGTACCTACAGGGGGCCTACAGGAGAGCTGGGGAAGGGCTTTTTACTGGGGCACGTAGCGAATAGGACGAGGGGGAATGGCTTTAAACTGGAAGAGGGCAGGTTCAGATTGAACATTAGGAAGAAGTTTGTCACTGTGAGGGTGGTGAGGCACTGGCACAGGTTGCCCAGAGAGGCTGTTGAGGCCCCATCCCTGGAGGTGTTCAAGGCCAGGCTGGACGTGGCCTTGGGCAACCTGGTCTGGTGGGAGGTATCCCTTCCTATGGCAGGGGGGTTGGAACGAGATGATCTTCAAGGTCCTTTCCAACCTAAACCATTCTATGATTCTATGATTCTAACACACATCGTGTGCAAGCCTCGGTTTCAAGGAATATGCTAATAAATGCAAAGGTGCCTGAACACAAGCTGCTGATCCGGGTTACCCTGCTTGCACGTGGCCGCTGTGGCATCGACGGGCGCTTACCCTGTGCTGCTCAAGGTCCCTCCCCACGGGCAGACACGGGGCTGGGGAGGTCTTTTCGTCTTGGGAAATTTAAAAGGAATATTGGGTGCTTCCTTCTGAAAGGTTCGCCCTTGTCTAAATAAACCCGGGGAAGCCCTTCGGCTGGTGCTGGGCAGAGTGTTGGACCAGGTGTTCGCGCTTCACCCGTCTGACCTCTGGATCGATGGAGCCGTGAACTGGCCTTTGTTCGCCTGTCCTTGCGGTTGGACACCCGCTGCCACGGCCTCGACAACCCGCCCCGTGGCAGACAGCGGCGGCCGCAGGGCTCGGGGCGGAGGGGGGGGTGTCCCCTCTGCCCCCAGGCTGGGGGAGGGTGTCAGCACCCAGGGAGCTTCGCTGCCCCCTCTCCTGCAGCAAAAAGGGGTCGAAGCCATTTAGTTCGTGCATTTGGTTTGTGGGTGCTGACACATGAGTGACCCCACCGACAAATGCGTGGTGTCTGAAGGAAGAAAAGTTATCAGAGATAAAAGGCACTGAAGGTCCGATCGTCTTGTTTCACACTTGCCCAGCTCCTCTGTGGTGGAAACCAGCTGGGTATCAGCAGCTGCCACCTCCCCGGCTGGCGCGGCTGGTCCCTGCAGGGATGCTCCCTCCTGTCCCCTGTCTCTCCCATCCCTCCGGGACTTCTTTCCCGGTCTCCCCGGTGCTCCCTTTGCTCCTTGTGGACTCTCGCTGGGGATCACTCCCAGCCTGGGGACATCATGGCAGGGGGACAAAGGGGTGTGCGGAGCCAGCAAGATCAGGCTCAGCGCTGCCCTGGCGTGATACAGGGAATATTATCATTTATTTTTGCCCGTTCTTGGAGCGGGGCAGCTTTAGGGATGTTTTGACCAAGTTCTTTAAATCCGCGTCCCGTGAGTCAGAACTGCGTCAAGAGTTAATTATTTTCTCCGAGGTGGTGTAAACAAAGGTTCAGCCAACGGGTTTTTATTTACCTATAAATCCCCGGCAGTGGGAGCGGATAGATGGGGCCGGCAGCCCTGTGCATCCCACCGGCGTCTCTGCCGGGGGCGGCTGTGCCGAGGCAGCCGGCCCCGGCGCCTCTGCTCTCCGGGCTGGATAAATCAGGAGACGCGGAGGAGTGCTGCATCCTCCGCGGGCGGGAGAGGTACCTCCTGTAAATCAAGGAGGTATTTTTCACTCCAAGGAGATGTTTTCCACTGCCTGGGCGGCTGGGGTGCAGTGTGGCCCGTCTCCCCCTTCGCTGCCCATCGGGATGCGGGTTTTGGGGAGACTTGCCTCGTGCATTTGGGATGAGCAGCTCGGAGGGCAGCGTTCGTGCTCCAGGCGCTCTCGGTGAGCAGCCAGGTTATGTGTTATGGCAAGAGGGACTTACTGAAGCCAGCAAAGCCCGGCGGTGTTTGCAGGGGAGGGTTTCCAGCGGGATGGGAAGAGCCCTGGTGCCCTGTGAGGCTGCCTGTGGTGGCAGCCCTGTCGCCCATGGGACTGTTGCTCCTGCTGCATCAGCCTCGCTGCCCTGTGGATGGGGAGAGACGTCGGACACCTCTCCCGCAGGCAGGCTCTGCATCCACCGAGATCAAATCAGCTAGATTTGCTCCGGCTTCCCCATTCAGAGGAGCGGTGAGGCTGCTGAGCCCTGGGCAGTGCTCACCCCCTGCTTGAAAGCATCCTACCCTGGGGAGAGGCGTCCGGAGGGTCACCTCTGGGCTGCGGTGGCATCTCAACCTCTGGGCAATCTTCACGGCCCCAGTAGCTCGTTAAGCTACTCGTTAAGCGCGCGGTGGTCCCAGGTGCTCTGGAGGAGACGCACTGGCCACATGCAAAGCTGTGCGTGCAGGCTCGCGCTCTGCCTGGCAAGATGAGTCTGGTCCTGAGGACATCTGTGTGACCACCCTCAGCCCAAGCTACACACGTGCCCGCTGAGATGTGTTGCCCACCATAAACGCCCTGTGCATCCCAGAGCCAGCAGCCCATCTGCTCCAGCGTCACCGACAGTGGTGGTGGTGGTACCGGTGGTTTGCCATGGCTCGGCCGCGGTGGCTGCTGGCTGGTCCAGAGTCTTGTGTGGTGGCAACAAGACCTGCCGGGATGCTCCCAGGGGGCTGTGTCTCCTGAAAGAGCTTTCCAGGTGGGTGAGGAGAGGGGTGCTGCGATGGCAGAGGACCGAGCACAGTGTTGGGATGGGGGAGAAGAGCAGAGCCCTCTTCTTTTAGTGCCCTGGGGCGCATCCCCGGGTGCTCAAGCGCATCCCGTAGGTCAGAGTCCCTCCCTGAGCAGGCGGTGGGACTTGAGCCCTCCAGAGATCCCTTCTCATCACACTTGTGGGATTCAGGGATCATCAGGAGTGCAGCAGCGAGAGGAGGATGAACTCGCTGCTCCCTCACGTGTTTTCCTCCTGCAGACATTGATTTATAAAGGCTGCTTCATGCTGAGTAGGGAATTTGGGGGATGGTGCATTCCCTGCAAAAGGCTTTTCGCCCGATTTCCCATGTCAAGGCTGAGGAGGCTGTCAGGTAGCGCCTCGGTCACCCTGGACACTAAATTTTGGAAGCGTGGTACTTTTATGAGGTTCAGGCAGCAAGCCCTAAAATGCCGCAAAGCTGTAGGTGTTTGTCTGCGTATCCTTTGGTGCTGGGGGGACGCAGGGCGGCTCTCTTCGTGGCCGGGTGGTTTTGCAGCAGGGATGCAGCCGGTGGGTCCTTCCACGGTCCCCGACGTGTGCCCACGCGAAGAGCGCCAGAGGTCTGGGGTGCTGGGGCGAGGGTGTGGGCGCCGCAGGTCCCGAGGGCGCATCATCCCCGCAGGGTCCACGGGTGCCTGTGGGCGAGTTTGCTGCCGGCTGCGTGTCTCTGGCTTTGCACGGGCAGTGCCAAGCGCCGTGGTGTCACTTCGGTGTCACGTGCTGGAGGGGTCCGGGGGTGCTGGTCGGTGCCAAGCCAAAACTGTGCACTGCGAGGGGACAAGGCGCTCCATCCTCACTGATTTCCCCGGCCTCTCCTGGGGCAGATGGTGGGGAGGGCTCCCTGCCTCAGTTTCCCTGCCAGCCACCGGAGGAGAGCGTTACCTCCTCCTTGCACGGACGAGCTGGGCGTTGCTCCTAGATGTGCAAGAGGCTTTTACCCACAGTGAGAAAAGACAGTGAAACAGGGACCTTCCACGCTGCAGAAGCACGGTGGCAGCTGTCTGTCCTTCCCCACCTCTGCTTCTGCCTGTAGGGCACTTCTGATGGCTTGTGCTCGACCGTCCCGCGGTGCAGCGTCTGCGCTGGCCGGGGCTGGCAGCGGCCCTGCAGAGGGATGCAGAGGAAGGATGGAAGGATGCAAGATGCACCCGAGGTGCAGAGCAAGGACGTAACAGCGCAGCGTGGGGCAGAACTGCCTGGGTTTTGGCCTGGAAAGCTCTCGGCGCAGGATCCGCCCTCCCCGATGCTCTCGCCGTGTTGTCCTACATCCCGGCTGCGCAGCTAACGCCCCGGGCATCTCTCTGGTTTGACTCCTGCCAAGATGTTGGCTGAGTCGTCTGGGCGACTGCCGTGGCTTTTGCAGAGCTGACGGATTGTTTCTTCTGCTGGGGTTTGGTGATCATGCCGGGGCGGGGGGGAGCTGGGACGGATCCTGCAGCAGTACTTGTAAAGCCACTGTGGCCTCTCTGCAAACATCACCTGGACCATGTGCTTTAGGCATCCTGCTGGTCTGGGAAGGGTTTGCTGAGCAGCTGGAAATCTCTGCATCACTTTGCAGCGGGTTCCCCAGGGCGCTGGGACATCTCCATCCCTGGAACTCCCCCAGGCCCAGCTAGGCAAAGCCCTGCCTGCCCCGGTCTCGTGGTGAGGATGGGGCTGGACCGAGATCCCTGAGCTCCTTTCCACCCGAGCCCTGTGGGATGCTACGAAGTCATTCCCCGTCCTCAGGCTGCACCGTCCCTGCTTGGTGCTGGGTAAAAAGTATTGGAAGGGGAGAGGAGAGCTGTCGGTCCTGGGGCTGCCGTCGCCCCGCAGGTCTGTAGGGGCTCTGCTGACTGCACCAAGGAGCTGCTTGAGAGCAAATAGTTGTCTTGGGGATGCTGCAGCTCTCAGGAAACAACTCTAAAGTTGTTAACGTGGCCCCGACACCACACATTCCTCGCTCCTGGATGGGACAGGGTGAGCAGCTGCCCCGGGGTGGTGCGATGCTGCCAGCGAGGGGTCTCCGGGGGGGTCCGTGGCTCTCAGCATCCCCTGGTCACTGCTGGTCCCCAGCCTGGAGCCGCCACGTCTGCTCGTCCCTCCTGGCTTTGCTCTTGTTTTCACTCGGTGCATTGGGGCATCTGCCTTTGCCGCCTGCCTTCACACTTGAGCGTCCCCATGGACTCGCCTTTCCACAGCTCTGCTTGCGTTTGCTTTTGGTGTATTTAAAAATTCTGCTCTTTCTCTCCTTTATGTTTGCTGGCAGTCAGTTTTTTCATTGATACATCCTTTCGCAACTGTCTGCATCTTATAACTGCTAATTTACTGCTGCCAGCTTCCCCCGGTTTTAATTTATACAATATGTTTATTTTTACTGCAATTTTTTTCTTTTATTGAAAGCCAAGATAATTTTTAGCTAAAGACGCCTTCTTTTATGATCGCAGATTTATGAGATTTTGGCAAAGCCTTCTTAAGCTAGCTGTAATTACTCTTCATTGTTTTTGTTTACATTTCCCTCCTAATCAATTTTTGCTAATAATCCCTTTCAACTTTTGGAAATTGCCCCTTTTCCACCTCCGGGTGTGTTTCTTTTTGGTGGGTGCAAAAATCTCTTCCCACATGCGTATAGCCGGGTTATGGTTGGCTGTACCTACGCAACTGCTCATCCTTGCTTCATTGATGCCCTCGCCTTCAGCTGACAAAACAAGCTTTGCTCTGCCATTACCCACATCGATCGTGTTAGTTTTGCGATGTAAACGCCTCCCCGCAAGCGTTGGGGTCTCCAGGACCCCATCCCAGTGGCAGCCTGGACCCCAGCGGGTGTTCTCCTCCAGCCCTGCGAGCAGCAGGGCTGATTCATAAGCTTCTGCCACCTTTCCCAGGCTGGTCTGCAGACCTGCAGACACATCCTGGCGTGGACGTTCCCCACTCCCGTGCTGGTCCCTGGTCTCCCAGTTCCTCGATGCAGCTCTTGCGGGTGATGGCAGCTGTTGCTGTGGCACAGATGCAAGTCGTACCTGAGATTTCAGCCCTGGAGGGGCTTCTCTCTCCTAGTGGTCCCACAGCCCATCTCCTGCCTGCTTTGGGGATGCTCTTTACCGATGGAGGGCATCTGGGTGGCCCCTGCTTGATGGGAATCGCTATGGTGGATGGATGGAGCACATCCCTCTCCGGGGCAGGGCCACCAGGAGCATCCACCGGTGGAGCATCCCCTTGGTTCAACCCGCTGCCTGGGGAGGTTGTATTAGTGTGTAATGAATTACCTGGGCGTGAAAGAGGAAGCCCTCTCCGTGGTGTGGCATTGAAGATGGGGTTTTCCCAAGGAAGGAAATGTTTGCAGCTCGCTAAAAATACCCACTGCCCACACCTGCCAGCTCTGCTGTGGTTTTATCTGCAGCAGCGGGGCTGGAGGAGATGCAGGGTTTGCGTTCCTGGCGTGGCTGCGAGCAAAGCCCCGGAGATACCGAACGGATGGCGGCAGAGAGATGCTCTGGCCTCGGGAACTGCTAGAAGGATGCTAAGCTCCTTGTAGGGATTTGGGGGGTTTCCTGCATCTGTCCTGGGGAGAGGCTTCCTGTGGCCGGGAGTCTGATCCGGAGCCCCCCCGCTGCCACGGCCAGCCCAGGGCATGGGGCATCCCTCCGCGGCTTGGCAAAAATAAGCCTGCAGCTGGCCCTGTGGTTCCTCCCAAGCCGTTCCCACTTGGAGCTGCCAACCAGAAGCAAATTTACAGCCTGTCAGTAAAAACAGTGAAAAGCAGGAATACTTGGCTGTCAGGTAGATGCGCAGAGCCAGACGCGTGTGGCATCCCCTGCCTGATTGGCGGCAGAGGAGTGTGAGAGGAGGCAGAGGCAGTGCCGACGGAGCGGGAGCATCCGCCGGCACTGGCGTTTGGGTCCCCGGGTGCATGCGGCGCAAGTCAAGGGCTGCTCGGTGCTCGTTGTTTGCTGGGGGACTCCCCAGCCCAGCTCGCTGGGGCCGGTGTAAGCTGCCTGCCTGCCTGTCCCTGCCTGTCCCTGCGCTGCCGTCACTTTCCTGAAGCCGCCCCGATCTCTGACATGAACTTGTTGCAGGGGACCGGCTGGAGGCAGGGATGCTCAGGGCAGCCATCCGGGCTGTGGGTAAGGGCTGGCTGTGGTTGGGGGGCATCCACCAGCGCAGCCCTTAACCCCGCGGCAGCAGCTTTGGGCATCCCTCCTCTCCGGGCTGCTCCCCACGTTGCTTTGCAAAGAACCGGTCGCGGGAGAAGTTAACCAGGTTAATCTGCCGGGTTTGCTTGGCCGCGCCAGGGACTTGTCCTGTTCTCCAGTTCTCCTTTGCTGGACCCTGGTCCTGCCTCCCCTCGCTCCCGCCGCGCCGGCGGCTCTGTGTGGCCCTGCCTTTACGAGCCAGGCTCAGGGCTGTGCGGCGCAGCTGCGCGTCGCCGCGTGGTGGTGGGGCTTTTGCTGGAGCTTTGGCTGTGTTTGGAGATAATATCTTTCCCCCGTAAATGTTATTACCCTGTATATGTTCGGGTGGGGGGAAGGAGGAGGGGGGGGAGGGAGGTCACCATCTGTGTTTTCCAATAAAAGCAAATTAAAATTGAAGCCCATTAAGGATAGCTCAATTGGGATGCTGAGCAGGGCTCCGGAGCCTGCTGGGAACAACTTGCTTGCAGCCCGCGCCACCAAGCAGGGTGACAAAACCTCATTTAGTGCCAGCGGTGCTGGGAGGTGCGACGGGGGATCACGGCGCACACCGTCCCAGCTCTGGGGGGGGTGGCCAGTGGCGCTGGCCCCAGGGGGAAAGGGAGACAGAGCTGGCCGAAACCCCCATGCCCTGGGCTCACATTGCTCCTCCTGGTCCCCTCAGCGCTCATCGCATCGGATGACGGGCAGGGGTTAGTGGGGACAAGGGATGGATGATCCAAGCCAAGCACTTGCTCCTTACCCGGTGATGCTCTGCAGCCTCCGGGCTTCCTGCTGCATCCCAAATCTCCTGCAGTCGCCTCGCCCTTGTGCCCGGGGATACAGGAGAGTGGGTCTGGGGTTACAAGACGCTGTATCCGGGATACAGGAGGGTGGGTCTGGGGTGCTGAAGGGGACTAGGTGGTGCAGCACCTTGTACCAGTTGGCCCTGGGGCATGATGGTGGGAGCGGGTTATTATATTATAAATCAACTTTCCTCCGGATGCTGCAGCCAGATGCCATTCGGGCCATCCGCTGCTGCACACCAGTGGTAGTGGATCCATGTCTGGGCTCCAGCAGTGACAACCATATGTCCGTCGGTGCTGCGGGGTCAGCCCCGTATGGTGGCTGTGCCATGCTAACAGCTGGACTGGAGCAGCGTGTGGCAGAGGCTGCTGGCTCCTTTGGGGCTGGAGCATCTGAGAAGGAGCTCATGGACATAGGGTCTCCAACCTCCCGGAGTGCCCCTGTGGCCCCCCTAGAGAGGAAGAGTGACCCAGAGGCAGTCGGGAGGGCCATGGCCCCACTCCATCCCCCTGGGAGATGGCTCAGCGGGGAATTTAGTCTTTGCTGGGCTGTCCTGGTGGGATGGATGAGGCGGGGTGCGGGGGAGGACCGCGCTCGCTTAACACTGGCATTGTGTCCCGTAAGGTGTCTCGCAGACGGTGGGGTCGGTGCCACTGCAGGGACCGAGTCATTAGCGCTGACAGTAGCAGTGGCTGTTAAACGTCTGCATCTGTGTCTCCTCTGTGTGGCTACCGCATTCCCGGCAGCAGCAGGAGGGCCCCTGCTCGCTGGCATTTAGCATCTGCATTGTCTCTTCCCGGCAGCCTGCCCTCGGCTGAACTCGGACCACCTACAAGTCCCAGCTCCTTTTTGGGGCAGATGCTGCCAGCAAGGACCGCGGGTCCCTGGTGCTGCTGGAGCAGCTTTTGGGGGTCTCTGGTGGGGTTATCAGGTTTCTGCTGACCTCTGGGGCAAACGGCATCGGGAGACTGGGGCCGGAGAGGATGCGTCCGCCGTGATGGCTGGGGGCGATGTGGCAGCTGGACGGAGCGTGGTCCTCCCTTGCGTCCAGCCTAACCTGCTTCTTCGGCAGAGGCTGAAAGATCACAGAATCTGAGTTCTCAGACCTGGTTCCTCTCAGCCGAGAGCCAGAACTGGGCCATACTCCTCCCAGCCGGGCAGACGAGAGGGACAATCCTTAGCGGTTGTCTGCCTGGCAGTGATGGTGTCTGGACGGGCTGATGGTCAGCTGGGTGCTTAGAAAGCAGGACACGTGCTTGCATGACTCGCGGGACCCCTGGGGCTGTTGAGTTAGGCTTTCCCCTTGGTTTTGAGCTTTCCAGCGGTGGAGCAGACAGCACCGTACTGGGCAACGCCTGTGGTGGCCGATGGCTTGAGAGGAGGGAGAAGAGGGGCTGGGAAGAGGAGTTGTGAAGCTGCTGGCTTTGGCTCACGGCAACGCTTGGCCCCGGCTCCTGCTTCACCCCATGGCGTGCCGTATGCCCGCTGGCTGCGTGCCGCTCTGCTCCCAGCCCTGCTTTCCTTATTTCCCAGTCTAGCAAGGGCTGGGAGCCTCGGTGTCCCCCTCCTTTCTGCACATCAGCATCACCTCCCGGTTTGGTCCCCTGAGGATGGGTCCAGTGCTGCATACGGTCAGATGAGGCATGGGGGATCAGGGGAAAGGAGGGATCAAGGTGGGGATGGGGAAAGCATAGCCCAGCTGATGGCAGCCCCCTTGGCAAGGTGCGGAAAAATGCAGGGGGAGTTTCCAGTGGGGCTGCAGAACCGCTGTGCTAAGGGCAGGGTGTCTGGGGGACGTCTCGTTTGACGCTGGTCCTGTCTCCTGAGTGTCACAAGCAGCTGAGCATCACCCAGTAGATGACCACCCGGTGCGTCCCAGCACGGTTCCCTGCTCCCCTGCCTGCTCTGGGGCTGGCTCCTGTTTCACAAGGCTTGCAGGCAGGCGTGCATGAATGTCCTGGTGAACTGAGGGGCCAGGAAGGCTCCATGGCTCCCCAAAAGTGGTGACATCTTTCCCTTGCCAGCTCTGTGCAGTATCGCTGGGGTCAGGCCTCCCTGCTCCATGCCTTGCTAGCCCCCAGGACCATCAGCAGGTCAGAGGCACTGAGGATGATGGAGATGCTGGACATCACCCTTATTCTTAGGTCTCTGAGTCTGGCTGGACCTAATTTTCCGTGAAAAGGGGTTGAACAACCAGGTAGCTGTCTGCTGGGTTTCTTGCAGCACCAGGACCACTGGTGTGACCGGGTACAGCTGCCCTTGGGGCACGGGGCGGGATGCCTGCGGTCCCCATCCCAGCTCAGTCAACTGCTTCTTCTCGCTCCCTATCAATCACTCTCCCTCTTGGAGTTTAAGTGGATCCCCGAGTGAAGTATCCAAAATATCCTGTAGCCGCCGGCTCACAATGCAGCGTGCTGTTCCCGCGCCAGCGGGTCGGCCGGGGGGGGATTGGGTTTCAGTTTGTTCCGCTGGCCATCGGCCAGGCAAAGCAAAGCTCGGGGCTGCAGAGAAGGGCCACTGGGTTTGCTCAGCCCCTCTCAGCTCTCGCTGGCAAAAATATTATAATAAGGTTCCAGTAAAGCACAGGAGGCAGAGAGGGGCCTTTCAACTTCTGGAAGGGTAAACGGATCTGCGGCAAGGGCTCCTCGGGGCGGGGGACAGACGGGTTTCTCATTAGCCACCCCCCCCCCCCCCCCCGCCCTGTGTGGGGATGAGGTGGCTGTGCCTGAGGCCGGGCTGGAAACGCGGTTTCGGGAGCATGTGTGCCTGCGTGGAGGAGTTTGTCCTGAGCTACGGCATCTCCAGTGCGGATCCTGGTCTTGCTCCACCCAGCCGGACCCCGGCACTCAGCCTTCTCTGCAGCATCCCTCCGGCCTGCACTGATCTGACGAGGTGCGTTAGGTGGGCTTCCAGGGCAACGTCTGGGAGATGGTGAGGAGGCACGGTCTCCCCTCCCGTGCCTGCCTTGGGATGACTTTGCTCCCAGCCCATCGGAGAGGTCTGGGCAACTTCTTGCCTGCTTTGCACGGCCAGCACTGGCCACAGCTCGTGCCATCCTGGGTCAACCTGAAAGCTCGCTCCCCGTGTTAATAATATTGTACCAGGATTAAAATGCTGGCAGCTTTCCTACCCTGAGGGAGGAGCTGGCGTGAGAAGTGGAAGGGGAAGGGAAAAACGTTGTGGGTGGAAAAATTAGGGTGGAGGCTCCGGCTATCTGTGGGGCTATTTATTTGTCCAGCTGTTTCTTTATCTGGATGAGTTTGGAGCCTGTGAATGTGAAGGATTTGCCAGGACTTCTGAGAACCTTGGGGCCAGATGCTCTAAATTGGTCTAAATTGGCAGAACTCCATGGAAGTTATTTTTCCGGACACAGAGAAGTGTGTCTGCAATGTGCACAGCTCCTCTGTTAATCCCTTGCCCCTCCAGCCTCTCTGCCACTGTCCCTTGGTCCTGTCACTCTCCATCCCCAGTCCTGGCCATCCCGTGCTGGTGTCCTCGGTCACCGCCAGCACCCAGCGTCACCCCAGTCTTGGCCTCCCCTCTCAGTCAGTCCTGACCTGGCCAGAAGGAAAAGCTGATGTAGCTGAGATGCCCACACTCATCTCACTTGTGGCTGAGCAGCAAGAAGACCATGCAGAAGCACAGGAGCCCACCACCCAGGCCACTGGCATAGTGGATCATCAGCTTGACAGCATCTTAGCGTAACTGTTGAGCATCTGGAGGTGGTGGTATGGTGGTGATGACGCATCTTTAGATGCAGAGTGCTCGAGCTGGAGCCCTGGCGTGCCCTCGTAGCAAGCAGCCGTGCTGGTGACGGGCCCCAGCGCTGGCAGAAAGTTGCTTATTGAAAGCATCTTCAAAGTGAAAAGGACAGGCACTTATCTCCTAACTGTCCCGTGGGGAGCAGCGCGGTTTCTGGTGGGAAGCGGGCCAGAGTTGCGTCTGCTGGTTTCGAGCAGCTGCAGATTTATTTATAATGCCGTGGGTAGCATGTGAATCTGCAGATAAACACGCGGGAGGGAAGAACACAAACAACAATATTGAGAAAATGCTGCTCCAGAGAGAGCATTTCACTGAGCTGCAGCTATCGCCAGCCACCAGAGATGGGCCAGGGGCCAGACACCCACCCCTGCTGCTCCCACGCGGCTTTGCTCCGTGTTGTCACCGTCATTGCTGGGGAGCTGCTCTGTCCTGGATGCCAGGGGGGTCTTTATGGGGCTGCCGAGGCACCGGCCCCTCACCCTGTTATTTGGTGCTGCCAAACTGGCAGGATGGCACCGTGCAAGAGTTGGCTGTGACAGCGAGTGAAGCTGCCGAGTTTGCTGGTTGAAGCAGGCACCTTCTCTCCATGGTTGGCAGGGAGCTAACAGTTGGGCTTGGGGTTGCCCATCCAGAAATTGGTTCGTCTTTGTTGTCCCCAGCCCAGGAGTTGGTCCTTTTGGGTGCCTGCAGCAGGGTATGAGCATGGGGCAGCCCACAGGTAGGATCAGGAGGCCTGCTGGGTGAGACGTGGCCATGGCAGCCCACCATGGGTCCCTGTCAACACAGAAGAGCAGCCCCCTTGGGACTTCTGTGGGTGGAGGAGCTGCCTCTGGATGATGGTCAGTTCCCATACCTTGGGGCTTATCACACCTCATGTGGGGCTTGACCTGTAGCAGAACTCTCTATGACTGATGTCTTGGTGCGTAGAGTCACCCATTCGCTCAGACATGTCCATCTCCAAGCAGATGCATCTCCTTGGTTATCATACCTTGACGGCCAGAAGGGATCAAGGTGACCTTCTGCCCAGTGTGTGCTCCTGCAACATGTGTTCCTCCAGCTCCTGGCTCACCTGGGATGGGGGAGGATGCAAACAGTGCAAGATCTACATCTCTTTGCAGTTACTCTCCAGGGGTGATTACCTTCCCTGGTAAAATTGAATCTTGTTTTCTCTTGTGTCTTACTGGGGTCAGCTCCCAGGCAAAGCTGTAGCTGAAATTTCCCTCATGGGCTACGGAGCTGTTTGCTGCTACTTTCTCCCTATGTAGATCCTTGTGGACCACAATCAATCATCTTGCAAACTCTTTCATGAGCTTATGCAGTCCCCCTACTGCGATAAAAACCCATCCAGTTGAAGGACGAATAGAACCCGGGGGAATTTCAGCTTTTCTCTTGCACGGCTGAGGTGGGTGGTAAGGCCTTGTCTTGCTTTCTTAAACCTTCCTGGTTTATTGGTTGCTACTTAGGACTGTGTGCCAGCACCTTCAGGATGGGAGGTGCAACAGGGCTTGGCTGCGTGTTCGTGGGGCCTTCCTCCCACCGCAGCCTGCCCACCACCGCCTCTTGCTGTGGAGATCTGAGCAGGTCTGAGCCTGGGAAAGATGCAGAGAGACACCCCTGTAGATGAGGAATATGTTGATTCATCGGACATTGCTTATAGAATCATAGAATCATAGGGTTGGAAGGGACCTCTGGAGATCATCTAGTCCAACCCCCCTGCCAGAGCAGGGACACCTTAGAGCAGGTTGCACAGGACCAGGTGGGTTTTGAATGTCTCCAGAGATGGAGACTCCACCACCTCCCTGGGCAGCCTGTTCCAGTGTTCTACCACCCTCAAGGTAAAGAAGTTCCTCCTCATGTTTAGGTGGAACTTCCTATACTCAAGTTTGTGCCCGTTACCTCTTGTCCTGTCACTGGGCACCACCGAAAAGAGCCTGGCCCCATCCTCCTGGCACCCACCCTTTAAGTATTTATAAGCATGGATCAGGTCCCCCCTCAACTTCTTCTGGAGAAATGAATTAATGTGCTTCCTTTGGAAGTAAGAAACTTCTCAGGGATGAGACAGTGAACTTCCCTGCAGGACCACATGGCCTCCTTGATCTCAGGTGGATGGTGAGGGGCGCTCCTGGCGAGGTATACAGGCAAGATAACTGTGGCAGGCCGTTATTTGGGCAATAAGTTATTTTGAAGTCAACCATCAATTGGATGATGGAGCAAACCCACCACCACCATTGAAACCTGTCCTGGCTTCACATCCACTTGCGCAGTCAGTGTGTCTAACCAGGTTCGCTCTCATTCATGGGGAGCACCTATTCACAATTTTCTCTCATTTAGGCAACTACTGTGCAGCGCTAACGTGCCAACCCATCTCCAAATGGACTTCAGACAGGGCAGCAAATCGGTAGAAAAGCTGTGCGAAAAGGGATGTCACAGCTGTGTGCAATGGGGATCACAGTCTTGGGGCCCACCCCACACAAAGAAGGTTGATAAACAGGAGCCTCAAAGAAAGGAACCTGTTTTAGGGTGGAAGAATAAGGAAGCTCAGCTAATTTAGTTATCTTGGAGATGATTCATTTGCCACCTTTAAGCACCACAAGAGGGAAAGGAGGTTTTGGATAGCAGAGTCTTTGCACAAGTTAATCTAATAGCTGGCAGCCGAACAGTGTAAATTCAGACTAAAATTAACGGAAGATCTTTTTTTTTTTTTTTTTTTATGAGAAGATAATTGACCATTGGAAAAAACCTGCTTAAAACCTGCGAATTTCTACTCCTCCCAAGATGTCCTTCACAGAAGCACAGAACAGTCAGGGTTGGAAGGGACCTCCCGAGGTCATCTCATCCAACCCCCTCCCTGCCAGAGCAGGGTCACTTGCCTCCTTGGGCCAGCTGAGGTAGATGCAGAGCTCCAAGGAGATGGGCAATTCTGCAGCTGAGGATAAGGGGCAGCGGCGAGGGCTGTGGGCAGCGGTGCTCTGCAGTAATGCACCCGGCACAACGTTTCCCTTGCACTGAGTTTTCCTTAAATAAAAGGCTTTTAAAAATGCAAAATGCTCCAAAATATTGTTTTTATTTGGGGAATGACTTATACTGGTTTAGAGCATATCTTCTTTTACATTATAGTCACTGCTATTAATGTACTTACTATGCACCACTGTCATTGATAGTTAAGATAAAATAACATTTAAGTGTTTTTTAAAGTAATGCAGCTTCTAGCTAGCACTGGGTGAAAAATGTTGTTTTCCTTTTAGATCAAAGTGCCACTGGTGTTTTAATGAAAAAGCCAGATACTCTGATAAAATAAACACTATTATTGAACTGTATAAACAAATATTAAGTTTAAAAAGAAATTTCATAAATCTGAATGACAACATTTCTGGACTAGCTGTTTTCCAGAACTCTTCCTAGTGGGAAAATTTGAAAAAGAACTATTTTTGCTTTTTACTCTTGGAATAAAACCAAATTTTGGAATCCTGGTTTCCTGTGAACTGGAAACCGCTGGCTCTAACCAGGAGTAACGAACAACCCACAGTCTGAAAATGATTTACTGCCAGAAGTAGGTGCAAGGAGCATATCTGTGCCGAGGCGCTTTTTGGCTTGCCGATGGGAAAAGGGGAGTTCACGTGCACTGCTGGGCAGGCTGCAAACAGCCATTTCTGCATCCAGGCTCATCTCTTAAATGATGGGTCTGCTCAAGGTTGAGCTTTTCTTCATTCGTTTTTGTTCAACACAGTGAAAGTGGAGAAGGTGGAGATGATGATGGTGAGGGATCTGGATGACAAATCTTATGAGGAACGACTGAGGGAACTGGGGGTGTTTAGCCTGGAGAAGAGGAGGCTGAGGGGAGACCTTGTCACCCTCTACAACTACTTGAAAGGAGGTTGTAGAGAGGTGGGGGCTGACCTCTTCTCCCTGGTGACAAGTGATAGGACGAGAGGAAATGGGTTTAATTTATTTCAGGAGAGGTTTAGACTGAATATTAGGAAACACTTTTTCACTGAAATTGTTATTAAACATTGGAATAGGCTGCCCAAGGAGGAGGTGGATTCACCATCCCTGGAGGTGTTTAAAAAGCGGGTAGATGTGGTACTTGGGGACATTGTTTAGAAGTGGTTTTGTCAGGAGAGATTAATGGTTGGACTTGATGACCTTAAAAGGTCCCTTTCAACCTCAGCAATTCCATGATTTTATGATTCGTGGCAGGATGCTTGTTTTTTTGGTGGTGAGGAGCAACAACAGGACACTCTCCATCCCTGTTGTGGCCATGGGAACTGGCACCATTTGTTGGGTTATAGGATGGTGGCCAGAGATCTTGACTATATTGGTTGAGCAGTTGTCCAGTGTATTTCTGATGGGGCCGTCTGGCCTGTTCCTGTGCTGGATGGGGAACACCTACACACATTAGCCCAACTATTGGGGGACCATAAGCCGAGCATCCCTTCTCATGCCATTAGTGTGGTGTGGTTAGGCCAACCCATAACTATTTGGGGTGGAAAAAGACTTCAGTGCTGAAAGCGTGATGAGCTGTAGAGAGGATGAGGAGGCTTTGCTGCCCACATGGCTTAGGGAGACTTCTCCTCTGTGCTGATCAGCGGTAGCATCGCCTGACCTATTTCAATCCAAATCGCCTGGAAAACCAGCTTTAACATTGGTTTAATTTTTTAGTACTTTTAAGTCCTAAAAGTGCTGTTCCTTCCCGTGTGCTACCACATCGCCACAGGATTCTGCCTACCATGCAGAACGCTGAGGAAAAAATATCCCACTTTTGCAAGAGAAACTGCAAGTTGATGGAGGAAACTCATTCAGGCTGAGCTCCTCGTCTGCCACAGCAGAGCTGCTCTGGGGCTGTGGTACCCTCATCCTGGATTTTGAGGAGTAAAGTCCAGCTGGGCTGGTGGGTGGAAGAGCACATCCCCCCCATGTGTTGCAGGAGATGAGGGGCAAAGGAGCAATGGGCCACGGATGGGGAAGCAAATGGGTGGAGGGACCGATGCTGGGCTCCTCCCCAGCTGAGAGCTGGCCAGAGCGCTTGGCACAGGCTGGGCTCGATGGCTGCAGTCCTGGGCTGGCTCCTCTCCACCTCTTTGCCCTTTGCCAGCCTCAGGCCATTCACCAGACGGCCACTGACTCCTTGTTTCACCTTCCTCCTGCAGAGACGCTGATGGACTCCACAACGGCAACGGCAGAGCTGGGCTGGACGGTGCATCCTCCTTCGGGGGTAAGTTATCCGGTCACTTTGTGGGAGCCCGGAGCCCAGTCTGGGGTCACCTGCTGCACGTGGACGTGGGTGGGATGGCTCAATAAAAGCCACCTGCTGAAGCAAAGTGCAAAAGATCTAGTGGGAAGAGCACTAAAGAGGTTGGCAGTTGAGGTTTCCAGTAGTTTTCTAGGAGGTGATGGTTCAAAAAACTACCCCAGTGCTGGAGGAGTGCAATTCTTACCCTACAGCATCAGGCCAACATGAGGTTGGAGGAATCATACGTTTTGTAAAGCTGGCCTGCAGCCAGTTAAAAATCACAGAGAGAGAGAGAGATGAAATGCCAAGGCCGCTGTCATTTGTCCCCAGTAGCTCACTTGTTATCCCATGGCCTGGCACTTGTAGCAGAAAAGGATGAGGGCATTGGCCTGTGAGGTTGCACCCACAACAGCCATTTGATAAAGTCCTGAAATGACTGTCCATCATCCCTGACATCTCATGGAGGGACATTTGCTGGCTCAGCAGTTCCTGTCTCTCCGCTTTACTGGTGCCAAGCGTCCCCTGAGCCACATCCCAAGACCACCCAGAACAAACTGCTTTAAAGAAGAGCCTGGACAAGGCAATGCATCTCTGCACTCTTCCACTCAGGACACAAAACCGGAGTGGCCCCAGCCGCCTCCGTGTCCCGCAGGGTTTGTGTGGGGTATTCAGGTGCTTCAAACCATCCCGCCCTGCTCTGGCTGCGGTGGCCGATGTGGAGCCCCAGTGCCCGACACCCCCAACCTGGCTCCCTTCAGCTTGGGTGTCCCAGTCCAGCCCGGCCAAAGCCTGGAGATGCTTCCCACCCCCATGCGCAGAGAGGCTCCATCCTGCCCTCCACCCACCCTCCGCCGGGGCTGGATGAAGACGTTTCGGTGGACCGTACCCTGGGGCTGACAGCAAGCCCCCTCCCCGAGCCGACTTGGCAGAAGAAAAGAAACGGCCAAGAAAAGCCGCCGTCGGGGAGATTAAACCCGGCTCCCGAGCAGCACGGCTGCCCTGCCGCGCTGGGGTGCGGGTGCTGCCGGCACCGGTGCCCCATCACCATGATAAAGCCTCGCGCCCGCCCGCGAGCCCGGCCGCCTCGCCAGCGCCGGCCCGGCCGCCGAAGGGGGATGACGGGCGCACAATAGGCGGGAGCAGAGGTCAAGTCTTTTTCTCTCCTCGCCCAGCCTTTCTTGTTTGCGGTGTTTCCATATGTAAAGCACGCCTTGCTCCCGGCTCCCCAGCCCCGCGGTAATGAGGCCTGGGCCTGCTGGAAGCCGTCTCCCCGTATTATTGTGCTGCCTTCTTCTTTTGAGCTCCCGGCATGTTAATTAGAGAGCGAGGAGAAAGGGAGAGGCTTCTAATTAAGCATTGAGGAAGCTCAGGGGCTGGTGCGCGGGGGTGACTTTCTCTCCCAGCTGAGAAAAGGGAGCTCAAGAGCCCCCCGCTCGCTGCTGTAGGGATGTAGGAGGATGCTGGGGGTCCTCAGCCTGGCCCCCGGCGTGCTCCCAGGTCCCCCGTCCCCGGTGGGATGGAGATGCCCATCTGGGAAGTCCAGCGCAGTTCGGGTGTTGCTGGTGGGATCACCTCCTGTCCCCACCTCCGGGCAGGTCCCTGGGGGGCGTGTGGGGCATGTCGTGCCCTGCACCGTGCACATGGTGGGTGGTGACGCTGTGGCACCTTCATGGCCTCTCCCAGTGCAGCCTGGTGCCCACTGGCAGGACAAGGCAGGGCATCCTGCCCGTGGGTGACTGGCAAGGTTGGGTGCAACCAGCATCACCTGGAAGACAAAAGCTACTGGGTGCTTCTCCTGTTTGTTGCCTCTTTGGGGAGCTGAAAGCCCAAACAGTTGCTTTTCCCCTGGCTGGGGAGATCCCACGTCACTCCTAGGTGTCCCCCTGTCCTGCCTCCACTGTCTACCGTTCATCCCCAAGCTGGAGAGAATCTCCTTGCACCACGTGTTGCTCCTGCCTGGCCAGGCTGAGCTCTTCAGGTTTGTGTCCTGAGCCCTCCCTGGGCGCCATGCAGGTGTGGATGGGGACGTACTGGGCACCCCTGGGTCTCGGTGGCTGACACGTTGTTGTGGAGTCGGGGTCAGGAGTGCTCCAGGAGAGGGAGAGCCACGTCAGAGGCAGGGCAGGGGAAGGAACTGCTTCCCTGTGGCTTGTTCCTTGATTCCTTCACCCCCCTCCCAACTGATGACCTAAAAAATGGGAAGGTCCTGCAATCTTCCACTACCAGGGCAAATTTATTTCTGGAAAATAAAGCAAATGCTCCCCCTGCATTTTGCAAGGATGCTCTCCTCCTCCCCCAGCGATGGCAGCAGATTTGCAGCCACTGCCAATCAGAAGTGATCGGAGCTGTTGGGGGATCTTCCCTGACAGCCTTCTGTTGGGTTGTTAGCCTTGGTGTGTGAGGAGCAAGCTGTCTCCCATCTTGTGAGCCTCCCTCTGCAGTCCTGGATGCCCCTGTGAGGCCGTCCGCAGGCTGAGGGTGCTCTGCTCCCGCAGCGTTTTCCCTGCGGACCTCGGTCCTGGCACTGGTGCTGGATCCGGACTGTGCTGTCCCACATCCAGGGCAGGGTTGTGCTCAGGGTTTCGCGTCCATGGGAAACAGCTCGGCTTCCACTTGAGCAGGTTTATGAACAAGTTCATGAGAAGCCGTTCCAGCTGGCTGGGGCTGCGTCATGCGCTAGCTGGACCCCGGTCCCTACTGCCAGCATCACGAGGGTGCTGCGGGTGGGGAGGGGGCAGCATGGGGAGATGCTCTGCCTTCCAGAAAGTTCTGGGCTGGGGGAGATGCTCTCATGAGCTGGGTGAAAGGTTCTCCTCCCACAAGGACCCTTCCCCGTCTGTGCTTACTGCAGAGGAGTAGTGGCTGGTTATAGGCTGCAGCTCTGCCCTTGCCTGGTGCATCACCCACCCTGAAGTCTCCCCGTCCTACAAAGGATGGAGACAACAAGCATTGACGGATTTGGAAAAAAAAAAAATAGCCTGGGGAAAGGGCAGGGAGCTGGACAGGGCCAGGAGGTGTCACAGCAGCCCCCAGCTCGGCAGAGGCTCCTCCAGAGTTGGCAGTCAGCTGTTAGTCAGCTGGGGGGGAGCTGGGCTGAGCTTCCCATGGGGAAATACGTCAGCTCCAAGCTGTCTTGCTAAGAAGGATGTTACTGCTGTGCCACGGCTCACAGGACGTCCCATACATCCAGTTTAGGACATCTAGGGCTGGGACCTGCACACACCTGCAGGAGGGACCCCAAAGCGTGTTGGCCCTGGAAGGGGCAGGGATGAGGGCTACCAGCAGGATCTAGCCCAGCATCTCCCTTTCTGGGTACACAGCGGGGTCAGCCAGGCCCCTATAAACCTTCTCTCCTGACTCTGGGGAGAGGCTGCTGGCTACTGGCCCATCGCACAGCCAGCCGCCCGCACCGGTGCTGGGGCTGCAGCCGGCGAGGAGGTTTTACGGCCGCGTTACGCACTCCTGAGGAAGCGGGTCCTGTCTGCCATGTCTGTAACCGTAGCGGCACTGGTGGGAACACATCTGCTAAAGGCATCGTGTTACTTTGCCGGGAGGCTCTGCCGTAGAGCGCAGCCCACGGGCAGGAGCCCCTGCTAAAGACATTACCGCCTGCAGAGGAGGTGCACGGCCCCACCATGCCCTGCCACCCGGCAAAGATGCTTTACCATAAATTCGGGCACAGAGCACGGTGCTGCTGGCAGCGAGCTGGCCTCGAGCTCTGCTGAGGGCTTGGGCCACCTTGTCCCCACGGAGCGGAGCCTGCCTGGCGTGCCGGGTGGGTCAAACCCTGCTGAAGCAGGATGGAGGCGTGTAGGTATGGGGTGGTTGCAGGGGGATGCTGGAGCTGTGCTGGGGAGAGGTGCTGGGCACCGATGGGGCTGCCTGTGTGATGGGGTGGGCACGGCGTGGGGCGGCTGGTACTGGGACGGCTTGCCCTCTTGGCACGTGGTGGGGTTGGGAAGAGGCAACATGGGTGGGGAACATTGGTTCACTTTCCATGTCCTGTCTGCAGTGGGAAGAGGTGAGCGGGTACGACGAGAACATGAACACGATTCGCACCTACCAGGTGTGCAACGTCTTTGAATCCAGCCAAAACAACTGGCTCCGGACCAAGTACATACGGAGGCGAGGAGCGCACCGCATCCATGTGGAGATGAAATTTTCTGTCCGGGACTGCAGCAGCATCCCTAATGTACCAGGCTCCTGTAAGGAGACTTTTAACCTCTACTATTTCGAGTCAGACTTTGACTCGGCCACCAAGACTTTTCCTAACTGGATGGAGAATCCTTGGATGAAGGTGGACACGATTGCTGCTGATGAGAGTTTCTCGCAGGTGGACCTAGGTGGACGGGTGATGAAGATAAACACTGAGGTGCGCAGTTTTGGGCCTGTGTCCAAGAATGGTTTCTACCTGGCCTTCCAGGACTATGGAGGCTGCATGTCCTTGATTGCCGTCCGTGTCTTCTACCGCAAGTGTCCCCGCGTGATCCAGAATGGCGCTGTCTTCCAAGAAACCCTCTCGGGAGCGGAGAGCACCTCTCTGGTGGCAGCCCGGGGGACGTGCATCACCAACGCGGAGGAGGTGGATGTGCCGATCAAGCTGTACTGCAACGGGGATGGCGAGTGGCTGGTGCCTATCGGCCGCTGCATGTGCAGGGCGGGCTACGAGTCGGTGGAAAACGGGACCGTCTGCAGAGGTAACTGCTTGCCTTCGGTCTTGCTCCACACACTTGCCTCACTGCCGGTGGGCTGTGCCGGTGGTGGCAGTCGGGATTTGCAGCATGAGTCGCCTGGGAGAGACCTCCTCGGGTGGGGGTGGGAGAGGAGCACACAGGGAGCTGGAAGAGGAGAACATGGGGACCTGGGAGAGGGGTATGTGTGTCGACGCTGATGCCTTCACCACCTCCTCAACTCCTGCCCTGGGCTCGTCCATCCATTGCAGAGGCTCTGCGTTACCTCAGACCACTGGGTCTAGGGGTTGCGTCCTGTTGTTGATGCCCTTCATGTTCTCCAGGTCTTGGAGGGGCACGTGTGCGTAGCCATGCTGCATGCCACCAATCTGCAGTCATCTCCCAAAATACTGGGGCTGTTTTCACTTTGGTTTGCGTCCTGTGCCTGGACATGGGCTGAAACACTTCTGGGGTGAGGGGAGCAGGAGTGTGGGAACCCAAAGGCGATGTGGTGGGAATGAGCAAGTTGTCTGCAGCATTTTCCTGGTGAGGTGCAAATGGCCCAGGGTGGGACATGGTCACGGGCTGTTCAGGGCCAGGCCGACATCTCCAGCCTGGGCACCTCTGAGCCTGGCCCCTGAGCTTCCTCAGCAGCCAGGGTTCTCCTGCCCTGTAGATGTTCTCCTGCCCCTGTAGATGTTCAGAACAAACTCCAGGAACCCCTGCTCACCTCAGCTGAGCACCATGGAGCCAGCGTGGTCCCGGATAAGCGAGAGGCTCTGCACCACCCTTGCTGGAAGCACCATGCCCAAACCCATCTCCATGCCCTCTCCAGTCACACGTGGGCTTGGGGAGGGAGAGAAAGGAGCTGCTGGGCTTATCGGGAGAGAGATGGGGACTTGAGAACTGCATGTTTAATGGGCACCTGCGGCTGTATCATGCACAGAGCAAACCATGGCATTTGGCAAATGGACTGTTGTCCCCCGTGTCCTGGCTGGACGTCAAAATCCCATTACAGTTTCGATAGCATCGACGCACTCCGAGCAGAGCTGGGGTTTCTCTTGAGATCAATTATAGATATGTTGGTGGGTGTCAAAGAGCAGACGGAAGGAGAGGTCTCCTCTCTTCTTGCTGTGGGAAGGAGTGGCCGGGTAGGACTGAGCAAGCACGGGGAAGGTGCTGGTATGTGGGGAGAGGGACACACCAGAGAGGGGGATGGCCAGTCTCTGACCGTGTTTAGTTGGGACTGCAGGTTGGATAGTCCCCTTGGAGAGGGCACCGCGTCTTTTGCTGGGGGCTGGGCTGCTCACGTGTCAAACATCCTGATGTGCTGAGGGTGTTATTTAATGTCTGTGCTTTGAGCTGCTCCTCCCTGAACCACGGAACATCTCTTCCCACTGAGCTCGGGGTGATCAAGTCTCCTCCAGCTGTAGCAGGGACGGTGCTGGGGACGGGGACAGCATTGAAGTACTGCTGCAACGCGGTACGGAAAGGGAGCCTGGCTAATCCCAGCCTCGAAGGGAAGACGGGTGTTTTACGACGCCCAAGTGAAGCATTCTTAGCAACACCAGAAAGCCAGAATGATTCATGTCAGCTTTTCCATCTCAGCCTTTTCTTTTTTTTTTTGTTTTTTTTTTTTTTTGTTCGTTTGTTTTCCCCGAGCAGACCCAGCCCTGCCCAGCGCTTTACGGGACGGTGTCTTGGGGCTCCCAGTCCTGCTGCCTGGCCAAGGGACGGTCCCTTTACATGCCCTGCGGCTCCCAGGACTCCTTATGCAGAGCCCTGTGCCTGCAGCCTGGCCCAGTGGGGCTGGGAGGGGAGGCAGAGAAGGCGGGAGGGAGAGGCCGAGTCTCCTCTTTGTCTGCGCAGCAGCAAGATTTTGGGAGGTCCGGTACCTCAGCAGCTGTTTCTCCAGCCGGTGCTGGCGTGCGCCCGGCCCCGCGCTCCCCACCGTCATTAATCATGCGGTGGCCAGCAGCCCGCCGTCTCTGTGGGGCAGCTGGCTCTGGGGCTGCCTTCCCCTTCCCCTTCCCCTTCCCCTTCCCCTTCCCCTTCCCCTTCCCCTTCCCCTTCCCCTTCCCCTTCCCCTTCCCCTTCCCCTTCCCCTTCCCCTTTTCCCTTCCCCCTTCCCCTTCCCCTTCCCCTTTCCCTTCCCCTTCCCCTTCCCCTTCCCCTTCCCCTTCCCCTTCCCCTTCCCCTTCCCCTTTTCCCTTCCCCCTTCCCCTTCCCCTTCCCCTTTCCCTT
The DNA here is from genome assembly GCF_965231255.1 of Vanellus vanellus. NCBI lineage: Eukaryota > Metazoa > Chordata > Aves > Charadriiformes > Charadriidae > Vanellus > Vanellus vanellus. The sequence goes on along the minus strand of NC_138925.1, from coordinate 1,084,432 downwards.
CCCCTTCCCCTTCCCCTTCCCCTTCCCCTTCCCCTTCCCCTTCCCCTTCCCCTTCCCCTTCCCCTTTTCCCTTCCCCTTCCCCTTCCCCTTCCCCTTCCCCTTCCCCTTCCCTTCCCCCTTCCCCTTCCCCTTCCCCTTCCCCTTCCCCTTTTCCCTTCCCCTTCCCCTTCCCCTTTTCCCTTCCCCCTTCCCCTTCCCCTTCCTCTTCCCCCTCCCCTTCCCCTTCCCCTTCCCCTTCCCCTTCCCCTTCCCCTTCCCCTTCCCCTTCCCCTTCCCCTTCCCCTTCCCCTTTTCCCTTCCCCTTCCCCTTCCCCTTCCCCTTCCCCTTCCCCTTCCCCTTCCCCTTCCCCTTCCCCTTCCCCTTCCCTTCCCCCTTCCCCTTCCCCTTCCCCTTCCCCTTCCCCTTCCCCTTCCCCTTCCCCTTCCCCTTCCCCTTCCCCTTCCCTTTCCCCTTCCTTTCCCCTTCCCCTTCCCCTTTTCCCTTCCCCTTCCCATGTGGGGCTGTGCAGTCAGGGCTGGATGGACCCCAGGGTTGTGCCAGACTGGGATACACCCCCCATTTTTCCCCCAGCAGCCCCCAGAAGAAGAGTGGGGACTCAGGAGAGTCAGCCATGGAGTTGGCAGGACAGCCATGGCATCCCCATCCTCTCCCAGCCCCCCCCCCCCCCCCAAGTGAGCCCCACAGAGGACTGGGGAAGGGGCTGGTCACCCCGACTCGGTCGGGCAGAGAAAGGGCTCTCCTCCCCAGTTCAGCTCGGGGAGGATCTGCAGGTTGCATCCCTGCCCATCTCCCATCACGTCCTCGCTCCTGGTCCCCGCAGAGGCAGCGTACGAGCCGCCTTGTTTGGGGGACTCGCTCGTACATGTGGCCGGCAGGTTTTCTCGCGTTTCGAGGGGTGGGAGGGAATCTGGGCCCCTTTCCAGAAGCAAAACAAAAGCAAATCCGAGCTGGCGTTCGGGGCGAACCGCTCTCACACACGGCTCGGTCGCCCAAGCGGGACGTGGCGGAGAAGCGTGGGGGACATGGCCCCAACCAAGGGGTCCTGGTGGCAAAGGGCATCCCAAGCAGTGGACGCCCCCCTCCCCGCCGCAGCTGCAAGGCGCTGGAAAGAGTTGCTCATTTTCTCCGCTGGGCTTTTCAGCTGGCTAATACAGCGCAAGCCTGCTCACGGCAGCGTACACGAGGGATATTTATGGAGGAAGTTCACGCATCTAACAGCTTAAGCCCTTCTAAGCTTGCAGCCCCAGCACAAAAGGATTTGGGGGCAGTTAACAATTCTGTGTGGTTAAGAGATTTTCATTTTGCTGGGCCTTGCTCGCCAATCCCGCAGGGCCCGGCGAGGGGCTGGCTGCCCGCTCCTCTTCGCTCTTCTCCTCCGCTCGCTTCCCGGCTCCTTTCCGCCGCGCCGGCCGGCGTCTCCCCGCACGCGCCTCCCCGCGCCGCCTTCCCCCCCCCACCTCCCAGCCCCGTACGCCCAGCCCCGTCCTCCCCGCTTCACCTTCTCCTGCTCCCTGCCTGCGTCTTTTTTCTCCATCTCCCTGTTCTTTGTCTGCCGCCTCCCCCCTTCTCCCCCGCCTGTCCCTCCCATGCAGCATATTAAGCGCATTTCTCTCTCTGCCTCCCTTATTCATTGGCTCCCCTCTGCAACGGCGGAGGCAGAGCTATTGTGCTGCCTGCTCTCCCTGTTTGGACTGGACAGTAGGCGAACGCTGCCTGCAAGGGTCTCTGCCTGCTCAGGGACGGCAGCCGCTGGCTGGTGGTCCTAGCTCTTGAACCCTGCATCCATCCCCAGCTCCTCTCCGTCTTTGGAGGACATCTGCCCATGTGTCTGATCACAGCGGGTGGCCTCCTCTCTGTTGCACTCGTACAGCGCCGAGCATGGGGAGTCCCGGTCTTGCCGTGGTAACAAGGGATGGTTTTGCCCTGCAGAAGCTGGTGGTGACACTCTCTTGCTACCACAGACACGCGGCGTCATCCCTTGGGGTCACAGGCGTTTCTGAGGAGGAGAGGAGCTGGTGACATGCTGGTAAGAGGAGAAACCTGGTTGCCTAGGTGGTCTGTAGAAGATCCGGGCTGCCACCTGTCTTCTCCAGCTCAAAGTGGAGCTGGGCCACCCCTGCGGGGAGCCTGAGGGATCAATGGTACGTCCCCTTCGGAGCCTGCACTGCCTTCCTTCTGCTCCTTCCCTGGGGGGCAGAGCCAGCAGGGAGGTTGTGAGGGTCCTGACCCGGCTCCAGCATCCAGCCTGGTGCCATACCTGTCCAGCCCCACCAAACACCACAGCCTGGTTCCACCGCTGACCCAGCTGGGTACTCCCAGGTGAGCTCCAGCACTGACCCAGCCCAAGTCCAGCTCTAAAGGGAGGAGCGTGGCCGGCGGGGTCATTGCTGTAGCGGGCTGGTACCTGCGGTATCCCAGTTTGGGGCTGGCTGGTTGGTCTCGGTAGGGTTGTGCCCTTGAAGATGTGTATCCTGCAGGTGGGCTTCATGATGGGCTTCCCTGCCTACGATTGCCTTATTCTGAGGTCCAACGCAGCAGATCCGCCGCCACCCCACTGTGTGCTGGGGACGGCGGCTGCAGGGGCAGTGATGCGCACGTACACGCGTGTTGAGGACCCAGAGCTGTTCCTCCATCACGCGGGCATGGGAAGCAGTGGGGGTCTGTCCCGGCTGTGCTGTGCTTGGGTTTCGGAGGGGAGCAAGTATGTGCTAAGGGCTTGGAGGGGCCTGCAGCTTTCTGATGTGCTGGAGAAGGGTATGTCCTAGCTGTCTTACAGTCACGTCCCATAAGTACATGATGTTTTGAAGATAAGAGGCTATTTGTGGCTCCCTGCCTGTTTCGGGTCTGGGCCTCCACTGATAATGCTGGACCCAGCCAATAAATTGTAAGGCCCTAGGGGTAATTAAGTTCTTACAGGAAGCATTCCTGGTTGAGCTGGAGCAGATACAGCCAATCATGATGTAAACGTTTCCAGAGATGGAGAATTGCCCGTTAACCACTTCCAGCGGTCGCTCCTGCCTTCTTACCCCTGGCTGCGCCTGGCACTCGGACCTTGGTGATCTTTGTCCAGCACCACACTTCAGCTCTCTGTGTGCCTGTTTAAGAGTAATCCTTGGCCCCAGGTCCGCTGGTAAGGTTTTCGGCCAGATTTTTTGGCTCTTCCCGGCCCTTGGCGCTGCTTTAGCCTTTCTGTTGGCAGATCCACTGTCCCACGTGCAGGACGCTCGTAGCTGAGTGCCAGAAGAGATGCTGAGATTTCCCTTTTCCTACATCCCCCCTTTGCTTTAACCATTTTGGCAATGGCATTTCTCTGGGTGCTTTTGGAGGATCCTTGTCCTTCCTGGTGGGGCTGGGAGCAGATAACCGCTGTGGCCTGCGTCCTTGTCCCTGGGGGTGTGATCGGACGCGTGTTTGCACATTCCTTGCTTGTGCCCAGCTAGCTGAGGCAACGGGATTGCTGCGTATCAGGTACCCATCATCTCCAGTATTTACCACGCTACAACTTCCATGTCATCAGCTAACTTTATTGGGAACGCTTTGGGCTTTCTCCTGGGTCAGTGATAAAAATGTTAAATAGCCCAGAGGCATGAACCAAATTTGTTGGCTCTAGTAGAAACAGACCTGCTCTCTGCACATTCCCTGCTTAGATCTCAGACCATAGCAGCATCAGCTCGCCAAGTTTTAATGCATTGAATATGTCCCGCAGTGTCGGTGGACCCTCTAATTTCTGAATCAAAATATCATGTGTTACTGAGGGAAACGCTCTGCAGAAGTTCGGGTGCATTGCATTAACGCTGTTACCTCTCCCAGCCAATCTTCTAATTGCATCAAAAACCCGTACGAGGCTAATTTGCCTTTCTCTGTTTTCCATAAATGTACATAGGTTGGCACTACTATTACTACCTTCCCTTAATCCTTCGCCGACTAAATCCTGTAGCTGGCACATCCTTATTTGACTGGTACTGACGTTGCAGTGGCAGTCCTAAAATAGCCAAGACTGCCTCATTTAACAAATAGCTTTTTCCTACATCTCTGAAACATCCTACCACTTCACGGCGTGTGGAAAGTGAACATTAACTGTCCACTGGTTCATCAGCCATCTCTTTAAAACCTCTTCAGTAGATGCTATCCTGACATACTGATTTAACTATGTTTAACTTTAGTAGCTGCTATTTAACATCTTGAGTTACTGCTGGAATGGAAAGTATTTCACCATCATCCTATACCATGATTACATCACCTGGCTTCTTCCCAAGTACAAAACAGGAATTTGTCTGCCTTTTCTACAGGGTTGTTGACAATTTGAATGCTCCCAGCCGGCCGTAGCTCCATGTCATTGTGGATACTGCTCTTTGGGCTTCTCCCTCTCCTCCCTCTCCGTCTGGGAAGCAAGAATACAGTGTCTTTCTTTCCATTGCTTTGATTCTTCTCCCTCCTGCTTCTTGCTGACCTCTCCATGTTGCGAATCCAATTAGGGCTGTGGTGGGGATTGCAGCTGCTGGGTATTAACTGCTCCAAGCCTGCTTGGTGCACCCTGGAGTCAGAGGAGATGCCAGCTTGTCCTCTGCACGTTGCTGGGTAGTGTTTGGGCTTCAGAAGGTTGGAGTAGGAGCAGGGGGAGCCTAGCAGAGCAAGGGGGTGTCAGATGTGGGGGTTGAAGCATTTATTTCCTGGCAGTCCGAAGCCCTAAGAGATGCTGACCTCGCAAGGAGGCTCAGAGGTGGTCCAGGAATGGGGTAAGACATCTGCTTCTGAAGGGGGGAGATGGACGACTCACCTCAGAATAGGAAGTGCTGCTTCTGAGGGACTAGACCTTTGCGGCCAAAAGCAAGCGAAGGAAATGAGAACTGCTTTCAGGACAAGGGTTGGGCTGAGACCTTTCACTAAAGTCTTTTCTCTATAGAGAAAGGGAGGAGATGAGGTTTTCCAGGACAGGAGTGTGATTTTTGAACAGCAGGAGCGTTGCAGAGGGCTCCCAGCCCTGTTGTGAAGGTGTAGGAAAGACCCCAGCGGGCTCCAGAAGATCACTTGAGAGCAGACCACTGAAAGGGGAACAGCATATTCTCATTTATTAGTATGGGCAGGTCATGAGTCCCTTAGGCTGGAGGAAGGGATGGAGATCTCAGGTCCAGCAAAACCCATTGGGAGTTTCCCGAGGGAAATGATGGCCATCCCCAGGATTTCTCAGAGAGACACGGTGAGGTTTTGCATTGCCATAGCTGGTGCTTCCCAGTCCCTTTGCAGGAGCCCTTTCTTCTCTCTGCTCAAGCTCTTCCCCCGCTGAGCTGCAGGAAGAAGCCCTTTGGGACAGGTCGCTCCCCGCATCCTTACCCAACAGGCGTTTCATTGTGCTGGGATCAGCGAGGAGGTGGGTGAGAGCAGAGCCGGAGGGTCTCCGCCAGAGAAAGAGCGATGTCCCCTCTGACCCTTCAGGAGCACTGACTGTGCCTGGGCTGCGACGACGGGAGCCCCGTTGTAACACGGGTGCTTTTGTGGAGCTGACATCCGTACCGATAAGAAAAGCTCCCCCTGACTTATTTTTACAGATGAAACAGCATTTTGGATCAAATACCACATTCCTGGTCTTGCTACGCCCATGTGAGCGGGGAATAGAGGCTCTGGCAGCATCCCGTGCTGACGCCGGCAGGAGAGCAGCATTTATTCCTGCTTTTCCTCTCTCTCCTTCATAGGCCTCCCTGTTTTTTTTTTTTCCTTTTTTTTTTTTTTGTTCCTGAGAAAAGTGGTAAACATTAATAGGAACTGGAATGAATAGCTCGGATCCAGGCCCAGGCTTCCAGGATTTTAACTCATTATTGCCATAAAATGAAGGGAATGTGTTTTTTACCATTAGTTTTTCCTTTGAATCAAAGTGCTCAGAGATCTGGGGGGCGAGGAGGGTTTTTCCCTGAATCCAGCATAGTGCTGAATCTTTGCGGGGCAAGAGGAGAATATTCTTCATCGTATGTAACTTGAGGAAAATTGGCGAAAATGCTGCTTTTGAGGATTTTTTTTTTTTTTTTTCATTTGAGATCTTTCTGTGAATGGGGCCAAACCCGAGGTATTATTTTGAACGTTTAATTTTGGGAAATACCCTCAGACAATTCTCTGCAGAGAGAGACGCCAATTTAAAGTTAGTCTGATGTCAGATGATCACTCTATAAGAGCACAGTTATTTTATTTTAGCAATACAAGGTAAAAAGCTTACAGAAAAATTAATCTAGAAGCCATGATTAGCTTAATTAGCTCCAGGGAAACTCTTTATTGTTCACCATATGCCTTAGAAACATAGTATATCACTGGAAAGTATACATAAAAGTCCCCATAAAGGTTAGGAAATGGAATCAAAGTGTTTCATAGCTCACACAATGGCTGTGTTTACATAGCCCAAACTTCAAACAATGTTAAATTAGGTTTGGCCAAGTAAAATACACAACATTTTCACATTTTGAAGGAGGCCTTAAGTTCGGCGACACCGATCCGCAATACCCGGTGCTTGTGTGGGCGGGTGTTGTAACTTCAACACCGTAAGGGAGGAGTTGCCTGAAGGGTGTGGAGCAAAACCAGGCAGAAGCACGGTGAGTACCACAGCATCCCCTCATCACCTTCAGTTCTCGGTACTTGGGGAACTGGTGTCTAAGAAAAGAAAATAAAAAAACAACCCCAAAACGTTGTTAAATATTAAAAAGAGAAGAGACATGGAATAAGGGGCACGGCCCAGCAGGCTGTGGGATTTGGCCAGCAGCTGGTTTCAGGCAGGGCTGGAGAGCGCTGCCGTGGTTTGGGTGGGCTGTGACCGCACTGGAAATACTTTTACAAACAGAAGAGGCTCTGAACCAGCATCCTTGACTTCCTACCAGCGAGCTTCAGCAGGAGTCTTCCTCCAAGTGAGCGGCAGCCCCGTGCCCGCTGAGCTCGGATGCCTTTGCTGGAGTCCAGCATCTGCCCAAGAAGTGGGGAAACTGGTTGTAGTACATGAGAAACTAGTAATTTGCGGAATGGAAGGTCTTACAGGCTGGAAAATGAGGAACAAGGTGTAGCATGAGCAGGAAACTATAAGTCACTGGATCTTGGAAAGCACCCTGTAAAGGGGAGACAGAAAAAAGTCCTTCTGAGACCTGGAGCTGCCAACTCAGTGCATTACTCTTCCTGCATCCTTTTTTATGAAAGGCACCTGAAAGGGGAACCTGTGTGAACACAATGTGTTCTGCAGGCAGGTGACTCCTGTGAAGCCTTTCCAGGTCTCTGAAGCAAGGTCTTCAAAGACAGAGAGCGCTTCTTCTCTTCGATGTTGAAATGTCACCTGCTAAGGTGTCAGCATCTTCCTGGAGTCCTTGGAGGTATACTGGAGATAGTGGCTTTGCTTCTTGTGACACCTTTGCAAAAACCCCTCTCATGGGTTCTGTTGGCCAATGGGGCTCTTGACGCTTGAGTGTATGGTCCTGCACTCAAGCACATGCCAAGCCATTGGGCTGGCTCACCCCTCTGCAGTGGGCTGTGGGTACCGCAGTGATGCTGCAGAGGCAGCCGGGAGGGTGATGGGCATGCCTGGATCACGAGGTGAGGGTCCCATCGGAGGTCCACAGGGTTTGGTGAGCAATGGCTTGAAATAACTCCTGTGGCTAATGGGGCAAGTTCAAAATGTGTTTTGAGGGAATATCTGCTTCTTCAGTATTTGGGTGCTGACAATTTTCAGGGATGACAAGCTCCTACTTGCAAAGTCTTTTTTGCACTTTCAGACTGTTGTCACATTCAGAGCTCACGGAGACCCTGTGTTCGAGAAGACAATTTTTAAGTCTGAAACCAAAGCTAGGAATTTCCTTTCGAAACATTATGATCCCAGGAGTACCACGGTTACACCTGCAGCTGTGACAGCAGACAGGAGCAGCGTGAACAATAAACGGACACGTGATAAAGGCTTTATTCATCTCCAACTATCAAAATGCCCAAACCCTCAAGATTAGTAAGAATTAAAGTGCAGCCTGAAGTGTAACCCATAAAGTAGAGTAACGCGGATGCTTTGCTCCAAATGGCATTTCTCCCAGCCTGGATGGCTTTTGAAAAGATCGTAGTGACTTCTGAAGCGGCTGTAGTAACAGATAATATTTGTCAAACGGCAAACAGCACACTCCATTAAATGCACAGTATCTGCCTTTTTACGGCATCGGCTCTCCAGGAGGGTTTCTGCGGAGACGCGGGAAGGGTCTGTGCAGCGTCAGGGGCATGTTTGCTCTCAGACATCAGCAGGTGGTTTCCATCACACTGTTCCACGATTCTCCCTGCCCTTCGCGAAAGCCATTCCCGAGCACAATGTCTGCGTCCTCCTGGGGCGTGCAGAGCAGACGGATGCCCCGTGCAGCGGCCCGAGGTGCCCACACGCATGGAGAATCAAGGGCCAGGCGGGATGCGGGACGTTGCTGGGCATCAGACCCTTAACTGGGGATTTCTAAGGTGCTGTTCTCGCTCTTGAGGCATTTCAGTGGAAACCAACTGTTTTTCCATGAGCCTTCTGCTGCCCCTTTCTCTCCCCTCCCTTTATCCTTATCCTTCCAGTCTCGTGTGCTGGTGTCAATTCTCCAGATGACCGTATTGCTGGAACCATGATCAAGAGCATTCTTTTGGCAGATAACCTCCCCATTCATCCCTGCCTGGGTGGCTCAGGGTCCTACAGCACCGTGTTTGGCTTGCAGTGAGCTGTGACGAGGCAGGAGGAGGAGGCGATGCCTCGGGCTGCCCAGGCAGCGGATGCTGGAGCTGCTCTCTCATGCCAGCCATCGCCCGGAGGATTCCTGTAGCTGAAGGGGTGAAGCTCAGGAGGGTTTACCGCAGCGGAAATGCTACTGCTGCCGGCCTTTCCTTGCAACATGGCACGCAAAATTAATTCCGAGCCTTTCAGTGTATGTGCGCGGCCCTCGTTAATAAAACAGAAAGAGTAAGAGCGGGGAAAACAGGATTAGAAGAAACACTCGGGGAATGACTCACACCCAGAGAAGCTTCTTGTTCACCTTTCCCTGCTGTGCACCCCGGTGATGGATTAAAAATTGCCTGTATTTGCCATTGCATTGCTACCTGCAGTCCACAGCGCGCTTCCCAGCGCGCGGTGCCTCACCAGCCTTCCTCTCGTTTGGAGGAGGCGAGCGATGCTGTAATTTTCAGTCACCTTCACAAGTACAGTGGTTATGCCATCACCATCACCGACGTCAGCTCGGACATTGATCCAAGCAATAATGTTGGTGTTTTACTCTCAATTTTCACCCTAGGAGTGGACCTGTGGCACCGACTGAAGAATAAGAGATGGGGTAGCTGTTACAGGAAAAATAATCTCCAGGCTTTCTCGAGCTCCGTCTTCCAGCTGCGGCCGAGCAAATCCTCGCCTTAGGACCTGCAAAAGGTCTGCGGTGCTGGAAATGGTGGGGTGCACCGGTTCACCCCCGGTTACTGTTTGCGCTGCTGGTTGTTCTGCTTTCTAAAGAGGATTGGGAGGCCAGAAGAGGAGCTTCATCGTGCCCACTGCTTACTTGCGTTGCCACCCTGAGTATCGTTAATTTGCAAATAGAGTGACAAATCTAAGCATGTGTATCTTCAGGATACCCTATAATTAGAACTGGTCTTTTTTTTTTTGCTTCTGGAAAGGTTTTCGCTGTCTGGCTCAGATGGAAGCGATCCCAGTTTGTTTTTGTTTCTCTTGAATTAGAGCGCGGCTGCTCTTTCCAGGATTTCCCAGGCAAAAATATGCGCATGGGGACCTGCCCAACATACACGGTGGTTCCTCTAGGACATGCTGAGCCCAGTGCACGTGCGTCACATGCAGCCTGTGCGTGCTCAACAGCTTTAACGATTTTGGCTGCGTTTGGCTCTCTGCACCTTTGCAGGGGCCATGGCAGGGATTTGCCCGTGCGCGAGGGACGGTTTTCTGGTGCTTCCAGCTGCAAGGCAGATACTGAGCGGAGTGTGGGAAGAGGGGGTTACGCGTAGGAAAGCAGTCAGAGCATAACATGGAAAGCTGAGCAGAGGGACTGGATGCAAGTGCTGTTTTGCTGCTCAGTCCTGCCTAAAGAAGAGTGGTTAGCATGACACATCTCTCTGGCAGCAGAATCACAGAATCGACTAGGTTGGAAGGGACCTTTAAGGTCATCAAGTCCAACCATCAACCTAACGCTGCCAAAAACCACCACTAACCCATGTCACTCAGCACCACGTCTGCCCGGCTTTTAAATACCTCCAGGGACGGCGACTCCACCACTGCCCTGGGCAGCCTCTTCCAATGTTTGATAACCCTTTTGGTGAAGAAATTTTTCCTAATATCCAATCTAAACCTCCCGTGGTGCAACTTGAGGCCGTTTCCTCTTGTCCTATTGCATGTTACCTGGGAGCAGAGACCGACCACCCCTTGCTACACCCTTCTTTCAGGGAGCTGTAGAGAGCGAGGTGTCCCCTCAGCCTCCTTTTCTCCAGGTGAACACCCCCAGTTCCCTCAGCCACTCCTCATAAGATTTGTTCTCCAGACCCCTCACCAACTTCATTGCCCTTCTCTGGACACGCTCCAACACCTCAATGTCCTTCTTGTAGTGAGGGGCCCAAAACTGAAAGCAGTACTCGAGGTGGGGCCTCACCAGTGCCGAGTACAGGGGGATGACCACTCCCCTAGTCCTGCTCGCCACACCACTATTCCTGATACAGGCCAGGATGCCGTTGGCCTTCTTGGCCACCTGGGCACACTGCTGGCTCATATTCAGCCGTCTTTCGACCAGCACCCCCAGGTCCTTTTCTGCTGGGCATCTTTCCAGCCACTCTTTCCCAATCCTGTAGTGCTGCATGGGGTTGTTGTGACCCAAGTGCAGGACCCGGCACTTGGCCTGGTTGAACCTCACACCATTGGCCTCAGCCCATCGGTCCAGCCTGTCCAGATCCCTCTGTAGAGCCATCCTACCCTCAACCAGGTCAACACTCCCACCCAATTTGGGGTCATCTGCGAACTTACTGAGGGTGCGCTCGATCCCCTCATCCAGGTGGTTGATAAAGATATGAAAGAGAACTGGCCCCAGTACCTCCCTCTGCCCCAGGCTGCCTGACACCAGCACTGCCTTGGCCACTGCCATGAGAGGGGGTCAGAAAGGCCTTGGTGGAAACCAGGAGGAGGTTCCCGATCTGGGTATGGGGTAGCAGGACACGTGGGACCACTGCTGCTGCACCAGCCTGACCGTGTTGCATACGCCTGGGAGGGGGCCCTCGGGATGGGGTTTCCATGGAAACCAGAGCCGTGATTTCCTGCAACACTGATGTGCTGGAAGGCCAAAAGCAAACGTGGGTGGGAGGGAAGAAGCAGTGTACAGTGGGCAAATAAGACCTCCCTGGAGCCCTTAATCCCTGAGTGTGGAGGAGAGGAGGGAAGGGGGACATTTCGGTACCCGGAGCTTGCTTGCTGCCTCCGTGCAGCTCAGAGTGTGGCTGGAAACAGGGGCCCAGGCAGAGGCCTCCGAAGGGGCAGCGTCCATATGTACGGGTGTTCGGTGAGGTCCGTGCTCCTGCTCTGGCGAGGGCTGCTTAGCCCAAGGTGAGCTTGCAAGGATGCTGCGTCATGACAGAGCTCCACGCCAGCCCGGGTAGCTCACTAACGAGCAGGATTAATTAATTTAGCCCAGGAGGAGCTGCAGCAATAGCGCTCTTGGTGTTCGGCCTGTAGGCTCTGCCTTTGTGCATCACCTCTGTGTGCACCACGGCTCTGCGGTGCGGGTACCACTGCGGGAGGGTGACGAGGGCAGATGGGCACAGGGACGAGACACCAGCCAGGGTGGAGGTGACATCCCTGGGCAGAAACACATGTGGACGTGTTGAGCAGGACGGTGGGACGCCTTCGGACATCTGCTGGGTCCTGCCATAGGCACATCTGGCTCAGACCCGGTGCGAAGTGCGAGGCTTGCAGGGGTCCCGGGTATTCGTCCTGCTGTGAGCTGAGCTGCTGGATCCTTCTTGAGGTGCAGCCATGTATGTCTCTCGTGCCCTGCGGGCGCGTGGCATTGCTCTGGCACCGCTGCATCCGCATCCTTGGGCTGGCGTGCCCGCGTCCCCGCTGTCACACGCCGCCTTCGAACCTGCGGGCCGGGTTGCGGCTGCAGCAGCGATGAGTGCTGGAGCTGCTAGCAGACTGGAAATGTCTTTTGTCAAAGCTTGAGATGCCTCCAACCTCCTTTAATTAAAGACAATTACTGCTTTCAGCCCCTCTTCACAGCTCAGCTGGGTTGTTTGCAAACACACAGCTGCGGGAGTCTTTGTGCCCCTCTCCGAGTCCCGCTTCCCTGGAGACGCACAGAGGTTTCTTTATTGCCAGCATTACGGCTAGCGAGCAGCTGAGGAGGAGGAGGGGGCATCCCGGGCTCCCGGGGTGTTCCGAGGTGCAGCGCAGACTCTGCAGGGCAGCCCGGAGCAACCCTGCCTGCCCATCTCCAGCCTTTCCTGAAGAACCTTCTGTGCGGTGCGGCAGCGCACGGTGCCCGGGGAGAGTGGCTTTTGCCGTGGGTGTAAAGAGGAACGAAGGGGAGCGAATGGTGGTGGAGGCACTTGGGCTGCAGAGAAGGTAGCTCTTTGCCCCGGCTGCAGAGACGGGACCGAGAAGGCCCGGGCTGCAGACTCTGGATACATCCTTTTAAACAATGCCCACCAAGAGTGGTGACTTTGCGTCCTGGTGTGAAGAGGCCGCTTCACCTCACTGCAGGAGCTGCACCAGGCAGGCCAAATCTGTGCTTTCTCGACCGAACCATGCTCAGAAAAAAATCTGAAACCTCCTGTAACCAATAACACCCCCCCCTTTCTGTGCTTGAATAACTCGGAGGCAGCCAAATGGAGCCTAACCAAACTTTCCAAAACAGTCAGGGCTGGCGCAAGAACAAGCAGCATCCAATGCAGCCCTCTGGGATGCTGTTTCCAAAAATACGAGCCCCGGCGCAGCGGCGGTGCGTGAAGCTGTCTCGTAGCCCTGGCTCTCGTGCGGATCCAGCCTCGCTCTGCAATGCTGCGGCCAACCCCAGATGCTGCGGCCAAGGCCGTGGCTTCTCCGTTTTCAGGTGCTAATGGTCTCCTCGGGGAGGAGTTGGGGCAGAGGAGGCTAGCAGGCAGGCCACCGCCTGCCTTGGAAGCGTTTGGTTGTTAAATCTGAATGGTAAGTGCTCAGACTTCAGGCTCAGGGGAGCCAAGATCCTTTTTGAGCTACTAACAGCCTGACACTGCTCTGTCTTCTCAAATTCATTTTGCAGCTCCGATTCCCTGGCGAGCACTAATCACTGGGCTGAGCATGAAGGGAAACATACCCCTCAAATGGGAAGCCCAGAAGCTCTTTCCCCTTAAACAGCCTCTCTGTGGACATCTTTGATCTGGTTTAGGGTGGTTTCTTATTCCACAGAAGGCTCTTGGAGGCCAGCAGAAGAGTTGGAGCAGTCTCCTAGAACAGGTTTGAATGCACACGCAGGCGCTGTGCTGTGGATTTAGCATGGGTGGCAGATGGGCAGGGTTGGACACCCACTGCGAGGGCAAAATCAGGAATGCAGAGACCCTGTGGCTGCAGTGCTCATGTCTGTGAGACGGTGGGGCTTCGGGAACACAGTCCATGGTCCTCAGTGCAACATCATGGGATGCTGGGGCTCTTTGGACACAGTCCATGGTCCGTCATGCAACATCATGCTGCAGTTCCTACTGCTCTCATGGGAGACTGTGACTGTCCTTAGCCCATCGATTAGGGCACTCTGCTCACAGACAGCTCGGTGGAGAAGGTACCTTCCTTTTGTCAGCCCCTCTAGCTTCTGTTCCAGGTGTTGGTGTTGTTAACTTACCGAAAGGTACGTATCTGGGGCTGGAGCATGCTTTAGAAATGGACATCCTCCAGGGCATGTCCCTTAGGAAGCTGTTGGCTGCAGCTCTCAGTAGCTGGAAGTCCCGTGGGTGCTGACCAGTTGGTCTGGGCAGACCCAGAAACACTTTCAGGAGGTGTCCGAGAGAGAGTTTCCCACGTGTTAAGCATGACCGCGTGGGTGATGGAAAAAATGACCTCTCTGGAAACACCTTGGTGCTTAATGGTTTGCAAATGTCTGTACTGGCTAGGCAGTAGGAGAAATAAGGGATGGATAGAGTGCTGATTCCTCCTGTCTTCTGGCATGCTGTTCATATTTTTGGTGCCCGCAGTGCCTTGTGGCAGTAAGTTATGCAGTTTAATTATGCACCACGTTAAAAATTATGTCCTTGCATGCCGTAAGAAATTGCAAGCAATCTATTCCCATTCATGTCTGCTATATTCCTCATGGCTTTTATACACCTTCCTGAGTGGTCTCTTTTCAAATGGAAGGTCCTGAGTTGATTGACTCTCCATATGGAAGCTGCTCTATATCCCTAATCATTTTTATCATCTACCTCATGACCTTGTATAAGGTTGACCACCACTGCAAACACTATTCAAAATGTGGCTCCATGCGGCTCCATGCATTGGCTTAATAACATTCCTGTTTCGCACTGGGTTCCTTTCTTAATAATTCCTTACATTTTCTCATTTTTTTTGATGATGGATGAGCTTTGAACTGATGTTTTCAGAGCATTATCTCTAGTGCTGCTGAGATCTCCTCCCTGCATGTTAATAGCTAATTTAGTGCCTATCATTGTGTTTGTATAATTAGGGCTCTTTTCCCCAAGTGCATTAGTTTCCTTTTGTCACCACTGAATTTCATTTGCTGTGTTATTGCCCAGTCACTCAGCACCCTGAGATCTTGCTGTCACTTGAGTGGCCTTAGCTCTGGTAAACCCAGCTAATTTGGGGACGTCAGGAGGCTACGCCATGTCACTCGTCACCCCCTGCTCCAGCCTGCAGGTGGGTGCTCCGGTTGGATCCTTGTTCCGGCACCACGATGATCGACATCCTCTGCATCTTCATGGATGTGTGCATTCGTGGGAATGCTATTTATGCGTTAGGCAGAGGCTGATCATCCTTGGTGGGCCTGAACTCTAGATAACACTGGGAAACACGTCATGTTGCTGGGGTTTTCTTTCTGCGTGGTGGTTTTTTGGACACGTCGAGCTCTTTTCCAGATCTCAGTCTGGTTTCTTCAACCATTATTAGGCTAGCAAAGCTACTCTATCTTTTGTCTCAGGAGGCTCTTTCCAAAAGTCTGAGCAGCCGTCAGAGGAAGGTTGCAGCACGTACTGTGCAGAATGGTGGAGGAATGCAGCTTGGACTAGCTGGGTTGCTCAGCCCTTGGCTGGAGCTTGGCACAAGGAGATTTCAGTGATGTGGAGGGAACCTGGTGAAGAACCCGAGAAGGGATTTAAGCACAGCTACAGGTCTCTGCAGGTCAACTAAAAGAGGATGGAGCCAAGCCCCCATCTGTGGTGCCATGTCGCATAGGAAGGGACACCACACCACAAGCCCAGGATGGGCTTTGGAAAAGCTGAGACAGTTCCTGAGAGAGGTTGAGCATCACCATCCTCAGGGGTTTCCAAGGCTTGGCTGCACGCAGCCACAGCTCCCCTGATTTAGTGCTGGACTCAGTCGTTGGGCTGGGCTGGACTCAGCCCTTCTATGAGCTTGAGACAGGCCTGGAGATCCCAGAGGTCTCTTCCTATCAGTCCTCCTGGGATGCCATGAAAAATCATGTGCCAGGACCATGGAGCCAGCTTGACCTGAGCACCACCTGTGCACTGGAGGTGGACAGAGAAAACTTGGTTCAGTGCTGGAGGTCTAAATACATGCCTCAGGTAGTGGTGTGGCATGGGGGGACAGGAGACGCCACCATGGGTCAGCGGCGCTCAGAGCCAGACCTGCTGTAACTGCATCTAGCAGGGAGCTGAAAATGTCTGCTGAGAAAACCTGTGAAAACACAAGCGGTAAGTGAGGAGGTCTGGGGTGTTGTGCTAAGTCACATCTCATGTGAAGAAGTTAAATGCAAAATTTGCATGTCCTGTGGACTGAGGTCAGAAAAATGCCTCCATGTGAGCAGACCTAGGAAAGGGGGGTGGCATCCAGTGTGGGGACACCTGGCTGCTGCAGGCTGTGGCAGCTGCCCTGCTCTCCACAGTTCAAAATGGATATGAGAAATAAATCTGGAGGGTGCTGCAGAGAAACACAAACATGGTGCCAAGGGCCATGGAAAATGCCCTTCCACGAGGGACTAAAAGAGCTCCATACGCTTATCTTCTCCAAAAGAAGATTAAGAGGTGAGATGATTACCAAGAGGAAACACCAGCCTCTAAAGGGCTTTTTAATCTGGCAGAGAAAGGGATAACAAGAAGTGGTAGGGTTAAACTGAAGCTAGACAAATGAAAAAATTAGGCATGTGTTTCTAAGAGATTAACCACTAGAGCAAGCTAATGAGAAAAGAGGGACTTCTTCACGTTTGGGAATATGTAAAACAAGACGGTTTGTTGCTGGGCCTTGGGCTTTAGCTGAGGACCAGCCATTGGGCTCAGCAAAGGACACCTGGATAAAGTGCAGGACGCCAAGGTGCAGAGCCCCCAAATCTGTACAAGGCTGTGGAGGGACCAGCCAGCCCCGGGGGCTGAGAAGACCCAGCAGTGCCCATGAGAGCGGTGGGCAGTGTCAGCTCAGCGGCTGGACCCCAGTCCCGACAGGCAGCACCCACCGCGGGGACCGTCATGCAGGCATTGCCAGCAGCCCTTCCTCTGCCTCCCGTCCCGTGTCATTGTCACGGGCATTGGATGCCAAAGCTGTGGGCACTGGGCTGCCCATCAGGAGATACTGGTAGGGAAAGAGGGATATGTTCAAAGAGGCTTGAAACCTGTGCAATGACTGAGTCCAGCAGATTGGCAGGCAGCGGTTCCTCTCTCCGGTGTCGGCAGCAGAGATACTCCTCTTACCCTGCCTCCTGGGTTGCAGAAGTACCTGAAAGATAACAGTACTGGCGTATTGTGTCCAGCTTTGGAGTCCTTGGCACAAGGACATGGGCCTTTTGGAGTGAGTCCAGAGGAGGCCCACAAAGATGATCTGAGGACTGGAGCCCCTCTGCTGTGACGACAGGCTGAGAGAGTTGGGGGTGTTCAGCCTGGAGAAGAGAAGGCTCCAGGGAGACCTTAGAGCCTCTTCCAGTATCTGAAGGGCGCCTACAAGAAAGCTGGAGAGGGACTTTTTACAAGGGCATGTAGGGATAGGACGAGGGACAATGGCTTCAAACTGGAAGAGGGGACATTTAGAGTAGATATGAGGAAGAAATTTTTCCCTGTGAGGGTGGTGAGCCCCTGGCGCAGGTTGCCCAGAGAAGCCCCTGGCGCAGGTTGCCCAGAGAAGCTGTGGCTGCCCCATCCCTGGGGGTGTTCAAGGCCAGGTTGGATGGGGCTCTGAAAAACCTAGTCTAGTGGGAGGTGTCCCTGCCCAGGGCAGGGGGGTTGGAACATGATCTTTAAGGTCCCTTCCAACCCAAACCATTCTATGTTTCTATGATTCTATGAAATCTCCAGCTCAGCATCCTTTGGATGTGCTGTCTGTAATGCATTGCCCCGAGCCAAGCCCACACCATCCACAAGGGCACCCCAAGACACCTGTCACTGTCCCCACCGATCCCTGCTGCTGCATCCCGCTCTCTTTCGGGGAGCTTCGCACCAGCTGACCCTGCTGCCCCCTGCACCAATTTTCCACATCCTGCAGGTTCACCATCCTGCACCCAGGGCAGGCGTGACGAACAGAGCACTGGAACAGGCTGCCCAGGGAGGCTGTGGAGTCTCCTTCTCTGGAGACATTCAAAACTCGCCTGGACGCCTTCCTGTGCAACCTCATCTAGGTGTTCCTGCTCCGACAGGGGGATTGGACTAGATGATCTTTTGAGGTCCCTTCCAATCCCTAGCATACTGTGATACTGTGATACTGTGATACTGTGAACCTGGCTGATTGCCTCCGAGATGAAGGTAGGGACAGAGGCCGAAGGCTCCTGCTGAGTCCCAGGCGCACCCTTATGCGCCTGCTCACCTTGCACGCCCGCCGGGAGGTGAAAGGCCTGGACTTGCACACCAGGTTCCTGCAGCAACAGCAGCTCAGCATCCTCGCCAGGATGCTCCAGGCAGCGGGCAGGGATGGAGAGCTTCGCTCCCGGTGACCCACCGCCCTGCTGCAGGGGAGAGCGACTCATTTGGGCTGATTTGCTTTCATTAACTAGATTGGTTGCTTTAATCTGCCGAAAGTGAGATGCAGTTGGTCCCGCTTGGGAACGTCGCAGAGGGGACTGTGACTGGGGAGGGCAAGCTGCGGGGGGAGAGGTGGAGGCTGCAGGGAGCCCGTGGCCTGCCAGTCTTTGCAGTGTCCCCTTTGCACGGACAGATTTACGCCTCTCCTTCCACCCCTTCTCCACCCCATTTCTTTGTACAGATGGAAGAGTGTGCGAGGGATTACATGGGTCCCTCATCGATTGCCCCCGTGAAGGTGCATGTGACCGCATGTGTACCTTTAAGCCTTTACGTACATGTATGGCCCCCCCTCAGCTTTTTTTGCATCAGACAAAGAAATGTGGCAGCAAATGGGTAGAATCCCTCCCTTGCTGGGTCAATTATTTCATCTTCCCTGCCCGGCTGTCTGTCCAGCTCCAGCAAATGGGTCTGTGGTCACCTGGGGTGGTGGCCTTGAGGCAGCAGGTCTGACAGGGCATGGTCTGTGCCTGTCCACGCAGCTCCTGTCCCCCCACCCTGCAGGACCCCATGCCAGGACCGGTGGTTCCTGTGCTTTAACTCTGACCTCGACTGGAGGCAGATGTAGTCTTCACCGTGATACAAAACTGATGGACCAAACTTGCTCCATCTTGAAGGACGAAGGCTCCTCCCTACACCCGTCTCCAACTGCAACTTAAAATTGTCTTTCCTATATGTTTCTTTGCCGTTTGTGCTTTGCTGTTACCCTTGCCTGGCGGGGCGAGTGCGCTTGCCCAGCGAGACGAGGAGTCAGGGGCAAAATTGGGACGGAAAAGCCAAAACCCCAGCCCTGAGCTCTGACCGCTCCACCTGCTGCCTCCGCTCTGCATCAGTGCTTTTGATTTCTTGGTGCACTCCAGCTTTTGCCCAAGGAGAAAAGGATCATGCAAATGATTTGCCCCAAGGGATTTCTGGAAGCTGTTTAAGCCAGCAAATGCTGCCTTCTCCCCAGCTGTGCCATGCAACTCAGTATGCTCATGAATTTCCCCTCCCCTAAGTGCAGGAAGGGGCTGACAGATGTTAATACACGATCAGTGTCTCAGGAGAGAGGAATTAAAGCCACACTGGACCCTTCGAAGACACACATTAGTGTCAGAAATTTCTAATCAATCAGCTCAGAGCCTCCTGGGGTCAGAAGCCTCTTTGAAACTCAAATGGGGAATGGCTCCTAATGGGTTTTATTTTGATTGCTATAAATTGATTAGCGTTAAGATAAACAAGTTTTGTTTCCTTCTGAAAGCTCTAAATATGCTCTGGAGGAGGAGAAGCAGTGGAGTCTGATTGCTTCCCATTAGGACATCCTCACTTAGCTCCCACCCCATCACCAGTTTACACCAGACACACGAGACTCTTGCTTTCTCCAGAGCTGGCTGAAGGCGATGGATACATCATACAAAGAGGCTTTTGCAGTGCTGGAGCAGGATACGGAAGGATCCTGAAATGGCCAAACTCTTTTTTAAAGAAGATCCCGAAAAAGAAGAGAAGGTGTGAGCATCCTTGCTGGTTTTCCAAAGTGGGATGTGAAAACATAGATTGGTCCTGGAGGGAATCAGTGCAGGCTTGTGTGGTGGAAAATGTGGCGTGTTTGAGGAGCATGCATGTTTTTTGGGGGGCTGGTTCAGCCTAGCAGCTGCGATGCGTTTGGGAGATGTTCCATTGCAGGAGCCTTTCCTCTGGGTGACGGCTCAGTGCTCACTGCTGTGACTTGTCACCAAACACGGGAGGACTGTGGTGTCCCCAGGGCCCCACTGGGGGATGTGCGGGGCAAGTGGGTCCTGTGGCTGCGCTGAACCCGGGTGGCGGCAGGGCTTGCAGGAGAGCTGCATGTGAGCTGGGGTGAGCGTTGTCCGAGGACGGAGCTGGGGCTCGGGCACGGTCCCCGCAGCTCAGGCCACCGTCCTGAGTGGGACCAGCCCCAGAGCCACTGATGGGCTCCCTCCAGCCCCCTCTGTGCTCCCTACGGCCTGGATTTACTCCCTACAGTCTGTGTGCGCTCCCTGTGCTTCTGCGTGCTGCCTACAGCCCCACGTACGCTGCTGCAGCCCAGTGTGGTCTCCCTGTGCCCCTGTGAGTGTTCCCTACAGCCTACCTCTGCTCCCAACGGCGTGTGATGGGAACACCCACGTGTGCTCCCTACAGTCCGTGTGTGCTCCTTACAACCGGTGCGTACTCCCTGCAGCCTGTACTTACTCCCCACAGCCCGTCTGTGCTCCCCACAGCCCGTCTGTGCTCCCTAGAGCACCACTTGTGATGCCTTCAGCCCCACGCGTGGTCCGTACAGCTGGTGTGTGCGTCCTACAGCCTGTGTGTTCTCCCAACTGCCCCACGTGTGCGTTCCCATTCTCTCAGCAGCCCTGTGGCGTACACCCTAACGTCCCTCTGTGTGCTCCCTAAACTGGTGTGTGCACCCTGCAGCCCCTGTGTGTGCTCCCCGCAACCTTTGTTTGTGCTCCATGTAGCTCCGTGTGTGCTCTATATAACCTCATGTCTGCTTCCACCACCCATGTGCTTCTCCCTACAGCCCTTTTGTGGTCCCAACAGCCAGTGTGTCCTCTCTACAGCCCTGTGTGCTTCCTACAACCCCTGGGTGCTCCCTACACACCCCTGTGTGCTCACCCTCCTGCGGAACAGCTGTTTGGTTTTCCTTTGCATTTCCCAGACCAGGCAGGACGGAGGTCCTCGTGGTGATGGAAAGTCAAACCAAGGAGCTTGGTGGATTTCCTTTCTTTTGCTTTTGTCTCTCCAGAGTTCTCCAGAGTTCTTTTTTGTGACCCAACTATGGGCGTGACGGTGGGATGAGGCAGCATCATCCTACTACCTTTTCAAGGCCAAGAGTGAGAGAAACCAAGGATGGTCCTGCGTGTCCCTTGGCACGTTATGGATGTGGAAGACAGTGGGTTCCAGTTTTAGGGAGTTCTAGGGGTGGGTCCTGGACAACACTCAGCTTTCTGACGGTGTCACAGAGGATAGTGTCCAGTAATGAGGGACATGGCAGATGCTCACAGGTGGTGCTGGGGTGTCATGCTATTCATGATGGTCTTACTGCTGGGTGGGGATGGGGACCTCCGGGCTGTTGGTGGCTGTAGTAGTTCAGGATAGTGACAGCATTTTGCTGTCAGTGGTGGCTGTGTCTCTGTGCTGGGTTGTAGTGAAGATCTCACTGTTGGTGGTGGTGAGGGTCTCACTGTTGGTGGTGGTGAGGATCTCGCTGTTGGTGGTAGTGAAGGTCTTGCTGGTGGTGGTGGTGAGGATCTCACTGTTGGTGGTGATGGTGTCTCTGCTGGGAGGTGACGGGAGGCTGGGTGTACCCTCGGAGGAGGTGACCGAGTGGTGCTGTGTGCTCTGCTATGCACGAAGCCCAGGAGATAGGCAGTTCATATTTCTGTAGTGAACAGGGAGCTGACATTAATGAACAGCTAATTAACATTGCAGGGCTTGATGGTTGCAGTGTCAGCGTCCCTAATTAGTCTCGCACTAATCTGCTTTAATTAACTGTCCCTGTCGCGGTTTTAATTTAATTTTCAGCTCTAGACCAGAGAGAGCAGTCCTGTGAGCATCTGGGTTCCAGTACTATGGCACTGTCTGTACTGGGACGGACTGGCAGGGCAGTGGTGGCCAGCCAGGCATCCTGGCACGGGGAGAAGCAAGGCCGCTGTGCACTGTCTGCTTGTGCTTTCTTGGGGATGTGTAACCACGGCTGCACGGCCCCAACACTACTGGTCCCCAGGCATGTTGTCACCACCAAGACAGGCTGTGTTGGCTGGACAGGGGACCGCAGACAAGCTGAGGGTCACGTCATTAGCGGCCCCCATGCTCTTTCTTACTGCTGCTTTGCCTGCATCAACCATATTTTATGGCGTAGCGAGCTGCCCTCCCTTCCCTGTTTTGGTGAAGCAGGAGAGCGTGGAGTTGCCCGTGATGTCTGTGCCTGCTCGGGTTTACCGTTTGTTGCCTGTGGGAGTCCACACACTTGCATTGTGTGAGGTCTCCTTGAGACAGGGACACAAGAAGCTGGTCGCTGCTGCTTGCTTGGCCAACAGGTTTGGAGGGCCCATGGCCCTCATGCTACTGAGTACCTCTTCATTTGGCTTCAGGCATTTCCGTACCAGGAGCTCCTGGTGCAGAGCAGCAACTGAGCATTTTTTTGGTACCTCCTTCCTGCAGGGAACATCCCTTGCACCTTGCATTAGATTAGCTGGAGACCCGAGAGCTGGGCAGCAGGGCCAGCAGGAGAGCGCTGGGGACCAGCATGGGAGGAGAGCAGGCTCCATGTCCCACTGTGATGAGTGTGAGGCTTCCTGAGATCCTTGTGTGGGAGAATGGGCAGAGAACAAGCCGGGGGGACGCTTAACGATGGTTTCCCATGGGAGCAGATGAAATCACAGGAACAAAAGCAGCGGGGAGAGGTACCCCAGAGAGAGAGGAGGAGGAGGAGTCACCAGGCAGAAAGACCCTTAGCATCCTAGAGATGCTATGAGGAGTTTGTAGTTAGTCCCGACAGAGTTGCTGTTTGCAGCTTGTCCTATCGGCCCTTGTCCTGCCAAGCAGAGCTCTGCCTTGCATGTCGACTGCAGTCAGTCTGCACGTCCTTGCGCCCAACATTGCCTTTCTGCGGAAAACCAGGCTCTGTATTGCAGATGGAGCCAAAAGGAGCCGGAGAGAGGAGAAGGCGTAGACGTCACCTCAGGGAGCATGGCAGCTTGAATTTTGTTCATGCGGCCCTAATAATACAGCAATTCCTTGTTAAAATCCCTACGCTGC
This sequence comes from Vanellus vanellus, assembly GCF_965231255.1. Classification (NCBI taxonomy): domain Eukaryota; kingdom Metazoa; phylum Chordata; class Aves; order Charadriiformes; family Charadriidae; genus Vanellus; species Vanellus vanellus. The sequence goes on along the minus strand of NC_138925.1, from coordinate 1,061,507 downwards.
AGCATGCACCCTGCTAGGATGAAGGATGCAGATTTGTCTGGGTGGGGAAGTTTGGGGTTTTGCACTCCATTAGTGAAGACTGCAGCAGGAGCAGGCTGGGACATGCACCCCGTGCTCCATCCCGGCTCTGCTCTCCCCTCTCTGCTCCAGTACGGCATCCTTCATCAGACAGGCTACGAATCTTCTCAAACACGAGCATCTCCCCGCGGGACCTTCTCAGGGGGCCGTGTTAATCTGTAAGAGCAAGTGGGGCCTTCAAAGTGGGAGTTCGTGCTTGGCAGCGTCCCAGGGAGCTGCGCAGTCCCGGGCTTGGCTTGCCCGTCTGGATTAGCGGGGCTCTGCCATCTGTCCTGCTCCCAGCCCTGGCTGGAACTGCTCCAGGCCCCTCGTGCTTTGAAGAAAACCCTTCTCCAACTGCAGCCCCTGCTCCGAATAACCCAGCTGCTTCCCACCTAGGCAAGTGTGGTTGCCTTCCCTCTCTCCTCTGCAGGCGGAGGAAATCCTTGTATCAGCCACGGCCTTGCTGTGGGCTTCGGGAGTGGCTAACCTTGGGGAAAATGCGCTGAAGGTCCCTGGAGAAGGACTTTTGGGACTCCTTGCAGCCAAATGACCTCGGTGCTTGGGCAGCCTGTGGTTTAAGAGGTCCAAATCTATCTATAAAAATCATACGGCTGCCAAGGGACTAGGAAATTGTTCGTTGTACCACGCTGCCCATGCATAGTTTTCACATCAACTCCAAGCCTCACCCAATGTGTTGGGTACTTTCTACCTCCTTCCTCTGAGGATCCCACGGATCCATTCCTGCAGCTTCATGCCGGGCTGTAACACTCAGCCCATTCTCTGCAGTGACCTCTCTGCTTTCCAGCCTGTTTTCTTCAATGCAGCACCTGGTGCTGAGGGACACTTTTTGCAGAATGGGGCTGGGAGGATGGTCAACCTCAGCAGCGCACCGAGTGTCTCCAATCCCGCTCTGCAAAGTGACCAGTAAACTGAGCCTCCTCCAGATGAATCCCGACAACACAAAGAAAACGGATCAGGGGACTTTATATGATGTCACTTGTTCCACTGTTTGCCCCGGCAGTGGTGCCATCATCTTGGCCAAGAGAGCTAAGCATCTCTTACCCTTGAAAATCATATGCCGCAGTGTTATCAGCGTGTCTGGTCCCCTGGAACAGTCTCACTACGGCGGATTTCATAAACACCAGCACTCACATCGCAGAGTTTTCTTTGGCCGACTCTTAAAGCTCTTGGGTACAAGTTATCTAATCCTGCCTGGTGTTGGGAACCGATCGCTGATATTCTTCCGACTTTCAGGGGGAATGGAAAATTTTAAGGAGGTATCAGTTATGAAACAATCCTTCTCTATGCATACACTATATCATTATATATCCCTTTCTTTCTGTGTCACAGTGGGCAATTTTGCCATATTTTGGGGGCAGGCGCGTATCTTTACTATGGTTTTATTTTTCTTGCATTCTTGATTTCCATCCTGTTGCTGTTAATCATATGGGCCCTGTTTTTTCCACTGCCCGGTTTAGCTGCCCTTTTCAACCGCTTGTATTTTGTGCTTACTAACTTAAAGCCACTGCTGCCAGTTTGTGACTTTTTAAGATGCATTTTTACCCCTTCACTGTGATTTCTTGGCCAGAATTAATTAAAAAATAAGAATCGCATTTTCCCGGGGGCAACAGCAACTTTTTTGAGGCAATCTTGATTATTATTCACGGTGGTTTATTTGTACTTTCTGTCCTTGGTGGCTTTGCTGGCATCTCTTGGAACCTGTTCAGTGCTCATGCTGCATGCCCGGCACTGGCAGCGAGCCCTGGAGCGCAGTGGGAGAGCCCCGGCAATCTGGGAAGCTGGGGAAGACCCCTGATTTACTGAGAGTTACTTTTAAATGTGCAGAGGCGGGACCCAAGTTCAACTTTCATGCAGCTGAAACCAGCTAGCGTACTCCCAACCTTGTGTTTGAGCAACCTCACGTTTTTTCCGTCTCAAGTTGCTTGCGACACCTTTCCAAGGCCTCTCTACTTTCCAGTGGGACTATGAAAACCTGGGAGTATGGAAGTATGAAATCTGCTGGAAGAAAGATTTCAGGTGTGGAAGGTGCATTTTGATGGATGCAGGCAAAACCCGCCCAAATAAGGAGAATTACGAGCTGTTGAAAATTGCCTTTTCCCATCTGTGTTTTCTGACAGTGCATGCTTCGCTCTCAGGTCCTGCCATGCAACACTGCTCGGGATGGATATAGGCAGATAATTATTTGCTGCTGCTTTCCCCTTAGCAGAGCATCCTTTCGGAGAAAGTTATCAGTGAAATGAGAGCCAGGGGACCTTGGGTTCAACTTTCTCCTTCTGATGTTGATCCCTCGCAACCCTCGACACTGCACAAACACCACTACCAAATTGACGCATTGAGTGTAGCGGGAATGCCGACGGTGGAAATTGCTCCTGGGTATTTGTTCAGCCACAAATTGCAGAAGTCGTTACAATTCTGCAAAACAGGGAGGCTTTATAACAGATTTCCTAGAAAATAATATGCAAAATCCCTACTTTAACTCTCCTTATGTGGACATCCCCGGCACATGGTGATCTCGGCACAGCCACACGGCTTTATCTCAGTGTGCGGCACAGTCAGACCTGCCGTTTGGAAGGAGTTGGTGGTTTTGGTAGTTTTCTGTCCTCATAGTTCATTGTGCACCCCTGCCTCATATTTTCTGCTCTTTATCAAAAGTACGTGTGTTGATTACAGAGCCGTGGCTTCCTTCCTTGGACTTCTGTGCTCTCTGCCCAGCCTCTGAGCGCCTGGCTGGTGTCAGTAGGAAGAAAGGTTGAACATGTCTGGGGTGAAGCCGTAGCAGAGTCGGGTTAAGATCGTACTGTCCCCTGAGTTGGTGATGCCATGGGACAGGTTGACCCCAGATGAAGTGGTGAATGTACATCAGTCTGGATGTCCAGATCTGTTCCTGGACATCCAGGGACCCTGAACATGGCGGCAATGCCAGCAGGGGATGACCCTACCACACAGCCATCCACATTACCCAGAAAAATCTTGTCAAATAAGGGGAAAGATGAGCTCTTCTAGAGAGGTTTTGTTTGCCTTGCTGTTATCTTTCTTCCTTCTTGCCTCTGTCCCGCTCATGGTGCGCTCAGTGGTAGCCCCTGTGTGTACAGGGGGTACTGGGACTGCAGAAGCCATCGTGCTCCCAAGTCCCATCTGGCCTATGTGCGGGGGCAAAAAATGGCACGTGGTTGCGTACTGCAAACGCCGCGATCACACGCACATGCACGAAAGCTTGGGGGCTGGGGAGGGTTGGGAGGGGGCTGCTCAAATGCCTTTAGTGCTGCCATTTCCAAAATTTCTAGTGCTCTGGTCAATGTGCTTAAAAAAAACTTCTCTCCCCATCACGATTCCTTCCGATTACAATACGTTGTGTTTCCTTTTATCAGCAGTGCTGAGGTAGCAAGCTGACTGCTCCTAAATAATGCTGCAGACAGACAGACCACATAAATGAGGATGGGTGCGGTGACAGACACCAATGCTCTAGCTACGGCCTCTCTAGAGTAGGAGATGTGGCTCATGGTCAGCCTTGCTCTCCCGACATGCGTTCTCCAGCCCTGGCTTAAAGCTGACGTTACTCCTCCAGGGATGGATGTCTCAGAGGCTGGCTGTACGTCCTCCTCTCCTCAGGAGCCGGGGCTTTCAAAGGAGCGCCAGCTTTTTAGCAGATCAGCTGGCTGGAGGTGCAGCGATTTTGGTTTCTTCTTGCAGTTCCGTTGCAGGCTCAAAACCCGGCGGTTCAAAGTCATAGAATCATAGAATGGTTTAGGTTGGAAGGGACTTTGAAGATCATCCAGTTCCAACCCCCCTGCCATAGGCAGGGACACCTCCCACCAGACCAGGTTGCCCAAGGCCATGTCCAGCCTGGCCTTGAACACCTCCAGGGATGGGGCCTCAACAACCTCTCTGGGCAACCTGTGCCAGTGACTTACCACCCTGAAAGTGACAAACTTCTTCCTAATGTTTAATCTGAACCTGCCCTCTTCCAGTTTAAAGCCATTCCCCCTCGTCCTATCACTACGTGCCCTAGTAAAAAGTCCTTCCCCAGCTCTCCTGGAGCCCCTTTAGGGACTGGAAGGCCGCAATAAGGTCTCCGCAGAGCCTTCTCTTCCCCAGGCTGAACAGCCCCAACTCTCTCTGCCTCTCCTCATAGGAAAGATGCTCCAAAGTCCATCGCTTCACGTTGCTGTGGCAGCTCGTTGCCGGGCAAAGCTGCTTCAGCTCAGGTCATTCAGGAAGATGTTCAAAGGCCAGAAGTGGCATGAGTGAATCGGAGGTGGCAGGGACAGATGGGCTTCCAAAGCGGAGCTGGAGTCGCAAGCTGGCACTGTGGTCCTTGAGGCATGCATGGTGACTCTGCTTTGGGGAAGGGGGCTGTCACTTTCAAGTGTGATTGATTTAGCAAAGTTGGTGAATTTAAGCAAAGTAAAAAAAAGTGAGGTTTTTTTTTTTCCCCGGGCTGCTCCTAGAAACAACTGCTTGACTTTATGCTCCTGGTGTAAGTGGCTCTTCTTTGCCTTCAGGCCAGCAGCGTGTTTGCGTAACTGCGTTCGCTGTGCGTGTATCCCCGCAGCCGGGAAGCGACGGTCCATTGAGCAGGGGGCCGGCTAGGCTTACAAAAGATTTCGAGGTGGAAGCTCTGTTGGTGATGGGCAGCTAAAGTGACCAGAATGCATGCCAATCCCTTGGGAGAGGCTTTGACTGTCTCCGAGGATGTAGATCCCTGCACCTTTCTTGTGCCCTCCTTCCAATACTTGACCTCCCTCATGTTGAAAAACATTCTGCTTGTGTCAAGCTGGAATTTTCCATGTGCCACCTTGAGCCTCGGCCTACCTCTGAGGCTCTGGCCCCATCTTCCTTATACCCTCCTGTTGGGTCGCTGAAGGCAGCGGTAAGGTCTCTCCTTTGCCTACTCTCCTCCACACTCACGTCCAACCCTCTGCCTCTCCTCTCCCACCGTGTGCTCCAGCCCCCAGCCATCCTGGTGGCCTCCCCTGGAGTAGCTCCAGTGTCTTCCTTGCACTGGAGAACCCCAAATTGGAACAGTGCTCCACTTGGGAGCTTGTTTTGGAGGAAGGCAGATTTTCCTTGGGTTTTGCCCTTCGTAAGTATGTAAGCAGACTTAAGGGCGTTTTGGAAAGTGGAGGTGGACAGCGTGCAACTGCCCTGGGCGCTGTGTGACCTCCCTTCCCATGTCGTGCTGCCTGCCTACAGCTTCTCCACTCACTGCAGGCTGGGAAGGAAAGTTACTGTGCAACGACACCCCCAGTGATTTAAACCACCATAACTAACCATTTTTAATCAGCCCTTATGCCAGCTCCACTCAGCACCTAGTGCTGACAAAGAACAATGTTGTCATCTGGAAAGCGGCTGCTGGCACTTAACCAGCTGGCGTGTTTTAAACTTGTCTAAACTGGGTGCTAAGCAGCATTAAAATGTAATGATTAAACATGCCCACTCCAAGTTTTCCTGGCTACCTCCTCCTCCACCTGGAAAAGCTGCTTGTGCCCCGGAAAGGCTCCCTTGGGAGCTGCACCTAGAGGGGGTCTGCAGAGTGCCTGCTGGAGATGGAGAGGAGAGCCTGGGGTGGGAGGGCACTGGTCCTCATGCTATGGGAAGTCAAGGCAGGGCAATTTGGGAATACTGCCATCAACACTTTTGCAGGCTGGGTGTAGGGGTTGGGGTCTCTAGGTCAGGTAGGGATGTCCTTCAGAGACCCGGTCTCACACTCTGTACCCCTGACCCTGAAAGTTGCTCCTCCAACATCTGGGGTAAGGGTGTTGGGCAGAGGCAGGCGATTCACAGATAAAAGCATTGAGCAGCCACAGATGCACTTGGAGTCCCTGGAGGTGGAGGCACAAGTCCGCTCGGGGGCCTGATCCTGGCTCTGCTCGCGCTTGCAGACGTGCAGGCGTCGGATGGTCCTTGGCTGCTCCGGTCCCTCATGGCTCTGGTGTTGGTGGACGTGCATGCCTGTCCCCAGCAGTCCCACAGTGCTGGAGGAATGACTCCGGATTTGCACCGGGACCAAGAGGGCTGGGGAGACTGTCCACTTGAAGGGCTCTTGTCCAGGAAAAGCTTCCTTTTTACTTTCGTGTTTCCTTTAGGATTAAAGCCTTTCTCTTCAGGCTCGAAACATGGAATGTTTGTCAAGTTTATGAGGGCTTTCAGAGAGGCTTTTAGAGAGTACAACGTATCCCTTTTTTTATAGGGCTGAGATAAGATTATCTTTGTTTTAACACCAATTAAAGCAGGAAGGGTTTATAGGATTAGGGGTTTTCCATCAGTGCAACTTTGATGTCACCACTCGCCTGCTTGGTTTGCTTTTTTCCTTGCATTAAAAGGTTGGGAGCCGTTCCCCTAATGGTTAACATACCACGCTCCGGAGGCAGAGCTCTCCCAGGCAGAAGCTTTGGGAAACATTTAAACAAGACCAAACAAAGTAACAAAATGTGAAAGTCCTAAATTCTTCTGGAGACCACTTGGAGAAAGCTGGCTTACCGTTTAAACAACTGCTCTTTCAGTATGAAGCGCTGCAGTGTTTACATCTATTGAAAAAGGACATGCTGCTTGCCTGAAAAGCATTTTTTAAAATATCAAAATAAAATAAAGTATTATATTGTAAGGAATCTAAAGCAGAAACAAAAAGAACCCTACAGTGTTTCGGTCAGAGGCTGGAATACACACCAGTCCATCCTCTGCAACAGCAGAAAACAAGAGGCTGAATAAAGAGAACGTGACATTTGGTGTATCTGCTAGCACGTAACTGCACAGAAACAGCCTCGTGGCTCGGCACCACGTCTGGCGCGGGCTGGCATCGCCGCAGGTGAGTCGCCCCAGCACTCCCGGGGCAATGCTCTTTTCCAGCTCCTGAAGCTCTAGGCCCTTACGTGCGTGCCGAGATGCTGAGACAAGGTTTTGGGGTTGAAACTGCGCAGGTGCTGGCAGAGTCCTCATCACCCCAAGTGCTGGGACTGGGATTGCTCCTAGACCCGCGGCGCCCAACATCCCGAGTGTGGCGGATGTCATGCTTCAGGAGAGCACTGCTGGCTGCTGAGCTTGGTCTTGACTTGGAGCTACATTCTGGAGTGCTCTTTGGGTGTCTGCAGGACTGAGGAGGTCCAAAGCACGTGCTGCCACCAGAGCTATGCTCCTGACCTGTAAACTCGCCATCTGGTTTCAGCTTCACCCAGGGACGCTGGCCTCTGGAAGTGTGCTGTGACCCATGCCTTTGAGGCTACAGTCGCCTGTGGTCCACAGCAGCATGGTGAACATACAGCTCCGTGTCGCCTTTGGATAGGGAAGTCCCTCTCCCCTCAGGTGTCCACCGAACAGCTCTAGCAGAAGTGCTGCATTATGGTACTCGCCGTCCATAATCTAAGGATGCTGGGAGCCTCCACATGCTCCGGCAGGGACAGAAAGCTTTCCGTTTCGCTTTAAGAGCCCCGTGACGGCTCGGGGAGGCTGAACCAGGCTGACCGGGCAGGTAAGAAATTCCAGGCGTTTCTCCCTGACAGCCGAATCCCGTCACCGCTGATGGATGTGCCGCCCAGAGCAGGTCGGCGGGGGGGGGCTTGCAGGTGTGCGTGCCCACAGGTGCGGCGGTCTCGCCAGATGCTTGAACTTCTGAGCGGTGCTAGCGGGGAGATGACCTCGCGAACCCCATGGAAGCTGCAGGAGGGATTTGCTGGCAAGCCCCCGGCACGAAGCCTCTCCCAGGCGAGAGCTGCTGGTGCGTGGGCACTGGGAGAGTGCTGCAAGGTTTTGGATGAGGGTGCTCCCTGCCTAAAGTTATCCTGGCTAGCAGGCTGGTGATGCTCTTGCAGGAGAGCAGGGGACTTTGGCCCAGGCTGCGCTGCAGAGTTGGTGTATGATGCCAGTCATATCCTGGGCTGCATCAGGAGTGTGGCCAGCGGGTCAAAGGAGAGGATTCTGCCCCTCTACTCCACTCTCATGAGACCCCACCTGGAGTACTGCCTCCAGCTCTGGAGCCCCCAACATCAGAAGGACATGGACCTGCTGGAGTGGGTCCAGAGGAGAGCCATGAGGATGATCCGAGGGCTGGAGCCCCTCTCCTATGAGGAGAGGCTGAAAGAGTTGGGGCTGTTCAGCCTGAGAAGAGAAGGCTCCGGGGAGATCTTATTGCGGCCTTCCAGTCCCTAAAAGGGCTACAAGAGAGCTGGGGAAGGACTTTTTACTGGGGCATGTAGTGATAGGACGAGGGGGAATGGCTTTAAACTGGAAGAGGGCAGGTTCAGATTGAAGATTAGGAAGAAATTTTTCACTGTGAGGGTGGTGAGGCACTGGCACAGGTTGCCCAGAGAGGTTGTTGAGGCCCCATCCCTGGAGGTGTTCAAGGCCAGGCTGGACGCCACGTGGTCTGGTGGGAGGTGTCCCTTGGGCAACCTGGTCTGGTGGGAGGTGTCCCTGCCTATGGCAGGGGGGTTGGAACTGGATGATCTTCAAGGTCCTTTCCAACCTGAACCATTCTATGATTCTATGATTCTATGATTCCATTCTATGACCAGCACTGGTTTGTCCCATGGTGTCCGAAAGGCCCATGCAGCTTTCCTGGTTTTTGGAACTTGGTTGGGCTGGCCTGAGGACAGCCTTGCTAGAAGGTCAGGGACTTTTTGTCCCTTGCCAGACTTTCCAGCGTGCTCTTTTGGAAAGCTGCTGAAACAGGGCATCACTCTGTCCTGCTTGGTCCTCTCCAAACCTCTGTGACACCCCAGTACAAAGGTGCTGTCGCAACCCCATGCTGAGCCACTGCTGCCCCTCTGCGCCTGCTTGTGGACCAAGTGAAAGGGTGGATGGTGGTGAGAATAAGAAGTAACCTCTTAAACCAAGCAGCCGGTGTTGAGCTGCAGACAGGCATGGTGCAGTGTGGAAATCCTCACCAGGAGCAATTCCAAGGGTGGGTTGTGTCTGAAGGAGCCCTGGGCTGAAGCTGGGAGGCAGATGAGGTGGCTTGGGGGGCACCTCTGGGGAGCCATAGTGTAGGGGACATGGATTTTGGAGTCCTGGCACCTCCAGTTATGAGTCTAGAGCAGCGGTGCCTGTGTGCTGGGGAGATGATGTGACCCAGTTGACCTCCTTGAGTTGCTGGTGAGGTGCAGGATGCTGGTCCAGTCAATGTCATGGGGACCTATTCAAAAGCCACTATCAATGGGAGGATGCTTTTGCAAGACTGTGCTGTCTGCTTCCATTTCTGTCCTGTGGAGAATGATGGGGTTAAACAGGAACATTTGCATTGTGACTTCTTCCTTTATTGACAACTTTTTAATCCACATCGCAGAAGTCAGCTGAGCATCACGTTCCCCTTCAGTTAATCCCATTTAACCCTGTTTTCCCTTCTGTATTTCTATCTTCTGCTCTCCAAATGCTGTCAGAGTCATTGGCAGTGACAGCACCTGGCAATGGGATTAATTGCTTATCTCAAGTATGAGGTAACAGTGTAGGCTGCTAATTAAATTTATCAGGAGGGAAACTGGAGGACCTGTGCAGCCGCAGGAAGGATGAGTGCAGAAAGCTGGCACCTAGAGGTTCAAGATCCTCTCTCTTTCAGAGCTAGCAGCCAACTCCAATGCCAAGTCTAAGGGGCTTGGGTATTACCACCTGCCTCCTGCAAGGCAGGATTGAGTCCTCTTCCCTCCAGCACTAAAATGTTCGGGCTGGAGAGCCCACAGCAGAAGTGCAAGCAGATCCAAAGGCAATGGGCAGCGTTGCTCCTTTGGGTTGTCCAAAGACCAGCCTTTCGCTAAGGTGACAAGCACCATCATGTGAGGGCCTGGGGACAGGAACAAGCAGGGAATGGGCAACTTTTGCAGGGGAAACAATGTGAGACCCATTCGCATGCAGAGCTAAAAACAAGGGTCAAGGTGCAAGGAGCAGAACGGGGAAAAATATGGGAAAAGTCACAAGGTCATTACAACACCCACCCCATCTTGCAAGAAGGGCATGGTTGATGAAAGGAAAAAGGGGTAAATTCAGAGCTCGTTGGACATAATGGTCTTCTGCATGGGACAACTTCATAAATATCCCCCCACACACACCATGAGCAGTAAAGACCTAGAAGTGCTGGTGCAGGAGGCTCTTGGGTCTGGCGTCCAGCCTCCCACTTGCAGCAGGACTGCCACCAGCTAGCTCAAGGCAGCCACGGTGTTTAGCTGAATCTCCCCCAGGGAAGGAGATCCACCACCCCTCTGTTACCTGTCCCAGGACTGTACCATCCTTTGGAGGAGTTTTTCGTAATGTCCAGTCTGAACTTGTGGTCCTTGTCCCTTGTTACATAGCCTGGCACCCTGAGAAGTGTTTGGGTCTGTCTTCTTTGCAGCTGCCCCCAAATAGCTGCAGCTGCAGTTGGATTGCTCCCTTGCCCCAGTTAACCTATCCCAGCTCTTTCCACCTCTCCTTGTGTGCCCTGTGTCCCGGGGCTGGCCATCTTGGTGTCCCTCCACTGGACTCTCCTGTTTCTCCATGTTGCCCTTGAACTGGGCAACCCCAAACTGTCCACGTCAGCGTCCCCGGTGCCCGGCAGGGAAAACCACCTCCCTCAATTGTGTTGGCCACGCTCCTCCTGGCATGACCGAGGACATTGTTTTCTTTATTCTCCGTAAGAGCAAATTGCTGGCACCCGTTCGGCACTGGGTCGGTGTCGGGGCAGTCCCACGGTGTGTGGCCGAGGGAGTCAGAGGCTTGTGTAGGGTTTTGGGGGCGATTTAGCATGCCAGCGGGAGCGTGGAGAGCTGTGGGAGAGGGCTCCCAAAAGCACGGGGCAGGGCGAGAGGTAGGATGCAGCCATGGCGACCAGCTCTGGGGTCCCACAGCACCAGGGATGCTGACGACATCGGGATGCAGAGCCAGCCTGCCTGCTCCCTGTCTCTGGCCCCGGAGGGAGAAGAGAGGCAGCTGGGAGATAAGGCCAGGGATTTAAGACTCTTGGCGGATCCTAACTGACAGAGCCAGGGCTGCCTGTTTTCCATCAGCCGTTAAAAACGCCTTGCTCGAGTGGAAGGAGCCTTGCTGCCAGGAGAAACAAAGCCAGGCAAAGGGAGCCGAGGCGGACCTGTCCTCAGAGCCATTAGCACAGACCGAAGGTGCCATTTTGGAAACTTTTATTGCAAGAGAGAGCTGGTGGCTCTGAGCTGTTTGCAGAAGTGGTCTGGGGCGGGCTCTGAAGGCCAGGGCAGTTTTTGATGCAGAGGAGCCTTTTTGGAGCTTGCTCAGATCACACTGGATTAATTAAAAAGTTGGTTAGAGAGAGGCAGTGGGACACGGGGCCAGCATACAGGGAACCCCTCTGCAGCCCCTCCTGCCCTTTGCCCAAAGGCTTTTCCTTTCCACGGCATGCCTTTCTCCGCTGAGCTGCCCGGGGCAGGAGGGCTGGAAGCCTCGTGCCAGCTCTGCCTCCAGCAGAGGATGCTGGAGCAGAGGATGCTGCAGAAGTGGCCTTCCCTCCTAGATCCCAGATCCCTCCCAGCTCCTCCAGCAGGGGAGGGCAGGACCCATCATACTCTTCTCCATGGTATTCCCTTCCCAAAACACATGCCTTCCCAGGCACAACCACCTTTCCGTGCCCTGGGAATGAGTGGATGGGAAACGAGGACACCCTGTGCTGCTCAGGCTTTCCCAAGCTTGTTTAAGAGAGCTGCAGCCAGTACTGTTAGCAAAGCCGCTGCTGTCTCTGAGCCGTACCCTAGCGAGGCAGCCATCTATGCCTACATGCAGCAGTGAGGCAATTAAAGGTCCATATGTTCCCCGTGAACCACTATTAGCATCCTCTGATTGGTGCTGGAGATGCGGGAACCCACCACGTGGGAAGCTGCAAACCACCCCTGCTTCAGTGGTGGGGCCAGAGCTGCTGTCACAGTAATCGCCCTCCCGGGGTGAAGTACGCTCCGATAAAGTCGAAATTTCTGTGCTTTGACTGTTTCAATTCCCTCTTTCCAAGCAGGAGTTTCTAGGGATGCTCTGCCCCTGCCCTCATTGCAAGCCTAAGGGGAAGCAGCACGTCCCAAAGCTGCTGTCACCACCTAGGGCAGAAAAGTGGGGTGTCCTCATGTCTTCTAGCGAGTGGTGAGAACATCCACGCTGTTCGAACAGGAGGGGGTTGAGCCCCTGTGTGAAGATTTCAGTTTTGATTTGCTGTTTACTCTGGAAACAAGAAATTGGGTGGCTTCCAAATTAAAAGCTGTTTTCTCACCCAGAGGAAGACCTGGAGGGAACAAAACAGTTTTGAACACTGCGTTCGTTTATTTTGCTTCTGGAGGTTGTCATTACTCGAGAAAAAAAAAAAAAAAAAAAGGACTCTGCATCAAATTTCAGTGATTTTCCTGTCTTTCAGCATGATTTCAGAACATTTATCTTTGGAGACGTTCTGATTTTCCAGGTTTATTTTATCCCATGTCGGTGTGCGGGACCTCCTGCGGAGGAAGAAAGTTGCCAAAACTTCTGGCGCGTTTTGATGGCACATGCAACGAGTTTTAGCATCCCAGCTCAGCGTTTTTGGTGAACAACCATTCAGCCCCCAGTTTTTGCCCTGCCCTAACAGCAGCTCACGCAGAAGTATTAATTGCAGCCATCAGCCTGTGCGAGGCCAAACCTGTGGAATGCTTTTTGTCTCGTGGTGCCGGGCGCTAAATCTCAGCAGCACAGGCTTTTTTTTGGTTTTTTTTTTGACGTATCTCTATCTTGATGCAGAAGAAGCCTTACAGGCAAGTTGTTATTTTTAAAATAAGCCTTGGGAAGGTGAAAGAGGCCCATGTCTTAAAACGTCTTTGAGCAAATGACCCTATATTTCACCCTGGATGTCAGACTAAAGCGATTTTGTGTGTTGGTCTTATTGTGTTTCAAAAATTGGCATTAATACGGGGACCCTGTTATCGTTTCAGCTACAGAGCACCATCACTTCTCTGTAACGGAGAACTACACAGCCATCACCTCTCCCAACAGCTTAACACCCTTTGAGGGGGGTTGTACCGAGGGACACGCTGGAAATAGGGTCAGAAGTGGAGTCAAACACGTGGGGGATAGGGGAGAGCAAGGGTGGAAAGATCCAGGAACATGAGAAGAAGCCAGTTTTTCAACAGATCCTTTGACTGTAGGAGGCAGGAGGGACCTTGCAAGCAGGAAGGCTGATGGTATTTTTCTACAGAGCCTTTCCCATTGGAAACTCAAGATAATTTTGAAGGAAGGGAGGTGAAAACTGAAAAAAAGAGTGCTTTTTAAAAAAAAAAAAAAGAAAAAAATAAATACTTCTCCGTAATAGCTCTTGCTTACAGCAACCCCGAGCGTATGTTTTTCCCAGGCTGTTTTTCTGATCTACCTCATTCCTGAAAGCCTTGGCAGCGTACTGAAGTAGAAGTTTGTTTAACTCGTTTCAGTGCAGAAACCACCTGCCACCCCCCAGGCTCTTCGTGCTGCACAAGAAATTAGCAGCGGCGGAAAGTCGCAACCAAAAGTAATCACTGAGAGCCGTGCCGTTGAATGCTTATAGACGAGCTTTTGCTTTGGCGTTGGTGATCCCCTGACTCGGAAGGGGCTTTCTGGTGTTTAAAGCTTTGCAGTGATATTTTTAGCCACCTGTGCCGTATCTGTTAATGCTGTATTTCACACCGTGGTCCAGCCTTCACTACCCATCTGCTGTAGCACCGTGTACCCCCCGTGCCACCCTCGCCCACAGTTCCTGGCTGAACACACGTTGTTTTTGAGTGGCTGTTGCTAGCAGAGCACTTTCTTCATCTGCGAGTGGCTTAGAGGTCCGAGCCCCAGTGGAGGTAGACCCCAGCAAGCTGCTGCTGGTTGTGGCAGAAGCGACAATTTGCTAATGAAATTTGCACTGGCACAGGTTGCCCAGAGAGGTGGGGGGAGTCTCCCCCTCTGGAGCCATTCCAAACCCGCCTGGACGTGTCCTGTGCAACTGCTGGAGGTGGCCCTGCTCTGGCGGGGGTTGGGACTGGGGGAGCTCCAGAGGGCCCATGCCACCCTGACCATCCTGTGATTCTGTGTAATGATGCTGCGTAGGGGAGACAAGGCCTGGCTGTGGAGGGTTGCAAAAGGACCTTATGAGATGGCATGACCAGGGAATGAGAAGTCAATTGGAATTCAATAGACATGAGGTGATGCAAATGGGAGAAAACAACCCCAACTTCACACAGACATGCCCAGAGAGAGGCTGCGAGTTGGCCCGATGTCTCAGGAACGCTACCTTGGGGCTACGACAGGTAGTCCTTTTGGTACGTTGGTGGCTAAAAAATAATTTGGACATTGCTAATTATGGGAAAAGAGTTGAGAATAAAATAATGAATGTTGTTATGCAACTCGCTTGGGGCATGACAGAGCTTTGTGCAACCCTAGAGGTCACGGAGAAGGAGGATGGCGATTGAGTGTCCATCGCCAATGCAAGTGTGAGATTGCCTCAGACGAAATGTCAGCCAGCAGTTTCAAGGCAGAGGACAGCAGTTTCTTCATGCAGCACGCAATTACGCCGTGGGGCTCTGTGCTGCAGGATAAAACGGCTGCAAAACGTTTGCACGGAATAAAAAAAAATGACTGGGCAACTTAGTGGAAGAAACATCCCACAGGGGATGTTAAGTGCAAAGAGCCTGCCTCTTAGAAACTCCCTGAGCTGTGAATCGTTGGGGGGTGGGAAGGTGCTGGGGCCAATGCTTCTGCCTGGCTCGTGCCCTGCTCCTTGGGCGGCTGCCGTTTGCGGGGAGGATTCAGGTGATGGTGGACCTTAGGTCTGAGTTGGTACAGCCGCTTCTTACATGACAGTGGCTAAAATTCGTCTTTGCAGCTGTAAGACTCCCTGAGTGGATGCCGTTCTGCACTCATGGTTGGGGACCAGGGGAGAGAGACGTCTGCATGGGGACCCCATCTCTACAGGCAGCGTGAGCGGCAGCGCCTGCCTCCTCAGAGCCTTCAAACCAGCTGCTCCTTCTCCACTTTGTTTACTTCAAATTGTCAGGTTTTGGCTTCAGATGCCGCAAAGCCCCGAAGGGTGTTTTCTGGCGGCTCTGCCAGGCTCCGGGCGTCCCCGCCAGCCCCCGTCCTCACCACTTACCGCTGCTCTTGGTTCTCTTCCAGGCTGCCCGTCGGGGACGTTCAAAGCCAGCCAAGGGGATGAAGGATGCGTCCACTGCCCGATTAACAGCCGGACGACTTCGGAAGGGGCCACTAACTGCGTGTGCCGAAACGGATATTACCGGGCAGATGCCGATCCTGTCGACATGCCGTGCACCAGTATGTGGGCTCTGGGCCACTGGGGAGGGACCGCGTGCGGCTGGGAAGGGAGACGCGCGTCAGTCAAAGCACGGAGGGATGCTTAACAAAGGCATCTGTCTCAGTGGGATTTTGGAGGAAGCCAGCGGGATCAGAGCACCTCATCCTTGCAGGCGTGGGTCTTTCTTACCCGGGCCAGCCTGTGCTTGCAAGCGTTGCATGTGCAAAGAGGACAGAAATTCGGTTTGCTCTGTGCTGTTCCAGGCAGCGGGATGACTTCACTCTGGGGCTGTACCTGCGCGAGAAGACCTGTGTGTTGACATGCGGGAGATTAGCGCAAAGGGCAGGAATCAGAAACGCTACGAAAAATAACTGGTGAATTTTGCCAGGGGTGCTATGTAATCCAACAAGCCTGGGTTAAGAGGACAGTTTTCTTTTCGCGCTCCTGCCTTTGGCTGTCCAGCTTGCTCCGCACATCCCTGACACCAAGAGAAGCACCTGGCTCAGTGCGTGACTGCTGCGGAGTCCTGTCCAGGGTTGGGGAAAAGGATGGGGTGCAGCTGGTCCTGTAGCGATGAGCAGGGCTCTGGCTCTTACACCTTTCTGTCTCTTCCCTTTACAGCCATCCCGTCTGCCCCCCAGGCCGTCATCTCCAGCGTAAACGAGACCTCACTGATGCTGGAGTGGACCCCGCCAAGGGACACGGGTGGCCGGGAGGACCTGGTTTACAACATCATCTGCAAGAGCTGTGGCTCTGGCCGCGGGGCATGCACACGCTGTGGGGACAACGTGCAGTTTGCCCCCCGCCAGCTGGGCCTGACAGAGCCCCGCATCTACATCAGCGATCTGCTGGCCCACACCCAGTACACCTTCGAGATCCAGGCGGTGAACGGCGTCACCGACCAGAGCCCCTTCTCCCCGCAGTTTGCATCAGTGAACATCACCACCAACCAGGCTGGTAAGATGTGGACCTGTGTCCCCCAGCCAACCTCTCCAGGAAGGGGAGGTGGTGGGCAGAGATCTCCTGGTCAAGAGGTGTTGGGTGAAACCCCGTGGGGTGAGCAGGGCTTGAAGGGGAGGGGAGAGGAGGTGGGGTGAGATGTGGCATGGTGTCATTTGCTCCGTAACGCTGGTGATGACCCAAGCGCATGGGCCTGGCAATTCCCGGATGAATCCCAAGCCTTGCGTGTGAAAAATGTCCCTCATTTCAGTGTAAAAGCTGGAGTGTGCCCCAAGGCAGAGCTGCCCTCCCCGTCACCACAGCAGAACAGTTCATGTCATGGTCCCCTGATGGCTCAGCATCCCTCTCCGGTGCTGGGTGTGTGACTGTTTCTGAGGTTGTTGCCTCAGAGCATCAGTTGCACACACTGTCGGTGTGCTGCAGACACAGCATCAGTGCTCACTGCCCTGCTGCTGCTCCTGCTTCCTGAGGAGGGAAGGTAAGATTATCTCCAGCATTTTGACACAAGCTGCAATCTCTGCTCTGACTGCAGAGAAAGCCAGGACGGGCCGTGAAAACAAAGGGAAGCTGCTCAGAAGAGGGGCTGGGAGATGGATACATGGGATGACCATCTGGAAATCTTCTGCAGGTCGTGTGCCACTGCAGAGTCACCTTGGTGAAGAAGACCAAGCAGCAGAGCTGGAAGGGTTTCATTCGGGGTCTGCAGCTCTGTGCTGGCCTGGGGGGGTTTGCTACGCTGCCCCTGTGCGGGGTGGTTCTGCTGAAGGGATGTGTCAGGTAGTGCTGCTCCGGGGAGGTTCACCGGCAGCCCCCAGGCAGCAGCCGTGCTGGTGGCAGGATGCCCCGCAGAGCCGCTGGTCGGGGGCTGCGCTCCCCAGCCCACCTGGAAGCCATCTGGAGCCGGAGCACAGGCTGGGGCTTTGCTTAATCCTATTGCACGGTGGAAGCGTGCCAATAAGGTACAAGCATGCGTGGGAGCAAGCGAGTGTCTGTGGGCCCCCCTGAGCGCTGCAGCAAATGTGTGGGGTTGTGTGAACGTGCCCCAGGCTGCCCTGGACACTACGTGACCTTCAAGACTGAATTTGGCAGTTGTGGATGATTGCATTTCCACTGGATTGCCTGGAGACCATGGCACGTGGTGGCTGCCAGGGACAGGAGGTGTTTGGTCTGGGCTAAAGCAGCGGTGGTACAGATGGGCATCACTTGGTTGGGGCAGCCATAGCGCCGAGGCAGAGGTAACCTGCAAAAATGTCTTGGTCGCACGTGAACCAGCAGAGTGACCTCTGGTCTTCAGTTGGCTCAGGAGCCGCAGGGTCACCGTGTTTTCAGTGCCATACCAGAAGCCTTGAAGGCAGATTCAGCATAGCCTTGAACTGTGGTTTGAACGTGAGCAGGAACGTGTCTGCACATGATGAGGAGAGGAACTGGTCTGGGATGGTGACCTGTTGCAGCTTCTTTTACAGAGATGGCTGATGGAGACGAGGTGGGTGCGATGCTACCTGGGGCTGGGAGGGGCTCTGCACGCCCCCAGCATCATCCTGCACTATAGATGAGTTATTTAACACTCGGATTTTGCACTTTGCAGTTATATGGTGCGTTTGTTACCTTCATGTACTGCCCGTGGCTACTTACACCTTAGCACAACCAGAGAGCTGAGGTGCGGGCGAATCCTTTTCAGTCCCCTGGATCCTCCTCCTTGTGTTTTCCTTATTTGACGCTCCTTTATTTTCAGGGCTCACACTTCTCAGCCTGTGTGATGTCTCTCTTAATGTATCTATTCATTAGCACTAAACAGTAACTGTCTGCTTGCTAATTCCTCTGTAATTAGAGGCTCTGAATTCTTCTGCTTGCACTCACACTGCCTGGCAGCCTTGATGTAGATCATTAGCAGTTGATAACAGAAGCTGCAGACACAAAGGCAGAGCTGGGACAGGAGAAAAGAGGGTGGTGTAGAGAGAGGAGAGTGTGCAGTGGGAGGAGAGAGACAAGCCCCGGGAACCGATGGTTACAGCCTCCCTCTGCCTTCACTCTGGGTTGAGTAACCAGCTGGGGCTCCTTCTCAGGCAGAGCAGGGGACGGAGTGGAGCTGTGCTCCTGACGCAGTTGGACAATGGCCTCCCTCCAAAGCACCCTCTACGCTGGCCTTCGGCGACCTCCCAGCCCCAAAGAAAGCGAGGGAAAATCACCTTGGTTCACCCAGGGATTAGTGGACCACTGTTGGTGGGGGAACCACCTGTGCTTGGTGCTTTCGGGACTGAGGAGAGCCGCCACATCACCAGCAGCATCTTTAACCTTCAGGTATCATAAATTCTTTAACATCCCAGGCAAAAGCTGCTGTGCAAAAACAATCCCTGTAGAGCAGCCAGAGGGCAGGTACTCAGCGTGGCCGGTGGAGTGGCACTGGTGGGTGTCATGGTATAGTGTCGATCATCACAAAAGGGAACCACGAGATCGAAGAAGGTGTTACACCATCCACCTTCTTGTTCTCCCAGAGAAAGACGGCTGTGGTCATTACTGTTGTACCCCTCTCCACCAAGGTCTGGATTTCACTAACATTCGCCTTTACATCAGTTGTGCTGTGGTAGTAGGACATTCCTCCTCATGTAGACACAGGCAGTAGGAAAAGGACAAATAAGAGGTAGTTAGACCAAGCGGAATCATCCTTTCTTGCTATAAAGTGGCTTTCCAGAATGTGGAAACCTTCTATATTCTTCATCATAATTTTTAAAAGTAGATACTGTACCCAGTAGCAGCTTTACTGCGGCACATTAACTACTTTCCTTGCTGGTCTCGCTGTTCTCTTTACACATCCAAGTGTGCAGCGCTGCCTCACTCAGCTGTGGGGGCAGGTCTTACCTCCCCAGTGGCTTCTTGTCTTGGTCCCTTCAGATGCTGCTTCCCTGGATGCAGTCTCCCATTCTGCAAACAAGACCTGCATTTAGGTTTCCAGACCCAAGCATAACCTTATAATCATTTTCATGGCCTCAGCCATCAAGCCATGATCATTGCTCTGCAGAGAAGTTGTCATTCCCAACATTGCCATTTTCGACGCTTTATGAATGGTTTCCCAGTAATGTTTTTATATCTCCCAAATCTCTTCTAGTTTTAAGGACAGGTGCTGCTTCCGCTGTGCTGGACACAGTGTGAGTCTCCATTGAGTTCCAGTTTTGTTTGAAACAAATTTCATGTGTTGCAGGTGATGCTGATGCTGAGCCCAGTGCCTCATACACTAAGTCTGTGCACTCTGCTAAACTCCTGAGTTCAGGAAAAAAATCAAGACAGTTTGACGAGAGCTACTTCCACAAAGTCATGCTGCCATGCCTGATTTGGGCAATAAGATCCCATCAGGGCTTGCGAAAGGGACATCTCGTGTCTCTGATTCACCCTCCTATTTGCAGCAGGACTATCACCAAGAGCAAATTGGGAGGCTGTGTTTTTTTCTAGCTCAGTCCTGGAAAACTCCGCCTCTCTGCTAACCCATCCCAGGACTACATCACCCTCCTGGGGAAGGTGGTTTTCATAATTTTCAGCCTGATTTGTGGCTAGGGCCCTTTGTTGCATCACCTACCCCTGCTGGGAAGAGTGAGTTTCCACCCTTTTAAAACTGTGATCCGAGCAGTTATAGCTGCGATTGAATTCGCCCTTAATGTCTTCATTATCAGGCTCAGCCAGTCCAACTCTGTCCATGTCTCATAAGCCCTGTGCCCAGGCTGCCTCGGTCACCCGTGGCTGGATCCTCTGCAGTTTCTCCTGGACCCATGGCCCCATGTCCTTCATTGACCAGGTTGAGGTTGTGTTAGCTGACCTTAGACTGCTCAGGTTCACCCTTTGCATTTCACTGTAACGTTGTCACCTTTTCAGTCCCACCAGCAAAGCGACCAGCAGTCTAGACACCGCGGTGCAGAGCGGGGCCCCGAGGGACAGGCCACCTCTCTTCTTAGGAGAAGGTTGGTTGAAAGGGAGTGTGTGAGAAGGCCAGCACCAGCCCATGCTCGGAGGTGGTGTCCTGGACCTTTCTCTTGCAGTGAGTGTCCTGAAAAGACCAAAAGAGTTCAACCTCCAGAAAGGCAGGTTTTGTTAGAACGGGAGAGGTGATGCTTCCCTTTTCAAAGTACATAAAATTAGAAAGGACCAGGAGCTGCAAAATAAAAATAAAAAAACCCTTGAAGTAAACATCCCCTTCCCACCACCTCCTTGGTCCTCGGTCAGTCTTCAGCCAACTTGAATTTACCCCTTCCAGCAAACTCTGCGTGATTCCCACTGCCTTCCTAGGAAATATCTTCTTTCCCTTTTGAGGCCAGGTTGTTTTGTCTCTGCTCTTCTCGGCGGGCTTCTTCTTGACCTCCAGATCCATGCTGTGCATATCCCAACTCTCCCTCCGCTTGCCTGCCTAGCGCACCCTGCAGCTCAGTGGCACCTCTCCCCCAAAGCTCAGCAGCTCTCCAAGGAGGGAGATCCAGGACTTGCCATCTGACACAACCAGTCCTGTCTTAAGGGACTGTGAGGTGGCCAAAGCGAACAAGCCCACCGCGCAGAGACCGGATGCCACCAAAAGCCTTTTCTCAGCCATGCCAGAACAAAAGATCTGTGCCAAGAGGGTGGTTGAGAGCCATGCCAGCATCCCAAGAGGGAAGGCGCAGGAGGGAAGCCAGGGGTCGAGGAGCTGAGCATGGCCCAGCGCTCGGGATAATGACACTTGACTAATTGAGAGCCATGCCAGACATCAACCCCCTTGCTGGTGACAACACGCCGCCCGTGCTTGCTGATTTGTGGCCATTCTCTGGGGAGGAACGGGGAGGATGAGGAGTGTTGGTGCTGCGAGGATTTGCAGGCTTCGTCTGCGCCGTGGGCAGGCTGAGTGCCCTGGGAAAGCCACTGAGGGAAAGGGCTCCTTGGCAAG
Source organism: Vanellus vanellus (assembly GCF_965231255.1). Classification (NCBI taxonomy): domain Eukaryota; kingdom Metazoa; phylum Chordata; class Aves; order Charadriiformes; family Charadriidae; genus Vanellus; species Vanellus vanellus. The sequence continues at coordinate 1,040,361 of NC_138925.1, read as the reverse complement.
GATGACTGAAATAGCCCATGGGAGAGGCAGCTCTTGATAACGGAGTGGGTTCTATGATCTGAGAAGGGAGGGAAAAGCCCTGAGTACCCAGAGACAAATGCAAGACCTCCCAGTGGTGGGGGAAAGAGAACGTCCACATTTTTGGGAGCGTGTCCCTTTTGTGAGCGACTCTCGTGTCACACGGCATAAGAAGGGGGATTAACTCTGATGTCAGAGGCTTTTGGCTGCAAGCAGAGCCAAAAAGAGCCATAAATAGCTAATACAGTGTGAATACCAGCTAGTGTGTGACAGAGGAAACCGATACACTGTCCTGATAAACCCACCGAGAGCAGAATCCGCAGCGGCGGTTTACTGTCACAATTTCTCCCTCTCTATGGCTCCAGATAACTTGTTATGATTATTTGCATTATTATTCTGGGTGGCGGTTTTAGAGCAGCATGTCATGATGTGGGTCCTTTGGCTGGGGAGATGTGCAGCTCACGCCTGTGCACCAGGTTCATGCCAGACATCGTTAGGATTTGAATTTCTGCGTCGCGGTGGCTATCGCAGCCCTGGCGCTTACATCCCAGCCAGGCAGTGTCTTTTGGACGGGGCTGTCCTGGCAAGACTCAGAGGTGCCTGTGAACTCAAGGTTGTGAAAGCAAGCACGTGGGCCATGGCTCTGCTCTGGTGTGAATGTCCTGTGACTGGACTGGGTCCGGTTTGCTCCTTAGGCTGGGGACTTCAGCCGTGAGTAACGAAGCACAGGTGAGACAGATCTGGGAATGGCAAAGCACCAGAAGGGAGGATTTCTCCCTCATCTTCAACCAAAGAAAAAAATCCCTTGCAGCCGTGGTCCATGAGCTTTACTGCCAAATGCAAAAGGGAGCACAGAGGGGGCAGGGGAGGAAGGGTGAGGAGAGAGAGGGGTGGAGGCAGGGTGGGAGACTCGGTGAAGGTATAAGGTTGGTAGGAACTATCACTCCTTACTGCCCATCCAGGTTGCTGTTCGCTTGTCACATTAGTTATGCTGCAGGCTAGACAGGGAGAGGAGAACTGTGTGGCCTGGGGCACATGGAGTCTTGCTTTTATCTTCTCACTTTCATTTTGCATCAAGGAGATCTGGGTGGCTTCTTCTTTCAGAGGGATGCGCAGCAGTGACCTGCACTGCTCTGGACACAAGCAGGGAGTCACGGCATCTCTTGTCCTCTCTCATGCTGCTCTCAGCCTTGCCCCGAGCTGGCTGCAGTCAGGAATTACTTGTCTGTGAAACAACGACCTGGGAAAGGATATGCAGAAATCACCTTGAAGAGCTGGAATGAGCTTTCCAGACCTTAAAAGCTACGAATGTCTATTTCTTGTTGCCTTCCAGTATAAAAGTAAAAGGCAGGAGACTGTAGCATCCCAACATCTCGGATCTCTCATCCAACCTCCTGTCTACCGCAGGACTGCTGCCAGCAGTACATCAGAGCAGCCGTGGCTTTGGGTAGACAATTACTGGTAATCCCCAAAGTCAGAGATGTCCCCACATTTCCAGTGACTTGTCCCAGAGCTGCACCACCCCTCCGGTGAGGGAACTTTTCCCAATGTCTAACCTGAACCTCCCACGCTATGATTTATGGCCATTGCTCTTCGTTACACTAACTTTCAAAGGTTCAAGCCAACAGATGTTTTTGGATCAGCCTGCATATCAATTTTCCTCACATTCAGTCCTGTCTTTGGCTAAAGCATCTTTCAGAAGGGCAACCAGTCTTGACTTGAGACTTCAAGAGACAGAGGGCCCATCAAGTCCTTGTACACAAGTCTGTGTAACTTGTTGTTGCTTTTTTTTTTCCAATGAGATTACTGCTTTTCTAAGGAAGTGCAGTAGATTCTGCCTGTCTGGACACCAGTAAAACATTTGATTTGCAAAACTACTAGTAAAGCTGGAAGTCTGTCCAGGAACTGCCTAAACGGGAGACCACTACCACCTGACTGGGGAAGGATGAGGTGACTCACGGAGGTTCATGAGAAGTAGTCTCATACTTTTTGATGTTTCAAAATCTATTAGGGTATTTCTTGGGCAGAAAACTAAAACAAACATTGTTAGGACAGAGGAGGACTCTGATATCTCCAGGAAGACACTGAGAGGTGGAATAGCAGAATCAGGGTGAAATTCAACAATGGAAGGCAGCTGAGGAGGACCTGGTGGCAGACCATGGGAAGGGGACAACTCTCCAGTATAAAACTGTGTGGAAAAACAACACGTGCAAGACTGCACTGTATGAAGGAAAGTATGTTCATTAGCTGCAGCAAAGTCTCACTACCATTGCACAAACCTTGAGTGGAGCTTTGTATGGTCATTGCATGTACACCTAGTTACCTACATTCAAGAGAGCTGAACTGTAGCAGGTAGAGAGAAAGGCTGATAAGGCAGAACCAGGAGAGCCCGCGTTGCAGACGGGAGACCAGAAAGGTCAGCCTTGGTGAAGGGGATTCAGTTGCTGCTTGTAATGATGGGCTGGGCTGGAGAGGCACCAGAAAGGGAGACGAGTTATTAAAGCAGAAGGAGAAGAACAAATGGTACAGAGAGGCTGGTGATAGCATTTAGGTGGAAAAGCAGAAATTTTCTGCGCTGTGGAGCCATCTCCCATGTGGAGGAGCCGGGGCAAAGCCTGTTTGCCTTTGTGACAGAGCAAGCAGGAGCGTGTCTGCTGAGCCACTATTCCTCAGGTCCCTTAAATACCATGTTTCTTCTTTTGGAGACTTCACTGGATGTGTTTCTGTGAGAATTTGGCCTGCTCCCAGGCTCCAGAACCTCCTGAGACCTTGACATCCCCATGGCTGCCTCTCTTACGCAGCATCAACAGCCAGAGCTTACCCTCCGCATGGACCCACGTAACCATCAGTAGTAACCCATGTAACCATCCTGGCTCTTCTCTTCATCCCTTCTTCTCTTTCAGTCATCCCCAGCTCCCACCTTCACCCTGGCTGCCTCATACACAGGGCCGTTGCCACCAAAACCTGATGTGGCTTGACATTTGCTGCCCTCCTCCTCTCACTCGGTGGCCCAGCCTGTTGCCCTCGTTGCATCGCCCTGGGTTGCAGCAGCCGGCAGTGAGTGCCCGCCATGCCCAGGTCCCTTCTCCTCTGCCCACTGGAGACCATCCACAGCCGGGGCTCCCAGATGGTAGGAGCTTTGCCAGCTGCTGGCTCTTCAGGACGCCTCTTCCCGCTCCTGTGGTGGGCAGTTGGGGGGATGTTGGCAGAGCAGGGTATGGGCTGCACTGCTGGAGCTTTCCTAGCAGATGCTCTTCTCCGCCCACGACCAGCTCTGCGGGCTCCTCCACCTGCTGACTCCCAGGCTTCCCTGTTGCATAAATTACTCCCTGAGTTTGAGGATCATTTTTCCCACACCTGCCTGGGGCTTCAGAAACCTGTTCCAAAGCATCTGGAGCTGACTTTGGGCAGAAAACAAAGGCCCATCCGTGATGGATGGGGTGGAAAGTCCCCTCTGGTGAACCAGCGCCTCCCCCTCTCCCCACAACGTGCCGCCATCCCCGCTGCCTGTGAGTGCTGGGAGCCGACGGAGCGGCTCGGGAGCTCACCTTTTGCTTACGTGTTCAGGAGGGGTGATTTATCTTTATGGCTGCACTTGGCAAACACAACCCACGGTGCTAATTGCCTTGCTGGCGCACGGGGCGCTGAGTGCCAGCGCTCGGGCAGGTGGAGATGCTGGAGGCAGGTAGGCAAGGCTTCAGACACGCGGGAGGCCAGTTTCAGGGTCACAGTGCTTGAACAGCTGAGCATACACTGGGGGGGGACAGTGCTGCTCAGCGGTGCGTTTATGTGGACCGTAATAGATGGTCGTAAGCAAATCGGGTTAATACAGCCGGCTGGCCAGTGGTTCCTTAGTCCATCTTGGAGTCCCTGTGATTTAGTAGTCCCCTCTATCCGTGTGTAAAATGATAAATCTGTCTGACTCGGTTCAGGCAGGAAGATCTTCACCGTGCCTGTCTCACCGCAGCCCAGTCCATGTTCATCACTGCCACGGGCCAGCGTGCAGGTGGCTGCCGCACTGATAGGGCTGGGCGGGAGATGCTCTTTCCAAGAAAAAAAAAAACTATTTCCAAAAATTCCCCCCACGCAGCGGGAGGCCAGCCTGGTGGAGTCCACCGTGAAAGAGAGCAAGGGAACAAGTTCAGCCTCAAATTAGCAAGACTCAGTGGGTCCAAGGCGATGCCCTTCAGCGGGCATCGTTCTTTCAAGAAGTATTTCTCTGGTCTAAGTTTTCTGCATCTGAAATTTCAAAATCAGTATGTTCCTGAGAACAGTTTTGGTTGCAATTAATTGGCACTTTCTGGGAAAGTACCATTTTATTGAAAATCTGGGGGCAATTTGGAGGGACGGAAGGCTGGCTGCTGCCGGCGTTCCTGCTTTCCTCCAGCCGTTTACTGATGACATTGCCTTGATCTGGAGCAGATGAAGTTTCCATGGCGGAGAGGAGGCTAGGAGGTGGGGATGACCTTGGCACTGAGCAACCCCAAACCCGCTCCAGCGGGCTGCGTGACGGGATGCCGGGATCCTCTGGAGCACCTCCTCTCAGCGCTGAGAACAAAGTCCTACCCTCCTCTGCGGGCAGGATGGCAGCATGCAAATGAAGGCTGCAAACTCAGTTAAACAAAGAGCATAAAGACAGCCAAAAGCCTTCGTCTGCCCGGGCCAAGTCACTGGGCTTGTGGCATTAGGAACTGTTTTAAAGGCTGTAATCTACACCAAAGCCTTCGTTGATTCAAATGGGGCCGGAGCCAGGACCAGCTTTGCACTGCATTGCCGTGTTTTTAAGGTTTTCCAGCGTTTGTAGTTACGAACTCAAGGGGCTGGAGGCTGGGCCCACTGGGAAGTTTTCCAGACACTCGACACACACAAACAGTGTGGGTACCAGCCTGATCGGGCTACCTTGCCAGCAACCTCGGAAACAAAAACCTCACAGGCTGTGAAATACCAGCCTTCCAGAGCTCTAGCAGGTCTGGTGAACATCCCAGACCGGTGGCTTTTGCTGGTTTGAGAGTGGACATTGTTTATTAAAGAGTGCTTGTCATCCCTGTGACATCGCGTTGTTTTCCTCAGCTTCTGCTGGAGGTAATTGGTTTCAAAACTATGTGGCTCCTGAACATGCCATCACAGGGGAAGACATTGGGAAAGAAATTGGGTGGACAAATGCTTGAATAGTCCAAGCAATAGTGAACCCTTTTAGCAGGAGAGTCTCACGCACAGAGGTGCTGGTGGAGGGGCTGCTGGAGATCTCCAGCCCAACCTCCCATGCAGAGCAGGGTCACCAGGGTCACCACTGAGAGCAGGTCAGGAAAAGCTTCCTTTCCTCATCCAAGTATTCCTTACTGTGGTGCTTTCAGTGCTTGTGTTGGAAGATGGCATTCTAAATTCAAATCGATTCTCCAGGAGAGCCCGTGGTGTGAAAGCCTGCGATGCTTAAATGGCAAGAGAGAGCTTTACCTGGAGAAGCAAAAAATGGAGACGGTTTTAACCAAAGAATCCAATTTTCAGTTAGATACCTAGATGCATTTGGACTCTGGGCTGAGTAAGAGCATGAAGAACTGGGACCTTGAGGTCAGTGATGGGAGCTGGACTGGGAACAGCTGGACCGTTGCACAATGACAGTCACCAGCTGGACACCGTGTGGGACTGGGATGCCGTGGAGCTAGAAGGGAGGGCTGGTTTGGATTAGGCACCGCTTGGGTGAGATACTGGTGTGAGACATCCAGGTCTGTGGGGAAATGCAGAGTGAGTTGTCCTGGCTTTGCACTCTGCCCACGCTTAAGAAAGAGAGGTCCCCTAAGCCCTGCGTGCCTATTCCGCCTGCCCGCAGCCTTGCACGGAGGCACTCCGTGCTCCTGCCATTTCAAACACTGTTTCTCGGGCGCTGCTGGAGCCTGGATCCCAGCCTAGATGTCTCCAGGTCCTGTGGCTTCAAGGTTGGGGAAGCCCTTGCTCTATGACTGATTACAGCACTGTCCTTGCCGCTGCACAGCATCCCCCTTTAGTCTTGCCAGAGCGAGCTGCTGGTGGTGTGCAGGGCTTGAAGTGCGGAAGGAGCTCTGGAGCCTCCTGGGAGCCCTGTACTGAGGAATGCCCCGCTCTGGTGTTGCGGGGGATCCTGTTGCCCACATAATTCCCACGTGTTGGAGCTACCTGGGTCACCCACTGAAGCTGAGTCTCTGGGTGAAGGCAGTGGGAGAAAAGTTTGCCCGCTTACCCCAAGGTTTTCCAAGTCTTTCTCTTTGCCACGTTTGCAGGGCAGTCGCAGGCATCCACTGCCAGATGCTCTGTCAGCAACTTTTTCCTTCACATCTCCCTATTTACTACCCTGTCCCCTGGCCTCTGGACTAGCTGGTGCCTTGCAGCATCATGGTGCATTTCCCTGCCACTCTGTCTTCAGCCGGGGGTCACACAGTTAATCCTGACCCCGGATCACAGCCGCTTCTGCATGCGGGTAATTGAAAATGCCAGAATTCCCTGCTGACCCTCCTATAATAAAAGCAGTTTCCCCCCTGTCTGGTAACCTGACGCTCCAGGGACCAAAATCTGTCAGGAGGGCTCCGAGGAGATGCTGGAAAACTCCCAGCTGTTCACCACTTTTTTTTTTTTTCTTTTTTTTCTTTTTTTTCCCCCCTGGGTAATTTCAAAGCGTTGCTGGGGAGAGGCCACAGGGCTGGGTTGACTTTGCTCTCTCTGTGTCGTGAGTGTTTTCCAGAGCAAATGTTGACTCTGTCTGACATGACGTGGGTTAGGGGTATTAAAGTGATCAGAGATAGGGGGTTTGCAGCCTGTAACCTGACCCTTCCAGCTAAGCCGGCAGAGGAATGGGGATGCTTTGATTATACCGGGATCTCAATAGCACTGACCCACAGACAGGCAAGGAGCGAAAGGCCTTGCAGGACTGGCCGGTGAAGGAGGCGGCGGGGCTAGCTGCAAAATGGGGCCCGATTGCAATCGGTAGCGTTTCAAATGGGTATAAAGTTCATGAAAGAGAAGCTGCGGAAAGATCCTGGTGTCCCCCGGCAGGCGGTCCAGAGGCTGGAGCCACAGAGTCCTACCAAACGCTCCCATCCCATGGCTGGGGAGCAATGCAGAAGATGCTGCTGGGGGAGTCCGAGACCCCGGGCGTAGTTGGCAACGCTGCAGTGTTGCTCTGGCTGGTGGTCTTGTCCAATTTTATTCCCTTTACATCAGCAGTCCAGCACTTCCCAGCCTGCGCCGTGAGACCTTCCCTGGCTTCACAGCAGCACGGAGGCTCTCGAGTCTCTGAAGTGGCCCTGAAGTGCTGGGGACATTATCGGGTGTGCAGCGGGAGGCGGGCTTGTTTCACAGCATAACATCACTGGGGGTCAGACCTACTGAAAACTGGTAGCAGCCACCCCTGGCAGTTGTGGTGGCCCAGGAGTCAGGACCTGACACAGAAAATTGCCCTCTGCTATCACAGCCTATTAGAAATGGGATGCTTGTGGCCCTGATGGGTCCCTTGGGACGGGATGAGCCAACGCGCATGAGGGACCAGACAGTGTCACGGGGTGTCAGGTTATCGTGCTCAATGTCTGCGAGGAAGGTGCCTGCTTGTTCTTCTGTTAAGCGCGTCCTGATACACTCTCATTCCTGGTCTCTGTGTACTGAAAAGGTAGAGGTGGGATAGGAGGGACATCACCTTAGGATATTGAAAAAGCAGGGCTGGGAGAAAGGTAACGGCTCTCAGGCGAAAGCTTTTGCTGTCTGAATAAAAGAGGAGGGTGCCCCAGCAGATGTCCTGAGGACTCCTGGTCTTGTTCGGCCAGATTGAGAAAACTTGGTGTCGTCAAGATAGGTTGGGGAGGGAAACACATGAGCTTCCTTAGACTGCCTCTAAATGGTACAACTCAGAGACATAAAACCAAGGAGGAAAATGGGCCTATTTATTTCTCATTCACCCAATCCAGTTCTTCATTCTGTGATGCCCCCCTGCTGCTTTTTGTTGGTTTTATCGTAATTAATTGCCCTAAGCTTTACATAGCAGTTTCACCGATTACACTAATTTTGGAGGCATCTAGGATCTCCCACCCTGCTCCCAGCAGGACACAGGGGCTATAGGAAATGCAGAAACAGCCTGGGTCCCGAGGCGTTTGGTCCGACCCTGCATCAGCAGGGAGGTGCAAGGAGTGAAGGAAGCAGGAGTTACCTCCTCCCTTCCCTGAGCTGGGGAGCACAGTTTAAAAAAAACAGTGAAGGTGCACAAGGGAGAGGGAACAGGAGCTCTGCAGAAGCTGTCTGAGGACTGGGCTGAGTCAGAAAAGTGTCATGTTGGACACACTTGGAGGAATATCAAACTTGAGCGAGGAGGTGGTTGCTGTCTCTGTAGTTAAGAGAGACGGTGACTGGCTTAGTGAGATCGGTTTTGAGGTTTATACTTGAAAAGGAGGTTAACAAAAAATTGGAAAAGGTTCAGAAGAGAGTCATTGGATTGATATGTGGGCTGATAAATCTGTGAAGTGCTCAAGAAACTCAGTCTACTTAGATAATAGAAAAGAAGATGAAAAGAAAATGTTTTCATCATCTTTCAGTTCTTCCACGAGGACAAAATTCTGCTTCTAGACTCCTCCTTAATTTAGCTAGCAAAACCAGAAAAGTTCCAGGAGTTGGAAGCTGAAGTCCGTAAATTTCAACCTGAAAATAGTATGTGCATTTTAGAACAGAGTAAGTAACCATGAGGAAAACCTCCCAAGAGGCACAGTGGGCTCGTCATAATTTGCAGTCCTCAAAGAAAAGTGGATGTCTGTCTATAACATATGCACAGGGTCAACCACAAGCGTGTCAGCTATATTTAACTCACTGCCTGGGTTCTGTTGCCAGTCTCATGCAGATGTTCAGACCTGGTTGTTACAGTAGCTTTTCCCAATTTTCTGCAAAATCGACATGTTCTTGCGCTGTCTCATCAAGCTGCCCCAGATTTGCGGTCGGTATGACCTTTTTTTCAGATATTGCTGCAATTAGAAAGTGCCTATTTCTCTTGGAAAACTCAGATTTCTATCCTTCTTGTGTTTTTCCCTTTCCTTCTTTCCCTTAATCTTTTTTATCATTTTAAGCAGGCAAGCTAAAAAAGAGGTAACTATTTGGTATGGAAGTAAAATACTGTCTATGGCAAGCCTGAAGCTTAGGAATGCTACCAACGTGTCCCTTTGTCCATACCTGACATCAATGAAATCTTTAGTTAAAGAATCCAAAGCCTCTTGTGGAGGGATCAGTAATGGTTAAGCTGCCTCTGCTGTGATGGATCTATGCCACCTGGGGTTTCAGTTTCTCTTAGTGGAGACTGCTTAAGTAGCCCTTGAGGCTGGTGGGCATGGAGCTCTCTGGTTCCTTGCCCACAGAGGTATCAGCCTGCACATCACAGCATCCTCACGGGGCAGCTCTGTCAGAGGGAAACCTGGACATGCTTTCAGACAAGGATCTAAGCCTGTAAAGAGAGATTCACAGTCACAAGTAGGTTAAAATAGGATCTCTTTCCTGAACAAATCATCATTTCTTAATTATCTGGAAGTACACGCTGAGCTATGAGAAGCTGTCCCCTCTTGTCCTTGGGAGTAGCTGCCCTGCCTCCATCCACCCGGCTGTGCACTTGGTGCAGAGCTGTGAGAGATGCTCTGCACCGCTCACCGTCCTCAGGGGGTGGCACGGAGATTTTTCCCCAGTTCACACGTCCATCAGCAGTAGCTGCAGGTCGGTAAACAGAACCAACGCGCTCCAGAGCCAACGCACTCCATATGCTGTTCTGTAAGACAGGGGGGCTCTGCTGGTGTGCGTGTTAGGGTTCATTAGCAAAAGCTGGGGTGACTTCAGTTTCGTAATCAGAACCCAGACCGAAAGATTTGGTCTCTTTTTGTTTTTTTTTTTTTTTTTTTTTTTGTTTGTTTTTGTTTGTTTGTTTGTTTGTTTGTTTGTTTTTCTTTAGAAGGTGTGCTTTTTAAAATGCTGAATGTGCCTCAGCTAGAGTGTCTGGGAGACAGGACATGGTGGGGTCCTTTACGGTAATGTGGCAGAGAAAGATTATGCTTTATGGCCAAAAATTGTCATTTTATTTCTGGAGCTAATCAAAAAAGGACTAAAGGGTTCTAATACAGAGAGGCTGATAACTAGGAAAGCTTTGTCCTTGGAGGTTTAAAGATTCGGCTAACAAAGCTCCACCTTCCCTAGTCTGGTGTTGGGGATCATCGTGGGGCAGATGGATTGGACCAGAGACTCCAAGGGTCCCATCCCACCAGCACTTCTGGGATTTGCTGCTATTGGAACTGAAGTGTGCAGTGGGAGAAAAGGGATCAATCAGCAGGTGAATGTCTCCCCTGTCAGCCTTCATGGCTCCACTCTGTGCTCAGTGTGGAGGCACCGGAGCCTCTTGGTTCATCCCTTTCCCCAGCACGGGCCCTTGAGCTTCAGCTAGACATGAATGAGGCGTCGAGGCTAGTTACTAGGCCAGAAACACTGACTTGGGAGAGTCCAGAGCACCATGGTTATGTCTGACCTAGGTTATGTCTGTCTCACTGGTAGACTTAGTCCACAACATGGCTCTGGTACAATGCACAGCCAGAAGAAGACAGGATGCCTTTTCTTGCCCATTACCCTTTTGCTAGATTAGAGCATTCGTTCAGGATGTCTATCTTGCCGCCTCGACACTGGCAAGATCAACCTCGGGGTATGTGTGAAGCATTGTTCTCTATGCTGTTGAAGATGCTGCACTGTTTTTGGGAAGGTTAAATACTCAATGGGCTGAAAAGCCTTGTGGCTCTGGTTCCTCTCTTACCAAACCTGGTTGTAACTTTATGTTTCTGCCCCAGTAGATGTTTGAGTTTTCCTGGGTGACAATCAATTAAGCAGGATGTTAGATCCCGATCTTTCCATGAATTCATCTGAATATGCTGTGCGGTGGGATTTGAGACCTACTTGCCTGGACATGCCCACCCTGTGGCATTGAGCCAGCATGGTTTGTGAGGACACATGTGGTGTCCCCCAGGGCTCGGTGATGGGGCCTGTTCTCTTTAATATCTTTATCAATGATATGGATGAGGGGATCTAATACACCCTCAGTAAGTTCGCGGGTGACACTAAGCTAGGTGGGCGTGTTGACCTGGTTGAGGGTAGGATGGCTCTGCAGAGTGATCTGGACAGGCTGGACCGATGGGCCGAGGCCAATGGTATGAGGTTCAACCAGGCCAAGTGCCGGGTCCTGCACTTGGGTCACAACAACCCCATGCAGCGCTACAGGCTTGGGGCGGAGTGGCTGGAAAGATGCGCGGCAGAAAAGGACCTGGGGGTGTTGGTGGATGCCCGGCTGAATATGAGCCGGGCAGTGTGCCCAGGTGGCCAAGAAGGCCAATGGCATCCTGGCCTGCATCAGGAATGGTGTGGTGAGCAGGACTAGGGGAGTGAACATCCCCCTGTACTCAGCACTGGTGAGGCCCCACCTTGAGTACTGTGTTCAGTTTTGGGCCCCTCGCTACAAGAAGGACATTGAGGTGTTGGAGCGTGTCCAGAAAAGGGCTACAAAGCTGGTGTGAGGGGTCTGGAGGAAAAATCTTATGAGGAATGACTGAGGGAACTGGAGTTGTTTAGCCTGGAGAAGAGGAGGCTGAGGGGAGACCTTATCACCCTCTACAACTACTTGAAAGGAGGCTGTAGAGAGGTGGGGGCTGATCTCTTCTCCCTGGTGACAAGTGATAGGACGAGAGGAAATGGGTTCAAGTTACATCAGGGGAGGTGTAGCTTGGATATTAGGAAACATTTTTTCACTAAAAGCGTTATTAAACATCGGAATAGGCTGCCCAGGGAGGGGGTGGATTCACCATCCCTGAAGGTGTTTAAAAAAAGGGTAGATGTGGTACTTGGGGGCACGGTTTAGAAGTGGGTTTTGTTAGGTTAGGTTAATGGTTGGACTTGATGACCTTAAAGATCCCTTCCAACCTCAGCAATTCTATGATTCTATGACACTGCTGTTTTAGCTGTCATCACAGCCTTGGCAAAACTCAGTGGTTATACCTGTGTGTCCTTTGGGGAGCTTATGGGTATGCGTCTCTGCTGGCAAGACCTGAGGATGGGGTACATCTTGAGCCCCGTCCTTCCCATGTGTCTCCAGTAGCTGAGCTCGGGCAGCTTCTTGCACCCTGTGTGGGCTGCAGAAAAGCTGGACAAGATGAGCTGTCGACATCCCCAGAGATTTATCCTGCAGAGCTGCCCCCAAGCCAGGGAAGTCTGCTTAAGCTCCTGGTGGATTAAGGTAAACTGCTGAAGGCCCAAGTGCCGGCCTAGACAAGGCTCTGGCTGTGATCAGTGTTGTGTGGCCATGTGGAGGATTGGGGTGATGACCATGGAAGCATCCTTTGCATACCCCCGGTGCTTCTGCCCCAGAGGGGTCATCACGTGAGAGATGTCGGCTGCCTCCCCTCCCCGTGCACTGCAGATTTTGTTGCAGCAGGGGACAAGTCATCTGCCTTTTTACATCAGTGGATTTTCATTAAGCTTGTTTTACACTCCAGTGGTGGTTTTGGCTGGGTTTATTTCTCCAGCAATTTGGAGAAGCCACAGGGCTCCACTAAGAGGAATCTGAAGAATCTGAGGCCATCCCAGATAAAGAGGATGTAGAAAAGTGCTTTTCAGGGACTCAAATGATTCATTTCTCCTCCAAATGACGTGGGGCTCAAGGGTCTCCGTCATGAAAAGTAAGTTTCTGTCTGCTGTAGAAATGAAGTTCTGTTTATTTTTTTGCATCGTTGCCGCACACATGCACCTGGAGACACCATGAGGATAAATCTGCCTCTGCTTACACATTGATGGGGGTGACATCTCAAAGCGATAGTGGCTCTGAAAGCTGGGATGCTCCAAATCTGATCCCTTACATGTGTCACGGGGCAGGTCCCTTTTCCAGCATCTGTTTTCCCTGTGCACAGTAATTCGAACACCTTCCATGAGTAAGAGACAACCAGGTGAGCCAACGGGTGAGGGAGTGTCTTTGGCACTGGGCAATTTGTGCCATTGGGCAATTGTCACCGGTTTAGTGTCCGTTTCCAACCTGGGAATGAAAAAAAGACCAATTTTCCAACCTGGAAATGGTTCATAATGGTCTATTTCTTTTGTCACAAAGGAACAAAGAGGAGCCACAGTTTGTGAATAAAGGTGACCAATCCCACAGGGCCGGGTTAAATGCTGCTGACAAATCTTTGGCATTAGCGGCCCAGGTGTACTCTGGGCAGTCCAGGAAAGGGCTTGGCACAAAGCAGGCTGAAAGAACAAAGACCTTTTTTTTTTTTCTCTCTCTCTTTTTTTTTTTTCTTTTTCTTTTCCCCATTTTGGTCATTTTTGCAGTTTGTTAAATCTTTCCTTTGAAATACTCAGAAACCCAGTGGAGGGTACCTATGCATAGATTGTTCAGAAACAACAGTTCAGGAAAGTCAGCTTAGATATTTCGAGACTTTTACCATCTTTTCTCAGCTGAGTTCATCACTTGTCAGAAAGTGTATATCTTTCACAGTCTTTTCTGTTGTGTTTGTCACTTCACCATGTCCCGTGGTGGAAAAGCTCTTTCTATATCATAGTTCAGGCTGGTCACAAAGTGCTTGATGCTTCTGTCAGAGCTGGAGCGTACCTTGTGATGAGAGTATCACCAAGTAGCACTATCCCAGATTGGATGCTCTTTGTGTTCACTTTAACTGTTTTCATCTCCTTCCTTTTTAGCTATTATATCACATGCATTAAATACAGCTGGGGGACCAAGGTCCTAAGCACAGCCTCTGCCTCTGAAAATGCTCAGTAAAATTAGATAAGACAGGCAGGGAGTTAAAAAGAGACAGGATGGCTTGCCTCATTTTCCAGGTAGAAAATGACAGCTCAGGGGGATAATGTGGAGGTACAAGGTCTCCCATGTGGGCTTAGGGGCAGAGCAGAGAACTGTAACCAGGACCTTCCAGCCTTGGAAGTGGTGAAGAGTCAGAAATTCATGGATGTCCTCTAACTTTGCAGCTGACTGAAGGAACCGTTTGCTCCGGCGTACAAGAGCTGTCAGATACCAGCTGCCTGAGCGTTTGTGGCGCTATCTGGCTAGAAGCTTTTCCTTCTGACTAGGTTTCAGAAAGTCACTCTGAGGTCTGGCTGACTCCGCTAAGCTGCTTTCAAACTCAGACATTCACTCCCAGCCCATCCCTTATTCACTGAGTTGGGAGCCTCTCTCTGCACAAGCTGTTGCCCTCACCTGTGGTGAAGATGTGTGGTGAGGACCGTGTTTTGTAGCACTGCAGTGTGCTGCGCTCTGTTAGCAACAGTACAGGCAAAAAACTGAGGGGAGTGATTGTTCCCATCTGCTTGGCACTCATGAGATCACATCAGGGCTCCTCTGTCCACTTTGGGGCTCCCCAGTGCTACAGAGACATCAACGAACTGGAGCAGGCCTGGCAGGAGGATCATTAGGATGGGCCAGGGGCTGGAGCACAGGACATATGAGGATATCTGACAGAGCTGAATTTGTACAGCCTGGAGAGGAGGAAGCTGAGGGGCATCTAGCTGCAGTCTTCCACTTCAAAAGGGAGTTTAAAGAGAAGGCAGAGCCAAATTCTTCCCAGAGGTGCACAGTGAGAGGACAGTAGTAATGACCACAAGGTGCAATGAGGCAAGTTCCGATGGGATGTGAGGAAAAGCTTCTTCCCCACAAGGGCGAGGCAGCTGGGGACTCGTGCTCTGAGAGCCTGTGGGATCCCCATCCCTGGACATATTGAGATCTCAACTGGATGTTGTCCTGAGCAAAGTGATCTGACTTTGAAATTACTCTGCAAGCCAGTTGGACCGGAAACCTCCAGAGGTCACTTCTAACCTAAAGCTTTCTGCAATTGTATTATTGTACATTTCCCTGATGTCTGTGATAACAAGAGCAGTTACTGAGAAGATGCAATGGTGGAGGTTCCTGCCTATCCAGAGACACTCCTTTGCTCCAGGTGTAAGAAAAAGCGCTGAAGTTGCTATAGTCATTCATCTCACCTGCCTCCTCCCCAACATGCAGCGTATTTGCATCATTAAGTCTCATTAGATGAGCCCCGCCTCATCCATTTGGTTCTTTTTTCTGAGCCAGACGAGAGCAGGTTCACCAGGTACACAGCTGCCTGGGCCATGGCTAGTGAGAAATGATTCACATGTGCATGGAAGTGGGAGAAGAGCATCCCAGGGACCTCACTCCTACCTGGAGGGACCTGGAGCTGAGGAGCTTCTCCAGCTGCAAGGTCGGCCATTGAACCTGTGTATAAATCATGGGACGTTGCCACCTCCTGGTTTTGTGGTGGGATTGGACTGGGTGTATGCAGCCCCTGTCCTGGAATAGCCTATATGAGTGTGGGGTCAGTTACCAGAGTGTGTGCAGCTCAGACGTTCCACAGACACCATGGGCTGTGTACTCATCTCAGTCTAGTCCGAATCCTTGTTGCAGGGCCGTCTGTAGCTTGGTCATATCTTCCTTCCAAGGCCTTTCTATTTGTCTTGGAGATTGCTGGTGTCCTATGAAAACTCTGTCGAGGAGGAAGCAACAAGCTCTGGCAAGAGCTGACAGGCTCCAGAAATGTTACTTGTGTTTTATCTTAACACCAGCATGAGAAATTAACCCCAGGAGTTTGTAAATACGGGCCCTGAAGCAGTGGGACTGGGACACTGAGGCAGGAGGGAGTCAGTGCTGTATGCCATGGAGCAAGGGAAAGTCTGAGATGATGAAGAAGAGAGTTTCAGACTGGTGGTAATGAGGTTTGGCTTAACCAGAAATGGATGGAGGGATTGGCATTTGGGAGGAGGTGAGGCTTTGGTCTCAGAATCTGTTAGAATCATAGAATGGTTTGGGTCAGAAGATACCTTTAAAGATCATCTAGTCCAACCCACCATTGTGAACAGGGACATCTTTCACTAGATCAGGTTGCTCACAGCCCCATCCAGACTGACCTTGAACACTTCAATGACGGGAGTTCTCTGCCCTTGTTCAGTTTTAGTAACTGTTGGGCAAAACCAGAGATTGCCAACACTTTGCTGAGGCTAACCCTCATTGCACCTTCCTTCAAGGGTGGGGAAACCCAGGGAGATGAAGGGAAATGGTGCGGCACTGTGATGGCAGATTTTGCTTTACCCGTGCCCGACCTCTACTGTTCTTGGCACAGAGGCATTGAACGTGCCAGGAGCTACAGTGCTTTGCATCCAGAAAGCCGGTAGTGAAGAAGCATTAGAAAAATGGCTTTTGCTGGTATGTTTTGAGAGGAGTTGCTCAGCTGTAATTCATTACAGTGATGTGCAGGAACGCGCTGCAGCCATGCTGGTCCAAGTCGCGCAGTCCTACCACTGCTGTGTCTGCAGTCCTCAGCTGGCACGGTTTCTGTCGCTGCTTGTGATGCCAAGGGAAACCAGACTGGAGATGGGCGAGAGGTGCTTTGCTTTGTGTGCCGCTCCTCCAACCTGTTTCTCAGAGCTGTCACATGAGTTGTTCTTGCATGAAATATTGAAAGGGTTGGACCTGGTAAAAGCCCTTCTGAGTGCAAGCTTCTCTGCATCCAGGCCTGGCATGCAAGTGATGGAGAAGCTTTCTCGCTACCGCTTTCCAGTCCTCTCCCACCCCTGAGGCTTCCCCTCTGCCCTGAAGCTGCTGAAGCAGTGAGTCTGCGCTGGCAGGAGCGCCAGGGCTAATGCTGGGGTTAGCACTCTCCAAGGCTGGGCTGGCACTGGGTGAGGTCTGGGATGGCCTCCGGACTGACGTCCGCGGAGGCAGTGTTGGCAGTGCTGTCAGCAGGCTGGGCGCAGGCTGGGCAAGGGGACACGCTCTGCTCACTGCTCTTCGGAGGCAGTGAAGAGGAGGCAGCAGGGGCGTCTGTGTGTGTCAGCCCCTCCAGCAAGGGTGGGGGGCTGTAGGCTGATACCTGCGATGCTGTGGCATCTCTGCTATCAATACCTGAGCCAACGGGGTTGGTTGAAAGCAGTCCAGGCTGCTTGCTCACCTGCCCCGCTCCACAGCAAGCGGGATCAGAGCTGGTCAGAGTTTCCCAGGGAGGTGGCAGCTCCCCGCTGTGGTCCCTGCCCCGTGGACTTGTTAGCACAGGTCCCTGGAGGACAGTTTTCCCACGGCGTGGCACCATCCGAGACTGCACTGTTCCTACCTGGCCATGTGTCAAGCCACGTAGGCAACGCAGGCAAGTGCAAGGGGTGGACAGCTGGCTGGGTTGTCTGAGGAGCTGCTGGAAGGTCCTATTGTGCTCAGTGGGACAAGTGGCGTCTGTGGGTGTGCTATTTCCAGGGCACTCTGACGAGGCGGGCGACTCACCATTGTCAGCATGTCAGGTCAGGTTTGCGTTGCATGCTCAGGCTGCTGTATGCACCTCCCTTGATTGGCATTTGCAACTTGCAGACCCAGCACACCAAGGCAGAGAGGAGCCGCTTGCTTCCTGCGTCTGCCTATGCCTTATAAAGCTTCTCTATGCAAATATCAAAGTACAAAACCCCCTATTTCCCCATGGCGAGCAGGGAGGATCGCATGTTGCTGGGCTGGCAGTGCTTTTTCCAGGCTGTGTTTGCTCCAACCCTGGGCTCGTTTTGCCTGGGAATGATCTGTTTCCCTGCCTGAGATGCTGCCCTACGTGGCTTCTAATTACAAACTCTTAGTGAGCAGTGGAAGCATTTTTTTTTCTCCCCTTACCGCTCTCTACGAACAGCAAAAGCCAGGATCTCCTGACCCCTGGGCAGCCCTGCCGCTGCTGGGAGCGAATTCAGTAGCTCCAAATAGCAATAATACACCTGCCTGCCTCCAGCCGGGGGACGTGGGTCCTGCCCCTGCAGGCATCTGACTGAGGCCTCTCTCTTGCTCTCTCTTCCAGCTCCTTCAGCTGTGTCCATCATGCACCAGGTCAGCCGCACCGTGGACAGCATTACCCTCTCATGGTCTCAGCCCGACCAACCCAATGGAGTCATCCTGGATTATGAGCTGCAATATTACGAGAAGGTACCGCGGGACCTTGGCAGGGTTCAGCCGCAGGTTTTTGGGAGAGGAGGTGGTGCAGAGCTTCATGTAAGGGCATAACACCAGCTACAGCAGTTGGTTGATCAGTAGGTTACTCCTCTTGCTGCAGTTGGCCATATGGGTGGCAATGGCAATGGCTGTCAGCCCGTTGGAGCCCAGTGACCCTGCGTAGACACGGCAATTGTGTAAAATCTGCTGGTCTTTCAGGAGGAGCTTCTCCTCCCTTCACCTCTCCAGCACTTGTGACAGGTGGACCCACTGCCGGGAGAGATGGGTAGCCAGGGCCCAGAGTATAATTTTTCCCTTTCCCCTGTGGGGGCATTAGTGGGGAGTGGGGATGGTAGGGATGTCACAGTGCATCTAGTCCCAGGCTGGACCACATTAGCTGAGTGTCCAGTCGCTGAGATTTTGTGTAGTGCTGTCCGTCAGTGCATTTACACCGAAGGTGAGTTTGGTGTCTGTGTGCAGCAGCCTGAACACCTTTGCCTGGCTGTTGTACCAGGGGGAAGCTGTCCCATACTCCCATGGAGGGTACATACTGCACTGTGGACTCGGAGGAGGCTGATGTGAAGGGGTACCTCATCCCTGAGGAACGTGCCCCTTCCACCTCCCCCCTGCCCAGGCAAGCAGAGGGACTGCAAGCCAGGCAGGGCTGTGCCAGGGTGTCCATCCCATGGGGCTGGAGCTGTGTGGCTGCTGAGAGACCTGAACACCATGTTGATGTTGGTCCCAGGACCTGCCAAGCTCTGCCTGGCTGGTGAACTTCATCTGTGCCACCCGGGGGAGGTGGCGAGCAGGAGATTTCTCCTTCCAGAAATCTGCCCCCTTACACAAGAGCTTATAAACTATACATTAAAAATTGCAAACTAACTAATTAAAAAGCTTTATGATTAAATGGAACTGAAAATATTTTTCCCAGCAGCTGCCGGAAGAAATGATTAATCCCCCCCACTGCCTGCCTGTGACCTATTTTCTCATCACCAAGAGCCAGAGGGAGAACGGGGACGGGGGGAGCTTCTTTGTAAGCTGTTAAATAGGTCCTGACCTATATTGCATAAATCACAGCCATTTATTTGACCCTTGGAAATGATCCCAGAATATGTGGCAAGATGGATGAGTAGGTAACAAGACAGATCTGGAAAGCAAGAGGGGTCCTTTCCCCGGGGACCCTTGAAGTAGAGACAGAAGATCTCAGGGAGTTCATTCTCCTCCTCTTACTTTCTCTTAATCTCTCCCCCTCTTCATTTCTTCCCCCTCCCCTCCGGTTTCTGGGGGAGCCTGTAAATAAAGGGAATTTTTGTCTCAAGGGGAAGCTTCTGTTCGTGGCCAGTCTTCATGGCCAACCACAAGGTGAGCATCTGCTTGCCCCATCATCAGAGCTTAGGGCACAGTGTATCCCTGATCATGGGGACAAGTGGCCCAAGCCACGCTTAGGCAATGCTTTTAATGGTAGCAAGCTCTGAGGTGGAGGACTAGCCCCAGCAGGGAGGACAACGCAAGAGGCCCCACGTGCTGGTGCTGAGGTGCTCTCTGTCCTAGTATTTGAAAGTCTTGGTATATTTTTTTGCTGGTGCTTTGGTTGAAGAAGAAAGGCAAGTCTTGATCTCCTTTTCAACCAAGATGTATGTCATTCTCAGAAAGGGATCATAGAATGGTTTAGGTTGGAAAGCCATCTAGTCCACCCCCTTGCAATAAGCAGGGGCATCTTCAACTAGATCAGGTTGCTCAGAGCCTCGTCCAACCTGACCTGGAATGTTTCCAGGAATGGGGCATCCACCACCTCTTTGGGCAACCTGGGCCAGTGTTTCACCACCCTCAGTGTGAAAAATTTCTTCCTTATATCTAGTCTAAATCTACCCTCCTTTAATTTAAAGCCATTACCTGTTGTCCTATTGCGACAGGCCCTGCTAAAATGTCTGTCCCCATCTTTCTTATAAGCCCCCTTTAAGTACTGAAAGGCTGCAGTAAGATCTCCCAGGAACCTTCTCTTCTCCAGGCTGAACAATCCCAGCTCTTCACAGCAGAGGTGCTCCAGCCCTCTGATCATTTCAGTGGCCTCCCCTGGACATGCTCCAACAGGTCCGTGTCTTTCCTGTGCTGAGGACTCCAGAGCTGGATGCAGTACTCCGGATGGGGTCTCACCAGAGCAGAAGAGAGGGGCAGAATCATTTGAACCTCTGGGTATATTTTTTTGTTGGTCCTTTGGTTGAAGAAGAAAGGCATGTCTTTATCTCCTCCCCAATGAAGATGTATGTCATTCTCAGAAAGCGATCATTGGGTCAAAGCTTAGTCCCACAGCAAGCAAACCTCAGAGATTTGGAAACAGGTTAAAACAGAAGTTGAACAACCAAGAGCTACAGGCAGGGCCTGGCCAATGACAGTGGATTTGTCCGTCCCCAAACTCCTCTGCGTGTGTTAGCCATTACTCCAATGTCCCAGCTGCACACTCAAGGTCTGATCCATCAGTAGTCAAGCCAAGGTCTTCATATTATTCCACTGGTCAGTTAAGAGCCCTCTGCATTTTCAACAGTGGAGTGCCACCATGTCCTTTTCTGCCTGTTTGGCAAAGCTGAATCTCGTGTTGGTCTAGCCACTGCAGTGCTGAGTTTTGCAATGGGAAACCATTTACTCAATCCTTGGGAACAATCCCAAAATGCACAGCTTTGGGACTCTTCCCCGTGCTCTTCCCCTGCTTCCCACCAGTACTGCAATTTGGATGGGGTGTGTGACACATCCCGGGTGTGTTCTCACGCGACTGCCAGTCTGTACAGAGGTGATGCTCTTCCAAAGTGTTTCATTGCAACCTGTGCCGTGTGCTCCTGAATGTTCAGAAAATATCTTTGGGAGCTAGTTAAGTTGTTTCTAGTGGATTTTTTTTTTTCCTCAGTAGAAAATTATATTTTATTAGCGTGAAAACAGTTCAAATATAAGAATAGCAGCATATGCATCTTGTATAAAAAGTGTTTTGGCCCTTCATTTTGAATTGATTCTCTTCTATCTAAAGACACAAATTAAAAAAAAAATTGCAATAAGTGTTTTAGCGTTAACAGAAGAGCTGTTCGCAATGCCTGAAACAAAGGTATATTTTTGTTTCCATTTCACAGATTATTTATAACATTTCTATTATTAGATGCTATTAAAAATGCCTGTACAGAGGCAACGTGATGGTTTTCTTTCACACGTAGTTAGAGCAAATCAATGCCGATTGTTACGCAAACACTGAAGGACATGTCTGCTTTCTATGGTCCTCTCCTTAATGTATTTTTTTTCAACCTCCAAGAGGCACCAGGCAATGTTTGTCTTATTAAAAAAAGTGAGTGTTGTCTTCATTTGGAAAGGGTGTAGTAGTTTTTGTCCAAAGTTGCCAAATTCATCCCTGAGTGTGGGAACTGGAGACCCACTGCAGTGTCAAGCACTGCAAAGAATAATTAGCTCTCCTTGCTATGCAAAATTATTGGTCTTAGGGTATACCTTAAGTCACCCATTTTGTAATTGTTTGAAGACATTCAGCCCATTCCTTGTGCCCAGTTTGGTCACCAATGCAAATGTTTAGGAGGCTCAGGAGCCCTTTGATGTCTCCAACCAATGCTGGTGAAAGGGCATGGGTTGGCTGGGGGCCTGAAGACTGGGGGAGAGGCAGCTGATGGTGGAGGTGGAGATGGGAGTAGAGCTGGCTGTAGCCTTCGTGGTGCCCAGGAGCTTCTGGCAGGAGCCCAGCATCCCCAGAACTGGGTGTCACCAGGGCTCGTACCAAGGACGGCTGGAAGCACTGCTCCCGGTCTCCTGCTCAGAAGACTTCCCTGGTCTCCAGCCTGCAGTGTCGGACACCAGCATCCCTGAGCGTGGGGCCACGGCTGCTGCCTGGTGTTTCCCACCAGTCCCCGGGATGGAGCAAGAGCTGGGATGCCCCTTCTCCCAGTGCTTCCCAAACCCTTGCAGGGGGCTCTGTCTGTGGGAAACTGAGAGATCAAGAAGATTAAGAGGAAACCTTGCCAGGGAGCCCTGTGTTAGCTTCCCTGCAGTCCCAGTCCCTGCCCAGGGTCCATGCTGCTTCTGTCCAGGGCTCAGTTTTCTTGTGAGAGGCATCCAGACACTCTTACCACAATGCACTTGATCAGATACCTGGCTGGGAGGGCACATGTTCTGGAGGTGTCCTCATAAGTGGTGATCCCCTGAGAGTCTGGGAGCTGTGGACCCCACGGATCCACCCACAGAGTGGCTGGCAGGACCCTGTTACCACATCTGATCATCCCTCCTAACGTACTTAATCACCTCAGGTGCGTGTGATGATTTGGCCCACAGCCTTGGACTAGCTTGTATGTGTGGCTCTGCT
Organism: Vanellus vanellus; assembly: GCF_965231255.1. NCBI lineage: Eukaryota > Metazoa > Chordata > Aves > Charadriiformes > Charadriidae > Vanellus > Vanellus vanellus. Next base: position 1,018,012 of record NC_138925.1, on the reverse strand, counting down.
TCAGGAGCCACAGCAGATTGCCGCTGTGCAGACACATGGGGAAGCTGTCTGCCAAGTTAAGTCAGTTCACATTTTTCTTTGGCTTTTTTTTTTTTTTTTGGCTGATAAAACATGATTTTTTAGAAACAATTTTTGTGAATCCTTCAAGCATTTCACAGACTATCCATGTTTCAAGAAACTCTTTGTTGATCAGACTTCAGTTTCAGTGTAAATTTGGCTCGGGGAAGAGGAACCAGATGAGGACTCAAACTCAAACCTATGAGGAAATAAGAAGTGTGTTATTTTGAATTAGGATTTCCAAACTCAAATCAACCACCAAACCTCTGCAAAAAATCAAGCTGGGGAAAACAGCAAAGGGGTTTGGACTTCAGATCACCTGGGATGCCCTGGACCTGCTGGAGAAGTCCAGAGGGGTGAAAGGGGAGAAGTGTTTGAAGTGAATTGCTGGAGAGGTGATGGCTGAGCAATGTGCCAAGGGGAAAGAATAGGTCTGATAAGGGAGGGTGGAGAGGTGTAAATGCTCTTTCCTTGCGGTCTGGGATTAAAGGAGAGCACCCGCACCAGCACACCTTTCTGAGACAGACAGACATCAATTTCCCAGGCTATAACCTGTCTTGTAAGCATGCCCACTGCATACAATTTAAAGTCCTCCAGGAGCAGAGATGAAGTTCCCTCAAACAGTTGGACCAATGATTTTAAAACAACTGCGGTGTTAGTGCCATCCAAGGGCCTGGGAGGACTCATCCGAGCCCTTGAGTACTAAAACTGTAAACTTTTCCTGACCTATTTCTCTCCTAGCCTGCCTGGGAAAGGTCCAAGGGAGTGCTGAGGCCTGATCAGGCAAACAAGGCAATCAGTTTTCTGCGTGCTCATCTTTTCTTGATCTTTATTGTCTGTGTTTCCATACTAGGGCTTTTCACTGTCATTAGTCTAATTCCCAAACACCCCGGGGATACCCAGGCACCTTCAGCGCCAGGTCCAGATGGATAAAACCAATGCTGTAGTTTTTAGAAGAGAAAACTGTTCCTGAACACTGTTAATAGTGAAGGTCTCCCAGACGTTTGTGGAGCTGCTCTGCATTACCCTGCAGAATGATGTGCCATTGGCATTTCCGAGCCTCTGAGTTTGACTACACTCTTGGAGAAACACATTCCTGCCAGACCACTCTCTTACCAGCTGTCCACACCAGAGCACTGCTCAATCAAAAGCTTAATACCAGAAGAAATGAACTCCATGGATGTTGTCTTTCAGCTGTTTTGCAGCTGTAATGCGGTCTGCACAAACCCGGGTCATGAGTAAAATCCATCTTGCAAATGCCAGTGCACTTGCAGTTCTGCTCCAGCGTGATGACTAATTGAGAAAGCACCGGGCTGTCCCAGGGACATGAGGAGAACATTGGTTCAACGTGGTCTGCTGTATGGAGCCCCACAGTGAATGACTGTTCTTCATGGACCTCTAATGTTGCTGATACCACAGCTTCTGGCTGCGCAGAAGATCCTCTGAGTGAAGGCACCAGTGCTGTTCTCAGACGTGAATGAACATGAAAACAAAGTCACAGGATGGCTAGCAACGTGCAGAGTGGAAAAGAAAGGAGACCAGCAGACCCCAAAGGCAAACTCCATCATTTATTGGTGGGCAAGACAACCTCTGACTCAACCTGTGGTCCAGCAGCTGAGGAGGCTGAGGACACAGCCCCCTCTGGGCAAAGGGTGTGCAAAGTTGGGTGCAAGACTCTCCGTTGACTTCTACTTCAGTGTTGCCTGCAGGCAGCCAAAGCAGCACAAGAGAGCAACAGCCTGGAAAACTCACACCTTAGTGTGAGGAAACCTTGGTTCATCAGAAGATGGAACCTTCTGCCTGATTGCCTCTTTGATACTCTCTGTCCTTCAGGAGTCCACTGCAGAATCACAGAATCATAGACTCATAGAATGTTGTAGGTTGGAAGGGACCTTAAAGATCATCTAGTTCCAACTGCCCTGCCATGGGCAGGGACACCTTCCACTACACCAGGTTGCTCAAAGCCCCATCCAACCTGGCCTTGACACTTCCAGAGATGGTGCCTCCCCAACTTCCTTGGGCAACTTGTTACAGTGCCTCACCACCCTCATAGTGAAAAGAAGTTGGTGAGGAGGAGTGGATGCTTTACTCCTCGCTGGGAGTTTCAACTCTGATCTAATGGTAGCATGGACAAGAAATCCCTCCATGCCCACCCAGTGGAGTTTCACAGCTGAGACAAAAGCCCAGTCCCTTGATGACACCTTCAGTCCCACTTGATGGTATTGCACAAACTCACTTCTTCCTTCTGACAGTCCCTGCCTACTTCTTGTGAGGTTATCTCACCTCTCTGGTGAGTCTGTGTGGGGTGGGAGTTCTTGGGCTTGCTGAGCCCTTTGTAGTGAGTTGAAGTTAGCAGATCTCAGGGACTTGCTTGTAAACTTGCCAGCTCAGATTTTGAGCTGTCAGCTGATCTGTTCCAACCAGTGATCCTGCCAAGGCAGCCTGACCTGCCAGATCGGAGGTGTTACCAGAAAAGATGAGCACCTTCAATGTAACTACAGAAATTTGATTAAAAAATCAGTGCCTGTGCCTCCTTTTATGGGGGCTCATACTCCCAGCTTGGCTTTCCTAAGATTCTTCCGTTTTCCAGAAGCATCGTGCTATTTGCATATATTGCTCTTTTGCACTGACTTTCAGGACTTCATGGCTGCCTGGCACCTGGCCACCTTGCCTTGATCATAGGAAGCACTACATGCAGTACGATCTTCCATCCTCCTCTGTTGACCTATTTTCTCCATGTCCCTGGGGGGCGACAGGGACTGTCTGGTCTCTTGAACAGTGGCTGGCACAAGGAGACCCTGGCCCATCCACTAGTGCTTCTGGATGCTCAGCTAAGGGCATAATTACTAAGGGCAATGATGGATCCATTACCTACGCAAGTGCAATACCCTCTATACTGTTATGATATGGCTGCTCAAGTCCTCAGCTAGAAAAACTGCACACAAGGGGTGGGACAGAAATTTGGAAGTAGTCTCATTGTCACTTTTAAATATTGTCTTCGGTTCCCCAGCTTTGGAAACCTAGCCATGGTCCCTGGTGAAGCAGGCCCTGGGCGGGGAGATGGTAGCAGTACTTCTCCCGAGGTGCAAAACCCTGTGTTCAGGTGGGCTGTACCTCCAGCACAAAGGGAGATGGGGAATAGCAAATGGAGAGGGTGCTGAGGCTGGACCAGGCACAGGAGAAGGAAGTGAGGAAGAAGGATAGTGCTGAGAGAAAGTGGGCACAGAAGAGGGAAGCAGTTCACATCCCCATTGAGCTCAAGGCTTGGAGAATCAATCTGAGATTTCTAGCAAACACCTTCATCAGAGCCTTTCCTGAGAGGTGGTGGGTAGCCCGGGGATATCTGTACTCCCATTCCTTCTCCTGTGTCTCCCTGCTGGGAGGCAGGCTCGGAGGAATGACCTGTTTGTTCGGGCCCATGGTCACCCCATGATGGTCTCTCCATCCATGCTACCTTGGTCTCCTGCACTTCCTTCTTCTGGAAATGCAGCACCTGATTGTGGACTCATTTTTCTGATGACAGATTTGTATTTTCTTGGCAGGATCTGAGCGAGTTAAATTCGACAACAGTGAAGAGCCCCACCAACACTGTGGCAGTGCAAAACCTCAAAGCTGGCACCATCTACGTCTTCCAGGTGCGAGCACGTACTGTGGCCGGGTATGGCCGGTATAGTGGCAAGATGTATTTCCAGACCATGACTGAAGGTGAGTCTTCAGCTGCCTCTGTATAAAGGTGACACAGGGTCTAGAGAGATTTGAACAAGATGGAGACGCGCTGGCAGCAGTGCTGGTCCCCTTGCTGTTAGTCCCTTCAAGGGTGCATTGACAAGTCACACACGTTATTCAACCTGGCAAGACCTGGAGAGAGACGTGGACACTTGGTGGTCCACGCAGGGAATCACATAATCCAGGCCAATTTCTACCAAGCTTTTCTGGCACGGGGATGTGTCCACTCAGTTGGATTTAGAGCAAGTGAAATTTAGGATTTGCACGTGCACAGCTGTGGATGACAAATGCAGACCTGGGTGTCTATTTTCAAAATTTGTGCTGCTAGATGAAACAGGCCAAGCCAGTTTTCTGGCCCTGAGGCCAAGCAGCAAGGCACAGCTTGCATCCATGGGACTAAACTTTCCCACCCAAAAAGGGGTAGCCACATCCAACCTTCCTGCTGGGGCAGATCCCCTGTCATAGCCAACATGAGCCATTCCTGGGACAGCACTAGCTGTCCTGAACCTAAACCCTGCCAGGAAGCCCGTTAGCAATGGCCATGCAGATGTGGGCAGTGCTCAGGGCCATGCTCTGACCTCGATGCACTTAGTGTAGACCCATCCTGTGCCTCAGTAACTTGTTCCCTCTTCCTTGTGTGCCAGCTGAGTACCAGACCAGTGTCCAGGAGAAGTTGCCACTCATCATCGGCTCCTCCGCGGCAGGACTGGTGTTCCTCATTGCTGTAGTCGTCATCGTTATTGTGTGCAACAGGTAGGTCTGAGTGCAGGACCCAGGGCTGGGGCCATGCAAGGGGATGGCGACTGGAGGCGGAGGGTGGCAGGGGTAGGGGAGGGCCAGGGAGGATGGGGACGGGAAGGTGAAGGGGGAAGGAGATGCCCCTGCAGTGTGTCTCTCAGCCCCAGTGGACCCGTGCTGGTGCTCAGGACTCCCTTTCTTTCCAGAAGACGGGGCTTTGAGCGTGCTGACTCTGAGTACACCGACAAGCTGCAGCATTATACCAGTGGCCACAGTACGTACCGCGGCCCCCCACCAGGCCTGGGGGTCCGCTCGCTCTTCGGTTTGTGTTCCTGTTCACTCATTCCTTGTGGTGTGCGGGGAGGGCTCAGTCCACCTAGCCGGGCAGACGTGTGCATGTGTAGACAGGAGGACCTCCATGCTGTCTAGATCCCCCACCAGTCCCCTATGATCCAGACCCCTGCCCTGCCTCGTAGAGTCCATGCTCTCCAGACCCTGGGTGCAAACCATGCGGTGACCACCTGTGCGTGCCCTACAGACCCCTGCGACATCCAACACACATCCCTCCACCTGACCCCGAAGCCTCACCCTCTTCTGCCGTGCAGCCCCTGCCACCACACCTTGTCTCGCTGCTCCGATTCCTGAGCTCTGCCCAGCCGGAGTGCTGTCCTTCTGCAGGAACCCACATGCCTCATGGTGCCTTGGCTGGAGCCCATCCCAGTGCTCCCAGTTATCCTAGTAGATATGATATATATCTATATATAGGTGTATAATACAATACATAACATGCCCTCTCTTGCAGCCTCCCTTCTTCCAACATCCTTGTGTACTGCAAGGCACTCCCTCACATCCAGCATTCCTGCTCAAGACCTCCCTGCACACCCTGCCTCAGCCCAGTGCATCCTCCTTCCCCTCCTTAACCCCTGGCCGCGTGCCCTCTGCAACGCCTTTCTCCTCCCTCACCAGAGACCTGTCGCTATAATCCTGCTTTGTTCGAATCTCAGTTGTTATTTACCTCGTGTTACACTTGCAGCTTCAGGATTTCCGTCCTTTTTCTACCTTGCTCCTGTACAGACCTGGTTCTTGCTCAGAAAATGGAAAACATCATAGAATCACATAATCACAGAATGGCGGGGGTTGGAAGGGACCTCTGGAGCTCACCCTGTCCAACCCCCTGCCAGAGCAGGGTCACCCAGAGCAGGAATGCATCGAGGCAGGTTTGGAATATCTCCAGAGAAGGAGACTCCACCACCTCTCTGGGCAGCCCATGCCAGTGCTCTGCCACCCTCACAGGAAAGAAGTTTTTCCTCTTGTTGAGATGGAATCTCCCATGTTCCAGTTTGTGCCCATTGCCCCATGTCCTGTCGCTGGGCGCCACAGAAAAGAGTGGCCCCATCCTCTTGACACCCGCCCTTTAGATATTGATAAGCGTTGATGAGATCCCCTCTCAGCCTTCTCCTCTCCAGGCTGAACAGCCCCGGGGCTCTCAGCCTTCCCTCATCAGGGAGATGCTCCAGTGCCCTGAGCATCTCCACAGCCTCCGCTGGACTCTCCAGTAGTTCCTTGTCTTTCTTCAACTGGGGGGTCCAGAACTGGACATTGGTAGGGTTTCAGCACAGGACTCACTGTTGCTTTTGCATTTACCTGGAGAACATTTCCCAAAAGGCAGGGCACTCAGCTACAGCCCTGTGCCGGAGCAGCAGCGTGTCGGCTGCGTTGCTTTAACTTCCCAGGAAAAAATGACACTCTTCAAGAAAGATTATGTAAATGCAGCTCTCGGTTGTTTGTCAGTCCGTGCTGCATGTGTAAACATACATTCACACTTTCTCCTGGGGTCTGGTGCAGAACATGACAGCTTCAGGCTGGGATGGCATTAATAGCTGTGCCTTCACAACTGTTGGAACAGGCTCGATGCCACCGGGTGCAGATGAACTGATAACGGGCCTGGGGTGCCTTTTAGCCACGCCGTCACTCAGGACACCGGTCCAAGGCACAGTCCCTGCTCAGCTCCCCAGCAGTGCTTGCTGTGGAGAGGCTACAGCTTATGGTTAGCAAATTGCCAAGGCTCAGGGAGCCTGAAGGCATTGCAGCGTCTCCCCTGAATCCTACCAGCGTCCTGCAGGTGGAGCTGGGAGTTGTGCCTCTGGTTCTGTGTTGGGCTCCTTATTTAGTGAGCTGGGAGCTCTGCTCTCCAAATATCCCCAATTTTGGAGCAAGCTGGAGGCCAGCAAAACGAGTATAGAAAGGGGAGAACTGCAGGACTGCAGGTAAGAGCTGTCCCGCGGTGTAGGTAGCGTGTGATGTGGCATCAGCAGTCCCACCTCACCAGGTCTCATGGCCACTGCCTTTCACGTAAGCATATCACCGTGTCTTCTGGTCCGCCTCGCAGGAAGAGCTTGGCTTTTGCAATTTCCCCAGTGTGCCCTACAGCTTGTCTTGGCCGTGTTGAAGCTACCATGAGGGAACCCATCCTCACACAAGGGTTATCTGTCAGGAGAACGGGGGGGCAGAGTGGCCTGTCCGTCCTGCTTGCACTGCCCCTGGCAGAGGGACAGGCACCCCCGTGGAGGAGTCAATCTGGCTTGGTTGGTGTGTCAGTAGTGCCGAGCACCTAGAGCTGCCTCCCCTACAGATCTCTATGTAGACAACCAAAAGCAGCATGTGCCTCAGTTTACATCCCAAGGCAGACCTTCACCACCTCCTGTCTTGAGCGCTGAGCCCAGGTCTCCTCCTCCACCATGCCTCTGGTGGGATGGTGTGTTGAGGAAGCAGCACGCAGAGGAGGCCCATGGAGCAGATGGTCCTCTTGCAGTATTGCAGCATGGAGAGCGTGGTGTGACATTGACGTGCCTATGCCCCATCTCACAAAAGCAAATGCTTCTCTTTCTTGTCCTCTGGATCTGCTAAAGCTGAATCCTGCTGCAGAGGATGTGTGGTTCTCTGTGGTCACTGTTTGCAGTCCTAGCTAATGATGTAGCCCTCCACTGCCCCAGCAATGACTTATGGGCCAATATTCATTATAATCCAGCTTTAATATTCCTGTGCAAACATGGGTCTGCATGTTCTTTCTCAAACTGCTTTGCTGTGTCTGCCTCATGCCCTTGATTATGCGACTTGCTGAGGTCAAAAAGACCCTCACACAAATTGGCTTCTCTTTTCCTCGGTGCCGGCCATCAGGTGTTCCATTTACATCTGTCTGTCTGACTCTCTCCCTCACCTTTATGCAGTGACTCCAGGGATGAAGATTTATATCGATCCGTTCACCTACGAAGATCCCAATGAGGCTGTCAGAGAATTTGCAAAAGAAATTGATATCTCTTGTGTCAAAATCGAGCAGGTGATTGGGGCAGGTAGGTGAATCGTGAATACCTGGCTGACCCTCAGCCGCAGTCTCCTTTGCGGTTTCAGGTTTTGGTGACGATTTAGCCTTACACGTATGGGGAAGAATAGTGTCAGTAAGGTCTTACACTTAGCCCCAGCCTAGACTAGCAGGAGCAAGCTGGTCCAGTGCTGGAGGAGCAAGCGCATCCAATGCTGGAGACAAGGAATTCCCATGTGCCCCATTGTGTCCAGCGTCCAGTGCTCCTCGCCAATGATGAGTCTACCTGAAAGGAGGTCTTTGGTGTGGAGTGAGGGAGGAAGCACAGAGCAGATAGGCGGTGGGTGGTCTGCTCAGGGGCATGCAGGGAGGGCACGGCTGGAGCCTATGGGAGCAGGGTCCCTTGGGGAGAAAGACAGAGGTCTGGGAGGCTGACAAGCCCTGACTGGTTCCCTCCCTCTCTTCACAGGGGAGTTTGGTGAGGTGTGCAGTGGGCATCTCAAGCTTCCTGGCAAAAGAGAGATCTTTGTGGCCATCAAGACCTTGAAGTCTGGTTACACGGAGAAGCAGAGAAGGGACTTCCTGAGCGAAGCCAGCATCATGGGGCAGTTCGATCACCCCAACGTCATCCACCTGGAGGGAGTGGTGACCAAGAGTTCACCGGTCATGATCATTACTGAGTTCATGGAGAATGGCTCACTGGACTCCTTCTTGCGGGTATGAGATCCCAGGAGCATGCAGACCCAGACATTGTTTTGGGCCAGAGGAGGACTGTGCCAGTGTAACAGTGCCCTCCACTGCTCAGTGTCCCCTGCCACTGGGGTAGCTGCTGCATAATCCGGAGGTCTGTGTCTCAGGAACAAAGGTGGAGGTGGCACCAAAGCTGTCATCTCTTACGTGTGTCTGTCCGCTCATGCTAGCAAAAGGCTGTGCCTACTGGTACGCCTGCACACAGATGCATTTACAACCTCTGTCTCTGTGGAGATGGAGGAACAGTCTGACGTAGCTTTAACACAGCAAGACTTCACCTCCAGCTGCTCTGTCTAAATATTTATAGGTCTGAGTTTGAAATGGTTAATTGACTGTGGGAAATAGCCTGCTTAATAGGGATAGATTGCCCCTTCTGAACCCTCCTGTGCAAGACGTGGCAGATCTGCTACTTTTGGATGACAGCAGCCATTGGTAGTGATGCCCATAGGGTGTTTGAGGGTGACTTCTAGCCCCTGTGAGCTCTCCACTCTCCATCCTCTTCCTTTGAGAGGGAACTTACTCGTGGCATAGCTGTGTCTTGACATGCGGTGTAGAAAGAGGCTACTGGCTGTTTGTTGGACCATGGCGGGCTGTGAATTTGCTCCTCTCATGTGGACTTTTCCCCTCTCTTCCCCTAAGCAAAACGACGGGCAGTTCACAGTGATCCAGCTGGTGGGCATGTTGCGGGGCATCGCGGCAGGCATGAAGTACCTGGCCGATATGAACTACGTGCACCGGGACCTGGCTGCCCGCAACATCCTGGTGAACAGCAACCTGGTCTGCAAAGTGTCCGACTTCGGCCTCTCCCGTTTTCTGGAGGACGACACCTCTGATCCCACCTACACCAGCGCATTGGTAAAGCTGCTCTTCCAGAGGGGGAGGAATGGGTGGTGAAGGAAAGAAAGAGGGAGAGGGGGAGATCCTCCCTTGACGTGGGGAGCACTATATCAGGGTGCCAACAATGGAAATAAGGAGCCTGATGGGAAAGACCAGTGGAATGAACCAAGGAAGATTTTCTCTTGCAAGGTCTGGTCCAGTTGTCCAGCAGCTGTTGATAGGCCCTATGGTCATTGCTGTGGATAGCTGAGCCTCTTCCAAACATGTCTGCAAACATATACATGTCCCCTTAGTTGGGATGACGCATTATATCCGTCCAGCATGGACTGGCCAAGGGACGCTTCCTCAGCAGATTTGTTACCAGAGCAGCAAGTCTCGATCTTTTTTTTTTTTTAACCGTCCCTGTCCAGTTGTGTTGCCCTGCTGTCTGGGAGGCCGTGATCCTTTTTGATCTCATGTCACTGGCTCAGTCCCAGGAATGACAGACTGAAGTGTGGATGCGTGCTGGGTGAAGCCCTGTGGTACTACATACTGATCTTCCAGAGTCTTTCTGAATTAGATGGAGAAACATTCCCAGAAATGGCTTCCTGATGATGTAACAGCTTCCCAGGAATACCACGGTGCCAGTGACACAAGTGCCACCAAGGACTCATGGCCTGTCTCAGGCTACAGAACGTGCATCGGGACCAAAGGATAATTTGAAGACTTGGTTGTTGTTCAGTACAATTACAACCAGGAGTGCTCATAAATACCATTGTTTGCAACGGCGTAGTGTCGCTCCACAATGATGCTCCAGGATCAATGCCTAAATACAATGCCTATGACAGGACTTAGAAATAAGTGTTGATAGAGCTGGGGCATGAACTGTAGGAAATCATCTCTCCCAGATCTTTTGAAGCTGCCAGTGATGAGATGTCTGGCATAGCTCTTAGTGAATTGTAACAGTAGTTGAATACCTAACAAACACTTAAAAATGTGCACTTTTATTCTAATCTGAAGTTCTCTAGCTTCAAACATCAACCATTCGATCTTATACGGTCATCCTATGTCTTTTAGAAACATTAGCAACTTTTATTTCTCACAACATGATCCTCACATCCAATTAATTCTCCCGTTGTTAAGCTAAACACTTGGGAGCCTCTGATGTTTACTGCTGTTTTCTATTCCTGTTATTGTGCCTGTAGCTTTTCTCCCTGTCATCTCTAATTTCTTCTTCTTGAACTGTGGGCACTGTAGCAGGACATATATTATCTATAATGATAGAATGTGCACTCACTGTAACAGAGTACCAGAAGTAATAGTATCTTCCTCTTCAAAATGCACCGTCCTCAAACATCGCAAGATGCGTGACTGGCTTTCTTACTATGATTATCCCAGAGACCTGTGTCCATGGATGGGCAACAGTCACAAACTTTGGCTTGGGAGGTTCATGCTGGACCTTAGGAAACTCTCCTTCTCCGACAGGGTGGTGAAGCTCTAGGTCAGATCACCAGAGAGGTGGGATCTCTCACTGAAGTGAGTTCCCACAGGGATCCCTCAAATATACCCAGTCTAATTTCTACTTTTTTAGCCATTTTTTAAATCCCCTGCTTGTCAGGAGGTCTGTTAAGAGTATGCCTGATGGAGAAGTCATCATGTTTGGTATGGAATGCTTGGTCTCCCCCTCTTGTGGAAAACAAAATACTTTGTCTGAGGTTTGTGGCTGTGAGAAGATTAAGGAACTTTATCTTTTTTTCATTATTCTAGCATGTATAGTGCCTGAGTCCCATTAAGTCCTAGGAGACCCTTAATAAGACATGGTAGCTATTCATTGACAAAATATAATGTTCCTTAATCTTCTCACAGCCACAAAACACAGACAATTTTGCTTATTTTTCAGCACAGGGGAAGATTTTCCCTTCAGAAGGTCCCTTGAGTTGTGCATGGCTCAAGTCCAAAGACCCTGGTGGAAAATCAGGAGGCTGCAAAGGCTTAAGCAGAGCATTGCAATCCCTGTGGTCCCATGCTGCGTATGCCACTCTTGAGCACTTTTGTGCATAACTCTTCTATGGGAGCGGTGAGTCCTGATTTTTACCGAGCTGCTGTTGCCCAGCAGGGTCACGGAAGACCCTAGTGCCCACTCAGTCCATCCCATTTTCCACCAGTGACCAAGCATGCCATTCTAAATAAGATGTTCACCCTGCCTGTCTCCAGAAACAGGCAGGTTCAAAAACTGCTGGATCATGTATATATCAACATACAGACTGACACAGGAGGACGTCAGCTCAAGAGGATGATGACTTCAAAGAGTCTACAGATGTAGAAAGCCGAAGAGGATGGTGTTCTAATTCCTTTTATTCAGCTCTGGAAATAGCTAGGTGACAGCAAAAGGATGGAGGGAGATTCAAAGGGGATCAGTTTGGATTTTTTTACATTCATAGCCATTCATTTTTCTACAAAAGGCCTTACTAGCACAAAGGGCATTTTGTCTTGCCGAAATGGCTATAGCAGTAGGCAGGTGGAAGAGCGGGCTTGTTTAATATGATGAAGAGGAGCCTGAGGGGACACCTGCAAGTGACCTGCAGTACTTGAAGGGCAGTTACAAAGAAGACAGAACCAAGCTCTTTGCAGTGGTACCAGATGATATAATAAGGGGCAATAGACAAAACCATGGCTTGGGACGTTCAAGGTGAATAAAAGGAAAAGCTTCTTCTCCAAGAGGGTGGTGCAGCCCTGGGACAATTCACCAGACAAATGGGGGGAATCATCATCCTTGAAGGTTTCCCAGACTTGGCTAGACAAGCCTGATAGTCCCGTGGTCCTTTCCTTCTAGGATTTTACCAGCATATTGGAGGCAAAGATTTGGGACACTCATCTTTTTCAGTTACTCTTGCTCTTTCTGTTACTTTGCGCTTTTTTTTCCTGCAGGGTGGGAAGATCCCAATACGGTGGACAGCACCTGAGGCAATTCAGTACCGAAAATTCACTTCTGCCAGTGATGTGTGGAGCTATGGAATAGTCATGTGGGAGGTGATGTCGTATGGCGAGCGGCCTTACTGGGATATGACCAATCAAGATGTGAGTTTTTAAGAAACAAGGAGCAGAAACACTGAAATTTGGAGCATTGCAAGGCCAAAGCATGGCTACAGCTAGACCTGGCCTGTGGCATGTCTGGAGCCTTCTCTCTTGTGGGTGACGTCTCCAAGGTCAACACCTTTGGGAGAAGTAATGGGCATAACTTTGGCTTTTGTTCTGGTCTGCTTCATTGTGTGAACATAGGGACTGTCCAACACCCACTGCAGTAGGACAGGGTTAATGTGAGTGCCCTCAGTAGTGGTAGAGAGATGCCCAGGAGGAAAGGGAGCAGGCAGGTGGAAAATGAAATGCTGCCACTGACCTGAAAGCTCCTGGAGCAGCAGGCAGATCACAGGCATTTGGTGAAAGTCTGTTATAAAGTCATAGAATGGTTTAGGTTGGAAGGGACCTTTAAAGATCATCTAGTCCAAACCCCCTGCCATGGTCAAGGACATCTTCCACTAGACGGTCATTAAATCTCCCATGGCTAGCTTGGACTGTGATGTGTAAGAAGCCAAGCAGCTTGTACACAGCTAGAAGCCAAAACCACAAGGTATTTCAGAATGTGCTTAATTTGAAATACTTTATTACTCTAATTCAGGTGGAACTGTTGTGTCCACTCCTTGCTCCCTGGGACCCAGGCAGTTTCCATGAGCCCTTGTCTCCATGCAAGGATCACCTGTGTCTGCAGTCCACACCTTTACCATAACAATGCCATTCTGCTTATTTTTCTTGACCTGATACCTGGGTGGTCAAAGCCCATCCGTCCAGTGGCAGTGAGTGCCATGCAGAGTGCTACAACTGCACATGTGTGTCCAGAAGACCCCTGTGGTGTGGGGCTCCCAGGTCTCTTGTAACATTGTCTGTCTGAAGAGCTGCCCTTCTTCATGCGGTCTTCACCTCATGAACCCACAGGATCTAACACAAAGGTCCAGGGCAGCAGGTGCTCAGAAAGCTTGTCCTCCCCCTCTGCTGCAGGCCTGGGTCTTGCAAACCTGCATGTTAACTGCATCTGCCTGGCTTCCAGCTTGTTTCAGAGCTGCCTCTGGACAGACCATTGGAAGCCTTCAGACTGCCACATCCATTTTACAAGAGGAGAGTGAGAGCCAAGCTCCCACCTGTCTCCTGCAACTCCTCATGCCCCAATGGCAAATCAGACCCTTTTCAAGTCAATATAACTCCATCTGTGCCATTTCAGGATTCTCCAGAGTGGGACAATTTCCTCCATAGTGCCTGGTGAGGAATTTATAAATTTAAGTGAGTCCCCAACACCTGGAGCAGAAGAACGATATCTTAGCACGTTTGGCGGCTCATGGCCTTCCCCCACCTCCTGGCCTACCAGAAAAGTCTTTGCATTAATTGTTTGAGCCAAAGGGAAAGGAGTTAGGAGTATGCCCTTCTCAGAAAGGACAATTCCCTTCCCGTTAAGGCTTCATTATCCCCTGCAGTTTCAAGCATTTCCTGCAGCCAGGCGTCACTGCCCTTCTCCCTGCCTCATCATCCCTCTGCACACACAGCCCTCTGCTGTCCCCCTCCCTTGTTCTCCTCTGGACCTCTTCCCTCAATGGTTTCTCCTGCCGCAACCCCTGTGCTGTGGCAGCGCTGTTTCAGCCGACAGGGATGGCAGAGCCCGTGCCGGTCTCCTCGGCGCAGCCTGCTGCGTGGCACCTGGCCCCAGCCTCTTCTCCCTCTCCTTTTGCCGTAGGACATTGCGCCCCAGAAGCTGTCACCACTTAATTGCAGCTGGTCCTCCTTGCGAATGAGCGCGTGGTGGATATTCGCTGCAGATTAGCCTCCTGACCCCGGGGTGTGAGCGCCTGGGGAGGCTGGGAGGGAGAGGAGATGGAGAGTGCAGCCTCTGCCCCCTCATTGGATGCATCTGCTGGCAGCAAGGCGGGCGGCTTGGTGGGAAATCATTCGGTCCATGCCAGAGACAAGCGCTTGATGCTTGCGTGATGATCCTCCCCAGCCCTGCTCCCCCCGTGCTTCCCCTCCGTCTCGGGTAGGTCTGCCCTCCGGAGAGCTGGGAGAGGCTAGAGCTTGCACCTCTTGGGAGAAGCCCTGAACGGGAGCCGAGAGCTGCACAAAGCACACCAGCGATGCCTCAGGTCGGACCTTCACAGGCCCAGTGGGCCATGGTCTTGTCCATCCAGGGGGGTAGAGGGGAGGGAGGACTCTCCATCTGGCACATTTTGGCAGCAGCGGTACCAGCCCCCATCTGTCTCGGGTCAGCCTGCCCAGCACCTTGGCCACACACATCAGTGTCTGGACCACTCTCCCAATCCATTCTCTGCCTGAAGCCACAGTCTGTCTTAAACCCTGGCAGATGCCCCACCTCACACCCTGGATTGCTTGTCATGGATCTGCCACCTACCCTCTCTTGGAGCAGCAGCCTTCTACTGCCGCAGCGCCTCCAGTGTCACCTCTAACAACTCTTCCCTGCTGCTGTCATAGTCCCAACTGCCCTTGATTTTCTCTCTGAAGCCTTCCTGCTCAACAATGTATTCATCATGCTGCTGTATGGGTATGGCTAGTCCTTCCCCAGAGGGTGGTACAGCCATGGGGTTGCTCATCAGACAGATTTCTGTCCTTGAAAGTATGCAAGACATGCTGGACAAAACCACGGCAGCCTTAATCACATGGTGAGAGTAACCAGAGGCATCGAGGTCCTTCCTCTGGATCCCTGAAGGAGGTTCTGTCAATCTCCCTCCCCTTTTTTATGATCACTGTGGAGAGTTGGTTATTTCAAAATGCCACTCCTGATTTGAGGGTGGTGAGGCACTGGAACAGGTTGCCCAGAGAAGTTGTTGAGGCCCCATCCCTGGAGGTGTTCAAGGCCAGGCTGGATGTGGTCTTGGGCAACCTGGTCTAGTGGGAGGTGTCCCTGCCTACGGCAGGGGGGTTGGAACTGGATGATCTTCAAGGTCCTTTCCAACCTAAACCATTCTATGATTCTATGATTTCGGTTACTACAGTATCCTCAGTTCCGCTCTTATCCTCACTTCTGTTATTCATTGCCATGCACAAGCCTGTTTCTAGTGTGCATGGCTCCTCCTGCTCGCCTTTCATTGCCCGTGCTGTGTGTATGACCATAGGATGCATAAGGCTGAGAAGGTAGGAGAAGCCTGCCTGTCACATGCCTCTGTCAGAGGAAAATATACCCCCCGAAGAAGCTGTGCAGCTCCATCCTCCTTGATTACCCAGGAGAGGACGGAGGGCTACAGGTGCAGAGTGACAGGCAGTTGGGGTTCCCCTTGAAGAAGATCTTCTAGCCCTTGTGCATGTGCTGTTGCCACTGAACATTGCAAGACCGGGCATTTTCCTAGGTCGTGTGGCGCAGTAAGGAGAGATCAAACAGGCAGCAGCCAAAGCCTTCTCGCATTGGCCCACAGAGCCGCAGCGTGGTTTAGGCAAGGCGTGATGCAACCCTTCTCTGCATGCTGTAGCAAAGTTCTCCTGTGCCTGGCTCTGCTGACCAAGGTCTTGGTGCTCCCCACTGTGTGCTTCAGTTTGCGCGTACACCGGACTGAGGGGATATGCAGCTCTGACTGCTGGCTCGGCGCACCCAGCCCCGTCCCGTGCCATGACGCTGTCGCCTGGAAGGGCTGGGTTGTTGGCAGGAGTCGAAAGGACTACTGGAGGAAGGAAAACACAGGGGAAGCTTCCCCTGTCTGTAACTCGTGAGCAGACCCTTCACTGTGTGGGGATGTTCTCCTCCCAGTAAGCTGTTGCTCTGCACTGTGTACCCATCTGAAAATATGAACCCTTCTCTCTGACTCACCTTTCTCATGTCTGGAGCTCACACATCCTTGTCAAGGTAGCCGGGATGCTCTCTTTTCCCAGATTAGGAGACTGATGGGCGTAGCTCATCACAAGGAGTCAGCAAGGCTGCGTGTGGGCTGAGCCAGGCTGGCATCACCTTACAGGATGACATGACGTGCAGAGGGCTGGGGGTTAGAGAGCAGTGCGTTGCTGCAAGAATAGGTGGCTGAGATGAAGGGCAGCAGTTAAGTGTGGGCAGAGCAGCCCCACTGCAGTATGGTTGACCCAGTCACCCTCAGGATCCAAGAAAAGGAACACTATGAATTAAATAGGTTTTATTGCCACTGTATCGATCTCTTTTTCTCCTCTTGCAGGTGATAAATGCTATCGAGCAGGACTATCGGTTGCCACCGCCTATGGATTGTCCAAATGCCCTGCACCAGCTAATGCTTGACTGTTGGCAGAAGGATCGAAACCACAGACCCAAATTTGGGCAAATTGTCAACACCTTGGATAAAATGATCCGAAATCCTAACAGCCTGAAAGCCATGGCACCTCTTTCCTCTGGGTATGTATCTTGGTCTTCCTCTTGTCCTCTGGCTTCTATTTGCGGATCTGCTGTCCTTTGCCTCCTGGTGGGCACCATCCTTGCATCTCTCTAGGCTAGCTATTTTAAAGGCAGCTTGGCCTGTGTTGTTTGGTCCTTTATAGGAAGCGCATTAAAAGATGCCATGGTCACTCTGGTCCTTCTCCTTGGACAAGTTAGATCTGGTGAACACAGACAGTACATTGGGTTGGACAGTGTGTCCTGCACAGTTGGAAGAGCATCTTGGTTTCATGTACACATGATTGCTGGATGGGTGTGGTTGCTTTGGTAGTCCAATCACACACTCAGTGGAGGCAGATAAAGCCTCATCAGGCAGAATGGTGTTTCCCTGGACTGGGTGGGGATACACCAACTTGTGGGAAGCACTGGCCTCATTATGAGAATGTACTTTCTCCCCTTGTGCAGCCAGAATTTGAGCTGCATCCCATCATCTTTGATGGCTCCTACCTCTTCTGTACAAACTGATCCAGAAAGACTTCTCTGATGCTCTACACTCAGTTGAATAGAGTGCTTTCTGGGTGGTACTTCTTAATAGGGTGTGGTGCAGGCACTGTGAATGATGCTGGTCCAGGTACCTCCAGCTGATGCAGGTTGCAGAAATGCACATGCTTGCCGCTGCTTGTTCTGCTCATTCCCCATTTCTGTGTTTCAGGATGAACCTCCCCTTACTTGACCGCACAATCCCAGATTATACCAGCTTCAACACTGTGGATGAGTGGCTGGATGCCATCAAGATGAGCCAGTACAAGGAGAGTTTTGCCAGTGCTGGGTTCACCACCTTTGACGTAGTATCTCAGATGACTGTAGAGTAAGTGCCCAGGCTTCTAGTCCCAAAGCACAAGGAAAAGTCTCAGTAGTTTAACAGCAATTGGTTGTTATTGAATTAGTTTTTATTTTCACGTGATGTAGTTTTAATTTTATAGAATTTGTCGCTTTGTGGACCCGCTTCTAGTCTGTTCAGTTCCTGCAGAACTACTCTGTCCTGCAGGCTCTATCTTGTCTCCAGACTGTGTCTGTCTGTCACTCTGTATCTGCAGAATTCATTTCCACGCTATCAGGCTGCATGCCCTCACTGTGAAAATGAAAACCCCCCATGAGGGTCTCCAAAACCCCAGCATGGAACAAATGAAGGTTTCAGGCCAGCATCAGGCAATTCTCAAGCCACTCAAGAGCACCTGTAGACTCCACAGTCCTCTTGGATGTATGGTTTATTGACGATGGAGACAAGCTTGCTGCAAACAAATTTCTGCCTAAGAAAGGCCTCTGAAAGTCCAGATGGTTTCAGATTTGTTCTGAATTGTCCCGCATCCACTAAAAACATCCCTCAGTGGCAAAATTTTAGCAAGTTCTTCAGAGAAAGCAGGCAGCTGAAACCCATTCGTGGTCGTTTTTGAAAGCCCTTGGGGCTAGCTGGGGCTTTGATGCCTCTGGTGAAAGATTTGTGGTTGGTTGCAGTTAGCTTTAGAAACCCTGCCTAAGAAAGCACCAAGCGTTAAAGCCATCTGTAAGTACTACGATGTCTCAGTGCCTGGTAACCAGGAAGATTTTTGGATTTGATGCCTAATTCCACACTTTAAATCTACCGATGAATCAGAATCCATTCACGCAAACAGCCCAACTGACCTTTTCTGGCTTTTTGTTGCTATTTGCTGCCAGGAAATTCACACGGCAATTCTGGCTGTTTCAGTACATCTGCGGTACAACCCCAAGGCCCTGGGGATGATTTTGGCACACTATAGGCTGTGTTCATACAAGAAACAGAGGGTCCATAAAATCAGAAGGATAGGAAGAATAGCTTTGACCAAACTGGGACATCACACCCGCACCACAACCCAACCCTTCCTAGGCTGTGCTATTTGCAGTATCTGTAACAGCAAACAGTTCTGCAGGCAGTTCCCCCCAGCAGTCTGTTTTTTCACAGATGTGCTCAGTGTCTCTTAAATGCCACTTTTCCCAGCTCCCCACTACGTCCCTCACAATATCTGCTAAGTCCTCTCCGAGTGCCTTCATCACAGCCACAAGGGTATCCTCAGCTCATGTCCCCACCAGTTTTCACAAAGCTCCCTTCCACGTTTCTCACCTGTTTGGTTGGACATAATAAGTGAAAGAAGGAGACTCCAAGTCCTTTTTCCTTGGGAAATCATGCTGCAACGTTACTTGAAACCACCTTCTAATGTCCCCTGGTCTTTGCAGAAGTAGATAATCATGTAAGCGGAGCTGAATTGCCACAAGACACTGTTTTCTTCAAATTCGGATAGCCAGCAAAGTATAAATGTTCGCTGAAGACTGCTTCAGTTCACCAAATCCACATGTTTTCAACACTGACCTACTTGAAAGGTTTCTCACTGTATTGTCTGCAGGCTGGGACACTTGGGCCACCAAAAGATCTATGCCCAGGGTGGAAAGCTTAGAAAGCATAGGGCTGTGCAGAGCCACAGTATTATTCTGGTTTACAGACATGAGTGAAGACTTTGGGGTTTGTTACCAATCAGAACAAAAGCAAAAGTCAAAGTGCCAAACTCGTCCAAGGATGAAAATTCCCTGGCTCGGCATATCTGGCTGGGGCAGAGGAGGGAGTGGAAAGCCTCTGAGGCAGGAAAAGGAGTCACTGTGAAGGGCACTATCCTGAGTGCCAGAGATGTGTCGTGTGCTAGCAGGTTTCCAGTTGCTTTGCTGAGAAGGAGCGTGGGTGGCAGCAAAGCTGTGCCTTGGATGTTCACTGTCACACTGATCTCAGAGGGCATGGGCTGAAGCATGCTCCAGTGGTGGTCTCCAATTGGTTACCACCAGCCAGAATGTGTAAATCTGTGGCACGCCCACTCCCAGCTTTCTTTCTTCATCCTCCTTTTGTTTGACCAAAGAGACGAAGGTTTAAGCAAACTGTAAAGCAAACATACAAGCTTAAGTGCCTTTCACGCTAGAGGATTTTCTTCCACCTTTCCTTGGAGCTGCTGTTCACCCTTCTTTGCCCATTGACTTTTACTCCAAAACAGGCAAGGGTTTTGCCACTCTTCCCCTTAAAAGTCTATTCCTAACATTTCTATTGCCTAAGTAGAAAAGGCAACTGAAAATCCTTAGAGTCAGGTACGGGACACATCTCATGAATGCCATTCCCTGATCAGAAGAATTCATGACTGAGATGTGTCCACCAAGAGGGAGATGAGTGGCAAACTCAGCTGGAGTGACCGCAGATAGGACCAACGCAGAGTCACAGTCATGCTTTTGGCATGACCTTATTTTTCCCAGATGCCTAATATCTATAAAAAATAGCAGCAGTGCAAAAATTAGATTCCCATAATTTAGCAAAGGGAAACTGCCCTTAGGGACAAGGGAGCAGAACAGAGCTGGCAGATCTTAAAGGATGCTTTCCATAGAGCACAAGAGCTCTCAATCCCCGGGTGTAAGAAATCAGGAAAGAAAGGCAAGAGACCAGCGTGGCTGAGTCGAGACCTGCTGGTCAAACTAAAGGGCAAGCAGGAGATGCACAGGCAGTGGAAGCAGGGACAGGTATCCTGGGAAGAGTATAGGTACACTGTCCGGTTCTATAATGATGGGGTCAGGAAGGCCAAGGTGCGGCTGGACCTGAACTTGACACGGGCCCAAAGAATAATAAGAAGGGTTTCAGGTATGTCAGCCAGAAAAGGAAGGTCAAAGAAAGCGTACCCTGCCTAAAGAGCAAGACTGGCAAACTGGTAACAACGGACTAGGAGAAGGCTGAGGTACCCAACAACTTTTTTGCCTCACCCTTCACTGGCAGCCTCTCTCCCCACACCTCTTAAGTGGATGGGCCACAAGACAGGGACTGGGTGAGCAAAGTACCACCGTGAGAGAAGATCAGGTTCATAACCACCTGAGGAACCTGAACATACAGAAGTCTATGGGACTGACCAACCTAGTGGCCTTCTGTGATGGAGTGACTCCATCAGTGGACAAGGGAAGAGCTATGAATGTTGTCTGTCTGGACTTCTGTAAGGCCTTTGACACGGTCCCCCACAACACCTTTCTCTCTAAATTGGAGAGATATGGATTTGATGGGTGGACTGTTAGGTGGATGAGGAATCAATTGGATGTTCCCATCCAGAGGATAGTGGTCAATGGCTCAATGTCCAGATGAAGATCGGTGATAAGTGGTGTCTGTATTTGGACCAGTACTGTTCAATATCTTCATCAATGACATAGACAGTGAGATCAAGGGCACCGTCAGCAACAGCAAGCTGAGTGGTGCAGTTAACACACCCGAGGGATGGGATGCCATCCAGAGGGACCTGGACAAGCTCAAGAAGTGGGCCTGTGTGAACCTTACAAGGTTCAATAAGGCCAAGTGCAAGGTCACGCACATGGACTGGGGCAATCCCCAGTATCAGTACAGGCTGGGGAATGAAGGTATTGAGAGCAACCCTGGGGAGAAGGACTTGGGGGTACTGGTGGATAAAAAGCTGGACATGAGCCAGCAATACACACTTGCAGCCCAGAAAGCCAATGGTATCCTGGGCTGCATCAAAAACATCATGGCCAGCAGGTCAAGGGAGGTGATTCTGCCCCTGTACTCCGCTCTCGTGAGACCCCACCTGGAGTACTGCATTCAGCTCTGGGGCCCCCAACATAAGAAGGACATGGACCTGTTGGAGTGGGGCCAGAGGAGGCCACGGAGATGCTCCGAGGGATGGAGCACCTCTCCTCTGAGTACAGGCTGAGAGAGTTGGGGTTGTTCAGCCTGGAGAAGAGAAGGCTCCGGGGACACCTTATTGTGGCCTTTCAGTATTAAAGGGGGTCTACAGGAGAGCTGGGGAAGGACTTTTTAGCGGGGCCTGTAGCAATAGCACAAGGAGCAATGGTTTTAAACTAAAATTTTAGACTAGATATAAAGAAGAAATTGTTTACGATGACGGTGGTGAAACACAAGCCAGCAGTGTGCCCAGGCAGCCAAGAAGGCCAACACCATCCTGGCCTGCATCAGGAATAGTGTGGTGAGCCGGACTAGGGAAGTAATCATCCCCCTGTACTCAGCACTGGTGAGGCCTCACCTCGAGTACTGTGTTCAGTTTTGGGCCCCTCACTGCAAGAAGGACATTGAGGTGTTGGAGCGTGTCCAGAGAAGGGCTACAAAGCTGGTGAAGGGTCTGGAAGACAAACCTTATGAGGAACGACTGAGGGATCTGGGGTTGTTTAGCCTGGAGAATAGGAGGCTGAGGGGAGACCTTATCACCCTCTACAACTACCTGAAAGGAGGTTTTAGAGAGATGGGAGCTGACCTCTTTTCCCTGGTGACAAGTGATAGGACAAGAGGAAATGGGTTCAAGTTATGTCAGGGCAGGTTTAGATTGGATATTAGGAAGCATTTTTTCACTGAAAGGGTTATTAAACATTGGAATAGGCTGCCCAGAGAGGTGGTGGATTCACCATCCCTGGAGGTGTTTAAGAAAAGGGTAGATGAGGTGCTTAGGGACATGGTTTAGATAGAAGTGGTGGTGTTTTTATCAGGGTAGGTTAACGGTTGGACTTGATGATCTTAAAGGTCCCTTCCAACCTCACTAATTCTATGATTCTATGATGTGCCATCCCTGGAAACATTCAAGGTCAGGTTGGATGGGTCTCTGGGCAACCTGATCTAGTTGAAAATGTCCCTGCTTATAGCAGGGGAGGGTAGATTAGATAGCCTTTAAAGGTCCCTTCTGACCCAAACTATTGATCCTATGATTCGATGTTTCTAAGTAGCATAAGTTTATCACTTCATGGCCTCATCAGATCAAAGCAGAAGTAGCAAGAACAGCCATCATCTGCACAGGGGGAATGATATTCACACTGATGAGGGTGCAGCACATCCTGTTCATATGTCTCCAGGGATGGAAAAAATGGGTTACTGTGTCACAGAATGAGAGAGAGAATCCAAACGTGTGAAGAAAGAAACAAAATGATACAAGAGGAGAAAACCTAAGGCTTTACAAAAAAAATTCACTTACAAGCAGTGAGCAGAGCCTGTGGTAATTGGTTTCACGCTCTCTGTTGAGGCTTCCTGTACTCTGGGGGTGCTGCAGGTAGGTAACAAATGCAAAGGCTGGGAGGATAAACAAGGAAGAGTCAAAGAGAAAGAACAGAGGTTTCACCAGGTTTGCATGCATTTGTTGCATTCATGGAATAAATCTATGGAAACTTCAGCTCCCTACACACCACCCTCATACATGGGCTTGTCAGAAAATGTCTTCTGATATTTATGCAATGTTTGTTTCTTTTCCTCCCAAAGGGACATTCTGCGAGTTGGGGTCACTTTAGCAGGACATCAGAAGAAAATTCTGAACAGTATCCAGGTGATGAGAGCACAGATGAACCAAATTCAGTCTGTGGAGGTTTGATAGCTACATGTCCTCCTACTCCTCTTCCTTGAGGCCCTGCTCCCCTTTGCCCTGTATGTCCGAGCTCTAGGTCTTGAGTGTTCTGCATGGACCAGAGACCGGCAGCTGCTCTGAGGATCATGGCAACAGGAAGAAATGCCCTGTCATCAATAATGAGAAGTCGCCAAGAGCTTCTAGAATTTAAGCAATGGAAAAAGGGAACAAAAAAAAGACAACTATTTTAAAATAAACAACTATGAAATATTTTTAAATAATAATAAAGCAATTGCATTCTTGAAAAGGGCTCCAAGACCAATGGGAGTCTCCAAAGGAAGAGAAAAGAGCAGCTTAATCTATTTCCTCTTGCACAAGGATGCTGCAGATGGGCCCAGACACCGCTGGAGCAATGAGACTTTTTCAAGAAGATGAATGCAAAGAAAGGTCACAAAAAGCACTTCTCTTTCTCACGTGGGATGGTGGCTCTGGGAATGTCCTGCAGCCAGCAGTCCTTCCTGAAAGCCTCTGTTAGCAAATCAAGGGGGAGAGAGAGCTGAAGCTCTTTGGTGCTGTGGAACCAAGTGCATCTCAGAAATTGATGGACTTCTTCAAAAACTGAAGACTCTTTTTTTTTTTAAATAAATAAACTGAGACTAGAAGAGGCTGTTTCCGACAAATGAGAAGGAATCTGTAACGCTTGGGGGGGGGTGGGGATGGGGAAAAACAATCCTTTTTACATCTCTTATTTTCTTTTGTCATGGAACAGTTTTGTGAGTGACAGTTTCCCAAGGGTCCGTCCATCCACCCTCCAATGGCATCATTGTCTCATACATATCATATGCACAAGACTTTTAGTGATGGCCACACTAGATGCCAATGATCTTTTCCCAGAAGACTTCCCAAGTACAGTATGTAGTAGTTTTTGATTACAAATGCTGACGTGTACCTTTATTTTTCGGTTGTCATTGTTGGGAGATTTGTCCTTTTGCCTTGTTTTGTTAACACCAGTTTGTGAGTTTGGGGTTGGAAATTTTTGGTTGGTTGTTTTTTTTTTATAATGAAAAAGAAATGACATCTCCAAGCATCATATCACTCAAGAACTTAAATCCCTTCCCTGTGGAAGGAAAAATTGCAGCTTATTGACAATGTGCCAGGAGAAAAATTTTTTTATATGCACATTTCCTCCCTTTTGGTTGGTTGTTATTTTGCAATTTGTCATGGCCTGACAGATGTTCCTAACTGTTGGGTTTCTAGTTGTTCTCCGAGATGAAAGGACCACCTGCTCAATTCAGGGTTGCTGGTGCAAGGGTGAGCAGCATCACAGAGGGTTTGCCAGGGAGGGGAGGGTTGCAGGGGGGAGGGAAAGACGGTGGGGCAGATGGGTTGTGGTGGGGGATGATGACTCCACAGCTGGCTGTCAGAGCCCTTTGGAAATACCTGACTGCTTAGGAAGGTGTCAGATTGGTGCATGTACCACTGAAAGGCAGCGTAAGCCTGGTCCTCTAAGAGGAGCTTGCAGCACGTGGTTTCTTGGAGTCTGAATTGTGTTAGCTGCCAGGTTGTGGATGGTTCACTACAGTAACCAAACTCCGCAGATGTGCTCCGTGCACTTTGGGGACCCAGTCCCTTCGTTAGACGACACGTGGGGGCTCTGAGCCAGCTTCAGTCTCAGCCAGTCGCCTCAAGGAGAGCCTGGGACAGCAAAGGCAAAAACTCTGATCTGGTAGCCCGGGTCTCCGGGGGCAGAATGCTGTGGTTGAAGTTGAATGGTCAATCAGTGGATTTATAAATAACTCAAATAAATACTTTAGTTACTGACCAGGTCTTCGGTATGTGTAAATACCACCAACCAAGCGCAGGGGGGTACAAATGAGAATTGGGCTTGTTCTCCCTGTTCAGCACCACCTTTTAAACATGCCTACCACCACCCACCTCTGGCCACGTGTGGCATATCTCCACACATCTCCTGGCCATGGCTAGCATAACTTGTGTTTATACGCCCTTGTCTGACATCGCCATGTCATTCGTAGGGTCCTCCACTCGTTTTCAGCAGCATGCAGTGTTGAAGGCGTGTTCATTGGGACCCGGTTTGCTGCATTTCGCAGGAGCTGAATCCAAGAGGAAGTGTGTCTGCTGTGGGTAAAACTCGCAAGCTGTCTAGACCTCTTGTGGCCAGACATCATCTCCCAATACTGCTTGTAAAATGTGAGGTCATTTATCAAATACCTAGCATTTTCCACTTGTAGGCCAGATCCAGCAACGAAGCACTTAAGAGTGGCAGCAGACCGTTCCCCACAAGTGAGAGTTACTTCTCTGCTTAGCTCTTGCACTGTCCCAGTGTTTGGTGCACAGCTTCAGCAGCAGGGGCCTTAACTGGAGGAATTTTCCCTCCAGCCCCTATTCATCTGAAATCTCTAATGCAGGATTGTATTTTCATTTGCATATAGTACTTCCCTGTTCTTGCATCCGAAAGTGCATCTGTAGTTGTGTGAACATCAGTAGCAGGTGTGTGCTGGGTAAACAGGGACATATTCTGCACTCGTTGTCCCCACTGCATCCTCTCTGACAGTGATGCCATTGCCCCGCATCTCTTTCAAATATGATGTAGAGAGAGTGAGGGGTGAGTGGACTATAGGCTTGTTGCATGCAGGTACTGCCTGGACGTAATCAGCTTTCTGTCCTATATCCAGCCTGTTGTAACCTGTGTATCTAGCAATGGGATGCTCTTAACGCCCTTGCATTTAAAAAGCACTGCTCCTGAAAATGGACTCAACTTTTAAAGAGCAGCATGCAGAAATCGATGGTGTCGACTAAACCACACGAAGTGCTTGCACAGGGCACACAGGGGAACGAAGCTTCTCCGTGAACTCTGTCCTGTAGAAGCGCGGAGCAGTAGTGAGAACTGCTCCCGTGGTGTGTCTCCATCTCACACTGTAGCTGCTGTATTTTAACAAGGAACGGTTGTCAGTCTTTCCCAAAGGCATGTCTGAAGCTGTTTGGTGGCAGTCCAGGGTGAGGCAAGCACAGTGCTGTGCCAAGTTGTCTAGCCACAGCCAACCGGCTACTTTATGGACAAGGGAGCTTTGCAAGGAGAGCTGTCTCTCTAGAAAATTCACCAGCAAATTCCTGTGGGGCAGCCATGTGGAAGTGGCACATGATGCCCTTCAGTTGTCTTTCCCAGACAATTCTTGACTGTTCTTTGCCATCCCTTACCTTCCTGCAGACACTAAGGAGGAGCAATCGACAGGCAGCATCCCTTCAGAGCCAGTCATTATTAGACAGGGCTTGGAAGGGCACTTCAGGTCTTCTTCATTTGGAGACATTTTGTCTTAATGCACTGAATCTCCTTGCTGGCTAGCATTATACACATCTACCTACCAGACCCAACCCACTGTGAAGGATGGGACCATACCAAGCTCAGTGCCACAACTCGCCAAAGCCGCGGCAGCTGTCTGCAGGACAGAGAAAGCACATCCTTGTCTCTTCTTCTGACCAAAAATTACATGGTGTTGGTACTAAAAGTAACACATTCCCATCTGTTTATACCAGGCATCGCTGTGACATCTGTCTGTATTTGGCTGTGTAAGACTAATGGAAGACTGGACCTAAAATAGAAATAACCCATAAAACACTGCGATTTTCTGCATCCCTCAGGCTCTCCTGGGAGCACGAGGAACCAAGTTCCTGTAAAGTACTTTGGTTGTAAATGCCACTGGAGCATGCTCCAGTGGAGGGCAGAGTCACTGAAGTGACTTTAACATATTTATTTCATGGGTATCAGATGTACTGCTATGATATATGAGTCTTAATGGCGAAATTCAGCTTCACGGGGAGAACATGTAACAAGGGAAAAGGCACTTGCTAACATTGACACTGTGAAATACTGTTGTGCATGTGCATGTGTGCATGTGTGAATACTTAACAAAAATTATCACAATGAGATTTTCAGGCAGCTTGTTGCAATTTTCACATTTCCCCTCCACCTGTCAAGCTACCTCCCAGACTTGCCCTTCTCCTCCTGTGTTTCCCACTGCCATTTGCTGCTGAGGGTCACCCGTGTCTGGTGACGGCAGTCGGTAGGAGACCTGAGCAGGATCCTAGGTTGAAAATACCGTTGGTTGGCCAGTGATAAGGTCAAATCATGCAGAGCGTCGTGGGCCAGAGTGGAGAATAGTAAAAGGTTAAAATATATTTGGTGGGTCATTTTCAACTGTTGCCACAAGCCCTGTACCTGGAATGAACAGCACAGGGGTGTGCCAGGCAAAAGGAAAAACAAACTCGTAAGACACAGCACTGCCATGAGGGATGAGTTGCCCTTGCCAGCTGTGGGGACACAGAAACAGGGCACTATGAACTGCACTCCCCCTCCCCAAATTACCTTCCCCCCTCCCCAGTAAAATCTCAGAACTACCTTTCATAAACTTAATGGAGTTCTGTGGTTTTCAGCATCTGAGGAGCTGCTTGCTACAGTCCAGCTTCTCCTCTCCATAGTATCCTGGCTACCGAGCAGTAGCTTTCAATGGCAGCAATCCACGCACAGGGCTTCCGTGTGATCTGGGTAAATGTGGCTCTCACAGGCTTACCAGTTATGCAGTATTAATTTAGTACTGTAATTCAAATGCAGAGTTTTATCCCACAGGTCCATGGCAGTCATTATATAGCAGAGTCATCTTGTTGGCATCGTTGGACCGGTATGCACTAGTGTTAGTGAGAAGAGAACCATGTGCAGGGAAGCGTATAAAATAGTACAACCACGTGCAAGGCCGGGGAGAAAGCAGCGCTACATCTTCACGTAGCTCTGGCTTGGAAGGTCTGCTGTAAAGGGACTCTTGGCCGGCTACATAGCAGGATCCTGCGGTCTTCACGGACTGCTTACACACTATGCAGTAGTTGCCTCCTGGTTTGGCATGTCATGAACTAAGGAGAGAGGATATTTTATCAGTATTAGGTGCTGGCTGTACTAATAATGCCTTTCCCTTGAAATTGTTCTTTGAATTGGTGTTAAAGGAAAGGTTCTTTTCCAGTAATCATCACACAGGCTGCAGATCAGCAGGGGCCCGTAGAGAAAAACTCTTGGTGGGTTTGAGCAGTCGAGAAAACTTGTTATATTTTCCAAGCTGAAACCTGGAGTCAGGGCTTGGACTCTGCTGCAACATCAACAGTTGTATCCTCTGATGATATAATAAATCTGTGGCTGCCTTGGATGTATGAATCCAGAGTGTCTGGAAGCATCAGTGTTGTCTGGTTTGTTTTAGTGGAGTCTACTTGTTTAATGCATTTCATCTTCCTTCCTGTGTGTCTAACTTGAGGCTAATTTAATGCAGGTCTTTTTCCATCTTCAGAAATGTTACATACTTACTAGTTCTTCACATACAGGATTCAGCATTTCCTCCTTCAAAGTTACATGAGCAACTAATGTAGTACCAACTTCATTTTTATATTCTGCTGGCAGTTATCCAATGCCATTAAAGGCATCCTAAAAATTATCTTCCTTGCTGTGTTCCCCTCGTTTTACACCACAATCTCTTGGTGAACTGGTGTTTGACATGCTTTCAGCTATAGGACCAATAGTTCTTTATATCAATCAGTTAAGCCAAATGACATGTCCTCAGAGTTGCATCATCTGAGCGGTCCCTGCTTGTAGGCAACACAACCACATTCTGTCCTGGAGCTCTAGTGTGTGACTTGAGCACTGGGCCCATCTGCTTGTTCCACCGTGTTCACAATTCAGTGAGATTCTGCCACTTGACTGTCTCATGAGTAATTCCCACCAAAAAATTCTCTTCTGTATTGCTGATTCCATCTTGTCATTGCTGAGAGCTGCTAGAATCCTCCTACTATGGAGAATATACATGGTTTTTTATCTTCAGTCACATTTTGGCCTTGTGTTTAGACTACTCCAGGATGACTTTGCCCTTCCCAAAGACAGGACACAACTTTGGTCTGTGTTTGCTTCCATACGTGTTGCAATCTTCCATAGTTCTAGAAAACTCCCTGCACTCTGCAAATATTTTCTGGAAATTACCTTTGCTGCTCTCCCTCTGTTATTCCTGCCAACTCCACTGACAAATGTTAGTTATTTGAAGAAATTTGGGACTGGAAGCAAGAAGTCCTCTCTCTCCACAAATCTTTGATTGTCTTAATCTGCATTCTCAGCTGTCTCACAATTGATTCAGCAGTCTCTCTACCTTTTTTTCTCTATTCTGCAAAAAATTTTCCTGCAGTCCTGTGCTTTGTCCCACTTCTGCAGCACTGTCTGATCACTGACTTGCTCACTCCAACCAGACTCTTAGATTTTTGTAGTACCCCTGATTGCCATTCCTGCAAACAAGCCACAAGACTTGACCTTGCGTGCCTCATTTTTTTTTCAGGAACTCCATTTTGCCTTCATGAAAAAAGAACAACAAATGTTTGGTCGATCCTTTTCCAGTTCTTTCATTCCACTAAATTTCAGGAATTTTTCAGTTGCCTCCACTGTAGCTTCTACTTCTACCTCTAAGGTCAGTCTTCAGTTCCTGCAGAGATGTTATGCTGTATGCTTTGATGATTCCTACTAAGTCTAGGAGGAAAGGATTAAATTTTGTCAAGTCTTTAATAGCCAAACAGCTACGTTAGCAAAGCCTAATGGAAGGAGTTCAAGGAGGACTAGGGGGAAGCATGTTGTTCTAAGCTGACAGTCAAATCACCCTTTTCCCCAAATTGCCTTTCTTCTGCACTTCCAGCTGACTGGCTCCAGTTCGTGGTGAGCGAGCTGGTTTGTGAGTCTGGGAGATGGAGGTTGACAAAAGCACCATACCCCAGCTGAACAGTGCCTCTCAGGCATCGTGAACAGCAGCCTGAGACAGATGGAGTGGCAAATCCACACCCTTGCTTGGCCTTTGCTGGTGGAGAATAAATGTGAAGTCTTTGATTGCTAACAATTACTAGCACTCATTAGCCTTCACACAAGAATGTTGTTATGAGCCAGTAAGTCTCTGACATGCTGGCTTCTCGAATGCTGGTGATTCTTTTGTTCTCCTGAACTCAAAAGGGGTACACAGAAACTAAGAAATATACAGATATGGGACTCAGGAATAGCCAAAAGTCTTTGGGAGGTGTAAAAGATAAATAGATTTTGACTCCTGTTCTGTCAGAGGTAAACCGTGATGATAAAACAAAAGTCATGCCATTAAATCAGAAAAGATGTAAGGTGAATAAGTAGCAGTCACTATTTCTCACAACAAAAGCACTAAGGCAGGTAAAGCAGAATATTCTTTGGCGCAAAGCACAATGATTGAAGGGTAGAACGTGTTGCTGGAGCATGTTGATCCCAAGCATTAGATGGATTCAAAAGATGACTGGACAAATTTGTGAAAGAATAGTCTCCTCAACACAAAAATACCTCTTCCAGTTTTTCTGGCTCATGGATGCTAGGGGGCATGGGGTGTGTAACAGCATTCCTACAGCACCTCTTTTATAAGATCATATTCTTGGGACTGACATGTTTTAAATCTCATAAAAGTCCAAACACTCTATCAAGCATCATTGATTTTCCATTTTTCACTCTTTCTGGTGAAGGATTTCTCTGTGGAGCCAGAGGGCTTCCCATGTCAGAGGAAACCACATGCTTCCTCCTCCCAGTTCCCTTTGTAACACAAGGCATCCCTGAGGCTTAGGGCTGCTGTGTGTCACCAGTGCCTCAACCAGCAGTAATGGCACAAAGAGGGAGAGTGTCCTGGTGGTCCATCATGCTCTGGATGTGGAAGCTCTCTATGGAAGCATCCTTGCCTCAAACTTTCTTTTATGATTTGGAGAAGCTTATGCACAGAGGGGGCTCCTGTGGTAAGGAGAGGTCCCTTTCCTTCTTTCTTCTGCTTTGTTTCCAAGAGTGACCCTATTGCCCCTCCACATTGGAGGTTGGCTCAGTCTTCATGAGCAGTTGCTGCTGGTTGCTTGGGTGTCTAACTGTGAATCCCAATGGACCCACGAGAGCTGCCTCAAAGATGAAAATGCAGGAAAGGAGCCTGGGACAAGCTTCTAAAATGGGCAAAGAGATCTTGGTGCTATGGAGAGATTCAGGGCTGGGCTGGGTGCATGCAGTGAAATCCCAGAGGCACCCCAGAGCAGGCACTGAGTGTTGGGGGCTCCAGGACAACATACGGACAGGTATTAAGTGCAAGGTTCAGTTGTGAGTGCTGGCCCAGCTCTGAAGCTGAATTTGTTCTTCATGTCCTGGGACAACTTAGATCCAGACAAAAAAAAAAAAACAACCTTCTGTTGCTTAGGCTACCTTGATGGCATAAGTGAAAAGCTATTTGACAAAGGCAGTGATTCATTTCCCACTGCAGAGGAGCTCAGGAATGTGGAGATGGGCCTGTCTGGAGCAGAAGGGGTCCCTGGCTGTGTAGTCCTTGGACCCCTGTAGACCCTTGTAAGTTGTAAGAGGCCAGGGGAGGGACACAGTGTTTGGTGTACTTGTGTTTCTTGCTTGTCCCCCTCTGGGCTCTGACCTCCAGTAGGGGCTGGAAGTGAGAGGACCAGTGTATTTCTAGCTGACGATTTTATAAGCTTTCTGATGGTTCTTTTTTTTTTTTTTCTCTGAAAATCCCAGCTCCTGTGTTTGTGATCCCAGGATCACAGCTGTTATTGTAGGACAACCCAACCCTCATGTGAGGAAACCAAGTTGCAGGGCTATGGGTTTCATATTGGCCAGCCCAGCTTCTAGTGACCACTGTATCTGTTCCCACCATACCTGAGCACCTCACAGCCTGTAAAGCACATGTCCTAGAGGCAAGCCAAAGCTTTCCGCAGGATTGACATACTGGCAGCCTGACATACTGACATAAAGACTGGCAGCCACAAAGAAGTTAGGGTACAATTCCTGTTTAATCAGCTGAGTTCAAACTGTAGGAGTTCCCAAAATACTGCAGTGTTTCTGGAGTAGCAACTTGCTCAGGGTCACACAGTCACATTGTGGTTAGGTCCCTCAGGCCAGTAGAAGTACTGTCTATCTTGCCTTCAAGCTCCAGAGTGTTCTTCCAAGCTGTTCAACAGGAGAAGGAAGTGAGATACCCCAGCTAACCCTACTCAGGATAAGCCATGTGCAGAGTGGACAGACAAGTCTGATCACCACTTGGCCCATCGAACAGTGAGACGATCTGGGCAGCAAAATACCTGGCTTGAGCAGGGATGGAAGGAAAGACTCTCTGGAGGGTGAGGGAGTTGGAGACACTAAACATGAGCATGGGCTCTCAGACAACTGCAATTTGTGGGTGCCTTGACATGTGCCCCTTCTGTAAGGAGAGCAATCCTTGGCGCACACATCTCCAGTGTGCCAGGCTTTGGTCCTTCTCCAAGATCATCCAGATTCTCCTGCTGAGGTCCTGGCTTTACTTCTCCCCTCTTCGTAATGGCCCTCCTGCACCAAGACCACACATCACAGCACACCCCTTGCAGTCCTGCTGGAGCTGGAGGGGGAGAAATCAGGGACTGGGGGTTTGCATCTGTTCCTTCACTTGTGTATCCAAGCATAGACCCCTGCATTGGGGTGCATTCTGCTGGATGCCCGCCTTCAGTGACATCTCTATCCACTTTTCAGCCTGTGGCCCTTGCACCCTTTTCTTTTTTTATTGCTGGCCCTACATCATCAGCTGTCTGTTTTCTGCATTGTTTCTCTGCCTTCTGTCCCTTCCTCAGCATAGGAGGGCTCGGTGGTTTTTTAAGGTTTGGGCCATCACCAGGGATTCCCTTCCTTGGAGCTGGCTCAGCACGTCTCTGCAGGGAACCTGTTTTTATCTACATTTCTTCCCATGAAAACATCCCCCTTCTGCCTGTCTGTCTTCCTCCTTTTTCTCCCTGGAAACATCAGCCACCTCTCATTCCAGACCTTCCTGAATAAAGAAGTAGAAAGTTGTACAAAAGCAAGGCAGGTGTGTCAGGATCCTTGGTCAATGTTCCCATGGAATAGTTCAGGGAAAAGGGTCCAACCCTGCCTCTTACTCACAGATAAATGACCATGCCCATCAGTCTGAGGACACGTTTTCCATTCCCAGGTCTGCTTTGGAAAGGCTTTGCTGGCCTTGTGTCGCTCCATGCCATGCCGTCTCTTTTGGATGGGCTGTGAAGTCAGTCTATCCAGGCATGCTTTGAGGCCCCATTTTAAGTTTTGTGGGAGTGTTCAAGCGCTCGAAGCCAGAGCCAAGCAGTAGCAGTTCCTGCTGGAAAAATGAGCCTTGTCTTTCAAAGCACTGTCCCAAGTAAAGCTGTGATCCCCACTCACTTAGCCAAGCTGTGGTCTGAGAGGTGGTGGGGTGCCTGACACAGGTGAGTTGCAACTAGGAGCTCAAAGAGGTGAGCCGGGCACAGATCGTCAAACTGCCCTCTGCAGCCCCAGATGTCATATATCAATGGGCTTCTGAGGAACTGAAGAGCCAACATAGCTGTCCATGTTTCTATTTTTCAAAGAGTCCTTGTAGGAAAGATCTTTTCCTAGCTCAGAGACTAAAGCCCAGGTCAGCAATACGAGGGAGAAAGCGAGAAGGTCCTGGAGGGAAGGAAGTTTTATGCTGAGGTGTGAAAGGTGAGATGGGGAGGTGGCAGTAATGTAGTAGGGAAGAGAGTGGTTGAGCACTGGGGCAACAAATTCTCTTGCCTGTCAGGGCATTGGATCGCTGTGGTTTGCTTGTATGTCTCCTCCAACATGACAAGGTGTCAAGCCGTCAGCTTTCACTGGAAGATTTGTGGAGGAGTTGCCTATGTCATAGGGAAGTTTTGTAGGGAGAGGAAGTTTTGCTGGGCTCTGACCTCCATGTCACGGCTTTAGGAGGAGCTGCCAGTATAGGATGGGGAAATTACATGTATCCGTCAACTGCCCAAAGACAAGTGTGTCTAGTCAATGCTACATCTCGTCATCCCCCTAACACTAGTCCAAGTACACATCAGCTGGGCTCCAGGGGCATCCCCAACCCTGGTTTCCTACTGTTCGTCATCCTGTATGTTGGCCATGGACCTGTGGACAATGTAACACTTTTCATGACAGTATTTGTATTTTTTTAATTGTGAATGGGGAGATAGTGTGCAGGTCCTTGTTACACAGGGATGTGTCTTCCATTCAGACCAGGGCTTCCCCTGGCTTCGTCAGATGTCTTTCGATGTTACTGAGAAAAATAAAGAAAGAAATAAATCAGATGTATTTATAAAGGAAACAGAAACCCGCTGCTCCAATGCCTTTGTAGGAGTATTTTTAACAAAACATTTTTTCAAAATAAATGTGAATTGTAAAGTTTAAAGCATTTGCTTGTGGCTTTCTTTTCTAGGTGCTTCATCCAACTTTTGCCCTTCCCAATAATCCTGCTCATGTGTAAATATTATTGTAGACAAACTTGATGGATATCGATCCCTTAGAGAGAGGAAAACATGCCCCAAACTTGTTTAGTGCCTGGGAAATAACTTCAAGCTATCACTGTTATCCTGCTTAAACCATTTAGTCTTAATAATGAATTGACAAATGTAGCCATTTGCTCCACTTGTAAATTATCCAGAAGAACACTTTGTTTGTCATTAACTTGTTCTTTATTTAAAAGATGCTACAAATTTATATGTGCACATGTTTGAGTATTTGAACTTATGATTGCCGTGATGATTTTGCTTGGTCTTCATTATTCATGGAGCAAAAAGGGCTATCTCAGTACTGTGACATTTCAGCTGCCCAATGCATTAACAAACAATTGTAAACAGGAGGAGGAAACTCAAGGCAATTCAGTGTCAAGCAACTACCTCCCAGTTTGAACCCCGTGTGGGAAGTAAATCATAGCTGGTTTAATGAGAATCCTTCTCCCTTGACAACCCTGCATGAAAAAAAAAAAAGGAAAAATCACATATGTAAATGATCATTGTAAATCAGTGAAAGGATCAAGTTCTATGGAAATGAACTCAATACTTTTATTTTAATTACTGTCTACAAATTCTTCTCTGCAGTAATCTTTCAACCCTTAAAGTCAAGCACATTGAGAGAACTAGGTGTAGTTTAGATTATCGATATAAATAATATAGCAAATAGACCGTATAGACCATTACTTGTCATAATTCAGCTGCAATAGTTTGACTCATATTAAGAACATCAATAATGTAGTTCATAATCACAGATCTATGGTGTTTGATTTTGTCATACTCCTACTTCTTTTATGAAGGAAAAAGAAAATTCTGCATGCATTTGTCAGGAGAAGCTTAGGTTTGCTTGTTTGTAACTGACGTAAATATTTCTGTAGTCATAAGACTGTACAGCTGTGTTTCAAAAGCAGGAGCTGGATGTACATCTGAATCTTCGGGTCGAGACCTGAACCTGCCAAATCCATTCTCTGCACGTGATCAATGCACAACAGTTCTGAAATATCTTGTCAACGAGAAGTACTGATGGGAAATACCAGACTGAAACCAATGAAGCTAGCAAGTCTTTCCTTTGGCTGTTAATCAGCATCTTTCCTTCTGGCACTACAAATCTTGAAATAGCCAAGCGGGGTGTAAGTTTGCCTCTTTTTCATGGGGCCCTGGAAGTTTCCTGCAGTGACAGCTCTTCCCAAGAGCCCAGGACTGATGAGCAGCCTGGGGCACAAGCCACAGGAGAAGAAGAACCATAAAAAATGGGATCACTGAGAGGGATCAAGTAGTTCTGAGCCATATGGAAGTGGGTGCAGCTGACGGTTGCCCACCCCAGACACTGACCCTCAGCCCACATACAGAACAAGCACAGAGCAGGGTCAGCAGGGTCTTGGCAAGGCAGCAAAGGCATTAACTGTCTTTCCTGTCTGAAAAGCTTACCTCCCACCCCACTGGCCTAGTTTACTAAGGAAGAGTGTTGTTTCCGTCTGGGGTGAGACACAATCTCTGTTGGAAAACTATTGAACAAATGATGGGGCCAGCATCAGCTCCCAAGAACTTTGGGCACACCTGAAATTCTTCCAAGTAAGCCACATGGTCAGCAATATTGGTGCCAGGTTGGTACATTAGTCTTGGACAGACAGTCTTCTCCTGGCTCTCCCATGACCAATTACTGTAACGAGAGCCCTCTCAGCACCCCCAGCCCTATTTTATGCATCAGATCACCCACTCATCCAAAGTATCTTTGCAATGTCCAGTGCTGCGAGGCCCTGGTCACCTGGCTTCTTCTGTCTGCACTGCGTATATGAGCCATCTGCAAACCATTAAGGGAAGCTCCTGAGCCCATAACAACTTGACAAACATGACAGAGGTGCCATTTTGCAGAATACACAGGGAGGGGGAACATTGTGCTCAAAGTCGGTAATAAATAAGTGCAATACCTTCATATAGCCACGACAAAATATCTGGCAGTGGGGAGTGGGATGATGCTGCTGTCCAAATATGAAACTGGTCTTACCTGGGCTGCTTCCAGCCTGATTCCTTGCTTTCAGAGCAAACCATCAAGAAGGAATCTCAGCTGGATAGGTCTCATGTAAAAACTTGCTCTTCCCACGCTATAAGCTCTTCCTTTTCTGACCCAGAAAAGCTGAAGCTGTTTCTGTCCTCTATGATCCATTCCCCAAATAACAGGTCTGCTTGCTGCTTTGAAAGCCAGCTGGTAAGCAAACAGCAGCCCAAAATCTCCCCAAAAGCTCCCCTGCTACACTCCATGGAGGCACACCACTGATTGCTGAGTGGTTTAGATTTCTCTCCCATCACACTGATGCAAGTCAGGCATAACTCTGGGCATCAGTGGAAAACCACTTATAGGAAACTGCTGTGTAATCAGAATCTATCATGAGTGTGTAGGGTTGCAATTTCCAAAAGTGACAGAGACCTAAAAAGTGACATTGGAGGGACATCTATCTCTACATCTCAGCTCTCCCTGCAGATGCCATCTGTTTGAGACCCACATGTGAGGTCAGTCCCCAAAGGGCTAAATCAAGATCTCTAAATCCTTTCATGATCATTTAAGCACCTACATCTCTGCCCTAGTGCCCTAGGAGATGCAGATTTCTCTGTGATTTGCTGGATCAAATCTTTGCAGAGCTCAAAACCTGTCTACTTTCCTCACCTCCTTTGCATGCACGCTTCTGGTGGCAGTAGAATGGCACCGCCTACTCACATGCTAAATGCCTTCAAGTTAGATAGAGCAGAGTCCTCCTGTCTCAGCTGGAAGGAAGACTTGACTTCAGCTTCTCCACCAAGTGTGAAGCATGATGGCCACGGGCCCATTTGTGGAGTCGGTTTTACCTTTCATAATCAAGTCGACCTTGAAGGACAGCCTTCAACTTCAGAATGGTTTCCATGTAATCCCAATTGAGTTTCTCTTCCCAGACATCAGGATCTGGTGATCTTTCCGATTTCATCTGCAGTAATGAACCCTCAGCATGTGTTAATATTTGTGATAGTCTGAGGCACGGTTCCCTGAGAAGATCACAGACACGGTACTTAGTGGGTGTCTTAGGACCTCCTTACACCCATGCCACAACTTATGTGGTTGATGTTTTCTGCAATTATCAATTTCTGTCAAGGTCTTCACAGCCTCATTCAGGGTCATGTCTTCTCTGTGTAAAGGAAAGTGTGTAGGAGGGCAATTGTGTCTGAAGCTCAGCGCACATTGAAACTGCCATCTCTGAAGTTGCAACAATATCTGCAGTACTGGTTTATCAGAAAGGATTTCTTTCTTGCTAGCAGATGCATCATACTGTCTGCTCTGAATATTTTATGTTTGTGTACCCGTTTCAGTCCTGTGGTTTTGTATGGATTATTTCTCTCTGATTTCATCTCAGGATTCCTTTAATTTACTGCTGAAAGCAATGATTCCTGTGTTGTTTGGCTGATGAATATCCTTTCTGGTATGTTTGTGTCTTACACTGCCTTAGAGCCTGCATGAAATTTTAATTTCTTTTTGCTTAGCCCTGGGTTTCCTTTCTCCCTTGGCACAATGCAGTGGAAGTCTTTGTAGCTTTGCTCATTTGCAGAAGCATTGATGTGTACTTCCCTTTCAATTTCCTGTTTGTTTGTGTGCCTCTGCCAGGTTTTCCCCTTATCTGGTTCTAGTCAGAGCTTTTTAAAAAATATTTCTGCTGGTTTGGAATGTGCTACTGTCATAAATGTATAAAAACTGACATTTTGAGCCACTGCTTGCATCTCAGGTATCGTGCCTTCTTTCCTTGGCTTTTTCTGGTCTGCAGGCTCTTGCATGATGGTTGATCTTCCTATGATTATTAGATACAAGCCTATTGTGAGGCATTTTTCTTAAGGCATTTTATCCATTGTCTGCACGATTTGTCCTTTGCATATTTATCTCCCCTCTTCTGTATTTCTTTATTTGCTTTTCACAGTTTTGACACATTTTTTCCTCATATTTTCATGTTTTCTCCACTTACCTCTGGGTCAGCTTCACTTTGTTATCTTGTGCTTACCAGCTTTGTTCATACCTTTGCCACAAAAAGAAATAAGTGAGGGCCTTTGTTGTTCTCATCAAAGTTGTTTTTTTTTTTTTTTTTTTTTTTTGTCGTTTATCCTTTATATAACTCTTATTTGGACATTTAGTAGACAAACCAAACACAATGAGCATCCTAGCTCATTGTTGGGCCAGTTCTGCTGAGCGCACACCCTTTTTCACTACATTTTTGTATTCATCTGCTCAGGGACAGGATCTAGTGGACACTTGTATTTCCTATTTTACACCCTCCAATAGATTTGGGATCTGTAACTACTTTCTGATGCACTTTTAGTAGCAGAACATGATGAAAGCTTTGACTTTTCAGGCCTTTCCATGCACATTGGCAATGCAGGTTCCCATACATTCCCAGGCACCAGAGTACCATGAGAAACACTGGAATAGGAACGGGGACCAAGGACTGACCTGATGCTGGACTCAAAGGAGTCCATCAAGGGTGCTATCAAGGAGCCCAAGGTTGCCTGAGTGTGTTTCTGGGGAAATACAAAAAGGACCCTGGAAGTGGTGCTTTCTGTGCGTACAGCAATGCCAGCAGATGTGTCTTGCCATGCACAAGTGCTTGGGCTGCCTGGGGTGATAGATAAGCAAAAGAAACTCTCAGTGGAAAGCCATCCAGCAAGTGAGGTGGATCTTTGCTCTGTTGTCCCCTCATCTTCCAAGTCATTCTGTTATTTAGAGATCTCAGAGGGGGTGGTGGAAGGAACCTCTGGTGTCTCTGGTCCAACCTCCCACTCACACTAGAACCGTCCCCAACATTAGATCAAGGTAACCACGGCTTTGTCTACATGAGGCTCGGAAACCTCAAATGGTGGACATCACCCACCTCTGTGGTGGCCTGTGCTCCGGCTGCACCACCTTATGGAGAAAGCAGCTTTTCCTAATATCCAACCAGAGCCTCTGAGACTTCAAGTTCCTTTGCCACAGGCCTTCAGAAGAAGATATATGTCTTTCTTTAGAGAGACTCAAATACAGAATTATAGTGTTATATTAACCCTCTTCTTTCCAAACTTTTGCTGATAATTAGTACTGAATTTGGACTTTTTAAAAAATTCATATCCAAGCTGTTCCCCAGTTCTGAGTACTGGATTATTAATTTTTTTTTTGTGGTGTATCAAACTCCTTTTTGTCATTGCTGATGGATATCTATTTTAATAAGACTTTAAGCAGTGTGGTTTTGTATTTTGCTCTCTTAATATTTATGTCATAGTTTGTTTAACATTTTAATATACACATAAGGTGCTTTGTTGTGATCTTGATGGAGAAATTCATGAAAGTACGAAATGCAGTGCGACTTAAGTGAAGATCCAGGCTGACTACAAGCACAGTAAAAAATTGAACTGCAGTTCTTTGGATTTGTTGATAAAAATCAATTAAAAGTGTATTTCAGGTCAATCTAATATATAGAAACTGCCAGGATGAGATAACATAGATCATAGGATGCTGTGGGTTTCAATTAATCAGATCAGGACTCATATACAAAAGTGTCACATTTGTGCTAGTTTGTACATTATTCATGAGAAGTTATGGGGCTGTGAATGCTCTGAATGGGAAGATTTGCGGAGAGGTAAATAAATGCAATGTCAGTAGTCTTACAACAGAAGCTGAATAATCAATTGTTAATTTACCAAACCAAGGAAAGAAGGCAGTATGCTCAAATCAAAATTAAATTATTTTTGTTGTATTTTTTTGTTTTCATTTAATAAAACAAAATACACACAGAATCCCTGAGGAATTTCATGAAACACGAAATTACACTTTTTGCTTCCTTTTTGGTTCCACAAGCTCTCCATGTGTCACCACTTCTTTTTGTTTTACAAATGTAAACATTTACAGATGTTATTCTGAACCAAAGGTAAGATTGTTTCATTTTGAAAATAGTGCAAGTAAACAGTCTGACTGTTCAGGTAGATGATTCTTTATGGAAGAGTGTAAGGAGAAAAGTTTGGACTTCAGAAAAATCCCATTCTTTCTGGTTGAAAAGATTTGCCAAACGCAACATGATTTTTCACTCATGTCCATCCTTGCTGAACTCTTCCTTCTTTGCAAATTTGTTATTAGCAACAAATATACACATATACGCATATGCGTATGCTTGTGTGTGTGTATGTGTATACGTAATTATTCAGTTCCACTGGCAATTAGTACTCAGTACATGTACAGTAAATGTACCCAACAGCTAGAAATTGCAAGTAATTATTGGAGGAAGACAAAGAATACAATTGTGGTTAGAAAAAAAAAAATGAATTTATAGACAATAAATATCATCATAAATCCAGATAAATTTTAGGAAATTGCAATGGTTTATTATGGAGAAAACATGCTGAGAACCCTGGTAACAACCAGCAAATCTCAGTGAGCTGTACAATGACAATAAATACATATGGATAGCACAGTCGAGTGGAGTGAAAATGGGAGGATGAACCAAGATTGGAAAACCCTTTTGTACAGGTTGAAATCTCTTTTTTTCAATATTTATCAAGGGGAAAAAAAAGAGAAGGAAGATTAATCAGTAATTAATTTCTTTCACTGGAAAGATGTAAACTTCGTTCATTTGTTTCACAGATACATGGAGAGAAAGTTTGCATTTGCACTTCTTTTTCAATAAACAAAAAATGTCTAAAATACCTGCAGATAGAAAATAATTATTTGTATACATTTTATCCTGTTCTTTCCTGATGACTTGGTGGCTGGAGGAGGTACTGTTCTGACTTTATTTTTTTTCTGGCTTTAACTCTGCAACTTTTCAAAACAGGAAAAAAAAATGTCTCATTCTGTATCGCTCAGAAAAGAACTGTTTTTCCTCTATTGAAAAGCTCCTGCTTAATTTTTTTACAGCTTTCAATCAGGCAAAATACTATAAGGTATCTTTGTCACCCTTGCTCTTTATACCATACACCGATATCAAGTTTTTTCAGTGATCTCTGTTCTTGCCCTCTCCTGTGTCATGTGCATATATCCCTATCTCAGACTCTCTCTCAGTGCAGCGTCTCCATTTGATTACCTTGCTTGTTGAATATCTTTCAAATAATTCTCAAATAATTTACAGTTTTCCACACTGAGCCTCAGTTTTCTTTCTCCTGCACTTGTACCCTCTTGTAATTCCCTCTTTTTCATTATCTATCATTATTATGATTCTCTGAATGTCAGCTGGGTATCACAGGCTGATTTCATGAACATGCTATTTGCCCTTCTCCCACAGCAGATTATTGTAATAGCTGCCTCGTCTAGCATTACTGACAAAGAGAGTCTCTTAATGTCCCAACATTATTTCTGATCGCATCCTCAAACCAACATGTTGATATTTCTGCAGGCAATAGTGCCGGTAGCTATTTCCTGCCTCCTTTACAGATACTGTCCCACTGAAAGCCGTAGAAATGCTTGTTGACTCACTGAGAGTGGAATATTCACACCTTGGGGGTACCATTTCCACAGTCTTTGCTATTCCCCTACCATCCGTTTAGAATTTGACACCGCTTGGGTTGGGTCTGACGACAAGCCGTATGGTAGCACCAACAGGAGCCTTCATTGACTGTGACAGTCTCTTTCCTCTCCACACAGGTTAACATGAGGAAAGTTGATGTACAAGGAGGAAATGTGGGTTATCACTGGCAAGAGTAGAAGCTATTGGTTGGCAATATTATGTATTGAGTAAATAGTGGTATTGAAGGGATCCCTCACCAAACAGTCAAAGTAGTGGTACAAATAGGAGGTGATACAGTTATTTTAGCTTTCTTCGAGTTTCATGTGTCAGTGCCTTACTCTCATTAATTAATGGATATAGTTAGAAAGGAATATAAAAGCCTTTCTAGGAATTACAGACTAGAAAACCTTTTGTTTTCTTCGAATTAACATATCTCACAGTCTGTTTTTGACTTGAGGCTGCCCAGATCATCTCTTCCTTAGTGCAAGACCAGTCCATGGTCTACATCCTCCTGTGCTTTCTTCAGCCTCGCTGTCATTGCCTCTGGTAACAGGGATCTTTACCAGGCCAGGGTGTCTATGTCCCTGAGGGCCATATCACTGCAGCATTTTCATCAAAGAGTCTTCAGTCTCCCACCAGCAGACAACTTTGTGACTGTGTAGCCTGACCTTCTTCATAGGGCATGTTGTGGGTCATCTGTGACTGAATTTCTGCTTATAGAAAGGAAGGTGCTCCAGAGAATTTTATTTGTGTATGCATTGGTAGCAGCAACTGCTCAGCAGCCCTGCATTCCCATTAGATGGACTACCTGTGCAAGCTGGATGCCTGCTTTCTTCTGCTAGTCCTATCAGAAGGCTTTTTTTTTCATCAGCATTTGCCTTACACAAAGCGTACACACCCGCTGCTCTATTCAAAGGATAGAAAAAGCCAATGGATTCCGGTGGAGAGATTTTTCCATCCAACTTGTGTTGGGAAAAACATCTCAGGAAAATAAAAACACAACAAATCAAGGTCACAAGAGAGCTCACCAATTCAAACTGCTCAGTGGCCTGGATTTATGATTTTTTTTCTTTTCCAATTAACTTCACCTCCCCTAAGTGGAGATTTCACACCCCTCGTGTTAAGTAAATTGGTGTCTGGATTTTTATG
The DNA here is from genome assembly GCF_965231255.1 of Vanellus vanellus. NCBI lineage: Eukaryota > Metazoa > Chordata > Aves > Charadriiformes > Charadriidae > Vanellus > Vanellus vanellus. Next base: position 974,842 of record NC_138925.1, on the reverse strand, counting down.
AGCTTTGGCAGGAAAAAGTAGTCAGTGAACCAAGAAAAATCCAGAGCTTTTGGATGGGGGCACCCAGGATTTCAGACTCACATCTGAACCAAAGGAATGATTGTGAGAAGTCCTTTGATGAGTAAAGACAATCATTTTGATGCAATTTATAATTAAATATTGTTGTATATCTCCGTTCTTCCAGAACCTTCTCCCTCCACTGGAGTTTCATTTGGGTTATTTATGCATCGGTGATGTATTCTGAATGCCTCACTAACATTGACGGATATTACACTTGATGTTTTTCCTTATGTCCCTTTGGTGGTGCAAATGTGAGAAAGGGCAATGAACTTTGGATGACTCTCTTGTATAACTAAAAAAAAGATTTTTTCATTGGGTTCAAAAGTTCAGCGCGTCAAGAGAAATCATCTTCTTGGCGCCATTGCGCGAGGGGCGGGGGAAATTTGGGGAGGTTTTTTATCTTATAGCAAAAAATTACTCTGGGATGCAAATTTGGTAATTGTCACCAACATTGGCTTTCAAACCACCATGTTGATAAATTATTTGTTGTGTTTTTATTAACCTCTATGACCCCATGGAGTGGGTTTGCCATGCTGCGAGCTGCTTACATTGAAGGACAGAAAGCTCTTGGCGCACTATTCATTGTGGTAATAACGCCTCAGGGTCCCTTCAGTCTCTGCTTCGCTGAGGTTGGTAGAGTCAAAAAACCAAGGTTTTTCACTTGGCAGCAGGGGGAATGATGAGAAGGAAACATGGAGAAAGAGCAAAGCAAAGAATCCCAACAATTTCTTCCCTCTCCACAGTTCTTGCTGAACTCAGGGCTCGGGCCTTTCCAAATGCAATGTTTCTTCAAAGCACACTCATCTGGAGGAATTGAAAGGCAATTAAGTGTAAAAATAAGTGTGTTGGCAAGAAAAGCCCATTTTGGAAAAGGGCCATCATTTTGGGTGGTCAAGAAAAACCTAACCAGCTTCTGTGCATGGGGAAAAGAAAACCAAACCAAACCAAAAAAAAAAAAAATCCAAACACCAACTTCACTGTAGTTAATAACAACTTTTTATAGCAAATGGCTTCTCTTGATGATGGGCCATGGACTTAAATGGAGCATCAGGTTGCTCAACTACTGGGTGGAGAACTACTGCTGGACACCTTGATCATCACAGTCTTTTCTTAGCATGGTTATGGGGCCTCAGGGGCAGAAAAGTCAAACCAACCTCAGCAGGCTCCTCAACAGAGGATGGCATTTTCTCCATGAATCAGTCCGTGTTCAGGGTGTAGCATGGTGTGTTTGACCTGACCAATGGTATCTCTCATTGCTGCACTGAGGAACCCCTGTTGGACAGGGGGACATGGAGGTCAATGGTGGGGCAGAAGCGCTCTTCTCACTCCATCCTCTTCTCTTCCTGGTTGATTCTGGCTTTGAGGCCCCTGCCACTGACTTTTTATGATTCCTGACTGAAATGTCTGGAAGCAGGATTGTGTACATGACAGGAGCATCCTGGAAAGCTCTTGGCAGCCGTTGCATTGTGCTGTGTGCACAACAGCTCCAAAGCCACTCAGCTCCTGTTCAAGCAAAACGTGTGGCTAATGCATCCTTCTGAAGAGTATCAAAGCCTTGAAGAGAAACCATCTGCCCTTTCAGCAAGTGGCTGGGACTGAGACTTATCCCCACATGATCACAGACATGTGCACACAAGCTCATGTGTATGTGCAGACATGCACGTGTTCATATGCATACACATATATATTAAAGAGAAGGGTTTAGTGAGATGCACCTGATGAGCTTTCTCCACTTTTTCAGGTCTATCCATGCACCGTAACATCCCAGAGTCAGTCTGAATCAGCCCAGATCACTTGTCTGACAGCACTGGATGCTTTCAATCTTGTTTAGAAGTCACAGGTCCTGCTGGAGAAAATTGTGGCTGCGAGGCTGAATGTCTGCCGAGAGCTTGTTCTCATTGCAGATAGGCCAAACCATGCCCTGGGCAACATTAGGAGGATTGTGGCAAGCAGATTAAGGGAAAGTAGTTTCCTCTCTGGTCAGTGCTGGTGAGGACAAACATAACTTATTGTGGCCAGTGTCGGGTCGCCTCTCTCCTACTTCAAGAGGGGTATGGAGAAAGAGGAGAGAGGCCAGCAGATGGTGACGAAAATGGTCAGACCCTGATTCCAGGCCCACAAGAGGGCATGAAGAGAGTTGGGTTGAGTTATCCAGGTGAAGAGGGACTCGAAGGAGGATCTAATAGTAGCTGCAGCTAGTTGAAAGCAGATACAAAGAGGATGGAGCCCAAATTCTCAGTGGTGTTATGCAATATAACAAGGAGTGATAGACAAAAGTTGCTGATCAGGTGATTCAGTTTGGACATCAGCAGAAGTGCAGCTCTGTGACAGCTCATTTCATTGCACTGTAGGTGGGGAGTCAGAGTACCCCTATGACAGCCAAAGACTTTTATTTGATCATAAAAAGCTTCTCTGGACTAATCACAGATAGAGATAGTAAGACCTGGTGTGACAAAGTATCTCCTTGTCCTACCACTCACTCCTAACAGTTCTCCCATTTTGTTGACCACTACTTTGTCCCTGAAGACTCAGTAATGCCACATTTGTGCTCAATTTACCATTTTATCACATCTTCTCTTTTGCACTCCTCTTTCTAACTACCCAGATGCAATCCTACTCAGATACCCAGACCTGGTGGTTTCTCTAACTTTTCTATCTCTGCAGCCTGTGACCCACTTTTTCAATCAGATCTTCTTTAACATATGAGCAGTACACTCCAGACCCAGAGAAAATAAGCCTTAGCCGTTGCACTGAAAATAGTGGTTTCCATTCAGCTGTCTGCCATGTCATCGAGGTCTTTCTTTCACAGGTGTTCTGTTTGGGAAGCCAACAGCTTCCTTGTGGTAGTTTAACTCATTCTCCCTATTGTAGGTATTCTTCTCTGCATATGAATAGACAGTGTGATTGCTTAGACACAACACATTTCTAAATTTCTACAAGAACTTCCAGGTCATAATATGTGCAAACAAACCCTCATTCAGTGACAGTAACACTCATTCAGGGACACTAATATCACAGCAACGTGAATGTTTTGTGGGCTTCCTCTCAGTTCCTGTCAGCTTGCAGTCTTGCCTGGAAAGGTAAAGAACATCTCTGCAGCCAGGTAGACCCACGTTTTCTCCAGTGCAAAAAGTGGCTTCCTGCACCCTTCTCTGTATTTGTGCTCTTTGTGATGTGCTTCAGACTACCCTCACAATCCTTTCTGTGCTCTAGGGCTGCACTTGGTTCTGGCACAGGTTGTAGGCTGAAACACTGGCACATGTGTGACTGGTCAGAGATCCTGTGCTCCTCAGGGGTCTTCACAGCTCCCCCTAATACTATTCCTTTTGCAAGAATGTCCAGTGGATGGTCTGTAGCTTCTGGTATCCAGGTGTTTCAGGATAAAAAAGGTGATATGTAGGATGATTTTTCTATCTTTTCTGGTGCTGCATCTCTTGGAGAAGAGTTGGAACACAGAACCATAGAATCATGGAGTGTTTTAGGTTGGAAGGGACCTTAAAGATCACCTCGTTCCAACTCCCCTGCCCTGGGCAGGGACACCTCCCACTAGACCAGGTTGCTCAAAGCCTCGTCCAGCCTGGCCTTGAACACCTCCAGGGATGGGGCTGCCACAGCTTCTCTGGGCAACCTGTTCCAGTGTCTCACCACCCTCACAGTGAAAAATGTCTTCTTAATATCTACTCTAAATCTCCCCTTTTCCAGTTTGAAGCCATTGTCCCTTGTCCTATGACTACATGCTCTTGTAAAAAGTCCCTCTCCAGCTTTCTTTTAGGTCCCCTTCAGATACTGGAAGGGGTTATAAGGTGTCCTGTGAGTCTTCTCTTCTCCAGGCTGAACTCCATCTGTCTCAGCCTGTCCTCAGCAGAGGAGGTCCAGCCCTCGGATCATCTTCGTGGCCTCTTCTGGACTTGCTTCAACAGGTCCATGTCCTTCTTGTGCTGAGGACTCCAAAGCTGGATGCAGTACTCCAGGTGGGGTCTCAGCAGAGCACAGTAGAGGGGCAGAATCACCTCCTTCACCCTGCTGGCCACACTTCTTTTGATGCAGCCCAGGGTGCGGTTGGCTTTCTGGGCTGTAAGCACGCACTGCCGGCTCATGTTGAGCTTCTCATTCTACAGTGACTCTCCCTACCCAAGTTGGTGTTATTCCCTCCTTCACTCCATTAAGAGATGAGTTATGCTGAGACAGACTGCAGGAAAGTTCAAACTCAAGATGCCAGAAGGATTGTCCTTACCATAATTAGCCACTAAAACTCATATTGAATGCGTGTTTGTTGGTGGCTCTGGGAGACATGCACCCCAGTGGACTGCTCCACCTGGTTTTACTTGGGCAGAAGAATCACTTCTAGCTGGGCACAATGCCATGGCAATTCTACAGTGAGATCCACCCCACCTATACCCTTCCAAGTGAGACAGCTTCTGTTCACAAATCCTCACAGCCACTTCTGGGAGAATCATGTGTCCCAGTTCTTTGCCATGTACAAAAAACTTGATCTTCTCTGTCATACCACCAGTCAAAAACACTTGCTGCTTCATCTAGGATTGCAAGAAGTCCACAGAAAAATTAGATGGGGAAAGAAGAAAACTTTGGATTTCAGGAGACAATATTTATCCAGGATGTTCTCTGCTAAGGCTGATAGAGACATTTCATGAGTGTATCAACAAGTGGTATGCGGAGACAGTTTTCTGCTTGGATCCCTGGCACATTTGGAAAAGTTTTTCCTGGAAAATAGGTTGAGCTGCTGATGGCAATGCACTGGTTCAGCAGAGCAGCAGATTGCCTCTGTTTGGAAAGCGGGAAAGTCACTCCCAACACTTGCTGAGACATTTGCAAAAAGATTGTGCTCATCTTTATAAACTGAGCTTTGAAGTGGTTTTGGCCAGACTGAATCAGTTACACGGGATGTGAGTGCCAGTGAAAGAGATGAAGTTTAAATTTTCAAGGGGGTGACTGTGGCAACTGACTGATTGGGCCAAAAAAAAAAAAAAAAGATTTTGTGAACTGATTGCTCTCTCCAGCATAGAAGTTTAGCACTTTTAGAGCAACCTTTGCTGCTTGTTGTTCAGGGGCCAGCTCTGTCTCTGGTCATTTTTTTTCTTCTTGGTTAGTGCTCCGTGACTGATGAGGATCTCAGTAAAACACTAATTGATTTGCTTGTCTTTCATGGTCACCTCTGGACTGTAATTACTCAGGCAGGAAAAATTAATTAGTCCAGTGTGGGCTGACTGCTGCTCTCCAAGCACTGCTGAATCTTAATTGGAGAACTCCAGAGAAAGGTGCTGATTCACACCATGGCACGATGGGGTGGGGATTCTTCCAGGGCAGAGGGGTGAAGGGGGTTGAAGGTCAAGATGACATATGCTGTCTGTTCTAACATTAGCAGCTGTACTTTCTTTCCTCTCCTTAGCTGTGATAAGAACCCCATTAAAACCTGTTTGTCTCTTTCAAACAACAACCAAAATAAAAAAGACTGTGGATTTAGTCATATGAATGTCTACACAGATCTTTTTGTTTGTTTTGTTTTTTTTTTTTTCACTAGAAAAAAGCCTCAGAGGCAATTGTTCTATAAGACACCCACTAGTGATTATTGTCTTATTGCTTTCCATGATGCCATTTGCAATGGTGTTACAGCACTGACGTTTCACACTGCTTTATTTGGGACTGTGTAGATATGAGCTGCTGGGACAGGCCTCCTTGGCAGAGAAATTTCTAATAGAGATGAGATGATGACAATGTGAATGGCTTTGCTGAGAAGCTGTGCCTCTGCTGTTGCTGCATTTGCTGAATTATTTTCGTTTTGGCACCTGTTCCTCTCCATTCCTCCAGTTATATTACTATCTGGTGCAAACTACAGGCAACAAGTTTGATTTTAGTGGTGCAATGAAAGAGATACTGAACGTACTGGTTGTTGAGGATCTAGCAGTGGAATTACCCAGCCCTCACGCGAAAATTGGTGTGGGTGATTGCCTGAGAAAAAGATGACAAAATGAAAATCATCAGAGAATATTTTTCAGACAGTTCCCAGTGATTATTGCAGCTTGGCTGAGGGTTTGCTTCACTTCTCATGTATTCCTACCCAACAGCATATACACCACAGCTAGATCCAAACGAAATTTTCTCACAGCAGATCAGCCCTACTCACAGATTTGCTAATTAAGTGAAAACTTGTTAGCAAAATCACTTTTACTGAGCTCAAAATATTTTCTTTTGTTTGGTTGTGGTTTTTTTTTCGTTTTTTTTTGTTTGGTTGGTTGTTTTTTTTTGTTTGTTTTGTTTTGTTTTTTAAAGGATCTGAGAGGCTTGATACTTACACTAAGTCTACAGTGAAGATGTGGTGCACTCCTGCCTGGGTTCATGACGGTGACACAAAGCCTGGTATGTTGCTCATTAGTGAAGCAGAAACCTACATCACCTTTACTGTTGCTATTCTCTCAAAAAAAATATTGTCTGAGAAGCACAGCTTTATTGAAAAAAGATAGAAATACTGTTTTTCTGGCCAGCTTCACATCTAATATATTTCTTCCAAGCTGACTGCTAATGTTGATATAGATAATGCATCTCGTGTCCTCTCTACGTTAAAGTAATTGCCAGGTAGAAGGAGGGAGTTGGTCATGGTTAGTCATTTATAACATTTTTTGAACTACAGGCTTTTTAGACCTGAAAACAAAATCTACCTCTGGATGTCCGTTTTAATGATTGCAGTTCAAAATTCTCACCAAAGTCTCACATCTTGCAAATGAGGATTACTTGCTGCTGACATTTTGTCTAAGAAGTTTCACCATATCTTCTTCCTCTGTCCACTCCATTTGAGGGTGAACAGCCACAAGCACAAAAGCTTAAAATTCAGCATAATCCTGACGATATGGAGAAATGCACTGAAGAAGTTCAGTACAGTTTGATATACAGCAATGCAACGTGCTGTTCCTTCCAGGTAAGAATAAATATTCCAGCACCTATTGGGCAGGAAATGTCTAGCTTGGCAATGATACTGTAGAAGAGGACCTGGGAGGCAATAATGGGTTGCAAGGTGAGCATAAGTCAGGCATAACACACAGCTGTTGAAAGAGACAAATAGAAAAAAAATTCCCACAAATGCATATATATATATATATAGTTGACATTCTTTAAACATGTGCAGTAGTCATTTTGTTGCGGTCAGAATGGCCAGGGTCACAGTGGGAGTACTATTGCCAGTTTAGAGAACTACATTTTAAGAAAGAGCTAGACCAATTGGATAGAGATCTCTGAGAGAAAAATGGATTTGAGATGTTTGTCTGGAGGAAGAGCTGATTTAGGGGACATATGAAAAGAATGAGGGAATAGCCTTACTTCCATATCTATTACGAATAGACTAAAAACTACTGGGTTTAATTTGCATGACAAGATTTAGGTAAGAACCACCAGGGAGATTGTGGAATATTTCGAAGTACAGATTAGATTAATTTTATCAGGAGTGATAAATGTGTAATTCCTCACGTGTAAAGGCGAACCAAAGGACTAAGGAATCCCACAAATTCCTTTCCTATGATTCCAGGACTGATTGCTACCTTCTAGGCTGAAACTAAGAACCCCAGGGCTGGCTTCTTGGGTGTTCATATGCTTTTTGCCAATGACCTTCAGCTTCACTCCTCACCAAAGTTTTGTCAATCCTACAGGACAATTTTCCAGGCAAGTTAGAGCTACTTGGGCATCATCCACACAATAAAACTATTCTCTTGTGGAGGTGGATTCATCCATATTTCATCTGACAGAGATGTACCCCTTTTCTATCTTATAATGATGCATTTGAGTCACCATATTGACCTCAGTTCCTCACCAGCTCCATTGTTTGAGTGAGCGTCTGAAATTTTTATATGAAAAGGGCTTTTCATTCAAAATCATTTGTGCAAAATGGAACTTTTTCTTGGAAAAAAATTCATTATCATTTAAACACTCTGCTTTTCACAAACTTACTGGTATCTGAAATTGATATTTTGATCAAAGCATTACTAAACATCTATCAAACTAATTTAAATAATTACTGCTTTGCTGTCTTTACAGTAGACACAATTTTCTGTAAGCAAATGCAAATGAGCAAAGAGTGAATATTTCAAAAATGGTTTTATTAGCTTTAGAAAAAGTCTTCCTTAGAATCTGATAGATTGTGTAGAACAAGTAACATGTGTTGGATCTGGTTAATGGAAAGCCTTTCATAATCTTGGTACTTTAAAAAATAATTTTCCTGTTTTAACCAGTTTACCTTTATGTAAAGCATTTTTTACATTAAAGACTTGATAATGGCTTAACCACATCGTACCTCTTTCTAGTAGATAAAATGCCTCTCTTTTATTGTGAGCATTTTCACTCAAACATTTGCTCCCATTTTGTGATACCGAGTGTAACTGAAGATGGGAATGTATTCCCTCCAGGCCTATGGGTTGAGCATAACAGGTCCAGTAGTAGTTTTATAGGGATGTTGGATTTTTAAAACTTCAGAAAATGCTCCAGTATCAGTACCAATATTTTTTTATACCATCTCTGTCAGCAGCTTCACCAGTAGCTCTGCTTCCCTGGCTGAAACTCTGCATCATGTGTATCACAGATGACTACTCAGCCACAGGACTTTTCTACATAAAAAAGCCACTATTTTTGCCACACATTGCAGATGGGGCAGAAGGATGCAGACGGATGGGGCAACCAAACCATCTATACTCCACAAGAGACAGTGATTTCAGGTTTACTGCCAGGTTCCCTAAAAGACGAACTTAATGTTTTAGCCACAGTAATGAAGACTATGGTATGAGAATATCCATGTACTCAACTGACGAGATGTTATTATTCTGGTCTTGTCTGCCAGACCACCTGAAGTTACTGGGAGATTTAGGCACTCCTCTGTGACTCTAGACCCCAACATGTTTGCCACTGTTATGGTTTGTCCTCTGCTTGTCTGTGTGCGATATGATGGGTTGCCGCTGTTTTTTAGGTGGATACTGACTTGATACTCATGGTGCACTTTACTCTCGGAATTGAAAGTTTCTACTAATTTCCAGTCTAAACCTGCTCATGATCCACCTTCAGCTATCATTACAGACCTGTCCCCCAATTTACCCACTTTATGTTTTTCCTTCATATTTACACAGGAAATACATTCCTTCTGTCACATGAACACAATTATGAACACAAGTGGCAGAACTATGCAATATGTCTCAACCGAGTGTTAGGTGATGGTTACTTTGATGACAAACTAACAGGCACATATTTCTGGATCGTTGTTCACTCTCTTCTGGACAGAATTGTTATAGTTGTTACCCTCCCATTATGGGGACTATCCCTGGTTTGCATAATTGTTGTACATCGTCCCTGCTTGATTTGTCATTCTGTGTGCCAATGCTGTTAATGGTCTAGGTAGAAATCAGCATTTAATTTTTCCCTTGAATCAGACTAGATAGTGGCTTCACCTCAGATGATGTCATGCCTAGGGCCCTACCCTCGATTGCACCTGTTAATGCCCTTGATATCACAGTGTTGCTGCTGTTAACTGCAGGAAATAAGATTTCCAGTATTAGTGATAAGTAAATTTTGATCTATTTTTGCCTCATTTGTGCAACTGTCCTAATTTTCTCTTTGTTCCCCGTGGTTTCTGTGGCTTAAGTACCATTTACTATCATTAATTTTAATTTCCTAAGTGAGGTAGGTTTTTGGTCATTCTTACTTTCTTTTTGCAGTTTGTAACCTCTCAAACATACCTCTTCTCACTGCTCTCTCTCCCTTTTGAATTTTGAATTTTAAGTACCTATGCCTTCTCTGCACACAGATCCCAGAGCTGCTTAGTCAGACTCAATAATTCATTTCCTTAGATTTCAAAGTTTGCCTTTCTAAGCTTCCAGACCTTCATTCTAGACCTACTTTTTTCCCATTTTGAAATTTAAAGTGAGAAAAGTCAGCTCATGATCGCACTTTATTCAAATTTTACTACATTTAAACCCATACAGGAGCTAGGTCTAAAATGCTCTTATACTTACATTTGCGAGGAAATCCATCACCTAAAATATCTCAGCCAACATAAACGGTAATTATCTTTCAATCCATTTTTGAGACGTTAAAGTCTCCTATAATTCCCATTAATGCTTATGCATTTTGTAACTGTACAGAGACTAATCATGACTGGGCTGGAGCTGGGGGACAGAGGGGGCTAGTGAGTCTTTCTCTCTCCAGCCATCCCTCCTGACAGTGGTTTGCACCAAAACACTTTTGCCCCTGCCATAACATTTCATATCTCTACCTTCTGTTCCTTACCCAAACAAAACACTGCTTCATTCCTTTCATCTGCACTGGTTTCCAGCATCCCTGAAGTTTCTCTGCACCTGTGTGACTTCCATGCCTCTTTTTCACCCTTCCATGTGCTGTAACAGTTTTGAGTCATGTACATGAGCATCTCAAAGTGTGCTTGACAGTTCGGTCTTTCTCCCATTGTCAGCGAGTGTCAGGTCTCTGTCACTTCTAATAGACGTTGGGTATTGGGTTAGCTTCTTGGCGTTGTCTCTTGTGGTGGTAGTCCAATATCTTCTCAGGCCAGACAGCTGGTCATCATCTGAAGTGATGAGGCCTCGCCCTGCCCATTTACCTTTCTGGAAAGCAGCTGTCATCTCTGAAAGGCAGCTTGCATGTCCTAAACCCCACTGGCTGGCTTTATAACATAATATAACATTAGAGTGATAGATTCTTTTCCGATCCTTCTTGTTTGGAACAGGGGAGGATTTTCCCCAGCTTCCTACAAAAGCTCTGAAGGCTTCTGTGATCTTTGCAATTTCATGGTATACCACATTTTTGCTTCCAGCATAGGGTAGAAGTCATTATGAATAGTATAAAAAAAAATACGGAAACATGACAATGAAAATGATATTTTCATGTAGGATGGATAAAAGAAATGTTCACCTTTTCCATTCACAACTAGGAAAAATGTTCTAAGCCCTAAAATATCAGAACTGCGGTCAAAGAACTAGAGGAAACAGCATTTTTTCAAAGCTGGGAAGTTCTCCATTCCCCCAGCTGGGTAAGCACAGCACTGGACACCTGAATGGCTCCAACTGATGGCTGATACCCTAAATGATCTACAGGAAACTCTTCTTATCTCTGTGCCTCTGTTTCTCCTCCCACTCTCTGTCTCATCCATTTATATTACTGCCTCTCAAATTGTTTCTGATATGTGTTTGTGCAGCATCCAGCACAACGTGGTTCCAGGCTCCAGCGGGACCCCTTGGCATTACCATCCTACAAACAAATAACAATGATAGTCAAACTACTGTAGCTCTGCATCATTAGCCATGCCCTGAGAAAAATAACATTTTAATCAGTCTGATATGTCAACTGTGGCTTCCTTCACTGTCACTGTTAATCTAGCAAAATCCCTCCTTCACGTTTCTTGATTAGATGGTGATGGCATGATGGCAGACATCCATTGCTGTGTGCAGAAAGTACTGAGACCTTTCATCTTTTGGCAAGATGTATCCCCATAATACTACCTAGTTAGCTGCTATCCAAGCATCATGAAACACAGCGCATATGTCTCCTAGATCCATCCCATGAGAGTACACCTTTACCAGAGCAGGGGCTAATGCAGCGGCAAAGCAAGACACTCAATGTCAAAGCTGTGTCCCGATCAACAATCAGGTTAGATCACAAACTGTTCAATACAAGAAGATGAAAATCTACCACCTGTAGCATGCTGTGTTCCCTGGTCATTGGTTTCCAGATTGCACTGTTCTTTGGGTTTCCTCTCAATGTAAGCTTAGTCTGGAATGTCTTCAGTTCTGCAATGGAATTACTTCTCCTGAGGGCTTCTCAGTAAGTTGCTAGTCTGTCCTCTTTATCATCTAATATTGTGATGAATCTGTTATCAGTTATGCTGTGTTCCCGGCTGAACTCCCTGATGAATTTCAGATGTGAGGCTTGAAGTAAAAACACCATTGCAAAGGGGCAGGAAGAGGACATGCTTCGTACAGTCACATAATCTGTTTTCTCAAAACCTATGTCATTTCAGCCTGCCAGGACCAAGGGGAAAGGAAACCCCAACTAGGCACCAGCAGAGTGGCTCAACAGGGCTGTGGGATCTCCATCACCGGGGATGTTCAAAACTCCACTGAACAAGGCCCTGAGCAGTATCACGGGTCTTTAAAGACAGAACTGCTTGGAGTATGGGGGTGAACAAGAGATCTCCAGAGGTCCTTTCCAACCTTCAGTTTTTCTGTTATTGTATGAAATAATCTGTAATAGATTGACCCTTTTGCATTATTCCTGTCTCAGCAATGGTCATGGTGATTGCAGTGCTGACAAAATGCATGAAGAAGGCATTGGCCCCCACATTTACATAATTTAACATTTATACTAAAGCATATCTCATATATGCTTCCCCCCCGCCCCCCTTAGGAATTAGGTAAGTTACACAATACCTCTCTGAATCGGACACATGAAAAAAATGTCACACTCAACTTTCATCATTTGCCATAAAGGGTGCTGCACTTCAACATCTCCCCATCTCTAGTGAAGCTAAAGGAAACACTCATGTACAAACTCCTCAGTGAATTCTGCTTTTCTTCATGAGTGTCTACAGTGCAGATAATTGCAATTGTCTACTTTTCTCTTTCTCCAATATACTGAATATTCTGTTAGCTTAAGTAAACTGCATGAAATTGCATTGCCGAGGACATTTTTTTGGTGTGTCTTTCAGCTTTTTTAAATCATGAAATCACGGACAGTCCTCATTCCCCAGAGCTACATGAAATGTGGTCAAGTTGCTAAGTTATGACATGGACTTTGTAATTGCCTGCTTGTGCTGTTTCCCCATAGGAACATTTATTACACTGAGCACAAGATGAGTGATACTCAAAAAATCTGAGTTGTCTCACCAGAGAAGATGTTTGGGGCACCAGTGTTTTGCTTGAAATTCAAAAGGATTGGAAAACAAGCTGCGCAGCTCATGGAGGCCACTCAAAAGATGCGAAAGCCTTGGCTGTCTCTGACACTGTTCCAGATTGGTCACCCTGGACCATTTTATGTAACTAAGCCTTGCTCAGTGGGATCTTTTCCACCACATTTCTGGTAGGCATTTACATTAGTGGGTTCTCAAATATACCCAGGTGTTTCAGGTGACTTTTGTGCCGTAAAGTAAGTACCATCTACACCAGTGCCCAAATTCTGGTATGTTACACCTTCAGCTTGCCAAAGGTAAATCCCACTTTTTCTTTCCACATGATTTTGGCAGTGCACCATCTCTCCAACTACCAATAATATCTTGCAACAGAATAAGAGGACTACTCCCACCAGGATTTGTCCCTATGCTTGAGGAGCAAATACTGTGAGGAGAGGTACATGAGGTAGAAGACTACTTTTCCTGGGGGTACTCTAGCTAGCATAATACGGAACAGATTTTAACAAATGTTCAGTAGACTAGAAATAACTTGATGGCAGGATTATGCTGGCAGTTTGAAGAGGAGGATGAAGCAGGAGGACTAGGAAAAGACTAGGTAGATGTGAGCTCAGTTAGGGCAAGATCTTCATGAGGGAACAGGAGGGTCAGAGGCCATGAGATAAGTGGGAGGCCAAGGACAGGTAGAGAGACCAGATGACATTTTTCTCTGGCTCTTATAACTGCACCTTGGAGCTGGAACAACCCAGAGAGTTCACCAGCGTGCTACCTCCTCAAACCCAGTCTGTGTATTATCTCTTTTAAGGATCTCCAAGAGCATCACTGCCTGTTTCTCTCTGTATATGGGTGCTACACAACCTCAATGAACCTCCTATAGACAGGAGGAGGATTTGTTCCTGAAAATATCACAAATGTCACTGCTTCTCTCAGGGCCTGGGTCACTAATGCACCATTGGCACCACCAATGGCACTTTCCTGCCTCAGGCAGTTGGTGCTCCAAGCTGTTGGGATGGTTTCTCAATGCTCCAGGGAGTAGATAAAGCAATGCCTCATATATACACATATAAATCAGTTATGGGTCCAGAAGTGGACAACATGGGCTTGGTGGTTTGCTGAGAGTGGGCAGTAAGACCAAACTGACCATCCAAAAAACGTGGTGGTACATCTGAGTCTCTGCCATGAAGATTATTTGCAGACTGTGGTGACCATCTATGCATCACGATACCTGTGTGAAACCCTCAGAATCAATATAACACATTAGCATCTCATCCTTGTCTGACCTTAGCTCACACTTTGCCTTGGGTGCTCTGACAACAACTAACTTCTTCATAAACCTCCCTTCCAGCTATCTGAGATGTCAGACTCCAAGGAGCATTTCTCCTCCAAGTTGTCTTTCCTCCAGAGGGGTTATGGACATGTCAGAAGCTGGTATATTGCTGAAGTCCTCCAGGAGCTTTGAGGAGGAGAGACATGATATGGCAACATTGGTACTGGCTTGAATCACAAGACACCTTGGTCAGTGTGGCAGGTGGGTGAACAAGGCATGTGGCAGGAAAGAGAACATCAGAAATAGTGACTGAAGAGAGATATTCCCAGAATATCAGCAGGGCGATGAATCTGGAGAGCAGACTGGAAAAAATATGTCCTTATTTTCATGTTTTTTTTCCAGATAAAATCCTAAGTTTTTTGTGTTTAAGAGAAGTTTCTTTAGCTATTTATGGAAGAGGGTCAAGAAAATCCATCTGAATGTTATGGACAGCTCAGAGTCCTTTCACAAGAGACAGCTGACAATCTGGTGTTTCCTATATTTTAAATGTGTGTTTTGCATTTACAATATATATTTAACATAGTTATAAATATTTAATTAAAGATGATAAAAACCAACACTGGCTCCCTGAGAAAACCCTTCTCTTACCTCTGCTACTCTAGGGAAAAAACTTCCATTACATTTCTATGTTTTCTGTCTTTTAATGAAATTAGTTATTAATCCAATGAATCATTTCCCTTTATCCTATACCTATTTATTTTCCTTAACAGTCTTTTATGAGAAACCTTATAAAAAGTGTTTCAAAAATCCAAGTAAATTACATGCACTTAGGTCACCTTGCTCTCTGATTTTATTAACTTTTTCAGGTTAACAAGGCATACTTTTCCCTTCAGAAGCTGTGATGGTTTGACCCAATCAAGCTACACTGCTTTTATCTCAATGCTGTATTATTTGATTCTTAATTAGACTGTTTCTCTGGGACTAGTGTTTCTGACACCAATGGGCAACTTTTTAATCTTCTTGGTAATTGCTATTTGTAAGGGTATAAGGACTGATGTAAAGTCCACTGAAGAAATTGGGAAAACAGCCTCAGGAACTCCTTTAAAACCTGTGCAGAAATCTCTTTTGGCCCTGGTTAGCCAGCTCCTCTAGCAGCTCCGTAGCTTTGTTTTTAATTATTTCAATTTATTTCAAGACTATAATCTTCTTTTCTGAAAAAAACCAACCCTAAAACAAAAAACAAGGAACACAAAGCCCTCCCCTCCCCCAGCCTAAAAAAAAACCAATACCAAACCCAGACTTCTCCTTGCAGAGGACAATTACTTTTTGTATTATTCTTCCTGTAGATTGGGTGACTGTCTTTTATATGTTCTTCTTCCCCTCCTTATCTCAGGTGCAGCTTTTGTTAGCAGACATCTCTTCCTAGTCATGCTTTTCAAAATGCACAGGGCTTGTGGGACTAAATTACCAAAAAACGCTTCTAGACCAAACCAGACTTGCACACCCAACTAGTCAGTGGACGGGATGTGGCTCTCTGTGTGCAGTTTTCCCATCTGGAAGGCTTGTTATCCTGTGTATTTGCCAGCTTCTGTGTTTTATGGTGCCTCCTCTATTTGAGGAAGGAGGCTGGAGTCATACGGAAGGACCCAGACCTTATGCATACCAAGTGATACCTTTCCCTTTTCATTCAAATATTTTTAGGCTTTTAGCATTGTATTAACAATCTGCAAACATGAAAAATGTGGCTTAAGGTATTATTTGCACAACTCGCTGTGTGTGGAGCTGTGAAGGACCTAGCACGACGGCCAGTATGCTCAGCCAAAACAACTTCTAACCTCTGCTTTTGGTTGCAAGTTCCAGTTTCTGGCTCTGTTTCATATACACTACTTTACAAGCAGGATTTCCTGGCCAGAGGTGTCTGTCTACAACAGGCTGCTTGGCTAGATCAGAAGCTCACGACTCCCTCTGCCAGGCACAGACGTTGGTCTTCCTCTCATAAGCTCCTGTAAGGAATATTGCAGAGGGATATGTGGTAGCAGTCAGTGGTGGAAAAGCGTAAGGACATATTGCCTTTATACAAGATTATGGGTACAACATCACCAAAGAGCTCAGCCAGGTGCACCAAGGAAGGGGAGCTGTGGAGGAGAGAGGAGCAGGACAAAGAGGAGAAAGCAGGACATTAGGGTACAAGACAGCCAGTGGCTTTAGAGCATAAAAAACAACTTTCACTAGAGGGACATGGTGGATTGGAGCTCTAGGGACTACAGGATGTCTTCTATGTTTTGCACAAAGTAATGCAAATGAATCCTCTGGCTTTGGGCTGTGGCTTTTCATGTTCTGCAATGGGCTCCCAAGAAGATTCCTCTGTTGGGCAGAGAAAGGAGGAGATGTGCTCTAGAAACAAAGCGGGGACCAGGTGATTGTACAGCTGCCCCCCACCTCATTCTTCCATCAGCTGGAAGCACTCATCATTCTTGATTTGAATTAGTTTTGGGGAGTGGGAAAGACACCGTTGCTGGACCTGTGCTTTCTCCTAGGCCCTATAATACCACATAATGACACTTGTCCTTCACTTTACGTTCTTTAACCTTTGGATATTTATCATTTTTTTATGAGAGTTTTCTTTCTTCCTGTCTTCTCTCTTTGTGTCCAGCATTGATTTTATTGCTTCTTGTGCATATCCAGTACTGAGCAGCTTTCTCCATTCCCTCTGCTTCTTCCCTGCATCTTATCTCTCTTGCCTGCGGCTGGACAGTGTTGCCTTGATCAGTGAAGTGGCAACATGTCACTTACACTGTAAACTGCTGAGATTCCCGCTTGGCCAGAATAGCTATGGAGCACAGCTGCAGACCAACGGGAGACCACCAATCATTCACGTTTCTAAACTGCTTGTCGCAGTTCTTCAGTATGTAGGCTGTGATGCTGCCAAGAGCAATCTCATCTCTTAGGCACCCATCCATTTCTTCTCTTCCCAGACCCTCAAGGTACCCTAGTCAAACCATCCCCCTTCATCTTGCCCCATCTGTCTGTCCCACATTCCTCTTTCCTCAGGGCCCATCTTTTCATTTCAGGAACAGTAGATCCTGCTGCTTGACTCCCCACCTCCCAGTTGACTAGGGCTGAAAAAGTGAAAAAGGAGATGATGTAAATAACAGTAGGAGAGGGGGGATACCTACCAATCTTTGAAAAGAAGACATTTAAGAGAACAGAAAATTGATAAAGGGAGTTAAGATCACCAGAGAAAAGTCCATAGCTGCAATCAATAGAGTTAAGGAGCTTTTCAAGTACATTAGAAACAAAAATTCTAGTAATGACACAGATCAAATATGAAATAGATATTGTTTCACTGAGAAATAATGATGCAAGAAATAAGTGTGTATGTGTGTAAGCTTTGTTGCATATTTGGGAAAAACAGATTAATGAATATTGTATTGTCTATGAGATTACTTTCTTTTTGTTGGTAGAGAGAATTGTGTGTTATGTAATGGAGAGCTCTCAGACAACTGATTTTGAATGAATAGCCTAGGTGGTAGAAAAATTTCCAGAATGTGATATTACCAAAATCTAAATAATGTCAGATTTAAAATGATTTGACATTTCAAAGTGTAATTCTCCAATGAAGAGTTTCTGCTGGACTTACATGTGGCTCAGCTCTAGGACCAGAGATCTGCAGCCAAGTCTGGCATTGCAGATAAGACCTGCTGGGCGTGAAACACAGGTTGGAGTGGTAATGATGTAATGATGAGCAGACACTAGCAGAAAGGAATTTACAACATTTGGCAAAGGAAGTCTGGTAAAAACATTTTTTGATGTAGGCAGACTTATACCTCTGGTAACAAAGCATAGACACTGGTGGGTTGGTCCCAGCTAGCAGACAAACTCCTACCCCACTGCTCCCTCTCTCCTCCCCTCAACAGGACGGGGGACAGGTCTGAAAGATCAGGAATGAGAAAACTCGTGAGTTGAGATAAAGACAGAAAGTTACCAATATATCATCTCAGGCAAAACAGACTCAACTTGGGGAAATTAATGTAATACCAAATAATCATAGAATCATAGAATGGTTTGGGTTGGAAAGGACCTCAAAGATCATCTTGTTCCAACCCCCTGCCATAGGCAGGGACACCTCCCACTAGACCAGGTTGCTCAAAGCCCCGTCCAGCCTGGCCTTGAACACCTCCAGGGATGGGACAGCCACAGCTCCTCTGGGCAATTTGTTCCAGTGCCTCACCACCATCATAGTGAAAAATTTTTTGCTAATATCTGTTCTAAATCTCCCCTCTTCCAGTTTGAAGCCATTACCAGTCATCCTATCACTACATGCTCTTGTAAAAAGTCCCTCTCCAGCCTTCTTGTAGGCCCCCTTCAGATACTGGAAGACAGTTGTAAGGTGAGCTTTCTCTTCTACAGGCTGAAAAACCCCAACTCTCCCAGTCTGTCTTCATGGGAGAGGTGGTCCAGCCCTCTGATCATCTTCATGGCCCTCCTCTGGACCTACTCAAAAGGTCCACGTCCTTCTTATGTTGAGAGCTCCAGAGCTGGAGCTGAATACAATATTCCAGTTGTGGTCTCCAGAGAGGAGTAGGGGGGGACAATCACCTCCTTTGACCTCCTGACCATGCTTCTTTTAATGCAGCCCAGGATACCATTGGCATTCTGGGCTGTAAGCACACATTGCTGGCTTATGTTGAGCTTCTTATCAACCAACACCCCCAATTCCCTCTCTTCAGGGCTGCTCTCAGTCCATTCTCCAACCAGCCTGTATTTGCACATGGGATTGCCTCAATCCTGGTGCAGGACCTCGCACTTGTCCTTGTTGAACTTCATAAGGCTGGCATGGGCCCACCTCTTCAGCCTGGTCAGGTCCCTCTGGATGGCATAAGTAGCTCCTTCCACCACCCTCTCTCACAATGTCTATTTTGAAACTGGAAAAGGAGCATAAAAACCACAGGTGTGTGCAACAAGCAAATAGGAGGTCTCTTGTGTGTCACCTGCTGGAAAAACTGCGGCTTGAGGTTCCGCTCTGACTGCTTAGGCACTTTACATTTGACATTTATTTGATACACACAAAAAAAAATGCCAAAGAGCAAGGGCTCAACAGCATATCTCTGGGGTGATCTTAGCTCAGTCCTATGCTGTAGGGTGACAGAAA
Source organism: Vanellus vanellus (assembly GCF_965231255.1). Taxonomy (NCBI): domain Eukaryota; kingdom Metazoa; phylum Chordata; class Aves; order Charadriiformes; family Charadriidae; genus Vanellus; species Vanellus vanellus. The sequence goes on along the minus strand of NC_138925.1, from coordinate 955,459 downwards.
GACACATTCTGCACAGTTCAGACCCCTGCCAGCACCAACTTCCCCGCTTAGGCCTAGGGACGCTGGGATTTGAATATATGCCATGTGATCTCTGTCTATGTCTCTGGTGTGTGGCTGCTCACTTGTTCAATGCTGCGCTGCTGCTAGAGTACAGAGTGACCCTGGATCACTGGCTGTGTCCAGCAAGTGTTGTGAACAATACCAGGGCGTGGGCTTCAGGTAGCTCCACACCTGACCCCTCTGGGAGAGAAAGAGAAACATAAACATTAAAGGTACATTAAGGTATTACCTTCTGCTAACAGAAAGAAATGCCACTGCTCAACTATCTTTAGTAAGGCTTATCCTAAAGGTTAATCTTGAGCTAGGTCATGACGTGAATTTAAAATATAACTTTGTGGTTTGGATCCATCTGTTGGCTTTTGAACTTCCCTGCCTCTCCCCATACCATGTGGAATAACAATGAAGAATGCCAACTTTCAGGTGTAATGAGGCAATTTTCTCTTCTCTGCAGAAGCTCTGTTGCCACCTCTGCCCAGAAATAAGCACTGTTGCAGTCAGAAGCACCATTCCCTGCTCCTTCAGTTGATTCTTTCCCATCAGACTTAGACACTGTCCAGAAAACCAGGAAAGAGAGGTCATCTGAAGCCCTGCTCAGGCAGCAGTGGTGCAGACTGTGGCAAGCTTGAGTTCATATCCATCTTCTACCTGAGCCTCTGAACCTATATCCCACCACAGGCGGCCTGCTACCAAATGGTAGCCACGAGGCTGTCTGCTACCAGCGGGAGAGAGAACGTTTCCCTTGGTCTTTGCATTTACTGTTGTCATAAAATTCTGTATAGGTATAAAGCCTCAATCAGTGAGATACAGGGTTCTTCGTGCACTGTCACCATGCCCTAAGGAGAACAGCTTCAATTTGAGAGATCCCTCAACACAAAATAATGAGTAATCCGCAGTATTAAAGCTTTGTGGGTCAAGTCCTTTCAGACAGGTGAGGGATTTGCTCCCTCACCCCTGTAAACTGATGCTCTACTAAGCTAGAGTATGAACAGGAGTGAAACCCTCTGCTAGCTGACTTAACAAATCTGGTCTGAAAACAGTGCTGAGGGAAAATAATTTCATGGTTTTTGCCTTGGATACACAGATAGTTAGGGGGAAATTGCAACCTGTTTAATTTGTCACTAATAAACAGATTTTTTAAAAAATGCGTTTTGCTCAAACTTTTTTCCATTGAGTGCATGGGACGGAGATAATTGAGGTTGGGCAGAATTGTTGTGAGGTCCTATGGGGCTAGAGGCATTTCACTTTGGAAATGAAGGCCAAGCCTGAGCCTACCCTATACTTGCAGAAGGATCATGAGAATCAGAAGCACAGAGGACCTTGTCATTCCTACACAAGCTCCCCCTGGGCAAGACTTCTACCATCTTCAAACCAGCACCCTTATCCAAGCCAGGTGCATCTATGTATGCTGCTCTGCTCCAGCCATGGCCAGGCTCTGGCTGGGATGTGGACCTATCTATGATGTCTGGGGCCAGGTTAAATGGACGAGGTCCTTGCCATCTGTAGGGACCTGCAATGGGTCCTTGCCGCCTGCAGGGACCTTCAATGGGTCCTTGCTGCATATGAAAACAGAGTCTTCCATGGTGGAAGGACAAAGTCCATGGGAATTATTAGAAGTCCATGTCCTCCATCACTCAGATCCCTGAGATTTGGGTAACATTCATTAGCATTAGTATTAGTACCCATAATGAGCATTAAGGGTCTGGCCCAATAGGAAGGAAATCACTGCTCCTTAAGATCAGATCACTATGCTTTGGTGACTTCATCACAGTTTTCGTACTCTTTTGAATGCATCAAATGGAAAAGGCTATCTGCTGCTGCGATTTGCCCCAGGCACAGTGTGATTTGGTGGCAGAGCTCTGGTTGCAGCCCAGGACATCATTTGTGCTTATGTGTGAGAATCACACTCCCCTGCCAAAATACAAAACATCAGGCCACGCGCTTTCTAGCACGCCAACTGGCATGTGCATCCACAGGGAACCAAGCCCAGGAACAGCAACACCCCAGCCCTGTGTGTCCCTCCTGGCTGCGAGCACACCCGCAAGCACAACCGTGCTCACACAGAGGAAATCTGTGCACGCTCCCCATAGTGCCCTGATGCAACACGCGCGTCTGTGCACACACCCTGACACCGCCTGGCAGCAGCAGGTCAGCCCCAGCCCCAGCTCACTCTCTGCTCCGTCTTGGGTTTGCTTTAATGGCTCCTCTGAGACGCTGCCTCAGTGCAGTGAGTTTATGAATGTGACATATCATTCAATATCGTCTACCATAAGCCACTCTGTTACCATGGCAACTGCCTCCTTAGCCCAATTCCTGGGGCTCCTCAGGTCTACTTGATATTCACCTTGACACCTTTGCTGGAGACCTTGGGGAAATGCATTAAGTGTGAAAACACCTTGCACTTATTGGGCAAAGGTAATTCCTCCCCACATGGTTGTGCACATCATATTATCTCCAAGAGAAGGTCTCTCACCTCCCTGACTCCTGTCCATCCTTCACTTCCCTCTCTCCCTGCACAGCTAACAAGCTGCAAAGCCAAACCTGGGCAAGAGCCTGGGGTCCTCTATAATCGGAAATGCTGAATTCTCGGTGCTCTGGCCTGGGCTCCTGCTGAAAGGGCTAGGCAGATGTGATTAGGAGAATATGTGAAATATTGAACCTAGCTAACATGGTTTCTCTGTATCTCTGACTGTATTTCTGATCCCCTGCATGTGGCTTGCTTTGCTTACTTTGAGCCTTTCTTCTTTCATGTCCAATTATTCATTTCCCCCCCCTCATTTTCTGGGCCAAGCATTAAGTTTTCTAGCTCAGTCTCCTGATTTGCCTTCCTTCCCAGGGTTTTCTTCCTAGAGACTTTGCCTTATGCATTCTTTCACTCTGCTTCTATGTGTCTGTTTCACCACTGGTTGATTCATTGCTCACACTGTCCCAGTTCCCCAATTCCTGCCAGGTTATGGGAGTGGCATTTTTGTACACCCCTACCAGGTTCTGTCCCTGGTTTCTTAAACCCACCAGAGTTTGGTAAAGAATGAGGTTTAATAGCAGGCAAGATGCCTAGTCAGGCAAATTTTCAGGAGATATGGTAAGTGATAATGGTGAATAATTTGTTTCCAGCCATTCCCCAGCCTTTCATGATAGCTATTAAAGGCAGCACCATGGGACCTTTTGCTCTATCTTGGCATGTCAGGTGTCTCTCCAACACTCCTACCTATGGGTAATTTTGGTTTGCCTGACGAAATGTACCCACTGGAGGTTTCCAGAGGTCTATTTCAAAAGCCAGTCACAGAGTGAGTGGCATAGTGGGGCTGGAAGGTGGTGATATTCTGGAAGGAGGAAGAACTTGTACTGTTAGAAATGTCTTCTTTTCTCCAACATGCCTGGAAAGATCTCATCTGATTTTCTTTTTACTCTTCATTCGATACTTGGTTAGATGGGATGCCTCCATAGAAAGGATGTAAACTGCACAGAACCTATAGTAGGTGACAGAAAGGCAGGGGACAATTTATGTTCCCTGATTTGGAGCACAGTGCCAATGCCAAACATCATTTTTGACCATGCTTTCTTTGGAGACTTTGAGTCCTATGTGCTAAGAACCACTTCTTTTTATCTTCTGGAGCAGAAGGATGTTATCCCATTTGTTTCTCAGCAACCAAGAAATTGTGAAACTGAGGCACCGTGACCACAACAATAGCATAAATATCACTGTATTGCCCACACTGCATGTGTTGTCCACACTGCCTGCAGCAGCAGGAGGAACTGGATCTGATGGGGGACCATGGGTGGAGCACAGAGGATGGTGGGTAATTAACAAGTGCTTGATAAGGCTGCCACAACGCGCACACAGCCTGGCCCATGCTCAGCCACAGGGGTAGCTTTGGCTAGCAAGAGGACTGGTGCTGGGAGGGGAACAATTTAAGCTAAGCATCCAGGAGATGGGGCTACCCTGTGCTGTCCTCACAGACATTACCTCTGTCTTCTCCTGTGATGCTTGGGCTACTCCAAAGGTTTTCAGTTAGCTGGGAAATAATCAAGGAAACCTTTTTGACAGGAAAAGCTATTTGAGCCCTGCAAAAACCTCATGCTTTTGATAGTGGTCTCACCAGGAATATGTCTCAGGGCAGGAGAGCCTCCTCTGCTCTGCAGTTGTGTCTGCTAAACCAGCAGGTGAGGTACCACGCTGAAGCCTGTTTTCCAGCCTTGGAGAAGGGAATTATACATGAGCTTCACTCACAGGCAGCCCCCTCCACCCTCCTGTCCTGATGTCAGCCCGCTGCTGTTTCCCCTTCTTTCTGCTTCTGAAAGGTTTCAAGCCATGCTGGCTTTTACCTGTATTTCACCCGTCCCAGGAGTTTGTTCCCTTATCAGCGATGGCTCATCCTGCATAGTGGGACTGCAAATTCCCCAGCCCGCCAGCAAAGCAGTTACAAGGGAGCTCTGCTGGCAAGACCCATGATTAGTTCTGGCTTCTGGTCCCTCTGTCTCTAACTCTGCTCAGTGTTTACCTGACTTCTGACAACCAGTGGGCAACAAAGAAACCTCAGTTTCCCCCAGTTCCTAGCTGAAATCCCTAAAGCCAAGGTTACACAATCTGGCCACATCTGACTTGCTTCTCCTTTTGTACTTACATCGTCTACATTCCTGGGAATGCTGTGGCTTCCTTCACAGCAGAGTGTTTTGCTACATTCCCCGCACCCATCACAGCACCCTCTTAGTAGCTGGGGCACTGTCCTGAGGAAGAGTAGCTCTGGATTTGGGGTTTCCAAGCAGCCTTTTTTGTGGCTTTTCACGGGAGCAAGTTCTGCCCGTTAGGCTTTTCTACAAGACGCTGTCCCCACCTTCAGCTAAACTTTAATGTGCCACAGAGCTCACCCCAAACGAGCCCAGCATCTGTGACCTCTAGCTTCGGAGAGATGTCATAAATCCAGGCAAGCAAGAATTTCAGACATGTTTGTGCTTACTACTGGCTGGCTGTGCCACCCCTACGCTTACCATGTGGCAACTGTAAATCCCACCCTGCAAGACTCGTTTTATCTGAGGTGCTGGATGGGAAAGTGCCCGTCCTTGCTCCATGCCGTGGATGGCAGCCTGGAGCTGGACCTCAACACTTGCAGGGCTCAGACTAAGTCTGAGGAAATGTTTTGCTGGCAATTGCATGGACACTGTAAGGTGCACCCATAGGGTAAGAGTACCTTGAAAGGGCAACAAATGTGGGACCACAACAGCTATAGGCAGGACTGGCGAAGCAGTGCTTTGCTTCTTACCTGGAGAAGGGATGGTCTGGGTGGGCTGGGGAATTCCTGCTGAACCCTTTTCTAGTGGCTTATTACTTTTGAAATATGCTGTGTACATCTGAGAACATTTGATCTTCTCTGATACCAAAAGTTTATCAAGAGAAGTTGTCAGCTTTTATGGTAGGGGTTGAATGGGGAAGGGAAGCAGATTGTTAATGTTAAGATATCTTTCCTGCCTGAACTGGTTTAACCTGTGATAAGATGTAAGGTTAGGATGTACTGTCATAGCGCTTGATCCCAGTCCAAGACAAGTTTTGAGCAATTGCTCAAGGGCATGTTTGAGCAAACAGAGCCCTTCTGGATTAAGGCCAGTCTCTGAGGCTGGACTTGGAGAGCCAGAGGCTGTGTACCTGAAGATGAGAACACCGATATGCTGGAGGCAGTTTGTGACGGCAGGACAATCTGAAAAGGCAATAACACCCTCCCCACCCTCTGGAAGCTTCTGGACACTGTTCTGCTCTCATCACTCTACATACAGCAATGTTTCACTGCTTTGGAGACATTCCTGATTTTAAACCCGGACCCTTCACACAGACCCTACTGAGGATCCCCTTCACCCCACTCACCTTGATAACTCCACAACCCCAAACTCCCAGCAGCTGTCTTCATGTATGCAGGCCCAAAAAATGATACAACAGATAGTTCTCTAATGCTAAGGTAGCATAGAAAGAGGGTAAATTCTTGCCATTTCACCTTCCAATTTTGGCTCTTCACTCTGCTCCCTCTCTAGGACTACATTTCTATAAAGGCTTGCCTGTAGGAACCAAAGGAAGAAATGGATGCTTGGTGTCTTCCCAGCATGGCCTGCTCTATCAGGTAGGAAAACAGGGTCAGTCCAAGCCCCTGGAGTAAGGTGTATAGGCAGAACTAGAGGTGATCCCTGTATAATGTGGCAGTTTCTGCTGGCACAGCATTGGCATCCTTGACAGGAAGAGCTGCCATTCAGGAAAGGAATGCAAACAGCACTTGTAGAAAATATGGGAATCATGTTCCTAGAGGGTGATCACCTGGCACTGGTAAAACAGAACCCATTTCGTTCAGTAACTTCGCTTCTTAGATGGGCCTCTTCTAACTACTGAAATTAACAGCACATTGTGCAGACAGTGTTCACTCTCTCAGAGTGATAAGACCAATTGTCTATAGCTGATGCCCAGGCATGGGATGCAGAGAGGTTCTGCTTATACTTACGGCTATAACACCCAAAGTCAGCCAAATTTTTTATTTGCCCCGTTGGACGGTTGAAAGCAGAAAAGTGCAGTGGGGTCCCACCTGCGTGGAGGAGCGGACAGGACAGGTGACCCAAAACTGACCAACGGGGTATTCTGTCCCATCTGCCTCATGCTCAGTATAAAAACTGAGGGATCAAAGGGTCAGAGCTCTCTCTTTTTCTTCAATGGCCGACGTCTGAGGAGGACTCTGTTCGTCTGCCTGTGATCCCGATCCTGAATGCAGATCCGGAATCCAGTTCCCGTCTGTCACTGAGTCCAGCCTGGGACTGCCCCAGTGCCAGCCGGTGTCGTGGTTGTCATCTCGGGAGCTGGATGGTTTTGTATATATTTCATTATTTCTTTTTATTTTATTATTAATATTTCATCAAAGTAGTTTAGTTCCTTCTAAACTCATAAGTCTCTTTTTCCTCCTCTGCCTCTGTCTTTGAAGAGGGGTAGAGGGGAACATCTGTCGGTCCCATCTGGGGTCCCCCAGGTCCCCAGTAGCAGATTTGGCCTAAGCCATGACACCCCTGTCCCCCACCCTTCCAGCTATGCTCTTGCTAATACAACCCTGACTGGGCTGAGGATGTGATGGTATCTGAAGCACAGGGGGAAGGGTTAGCATTGGTGCATGCCCATCTGTCTTTTAGAACTAGATTGGTGTGTGGTGAGGACACCTGCCCAGTGCATCAGCACAGCTACTGCATGTACCACCCAAGATATATCCCTTAGGAGGGCTATCGCGGGGGAAGGACTGACTGGTAGAAGAGCAGACTGGAAGACATGCTTCACCCAGAAACAAAATTGTGGTCTGGAGGAGACAGGACCACTCTCTGTAAATACTTTTGGGGAATCAAACTGCCTGCAAAGGAGATGTTTTAAGCAGTTGGGGCTCAAGGAAAGACAGGGATGAATTCACAGGCCATCTATGTTTAGGCTAGAAACTTAAGGTGGTAGAAAGAGCAGTGATAGTAGCAGTCTGGAGAAAACTTCCAGTTTCATGTCAGGAGGGAGGTAACTTCAGTGGAGGTAAGCCAAATGAAAAAGGATGGCAAACTGAGGAGAGAGCTGCCTGGAAGCAGGTGGTACCCTGGAGAAGATGTCCTGGGCTGGGTTGCTGTGGCTAACAGGATTTATTGACAGGCACTTGGATGCCTTAACACAACGCGACATGCCCAGTTTGGGCCAAATTACTCATGCCTTTCGAACCAGAAGTGTGAGCCCTAGGATAGTTTGGCCTTCTTAGAGCTCCTTCGGGTCCCTGTGGACTCAAGGGAACCTGGGAAAAATACGGGAAATTTTTGGTTTTAGCCATTTTCTCTGAGCCTATAAGCTGGGAGTTTAAGGCAGTAAAAATGAAAGCAATATTCGGTGGGTGAGTGGGACAATTCTGGTCAATTCCTCAGCTGCAGATTTGAAAATTGAAGATGGGAACAAATAGCAGGAGAGTGAGAAAATCAAAGATGCATCTCCAAAGCTGCATTAAAAAAAAAGAAAAAAAAAAAAGGAAAGAACAAGAAAGCATTTCAGCATTTCATCCATCTGCTTGCATTTTCCTTGGTGCTTCTTTTCAGTTGCTTTGATAAGCAAGACACTAAGAAATGTCATGGAAGAAATTTCCTTCCCCCAACAACTACTTTCCCTTATCTGTTTCACCCAAATGAAAAGATTATTTAAAAAAAAAAAAAAAGAAAAGAAAACGTGAAAGAAAGGAAAGAAAGGAAAAAAAGCTGAAAAGGTTTCTGTGATTTAACAAGGCCATTGTGGGATATATTAAAGAAACAGAAGAAACCAAGGGCTGGCTTTGATGTAGAGCCTTTGAAAAACCTGAGCAGTGAGAAACAGCCCTGACCTATGCATGTCCTGATGAAAGGACTTGTCATGCTGACACCGGGTCTCTGTCTGTTGAAATCTCGTGAAGGTGCCAGGCCCAGCCATGGTTTTGCTGACACTCAGTGTCAGACTGGCTGCGTGCAAGGCCTCTTTCAAACCAGCCAGAGGCCTGGAGCAAGCGGGGAGAATGGGCTGGAGGAGAGGCTGCTACATGGCAGCTGCTGCCCTGCACACCAAGGTGTGTGAGGAGTGGAGAGCCGCAGGAGTCGCCACCCCTCTTCATACCATACGTTTCTGGTCGGGAACCAGGATGGGATTACTGGTGTGCATGGGAGGAAGAAAACAGCTGCTTGACTTTGCAAGGCTACAGTCAGCCTCCACTAAGACTGGGGCAGCTGAGAATGCTCCTGTGTCACTGAAGAGCCCTGCAGGGTTGCAGGATGCATTACATGCAACAAGATGTATTGTTCATAGGATTGCATTGCACGCAGCGAGAGGGCAGAACCCCACTGTGTGTGAACACTGGGGCCCTGAAAGGTGGTGTCCAGGTCCCTTGAAACCAGTGCCAGCTGTGGTAGGAAACCTGTGGCTGGGGTCTGCAGTAGGAGGGAAGAATGACAGAGGTCACCAGCATATCCCATGGTGAGCACTGTCCCTTCATCACATCAGCTCAGCTGCTCTACTCACTGACAAACCCAAAAGAGACATGGACATACTGGAAGCAGCCCAATAAAGGGCCATGAAGATGATGAAGGGACTGGAGCATCTCTCGTGAAGAAAAACTGAGAGGTCCTGGACAACTAATCCAAGGTGACCCTGCTTGAGCAGAGGAGTTGGACAAGATGACCTCCAGAGGTCCCTGCCAACCTCAAGCAGTCTGTGGTTCTGTGATTCTGTGATTCTATGATTATGATACATCAGCTTTAGGTCATACTATTCCAGTAAGTTCTGGGGACAGAATCGGGAAGATGTACAAAGTCTCTGAAGCCTTCTTTGCTCTGGCACATCACAGCAGGAATTTGTGACAGCTTCATCTATGTGAAAGGTGAGAACATTTCCAGAAAGTAAATGCAATACTTTCAGCAAGAGATTCATGAAAAATACCTCAAAGATAACTTGGGAAAGCATTTTTCTTGGCTTGAGTCCTCACTCATGAATCTTTGAAGACTAACCTAACTACATGCTCTGCTAGTAGCTAATGGTGCAGGAAACCAGCACTCAGAGGAGGGTAGAAGTAAGACAGATAAGAGAGTCTCCACAAGCCCAATACAAAATTAACTGAGAGCCTTGTGGCAACCACAGATTAATCTCATTGCAATCTTAGAGACAGCTTATTCCAGTGGAGGAGGGATCTATGAACCTTAAAAGGTGGGCTTGGGTGGCAGTATGAGCTTTAGAGGAGTGAAGATAGGGGAAGTCTTCCCTAGTGCAGGAGTTATTGGAAGACAGTGACAGATCTCGACCCCCATACAGCACACCCCAGTCCCTTGCAGCACCCCACCCTCATGACCTGGTCCCCTTCCTCCCACTGCTGACTCAGACTCCCACAAGCATATCCTCACTCTGCAAACCATGCTGACAGCCCCTGCCCAACAGGAAATCCAGTGACACCTCCCAGCCTCCACCATCACAGCTGGGCACTGCTTTTCACCCAGGTGATTCCTATGGGGAGCTCTTGAGCCTGTTCTGTTTCCAAGCACAGACATAGCTGTGAAAAAAGCAGGGATAGAGGGCAACAGAAGTGTGTGCAATAGACTGAGAGCAGGGAGGTGAGCACAGAAACTTGCACTGCTATGTGGCAAGGGAGTGATCCCAGGAATAGGGAAAACTGCAGAAGTCAGTGACCTGTGACACCCCCCATGACCACCTCCTCCCACACAGGGGGAAGGGCACTTCCGTGGGTCAGGGACATGAATGGGTCAGGGTCAGCTGGAGCCGTTTCTGGGACACAGGCTCTTGGATTCCACCTCAGTGCTAGATTGAAGGTCATCTGCAGGTTTTTCCACCTGAAACAAAATAGGTGAATCCCGGGATGCTGTGCAGGCCTGGGTGGGGCCTCAGTCTGACTGCCCATTCAGGTGACACATCCTCTGGACCACTGACTGGTTGTGTTCTTTACTGTTCTAAACCATTATACAAATTCTGGTGTTTCCTATCTTCTTTTGGATCTGGGATGAAGAGAAAGCACTGCTTGATGGTGGCTTCAAACCTTGAATCAGCAGAGATAATTTTCCAGTAAGGCCTTCAGTACCTGCGTGTTTTTTTTGCATACAACTCTGTGCACCTGATCTTAAAAAGTGGGAGTGGGTGGAAGAAGATCCAGAACATGGATGAGATGAACTGAGAGCATCCTGCTTAAGCAGTCAATGAACAGAAGTGTCCAAAAGGACCCCTAGGCAAGGAGTGGAGTTCTGGGTAATCTCAATAGAACCTGCAGGTTTCAGCTTGCTCTGCTTGCACTTGAGTCTTGATTTGGAAGGTATTCTCTTCTTTCTAACCTTTCACGAGGAGCTGAATTTTAATATGAATATGTGCAGATACTCTTCAGTTTGGCTTCCAATGATGTTGTCCTGCATCAGCACTCCAGCTGGCCATACAGCTCTCACCAAGACTAGTAGTGAACACCTTAGGGTGGATGCAAGAACAGAACAAAACTATTCTTTAAAATTCCTCACTGTATTCTCTCAGCACCTGTAGCTTATGGATTTTTTAAAAACAGAGATGATATTTTTGCTTTTATTAATCCACTAAATTGTTTTCTGAAACCATGACAACTTTCAGCATCAAAGGCACCCTGTGGTGATGAGTTCTGCAGCTTAATTACACGTTGCACTGGGCCATTCAGGCCATGTGAGTCTCAACAACACACCTGTACACTGGGCTGGGCTGATAACTCTTCAGTGAACCCACTGAAAATCACAGAATCTCAGACTGGTTGAGGCTGGAAGGGATGTCTGGAGGTCATTTGGTCCAACGGCACCTGCTAAAGCAGGGCCACCTAGAGCTGGTGCCCAGGACCATATCCAGATGACTTTTGGATATCACCAAGGATGGAGACTCCGCAATCTCTCTGGGCATCCTGTACCAGTGTTCAGTCAAAAGTGCAAAATCCTTGTTGCTGGCAGTGAAAAACCGTGTTTAGAAACATCAGGTGTACACAGGGATGGCTCTACCTCCTGTGTGATGGGGGCATTTAAACTGATGGGTGAGGTACAGTGTGTTAGATTGAATGCGTATCATGTAGCTACTTACAGCTGTGGGTAGACCCAGTAATATGAAGTCATAGGCACAGCGATCCAATCACAGTCAGCTCCAGGAATCTATATGTGACATCAGCGTCAGAGCTTCCATCTCATCACCCAAAGCTGTTAGCTGTGGGTTTTGGGTATCCATTAGCACCAAGGTGATGGGGATAAGTGGAAATAACAGCAGGATGAAAATGTAGCAGAAAGGCATCCCCAGGAGTCCCAGCCCAATGACAGGGAAGTTCAAAAGTTCAGGAGCATGCCTGACAGTGAAACGTGTTGGAAAATAAAGACCTTAATTAAAGTGACCATTTCTGACCCTGCCATCGTTAGTGACTCAGTTGCTAAAATACCACATTGAGTGGGGGCTGCTGCTGGCGACTGTGCAAGCAGCCCTGGCAGCCGGGCAGCAAGCAGGAGCACTGACAGCCAAGGCTATAAGGTACATCTTTCCAGTAAAAAGCCTCTATTCAGTCATTTTAGGCTGAAAGTCCCCAAGGCCTGCAGGTATATCTCTAGAGGAAGAGTGTGTAGCAGGGGCTGTGCATGCAAGTATCTCAGAGAGATGCAGACAAAGAAGATTTCACTGGTAGAGCAGGAGCACAAGGGAAATCTGTTGAGATAAGTGCCTGATTTGCAGGTACTTATGCAGACCTTCCATGATGCCTCTAGACGTGACTTTAACTTACAGTTTGATTATGTGAGGGCCAGCAAGGCTGGAAACAAGGTATTGTGAAGTTTGTCTTTATTTGTTGCACATGACTTGGGAGTCAGATGTGAGACTTATTACACTCACATGGTGAATTGTGTGTCCCAGTCAAGGAGTTAACACAACCAGCCACAGAGTTACACGGAGGAGTTAACTAGGAATTAAGCTTCATCAAATCAAACATTAGCTGCATGAACCAATTACAAGGAATCCTTTTTATGAAACTCACCTTCCACAGGTTTATCACTTTTTTCGTTCACGTTATTGTGCTGTTAACTGTTCATTTCAGATGCCAGCCTCACTCATCGTTGCTCCCATGGGAGTGAACAAGGTGAATTTACTTCCTGTAAAAGTAAAACCAAAGAAATAATATACAGTATTGCCGTGAGCTTCACCAATGAACAGTAAATCATTTATGAGAAGTACTGGTCTCTGCACGACACGAGCAGAGCCAAGACCTTGATTCTGTGCCACAAGAAGTATCACAGGGCGGTCTGATGGTGCAGCAGTCTCTCCTCTCACAGAAAGGAGAGGTGCTTCAGTAAGCACTAATTTTGATCACCAGTTTCCAAACTACCAAAGAATGTGGGCTGAAGTCCAGCGCTGGTGAAATCTCTGCTTCTTAGCTATCACAGCTCTGTCATGTTCCCTGTGAGACCACTGCTTCCCCCACCCCCTCCATCCTTCCTGTCTTCAGTGCTTTTCCAGGGAAATGGATGTGTCAGGCAGCTTCAGTCTCCGTATACGCACTGAATTATTTCTGAGTACCTTACACATCCTTACTGAGTACCTTTTAGAGACCGTGCTTACAAATATATTAACTCCTTACAGCTCTGAGACATCTGACACCAAATCCTTCCCCTTTTCCATGGTGTTTCGGACTCAGTAAGCCGGGATAAAACTTTATTTCCTTAACAAATAATTTTATGTGATCTAAGGTAACCTAGGTCTTATAGTTGCCTGTTACAAGATGACAACCCAGAATTATGTTATCCCACTGTCCACAGTGTACAATTTATCCAACAGATTGATCTACTTTTCTTTTAGCCTACTGCTTGCAAACATGCATTTGGAACTGGTTTCCTATGGGAAAAGGCTGGATGAACTTGTTAGGTGCTTTAGAAGTTTCCTCTGCTGTGTGAGCTGGCTCTTGTCTAAATCTTTTCCCGTGACTGAGACAGATTTTATTAAGGCATAAGGCACTTCTAAGCTCTGTGATGAATATTAGTGGGCATGCAGGACAGGTGTACAACCTGTTGGACTCTATGTGAGAAGCAGAGTCAGGTCCGGGAGAGTATTTAGGATTAAATGAAGGTTAAAAAGGGCCTATACAGGAGGAAGGGTATCTCGAACTAAAGCTATTCCTGAACACCTGTGGAAAGACAATATAGCCTTACAGTGAACCAGGAAGGGGTCAGGAGGAGCAGAGCCACTAGCAAACAGTGGAGACTGCGGGTGCACATCAGCGCAGCTCCACTGATGTCATTACTGGTGCTTTTAAAATTCACCCAGGTTTCCAGCTGACCTAGGGTCATCAATGCCTTACTTGAAAAGTAATTGAGAACACATCAAAATGTTTCCAAGCAGCTTCCCTAGGCTGGTTAGGAAGCAAATGGCCTGTACTTGAGCAATCAGCTGGTCCAAGTGGACCATTTGGGCTAAGCCCACGGTGTCAATGAATGCAATTCCTTTCTCAGCACAGAGCTCTTTATTGCCGTAAGTAGGAACCATTTTTCTCCTCTGTTCTCTTTTTCTGAGCCCTCTCTGGCAGTAGTGATGGCAGGGTGGTAAGATATGCCTCTGTTCTGAACTGCAGGTCATTGTTCTGAGTCTCCTTATCTTTGGTAACTGCTGAATTTTGATCTGTTGACCATTCTCCTTCCACCCTAAAGGGATTTGTTCTCCCTGCTGCAGCAGCTCACCATGTCAGTTTTTACCCTGGAGGGAATCGTATCTTTTATTTTTACTGGTGCTGAATTGAAGGATCAGGATTTTGAGATGAGAACTTGTTTAAACAAATTAATTTACACCTGTTTTTTTTTTTTCTTTGTCTTCCCCTGGCTCTTGCAGGATCATCTTGGCTGGGTCTGCAGTGTTGGGCAAGAGTTATTTCATAATAAAGAGCATCTGTGTCAATGGGAAAGGCTGAGGTGGCTTTTACTAGAGTATTCTGACCTGTCCTGAAAATGCAGCTCCCAGTTCCCCCAGGCCAAGATGAAAGCATTGATCTCCACGTGACAGGATAAAGCTGGCGCTTTCCTGTGTCAGGGGTGAAGCTCAGCATGAAGACAAACGTCAGTGTTAGCTCCCCGGTAAACAGGGGTAGCGGCTGGTCACCAACTACTGTCAACTACCATCGCATGCCAAAGACAATGTTACCCAGCAATGAGAAAACGCATATCTTTGTGCTGAAGCATGACGGGGAACATTCACTGCTGAGGGGTGGAGCCAGAACTACAACGACTGACCATCTCCGATTATCTCTTCCAGTCTCCTCAGTGTTGTGCATGTTTTGCACAACTATGGGAGGATTTACTGGCAGAATATCTGAAGGGATAACTGGGGCTCAGCTGTTTTAATTACTACCATCCCCTATGAGAGGTGTATTTGCGGCTTTGGACAGTAGCTTCCTTCTTCACAGAGCACTGCGTAGTTCATTCTGGCTTCTGGGCTTACTCCATAAGCCAGTGCTACCACAGTGAGGGAGGGAGGGAGGGAGGGAAGGGCTTTCTTGTAATCAGTGCTGGTCGGAGGAAGGTATTTTCCCTGCCAGGTCCTCATGGGCTACCTCTTGCCATGCAGTCAGCGGGTTCAACCAGGAATGTCTCTCTAAGTCATGCTCTGATTCAAGAAGGCCTATTTTTCTGTTGCACATTGCTTTCTGCCCCTCACCATCCGTGGTGCACATAAGTTAGCTCTCTGGGGAAGATGAGGTATAGTTGAAGCCTCTGGGCATGACATTTGGGTGAAATGCAATAGTCTGTACAAAGCTGAACTACATTCCCTCTGGCCTTGAAGCATGTGATGATCTTAAGGAAGGTAGAGGAACCAAACCTGGATCTGACCAGTAATTTAACCTTATCGCTGCTGTTGACTTTTCCTACCATGCAACAGGTCCCATGACCACTCTGTGTGAGTAAAACAAAGGTGGAACATGCAGGATCTTGCAGGAAGGAGAGTTCAAATGTCTAGAGACATATGGTCAAGGGTGCAGATAGTCATATGGATCTTGGCAGCCCCAGTTAGTCATTACAAAATCTCAAGGACAGGTCTTCTCCGGTGATGGATACTGTGTGTGCAGCTTGTGGTAAGGGCACATGTAAACCCCTAGTGCTAGGTGATTTGGGGTAAGCAGACCAAGCTCTCTGAGGACGTGAGCACTGCGGGCACTTTTGGAAATGCAATGAAATAGCTGGGTCTGTGACTTACAGTGTTTGGCCCCCTGACAATCTGCCACTTTATCATGAAAAATATGTGTCTTACTCAGGCCTAAACTGTTCTCTTCCTGCTGCCTGGAGAAACAGATTTTTGGCTGTGTCTCCAACCCTGCCCAAGCCCTCTGTCTCTCTCCCTGCTCTCCAAGTCCTTGCCTCTCGTCTTTCCCATCAGATGCTTGCTGTCTGCAGTCAGAGAAAGGCAAATAGGAGTTCGGAAGCAGAAGGCTTTATTTTTTCCCTATAGACCTAGTACTTCACCATGTGTTGTCAGGTATCTTCAGACTAGACAGCTTGGCCTTTTTTTAACCCCTTGGGAGAAACTGGGCCTGCTCACCTCTCATTTTTTCACAGAAAACATCTGCAGAAATACATCTTTCTTGAGATTTGCATGCAAGCTAGAACAAGCACCCTGTGGCTCAGGGAAGAGGGACAGAGTCCTTTGTGGAGAAAATATCTCCATTCAGCCATGCAAACTAGCCCCAAGGAGTGTCATACCTTTGCAGGAATGTGAAAGAAAGGCTTTGTCCTGCAAGCTAATGCAGAGACCGGGAAGAAGCTTGACACTGACTGCATGTTGTGAATGTACCAAAACTCAATGAGGGATTGTAAGGAAGTGGAAAAGGATTTGATTCCAAGGAAGTTGATTCTGCCCACCCGCATTCTCACATACTTATTTACAAACACCAGGATGTGTACGCCCAGGTGGCGTCAACAGGATCACTTGTGTGCAGCATGGAGGACAAAGGGTGTCAACTACTATGTCCCTAGCAGCTCTTGATCGGTGAGGAAAAGGTGTTTTGGACAGCTGTCTTGATCCAGGAGTCAACATTTACTGCAACGTGATCTTTCGCTTTAGAATTTTGCTTGCTTCTCCCTCTATAAGTCTTAAGTGAGATCGCTTTCTGTTGCCTGGGTTTCCTTGTTTTGGTCCTCTTACGATCTGGTCTGTTTGTTGGGATAACAGGAGGAGAAAAGGCACATACATTGTGGTGTATGGTTGCCAGAGATGCCAGAGCACACTTTCTGCTGTCAAGTCACCTCAGCCATTGGTCTTTGTGCAAGCAACACTTTTCTCTTTTACTGTCAGTCATGTGCTTTTAATCAGTCTGTTCCTACCTGGAGACATCTCACACAATTCTTCTGTGAGCAAAGGCAAGATGGATACCACGGATGGTGGCATTTGGAAGAAAGGATTTAATTTGAAGAGCAGGCTCTCGTTTACTAGGGTCACATGTAAATCCACAGCACCACATCAGGGGAGATCCTGATTGTAGCCCCTGGCTGGCTGGAGCTTGTCATATGACTGAGTTTCATCAGAAGGAAGTTCGTCTCAGGGGGCCTCACCTGTTTCTGTTGATGCCAAGCTTACAGTAATCTTTAGGTTTTTCTTAGGGGTTTGATTATACAATTTAGGTACTTGATTAAATTTGTGCTTTATATTTAATAGGGAACACATGTACAAATAAGCGTGCATTACACCTGGAATTTAAAAGCGGGGAAAGACTGTCTCTTAGCATGACAACAATCTTATATAAAGCGGAAAGTCTGAGAATATGACTATCTCTATTCTTCTGTCCCACTCACTATAAACAGTCCCTTCCTGGTCACTGAACTAGGTTTTCCCTCTTATTGTTCGTCATCATTAGCTAAATAGGCCATGTACAGACACCTTTTTAAAGGTTCCTGCCTTTTCCCTGAAGCATGTGAATCAGTGTACAGGCACAGTGTAAGACACATGCTACCGTGCGCTGAGATGGCAAGTAGCTGGGGTAATGCCTTGCCAGAGAAAACAGACCCACATGGGAATGCATTCAGGCTCACAAACCTTGGCTCTGCACCCCAAAACATGGCTGGGCAACACATCTCACCAGACCTGACTGTAGCTGGGGGCTCCTGGGAGGGAAGGCTATGGGGGATGCTTATCAATCCCATCTCCTGCCAGGACAAACAATCACAAATCACGGGAAGAAACAGTCGTCCCGGAGCCACAGACAATGTGGCAGTGATCCCAGGATGGGAAGAATCAGACTCAAGCCGAGGTGTATCCCACAGGTGAGGAGTTAGCTGAGGTGGTAAGTTGAGGGAGTGGAGGTAGCATGAAGGTAGTAGACTAGAAGACTAGTTTCAGGAAAGCCTGGATACCACTGAGGTAATACAGTGAAATAAATCTTGAGTTAAAGGATGCAGTAGTGGACCATCCATACCCAAGAGCAGTAATCAGTGGGTACAGTCAGTCTGAAGTATGATTGACTTCGAGTAACAATCAAAGTATCCCAGGGTCAAGCAGTGAATTGATAGAGTTCAATATCTTTATATGCTTTCTGGAAGATAACTCGGATGTATCCTCACCAAATTTGTAGACAACACTAAATATGAGGAAGTAGCTGGCACATGAATGGCAGACTTTCGGCCCAGGGGGACCTCAACAAACTTCAGGCCTAGGCCAACAGGAACTTCAGAAAGTTCAGCAGCCAGGAGAGCCAAGCTCTGTACCCAGGGCAGGATAACCCCAGGCATCAGTGCAGGCTAGGAAGCAATCGATCAGGCCTGCTGAGAAGGACCAGGAGGAGGACAAATTGAATATGAGTCAACAGTGCACTCTCATGGCAAATAAGGGAAACCACAAACCGGGCTTCTTTAGGACTGTGACCAGAAGGGAGGGGTTAACATATCCCTCTACTCAGTGTAGTTGTATCTTGAATACTCTGTGTTTGTCCATCCCCCAAGACCCCTCCCTCAACCCAGAACAAGAAGGATATGAAAAAAGAACAGACAGGGTTTGGCAGAGGGTGACTGAGATGTCAGGGGTCTCAGGCACATAGCCTGAGGACAGGTAGAAGGAGCTGTTTTGTGTTGTCAGACACAGAGGATGCTTAGGGTCTTGTAATCACAGCTCACAAATACTTGAAGGACAGTTACAATGAGAATGAAGCCAAACACTTCTCAGTGACACGAAACAACAAAACAAGGGCCACAGAGACAACAAAGGTTCAGATAGGATGTTAACAAAAAGTATCAGCACAGCACTAGCCCTTGCTTGGTCAGATCCCACAGTGACCTTGAATACATTTCCCAAAACAGATGCTTTTCCCCAGACCAACACTGCTCCATGCAAAATGGACATTCTCAGTCTACGATCTTGCATACAGTTCTCTCATCTGCATGGCAAATACCTATTAGGATTATTTTTCTTCAATATTTTTTTTCGTGTGGAATCCTACTTACCTGAAACTTTTCACCAAGCAAATTTCAGACACATACTGGAGACACGTATATACAGGAAAGGAAATGAAAAATGAAGCAGCATGTTAAAATTAGTCTGTGAACAATCAGTGCTGTGTAAATTGGATAGTCAATGCCACAGTTTGGGATATTAACTACTTAGTGAACAACCGATAGAATAATTTTTGATAAAAATACTCACACAATGTAAAAAAGACTAGATCACTATGGTAGCTAAGGGTGGAAGGAAGGTGTAAAATGCAGTAGAAAAGGAAGGAAATAAATCACCTAGAAGCTGAAAAATTAGTATAAGCAAAAGAGAAAACGAGAGAACATTTTGACTCATTCAGACTAGACAATATTTTACTTGTTCTTAAAGTCATCACAGGGAATGAATGCAAACTGAGAGGGAGATGTATGCAAATTCATGTAAATTTATATGAAAATCAGCACACACCATCAGTCTCTTGGCAAGTTACCCAATGTCTCTGTGCCTTAGTGACTGTATATGACTAAGTAAGAGTTTAAAAGTGAGCGACGATATAAATGTTGCAGTACATTATAGCAAGGATCCACAGCCCTGGGACAGGACCTGATAGACTGCATTTACACAGAAAAGGCTGGGGCTGTATTTCTGCTCACCTTTTCTCACTCCAAAATTAACTGCATATCCTCACCTTGCCCACTGACATTATGGGAAAGCCAGGTACACAGAGCAGAGGAACAAGTCAGGGGACTGATATGTACAGTTGAATTTGCTGGTCATTACAACTTCTTCCTCCAATAATTTTACCACTGCGTGAACAGAAATGTTCTATATTTTGGCTTCTCCAAGACCTGTTCATAAGTGTCTGGTTTTGTGCTCTCACATGCATGTTTCTCCTGTATTTTAGACTCTCTGTATTAAAGGATTCAACTCTTTTGTTTGTAAATTCCTTACACCCACATAAAAAAACATGCTAATAGTTGTTTATTTTTTGCTTTTCTTCATGAATTTCATTTATGAATGTTCATCGCTATGGGCTTCATTTTACCTCCTGAGACCAGTGGTCCTTGCATGTGACAGCCAAACAATAGGACTAAATTCTTTCCCTTTCTTGTAATGGAGTATAACAATTTAGACCCCACCTGGAGTACTGCCTCCAGCTCTGGAGTCCCCAACATAAGAAGGACCTGGACCTGATGGAGCATGTCCAGAGGAGAGCC
Source organism: Vanellus vanellus (assembly GCF_965231255.1). Classification (NCBI taxonomy): domain Eukaryota; kingdom Metazoa; phylum Chordata; class Aves; order Charadriiformes; family Charadriidae; genus Vanellus; species Vanellus vanellus. Next base: position 935,248 of record NC_138925.1, on the reverse strand, counting down.
ACGAGGATGATCCGAGGGCTGGAGCACCTCTCCTATGAGGAGAGGCTGAAAGAGTTGGGGCTGTTCAGCCTGGAGAAGAGAAAGCTCCGGGGAGATCTTATTGCGGCCTTCCATTACCTAAAGGGGGTCTACAGGAGAGCTGGGGAAGGGCTTTTTACTGGGGCACGTAGCGATAGGATGAGGGGGAATGGTTTTAAACTGGAAGAGGGCAGGTTCAGATTGAACATTAGGAAGAAATTTTTCACTTTGAGGGTGGTGAGACACTGGCACAGGTTTCCCAGAGAGGTTGTTGAGGCCTCATCCCTGGAGGAGTTCAAGGCCAGGCTGGACGTGGCCTTGGACAACCTGGTCTAGTGGGAGGTGTCCCTGCCTATGGCAGAGGGGTTGGAACTGGATGATCTTCAAGGTCCTTTCCAACCTAAACCATTCTATGATTCTATGATTGTGGATTTGAGGAGTTTTTTGTTTGATTGTTTGTTTTCTTTCCTTCCTTCCTTCTCATTTGTTGAAACAGCTTTGTATGAATTCTTTGGGGGCCCAAAGTATTAAAATGTGCAAAGCTACTCATCTGAGGACACCAATAATTTCAGCAGGATGCATCTGCTTGGAAAGGGTATGTCAGTTCCAACAGCCAGCTTTGGAGACTGAGCAACCATCTGAGCGTTTCCCTGATTCCTTTCACCATCCTATCCTTACCTCTTGTGATTTTTGTCCATTAGGACAGGAGAAGGAACTGGAGGTAGCACAGGGCAGAACCTAGGAATTATAGTTGCCTATAAAATAGTAAGCATATTTTTTAGGTGTTTTTTTTTTTTATTAAATGGATTTGCATGCATTTAAAAGCTCCACAGATAAAGGAATAATGTGCATCTGTTTTTATGTGTACAATCAAGTGTTGAAAGAGGTTGTCTAGAGACGTTGTGCTCTCTCTGTGGTTGGAGGTTTTCAAGATCTGACTGGAAAAAGAAGCCTTGTCTGACCTCATAGCTGACCCTGCTTTGAGCAGGAGGTTTTAGCAGGACCTCCTGAGGTCCCTTCCAACCCAAATTATCCTAAGAATTTGTGCATTGGAATATTTCCACAGGCAAATGGTACTTCCAGGATATGTCAATGTCTGTTTTGAAGATATATGTCAAAGCTTTAGCACCATAGCATTCCTCTGCCACTAGTTAATGGACAATCGTTTAAAAAAAATCCCAGTGGACCCAAAAATCCCAGTCACCCCAAAATCTTAGTAGGACTAGGACAATGAATTCTAAAAACTCAGGTTCTGCAGAGACTTAGTGCTTGAATAGGCACGTGTCTGCGTTGGGTAGCACCACCATGAACCACAGTCTTGTGTCACTAGGCACATGATGCTGCTCACCAGCTCACATACACAAGAATGTGAAGAGAAGCTGTCGGCCAGGTTCTCCTGGTGGCACACACATGGCTTGGACCAAATAATTTTTAAATCTGCCCCATCTTTGGAAATGCATGTGAGTGTCCAAATCAAGAACCACAAGCCTTGCTGCTCTTGCCCTGGCCCTGAATATGTATGCATGGCCCACATGTGCCTAGAAGGCACATAGTGGAAGCAGTGTCCAGATCCAACTCCACTGCATATATATGATCCAGATAAAGCTATTTTTAGATGATAGAGGGTTCCTAATGTATCAGCTATTTTCAAATTAATTTTAAAGGATCTTATTCTTTCACTTCACCTTCCCCTCTACTGACTTTGTTCAGAATTGCATAGCTTTCATTTAGACCCTTTGTCGACTTTTCTCCTCTGGTAGCTTCTGGGATGTTCTTTCTTTTTTTTTTTTTTTTTTTTTTTCTTATTTCCTCTCTCCTTAATCTGAGGGAACTCAGCTCACCTTCTGAGTTTATTCTCTGCTCCTTTCATTTTATAACCTGCTGACTGAATATCTCTCTCATCTGAGACACAGATCTCAGTTAACTGTATTGATACTCCCAAGAGAGTAAAACCAGGGTCTGGAAATGACATATGAGACACTGGAGCAGGTTGCCCAGAGCAGCTGCAGATGTCCAAACCCTGGAAGTGTTGAAGGTCAGGTTGGATGGGGCTTTGAGCAACCTGATCCAGTGAAAGATGTCTCTGTCCACAGCAGGAGGCTTGGACTAGATGATCTTCAAAGGTCCCTCCCAACTCAAACCATTCTATGATCCAAGGCCAGTCTTGGTAGTAAGTGCCAGCTCTAAGCTTTGTACAGAGCCCTCAGAAAACCTGTGAAGACCTGTCTACCATTGCTGCAGAAGAGCTAAAGCCATTTTGCTATACACATCGAGCCCATGGCTGGGGTCCTATTTCCTCTGTACCCAGTTTGTTTGGTGATTAGTATTTTTCATAGAATCATAAGATGGTTTAGGTTAAACCTAAAGATCCTTTAGGTTAACCTTAAAGATCCTCAGGTTCCAACCCCCCTGCCGTGGACAAGGACACCTCCCACTAGACCTTGTTGCTCAAAGCCCCATCCAACCTGGCCTTATTTTTATCATATGCAAATGATAAACAGTTTAGTGTGGTCAGTTTTAAGTTAACACACTTTCCCTGTTAGACAGGTGAAGCACAAGAAACGAGTAGAAGTCTAACTAACGCTCAACTTAACACTCCATAGGGTGTTTCCATAGGTTTGGATGTGGGATCAACACCATGACTGTCTTTGTAGAGGGGAGACAGCTCTGCTAAGGTAGCGGGTGTAAGGACAGCCCAGCCTGGTCAGTAGGACCTTCTGACAGGCTGCAGAGGAGCATAGCACTGCACTGTGACCTTAGAAATTTATTTGTTTAAATGCCTCACACTTTCACCTGCCCAGTGCAAAGCCTCTGCCAGAAGCTGTGTTAAGTATTAGAGAAATATTCTTGCATTGTCTAAAGAAGAAAATGTTCTTTGGCTTCAACATGCAGGACAAACTAACCTAGGTCCTGCAACAGCATATCTGAGGCTGCTGCTGGCTAGCTCTTCTCCTGAGGCATGACCAGCAAATCCCTGTGTTTTCTTCTCCTAACTGAAGACAGACTGTAGGGTAACAATGGGAACTCATGAACTTGAAGAAAATGGGGCAGTGAAGACCAAATAAATAAAGAATGCAGATAGATTGTCTTGTCACGGTGAGTTTGCTCTTGCAGAAAATGCTACCCATGTCCCCTGGGAGACAGTCTGCAATGTCTGCTCTTCCCCTGAGGCAAAAGTGGCTGCTTGCGGGTGGTAAAAAGAACCGTCCTTCGGGGTGGCATGCACAATGGAGCAGAAACATTCACCCAGCCAAAGCCCACAGCTACAGCCAGACTGCTGTCCTGGGCATATGTCAGAGCTGCATGAGATGCTGGTGTGAGGCAGGAGATCCACAACAGCAGCACGAGGTTAAGATGCAAAAGGCATCGTGTGGAGCTGGTTGGTACTGGGAATAAACCCCCACAGCTGTGGAAAAGGATCACAGATCAGCAAGGGACCTTTGTGGTTGTGAACATAGTCCATCAGCATACTGCAAACAGGTCTAGCCCCACTGACAGGAATGACAACTTTTTACTACTTAAACTCTAAATGTATTCCAAGGTCTCCTTCGCTGACAATCCTCTCATCTTCAGCTTTCCTAAGTTCATGGCTTGTTTCCTTCCCACATACCACAGGCAGAGCAAATGCCTAATGGCAAGGGAAATGATAAACAAAATGGAAAGGGCCATCCATACTTGTCATAAATCAAGATAATCTCATTAATAGAGGAGGTTACTCTGAAGCCTAGGGGCTAGCTCATATGTAGCCAAGACAGCTTATAAGTCACAGTAATTCCCCACACAAGTTTTTGTGGCACCTGTGGGAGATAACTCAGGGTCTCAGTCATGCTGTTTAACCATCCTGGAGTGGAGCTGCTGCACAGAGCCTTTCCCCATCCCCAATAATGTGCATGTGTCATCTGCATCATGCATTGCAGGAACTTCTGGGCGCACCGACTACTCATGCCCTGCACCTATCCCATGGCAACAGGGAGGAGGAAAGCCTCCTGCGTTGGTAAAAAACCGTCCTGTGTCACCGGGTTCCTGAACTGCATCCATGCCGCAGTGGAAGCAGGGTGCCCTTCTCTACTCTGTGCCTCTGTTTTGTCAGTATTCAGCGGGCTGGATGTGGAGCAATGGTGTCCACTCTCTTCCCCAGCTGAGAGCCAGGAGATGCCACTGTTTACAACGTTTAAATAGCACATTCAGATTATCACCTGGGCAAGCTAATAAGATTTTAAGTCATAGTCTAAAACCCAAGCCAATGGGAAACTGTAGCCATTTTCTATATCTTTCAGCAAGATCCTTCATTAAGGAAACTTCAAAAGAGCCATATTGATACAAAACCAGCTGTCAGAAGACTTTGGTGATTTCCAAGACGTTACAGGAGAAAGCCATAAGTAACCTCGTGTCACCTCAGAGCTGTCCCTGGATTTAGTAACAGGTTGGACTAAATCACTTCCTAAGGTCCCTTCCAGGTTGAAGGACTCTGTTTTCCTCTCATTCTATGAAAAAAAAAAAACAAACAAAAACAACCAGGGAAAACACAATCACAGCTCAGGAGGAGACACAGTGTCTCTGTCATGCTCTTGTAGGACCTGGGTAAATTTGTTCTAAGGCAAAAGGACTATTCGTCTCTGGATTCTGCAAGACTATTCCTTTAATAATTTCACATCTGCAGCATTTGTGCAAGGTTATGTGACAGCTCAGCACAAGGGGGAGGTCTTGCTTTACCTTCCACTCCTACAGCCCAGCAGACACCTCAGTGGTGCTGGGCTCTCCTAGAGTAGGTTTGTGAGTTGAATCCCCTTGCAGAAAGGTTGACAAGCACATGAACTACTGCAAGGGACTGGACAGAGACTGCCATCAGGAAAGACGGGCGGAGGCGGGAAGGGGAACAAGAGGAGAGAACACCTCTTTTCAGTGTCAGGAGCCACTAGACTGACTGAATTGTCCCTGTTACAGCCTTTTTTTCTCTCTGTCCCTGGCCTAACTATTGGGATCAGGGAGTGTCCCAATTTCAGAAACTGTTGGTGGACTGTCCCACCACAGCTGCTCTTATGGTCTGGTCTGGCACTGGGGCTACCTCAGCTGGAGGCACTGTCACTTCTCTGCCCCTGGCAGCCTGCTCCTGTTTCCAGTCCAAGGTGGGCTGCCCTACACTAGCCCCATACAGTTGCTATGGACCTTATTTATCCTCAACAACAAAGATTTAAATGCAGATGCCTCTTCTGAGACCAGGGAGTTGATCAAGGCCAGAAGGCTGTGTCTCATAGTAGCCAGAAGCTAACTCCTATGGTGAAAACATGCCATGGTGTTATTCAGGGAGCCCACGTACAAGGTGGGATCCAGAGTAAATCCACTGGCCACAAGGTCATGCCTCTGTACACAGTCAAAACCCAAGATGCTCCTGGGCAACCCCAGTTTAATATCTTCCAGTCTCAAGTAAACTATCATGGCTGAAGGTGCTCCCACAATTCTTTGGAGAAGTATAGGGGGTCCTCAACACAATGAGAGGAGCAATTCAGCACTGCATGCTGGAGGGTGACAAAAATGTCATTTAACCTTTCTAATTGTCAGTTACTGCCCCAGGCATTGTAATTCTCAGTGTCTTCAGGCCAAACCCACTGATTCTGACCTGTCCAGAACAGAGCGCTTCTCCCACAGGGTCACTTCTGCATGTCAACTAGTTTGGCTTTACCTTCAACCGTGGTTTTTACTACAACAGTGCTATTTGGTCGCCCTCCATTCAACTCGGCCCTCTGTGGCCATGCATGTGCAAGGATAGCTGCCCTGGGTCTCCAAGTACCTGGTCTGCAACAGCTTCTGACATGGTGAACTCAATTTTTTGGATGCCATAGCTCTCTTTTCCAGACCTGCCCATCTCAGAGGCTGTCTACTGCCTCTTTGCCACACCTGCTAAACCAAGGTCCCTCATGTTGCTGTTTGTGCTGGAAATCCTACATGTTCACTGCAGAGAGAAGGTGTTTTTCAGCATTTTCAGCACTTGCTGAAGCCAAGCATTCAGTGTTCAGACTTTTGCAAGCCAGGCCACTCCTAAAATGGGGAAATGCATGAGAGTTTCATGAATCCCAGCCTCAACAGTGCTCAACATGGGGCTGGAGCCCCTGCTTGGGAATTTCACTTCTGTTGCTTTTTACTGGCAAATCCAAAGGTGAAAACTGGAGTTGACAATTCAAAGCATTGCCACTGTTGTCCTCAGGGGTAATTGCCACCCTTCCTGGTAGGCACTGTGGGACATGCAGAACCACAGGCCCCTCTTCTTTGTCTTCTTGGGACCAGCTAAGACAGATTTTTATGTTTGATACCATCCCATTAAGTACGATGGCCAGTCATAGGATACCACTCAGATGTCTGCTATAAATGTCTACCTTAAAACATAGAAATGGTGCCCTGGGCTCCTCTGGGTTTGCTTATTTGATCTCTGCTGGCTGCTAAAGGAGCTTTGGGTGACAAAAGCATGTGGAAACAACTGGGTGCAGATAGCTGGAAGAAACTACATAGAGTCTTCCCCATTGACCCCATTCTTCTCAGCCATCACCATCACCTGGTCTATTGGGAAAGGAAAGAGGTTTCCAATGGAGTATCAGCAACTGTAGGAGCAAAAGTGACCTCAGCCAAGACCACAGCCAAACGGAGGTGGTTCTCAGCAGCGCTGTTCAGGGTTATCTCATCTCACATGGTATGTCAGCCCTGCTTCTCTTAGACATCTGCTGGAGACTGGGTAAATAAGACGGCAGATTTAACACCAGAACACAGGGGATAAAGACAAGTCAGTTCTCTTTGATTCACACTGTCATGATTTACTGTCTTTCTACCCCATGCAGCTCACTAAGCACCTGACACCACATGCCTGCTCCAGCTCTAGGTTCATTATCAGCCCTCATCCTGCTCTTTTTTCCCCAGTGAGGCTTCCCTGCCCTGATGTTCACCCACCATCACATCTAATTTTGTCTCCCAGTCAATCTCTACCCCTGCCTCCCCAGTGTCCTTCTGCCCCCACAGTGTTCCTACCCTGATGCTCAAATCATGTCCTTTACTGTGACTCCACTTACTGTCTGCCACAATGAAAGTTTACTGGCACCCAGTGACATGTGAAGGCCAGAGTTGTTCACTGTTTATCCCCAGAAATTGAGAGATTTTAATCTCCAGGCTAAACTGCCACTTCAGTGTTTTAGACCTCCACACTGGCTGCTTGCCTCTGCAGGGAGTCAGGGGAGCACAGAGAAAGGCTTTTGACCAGTTTCCCAGTGACGGGTTTGTACTGCTGTGGCCCACAATGATGTCTGGGACATGTTCCTCTGCACATTTACGAGCAGTGACAACATCCTCCTGACCTGGCTGGTGGTGCTTCAGAGCAAGGCTGAACTAGCACAGGCACACGGCATGTAAGGAGTTAATAAAAACTGCTGGATTAAAATCATTATGTTGCCACTGAAAAACCCTGCTGTTAGCCACAGGGAAGGACGTTGTCTGCAGCTCCCTTACAATAAAATGAAGGGCAATTTCATCCAGTCACCTGCTGCTGACCTATTTAAAGTACCCGGAGGCAGGGCAGAACAGGTCGCAGGTGGTTCAGCCTGCAGCAGCCAGGGTCAGGCTGCAGGTGAAGCATCCTGGTGCCACCTCTTTGGGGAACTGAGTGCCCGCACCTTCTTCTCAACCTGGACCATGCAAGCAAGCAAGCTGGTGCTGCTGGCAGCATTGCCCTGCCTCTACCCCGGTCAAGCTCTGCCACAAGTGTGCTGTTTGGCAGAGGCTGGGGTGCCTGGCAAGTGATGGAGCTGCATGAACCTGGCCACCACCAGGTGTACCCAGGCTTGGGGAGGTCACTTCCCAGCACACAGAGCCCAGCCTGCACACCCAGGCTTTGGGGACCCCTGCACATCCTTCATCAACATCTGCTTAAATCCCACCATGTTCCTATGGGCTGGGAAGGTGAAGCTTCCCTGCATTAGCTGCCACTGGATCTGCGGCTTTTCAGATGCCTTCCCATCACTGCCTACCTGGATGAGCATGGTGCAAAAGAGCCGTACATGATCTTTCCAATTTTTCTTGTCCTTGCCTTGAATGTGCCCTTCTGTCATTGAAGACGGTCTTCTTACTGGGCTGTATTAACACAAGCATAGCTGGCAAGTCAAAGGAAGTGATTCTTCCCATCTACTCAACATTCAAGAGGGCGCATCTGGAGTACCATGTCCACTTTTGGGACACCCTGATATGGGAGAGATGTTGATGAACTGTAATGGGTCCAGAGGAGGGCCGCTGAGACGGTTGGAGCTGGAGCACAGGACATATGAGGAGCGCTGGGTTTGGTCTGATGGATGGAGAGGAGGCTGAGGGGGATCTAATTTCACCGCCTGAAGGGGCTGGCAAAAGGACAGAGCTAGATTCAGGTGCACAAAGAAAGGGCAGTGGCAATGGGCACATGTTGCCATACAATGGGACATACAGGAAAATTTCTCCAACTTGGAAGTGGACAAGCACTGGAACAGGGTCCCAAAAGTCTCTGTTGGAAATCAGGTGAAATGAGCGCTACCTTCGAAATCAAGTTTCCTCTTGTTTCTTCTAAGGAAGATTAGAACCTTTCAATTTTCAAAATGCCTACAAGAGTCCCATATCTTTACTTGACTCCATGAATAAAAACAACAACTGCATTTCAAAATGTTAAAAATTGCACTGCCAGACCAGGCGGTGTCTTTTTAGCATACTTGTGATTGTGTGTATTTTTCTGCCTTACCTGCAAAGGGAAATCATCATTTCTAAGGGACTTTGCTAGAGGCAAGAGGTGGATTACTAGAGCTGTGTCCTTCATTTAGGAATAATAGCCATTAAACTCCTTGTTGCTATGGGGCTGCAATTTCCAGAGGCGATACCCATTATCAGAAAACTGGCTGCTGGCAAGCAGTTAATGAGAGAGCTTTGAAACGGCTCAGTAAAAATCCAGCTTCCCTGCAGACTTCTGAGACACGTATGAAAGGGGAAGGGGAGCCAAAGCTGCATCCAGCTGTGATCTGCACAGACGTGGGGTGGTGGCGGCTTCACTATTGCTTGACAGACTGAGGGAACCCCTTTCAGACCCAGCACAGGAGGGTTTTTTTCAGAGCTTTGGGGGCTCTGCTGGCCTGTGGCAGGTCAGAGCTCTCTGCCCTGAGCCCAGACTCACTCCCTGCGGCCTGAGCCAACACCAGCATCCTGCTGAGCCAAGAAAATACAAAGGTGTCTTTAAGCCATCAAGAAGCACACATGAGAGCCAGGGCATGGGGTATGAAGAAGTTCTTACATGGCAGAGTCATTCTTGTGCTGGGCTTTGGTCTCTTCACCGTGTCTTCCCAGCAGCAGAGAGGACCTGGGAGAGCAGCAAATCCATCTGGATGCGGCTGTTGCCTGGATGGAGAAGATGCACACCCACACACCAACCCAGCATCTCTCAGCAGCACAAAAGCATCTCACTAGACTGCAAAAAGAAAGCCACGGAAATGCCACGGTCCTTCTGTTCCTCTCCACTGAACTAAATCTGCAATAGATTCAGCAAAGTTCCTTGCACAGATGCATGCGGTCAGGCCTAATCCTTGGGGACAAGCAGTTTTTCTGAGGCCCAAGGCAACTGGATGAAATAAAGCAACTGTCACACTTTCAGTTTTACTGGTTTTGTTCCTTTCTGTTTGTTAGTTTTGTGAGAGCACTGATGTGAATTCACATTCATCCTTCCCTTTCTGAGCTGAGAAAGTCTTCATTTTGCTTTGTGACTGAGGAAAAAAGAGAGGAACCTAAAACATCAAGGCTCTGCTGCTCCCTGGCAGAGCCTGGAGGGATGCCCAGGCTATGACAGGCACTGCCACCGTGACTGAATGCCTCTGAGCATCACACACACACACAATATCCTATCGACAATGCAAACACACTAGCAGTGGTGCTTCTGGTTGTGTGAAATTCTCCCTAAAGCAGACAAGCTAAAGATCCCTGTTTGGGATGCTAAACTCTTTTATAACCTGCAGTTGCAAAGTTGCAGTGTGGCTCAGTACAGCTTTAGATAGCAAAGACAATGGGATGTGCCAGGTTGCCATAGTTACGCTGCAGAAAGTGGAGGGAATTTACCAATGTTTAAAAAAACAATTTCAGCATCAGCAGAACTAGAGCATGAAACAAATGGATGACACTTTGGGGCCAGGAGTAACAGTTTCTGGCTTTTCATGTATTTTCTAGAATCAGCCTCTAGCATGGCATTTTCATGTTGTAACCAGGAGGGTTACAAATACAAGTTTTCACTGAAATGGTGGATACTAAACACATGACTCCAGGACCTGCAGATTGAAGTAACTGTCAAAAATCTTATAATGCACAGTAGGCAGTCTGTAGTATTTCAGTGGCAGAAAGACTGGGCTGCCTGACGTGTGTTAATGACCTGCAAATATTCAGTAAGGTTGTGGCATCTAGGACATGTGCCTTTGTTGTCTGTGTACCATTCAAAGAGCAGGATATTTTTGCATCAACATGTTGTCAAGTTGAGGAATTAAAAAAATGCGGTTTTCTGTAAATGTGTTAAATAAATAAAATGTGTTGGAAGGCGTTTACTCTTGTCAGGGAGCAAAAGGGCTATCTGCTTCCTGAGGGATGGGGAGTCAGCAGCCAAGGGCAATAACACGGCCAGCAGGGCAGGGACCTGACCAGCCAGGGTCCAGCCCCGCAGTACCCAAGCAAGGCAAGCAGAGCAGCACCAGACATCATGGCCAGGTTCAATCAAGAGTATCCATCATCAGAGAAGCTGGTGTTGATGAGGCAGGTCCAATGTCAATCCACACGTCAGGGTCAGGATCAGTGGAGTCCACAGCCAGGCACGGGAATGGGCATGGCTGCACTGGGGATCAGCAGTCTTCAGCATATCTCAGGCAAGGACTAAAGGTTCAGGTCTTGAGCTTAAATTCTGCCTTTTGGGCCAACAGGTAAGGCATGCAGGTAGAGGCTCCAGGTGAGGCTGGTCTGGGCTGTTAATGACTCAGGGCCCTGACAAATCTTTGTGGAACATAATCTAGTATATCCTATATTGTAGTATGTATCAGCAGTCTCTGTTTCTATAGACTTTTGTTTGATTTTACCACAAATCTGATGATAAACAGTTTTTCAATAAATTCCCAAATCCTGGGTTCACGGGAACATGACGTGTTAATAAAAAACAGCAAAAAGATTGTACTACTTATTTTGGAGAAACCTTTGAAAACATACTCTGGCTGTCTTCAATATTGAATATTTCTTCTGAGGCTTCTGACTCTTGCTTTCCGAATTCCCGAGTTGGACAATGCCAGCAAACAGCAATGCTGGCCACCCCCTCCATAACCATCTGAGTCCACACCGTTGCTAGCATGCCTGGATACAAGAACATGCAGCTGGAGCCCATTTGGCACTCTGCTCTATCTTTTGACTCTCAAAGCTCACTTCAACCATACAAAACTATCAAGAAAATGAACCAGCTGGTAATGGGACAGAAAATCTGACAATGGTGCCCAGTAAGACACAAAGGACACCCAGTGGGACAACAGAGTCCCTGGCTGAGCTCTGCAATGTGGGACTGTGGAAGGAGGAAAATCCCCCTTTCACCCCCAGGCTGCTTCAAAGGCTGGTGTTGAGAGGAGGGCAATTAGAGCTGCCAATTGCTTTTCCTGCTGCAGCTTCCCCTTTGTCACTGCTAAAAGACTGACAGCCCGATAACAAGATGACAGTGCGGCTGAGCCCACACCCCTGAAACATGCTCTCTGCGCTCCTGGACCATTCATTCAAGAGCCTGTCTCAGTTCATTTTGTAATTCTTTCTTTCTCTTTAAGCTACTCATACATGAGGACCTCGTTCATCCACTCAGGCTGTTTCATTTCAGGTTGTGCAAGTATTTTGGCTAAAATTTCACCCAGACAACTTCTGTTTCTGTTTCACTGCTATACTTCACAGAGACATGATTATTCACCAACTAGTCACTGGGCCTGTTTACTCTGTAGATAAAGGAATAGCTCAGAGGTGCTTTTTCTCCCAGTCTAGGAGCCAGCACACCTCTGAGCACAAAACTTCACATCAGTTCCTGCCAGCTAGCAAAACCAAACCTTGGCAAGTTCTCTGTATAGGGATCTGCTCTGAAGCAGTGGCCTGCACAGCAGCTGGGAGCTTCCTGAAGACGTTTAGATGCATCTTCTTGGCAGGAATACCCTTCAAGGCAGAGATACTGCAGAACCGTACTAGGAAAAAGTCATGCGGGAGAGCTTTTCCTTATGTACACTCAGCTGCCTGCTCATTCTCCTCCCTCAGCAGGAAAGGGGGAGCAAATAGGGAAAAGACAGGCACGAGAAAGCTTGTGTGTTAAGACAGAGACAGGGAAGTCACTTATGAGTTACTGTTGCAGGCAAAACAGACACAATTTGGAGAAAAGTAACTTCATTTATTGCCAATTAAAATTTAATGTAAGTACAAATGTGGGTAGTGGGAAACAAAAAGAGAAACGTTAAACCAATACCTTTCCTTCCTCCCTTTCTCAGACTCAGTTTCACTCCTTCACTTCACCCTGCCCAAAATTGGTGCAGGGATGATCAAGGGCAGGGGATCAAGGTCAGTACGAAGTGGTTTCTCTCAGCCACTCCTTCCTTCTCACCATTCCTGTGCTCCAGCATGCGATCCCCACAGGCTGCAGGCCTTCAGGAAAATCTCCTCCAATGTGGGTCCTTCAGGGGCTGCATTTTCTTCAGGAGTATCCATTTGCTCTGAAGTGGTTCCCCCAGGGGTTGCTGTGTGAATACCTGCTCCAGCGTGATCCTTTCCACAGGCTGCAGGGAATATCTACTCTGGCATGAGTTGTCCATGGCCTGTAGAGGCTCCAGGAACAGCCTGCCCCACAGCAAAGTGCCTGTGAGTGGCACCACAAAGCGATAGTGAGTGGATGACTCCAAATGAGCTGGAAACAGGGGGATGCAGCCAGACTGTGCCAGGGTCTGGTCTGGCCACCTGAGCAGGTCTTTGCGTCAATTTGCAGCTGAGAGATTGGAGAAGCCTAAAAAGCCTTTGGACAGCTGTCTGTTTTGGTCAGTCCCTATCCTGCTGGGCTCCTGGGTGCTTCCAGATCAAAGTCATTTCATGAGTTGACTTCTGCATCCTGGAGCTACGTTGCTTGGTTGTAACTGGTGTCACAAAACACAAAATCTTTTGTGTGCAGTCACTTACGTGCAGTATATGTTTGATTGGGCAGCAGGGAGTCAATTGCTCTTTACCTTCTTGGTTGAGGCTTTCTGGGTCAGAGGGTTGGTCTGAGACAGGAGCCCCGGAGGGAGACACTGTCCTATAAACCTGCTCAGGACAGAGTGGGCATAAGCTCTTCTTACACTTCTTCTGCCACTTTTTGAGGTTTCTCTACAATGGGGCTCTTCTCTGAGCCAGTGTAAGGCCATTCAGTTGCAAGGAGGGACTAAAAAAACTGAAAGTGAAACTTATGAAACACTGCTGAGCTAGGAAAGACTGAGACTACATCATGGCTGTGGGTGCACAGGTCCTTTTCTGGAGGGGAAGCACAGAGCCGACGGATCTCAGAGAGAAGGTCAAGAAATACAGGGATAGCGAGTGAATTGCTGCAAATCACACTGAGTTGGAGACTAAAAACCTCTATTTTTTTTTAATGAACACTGCAAAAATGGAGGGAAAATGAAGAAGGAATGGGATAACAATTTGTGAAATGTAAAGAGCATGAGTTACCGACGTGCACTTCTTCTCTTTGGCTTTGAAGGAAAACTGCACAGACTGTGAAGAAAAGCCTGGGAAAGTTGGTTGAAGTGACAGAAGGAAATAGGAGATTCTAGAAATGAGCATCAACAAAACTGTGAAGAGCTTGATCTACTCAAATTAGTTAGCAGGTTGTCTGCAGCCCTGTTCAGCAAAATTTGGCCACAATTCTGGGGCACAGTCATATTGCTACATAGGCTCCACTTCAGTATTTTGAGCACTATTAGAGCCTGGGCCACTACTGGAGGTACTGAAAGGAAGATACGGTATTGAAGAGACTATTCTTACCTGTGAACATCTGAAGAAGGCAATAGGATGGCAGGACCCCTGAGGTTGGGGTTTACATGGATTTGGTGCATAACTGGGGGCATGACAGTGCCCTCCGCTTCGGAGAGTATTTATAATGTACTTTACATGATAATGGCAGTTCATTATTGATATTTCCAGCTCACAGTGTGTTAAGGATACCCTCCTCCCCAGCTCCCCATTTTCCACTCTGCTGGAATGTTTGACCCATGAAATCACCAGCAATACTCCCGTTTGGCTGCATTCCTGCACAGATGCTGCATTGTTTGAGGAGGGGTGAGGCATGGCCGATTAATCTGTGCTCAGAGAGGCTGACTGTTGGGATTAGTGCTTCAGATGCTCTTAACATCTGCAGCACCAGGACAGCCCCAAATTCATCAGCACTGGAAGCCTGAGGGTAGCAGCAAGGCTGGTAAGAGCTCTTGTGACAGGGGGGTTACCTATTGAATTACCAATGCCAGGTAGCAAGACAAGAGGCAGGTTTTATGGGAGATGTGGCAGCCATGCCATTGTCTTGGCACTTCCAAATCTGTCATGTGGTTTCTTGGCTGTGCCTGTGATTCTCAAGACTAAGAAGGGTGGTGGTGTGCAGAGGGAGCAAGGCTGAGAAGCCAGGGAGAGGGCTGGAAGAACCCTGCAGAGCTGGCACAATGGAAATGTGTCAAGCCCTGAAGGTCTTGAAGCTCCAGTTCTTTGTGTTTGGGAGGTGGGGTGAGGACGGCCATGGGCTTGCAGTAAACACAAAGTGCTGACAAACCAGAGGTAGAGGAGGGAAAATGTTACTGGGGAATTATCTCATGTGAGTACTGTGATTTATCTCCCTATCTGAAACCAGTCCCTCCCTGCTGCTCTGCTTATCTGAGCTGGGCTTTGTTACTCTGGGTTTCCCTTTGTGCTCTGACTCCATTATTTTGCTGCACTAACCTTTTTTTTTTCTCTTCATCACAGGGTTTTATAAGCCTGTTGTTTGTGGGGAC
The DNA here is from genome assembly GCF_965231255.1 of Vanellus vanellus. Classification (NCBI taxonomy): domain Eukaryota; kingdom Metazoa; phylum Chordata; class Aves; order Charadriiformes; family Charadriidae; genus Vanellus; species Vanellus vanellus. The sequence continues at coordinate 920,198 of NC_138925.1, read as the reverse complement.
AGGCAGCACAGGGGATGAGAAGAGACTTCTAAGCAGCCATGGATGGGTTACAGCTGAGGGTAAGGCTCACCTCCTGCAAATCATAACCTTCCACCATCCTTCAGGGTCCCCAGTAGCTAAGGGGAAAGAAAATACCAGCTCCATCTATGTCGAGCGAGCCTGTTAGCTGGGAATGACTCCCTTGTCTGTCACTGCAGGGGAACTCCAGAAGGCTGTTCAAGATTAAGCCCAGAGAGTGCCTGAGCTCCTGGCTTAAGCTCCCCCACCTCCTCTTCATGCAAACAGCTCAGCCTGCCCACTCCCAAGCCCGCGCAGGGACCGCCAGCTGGAGGCAAGTAGGGACTGTCCATCTCGTGAGTTAATCGCCTCCTGTTCAGATGTCAGGAGGAGATGAAGCTGCTATAAATAGATTGCGAAGCCCTCATGATTTCAGCTGTGATTCACACACATGGTAGAGAAGCATTAGGAAGAATTAACATTCAATCTCTCAGGCACTTTCCTGAGAGCAAATGCCATTCTGTCCCTGCCACTTAATCTCCTTGCCCAGGGGAGGTCAGCAGCGCTTTCTGGAGGGTCTGAATGGGTCAAATGGACAGGGAAACTCCAAGCAGAACTGTTGGGGAGCTAAAAACGGCCATTTCAGTCGGAGTGACTGAGCAGCACCTGCTCATGATACACAGCTGCATTTAGGAGCATGGCAAGGGACTCTGCTCCTGCCTTACCGAGGCTGAGATCAGGTGGTGTGGTTTTGTTATGGTATGGACACGCTGGGATGCCTGACAACAGTCCCTGGGACTGAGACGACTTCTGGCAATGGTATGTGCAGGGGACTGGGGGTCTTTCTGTCTCTCCCTAAGGGGCGTTGGGCTGTGTCTCTGGCAGAGCAGCTGACGGGACCTGTGGTAGTCTGCCTAGGTGAGCGTGGTGGGACAGGACAGTGTACCTGGGTGGTCTATGTGAAATCCCATTTCTCCCCCTGCCCCCGATTTTTCAAAGTTCAGGGGAAAAAAAAACGTAGCATACAGCTGATCTGCCCATGGGAAGCTGTGTGTACTTGTTCCTGCATGTGTTTGCGTTCATTTGTATGTGTCTAAGTGCTTGGTAGCCCCTTCCCCCTGCCTTGCTATGTTTATGCTGTTAGCAATGACGGTCACTGAGCAATGTATGTGAGATGGAGAAATCAGCTGAAAGGTCCTGGAGTGGGAAGCGTGAGGAATCTGTTTGTAGGTATCTATCCATCTGTTTGTCTGACAGTCTCTCAGGTACAGGGAAAGTGGTATTTTTCTTAAAAGGTAGCTTAGAGGGTAGAGCTTTTCCTCAGGGTTATGAATATTCCTCACACTTTTGCACATTTGCTGCCCTGTCAATAAAAGAGAGATCCATGTCTCTAGTTTCATAGCATCACCATGGTTCATTGCTTTGCCACTAGATTATGAGTCAGAGAATGAAAGAGACATTCGGGGCACTCATCATCCGCAAAAGGGAAAGGAGAGTTTGGACTAAAGGATAAGAGTTCAGTGTTGGTATTTTTGGGTCCTTGGTTAGTGGTCTAGGGAGGCTGGAGTTCACAGGATGAGGTGAAAATCGTTTCCTTTCACTCCACTCTTAAGGACCCAGGAATCAGGGCTTCTCAGTGAAGCGAGGAAAGAGGCAGAAAAATGGTCAGAGGAACTGCAAGTTGGTGGGGGAGTCACCTTATTATAATGGGAGTAAATCCAAGAAATTCACCCCATGACTATTCCAGGGCAAAGAGGGCCCCATGCCACTCCTTGCTGCAGGAAAACGGCATCTCATTGCAGCTCAAGGCAACATCCTTCAGCATAAACCAAAGCCTGCCAGCATGGGGGTGATTAAAAAGGTCTCCATACACAGGTTTCTCCTTGTGTGGATATGATATCCTGCCTACTAAGGCACAGTATCAAGTTGTGTATGTCTAAACCAAGCTGGTTTCGGTGTCAAAATGGCATTGCCCTATTTAGGAACATATGTCACTTAGTCTGATAGCTGGAGTATGGACTGCACGTGTGCTCTGGCAGGCTCAGGTCTGAGTGAGTCTGCAGACACCTGTATGATCTTAAGCCATCCTTGAAGTCTTCATTACATTATGGAAGAACTTGAAGTAAGCTGCCTTCAGAAAGTTATGTGGGAATGTCTGAACAGGCTAAAGGGCTTCAGAAATAATTGTGAGGTATTTCTGTTACCGTAGAGAAAGTGGAATTGCAACGTAGAGTTTCAGCAGGGGCTAGATTCCCCAGTTGGATCCTTACAGAGCCACAGAATAATGTGCAAGTCTGCAAGTGGCTCTGCAGATTCCCTTGTTGTGAGTGACGAGGCTCAGCTGACCTGTAGAAGATCTTGCATGAACTATCCTGTATCTCAAAAAAAGAAGAAAAGGGCCATGTGGAAATCTGATTTAGTCTGTCTGTCCTACAAGTGAGTCCAGACAACCTGAAACAGCTTTGGAATGTGGACCATATTAGATGCAAATGGCAGGCCACATGTTTTATAACATTAATTGCCAAACTTTCAAAAGCGCCCTATTGACCTCCTACAGTCAGTGAAAGAGCACAGCTCATGCCTGGGCACCTAATCATTTGTCATCTATTCCTTGTTTTTCTTCAACATTTATATGACAGTATCGCCAACCTGAATGGTCTCCAGTGTTGTGAGAGCTGCACAGACCCAAAATATTAGCCAGTTTTCCAAAACATGGCAGCTGTAAATGCCAAACTTACAGATGGTACATGATATAATGGAAATTACAGGCACAAAATAGAAGGGTAAAGGCAGTACATGGTGAAAAAATCCATCATTCATCTAGAAAAGCTGGATCTGCTCAGATGATCTGGCTGCCATGAACAGATGCTGGATTCTGGTTAAAAGGGGTTGGAAAGACATCCACGAATAAGTAATGACAGTTGAGAAGGGAAGAAATGAGAGCTGTAACAGAGAATCCTGCCAGCCTGGGCTGATGAGGTTCACCTGCAGGGAGGGAAAAAGGCAAAAGGAGTGGATGGTTTTCTTCTACAAGAACTAACACCGCTGGAGAGTAGTCTTGCAGGGGTCATTGGAAAACAAGGAGTCATCTCTGGTTCCAGTTGTTTCAATGTGGTCTGGTATGCCCAGCATTGGTGCCTCAATAGTACTGGAATTAGTCCATGTCCCAGCAGCAGCTTTATTCTCCAATGTAGTGTGCTTCTTTCGCCCAGCTGATATGCATGAGAGGCAGTTTTTCTCTCTCCAAGATCATATCTTTTCTGCTTACAGCAGGCATCCAGCAGCCGGAGCCTCCTCAAGCTCACAGTTATGGAGGTGAAGTGGATTCATATGTTGGTCATCTTCTTCTTCCTGCTATCTGTTGCAATGACGGGCTGCTTTCTCTGGCAGTACAGCCTGCCCAAGGTGGAACCCAGTGAGTAGTCAACTTTAAGTGTGGCCATGGTTTGGCACAGAAATTTATAAGACCAACAAAATGTCTTTCTCCCCATGTGGACATTTTTACCCAAAGACCATTTCCCCAAACAGCACACAAATTTACCTCCTCCTAGCTGGTGCAAGGACACACAGAAGATGAACACTGGGTTGATGAAGTACCATGTAACTATGCTGGTGTCCACAGAAGCTCCATTACTTCTGGCACCAACCTAAGTTAATTGATATACTGAGGAGACATTTTATTTTACATTCTCTTTCTTTAGCATCGTGTTGTAAAAGTCACTCCAGTTTAGAATGGATTTTGTTATACACCTTTCCATGAGCTTCAGCTTATGGCTTTGCTTTCTTTCCTATTCCCTTAATCTTAGATCTTTAAATGGGCTCAAGCCCCAGAGTCACACTAAAATTCCCTTATGTATGATCTATCAACAGATAGACTCAAGGCACTGTATGTGCAAGGGTGAAATGCATACAGTGTAACTGGATCAGAGTTTTAAGTAGCCCAAAGGTGTCATAAAATCCATGGTGAAGGTGCCAGAAGTACCTCATAGACCAATGTCTGAAAAGATTTCAGACCCTACATTTTTATCACAGAGTATCAGAGGTTGCCTGTAGGCTCTTGGTTATCCATCCCCATTCATCTCAAAGTTTTAACAGTGCTTTTTCTCTTCTTATCTGTATTTCTAATGTTTCATGCTCAGTTGGCAAGTGAAAAGATAAATAAGCATTTTGTTTACAGCTTACAGAGCAGAGAAGCTGTGTTTATAAACACTTTGGGATCAACTGGGAAAATAATGCCTCCAAGTAAGAGACTTCCCATATCTTACTGAGTTTAAAGATCTTTGCCTGCCACAGAAATTTAAGATACATCACTGGCATATGCAGAATACTGCTAATTCAGAAGACAGATAGTACACTAAGTATGCAGCCTACCTACTGTTCTAATGTTAGATTTCATGTAGCACTCGCAATTCACTTCTACATCCATTTTCTGAGGTTACAATATGCATGGGACAACTCTGTCCTCCTGAAGCCAAACTCAGACTTTCCCTTGAAATGGGGAGGTCACTTTCATGGGGTCTAAATCCACTGTCAGGTACCCTACAGAGCCTTCTGTAGTCCCAGTTCCTTACTCTTCCAGGTTGCAGAGTCAGCTGAAGCCTATTGGAGCTTCTGTCCGTCCCGTGTGCTATACCATGTTGGAATAGGCAATACCAGAGCACAGTCCTGTTTTATGTGAGATAGAAACAATTCAAAATTATCTCTTTGCCTATGAAGAAGTGTCCTTCAGCTTTGGACAACACAAGCAAGAAAGCTAGTGCTGACTGCTGGATGAGGTTAAAGCTTGTTAGTGTGTCTATTCAAGTTGCATATGCTATCTTTGAAATGTTTTCCAGGCCCGTCTGTGATGGAAGTGAGATCAGAAGCTGTGCAGATGTGCCCCCGCTATCCCGAACCAGTACCGCTGGACCATCCAATCCCCATTCTGAAGGACGCATTGGAAAAGGTCTGTGAGGAGAAGGGGACAAAGGGAGACAGAGCTCATGACTGCTTTTCTGAAGTTGTAAAGGGGAGAATATGTATTCTGCCCCTCAGCATCCCTGGGGAAGGAGGTGGGGAATCAAGGAGGTGGAAAACATGTGAATCGAGAAATGGGTATATAAAACACCCTCACTGAACATACAGAACAGGTCAATAAGCAGTTATCTTATCGAAAAGGTAAGCTATGATGAAGAAACATTATTGTCCATCAGAAGATCTAGTGAGCTAACATCAGCACAAAATGATGCCTCTTGGCATCTTGTCTACCATTAGGCAGCCCTCATGCCCTGGAAAGCAGGTGACTCATGTAACTCGTTCATATTCATCAATGACTGCCAATTCCTTATTTTATTGCTTTGCTGGCTTTCTCCATGCCACCATTTAAAAATTAAAAAGCTACTTGCAGGTAACTTCAAGGGGATGGAGGGGAAAAGGAAGAGGAAGGGGACCTGCATCTGAAAGAGAGACCTGCTTTTCCTCAGTATGATACGCTGTCTCCGAAATTTTAGCACTGCCTGAAATTCTGGTTGGCTCTGCAATGAGGACATACCGCAGCGGTGCCTTGACTGTATGGACCATAAGGACAGCCATGCTCTGACAGGACGCTCCTGATTTTGTAGACCCTATCATATAATATACCATCTCATTTGTCTCTTTCTCATGAGTAACTTAATTAGTCACAATAGAAGCTGTCCCACAGCTCTGATCATTCTTTTTACTCTTCTTTGAATGTTTTCCAGCTCTAGCATACTCTTGTATGAGGGAAATCAGTACTGTATACAGTATTCAAGGTGCAAGTGATTTATACAGGGATTTATACAGTAATAAACCAGGGTTTTCTGTTTTATTTTATGTTACTTCTCTAACAATCCCTCATATTTGATTTACCTTTTTTTCTGCCATAGGGAATTGAGCAAATGTTTACATAGGAGCATCCGTCATAGCCCCAAGGTCTTGTTTCTGAGTGCTAATGACCAACTTACTGCCCACCTGTGTGTTCGTGTTGTGAGGTCGGGATTGTTTTCCTGCATGCGCGTTGCTTTATCTGCATTGAATTTCAATTGCTATCACTTCACATTCACTTTTATGAAGTCTCTGCTGCTGTCTCTGGGGTTACTGTAGGGAGGTATTTTATTATTCAGTTAGTATAAGTCAGAGAGGTGGGGAAATGTACAGAACATTGAGTGTCCATCAGAGTCACCTAACCTCACTTCTTTGTGCTCCTCAGAAATGAAGTATCCAAGCACTTCTTTGAAATAGGCTGGTGAAACTATTCCTATTTTGTAGATGGAATAAGGCACAGAGAACCTGAATGCTAGATGCATAGGAAGACGTAGCTATTTGAAGGAGGCTTAGGCACCAGCACTTCAAAAGTGTATCTTCAGATGCCCTTAGGTTCTGCTTAAGTCTGCGGGCACTCGAACCCACACTAAAGATCTTGAGCTACCTGAGACAAACCAGCATCCTGTGCCAGGCCAGGGACCCTGGAACTGGACTCTGTACAGTACCAGATGTGATTATATTACACACAAGGGAGACTTTTTCCTAGCCCACGGCAGCTTGAAACAGGAGGGTTACATTCACTCATGGTTGAGGCTTAAGGAAACATTTCTTTCCTAAGGGTAAATACTTTTGCAGATCAGAAAGGCCTATATTTTCCTCAGAAGAGTCTTGCTAGCGGCCAAATCCAAACACTGACTATTGGATTCAATGACACTCAAGTCTAGAAGAGCATCACCTATTTCTGTCAACTTCCTGCAGATCCAGGCAGGTCTACATGCCAGATTCTCTCTGAGAAAACTCTTTAGAGGACCGTGCTTGCTGACATGAGACCACTCTGTTCTCTGGAGTTGCTGCTGTACCTAACCATACTAGACGGGCCATTGGCACGTGGGGAGTGGAGGGCAAAAACCACTACAGAAGGACTCGGCACAAGTTGAATGTTTCCACTGCTGGCTGTCAGTGCACCTGACTAGTCCATCCAGTGAAGAGGTCCTGAGGACATGACTTGGCTTGGTCTTTCTTGTTTCAAAAGCTGGGCTTGGAAGGCCATTTCTTATGTCTTAACCTTTCCGTGCAAAAGATAACTTATGCATGATGATGAAACAGCTTTGAAATTTACCACTTTAAGGGTGGTAAGGCACTGGAACAGGTTGCCCAGAGAGGTTGTTGAAGTTCCATCCCTGGAGGTGTTCAAGGCCAGGCTGGACGTGGCCTTGGGCAACCTGGTCTAGTGGGAGGTGTCCCTGCCTATGGCAGGGGTGTTGGAACTTGATGATCTTCAAGGTCCTTTCCAACCTAAACCATTCCATGATTCTATGATAAAAGGGCAAGACTAATGCGTTCTGCTTGCAGGAGATGGGCGGGGCATAGCTGCCTCATTAGGTCTACACAACCCTGGCGCAACAGAACAAAGAGGAATCACAACCCTATGGTGGATTAGGGCTGTTTCCCAGATTGCAGTTTAAACAGAGTTCTAGATTTGGCTTGTTTCATGGCATGAAAAGGGTAATGGGATATCTGAAAAATCTGGATCTTTCTCTCATACATCTTTGAATCTAAAATACTAATGCAAAGAATAGATGTGCACAGTACAATATAAAAAGGAAGTAATTACAATTATTAAGTTTTAGCATTTGGATTTAATCATATAAGCGTCATAGGTATTACAAGGATGAGCGCCACATTCTTGTACATGGTGGACACGTAGACTGAAAGAGATTGGATAATTCAGCGTAAGCAATTCAAAGGACCAGTACAGTTAAAATATTTTCTTTTGCCAAAACACATTTGAAAAAACCACTCTCAAGTGCTTGGAAGTAAGGAGGGCTGATGGTCTGGGTCTTTTATGTCCTATTACAGACGATGCATTATAAGAGTCTTCATTTGGAAATTAATAATTTCCCATCATTCTCCAGGTAGACATGATGCTGCGCCAAAAGATTCATAGCTCTGGTCTCCCTGCCATGTCTGCCATTGTTATCTACAACGACACTGTGCTCTGGACAGGCAACTTCGGAAAAAAGAATGGTTCGGACCCCGCCTCAGTGGTGCCCAATGAGTACACTATTTACAGGTGAGGCAGTTGTATCACAGGCATGAGAACTAGAGAAAGAGTAGGTACACATATGGAGATCTGGTATCTGGGAACAGAGCCACTGTCACAAACAGCATCTTCTACTGGCTCAGGTCCACTGCAGAAACCACTTCTGGGTTACACTGAAACAATGCTTCAGCTAATCCCTAAATTATAATATGCTTGTGGCTTACTGAGTTGTTTACTTTGGATTTTTTAAATTTATTTACTTTTAATTAGATCTGGCAATATTTTAAACTGGAATAGCAGCGATCATCATGAATAACCTGTAAACATACTACTCCTCACATAGAAATGTGTCCATGCTTTGAAGAGGCCTAGAGCACAAATCTAAAGACTAAGATCTAGCACAGATTTTGTGAGCAGTGAGGAGAGAGTGCCATAGGATAAAAAAAAAAAAAAAAAAAAAAAAAAAAAAAAAAGTTTAGGTTTAGCAAAAAATGGGGTTTGGGAAGAGTATCTACTGAACACGTAAAGTAGACCTGTAGGCTTATTCATTCTCCTAGTGAAGTCAAAGCCATATTGGTCATTATTTTTTAGATTAAGATAGAATCAAGCTCTTCGTGTGTGTTAAAAAACAAAAACAAGTACAAAGGAAGTGTTTAATTAATTAAAAAATCTATTTTCACTGACTTATAACTCTGCTATATATGAAACTTATGGGCTGTACTATCGCTATCAAATGTCCTCAGAATGAAAAATTTTGGAAAGTTTAAGCAGCTGTGATTACCTGTTTTTTTTTTTTCCACTTTGCCCCATAGTAAAATCCCTGCATAGATGACCTCATACTATTTCTTCCAGAATAACAGAATCATAGAATGGTTTGGGCTGGAAGGGATGTTAAAGGTCAGATAGTTCCATGCCCCCCACCATTGCCAAGGAAAGGGGAACCTGTCCCTGGATGGGCTCAAACCACCAACCTTTTGGTTAACAGGTGAACACGCTGACCGATTGTGCTACAGAGACTCCCCCCCCCCCCCCAATTCCTCACCCATTGGCATCATTTGTGGTCCGAACTATGATGGTATCTGATTGTCTTTGAACCTCTGGCTTTTGTTCATGACTAATGAAAACATTCTTGGCAAATGCTTTTGCTGTAGTCTGTCTTGCACCAGTCCAAGAATTTAACCTCTAGTAGCACAATACGAATGCCCCCAGGTGACCCTCTTAATGATGTCCCCATTTCTGAAAACCAACAAAATAGAACTGTAATCCTATTCCAGAAGACCTTTTATAAATTTGACCCTATTCTGAAGCCACACAAATATTAACACTGATTATGAAATGTAAAACTTTATGGCATTGTAACCTTAGAATTCCAACGAACTACTTGTAACTTGTTATGGTATTTAATAAGCAATAATTTATAAAATATGTCGTCTTATGAATACTAAATAAACAGAAAAAGTCCTGTAGCCCACTGCACTATTCAGGAGATACTACTAAAGGTTATGTTGCAGCCCATAAAGGCCAGAGTTAAAGATATTGTCCTGGTTTGAGGTAAAACAGAACCAATTTTGTTCAGTAACTTCGCTTCTTAGCTGGGCCTCTTCTAACTACTGAAATTAACTGCATACTGTGCAGACAGTGTTCATTCTCTCAGAGTGATAAGACCAATGTTTATAGCGGATGCCCGGGCATGGTATGCAGAGAGGCTCTGCTTATACTTATTGCCATAACTCCCAAGGCCAACCAACTTTGTCATTTGCCCCGTTGGAGGGTTGGAAGTGGAAAAGCATAGTGGGGTCCCACCTGCGGGGAGGAGCAGACAGGACAGGTGACCCAAAACTGACCAACAGGGTATTCCATCCCATCTGCCTCATGCTCAGTATAAAAGCTGAGGGATCAAAGGGTCAGGGGCTCTTCCTTCAATGGCTGACATCTGAGGAGGACTCTGTTCGTCTGCCTGTGATCCCAATCCTGACTCCAGATCCAGAATCCAGTTCCTGTCCGTCACTGAGTCCAGCCTGGGACTGCCCCAGTGCCAGCCGGTGACGTGATTGTCATCTCGGGAGCTTGATACGGTTTTGTATATATTTTTCATAATTTCTTTTTATTTTATTATTAATATTTCATTAAAGTAGTTTAGTTTCTTCTAAACTCATAAGTCTCTTTTTCCTCCTCTACCTCTCTCTTTGAAGAGGGGTAGAGGGGAGCATCTGTTGGTCCCGTCTGGGGTCCCTCGGGTCCCCAGTGGTGGATTTGGCCTAAACCACGACAGATATTAATTCAAGCTTCTTACCTGCATTTTAGCCATTCCCTTCTGAATTAACAAAAGCATTGCATGTAAAGTTACAGGCAGTGGGTCAGTTGAGTGATCTCATTTACTGACAATCTTTCCTCTTAATTCATGGGTTTCTTAATGCTTAATTTCTATAAATGTTTGTTCCTTAACAGAATTGCCAGTGTCTCCAAGATCTTTCCCACCATCATGTTGTACAAGATGTGGGAGGAAGGAAAAGTCACATCTCTTGATGATCCACTGGAACGTTACGCTCAGAACTTTATTATTAAGAACCCTCTGGGAAGGCTCAAGGAATCAGAACAGAAATACACAGCAGATGGGCTCAGTTTTTTGGAAAAAGGCTCAATGCCGCTTAAGCCATCACCTGTTACCTTGCGCAGAATGGCCAGCCAGCTCTCAGGTAAGACAACGCTTGCCCTCTGTTCACCACTATGCCACTTGAAAGAGGCCACACAGAGAACAGACCATATTCCAGGGATAAAAAATGTTGCTGTTGAGGACATTTCCCAGTATGGACCCTGCACCTTTGCACTTCCCAGAGATCAGGCAGGACCCTTGGAAGCAAGCTGTCAGCAGCTTCATGAAACGCTAAAAGGAAACTCTTGTCCAGGCCACCTGCTAGGAAGAAGGCCAAGCTGCACTGTGGGCTGGGGAATTGTTTTTCCCATGCAAGGTGGATATATATTTCTCCAAACACAGTAGCATGACCTGAAATCAGGTTCCAGTTGCATAACAGCCTTTTGTACTCCAGCCCAGAGTGCTCTCATTTTTCTAAGATATAGAGTTGAGGGTCAAAGTGGCACCAAACCTCTTTGCTTTGAACAGATAGACCTTGATCACTGAGTTAAATTTAGCTGTCGGAGCAGTTCTTGATCTGGGATTCCTGAGCTATTAATAGCTTTGTACTTGCTGGCAGAAGACTATTAATCTGCTGCTACCTTCACAATTGGGTAACCCTTACATTAAGGTGGAAGGAGCTCACAGGACTCAGGAGAACTTTAACCTTTCTCAGAAATGGAGCTACTAATAATTGACTCAGAGATTCCAGAATTTTATGGCCAAAGAGACTGTGCTGATATCTCATGTAGCGTTTTGGTTAAACTCTGTAGCACCTGCATTATTTCAGATGGGAATAAATGCCCTAAAAATAGGATCTAAGATCAAAATAGCATGTAGGCAAATTGCAGTACCTCAGGACAGGGTACAGCATCACCTGAAGTAAGCCAATATCAAAATAAGGGTTCCTCAAAAAGGAATGATGTCACTGAAATCTGAAAACAAACAAAGAACCCAAAGCGGCCAGTCTTGCTCTATCTAGCCTGATGATGTCCTCAAGGCCACCAACTCTGACTCTCAGGAGCACCTGAAGCTGGTCTGGCTGCTCCTTGCAGGAGCAGTGTGTGCTGGGGCTGCCAGCTTGCAGCCCTGCTGCAGTTCCCTGTCACCTAATGAGGCATTAGCTATGCCCTAGAAACACTTGTAGGAAGCATATGTCAAAAGTGTACCTGGCCATAGCATAATTGTTTGTAACATGCAGCTGTTCCATTGCTTCCATCACTGTGTGAGATTTGCACCCCTGCTTAGCTCCTTTTATGTTCCTATGGATTTTTCTAAGAATGTGGCCCAAATGTCCAGACCACACCAGCAGGGCACACCAACCAGTTGGACCCTGACAACTTAGTAGAAGGAGAAGCACAGTTTCAAAATCCCAACTGAAAATCAAATGAATGTTGAGGTCACATGTTACATTTCCTGTCTGTCAAAAACCAGAAAGGAATAGGTTTGGCTTAGCTTCAGGATCAAAGCCACTGCATGACATATTGTAAAGTGGTTTTCATCTAAATTCTTTCAGTGGAAACTGCTCTATAATATATCCTCATAATCTGGGCTTTTCTACATTGCATACTACAAAAGGAACTCCAAAGATTTTTCTGCTCAACAATTGATGGGTACATTGCTAGAGGAAAGCTCCAGCTTGTTAAGACTATGATTTTCAAGTATATATGAATAACAATATAAGATGCTATTTTAAATTATTAACAGCTTGCTTGTCACATCAATTAGCAGCCTGTGAGTTATAAATCAATGACTGTGGATTTTCTGTTATGCTCACACATCCTCTGGTTTATCATTTCTAATGAACCTCAAGACAGACATTGCACTGCTGTCATGGTGCTGGTTTACCTCTTGCAGTGGCACAACATTTTCTTTGGTGCTGTTGGGGCAGGTAGGAAACGAAGGAGCCCATTGTCTACTGGAAGATGCTCAGTGAATCTCTTATCTGGTCGTTCAGCTGCACAAATAACCACAGACCAGAAGCAGAAAAAATGCTTTCATTCCGGTTCAAATCCCAAGGTCAGGCCAATTGAGAAAAACAGGTGTTGCTGCTACAAAAGAATAGGGCCTCATCCAGCTTTGCCATGATTAATCCCATGCTCACTGAGAAGATGACTGCAAGTCATTTTTCTGTCATCTACCCTTCCTGATTTCCTCCTAACCTCTAAATCAAAGTCAGGTGTAAACTGCAATGAGGATTTCATTCCAGATGTAATCCAAGTTCTGGACTTGGCAAGCTGTAGATCCTGTGCAAAGGAGTTGTGGCATTTTGAAAAGTCCTGGCCAAAAGCTTTTAGGAAATCCATGTTCAGTATTGTGGAATTAAAAGTAAAAAGAACTTCATTTTTTCTACATTCAGAAACCCTGAATAAATGTTGCTGAAGCTGAAAAAAAAAATAGATAAAAATACTTTAGGCCAAGCTTGGAATGGCTCAGAGAAGTTTAAACCCTCTGTAGTGAGGTGTAAAGAAAAAAACCTGTTTAAAGGGGCCATTACACGCCTTTATAGTCAAGGGAATACAGTCCCATGGAAATATAGACAGGGATTCCCCCAACACCCAATATGCCCTTCTCTTCCAAAATACATTTGGGGGTACATGATATTTTTAATCATTCATCAGGGTATTTTTACTGAAATGTAACAATCCAGAGTTGGTGCTGGGGTAGGACTTAACATTATGCAGATTCAGTGGCCCGTGACTTGAACACTGTGTCCCACAGCCCGATATGAAGAGCTCCTTGCAGCACATTTGCTATGTGTATAAAGCATTTGTGTGCATCATTGTTGTTTCCATCTTGCCATTGAATCTTGCTTTTTGCTCACTCTTCACTGGAATCAAAGTTTCCTGGACCATGATTTGTCTCAAGTTAACTTCTCTTCTTCCATGGCACAGGTCTGCCCAGGAGGCTGCGATCTACCAGCCTGCTGTGGAAGGGCAATACACAAGAAGCTCTAGCTCTCCTGAAGGATGATGTCTTGGTCGCTGATCCTGGAACCAGGTCAGATATATTCACTTATAAGCTTCTGGTCTGGGTTTGTGCTCTCCACTGATGTTAGCCCCACCTGCAGTCTCCATGGCCAATGGATAAAAGACAGCCATTCCTAAAGGGACATCCAGCCATCTACCCACATACCTACCTGTCTTAGGCTGGAAAGAGTGACTGTTGGAGGTGCCAGGTTTTTTTTTAAATGTTTATAGAGCCTGAGTGAGAAGCCTAGATAAGGCAAATTAAACTGCTACAACTAGGTCCAATAAGCCTTAAATTGTGAAAGATGCAGACTTTCAAAAGTGGAAAAGCATGTTAATTGGTTTAAATCATCATAGATTTTGCTTAAAATCATACTATTTCTGTAGTGATTTGCATGTCTCTAAATTATCTATGAGTTCTATTAATGTTTGCTACAATTTACATAGCCTGTTAAAAGTCTGCTACCTGAGTAGCTGTAAGCACTCAAAAATATGAACAGGATCCAGTGGACAGCAGGTCCAGCAGGGAAGGATTCAGACTAACTGGGATAAACTTCTAAGTCTGCAAAATTTTTATGGAATAGAATTACATTCTGAAATAATTTGCCAAAGTTGCTGATGATTCCCCATGACTTGAAGTCTGCAAGTTCAGAAAACTCTTAGAAAACTCAATGGGTCGGTCTTGGCAACCTTTTATTAGTTCTGTCCGATGTCATGTAGGAGATTACAATAGATGTTCCTTAAAGGATTTTAAGACTTTAATACCATTGTCTTCTTTGGTATTTATATTCTGCTCACCATTAAGATACATAAGGACATCCACTCATGTTCTCTCAACCCCATATTACTTGACATGTAGATAGTTTTAACTCCGTCTCCCTGTTCCTGGATATACTTCACAGCTAACAGATCATTGTTCATAAAGGCAATTCCCATTCATTGATATAGAAATGTTAACATATTTTTCTGGGTATGTTGATACTCAACTCCATCTCAGATTTAAAATTTTAGATCCCGAATGTATTTATTCTTGGGGTAGAAATATGTATGTTCATCATGCTTTTATTCAGCTAGATGGACTGGAAATTGTTGTAGTGATACCAAATTTATGATCTAAATAGGCGTGAGCTAGGTGTATGGCTTCACACAATTAAAAAAAAACCACCACCAAACGAGGTTGAAAACATAATGAATTTTGAAAAAAAGTTGCCCATTCATGTCTTCATGTCATTAAACTTCATTCAAGTATAAAGACTTACATCACTTAATGTATATTAAAGACTGAAGCACTCAGGTGAGTTTAATGACTCAACATTGCTGGATGCTGCTTTGTAGACTTTTAAGTGCTTTTTAAGTGCTTTTACCATCTTAAGGTAGCTTAGGTGTTTAAGTGACTGTCCTATGTTAAATCTCCAAAGAGGCTTACTTGGGATTTTGAGACCTCTAAGGTAAGCACCTGTAAATCTCAACTCCTCTTAAAAAGAATGGATATATTCTTTGGTGAACAATTATAAGCAATAAGTCAAGATATGCAAATATATAGGTTTTTGCATAATTTTTTTTTTTAGTTTTTCATCTCCAGCCCTCTTTCTGTACATAGTGATTAAATAGCTCTGCTAATGTTCCCATAAGAAAGTTTTCTTTCTTCGCATAACAGTCTTTCTCTGTCTCTCCTTCATCTCTCATCTCTCTTTATCATGTCGTCTGATAAAATGAGAATATTTCCCCAGAGAAGAGAGACCTAGCCACTGTTTTTTCATAGTCATACCCACACTGCATCACTGAGGTAAGGCTGATCCTGATATATTGTTCTTCCTTTTCAGATGCCACTACAGCAATTTGGCCTTCTCACTGATGGCACACGTGCTAGCTGACCATGCAGCTGAGGGCCAATACCAGCGCTGGATCTCAGAGAACATCCTGGACCGCTTGGGCATGGAGGACACTGGCTTTGACATCACGCCACCGATCCGCTCCCAGATGGCTGTGGGTTTCTATGGCAGCCGGCAGCCAGCCCCTCTCTATGACCTTGGCTGGTACAGGCCTTCTGGCCAGATGTACTCCACAGCTGCTGACCTTGCCAAACTGGCAATGGTCTTCTTAGGCACTTACCACCGTCGTCTCCTAGAGCCTGACACAGTGAAGACAATGCTGACCCCTCTGTTTAAGTGCTCCACTGAATACTTTGCTAACAAGACTGGCACACCCTGGGAAATCAATGAGCAATTGGGATATGATGTCATTAGGAAGGATGGAGACCTTGACGGTTATTCAGCTACCTTCTCTCTTATCCCCAAGCTCCGCCTGAGCTTCATTGTGCTGATGGCAGGGCCCAGACCTCAGGGTGGAGATATCGTGACTCAGACGTACGAGTATCTTATTCCTGCCATGGAGACGGCATTCAGAGAGGCAGAGAAAAGCTTGATTCCTCCTCCAAGTCCAGGCCCTTATGTTGGGTACTATACTTATTCCAACCTGACTTTCTATGAGATCAAAGTTGGACCTGGTGGGGTGCTGGTCATGCAGCAGTTTGGGCCTCATGTGGAAGAGCTGATTCCCGAAAAGTACCGGACAATCAAGCTCCACCATCTGGAAGATCGCATCTTCCAAGTTGTTTTTGACAAGGAGTTCCCATGTGTTCTGCACCTGGGCTCTGCCTCCATCTCACTGGAGACCCAGAACGGGCAGCTCTTCAACTTTTATCCATTTGATCGCAAGGGTTTGTCTCCTGGCTTTGATGCACCAGGACTGAACACATACAATGTGGTGCGTGTACTTCGTAAACCTGTATTCTACAGCTAAATGTCCCCTCTACTTTTCTGACCACATCTGGAAGGTGGCTCCAAATCTGTGTCTTACCAGACTCTCCTGTCCGTGTGGCTTTATGGCTGCCATTTAAAGGGGAAAGATGGTGGCAAATGGCTCTTTTGCCCCAAAAATATGTCATGTCCCTCTTCTAAAATGGCTTTAATGGCTTGCAATCCCTGTCAGTGCACAACAGGCCAGCTACTAACTGGGGATGCCTGCAGAAAAAAGAGGTGGGAATGTGCTGGATGGACGGTGTTTGGATGCCATAAAAAAAAAGCCGAGCACTGAAGTCTCCACACTTACATTGTCTGTTTGATGATCACTGTGGTGAAGGACTGGTATCATCAAAAGGCTGAGAATTTCCTGTGTCTCTCAGAAAATATCTCTTCTTCAGATCAAAGGGTTTTCCAGGGCTCTTCAGGAGCCCATCTACCATCTACCAGAACTGTGTCCAGTTCTGGGCCCCTCAGTTCAAGAAGGACAGAGAGCTGCTGGAGAGAGTCCAGCCTAGGGCAACTAAGATGATTAAGGGAGTGGAGCATCTCCCTTATGAGGAAAGACTGAGGGAGCTGGGTCTCTTTAGTTTGGAGAAGAGGAGACTGAGGGGTGATCTTATTAGCGTTTATAAATATATAAAGGGGGAATGTCATGAGGATGGAGCCAGGCTCTTCTCAGTAGCAACCAATGATAGGACAAGGGGTAATGGATTCAAGCTGGAACACAAGAGGTTCCACTTAAATTTGAGAAGAAACTTCTTCTCAGTGAGGGTGACAGAGCACTGGAACAGGCTGCCCAGGGAGGTTGTGGAGTCTCCTTCTCTGGAGACATTCAAAACTCGCCTGGACGTCTTCCTGTGCAACCTCATCTAGGTGTTCCTGCTCCGACAGGGGGATTGGACTAGATGATCTTTTGAGGTCCCTTCCAATCCCTAGCATACTGTGATACTGTGATACTGTGATACCATGAATAAAATTCCTCATCTGGGTTTGCCAAAAGCATTATGTGCTAGAAAATGGCACCAGCCTGATACCAGGCCCTGCTTGTGATACCTGGGAAGTGAGGGCCCATTTATTTCCTGGGTCACAACAAGGAAACTGTGGAAAGAGCAGACAGCAATGTGGTTATGTCTTGGCTCCATGGATTTCTGCTGAAGTGGTGGTCACACAAAGGATATTGTAGCACTTAAGTATAGAAGCTGAAGCTTATTCCTGTGAGCAGGGCCAGATGAACATATACTGGTATATTCCAGGTGGACTCAGGTCTGTGACTATCTCAGTATATAGGCAAGAATGTGACTGCGGTGTTTAACTACAGGAATGTATGGCAAACTTTATGTGTGTTTTGGGCAGGGTGTCTGTATGGATTGTGTTTATGCAGGTGTGAGGGAGGATGCTAAAGGAAAGCGCATTAGTCTGGGGACCACTACATTTAGGACAGGTGCACCTGCAAGCAGTCTGCAAAAACACAGGTGCATTTTCTTCTCCCTTCTTGTGCCCACTCAATGCCAAGGCAGGCAGGACAGATGCCATGTCATTTATGGTCAACACCATATCACTGTGATGGGAACAGTGTCAGGCACGAGTGCAAGACAGGACAAGTACCACTGACTGAGAAGTCTTGGCTCCTGCAATGCCCCTTCAACTTTAGGGGAGTATTGTGATTGTAGCCTTAACTGGAGCCTGAAACAAATGAAAGCAGAGGGTCAGGGCAACATAACTCTTACCTTAAAATGAATAGCCTAGCTGCAGAATATGGCAATGGTGGTACAGCATGGAAATCCTGAAGGAAGTGCAAAAGAGTAGGCATACTAGCACCATCAAGGACCCGTCAAAGTGCATGTTGTCCCATACCATAACTGGCATGAGGTTGGATCCTCTTGCAGAGAGACCTCCTGCTGCTGCTTGTCCACACATAGCCTTGAAAGCGGACATGTCTCAGAGAAGATAGAAAATAAATCTCCCTGCCTTCCTTCCCTCTTGATGTCTCTCTCCGCTTTCACTCTGTGTGCAGTTCTTCAGCTTCAGTTTTGAGTAGAGAGACCACCACTGAAGGCCTAGAAATCTATGATTTGCAAACTCGGTTCCCTGCCTTTTTTTCAGACAATTTCAGTTCCCTGGTAAACACATGAAATAATGTAAATCTTGCCTTACAGGCAGTCATGGTTGCTGCTGTGTTGGTTTCCTCTGGACTTTGTAGGTGACTACATTTCATACCTTGTACAACCCCATATGTTCAAGTATTTGATGAGCTATAGCAACAGTAATAAAATATATGCACATTCTTGCTGTTGTCATGTGTGATCATGCCCAGAGGTATGTGTACAGGCAGCTATGTTGCACTATGGTTGATTTCCTGTAGAAGTCCCTACGCTCTGTCATGGCCTGCCTGACACAGCAGTGCTTTCTGGGCTTTGAGCTCACAAGATGTATGACTGATTGCAGGATACTTGAGTGGTCTAACCCTAGCCTTTTTGAGTGAGGGCAAAGTGACAGTTTGGGGCTGTTCTTCTTGCTTTGGAACAAAAGAAGTGATTGTTTACCCATCAGCTACCTTTAAAAACTTCCAAGAGAAAATAGTATTTGCATCCCATGTCACTCACAGGGCAGGGTGAAACACCACACTGGACTGTCTCTATGTCTCTGATGGAGAGGTTAAGGTGTTTTACTTTTCCATCAGTAACGCAGACACTGTCTTTCCTTTTCTAGTGAGTCACCCTCAAACCTGTACACTGACACTTTTGGTGCTCTTGTTTGTTCCCGTAACAGCAAAGTACAGCATTTTGCTATTCATAGCATGAACCCACACCTGCAGTAAAGCTCATCTCACCAAACCTTGGGTCACACTGGGAAGGTGAACAAGAGCTTCCTACACTGCCGCTTCCTGTGGGCAGGAGAGCACCTGGTATGGAGAGGAGAAAGGAGGCCTTGAGATGCCTGTACAGAGGATTTGGGAGAGGCTGTGTGGGGCAGGCAGGATAAGGTGGTGTTTTGGAAGACCCCAGTCAGCCATGGAGAGCAGCCAGAGTCACAATGCTGTCAAATGTCCAATTTCTTTCCAACACTTCATACCTAACAGTAGCCTAAGAAGAGCAGAACCAGCTTCTGTGACCTGGTGTGACCTGACTCACATTAGCAGGTGCTTTATACCAGCTTTAACAGTTCTTCATAAATTTTTAGTTTTAATACAGGAGTGACCATTCTGAAAAATTTTTTAAGCCTTTGTGTATGCTTGTTGCTGAATTAAAAAATATCCCAATGTTATTTCATGTATGTCAGAGGCTGGCTCCAACAATAGGTACAGCAAACATGTAAAAATCTACTCAGCGGCTCACTTTTCACAGAAGTGTGTGTTTTAAAAGGTGACTAGATGTGTCTGCAGCTGCCTATAGAAATAGTGTTTTTAAAAATGTTTTTATAATTACTCCTCAGGGAACCAAACAAATAGAATATGCTTCGTTAACGTTCTCAGCATCAAAAAGACACAATAAGAAGCCTTACTTATGACCAAATTCTGCTCTAAGGAGCACTGGTGAAACCACATAATATTGTAATAGTGTCGCTGAAAACTGTATTTAGTCTACAAGTTAAAAGGCTCTGGGCCACTAAGAATGAGATTAATCTGGCAAAATATAAACAGCTACACCTGAGCTAGCCCCTTTAAACTCTTTTCTACTCAGTGAACTTTAATTACTCTAATCAGTAGAGTGGATTCATCTCATCTTAAAGCACATAAGTTGATGAATCACCCTCTATGAATCCTCAGCCTCCAGTTTGTTGAGACGGACCAACCCTTGCCATCACAAGCAACTCTTCAGTCAGAAGTGAAACAGTTCAATAAGATTATGAAAGTATTACCTGCCTGCCAGGTAAGGACAAGTTCTCAACTTGTTACATAATGCAGGCCCAAAGCAGAACATTGGCAGTTTGTTGTGGTCCCGTGCTCACATACTGCTAGTTAAAACAACTTCTTCCCTTTTTAAAGAACTCCACCTTCAGGAACGTCAGCTCAAGTGAGGATGATATCAAGTTTTAAGATTCAACCTGCGTTTTGAAAACCGCAATTTATCCCTACATGTTTCTTTCCTTCATACTTCTGAACCAGAGAAGTGTGGCCCCAGTTGTTTACTGGACAGCACCTTTGCAGAGCTTTTTCTGTTTCAATGATGTAAGATGATGCGTCTGTCTGCCTGCAACCACCACCAGAGCTGGACTCAGAAAAAAAGGATGAAGTCAGGTTAGCAAGGACTGGCCTTGGTGTCAGAGTCTGAAAGTTTATTAAACACTAACTCTAGGCTGCCTGTTTTCCGCCTCAGAAATGTATTGATGTGTTTGTCACAAAGAGATGTGTTAAGCCCCTGTGATGTGAAGCACAAGCTTTTTGACTTTTCAGTTCCACAGAAGCTTGTAGGAGTTGTTTAAAAAGAAATGTCAGCATCCACCCTTTAAGAGAGAGAAGAGATTGAGAGACCTGCTGGGATGCATGAAGTGAATACCAACAAACGCTTAAGTACTTCACAGTTAGCAGGGAAGCTTCAATATATATTGCTATTAGGCGCAATTCTCACTCTAGATAAGGTTGTGCATGCATCAAAATGCAAAAGGTAGAAGCCTGTTTGCAAGTTTAATCCTTTCTTGTCCATTCACTTCTGCCTTTATGAAGAGTCTGACATCTTATGGCTTGGTTTACAGAGATGCAGATCAGCAGTCACGAAGAAAATAAATGCCAAAAAATCTCCAACACTGTCTCCAGAGAAGTGAGACAATTTCCATTTACATTTAATAGGCATTTGTGCAGCCCAGCTGAGCATGAACTGTTGGTTTAATGTGACAATGGCTGTCTGCAGGACTCACCCTTGCAGACATAACAGTAATATATCACCAGCAAAAGCAGCTCTTGCTTTAGTCCACTAGGTAAAATCCTGTGTTTGCATGAAAGAGCTCTTAGTTTTCAGGCCTGTCTTACTTTTGGGCTCCTGACCTTGAGACTGTGGAGGACACACTCTGAGGGCAGTCTCCAACATCAATAAGAGACATAGCTAGTATCTAAAGTCCAGTGTCATAACATGAACACTGTGTTCAAGGAAAAAGCATCTTGTGATGGTGTCCTGGCCTTGCAGTGAATCCCAGGGGAGTGGGAGATTGCACATCCAGCTCAGCAGCAGGCCAGATCTTGGCAGTAGCTATTGAAATGAGAGGAGAAGAGGCTGCAGATGATAGGATTGATGTCAGAACTCAAGGTGAAGATGCTTAGCAAAATGCAGACACCCTAGAAGACCATGTACACTGGTTCTGCCCCGTGGATACCAGAGCTCCACAGCAGCCTCTCTGCCTGAAACACCAGCAAGCACGTCATGAACACCGCTACCATGACACATGCAGACAAGAGGAATTGGGAAGTGAAAGCGAGACAAAGCATTAAATAAAAGTAGAGCTCAGAAGCAGAGAGGACTGGCTGAGAAACACTGTTAACAATGTCCCTAAGGACTGCCAGGGACCCTAGGCAAAAAAGCTGCATGCTATTAGGCGAGGAATTGCTCCAGTGGGACATGCTGAAGTGCAGCTCAAACCATCTCATGCTATTTAATCAGGCATTTGGCTTGTTTTTTGTATTGTGGAATATAATGACTGAAAAGTGTAACAAATTGGCCACAAAAAAACTATCGCCCAGCAGGGACTGGAAAGCCTGGAGGGGGAAGGAGCAAGACAAAGGACTCCACATTCCCTAGAAAGATAGATCTGCTAGCCTGATGCCAACATCAGGTCTCGATATGGGGATAAAGGAAAATAGGTCTCAGGGCCTTCAGGTTTGAAGTAAAAGGGAAAAATTAACGAGGATACCAAGAAAGGCTCTGCTTTTTGCTTCCAATGGCACTTTTCCATCTGTCACCACAGTCTGACAAAAGCAGTACGACACGAGCTGAGCCCCAGTCATCCCAAAGCAGTGAAGAGCTGCCTAGATTCAGGCTTGGCAGGGTTTGTCCTGGTTTGAGTGTCCTCGGGCAACCAAGGGAAAGTGTCTTGGATCACGATGAGCTTGACAGTCAATGCTTCTAGGTAATATGAACTACACATTTTCATATTATGCTCTTAACAGGGTATAACGTGACTATTTTCATAAATTGGGGCATTGTTATTCATAACTTTAGTAGTAGTCAGGATTCTCAGGTATATAGTCCCAGAATGTCACACAAGTGATATTTTGTGACACATGGGGGGCAGTCAGAGAGTTTTCGGTATTTGAAGCATGCAGTTTGCTTTCTCCTGGTAATCACTGCCAGAGAGCGAATGGCTTACAGCTCCCAAACTGTGTGTCTGCCCAAGCACAGTACTTGTTTAGGTAGTTATAACGATGATCTCCAGTGTTTCAAAAGTGAAAGCTAGCATAGGTAGCAATTTTGAGGACAAAGGAGATGAAAAATAGGTATGTGTTGGTAGTTGAGGTAGCCCTTGGTTAAAATCTCAGAATTAGGATATTGTTTGTAAACACCAGCTACCATTTTGTCCGATTGCCAGGTGATCAGTTGCCAGAAACTATCAGAACAGCTTCAGGATGCAGAGCATATATGGAGTGCTGCAGAATGCAGAGAAAATGCTCACAGAGGCACAAAACCATCGGGCAGACCATTGTGCTGGAGAAAGGACTACAGGCTTGTGGCTTCTCACTGAGATATCCAGTGACCTAGGGATGAAACAGCTGGACTGAGGCTTATTAGATATGGTTGCAGAAGGGACTGATCACATCAGGCCCTGGTAGTTCCATAGATCTTATTCCCCCTTATTAAAATGTAAACAAGATGGAGAAAACCAGAAAACATTTTGCAGTACTAAGTCAAATTTCAAATTAAGAAAGGACATGATAACAGTGAAAGATATAAAAATATTTCAAAAAGTTCTTTACATTTGGTCTTTAAATACCTTACTTGAAGCTGGTGTCATTGTGAAATGCAAGATCTCAACGTACCCAAGAGTTCATGTAGGTTCACGTATTTTCTCTCGACTGTTTACACAGCATTTTGTTGATCTTTTTTTTGCCTTCCGCTGTTCCTGTGAGTATCTCTGTTGAGCTTGGTATCTTCATATCTTCCTCTGCTTCTGTTTAGCTTCCTCAAAGACACTTTCCCCTTGGTGAGATGGCAGTAAAATATCAGGCAGAGCACTGTGATAATGATCATGGGGACAAAGAAGTCAATGGCAGTGCTCTGAATAAGCAATCCACAGATATATGTAGTTTTCAGCACAATGCATGAGACAGATTCCTCTATCTTCCCTAGAGGAGGAAGGCAGAAAATAAATGCCTTGTAGAGAGATGATGGGAATGACAGACATTAGATATAATATTCAAAGTGCACTAATGAGACCGCTGGCATGATCCTAACATATTTGGTCTATCCTCAACACTGGATTGGGCTGGCAATGGCTTTGTCCTGAAAACTGACAAGGACAATTGGTCTAGTACCTAATTGCACCACCTTTTTCAGGTGAAACTTTTCCTGATGTCCAACTTGAACTTCCCTGTAAAATGTAGCTGTGGTTTCTTACATACTTCTACCGAAACCAAATTGAATCTGTCCTCTTTGTCAATGACCATAAAAGGTTTGTTGGCTGTTACTAGACACCACCACCCCTTCCTCTCAGACGGACAAAACAGGCCTCATAGGTCATGTGTCACTGACCATCATCTTGATCAACCTCAGCTAGACCCTTTCCAGTCTCTCTACATCCTTTTTTGAAATGGGGTCCTCACATCTTACTGTTGAAAAGCGCAGCTCCAGTAGAATAGCCTGTAGTGTCAGCAGCTCAGAGAGGGTAATATGACCAGTCTTATAATAAGTGTGTGGAAAGATGCCTTCAATTTAAAACTCTGATTGGCAAAACTGAGTTCATGGAGGAAAGGAGAAAAATTACTGAGTGAAGCACCTCTTCTCAGATAGTTTTATTATCTAACACTTCTTAGGAAGAAGGGATTCATGGCTACCATAGTTTCACCTAAACTTAAAAAAATCAGTCATCAGAAATCTCTCAGATCAGTTCCCTGACCACAAAGAGTGACATTTTTGTCTGTCCTGGTCAATGTTGGACCCCTGGTAGCCAGGCAAATAGATCGCTACTAGCCGGAAGCTGAAGAATTATCAGTACAGAAAGAGACTAGCTCAGGTGGTTAAATTTTTTTTACACAGTGGTCACCTAATACGTCCCAGCTGGGAATAAACAACTTTCCAGTTATTTGTCTGGTCATTGCCCTCAACTTCCTGTCAGATTGCTCACTGCTTTTCAGACTCAGTGTAGTTGCTTAAGCTTCTCTTCACAACTGACGTCTCTGCATGTAGGGATGATTTTTCTCCCATTCCCTTTTACTTCTATCTATCACTTATCCCCAGCACTCACTTGTCAAGCTTGTGTGTCTTCTGGTTACTCCAGTCACCTTCCATCCCTTTCTTCTCAGGCCCTAAAGTGGACTACATCCCCCAAAGTCACATTATCCACACATTTTCCTGGAAAGCAATTTTTTCTCAACTTGCTGAACTGTGGCACACCCGATCTATCCCCTCATGGTTAACAGGCAGACATAATTTTAATGGTAAAGGTAGAATTATTGCACAGACAGTGCTGGCGTTGCCAGGCTGAAATACAGTAACACTACAGTCTCTAGCATTAACCGCATTGAAAAACTATTGAAAAAAAAATTAAAAATGGATCTTTCACACCCAAATACACTCAAGGACATCTCAGAGTAGAAAAAAAAAAAAAAAGTAAAATATCACTTTCCTAAGTGGACAGGAGGATTCCATGCCCTTTGGCAGATCTATAAACAGGAATCGCAAGAATGCATCAATAGTTCAAGTATATAATGCAGTCATCAGCCAACACTGAAATGGTGTAATTAAGCATCTAATTATTTACCGTGGCCACTAGGGAAACTCACAGACCTGTGCCCTGACAGCCTGCAAGCTCCTGTTTTCTCATCCCACTGGAAGCCTACTACATACCCAAAGTCACCTGACTTCAGAGAATTTGGCCACTGAGAGCTCTGGTCAGCCATCCCAAATAAAAACAGAAAGATCAATATGAGAGGGAGAAAGACATATATCAGGACAGCCCTCCTGCCTGTTGCTCCTGCCAAACCACTTCTAGGTGCTTGAAAGAAAAGTGGATGGAGCTTGCAAGTCCAGACTGACCTGTGCCATGGAGTCTCCCACAGACATATCACACGTCCTCCTCTTTGCTTCAGTTCTCAGCTTGGCGGTCCTTCTTGGAGTGGTCTGCCTTTCCTGACTTCTGCGCTTGTTCCTCATACCCATGCCGTCCTCTTTATCACACGTTCTACCTTGTACGGTGCCACAGCAGGAAAGCAGGAGGAAAATAAGCAGGGGAATGCCTCCATCCTGCCCATTTGTTATCAGTGGCAAGGATGCCACTGATAATTATCAGACTCATGATTTGATGCCATCTCTTCCTGGAAGCTGCTCTGTTTGCTTCCATTTAGCTCACAATTTATTCCTCTAAGGAGTGATATTTCTGCTAGAGATGGGAAAGCACATTTTGATTCCTTTCAGTTCTACCTGAGCACTGTGGATTAGACAGCCTGATGCAATAGCATCCTGCTAACAAAAGGTTGGGGAAAAACATGGGAAGAGAGAAGTCAGCAGGAGGATGAAATGAGCACAAGAGGGAGCCAAATGTAAAGGGATTCTGAGGTGCTGCCTGGAATAAAAATGTCCAGTCACAATTTCAAATCACATTTAACTAATTATTGAGTATACTGACGAAGGTGCAACGAAAGAAGTTGTTTAAACCGAAAATCTGAAAGATAGGAGCAACGTGCTCCCAAGCAGGCGATTAAAACACAGTGTGCTCTGCCTTCACCCAAACTGTGGGTAAAACAATCTCTTGCTGACAATAGTAGGCCAATTCCAGAACAAAAAATTATAAGCTGCCATACCTCCTCCTTTAATGGTTAGTGAACTCTTCCTTGTGATAGAGTGCAATGCAGATTCTCCTAGGCCAACACGTTTGACTGCAGTTGTTATGGGTTCAGTCGCATCATCCCTGAAAGTCTGTTGACATTGTGCTTATTGTAAGGGAGTTATTCTCCCTCAGGGATGTTATTCTGGTTCCCCCACCTGCTGTTGCACCTCTATGGTCCTTCCTTGTGAATGTGCAGAAAAGTCTTTTGTCACATAACTTAACGCTGTCCAAGTGTGTATATGATCCCTGATGCATGCCAGGAAAGCTGGGACAAACTGGGATGAGAAATAGCACACTCTCTGGATCACCTCACAGACTGAGGGGGATTACTGACTAGGGGCATGGGACGCATTATAGGACAGGGGGGAAGAGCATTTGAGGATTGCAGAAGACTTACAATGACAATGGCATATTTAGGGGAGGTAGAGAAAAGGAAGAATCAAGGGGATTTGGAGAGGAACAAACATGGGAAAATAAAGGAATAAGGGAATAAGAGTAACCTCCAGCTTTCCTTTCTCTTGTCCAACCTAAAAGATGTCAGCCCACAGTTTGGCCCCATCCCGGTGTCATCTGATGCTACAAAAAGTCCTGTATTTATCCTGTGTGCTTTCCTGTTTGATCTGTATGAGTCAGGAGTCAGACTTCATTGGGGTAATGGTCACTTTTTGCCATAGCAATGCAGCCAAAACCAGGAGATGCTACAAAGAACTGTATGCACAGTCTTCTGGATGGCTTCCAGGATGGCTGGCTTCCTAGAATTTTACAGCCAACATTGGTTGGTCTATATATGGAGGGTGATTTTATTCTTCCAGGGATCAGTGGTTTCAGAAACAGGATTATTGCCCTCAGCCTTCTCTTGTATTTGCTTGAAGGGAGGAAACACAGGTAACATCCTATTGTCCTGACACCCTTGCTTCTGAGACAAAGAGTGAGATCCTTGCAAGATGCTTGGGGGATGTCCCAAGAGTGATCCTCCACGTTGGAAGCTGTGGTGCTGCTGGCATTGATCAGGAGCTTATGTGCGATGTGAGTTCAAGGCTAAACAGACCGTGAGCATGTTCCCAAAGTGCACATGACATTGATAAACTGATGAAGCGCCACCCGTGGTGGACATTCTCAGGCTTCTAGAGTAGCTAGTGCACCACAGCATATTCCTGTTGATGTGCAGCTGGGATTTAATCCGTTGCTCCAATAGCCTGGAACATAAGCCGTATGGAAGTAAGCCAGTCCACGCTACATGTCCTGGAAACCACCCAGTGCTCTCTGGTGTAGAAAACAAATGCTCAAGATAGTCATGGGTACAATCACGAATTACCCCCAACACAAGGGCAAGACACATCAGGCAATTGCTTTTATGTAATTAGCCACTGTGTGCTGACGTGTTGGTTTTACACAATGTAGCATCTGCAAGGATGCCCCCTGGAACCCTCTCAGAACAGTCAATATAATGCTTAAAGTGAACATACTTGCAGCACCAAAAGGATGGCAGCAAAAGCAGGCTTTAGAGGAGTCTGATGTAGCGAGCATACAGGGCTGCCTGTGAGGACAGTAGCAATCCTGAAGACCCTGGCAGGGGGTGTGTGCAAAGTGCCCATGGCCATGACACTTCTCTTTTTTGATATTACTAGTGCTCACCTGAGGGGGCTTTTTTAAAAAGAAAAGTAAAATTTAC
Source organism: Vanellus vanellus (assembly GCF_965231255.1). Taxonomy (NCBI): domain Eukaryota; kingdom Metazoa; phylum Chordata; class Aves; order Charadriiformes; family Charadriidae; genus Vanellus; species Vanellus vanellus. The sequence goes on along the minus strand of NC_138925.1, from coordinate 892,129 downwards.
AACGTGATTACATTTGGGGCAAGCTTGCAGAGAATACTCTTTTTAGATGCTGTTGCTTATGTTGGTCCCCCAGTGTATTCAGAAAATTTTTGGTGACCTCCGGAAGTCAACAGCAATCTTTTAAGTGTCTCAATCGTATAACACATCTTCACTCAGTCCCACAGTCTCTATTCAACCAACAAGAAGATGAAGCATAACCTCTTTTCTGCCTCTTTCCCACTTCCATCCTGTCCTTCGAAATTGTTCAGGACTGCATCCCCTCTCTAGGATGTACTTTTCAAGGTAAGAGGCCATACAAATTCCTGGCTTGTTGGGGTAATAATAGACGCTTGTTTTCGAAGGACTTCGCTGCCCAGCTTTGGTGAAGACGTTGACATCAACTAGAGAGACAAAACATCATTTATGTCATACAGCGGTTGAAGACTCTGGGATGTGAACTTGTGCCAGCCCAAGCAGAGAATGGCAGGGTGATCTTGGACCACCTAGACCTGCAGGGTTGACATGTAGAGAGGATTCCTGTGTACGTTGAAGATCTGCTTTTCTGCCATTCACAGCTGTCTGCAGCTTCTTCCCTTAGGAAGAAACGTCCTATTTCACTTACTGTGAGGAAACCCTCATAACCTCATAATACTCTGGTTTAGCCTTGACTGATTATTTTGTAATCTTTGCATATCAGCACTGAAGTATTACATCAGCAAATCCTTTGGGCCCAGTAGTTCTATTTCTATAAAGTATTTTTCCCAACAAATAACATAACTCAGGACCCCAGGAAACAACTAAATTAAAATCTGGTGGATAACAAAAAATTCAGCTTTAAAAAAAAATACATGTCATAATAAATCAATCAGAATAGGCCCCATTCCGATCAACAATGGAAGGTTAGTGGAAACAGTATGAGCTTTGCAAAGCATCAAAATGTCCAGAAATGCTGTTATAAAAATGTCCAGCCAGCTTAACAGAAGCAATGCTGTTTTGCATTGATTGAACAATATCAGATGATTTCTGAAAGGGACTATAGACCTCCTATAGAAAAATGGCAGAGAAATAGCAAATCCGTGCCTGTAAGTACGGCCCTAAGCATTGATTATGTCCAGTGTAGAGCAGCTGAGTTCTTGTGTGAGAAGAGATCAAGGCCACAAGGTAGGCCATGGATTGAACCTCCTCCTCAGAGCTGAAGTCAAGTCTTGGGCCAAGTCTCCCAGCTGAACAGGGTCATAAATTCTCATCAGTTTTACAAGATTTCTGTAATTTATTGCTCTACCATGTATCTTCCCTGGCTTCTTCCCAACTGCCCAGGAAGATCCTGAAAGAATCGGAGGGTAACCAGGATCATAGAATCATAGAATGGTTAGAGTTGGAACAGACTTTAAAGATCATCTAGTTTCAACCCCCTGCCATGGGCAAGGACACGTTCCACTAGGACAGGTGGCTCAAAGCCCCATCCGAGCTGGCCTTGAACACCTCCAGGGATGGGGCAGCCACAGCTTCTCTGGGCAACCTGGGCTAGTGTCTCACCGCCCTCGCAGTAAAGAATTTCTTCCTTATATCTAGTTTAAATCTACCCTTTTTCAGTTTAAAACCGTTACCCCTCATCCTGTCATTACACCCCCTGATAAAGAGTCACTCCCCACCTTACCTGTAGGGCCCTTTTAAGTACTGGAAGGGACTATAAGGTCCCCCCAGAGCTGAGCCTTCTCCAGGCTGAACATCCCCAACTCTCTCAGCCTATCCTCACAGCAGAGGTGCTCCAGCCCTTGGATCATTTTCATGGCCTCCTCTGGACCCGCTCCAACAGGTCCATGTCCTTCTTATTTTGAGGGCTCCAGAGCTGCATGCAGTACTCCAGGTGGGGTCACATGAGAGCAGAGTATGGGGGGAGAATCATAGAATCATAGAATCATAGAATCAGTGAGGTTGATAGGGACCTTTAAGATCATCAAGTCCAACCATTAACCTACCCTGATAAAAACACCACCACTCCTAAACCATGTCCCTAAGCAGCTCATCTACCCTTTTCTTAAACACCTCCAGGGATGGTGAATCCACCACCTCTCTGGGCAGCTTATTCCAATGTTTAATAACCCTTTCAGTGAAAAAATGCTTCCTAACATCTAATCTAAACCTGCCCTGACATAACTTGAACCCGTTTCCTCTTGTCCTATCGCTTGTCGCCAGGGAGAAGAGGTCAGCTCCCATCTCTCTAAAACCTCCTTTCAGGTAGTTGTAGAGGGTGATAAGGTCTCCCCTCAGCCTCCTCTTCTCCAGGCTAAACAACCCCAGATCCCTCAGTTGTTCCTCATAAGGTTTGTCCTCCAGACCCTTCACCAGCTTTGTAGCCCTTCTCTGGACACGCTCCAACACCTCAATGTCCTTCTTGTAGTGAGGGGCCCAAAACTGAACACAGTACTCGAGGTGAGGCCTCACCAGTGCCGAGTACAGGGGGATGATTACTTCCCTAGTCCGGCTCACCACACTATTCCTGATGCAGGCCAGGATGGTGTTGGCCTTCTTGGCTGCCTGGGCACACTGCTGGCTCATGCTCAGCCGGTTGTCCACCAACACCCCCAGGTCCTTTTCTGCCAGGCAGCTTTCGAGCCACTCCGCCCCCAGTCTGTAGCGCTGCATGGGGTTGTTGTGACCCAAGTGCAGGACCCGACACTTGGCCTTGTTGAACCTCATACCATTGGCCTCAGCCCATCTGTCCAGCCTGTCCAGATCCCTCTGCAGAGCCAATCTACCCTCAAGCAGATCAACACGCCCCCCCAGAATCGTCTCCCTTGACCTCCTGTCCATGCTTCTTTTGATGCAGCCCAGGATATTGTTGGCATTCTGGGCTGCAAGTGCACATTGCCGGCTCATGTTGAGATTCTCATCAACCAACACCCCCCAAGTCCTTCTCCTCAGGGCTACTCTCAATCCATTCTCCACCCAGCCTGTATTTGTGCATGGAATTACCTCAATCCAAGTGCAGGACCTTTCACTTGTCCTTGTTGAACTTCATGAGGTTGGCATGGGCCCACCTCTCCAGCCTGTCCAGGTCCCTCTGGATGGCATCCCTCCCCTACAGCATGTCGACTGCTCCACACAGCTTGGTATCATCGGCAAAATTGCTGAGGGTGCAATCTCAACATCCATGTCACTGACAAAGATGCTAAACAGCACCGGTCCCAGTAACAACCCCTGAGGGATACAACTTGTCACTGCTTGCCACTTGGACATGGAGCTGTTGACCACAACTGTTTGAGTATCATCATCTAGCCAATTCCTTACCCACCAAGCGGTCCATCTATCAAATCTGTGTCTCTCCAATTCAGAGACAAGGATGTTGTGCAGAACAGCATCAAATGCTTTGCACGAGTCCAGGTAGATGACAGCTGTTGCTCTCCCCTTATACACCAATGCTGTAATGCTGTCATAGAAGGTCACCAAATTTTTCAGGCATGATTTGTGCTTTGTGAAGCCATTGGCTGTCACCAGTCACCTTCTTATTTCCTATGTGCCTTAGCAGAGTTTCCAGGAGGATTTGATCCATGATCTTGCCAGGCACAGAGGTGAGACTGATTGGCCTGTAGTTCCCTGGGTCTTCCTTTCTTTCCTTTTTAAAGGATCATTAAAAAAGGATGATCCCCTTTAAAAAAGGCGTGATCATTCTTGGATCACAGGAACTATAAGGAGAGGTGGTGGGATCTGAGCTGCGTAAGTTAGATGAAGGATTGATTTACCAGGCTGAAGGACCAATTTACTAGCAGATACAGCTACCTGGAGGACAATTAGGAAGAGGACAAAAGAAAACTAAAGTGGTATCAGACAGTACAACAAGGGGCAACAGCGACAAATTCTACCTTGGGAAAAGCTCTCTCCCCAAATGTTTCTGCAGCCCTTGGACAGGTCACCAAAGAGGTGAAGTATTTCCACCCCTTGAGGTCTTCTAGCCAAGATTTGGATTGACAAAACATCAGCCATCCTGATCTAGCACAGGGGACACTCCCCTCCTGTGAGTGAGAGGTCCATAGTCCACAGAAACATCTGTCCACTTTGTGGCGCAGTTGGATCAGCCCAATACTTAGAATCGAAATAAACAGTAGCAGCATTTATAAAACATTGGGACTTGAACTTTCATGACAAGCATAGGTGTGGTGCAGGTACATAAGGACTGCAATCCTCTGCTCAGCTCTTTCACTAACCTGTTCTTTAGTTTTGGAGATATATTCACACTGCATAAGTATTTCTTTCTGTGGAAAGGAGAGTCATGGAGTACATCTGATCAACGCTACTCATGTCACACCAATATGAAAAATTACTGGCCAATACCCACTTAAGGTATACAGTATTTTGACAATGCTCAGGACATGATCTCACAGACTTTCCTGGAAGCAGAACAAACACTGTCCATGCATTTTCCCTTCTGCGAGACAGGTTCAGCCTCCTTACTTAGAAAAAAAAATTGCCAGACACATCTGGGGTGAGTGGCTGGAGGCCTTCCAGTTGTTCTTGGCTGAAGAGCTAGCTCCATATTTCAGGCAGTGTTGAAAGAGGTGACACTATGCTCATGTCTTTACGCTGGGAATCAAGGTCATCAGTGCAGGCTGGAACACAAAGCTGCAGCAGAAGGCAGAGCTTCCTCCTGACACTGCCAGGAAAACAATTTCTTCCCTAATAGATGGGGTTATGCTTTATCAGGTACCTGCTTCCCCATCCTTTCCTCTTTGTAACTCATGTGATGTTGTGAAATGCCAATCAGGCATTAACTAGAACGGAACTGCACTGGGCTCATGGCAAAATAGTAATTTTTATTGGATGAATTTTATATGAAAGTGTTTAATAATAAATAATTAATTTTGATTGTATCTGAGGCAATCTTACTAGCTCTTGACTATTTTATTTTCTATTATTCATTGTGGATATAGGGTAAATTTTGACTTTTCTGGCAAAAGCAAGCATTTCCCCTGAATTTTTTAATTAAAAAATGAGTAGGCAAAATACAGGATTCCTGAGTAATAGAGCAGATTTGTTTCCACTCCCTCTACCTGAAATACTGGCAAAATAATTTCTACAGTTCAGATTTTTGGCAAAATGTCTGTGCAGTCACCATAAACACAGCATAAATCATCCCACTTTAGGACATCTTGCTTTTGGAACTGCGCCCATGATCGCAGTAAGTACGACATCTTCATCTGTCAGTTACCTTTCATACAGAATTTTTTTTGCAGTTTTGGCTCATGTCTTTCTAAAGATTTACAACTCAGCTTAGCACCTAAGAAGGTATTCAGAAGTCAATTTGCATTTTGTTTTTACCCGACAAACCTTAACAATCTCACTTTTTCCATCAGCTCTAGAGGTATTGCACATTTGAACCATATAACTCAACATGAGTGCCTCATGGCACAAGGTAGAAGTGGCATTGCACTAGGCACAGATATCCTCAGAGAGACCATTTAGATGGCAAAAGGTCTCTTTATGTCTTCATGGCAAGCATAAATCTGGGGAGTTAGAGAGGCTGTCAACAGTGAGCTCCCCTGCCCCAGGCAGATAGCTGCCCACAGTATTTCACAGTCAGGTTGGAGGTCCTGGGGGAGAGAAGTGAGAAAGAGGGCGAGAGAGGAATAGCAGTGTGTGGTCCCTGTGGGACCTCAAACAAGTTAGAGGAGCTAGCTTTATTGTGAGAAGTCCTTTGATTATATGTCTGGCAAGGCTCTTGTTTTTGTTTGGTTTTGGGTTGGTTTTTTTTTTTTTTTTTTTTTGCACATGCAAAAAAAACCCAACATGGAAGGTTTTACAGAAATATCTTTCCTATTTATATATTACAATAGAAATTCATGCACCATCTGTGCTGATTTTTTAATAATATTAGAAAAGGGTAGGTACTGAGGCAATGAAGCCACACCTACTAAAACAGGAAGAGAATTCAATCACATTGCTTAAAGATGTAGTTTTCTGGTTTTGTTTAGGCTGTATTTTGCAAATGCTTATTTTATTTGAACAACCAGGAATCATTTCCTGATGAATAAATGGCCCTTATTTTTCATTTGGGAGCTGAGAACAAACCCAATTTCTTCATGCACTGCAAGACACTGTAGTAAATGTATTTTAAAAAGTATTTTATATGCAGCTGTGAATACGCATAAAAACCTGTAAATCCATGTAAATAGATCTAAATATAGTCTCTCGAAGACAAAGAAATTGCCTTGTAAGGTGTTTGGGGTTTGTTTTGTTTTTGTTTTTTTTTTTTTTTTTGATGAATGTGATATAAGCGTCTGTTTGCTGTTGCTTACATCGCTCACTACAGACATAGTACAACAGCACATTATGGCTGGAATTCCCAGAATTTTGCACTTGTGATTTTACTTCTACTCTCACAATTACAATTTCAGAGATCCTGTAAACTCATTACGGGAATTACTGCTTAGGCTGCAGGTAGACCGGAAAAACAGTCTTATCTCCAGGCTTAATCCCTCCTGTCTTTGAGCACAAATGGGCAAGAAAGTGGAACATAGTCCTGCCTATGGCACGCTGCGCTACGCATGCTGTGGGCTATGGGCCCTCTGCAGTGTCCCACACTCCTGTATCCTGTATGCACACCACTGTGCATTTTAGGGGAGCTGGAAGTTGTTCTACTGTGATCTTCCCTCGTCTGGTCTCCTGGACAGAGAACTAGCAGTATGTGGTGCTCTCCCTACCCGTGCTAGTAACAAAAACAACATAGAAAGAACTGCTTAACGGGTTTACAAGCTTTTCACCCCAACAGGGAAGGGAAAATTCACTGAGACAAAGAAGGACTTCTGCTTTAAAAGAAGTTAGAGCATTTGTGTTCCTATTCAGGCTCATCTTTTTGCCCCGGGAAAAAATGCCTTGTGGAAAGTGGGAGAAATCCCTGCGTGACCGACATCTTCAGAGGTCCCCAAGTCAGCAGCACTTCATCTATGTCAAGGAAATGTGACTAGTGTGCGAAACCTAGGGAGAAAGGTAAGGCCTGGAAACCTTTGCCAGAACATGAGCCTGCATCAAAGAAACTCCCATCTCCATAAACTCCAGCCATAAACCTCAAGGTCAGGGGAGGAGGAAAAGGGTGTAAAACATGCAATAATAACTGTTAATCTGGCTGGAGGCCATGAAGAAAGGCTCCTTTGAGATGAAGCAAAGGTGTGTGTCTCAAGGGATCAGTGAAGAAATGTTGGCGTCAGACACAAGGAGGTTGGGGATTTGCAGAGAGATTTCCCTTTTTCCAGTCAGCTTGAGTAGACAGTAAAACTGCTCCCGCCCGTTCAGCCTGGGAAGCCTTTGTATGATGCTACACTTTGTAAGGAAAGACTGGTAAGTGTGACTGTCAACTCAGGGAGCTGTGTGTGTCCTGCTGTGGTTTAGAGGAGGATCTGAGCGTTAACTGCTTTGCATACCTGTGGCTAAAACATATACATGGGCATGTACATATATCCCCTTGACTACTGTAACTTGTTTTTGTAGCAGTACCCTGCATTACCTTAAAGTTTTACCCACTAGCTTTTCAACACTACATTTCTCATTTCCCCCCTGCCTGAAGAATGGGGTTAGCCATGTTTCTTTTCTGTCTGGCACAGATGTTTGTGAGGTTATATTCACTGATGTTTTGAGAATATTTGGCAGAAAAGATTTGGAGATATCGGAGATGCTGATATACCTGATGCATTCTTCCATGTGTGCAGTGACCCTCCCTGGCCCAATTCTGCTCTGAACTGATGCTTCTGACTATATGAAAGCCCCAGTGGTCTACAGGTGACCTTCACCGTCCCAAGAAAAGATCACTTTTCTGATCTCCTGTGGCATATCATGGTAGATAGTGAAAAACATAAAGGATACCTGTCCCTCACATTCCTCTTGGCCTTGAAATTAAGATTAATACTTCTCATGAATGGTGTGCTCCACCACTCTGCGAAAATGTGACTTGTGTAATCCCACAATAGATTAAATTAAAATTTCAGCCCAATTTGCACTGAGCAAGAGCTTTACAGAAGATGGACCTGGAACAGATCATGGTGACTGTGACTTGCAGCTCTGTCCTTTGGGAAAAAAACATAGAATAAATGTTGAAAGTCCGAAACTACTGAGAGAACACTATTCCACTTTAGAGGATCACACAGGCAGGGAGCTACGGGGAGCATTATGTATAATGTCAAGGAATTTCAACTCACAGGAATAGGACTCATGGGAGCTTCTTTCTCTGAGGATTATGTTTACATCAGACCATTCGTGGGTCTAGATTTCTCTGGGAATTACCAGAGCAGCAGCAGCTTCCAAATGGGCTGACAGAAGGTGACACAAATCACTATACAGAGAGCGGGATTTGGAGCGCTGTCCCTGTTAATCCCTACAGTGCTGCAGGTCTGGGGTTTTGCACAGAAAACCCCAGTAAAAGCTGCTGGCTTGCAAGCATTGTATTCCTTCTTTGAGATGTGGCATGTACTAAAGGCTGGTCCACGGGGTATAACAAAGGTCACAGAAACAGGAATCCAGAAATCTTGCTTCGGTCACTACAGGTTTGTGGGAAATATCATCTTCTGCTGTGTCAATATTAGTTATAGTTTTGTGGGCACAGTCAAAAGTGTTCCCCAGAGTACAAGCTGCTTTTCTCTGCTATGAATGAGGGTTTGAAGATTCATCCTGATTCTTGGGTTTGTTCTATTTGGGTACATTCTCCAATCATTCATGCAGTCAAATCCCATGAAGACTTTCAGTTTTGTACAACTGTGAATCTGAATTCAGTCGCAAGATCCCATCCAATCCTTGCTTGTTCTTGAAAACAAACCTGAAAGTAGGGTCTTCTAAGAACACTCCTGTTTCCCAAACTGTTCCCTATCACAGAATAACACAGAAAAGTTTATACACTACTCAGTCCTTTGTACACCACATCTGTTTGTAATTGCTTTGCAGTTCATATGTGTGTTGAATCTCAGACATTTAACTCCTATTTTACATATATTTTCTGCACTGAAATATAAGACCATGGGTTTCCTTTCTCATTGAACATTTCAATCAGGTAAAATACAAACTAGGAATATTCCCCCTTGTCTCTGCTTGTTTCTAAGAGCTTCAGACTCCGTCCTGCTGTCTTTGCTGTCAGTCCAGGCCAAGTCCCGCAGACGACCTTGTATCTATACTGTCATATTCAGGGCCTGCAGGGATGAACACAGTTCATATTGTAGGAAGACCCTGTCCTGCAAGACCCATCCCACACTTTCTGCTCCCAGCTCCCTTGTTTCATGCACCCCTTATGCCTACAAGGAGCTCTGAGAGAGCTGGGATCATTTAGCTTAAAAAAAGAGAAGGTTCAGGGGGAATCTCATCAATGTACATAAATATCTGATGGGAGGGAGTTCATAAGACTCTTTTCAGTGGTACTAGGACAGGAAAAAAGGCAATGGGCACAAACTTAAATACAGAAAGTTCCACTTAAAGATAAAGTATTTCTTACAGTGAAGCTGGTCAAACACTGGCACAGGTTACCCAGAGAGACTGTAGAGTTTCCATGCCTGGAGATACTAAAAACCTGAATGAACACAGTCCTGGCCAACTTGCGCTAGAGGACCCTGTCCTGAGTGGGGAGGTTGAACTAGACAATCTCCAGAGGTGCCTTCCAACTTCAGCGATTCTGTGATTCCATGGCTTTGTGACACAGCCCTGAAAATATAGTGACCTCAAAGAACACAATCACAGGATCCCAACAGGACTGGTGGAACAGAATCACTGGAGTCTCCTCCTCACAGTAAAACTATTCCCAATACTAGATCAGGATAGTCATGGCTTTACCCAGTCAAATCCTGAATCTTGCTAAGGACAGAGATCCTCCACCTCTCTGGTGATCTGTACCAAAGCTGCACCATCTTGTTGAGGAAACACTTTTTTCCCAGAGTCCAGCCCAAACATTTTAAAACACACCTTGTAGCTGTTCCTTTTGTGTTGTCTGGCACCACAGAAAACCATTTAGCTCTGTCCCACTGTGTAATTGTTTTCAAGCTATACCTACAGTTTGGTCCCCCTTAGCCTCCTTTTCACCTGGCTAACACAGCCCATCCCACCTCACCTCTCCTTCAAAGTCCCTGTGTCTCAGGCCTGACCATCCTGGTGACCCTTCTCCATGCACATCACAAACTGGAGGGCCTATCTCTTCATGCTGGTAAGAACAGTGTCTGGCAGTGTAGCCTGGGCCATGGGCAGCCCAGACAGGATTTGTTCCACTCTAACTCAGTGATAATTGTTCCTGTCTTAGAGCCTCAGTCCAGCTGGCAACACTAAGCAATACTTGACAAAGCCTATACTAGTCCAAATTCATGTTTCACAAGCACCAACCCCCATTAAGAGGTATTCTAAAGAGAACTTTGAGGAAATGCCACGTAAGAGCACTCAGTGCAACAGCAGTCTTTAGCGTTCACCCGTTTGAAGTGTGGCTGGGCTGCCAACATGCACACAGCCGGTCTTGTGGTGATGTTCAGCATCTGTGAGGCCCTGAAAGAGACCCAGTTTTTCTCACAGGAAGGCTAGCTGGGATTTCTTAGGTACAGAAGTGTGTGAATGACCAAAGCCAAGCTACCGGTGGCAATCCTGCCCTGTGAGGCTGAGTCAGAACACATAATCTGCCCAATACATGAAGAGACAGATGTGTTTCAAAATGAGATGATGAACTGCTGGTGTTGAAAGTGGGAAATGCCAAGGAAAAACATTAAATCTCACCACTTTCTGGCATCCACACGCCTAATCCAACACTCAAAAGTAGCTACCTAGGTCTGCAATTCATAATGGCCAACCCTCCTCCAGCCTGGAAGAAGGTGTCCTCCTCAGCATGAGCAGGCCATGAAAACGCCTTGCCTCAAACATTGGCGCACCAGGTTGTGGTCTGCCCTTCTTCTCCACTACTTCCCAGGAAAGATTCCTTCCACCAGCAGGTTGTCTTAACATCTGGAAAGGCCTTGCACAACATTAGTACATCACCACCAGCTCTGTAGGCTGAGGCTTTCCTATGCAGGCAGGGAGATCTGGCCTTCCTTGGGTACATGAATTCAGTAAGTGCTCACCAGACAGGAGCCCAGCCTGGCCTGCCCATTCACCTATCACTGAACTGTCCTCCTTCCTCTTCCCGGCCAGGGGAATGCTATTTCCTCTGCTCTGCAGCCCTTGGTGATGCCATTTGCCTTGTTGTTTTTTTTTTCACATCTCACATCAAATTTGTAATCCATAATAATCCTCAGATTTTTGCAAAACTGCTCCAGGGCCAGTAATTCCCATGTGGTTACATGAAGCCAAGTACTCCTGCTGAAGTTACACAGTGTGTACCTGCCCATGTTTAACATTAAAAAACAAAGGACTGTATCTCCAAGCTGCCAGGGAAGGCCACTCTTACTCCAAAGTGTCTCCCTGTACAAGTCATCCCTTCACAGTTTGGTTTCATCCGCAAATGTAAGCAAAATCTGTTCAATACAAGATGTTAAATGGAAATATTGAATAGTGCTGGCTCACACAGACTGCTGCAGATTCACACTTGATACAACACCCTAGTTTGACAGTGAACCATTCATAACTTGTCTCTGAGTGTGTCTTTCTCCAATCAGTCTTACAAGGATGTTGTAATTACTCCACAATGAGACAATTTTCTCAAAACAAGCACAATAAATTCAAATTATTCAGTTAAGGTTAGACTTGAAAGACATTAAAATATGGATAAGTGGGAAGTATGGAATGTACACAACCAGATAACGCTTTTTTCACAGCTGAGTTACTTTCTTAGGCACAAAATATTGCAGAACATGTGGGTTTGTTTTTAAAGATAGCATGAGTTGGCAGCAGAACCACGAAAATACCTCTCATCACTTTTGGAAAGATTTAGGGCAAGCTGAAGTGCTTTAACATCTTTCCTTCCCTAGCTACGGGTGGATTATTTTGATGTGTAGTATTCACTTGGAATTACTTGAATTTATCACACATGCAACAACAACATGCCTGTGGTGGTTTTTAACTCTCCCCCATTGGTCTGTTATTTCAGTCTGAACTCTGCATTAATATAGGATTAACGCAATCTTTTGTTGGAAAATTCCATCTATACCCAGGATAACAACTGACAAGCATTGCAGTCTGCTATACAAATAAAATGCCTGCAGCCAGAACGCCTAAGAGGAGAGTAACAGTCTACTCTCTCTTTGCTTGTTTATCAGTGAGCAGATTTCAGATTTTAATTATTTAAGAGTCCCCTTTCAAAGGGGCTCAGGGTCCTGCAAGAAGCACTGTGAAAGAAGGCGCTTGAAGCATGAAACCCATGATGGTTGCCTTTCCTTTTCCATCCCACCTCATGTCACTCTTCCTCATAAAAAATGCACATTCCCTTGACTCCTACTCCGTAGCTGGTTTAGCAGCTCCAATGTTTAAACAATGCCACCACAGAGATTTCAATAATAATACTGTCCAGAATGATTTTCTGCAAGCCTCACCACAGATCTGAGCAAAGACTCCCCGGGATACTCTTCCCAATTTCCCTCTGATTTTCTACCTTAACTGAAATAAACAGAATGAAAATGGTTCCAATATTTCTTGGTTTGTTTGTTCTGAGTTTTTTTTTACATGAGGTCATCTTCTTTCAGGAGGTTGTCTCAGGGATCTGTTGGGAAAATGTATTGATATTCATTATCTCAGTAGACAGAAGCACAGGTGAAATTTCAGTTGGTAAGTTTAGTAGAAAAACAAAACCACAACCTTGCTGATCTAGAGCAGGTGTGATTCTATGTAGGTACTGGGTTTGTCAGGCTGTTTAATTTTGCCAAGAGAAAAAAAGAAAGATCTTCCAATAGTTGCGGTCAGCAGTGAGCAGTGACTAGCTATTTCAGAATAAATCTCCATTAGGAGTAATAGAATTTACAACGTTCATCACTTAACTGGCAGAGGCAGCGGGGGGGAAGACAAAACCAAAGACCAGACTTCATCTCAACTTTTGTAGTGAAAATACCATCTGTTGTTCAAAAAGAGGCAAACTGTGCCGTTTGCTTTTCTGCATATTTCTCTTACAGACTTGCTGTTCCTGTCATGTAAAGTGATCTACAGATGTTCACACTCGGGGTGAAGTATGAAGTATCAGGTTCTACCTTCTGGAAGATGATTAGCCAGTTGGATCCAATATCCCATTTACAATCACTTTTATAAAAATGTGAGAAATCACAGAACAATGCCTGACCCAGAATCTCTCAGCTCACTGCCTACCACCAACAGGAGACAGCAAGTGGGTCTGGTCCGTACCACAGGCTATGCCAATGATCAGAGTTTTGTTATTGTTTGCTAGCATAAGACTCCCCAAAGGGGGAGTCTTCTGATGCTGAAAAGGGGATCTGCTGCTGCAGCTCTGGTCAGTGCTCCCTGCCAGGCAGTGATACAGAGTCTCAGCATCTCACCTGCTTCATGTCCTCCTGCTCCATGCATAGCAGGCTGGAGGCTCACAGAGCACGCAGAGGTCTGGAGCGGGGCAGCAGGTTTATGTCTGTGCTGACTTGGCTATGGGCCTGACTGTGAACAAGTCAGGGAGAGATCTGCAGCTGAGATTTGGCAACTTAACACCAGAGAGACTGGATACGGCACATTTAGGTTGGAAATGTTGAAAGCAAGGTCTTTATTGACAGCACACGACTAATGAAGAAGATGGGTGGGATCCATGAGAAAAGTATATTTCATTAGCTAGATTATGGGAGGACTTAACTGCCATTTGAGTTTTGTGGATCATTATTTCCTTGTTCTTGCAGGACTTACTTTGAAATGTTTTCTTTAAATCCACTGCCTTGATGAGAAGTGACCACTAACTGCAAAAAGGTTTCTGTTCATTTGATTTACTTCTAGTAGGTGACAGGATGCTTTTGGCAAAGGTCTACTGAAAAGCAGACACATAATCCCTTAAGGTAAAAAAGGTATTGTTTGTATTTTGCAATGGAGTTTAAAGAAAAAATCATTTTCCCAAACACAGGTAAACAACAAAATTAGTTGTTTTCAACATAATTTAATTTTAAGTAGTCTCACTTTTTTCCCTTTAAAAAAGTAATTTTAAACATTTGTGGGACGAGTAGTAGAACAAATAACGCTTCTTTCATTTGTCTACCCATGAAGAGAGCCTGGAGCAACCAGTGAAGAACCACAAAGGAAAGCAGGTTGGGTAGTATCATTCTCCTCACTGCTATTTACCAGGCAGCTGAAATGATTTTCTCTTACCCCATTTTCAGTTGCCACATTCACCTATACATTGCACTGGGGGCTCAGATCTCATTTTGCATTATGGTGTCCTAGACAGCATAAGAGTGTGCACATCAAAGTCTCCTTCCTGATCTATCCACAGCCACTCTATCCATGATCCACTGCTTACATTTGCACGTCTTGTGTATATATCTTGCTAGGCAATCTTTTTGTCATGTGTCAATCTTTCTTTTACCTCAGGGTTGCTCAGTAAATATAATATTAATTAATTATTTCAGTAATCAGTGAATAATCTATAATCAATGAATAATCAAAACCATTCAGTGGAGCACATTGTACATCTTGAAGGTGTATTTATATTTTGAATCCCGAAGTGCTCAGCCAAGTCAGGTATGAAATTTCTGAAAGTAACTTTCATGCTGCTGGTGGCGATAGACATAGATTTCCCAGGCTTTTGGTAACTTGAAGAACAGCTTCTATCCACAGAGGGACCACAACGGCTAAACTGGTGTACACGCGTACGCATACACAGAGTCAAAGGGAACAATTTTCACTCTGTAGTTTTTTTGAAATAACTAATTCCAGGTGAGCTGGGACAAAGATCTTAGGCAATACTTCAGATGCTTTAGTCATTTCTTGAAAAAATAGTGACACAGTAATTAAGAATTCTGTATTATGGCAAAATTAGTCCATTTTTAACATAATGAGATAAACGAGCTTCTTTTACAAATGAGGTTTCCTGTATTACTGTGATCCTTGAACTGGTGAAAGGCAGGTTGTATCCAAGATCCCTGCTGTGGGGAGAAGGCCATTAACCTCATTTCCAGCAGAGACCAATTTCTGCAGAAGAAAGAGGGAAGGCAAATGCCATTCCTGGCTGCTAATTATTTAGTGCTGTTCAACCTTTTTTCTGACCTTATATATATTCCCCTTATACAATATCATCATCTTAGTTCTGACACCTTCAAGTGTTAACGTGCAAACTTTTATCTCCTCCTGATGGGAGGCCACTCTTCTGCTGCTGGATGAATTACATGGAGCTTCAGAGCATCCTGTAGCACATTCCCCCACTGGCCACAGCTTTGACCTCTTACTCCAAAAATATGGGAAAGTTTTTAAGCTAAAACCAGACCGAAAAATCTCCTGTTCAAATAAAATCTAGAAATTTATCTTCCTAAGCAGAAAACCCAAGTGACCAGTGGCAGCAAGAGGCAGAAAGGGCTGTGCACACCCCTGCCCTGCCCTATCCCTTTAGCAGAGCCACTATTGCAGTGGAGGGATCTAACAGTAGAAAATAAATCTGTTTTGGTATCTGAGCACCCCTTACTGCTCTGAACTGTTTGCAGAGGAAGTCTACCCTGACTGGGGTAAAAAAAACAACAGAAATTAATCAAAACATGTTTTCTAAGGATATATATGTACATACAGGAAGCCTGGAAGAACACAGAAGACATTTTGAAGTGGGGAGGATGTGTCCATGGGCCACCTACCTCTGCTCGCACAGACCTATGTTGAGGGGTCTTCCAGCCTTAGGTTATAGACAAAGCAAGCAAGGACAGCAGAAGATCCTTTCTCGTTGGGGTCATGGGGAGTTTTGTTTGCTGCCTGCATTGCTGACGAGAACAGATCCAGCTGCAGAAAGCTGCGTAAGCCAGTCTGGAGTAACATGGCCAGGCTCACACAGCTCAGAAGGTGCCTTCTGCCCCAGAGGGTCTGGACCAGAGCCTTTGGTCCTGTGTTTCCTAGCTGTCAGCAAGGGGTAACTGCCCAAAGGGCACTAGGGACTGCCTCATCTAAACGCCAGAGAAAACAGACAAGCCAACTTTTAAAGAAAAATGTTATTTTGTGTATATTAAGCAGGTTATCTTTCTGTTGTCCTTGCCCCTCCACTCAAAAGATGCTCTTCATTGAGCTCTTTGGTTTATTGTTTCTCAGTAGGGAGGCTGAGCCAGGTGGACATCAGTTTCTCTTAAAACTCCTTAAACTTAAGGTCCTTCTTAGCAGAGATCAATACAGTGGCTGCTAAATTTTGAACTTGGTGCTTGTGGCCACCAAACAGGTTCTCGCAGAAATATTTCCAAGTAAAAGCCAGATTCAGTTGCACCCACATTATGTAAATTGCAGCTTGAAAAGACTGAGAATCTCTTTTTTTCTTTTAGTTTTGTGTGTTGGTTTGATATGCAAGAGGGTTTATGGAGGTAACTTTGTGGCTTTTTCACCATCAGAGGCACATAATGTTGAATTCCTAAATGCTTAAAAAAATTCCTGGGCAGAGCTAATGTGTAACAACAGAAATCCTTCACTACAGCATTTTAGTGTCATAGACAAATCAATGTCCTTTTTAAGTATTAATTAAGTTTCAATGATAATCTTGGAAAAAGTAAAAAAGTTTAGATTCTTGATTCAGTAAGTGAGATTTTTTCACACATGATCTTTATTTGCAATATTTTTATACTTACCCATGAAAAATGAGATAGAAGGTCTTTATTAAAATGAAAGGGCAGCTATTTATATACCTTGAAAGAAAAGTTTTTTGTATCATTCAGTATGTGCCTTTTGCCTCTGATGTTCTGGAAAATTCTTGAATTAATCAAATTTAGACTACAAGCTGAGTAAGGTGTGCAGCAGTAAATGCAAAGACCTCACAGAAAAAAGCCCAACCCAAAACAAAAATAACACTTAAAAAAATTCAGCATGACTAAGTAACCTAGTTAAACCTTAACTCTTTTGTACAGAGAAACCATAGAACTACTGCTATGAATGCAGATTTAATAGTTGCAGATAAAGTGGTTTTTAAAACACGCACATGATTGGTTTTACGCTTCCTCCATCATGGTATGACTAGAGGGCAGAGTTAAGGCAATTGTTGCTTTATGAACTCTGCACTTGTCTAAAACATGCCCTTATTATTTAGTTTCCTTATTTTTTCTTGGGTAGATGTGTAATATCTGTAAGGTCTGTAATATCATTCTTAACTTACTTTTGAAACTGTAGGTTTCAAAAGTTGATTGATAGCTAAGTGTGTAAGACAATTAAGTTGTTCAGAATTGGTCTTTGCTCCCCTGTATGAAAAACCTTGAACAGGCAATCTAAGAGGCTTTTCATCTCCTTCCTGTTAAAGGTATTCGGCTTCTTATGAATTAGTTAAATATTCATGGAGCTAAAGAGAGACTGTTCAGTCTGGTAGATCAAGAGCAACTTGCTGGAAAACAGCCTGTAACTTGCTGATGAGGGTGTGTTTCCACATCTGGCTCAGGATAGAGAGGGATTTGAACCATGTCTCTTGTGCAGCAGAAAAACACTCCAGGTATGAAACCACTACGGTGAGGTCCATGCCCTTTATGTTGGCCATCTAAAACACCTTTGGTTTGTTGGCTGTGTCATGTCTGGTCCCCCCACACCTCCATGGGCTGGGTCCATCTTACATGATGCGCTGCCACTGTTGCTTGGTGGATGACCAGGCAGCCTGATGCCTGCAAGGTACCTTAACATCACATTGTGACATTTTAGGAGGTGTCAGTCCTGAGCTGGAGCAGCTCTGACTTGCTTTTAAACAGTCCAATGAACTTTATGTCAGTGCTGCTACCTGGAAGCCTGTTCCTGACGAACACAGTCCTGCTTCACATGCATTTAGGTGCAGGAACTTTGTCTGAACTGCGGGGCACTGTGGCTCCCTCAGTCCCAGTTTCTGCCATCTTCCACCCACAGACTTGTAAAATGTGATTATTATGACCTCATTTTGAGGAATTCAGTCCTGCAGTCTGAGTTCTAACCTAAAAACTGACACTGTCACCCCATCAGTCTTGATCCAAGATCTTCCTGACAGACAACCCAGCCTTTTACAACCTCCTTTGTGCCCAGCTGATGCATTATAACTGACTTTTCGCTTTGCTTCAGTCAGAGACATTTTATGACATGAAATCAAGCCATAACATATCACTATATGCATAGCATGAAAGCATAAATTTAGAGACAGCATGAAAAGTCTTGGTTGTAAATCTGTAAGGTTTTGATCATTTTTATCGTATTTCAACAGCTCCCTGATTTGTCTCCACTGCTTAAACCTCAGTCAGTCTCCCAGCGGAATGACGGCTTGCGATGACTGTAACTTGCCATCATCAGGACTTTTCTGCCATCTCCTGGGAGAGAGGTGCAAACACCCTCCAGGTGGATTTTTACAAGAGGATGCATTACTAAACCCGAAGTTACAGAAGGGAATTTGAACGTTCATTTCTGCCCTTTTCCTAAAAGACAAAGCAAACAAAACCAACAGAGAAACAGGCGAAGTGCTCCTCAGTCTTTATTCAAAAGTGTTCTAACACTTAAATAATGTATTTGTGCTTCTTGGGCTCGAAAAAAAATGTTAGCCTATCAATCATTAAGTTATGGTTACAGACAGATTTTTCAAGCAAAAATAATTCTCATCGGTGCATGAAGCCCAGTCCAAATGAGGTTATCGATTCAACAGGACAAGTTTAGTAAAATATATTGGAAGTATTGAAAGTGGTGTGTTTTCCTCTTTAACCCCAAACCGATGATGTAAGCATGCCCATTACCATACATAGTAACTACTAGCATATTTTTAAGAAAATGACTTAATTTCTTACAAACCGTTTAAATCAATCTGGACTGAAATATCACTAGTTATTTGGGTTCTCACCTCCTAGTTCTCAGCCTGGCATCTCCTAGCATGCTCTAATGCAGAAGTAAGATTTGAAAAGCTATTAAAAAGACCATAATAATGAGTATTTGTTCCTAGCCAGTTCCTCTAGTTCTTGCTCAATACTCACAGGTACCTTGACAAATTTGTTGCTGAGATGGATATTTGCACTTGTGATGTAACTCATGGTGTACCCACTCATGTCTTTGCAATGGTAGCAAAACATAAATGCTTTTCATATATATAAATCTTAGCCTACCTAGGAACAAAGGATAAGATCTGGATAATCTTCTAAAACTTTTCTATTCAACCTGTTACAAAATGGAACCTTCCTAACTAAAACATATTAAATTCCTATCCAGCTCAGAATGAGCAGAGATGAAGCCAGTAAAACCTACTGTAAAAGCAGCCCCTTCCTCTCTTTGCTGTCCCTGTGTAGTACCCTCTGCTGAAATCTCTACTTGCTTCTCTTTTTCTGGCCAATCTATCAGTGTGGAAACTACACACATAAAGTTCATGAACTTACACCTCAAGTACCTGCATGAGCTCTGTGGTACCCAAAAAGACTTTTCTGCAGGGACAGATATTCAAGACAGATGCTTCCCTTCCTTCCTACTCTCTGCTTCAGGCAAGGAAAGGTGACAAAAAGATGCCTGACCCAGCAAGCTAAAGGCAGGTCCTGCTAAGCCAGGGTATTCCCCAGAGATGCTTCTGCATTCCCAGGACTTACTTGGCTTGCTGTTCATTTGATTGGCCTCTTCCCTGTTTTCAAGGCAGGCTGGCTTAAAGCAGGAGATATCAATGGGCCAAGATCGGCAGAAGGTAACTGCCATTCTTCCAGCTTTGCACTCGCTTAGTGGATGAGGGAAAGGCTGTCGATGTTGTTTACCTGGACTTTAGTAAAGCCTTCAACACCATTTCCCACAGCATTCTCCTGGAGAAATTGGTTGCTCATGGTTTAGACAAGCATACACTTGGCTGGGGAAAAAACTGGCTGGGCCCGAAGAGTGGTGGTGAATGGAGTGAAATCCAGTCAGTGACCAGTCAGAAGTGGTGTTTCCCAGGGCTCAGTATTGGGGCTGGTTCTGTTGAATATCTTTATCAACGATCTGGACAAGGGGGTTGAGTGCACCCTTAGCAAGTTTGCAGATGACACCAAGTTGGGTGTGACTGTTGATCTGCCTGAGGGTAGGATTTCTCTACAGAGGGATCTGGACAGGCTGGATCGATGGGCCATGGTATGAGGTCCAACAAGGTCAAGTGCTGGGTCCCACCCTTGGGTCTACAACTACCTGAAAGGATGGTTACTTCCAGAGCGTAGTGGTCAGTGGCTCAATGTCCAGATGGAAATAGGTGACAAGTGGTGTCACTCAGGGGTCCGTATTGGGACCAGTACTGTTCAATATCTTCATCAATATCTTCATCTATAAAATTGACAGTGGGATCAACTGCACCCTCAGAAAGTTTGCGGATGACACCAAGCTGAGTGGTGTGGTTGACAAGCCTGAGGGACAGGATGCCATCCAGAGGGACCTGGACAGGCTTGAGAAGTGGGCTCATGTGAACTTCATAAGGTTCAACAAGGTCAAGTGCAGGGTCCTGCACCTGGTTTGGGGCAACCCCCAGTATCAATACAGGCTGGGGGATGAAGGGATTGAGACAACCCAGAGGAGAAGGGCTTGGGGTACTGGTGGATGAAAAACTAAACGTGAGCCGGCAATGTGCACTTGCAGCCCAGAATGTCAACAGTATCCTGGGCTGCATCAAAAGAAGCGTGGCCAGCAGGGTGAGGGAGGTGATTCTCCCCCTCTACTCCACTCTGGTGAGACCCAATCTGCAATACTGTGTCCAGCTCTGGGGCTCTCAGCACAGGAAAGACATGGACCTGTTGGAGCAGGTCCAGAGGAGGGCCACAAAAGTGATCTGAGGGCTGGAGCACCTCTGCTATGAGGACAGGCTGAGAGAGTTGGGGTTGTTCAGCCTGGAGAAGAGAAGGCTCTGGGTACACTTTATTGTGGCCTTTCAGTAATTAAAGGGAGGCTGCAGAACAGATCAGGACAGATTTTTTAGTAGGGTCTGTTGCGATAGGACAAGGGGTAAAAAAGAGAGGAGATTTAGACAAGATATAAAGAAGAAATTTTTTATGGAGGTGGTGGTGAAGCACTGGCCCGAATTGCCCAGAGAGGTGGTGGATTCCCCATCCTTGGAAACATTCAAGGTCATATTGGATGGTGCTCTGCGCAACCTGATCTAGTTGAAGATGGCCCTGCTTATGGCAGGGGGGTTGGACTAGATGACCTTTAAAGGTCCCTTTTAACCCAAACTATTCCGTGATTCTATGTCATGTAAGGCTTGTTTTCTAAATTTCTAGCCCCTTGCCTTGCCTTTCCTTTTGAACAGGATTTTACTCTATGACCAGTCAGGATGGACCAAGGCTGGCCTCAGAGACACATCTTCATTTTAAACTGAAGCAAGAACTAAAGGAAAAGCTGAGTTTCTGGGATGTCTCAGCTCATTTACTGCAGGCGATCAAGTGAGTTTCCCTGCTCTCTGATGCACACAGAGCTCCAGGCTCCAAAGCTCAAGGGCAGCAACCTTCAGATTTGCTGAATAGATGAAACAACACAGTGTTCAACTTAAAAGAACAGGCCTTTATTATCATCATGTGCACTCACCATGCCACAAACACACTGGGCATTAGCCCCTAATCCATATCCTAGGCCTGCACCAACGCACAAGGAGATGGGGAGGTCTTTGGACTGGCACAGATGTGCAGTTTGGTGATTATGGCAGGGCAGTACTTGCACATGGAGGGACAGACAGATTTTTTTGACACGTTTTTAGTACTGTCTGGGAACCAGCTGAGCCTTCATCACCACCTCCACTTCTTTAAGTGAGATCCAGACACACTGGGAGAGATTACAACGAACTTCTCAATGCTGCATTCAAATTGCGTGATTTGATCAACTGAGTTGTTCAAAGGTGTCAATAGTCCAATACAGGCCAGATATATTTTATAGAAGTGTTTATAAAGTGTATATAAGAATGAAAGTGTGTGGGAAACAGAAAAGAAGATGACCTTTTTCAAGCTGAAGAGCTATGATCTGAGATATCCCAGGCTATGAGTTTGTGATTTCTCAGGGGTTACCATGGCAAAGAAAACTCCCAAGAGAAAACTCCATCACACCCAGTCCACAAACTTTAGACAGTCTCATAAGCAAATAGAGGCGCAAATATTCCCGAGACAGTAGAGACACATAGATGCACAGGACATCCCAAGCACAGGACATAACTGTTAATTTTTAACAGTTGTAAATTATATTTGCTTTATTAATTTGACTATTTGTCACTGTCCATCTGTACTTGCATATCAGTCTGGAGTTACTGTGATCTGTGTGTACATGGCTTGCATCACATAGATATAAACATGCCTACTCATGAAGTATCATTACACAGAAGTGTCTTTAGTCATCTGCAGATTACCAACTTGAGTTCATTGCCCTGAGATTTTACAACCCTGGTAAATTCAGAACTTTCAAGGAGGGACTGGACAGTTTCACAGTTAATATGTTAATATGGCTACTTGTGACCACCCCAGTCAGTACTTATCAAAATTTTTTTGAAGACTTATGCAATTCAACATTTAACCCCTTTCCCATAAGGCATGGGAATAGATCATTAAATTGTCTAAATATCTCTTCCCATCTTCTGTTTTTTTCTTAGACTTCGTACAACAAAACACCTAATGTGTGGAAAGGGATTTAGTTCTTTGATTTGAAGGCAATAAAGCATATCCTAGAAAGCCTAGAGCACCTGTGAGCTCCAGAAAGGACTTCTGGAGCCCAGAATAGGTGCAGTAGGACTGCCAGGAGCACTGATGCCTCCAAGGTGCCACATCTGGGTCTTGGCCACATTCATGATTACACTGATTACTCCGGGAGCCTCGGGAAGGAATTCTGTCTCACCAGTTTATCAATGACTGTCAGGGAAGCTTTGTGTTTCCTGCAGAATTAGACATATTTCAGTATCTGAAGCTGTTTGGGAACTGTGCATACCTGCCTATGGCATGTACGCATGACACTGGAATATCAATGGTCCTTTACTATTTTTCTCACACTATATTTTGAAACTGTTGGGCTTTTGCACAGGAAATATTTGGTCTGAGGTACTGGTCAGAATTTTGTGTCCTGCAGCATGTGGTCTGTTCTGTCTGTAGTTATGTCATTGTTGCCTGTGAAGCAAAGGGACTACACTTACCTTTCAGTCTTATCTTTCTTTCCAAAGACAGAGAGAGACTTCACCTGATTTTTAGTTGGTGTAACACCAACTTGCATTCTTTGGTAAAAAACAATCCACGACAATTTTGAATCTTCCAAAGCTTCAAAACGTTGACGTTTGTTCTGACTTTGTCTTCAGAAATGGACAGACCACGCCCAACAGAGGACATTTCTAAAAGGAGAGCCCTTATGCTTCAAAAGACAAGGTAGATCTGACCTAGGAATTCACTTTCCTTTCTCACATCTTTATCCCAATGGTGTTTCTCACTCATTTTATGAACTCTGCACAGTACCTGCTCAGTCATTTTCAGTATTCAAGTTTTTATCTTTTCTTTAAATATTATTTTTCCTTGGAAACACAAGCTTTGGTGTCAATTTAACTTGCTAGGCCCTCCAGCTGAAAATCTCAGGACACACAAGCTGTTTGGCAAAGGTAGGAGTCTGGAAGTGCACTAGCTGAGGCTTGCCTCGTTGCTTAACATCAGAAAGTCTCAGTTCTCAGCACACAGGAGCTCTGAAGCATGGTCTCAGGCCTCCTCAGTTCTTTAAAAGGGCCTGGAATAAATGTACAAGCCCTATTACCCACTGACCAGAAATTATTTGGCTGCCCAGCTCTCAGGTGCTGGGATCTCTAGTAGGCTCCTTCCTTGGAGAACCACCTGCTTTGGAAGATTGGGGTAGGTCACAATCAGGCAAGACCATGATAGCTGTCTTGTAAGTGCAGATTGTAAGCCAGGGCATGGACCTACCAGAGAAAGGAAGAGTGCCTTAACTTCCTCTGTTAGCTCCCATTTCTTGCCCTCTTTCTACTGGAAATGGGAGCCGAAACCTCTTCAAGTAGTGGTCAACTCAGTGTACCTTCAGTTTCTGTCTGCTTACAGAGCCAGTGCACTGAAGCTTTGTGCAATATACACTGGTGATACACTGCTGCAGTATAAACTCGTTTGTCTCAGTCCTGAGACTTGACTCGACCCATAATGTGACCTGCAATTATGGGCAAACAGCTCTTCCTTTCAACATGGGCCTGCATCCACCAGCTGGGAGCTTCAGAAGGGATATTAATGGGCCAAAGAAAGACATCTTCCCGTTTCTATTCCTTACCAGTTTGCGTTGCTCTTGGGGCTCGCTCCACTGAAAATCATTCCTCAATTCTTGGCTTAGCTGAAGTCCAGGAGTGGAATTGCCTCTACTTGCCTCTGGAGAGAAGAACGATCCCATGTGCATCAGGTGGGAGTTGTGCCTCAGACAGACCAGAAAAGGCCTAAAATGGGTTTAGTTTCCATTCATTTCCTTGTATCTTTTGTGGAGACATGTCTGTTAAAATAGTGTGTTTTAATGAGAGAGAAGTTCTTCAGGTCTTATTCAGGCTCTCCTTAAAGGGAATTAGCTACTTCAGAGTAGGGCAATGGGTTGTAACCTTAGACAAAAGTTAGATTTTTTTTTTTTTAAAAAAGGAGTTAAGAAAGCATCCAAAAGGCCTTCTGTGAGCTACAAGGACCGTGTATAAACCTTTGTTCCATGTACAGTCTTGATGTAGTAAAACTCAGAGGGAGCTAGTAGCTCGAGGGATCAGCAAGAGCATGTGGTGAGCCTGCCATCGCATGCTGTTAGCCAGCACTTTCATGGGGATGCCTTTCCAGCAGGATCTGTGACAGAGTCCAGATCTGACTTTTGGAAAACAAGTTCACTGAAGAACAAAATGTGCAGTTTTATCTTCCTCATTCAGACATGCAGGTGGCAGACCAACTTAGCAGTTGCAGCTCCTAGAATCCAGCTGTTGCTGGTGGTAGATGAAGCTTGGCTTATACTTTGATGGACCAAGTTTCCATCCCTGTCAGCCTCTTCTTTCTAGGTCGACCTGCAGTTTAAAAGGATCTTGCATTAAAAAATATCTGCTGTTCTGTAAGAGCTATCTCCATCTGTATCTGCGGTTGAATGAGAGCATGAAGGCTTAGCACTTTTGTTCAGCTTCTGGGGAAAACCAATTCATCAGAACTCTTGAGCCCTTCAGAGGTTTTGGAGGAAAAGCTGGCTTCATCAGGGGCATCTACTTTTAGTTCAAATCAAGTACACATTTCTTTCTAAACAAGTCTCCTGACTCTCCTCCCGTGGGAGACTGTCTTGGGGTTGCAATTTCAGAGCATGGAAAATCCCCTTGGGATGAAAGCAAAAGGAAAGGGCTAGGGAAAGTGAAAGGGCTAGAGCTGCTGATGGGTAATCAGTCCACAAGGTCACCATACAACTAATTCAGAGACCGACTCTGGATTCCCACTGACTATTTGCTCCTTGGCCTAACAATATCTTTTACCCCACAATAGTCATCTCACCTCACATTTTCAACAACCTTTTATTTCAAAGAGTTTAAAGAAATTAAGTGAAACACAACACAGTTGCTTTCAGCCAGAACTTAGCTAGAAATTTGAAGTTTCTGGTTAAGATTTGAAGATGTTGAATGCTCCAAAGTATTTATCTTTTTTCCAGTTGTATCTGTTGGTTTAATAAGAGACATTACCTCACTTTGCAAATCTGCACTTGCTGGCATGTGAATAGACAGGGTGTAAGACTTTTCAGCTTATATGATATTTTTCCAAATACCATTAATCATAAAACACCTTCTGTATGATCTATTGCTAAATATTATCAAATGCCAGAGGCTCTCAGAATGAATTCTGGGCCAGCTGAGATGGCAGGGTGAGGGGTCAGGTGTGAGTAACCATTTATGTTACAGCTGCATTGAACAGAACCAGAAAATCTAGTCTAATTAGGGGGAGAAAGGGAAATAATTAATCCAAAGCTCAAGGCAGTGTCTGTAGCTGGAGGGAGTGCTTTGAACGAGGTCACAGTACCCCATTCTGGCACATCTGCAAGGCTGTCTGTGGTAATGTCATTAAAAATGGGCTAGAATAACATTTCAGGGGTTGTTTGTCATTCTTTTGTATTGTGATGGAAAATCTTTAGCCTGGGCCCAGATTAGCAGTTGTTTTAATTGTTTATGAAATCATAAACACAGTTTTTTTGTTTAACGTGGTTGGTGTTAGGGTAAGAACAATAGAAGGTGTATGTCTCTCCCCACCTACGAAGGCAGCCCAGAGGAGGAAACACTGCCAGGCTCAGGCAAAGACTCCCCTGCCTTGCTGCCGGGCCCTTGTCCGTGCCCAAGGAGGGCACAAGAATCGTCCTCAGAGGCCTGCCCCCGCAGGCCCAGCCCAGCCATCAGCTTTTCTTTGCCAGAATCCCAGCTTTGGGAGATGACCTCTCATCCTGGAGGTGCTTGGGTTTAAGTTTGCTCACTTTGTACCTTAGCCAAGTACCCAATTTAATTACAGGTCTGTGCAGGTGCTCAGCAGAGAGTTTTCAGGGCAACTGCACACAAGGAAAAGCAAGGAAGGCTGGCCTGAGAGGGATATAATAAACCCCCATGTGAATATCCCTTTCCTTTGCTCCATGCCGTCTCCTGTAGTCCATCCTCCAAGGACCCCACCTTGTTGCCCTCATCAGGTTTGCCAGCAAGCCCCATCCAGTGAGCTTAACCCCCATCCCATGGGGTTTAATTCGATGGTGACATGAAGGATGGGTGCTGGTGATGGCATTCTCCTTCCAGCCATTAGCAAGGTGATGCAAGGTCAGCAGCAAGGCATGTCCTCTGGTGTCCCACAGGCCTGCACCCAGAAGAGCCATTCTTGTGATCCCTGTATCAAAAGGGACAGGAAACGGTGATAGATGCAAAAAAGCAGCATATAACCTATGCTCAAGGAGTGTGACGTTTCCAGCTGAGCCTGCAAGCTTTCTACACTGTGCAGTTTAGTGATTTTTTGAGCAATATATGGTATTTTTATGTTTGAATCTCTAGGAGGATTTTTCTTGTATGGTTTTGCCTTTTAAACCCACTCATCTTCAAAACATCTTCCCAACATAATTTGTGAAAATACACACAAAGGCCAACATCTCCAGTTACACAGAGATTGTGAGAGTCACTTATTCATGCAAGGGTTTATTTCAAAATTGAAGAGGTCTGATTTTCACCTTCCTGTATATTTTTTTAAAAAATTGTCTAATTAAACATCATTCTTTCCGACTTGTGTGTGTGTGTGTGTGCGCAGGGAAAGACTGTGTTCCAGAGTCTTGTAATGCAACAGGATATGACAAAGTAGGTCAATATACCAACATTGACACAATCGTTCACGATTCCTGGGTCTTAGTCTAACAGACCCAAACATCAGATTATGTTTACACTGCATACACTGAAAGCTTACAGAAGCCCTTTAAGGTACACAAGAACAAAAATTCACAAAGGTGCCGATTAGCCTCACAAGCCAGCAAAAAAGGATATTTAGTCAGAATATTAATATCAGTTGCAAAGGCTTGCATCTCTGTACTATGAACCCTAACGAAAAGCTTAATCTTATGAAGCACAAGGAGAAAATATTAGAAAATTAAGATGTGTAATAGGCCAAAGCTTAGATCAGACAATCCCAAGGCAGTTTTTAGGACGACTAAGATACAGTCAGTGGGCTTTTTATAATAAGCATGAAATAAGGAATAGCAATAATGACCTTGGGCTAAAATTACACTTCATTTTTAGTTAGCAAGACATTGCGCTCTCAGCAAATGAACACACCTATGTGCAGCACATCTGCTCCACATAAGTATAACCCGACAATGTGGAGCGTCATCTCACCTCAAATTAGGGATTACTTCAAGCCACTGTGATGGGTTCATAAACAGACCATTGCCAGATTATGCATATTCAATTCACTGTATTTTATGACAAACCATTTGTCAAGGTTCCCAAAGGTGAGAAGAGATTCAGAGTTCAAGAGTTTGGTTTTTTTTTTTTTTTTCTGAGAAGAGGTTACTGGGAATGATAATGATGCCACAGAAGTAAAAAAAAAATCACATGACAATATCTGTTTAATAGTATTTTACCATGTGAATAAAGTCAAGCTCTGCCTTAAGAACTGAAAGTTCTGGACTATGCAAGTGAATGTGCTGCAAAGGGGACAGTATCATCCAGTTTACCGTGAAGAGAGAGGCTGGGTGGAATGGGAACCCTTTTCTCAGGTAGGACCAAAAGAGTGAAATTAATATTATTCTTCTGCACCCACCACACTCATATGATTGTAGAATGATGTGTGAAGGGTTTGAATATGATGGTGAAGAGAACATGGTACGTGGTTGGAACCCAGCTCTAGTAACTGTGCTGTTTCCCTGGCGTGCTCAGCAAAAAGCCACAAGCTGAAAGATCTCAGTCAGGTCTTTCAGGACTCTTGGTTGAAAGTTAGCAATTCTAGCTTTCTCAGCTAGAAAAGAAAATAAGTGAATCCTAGTAAAGCTGGTGCAGTCCATACAGCCTCTGATGTCATACAGTTGGCAGCCTTGCTATAACATGTCATCTGTTTGCAGAAAAGGCAGCCTGAGATGCCAGAAGTGTCATCCAGGTAGATTGTGAACTATTGATAACTTTGGTATACAGCTGATCATCCCAAAGGATCTTTTTATACCAATACAGCTTTCTTTCAAAACAAATGAGAAAAAGACAATGTGTTAAACAAATACCTGCCAGAGCAGTGGAATTTGCAAAAATGTTTCTTACAACACCCTGTGCTTCCACAAGGGAAAATTATGGTGGTGCTGAAACAACCTAATAACATAAAATCACTCGTGTTTCCCAGCACCCACGCCAGCTTCTGTTTCCATTTCCATGTCTTTACATAACATCCTTGGCCTTGTACTGACTCAGACACCTCTTGAATTGAAAGAGAAGCTTTTCCTAAGATATTTAGACATATCAAGGCAAGAGGTATTTCTTGGACACGAGTAATCTCTAACTTGGACAGAGCACTTTGGACCCTCATGCCCACCACATAACGTTGCTTCTGAGGATTCTTCACTTGGTCGTGCTAACAAGAGTCATGATCTGATTCAAGCTGTTTTTAGTAACAGCTACATTTGTTAGCAAATTGCAGGAAATAAGCAAGAAGAAATGATGTACTGTAATGTGTTGGGCTAGCTTGTGTCCCAGAAACCTTTTCTAGATACAAAATTTCATTCGGCTGAAATGACCTGAAAACCTAGCCTGGAGGAAGAGCTTTTCTTCTCACAATTAACACCGCCTTCCTGTCTAACACACTTAGGAATATTAGTCACATTTAGGATTTAATTTACTTCTGCATTGCATAAACAAAAGCCTTTTAGGCAGAACCTGAGAAATGGGGATTCCTTCTGTCTCTTTGGGGACAAGCAGATATTTTTTTACTGATTCTTTTACATGTCAAATCTTCCACTTTGCAATCCTGCAGAATTTATTGTTATTTTTTGCTCTGCCTTCTTTCCTAATTGAAGCTAAACCTTAATTTAGACTGAACAAGCTGAAACTATGCCATTTCAGTGGCTGCAGCTTAGATGATTTATGTCTATGCTGGTGAATCCATAAGTGCTTCTGAGCTTCCGGTCTTGCACTCCCTTCTCTCCTCCCAGTCCTACATGGAGATAAGATCCAGAGAGTACATCATCATTTTTATGCCTTGGTTTCTTCAAGGAGGAAACACAAATACCTGAGCTGGGAAGGCACCAGGATCCTGATCTGGACAAGCAGGATCTGGACAAGCTGTGCTACCAAGCGCATCCTCTCCTTGTACAGTCATGATCTGTTGGTATGTTCCCACACCTGCAACCACCCATTCTGGATCAGATTCTACATCATATGCAGCACTTCTCTTCTTGCACAGTTCATGCAGCTGATTTTAATTTTACCTTCCCAGAGGATTTTCTGAATGGTTTCGGCTAAGTGTTGAAGCACAATTACAACCAAATGAGTTTCTTGGCTGACAATAAATTGGAAAAATACTCAATTTCATTTTGGGGAAGGGTGGTCTATTATTGTTTACTCCCACCCATGTTCATTATCATGGTCGCAACAGCAGATGATTGGAAAGAGCAGGTCTCCTTGAGCAGTTGATCAAAGAAAGATAATTTTAGCAGCTGAACACAGAGAGGTCTCACATGATGGAGCAACAGATCTTCTGAGATGCTACTACTGTGACCTTCATTGCATTGGGGTAATCCTCTTGCCATCTGATGCTGGATGGCATCAAGTATGTATACAGCATTAACAGATAAAATAATATACATATTTATGTCCGTAGCAGTTCTCAACAACACAAGCACAAGAATCATAATTAGCATTAATCAGTCTTTTGTTTATTGTTCTCAGAGACCAAGTAGAATAAAATATAATCTTCTCTGGACGTTTTTGGGGTTGTTTTTTTTTTTTTTGTTTTTTTTGTTGTTGTTGTTCTATTTTGTTTTCTTTATTGTGGTTCAGTTTTCCAAGGTGTAAAATGCAGTTGCTGACTTCAGGTCTTCATCTTCCAGAAAAATGGAGAGTTTGAACTCAGGACTGATGTTAAGAAGCATGGATACAATATTAGCAGTCAGTGGGGTTCATTCTATTTATTTAATTCAATTAAGCCTCTGTTTCCTACTTCTTTAGTGCCCAAAGAAGTGCCACAGAATCTAAGCAGGAATTAAGGTGCAAGCATATTATGGACGCTAGATATAGGATCATGTGACCTGGAGAAAAATACATCTCCAGCCTGCCAGACAGATACAGAAATAAAAATAATATTAATTTCGTTGTGTGTCCTTCAGAAATCAGACTCCTTGGTTGCATAAGGAAAACTATAAGATCTTTACAGGTGGGTGTTTCATTGTCTAGCCTTTGTTTTCCGGTTGAGAAAAAGTATTTTCAAGGTAGGTTTTAAAAGATCTGTTTCTTAGACGATGGTTCATTTTTGGGTCTCATGGTTTTAGTTTCTTCTCTGCAAAACTTAATTTAGGGGAAAGTCTCATTTTCTAGGTCATTAGATGGTGATTTTTAGTTACCAGGTTAGTCCCAGGGCTTTGGTTTTGCTTTTTTTTTTTTTTTTTGTGTGTGTGTGTGCCTGTATCACTTATGGATCTAAAGCTTCTGTTTTGCTTTCTAATCATATACATATATCTCAAAATATGCTCTTGTAACTTCAACTGAACAAGTACAACTGCGCTTATGGCCAGAAACTCCTGTCTTTGGACCCTGGACTCTGGAGGGTGATCTTGTTTTATGATCTGCTTTGTTATTTCCTTAGCTTTCATTCTATGTTATCAGTCGCCATGCAGTAACAAGGTAATGATTGCAGCAGATGTCTCAACTGATAGAAATATGGTTTTGTGAGTGTCATGGGAACAAGTCTGCACTTCGTTCACTGGCAGCCTCTCCACTGGTGGTGATCCTGCACTGCCTCTCAGAAACAAAAAACAACTCTTTTGTAGCAGAGGGGGAGGGTCAATTGCCAATCCGATATCAATACCGTAAAATAACATCTTCACCTTCAAAAACACAATCTTTCCCACGGGTTCATTCCAAACAGTATGATCACAATGTAGTCCATTGGTGGAAAGAAGGTATTAACCAGGGTGTTGAAAAATACTGTGTAAGTGAGGATGTTTTTGGTTAAGACATTTGGAAAGCCATCTGATGCGTAAAGAAATGTGAAAGAATAGGGCAAAATTCAGTGTTGTTCCTGTGATAACTCTGACAACGGAGTGTGCATTTTGCTCAGTAGCCCTCCATGGACTGATCTTCCATGAAGTTTTTCATTCCTTTTCTAAACTTATGTAAATATTTGCCATCTGTTACTGCATGTGACAAGGAGGTCCACAGCTTAATTAACCCTTGTGGGAACAGACGAATTCTTTTGCTTGTGTTCGGAACGTGCAAGCCTGTATAGGTGCTCCCTCATTCTTGTGTTAAAAGTGACATTGAGGCATTAAATCCTATCATATTTCTCCATACTGCTCATTACTTCTTCTTCCTCTTTCCTATATCCCTTGGTCTTATCTGTTGCAGGATGATGAGTCATTTCTTTAATCGTTTTGCAGAATTGCAGTACTGCTAGTAGGAAGGGACCTCTGGAGTCTCTGGTTCTAACTCATGCCTGGAGCAGGACAATCATCAACACTATATCAGGGAAGTCATGGTTTTTCCTAGGCCCATCTTGGAAAAAATTAAAGTCCACCAATTCACCACCACTCTGTTAGTATGTCCCAGGGCTGCATCACCTTGCTGACATACTTTCATTGTTATTTTTCCTTTAAAAGTCAGCAAGCATGGATGCAACCTAAGACTTATAGTTTACTCTAAAGCTTATCTTCTGTCTAGACCACAGTGTCATCTATTGCAAAAGATTAATTCTGAAACCAAAGACATAAATATCTCCTTGCTTTATTAGTCTCTTCATCAGTCATCCCTATATCAGCTGACATGTATCTCTAGAACATACAGGGATCCTCTCTCTCTAGCTCTCCAGATCTGTTTTCTCCCATTTATTAGGGCATATTGATGGTGTTCACCTATAAAAAAAAAAAAAAAAAAAAGGTGGACTATGAGTTCTAAGAATCAGTTGAAGATTGGACACTCTACCTTAAGAATCTGTCTTTCATTTACTCAGGAGAATATTATGATGTCAAAAGTCTTCACTGGAGGTTGTTTCTAATAGGTGAGATTTCTTCAAAGCAGCAGGGAAAAAAAAAGGTTGTTTGGTGACTGGCCAAAAATTAATCTATTTATTATCTATTATTTATTTATCTATTAATCTATTTATTCTATAAAGAATAGAAACAAAGGAAGGCAACTTGCTGTACTTAGGACACTGAGAGACATTTTTGTATTCCTACAATATTTCATGTTGGAACAAGTGATCATGGATCCAGGAATGCTGCATTTCTTTTGCAGCACCTCACTTCAGGTATAAGTTGTTTATTGCAGAGGGGAGTGACTGGGAAATGCTCCTTCTTCATCTTTGTGTTATCTGGCAAGCCGGGTGGAAGGTCGTACCAGCAGAAGCAATCTCTTCATCTACCTTTCTTCCTCCCTAACTTTTTGACTGTTCTGGTTCATTTCACCAGGAAAAGCACTTATGAGCTCCTATTACCTCAAAATCAAAGGGAAACAGAAAAGAGAATTTATGTGTGCACCAAGTCTGTGTTGAAGTTTCAGAGTAAACTCACACCATTTCAGACAACAGAAATTCATGTGCAAAGGAGACATTGAAAATTTCCTTGTCTGCATAAGACAAGTCTTATCCAGAGCCGGTGCATTCCTAGGTGCTGGATAGACTGTGCATGGGAAAGTCCTGTATGAGAAACTCCAGAGGAAGCACTAGCCAAAGCTCTGCTGTCACAATGTATCATGCCTCATATTCTGGCTTTTAGACTGAAGATTGTGTTTTCTGTTTGTGTTTAGAGATGTATCCATAGGCAACATTTCCTCTTGTAGATTTTATTTCTATGCAACCTTAAGGACAAAAGAAAAACACAGGTGTCCGGTAGTTCCCAAATAACTGCATGCAAAAACTTCATATATATGTACTTCAACTTTGTAGCTTAGTGGGCAAACCCCTTTCCCAGGGAGAAGACCCTAGTTTATTAACAGAGGCACTGCATTGCATTATTACACACAAAAAGTGTCTAGTGAAACGGATATTTGGTGAATCAACAGGTGATGGACTCTTTAGTTTCTTTCTTCCCAATCTGTTGCATGTTACAAGATATGCCTGAGAAGCCCAGTTCACCATTCTTCTAGTGCCTACGCAAGCAGTTACCACTTTTGCTCTTTGAGGCACTGGGGAGCTTGCAGGTGGTTCTGAATTTTACATCAACAGTATATGTTCCAGCCCTGGGTGACTGCAAGTCAGTTACACTCAGAGAAGCTGGTGCTGTAAAACTGACCTTTCCCAAAGGATCTTGGATTAAATATTTTTTTTATTATTTTTTTTTTATTATTATTATTTTTAATTCATGCAAAAGGAATTAAGAAGACAGCAATGAAAAACAAAAAACTACAATGAAAGCACAAAGTCTTCCACCTCCGGACATCCCTATGGTACACAAGGTGGCAGGTGCTTCTTCCTTCTGGTATCTCTACATGCCAGTTTCCCCTCAGATGCCCACTTGCTGTGCCTGCCTCTACAACAGATGGGAGCTCACTGTGCCTGTGCACAAAGCAGATTAAAAATCTCATGAACGTGTTGAGCAAGGCACAGAACCTGGGCTAATTCACTTTTCTAGGAGGCAGAATAGATTATTTTGATCTTCTCTACTCACAGTTTCCAGCTGGCCTGTGTTGTGGCAGAGTGAGTTTGTGCCTGCCCAAAGTACCACACAATGCAATCTCAGCACTGGGGACTTAATGGGTATCAATGTTTTCATCTCCTGCTTGTTTTGTTATCACTTCTTCATCTGTTTTCTCTTCCTGAGGGGTTATTTAAAATGTATTACTAGCCATGCAGCTCAAGCTTTAATCTCCAAATGCAGAGCTATATGCAGAGCAGCACTGCAAAGCAGAGGGGTGCATCTAACGGGACAATAAAGAAAAGTCATGTGGTAAGCACAGTTACCTTGTGCTCAAGAGTCTAAGTATTGCAGACAAAAGTCTGTTGAACCCTAACCACTGCCTGGTTGAAGATTTCTTCGTCCTCTGGTGGTGTTTCTTATCCTATCAAAACTAGGGTTCAACGTATTTCCACCATTTTGTAGATCAGGGCCAGGATGGGTGGTACCTCACTGAGCTGATTTTCTCTCTGGGACCTGACAGAACATTTCTTCAACAATCTTGAGACTACAGTCTCTGACAACGCAGATCCTTCTTTCTTTGTGGGCTCTCTCATACAAGTCATGTCCTACAGAAAGAATACCCCAGCCTGCTTTTTCTTCACATAAGAGCTGAGCTGCTCTATCAATGGAGTGGGGTAACATTTTTTTTTGTAGTAATATTAATTAAAGCCTCTCAAGTTATATCATTGAACAGAACTCACTTAACAGTTAAAGGTATGAGGGTGTTGAACCAAATGCTCAAGGGCTTCTGGCAGTTGTTGCAGCTGCAGGAATTCAACATAAGCTTCTGAGCTGAGTGTTTCGCTTGCACTTTGATGGCCTCAGGAGCCTGTGCTGAGTTTCTGCTTTAGATCAACTGTTAACAGTATCCAGGTTACCTGCTTTAAAATCAGTGGCCTCCCTGTCTTGAGTTTCTTTCCCAGCAGTAGCTGGGACTCAGACTTGACTGTCAATCCCAAATGCCACCAGACCTTACTTTATTGACACAGGTAGATGTAGCACTGTTTACTTTTGAATGCTAAAGAAATCTTTTTCCAGGAGGTGCATTCTGCTGGTTCTCCGCATTCACTGTTCATGGTGAAAAGCATATATTGCTTAGCCCAGTGCTTACACCTAAAAAGATCTGTTCAGTTGGCCATTGGTGAGGCTTATAGGATGAAAGAAGCCACCAACTGCATTTGCTTGCTGCCAATGGGTTCTTATGGGCTGCATTTACTGTCACAAATGCTGAAAGCTTTCATTTGTTAAATATCCATGGCACAATAGGATTATTTACCCCTTTTACTCTATTTGGTCCTTGTCGTGGTTTGGCCTCAGCCAGCAACAAAGCACCACCCAGCCGCTCACTCAACCCCCACAGCCATGGGGAAAATCTGAAGAAAAAAGCAAAATTTGTGGGTTGATATAAAGGCAGTTTAACAAAACAGCAAAGGAAAGAGAAAAAGAATAACATTAACACCGACAAAGGAATATACAAACATGATTATGGTACCACCGCTCACCGACTGGACCCAGACCACCCCAGCCCGCTAGGAGTGGTGACTTCCTGACCCCTCCCCCGGCCAGTTCCCTCCTCACCTGGGCATGGGTCACATGTTATGGAATACCTGTGTCCCCTGCCACATCCTTGGGGAAATTAACCCCATCCCTGCTGGAACCAGGACAGTCCGGTAAAGAGGTCTGATTCCTGTGAAGGACTTGCTGAAGAATGAGACAAGTGGAACAGCTGAATCGTAAGGTTTCTTGATACTTACCAGATCAGAACTTGGGCTCCTTTGTACTCATGTCTCAGCAGATTTAGGGTCTATTGCCACCTTTGTCTAGGTAAAAAATCATTGTGTTTCGTCATTCATTGGCTTCTGAAAAGAAAATGAGCCTGTGTATGAAATCTTTTTATTTCATAGTGCCAATGGACATGGAAAAGACCGATGTTTTCATGCTTCCCATGCCTCCCTCAGTTTTCTCTGCTAAAGTCTGTCATGAAACAGTCCTGGCAGAATCTGTGGGAATACAGCATTTCCCACGGCAGAGGAAGATACAGTTAGGGTTGTCTTCTGCCTGTTGGACACACACAGGTCCATGGGTGGGAAGGGATGCACCCATAGGCACAGAGAGAACTGGCTGAAGTTCTTCCAAGACTGTTTTCTATCATCCCTGAAAGGTCATGGTGAAGAAGTATGTTCCTGATTCAAGGGAGGGGGGGGAGGATAGGGAGCAGATGGGGGAAGTCTCACCCATCTTCCAGAGGAAAAAGAAGGGGAGTTTGGGGAACAACAAGCCAGTCAGCTTTCCTTTCCTGGGAAGGTAATGCAAAAAAAATCCCCATGGAACCTATTTCTAGCCATATGAAGGAAAAGCAGGTGACTGGGAACAGCCAGCAGGGATTTATTAAGGGCAGACCATGCCTCAGTAACCCAATTGCCTTCTATGGTGAGATGACTGGTTCTACAGACAAAGGGAAAGCAGTGGACATTGCATACCTTAAGTTCAGCAAGGTCTTTGACATGGTCTCCCATAATATCCTTAAAGATAAATTTATGATATATGAACTGCATGGAAGGGCTATAAAGCAGGTGGAAAACTGAAAAGTGGGCAGAGGAAGCAGTCAGTACACTGCAGTTCAGAGCTACTACTTGGAGGTATTGGAAGAGACTGGAAAAAAGTGCTGATGGGAACCTCATGGAGTTCAATAAAGCAAATGAAAAGCACTGTGTCTGATACAGAATAATCCTGAGTGGCAAATCAGGCAGGCAGCCAGCTAGCTAGGAAGTAGCTTTGCAGAAAAGGAGCTCGGGGTCCTGGCTGAGAGCAAATAGAATTGAAGTCAGCGGTGTGCTCTTACAGCGAAGAAGGGGAGCTACATCCTCGGCTGTATTAGCAGCAGCACTGCTGGCAGAATCCTCTTCCTCTGTTTGGCACTTGTGAGATGATACCTCACTACCAAGTCCAGTTGGAGACTTCCCAATATAAAGAAGGTATTGACACATTGGAGCAAGTCCAGCTGAGGACCACCAAGGTGACTGGGAGTTGGAAAAAGTGATGGGGAGAGGGTGAGGGAACAGGGTTTGATCAGCCTGAAGAAGGCAGGTGCAAAAAACTGCTGGAACAGTGTGGAAAAGAGAGAGACAGACTCCTCTCAGGGTGCAGAGCACCAAGGGCTGGGATAAGAGGCAATAGGCACAATCTGGAAGATGGAAATTTCAACTTAATTAAAGGAAAATATTATGTGTATGTATACAAATATATGAGCGTGACCAATTACTGGAACAGGCACCCAGAGAGGTGGCAGGACTTTGACCCTTGGAGAAAATCAGTACTCAACTGGACAACCTGCTCTAATTGGACCTGCTTTGATCAGGAGTACACAGGGACCTTCTGTGGTCTTCTTTATATGATTTTCTGGTCTGTGAGTTTGCATACCAATATCTGGGGAATTACAGCGCTGGTGGAGCACTGGAAAGTTCTAATACATGATGAGAGGAGGAATAGAGAAATAAATTAAAAAGGAAAGAAAATCCTTCACAGATGAATTATGTCATCCTGATAACACT
Organism: Vanellus vanellus; assembly: GCF_965231255.1. Taxonomy (NCBI): domain Eukaryota; kingdom Metazoa; phylum Chordata; class Aves; order Charadriiformes; family Charadriidae; genus Vanellus; species Vanellus vanellus. Next base: position 854,303 of record NC_138925.1, on the reverse strand, counting down.
AGCAGAAACAGGTGTACTTTTACCAAACTTTAATCATGTAATTTGTGGTTGAAATGTATGTGAGAGAGGACAGTCAAACTAAAAAGGTAAAAATGGAAGCCTGTTAGCATACAGTATATGATACATTAAGTAAAATCTTTTGGAAGTATCTTTTACACATGAAGATATCTGGTCTCGGGGTTTCATGCTGAAATATCAACATCTGCGGTACAGAAATAGAAATGTTAAACCGACTTTTAGGCCTGCAATTGTCTTCCCACTCTCATCAGCCCTCTCAAGATTTTTTTTTTCCTGTTATATTTATTACATTATCCTAGCTCACCTTAGTTATGAAACTTGGCATGGGCTTCTAATTGCTCCTTGCTAAAGACAGGGCAAGCCGTTATCCTACCAGTACACTTTTAATGCAAGGAAAAGTGTAACAAACAGCTTTTCTTAGGAATTTCTTTCCAACTTTGAGTTAAGTTCTGTCCTTTAACACATGTCCAGTTGAAAAGGAATGTTTCCTCTCGTGCTGCTGCTAGGAAATAGCTGTCGAGCCTCCTTAACCCGTTAGAGAATTTTACCCAAATTCCCGCAAATGACAGGGTAAGGTTGCCCTCGTGTGGTTAAGAGAAATAAAGGCCTTGGGCGGGGATGGGACACAAGGTCGTTTGGCAAAATGAGGCTACTGCTGTCCTTCTCATAGCCATTGTGTCTTCCTCCACCTTCCCAGCTCTTTTCAAAACGTGCAAAAAAAGCAGCTCCACTTAAATGTTATGTGCACTCTTCAGCCCTGCACATACACCTGCCTAATGCTCCCTTAATTTGCAGCGTGCTTTATCTTCATTGAAATATGTGGACTGTGGCTTTGCACCTTCAGATTTCCTCTGATTGGTCATGTTCACAGCATGTAGTCAATGAGACTGACATACTCACAGTGAGACACAAACTGGACATGAGCCAGGCAGGTCACTGCATAGTGGCAACAGCAAGCACAGTCTTGGATGTGAAGAACCACGACCCTCAGAGTGTGTGGATTAACTTTTTATATTTATTTAGAGACCTGCACTTCAGGGAAGATGTGGGACAGCTAGCATGTCTCCAGAGAGGACCACAAGTGTCCTTGGAGGGACAGACCAGTAAGGGAGGACAGCAAAAATAAGCAGAAAATAGATAAGATAGGGGTGAAGATGAAAATAGCCCTTGCATTTGTAGGCAGCTGATGAAAGAGAACAAGGTTGGTCTGATCTCTATTTCCATGAGCAGAACTGGGAATAGAGGGTTTGAACTGCAGCAAAAGGTTGATTAAAAGGGAAAAGGTTTAAATAACAAATATAGTGAAGCTTTGGACTTTTCTGAGGAAGATGTGCAATTGCCCTTTCTTGAAGGCCCTTAAGAATAAGTTAGATATGCGTCTCCCAGGAATGACTCAGAAAGAATCGCTTTTGCTTTGGAAGGAAAACTCACTGTAAATCTTGTGTGCATCAATAGATCTGTAGCTCACTATAAATCTGTGTATCAGTAATCACGTGAATTATTCTGGCTTCACATGGGCACATCTTCTTTAGCTCCAGGGAGGCAGCGTGCGTCCTGCTGGCAGTTGCGTTTCTCTATTTCTCTCCTTTAATTCCCGATGCACTAGACCAACTAATTAGGACACAGTAATACAGCTGGACACTTCTAAAGGTGATCTCCAGGGTCAGACTAGTGGATCTACGTGTCTGGTTATCTGGTTCCACATGCTGATCTTTAACCTTGCAGCACAACTCCCTTCCTTATGCTTTCCTTTGTCTCAGGCTATTCTGTCGCGCAGCCCCTGGACTTTCTCACTCTCAAGGCTCATGTGAGGTACCATACCAATTGGAGGCATGCTGTGCTTTTCTCATCAGCCTCTGGCTTGTGTCCTGGAGAGACACTGAAGAGGTGTCATCGAGGTGGGGGAACATCATCTTCCAGAACTGTGCAGTCAGAGGAGTCCCACAAGGAGGGATGATGTTTGTGGGTTGCTGACCGCTGTGGCTTACCACAGAACAGGTGGCAGAGGTTTCTGGAGGCATCTTCTGGTACACTCAGGACACAGGGCTGGTGCGTGTTTGAAAGATGATGTCAGAGTTATGTGCAGATCTTTATCAGGAAAAAAATATTAATATTGTTTAAGCCTGATTGCTAGAGTGTTACTGGAATGGGCTTGTTATTTTTATTAGGGAGAAGATGAAAGACTGGTAGGAGAGAAAGCAAATGGCTTTAGAAAGGCCCCAATAAGGTGAATACCACCTGACTTGGTGCAGCAGCCTTTGGCCACATCCTCCCATAAAGCTTCATCGCAAATGAGAGTGTTTTGTTACGTAGCTCTACTTGTTTGTTTGCCAGTTTTGACCTTAGAGTGATCAGCCAGCCTCAGGAAACAGGATGTGCAATTGCCTCTATTTTACACTGAGCAAATATTATTCCTGCCATAAATTCTTTGAGGCAGGGCTCCTATCTTCTGGATTTTATTTAATCCCAAGCATGTTGATGCTTAATAAACAAACACCATCATGACTATGTTTAAGCATTAATTTGTCCAGTGTGTTTTCAAATCCATCTATCTCCTGACATCCTGTACTCACATATATCACATGCTGTGTGCCTCCTTGGAGATTGGCCGCTAACAAGTTTAGCTGCTATGGCGCTTTTCTGATGTTGCCCCTTGTAGGGAGCTGCAGAATCTGGTACCCCAACAGGGGCAAGGCTGCCACACCTCCATGCCACCAGGTACAGCCTGTAGCAAGACTGAGCATGTATCTGCAGTAGTGGCATGTCAATTCAGTGGCTGCTTCCGGATCCTTGCTCACGCTCGTTATCTCCCACACATGGGCATGCACACCCATGCAAAGAGATCCCCCCACTGATGACACCCCCCTACTTCCTCCCCCCCCACCCCCCCCACCCCCCCCACAGACCTCAAGACTTCTCCAGCAGTTGGCCTGGACCCCCATGTGCCTCTGGTAGCCAAATCCTCCAGGTGTCTCACCCTCAGAGGCACACACACGGGCTCCTGGCTCGCAAGCCTTTTAACCTGCTTTTCAGACAGTCTGGGCACATACTCTCGTAAACACACACTCACATGCCTGCACAGCTCCAGTTGCTGGCACATGAGCCCTCCCACCCACACTCCTACTCCGGGTGCTGGCACTCAGACCTCCTTGCAGACAGAATAAACAGTACCTGAACCAGAAAAAGAGTTAGAAATGGTGTTTAGTGAGAAGACAGGACAGGGCAGGCTGATTGTGAGTAGGGCATGGCAGGACAAGCACACTGAAAAGTAAGCTGTTTACATGTGACTGGCTCTCTTATATACTTATCCTTCTTTTTTTCGTATGTTTGTTCCTCTCCAAATTCCATCGATCTGTCCCTTTTCCCACCTTTGTTTCCTCCCCTAAGCATCCTATAGTAAGTCTAGTGGGATCCTGACATTCTCTTTCCCTGAATCCCATAATGTGTCCCATATCCCTAGGCAGAGAGAGGGAGAAAAGAGAAGGAAAAAACTCTCATCAGTTCATGATGATGGCTTTCACACCTGGACAGTGGGGTTGAAGCTTTCCCAGGACAGCCCTGGGAGAAGCAAGGGCATGGTCTCCATTCTCTGACAGGGCAAGGAGGGTTTCCCTTCCCCGCCTGTCACTGTACATCTGTGCGTATGGGTGTGTGTGTGTGTTTTACAAGTTGCTTACCCTCCTGTGATGAGCCTGGGGTAGCTGGGCCTGGGTATAATCCAGGTTCTCCCAACCGCCAATGTTCCTCCACTCTACATTGTGTGCGTGAAGACAAGTTTTTCTATGTTATAAACTAACAATGTCTGCTGTCTCAGGTGTCACATACTTGGGAAAACAAACGAGGAACATGAATCACAGAATCACAGAATGGCAGGAATTGGAAGGGACCTCTGGAGATCATCCAGTCCAAACCCCCCTGCCAAAAGCAGGGTCACCCAGAGCAGGGTACACAAGATTGCATACAGGCGGGTTTGGAATGTCTCCAGAGGAGACTCCACCACCTCTCTGGGCAGCCTGTTCCAGTACTCTGCCACCCTCAAAGTAAAGAAGTTTTTCCTTATGTTGAGATGGAACTTCCTGTGTTCCAATCTATGCCTATTGCCCCTTGTCCTGTCGCTGGGCTCCACTGAAAAGAGTGGCCCCATCCTTGACACCACCCTTTCTGTACAATGCACAATGTAGCATTTTGATTTCATTTCTTTCTGAATAAAAGTTTTGCTGCTGATATGCATTAAAACAAAATTTTATTGTTGTTTTAATTTTGAAATTTCAGAAGAGGATCTGCCCTTGGAGCTACCTGTGGCCCTATATTCTCAGTCTCCCAGTAGCAAAGTGCTTTTGGCTACATCAATACTGGATGCATAGTTTCTATAGTGTTACAGGCAAAAGTTAAAAGAAATTTGCACCCAGTGGTTACTCTCTCCCTTAAGGTAGTCATTAGCTCATTCTCTTTACCAAGGCACTGGTCATGGAGGCGTTGCATACAATGAAGCATTGTCTGCTAGAGTCACATCCTATATTGATATAAACCAACCTTCTCACACTGTTAGGGCCATGGCCAGTCTTCCATTTTAACTGTTTAGTGCAAAATGCTATGATGCTCAGTCAAATATATGAAAAAAAATTAATGCATGCCTTACTGCAGGGCCTGAGCTTGCCTGACAATCATTTTACCTAGGCTATGACTTGGAGGCACTTTTGCAGTTTCTCAAATAAGCATTTTTGATGAATGAAGTCAAACCAATATCAGGTCACACGTGTGGCCTCTCAAAGAGGCAAAGAATGCAGCCTGCAGGGTGTGGCAGACACTGGGAGTTTCAACGAAATGTTATCTGAAAGTCAAGGTCATAATTATAAACTTCTAACCATTGTCAGTCTGTTCTCACACAGCTGTTGCAGTTACAAACAGATTCAAAGACAAGTCCCATAAAGGATAAAATTCAAAGCTGAGTCCTCAATAAGGCAACACAACATATAGAATGTTTCTTGAGCAGAAGCAGCTCTATGACTAAATTAAAAAAAAAAAAACAAACCCAAAACAATAATGGACTGGGGATTTCAGGCCCCATTCAGTGCTGGAAAGCTAAACTAAAATTAAGGGAAAATGGATACGCATGTACCTCAGGAAACACTGAAAGTATCAACCGCGTTATTCCGTTGGAGATAATAATTTACGGGGCACATTTGCACACCGAGTTTCACTCAGATGCAAAATTCAAGAATTGCAGTGGTGAAAACCATTCACTGAGCTTGGCAGCTGGAATGTGAAGTGTCGGAATCAGGCACGCAGGAAACCAGCAGCACTTGTTGCATCCATTTTACTTTTTATAACGGACATGTGACTTTGTGGCTTCTATTTGACTCCCTACTATAGCTCCTTCTTGCATCTCTCATCCTTAATCCTCTCCTCCTAGAGATAGTCACCTCCAGCTCTTTTTGGTGAACCATGGAACTCAAAAAGCTGTCCAGCGCACTGTGTAGGGCATCATCTACTCAGTTACTTGTCTGCACAATTGTGCGGAAATTTGATCCCTTGAGATCTCTTATTGGTTTGGGTCTTTTTTTCCTGCAAGGGATCCCAAGCTAAAAAGGTACATGACATGGATAAATGGTCAAAGAGAGACAGTATGAATTGGCCTGAAATCAGGCCAAAAATTTAGTGTTGGATTAAAAAAGCTCCATTGAGTCCCCTCCCTTGATATTCAATCCCATTTTTGCATGGTGTTGAATGTTTTACTTTCCCAGCAGATATTTGCCTGAATATTTCTGTTTGTTAGAAAAGGCCATCTTGCAGTTAAGGCTGTGACTTATTATCTAGAGATCTATGAACAGCTCTTGGCTCTGAATATTAAAGCACGGGTGTCTATATGGAAAGCCCTTGAAAGATAAAGCTGTGCTGCCAAGTTAAAGAGCTGGGGGAGGAGGTGGGCAGCCTGCCCAGTATCAAGAAAGGTGAAAAAGAGATTGACCAGATCTTTACTGATAACCTGAAGAGACAGAACCTTGAACCCCTGGCTTAAGAATCATAGATTCATCAAGGTTGGAAGGAACCTTTAAGATCATCAAGTCCAACCGTTAACCTGACATTGCCAAAACCACCACTACCATGTCCCTCAGCACCACGTCTACGTGTCTTTTAAATACCTCCAGGGTTGATGACTCCACCGCTTCCCTGGGCAGCCTGTTGCAATATTTGCTAACCTTTTTGGTGAAGAATCTAAATCTCCCCGGCACAATTTGAGTCCATTTCCTCTTGATCTATTGCTTGTTACTGGGGAGAAGAGATCAACCCTCACCTCTGTACAAGGTCCTTTCAGGGAGCTGTAGAGAGAGATAAGGTCTCCCCTCAGCCTCCTTTTCTCCAGGCTGCACACCCCCAGCTTCCTCAGCCGCTCCTCAGAAGACTTGTGCTCCAGACCCCTCACCAGGTCTGTTGCCCTTCTCTGGACACACTCCAACACCTCAATGTCTTTCTTGTAGTGAGGGGCCAAAACTGAACACTGTATTCGAGGCGGGGCCTCACCAGTGCTGAGTACAGGGGGACGATCACTGCCCCAGTCCTGCTGGCCACACTGTTCCTGATACAGGCCAGGATGCCATTGGCCTTCTTGGCCACCTGGGCACACTGCTGGCTCATATTTAGCCAGCCATCTGCCAACAACCCTAGATCTTTTTCCACCAGGCACCTTTCCAGCCACTCTTCCCCAAGCCTGTAGCACTGCATGGGGTTGTTGTGACCCAAAGGCAGGACCCGGCACTTGGCCTTGTTGAACCTCATACCATTGGCCTCAGCCCATCAATCCAGCCTGTCCAGATCCCTCTGTAGAACCATCCTACTCTCAAGCAGGTCAACACTCCTGCCTACTTAGTGTCTGCAAACCTATGAGGGTGCACTCAATCCCCTCATTCAGGTGGTTGATAAAGATACTAAAGAGAACCCACCCCAATACCGAGCCCTGGGGAACACCACTTGTGACCAGCTGCCAACTGGATTTAAATCCATTCACCACCACTCTTTGGGCCCAGCCACCCAGCCCATTTTTTTCAAGGAGCAGCCAGAGTTTATGATCAGCTATGGGGCAAATTCAGACTCCCAAGATAGGGAAGACTGGAAGCTTGTGATTTCTGGCAATGGGTGGAAGGCTCCTTCTCCACCTGCAGAACTGCAATGGTAGAATACGTTCAATACCCTGGTTACAAACAAGGTAGAGAAAGCCAGGTCTTGGGAAGTATCAGAGACAACTGGGCCTGAAACATGCAACTACACAAAGAGAAAGCAACCAGTTGTGGTGGGAGGTGACCATCTGCTGACTTGAGTTGTGGAGGGAGGTTTGCTGGCTGCTAGGAGTTCAGGTCTGGCACATTGCAAAGAGACTGCTGAGGTTTGTCTGGGCCTTGGACTGCAACCACCTGCTGCTCATCTGCATGTGCATAAATGAGAAGGTACAGTGGAAGAGCCTGACTGCATCAGGAGTGACTACATAGCTCTGGGAGTAAGGGCTGAGGTCATGATCAACACCTCATACAGCTAGCCGTGTTTTCAAGGATGTGGCTTTTGCAACTGTGGGACCTTCTCTTAGGATCAAGGACTGCTGTGGAAAGATGACATCCACCTCACAAAAAAGCAGCTCTGCCAGCAGGTTGACCAGTCTGGTGAGGAGAGCATTATACTAGGAATGACTGGGTCTGGAGACTACAATCAAGGGGTTAAGAGGGGTGAAATGCAGGGGATGCAGGGTGGTTGGTACAAGAGACAAGGGCAAAGGGGCCCTCTCTGAAGTGTATGTATGCAAATGTGCAGACCCTGGGAAATGAGCTGGAAGAACTAGAGCTCCATCTGCAGTCATGGAACCACAACATCATTGTAATGGCTGGTGGCATTGGTAGCTCATGCAACTGGAGTGCTGCGGCAGATGGATACAAACTCTTAAGGAAAGAGAGGCAGAAGACGGTGTTGCCCTCTCAGGATAGTTTGTAGGGTCTTTGACACATGTTTTCTGCAGGGAGAGGTAGCACTGATGTGCATTCTTGTCCAAAGTGGCAGACTGCAGCCCACTATCACTTTCTTCCAAACTTCTCCACATGATCTCGCCCTTTCTATTTAGGCACTCCCTACACAGGTCACCTCAGAATTATCGGGCACCTTTTTATGAAAAAGCATTATGTCTTTTATATCTTGACCCTGCCAAATGATGATTTTGTAAGAAATTAGTGTAACAGAGCTCAGTGCAGTACCTTATAGAAGGGGAAGGTGCTATTCCTTTCCAAAATATCTAAGGCAGGTGATTTCATTAAAACACATTTTCACATCCACATATTCACAAGCACCAAAATGTATGTGCCCCAGAGGTCTGGCCAGGATAGCTTGGCTGTACCATTGATGATAAAGGGCACAGGCTATTGAGTTGTCATCATATCTTTAAGGCTTTTCTTGACTGGCAATGACAAACAAGTTTTTGGTCACATCTTCAATATGCTGCAGTTGTCCACAGTTACTGTGGGGCAGTCCTTTGGTAGAATCTGTGTTCCTGCTGGTCTCTAACATAAAAAGTAATAGCATGTGTGATGTTCTGTAAATGCACCGCTTTCCATTGATGAGTTATATATGCTGCGAACTAATCAGGGTTCTGGCCTTACGGGCTTCCCAAAAGCAGCGTGATCATCAGTTTTATTGCTGAAACCAGTACCCTTTGTTATCAGTGCAAGCCAGTCTTTCAAGTGTTGTTCTGCTGTTTCTTGGTGTACTTGCTCAACCACATCTGTCCATTCAGACTTCATTCATACTAACCATAGGATCTGTTAGATGCTTTTACAGCCTGAGTCGACAAGATGATAAAAGGTATAGACCAGCTTTAGAGCATGAAAAGCCTAATAATACAAGACAAAGGGGATTCAGTGAAATCATCAGACAGTGGGTTCAAAATAATGACAAATACTTCTCTTTCGTCTACAAATAGTTAAACTGTGCATCCCCATGGACTTGGTACAAGCTTCAATAAATAAAAAAAATAGTCTTCAAGAGCTATTAAAGGCAAACGTAGCACTCTAACTCATAAACAGAGACACAGATCCTTGGAAGCATCAGAGAAGTATCACTAGATGTTCTGCTTGTCTGAAGCTGCCTGCAACTTGCTGCTGTTAAAGACAAGCCACTGAGGGAAATGGACTTCTGGGCAATGTATATGTTTCTATGTCTTCTCTCATAATTTTTATTTTTTTTTTAATGAAGAATATGCAAAATATGCACCAACTATGTGGATAATATCCCCCAAGTACACAGTGGTTCCATGAATCCTAAGCTGGTCTTTTAGATATAATCAAAAACAGCTTAGGACAACAATTTGGAAGAGGTTGCCCTTCATCTCTTTGTCCTCTCTCCTTAGGCTGTGTCTCATCTACCCATGTTCGGGAGAAAGGCAGCCCACGGGAGGATTCTAGCATCAAACATAAACCAAAATCTTTGCAAAGGAAAATATCTATGTTTAAAAAATAGGGTCGTGACTATTTCTTGTTATTTTCTGTGCTGTTATAGAAATGAGTCCTCAAGGGTGTTTTGGTGCATCTGTGCCACCTTGTTAATTTCTTAAGTTTCTGCAGATCTTCTGCCAGGAAGGATTCTGTGGCAACTCCTGCTCAAACAGATGAAAGCTCAGGTTTCCTTACTCACTATCCAGGAACAGGAATTTTCTCCCCAGCCAAGGTAATCCAGTCTGGAGAGTGGCACCTGGAGAAGGCCAAGTGCTGTAGATGGTGGATGTGCACTCTTCCAAGATGCTCCATACATGTTCCTTCTTGTACTGGGAGGAAAGCTGTTGCCAGCATTCTAGTAGCAAATGGCAAAAGATGCTGAGAAAGGTGCAGGCTTCAGGAAAGAGTGGGTGGTAAGTGAGTGGGAACTGTGTAGATGGCTTGGATGCAAGGTATAGTTTCAGCTGGAAACAAACACCCAATCTGGCAAGAGTGCAGTTGCGCCACCAAACAACTAACAGTCACTGCAAATATATGGCCGGGGCTGGAGGCCATGCTGTTCATCAAACAGTTCAGGTCTACTGAGGTGTCAGAGCCACAGATGAGGTAGGAGATAGACAGGAATCTCCACCCCCAAACCAATGTTCTCACATTGTGCAGAACTATGTGTGACTTTTGTCCTGCAATTCCCCCAAAAGTGTCCCTGCTTGCTTCCTCTGCCTCCTCTTCACTTAATCATCTTAAACCATGCTGGAAGAATTCTTACCATTTCTTAGGGTATGCTGCACTCTTCAGTGACAGCTTAGAAATGCAGAACTCACTGGATCAAGGGTGGTAAGGCACTGGAACAGGTTGCCCAGAGAGGTTGTTGAGGCCCCATCCCTGGAGGTGTTCAAGGCCAGGCTGGACGTGGCCTTGGGCAACCTGGTCTAGTGAGAGGTGTCCCTGCCTATGGCAGGGGGGTTGGAACTCGATGATCTTCAAGGTGCTTTCCAACCTAAACCATTCTATGATTCTATGATCATTTCAGTAGCAGTGCAAATGTCCAGTGCTAGAGGGAATGCACGGTAGTCCAGACACAGTGGGGTCCAGGAAGGAAGTGAGGTTTCAGTCCCAGTTCTTCTCTGAGCCAGTTTGGTTTCAGAAGGATGTTCTCTTTATGAGCTGTGACTGAAAAATCTATGGTCTGCCGAGATGGGGTTTGGGGGCGATAGACATGTCTCAGCTCTTTTTCAAAGGAATCACAGAATCCCAGTGGGGCTGATAGAAAGGACATCTGGGATCTCCCATCCAACCTCCTGCTCATGGCAGGACTAGCAAAGCCCTAGATTAGGGCAGCTGTGGCTTTGTCTAGCCAAGTTACGGATGCTTCCAAAGTCAGAGATCCCCCATCTGCCTAGTGAACTGCCACAGGCCTGCAGGAAGGAGGCCTGCCACATCTGAGGAAGGAGCTTTTCCTGGTGTGCAAATTTAAACTCCCAGGTGGAAATTTGTGGTGTTGCCCCTTCTTATGTTGCTTGATACCACCGGGAAGAGTGTCTCTATTATTTTTGTAAGTGCCCTTCCAGTGATTAACCTGTTGTTACATGATTACCTCCCAGCTTTTCCTCTCCTCTTTATCAGATTAAAGAAATTTATCTCATTCCACCTCTCTTCACAGGCCATGTGCCATAGATCATTCATCACTTTTGTCACCCTGCACTGGACTCACCACTGATTTTTCCTAGGAGAGGGGTTGGACGTCTACCATTAGATATCAAGAAAAATCAATTGTCTGGACTAAATCAACTGAATCACAATTAAATGCAGGTACCCAGCTGTGAGGAGATATCAAGCTGCAGTGTATTTATTATTTAAAGTAGATGAATGCTACGAGGAATATCAGGATTCAGTGTATTCCCTCATCCACTGGAATAGGAAAGCAGAAAAGATGCTGATATGGTCAACTATCATCTCACCATGACTGGACTGAAAACAACAAAAAAAGACCTGAATCATCAGTTCTAATTCCAGTGTCCGGTAGTGAAAATACCCCAGACAGGGGAGCACGCTGAATTTGTTTTTCAGATTCCTGAAAAAGCAAGATAAGCTCCTGGAAAGATCTAAGGCTATTTCTATCTAGACCTTACTCTTTTTTGTCAGAACCCTTGGCAGTCATACAACATACTTAATGTAAATACTCCTTGGTTTTATAGGCTCTTTATTGCTTATAAACCAAATCACGTCATCATCGGTACTTTACTTGACCCTTGTTGTAGTTAAAATATTACTCAAAGGATAATCACACCTTTGCGTGTTCAGTGTTTGCTGAGCATTCTTTCTGCATCCTTGCATTTGCATGATTGGTGGGAGTGAGAGCACCACCCAGGGATAAGACCAATACTATCAAAATTGCTTGCAATCATTTTGCATTTTTCCCAGCCTAAACTCTTGACATTGAAATTTCCTTTACTCAGCAAAAGCTTCATTTTAAATTAACAAAAACTGTTCTTCGGTTTTCTAGGAGGAGGCAAGACAGAAATTCACCCATGTTAAACAAAAAGACCTAATAAATGGTTTTCAGCCTTCGCATTTTTGAGTGTTTGAAAGGAAGGAAATGTCTTTGTTAGTAAGATAACTTTTTCTGCTTGCCTCAAATTTTGCCTGGATTTGAAAAAAAAATAAAACCTTTAGGGAAAAAAAAAAGGGGGGGGTAACAGGCATTCTGAAATATAGGAGGACATGTTAATGGCCAGATGGGAACAGAATCAGATAGACACAACATGTCTGGATAGAAGGGATACAGGTATGAGACTAGAGGGTACTCTCAGTGGGAATTGGGAAAGAAATAATGAGATTAGAATTTTAAGCTGGTTAGTTGGGAACACTGGTAGCTAGAACTAGAGCAGACACAAAAACTATGAGAAATATGTAGAAATTAATACTTTTTAAATTAAGAAAAAAAAAAAATTTATTATCCTAGAGAGTTTTGAGCTTCAGCAGAATAGAAGGAGAAATGGGCAGGCAAATCACATCAGGATCAAAAGAGTTTAGGGGCAGAAATGAAAGGAAAGGAATAAAGAAATTTGGGAAAAGAGCCACATTGAAGAATCTAGGAAAAAAAAAACAAAAACAAACAACCTCAAACTCCAAAAACTAAGGGAAAGAGAATGAGGATTGGGTGTCAGTAGGAAGAGGGACCAGAACTGGCAGCCCTTGGAGACCAGTAAGTAAAGTGAAAGGATATATCAGGCAAGGCCCGGAGACAGACACAGAAATTTGGAAGAGCTAAACCAAGTGATGAGGAGGGTAAGAAAAATTTTGGGGGAAAGATGAGGTAAATTTAAGGGAGAGCAGGCACAAAAGTCTGTACATACTATAACAGCGAGAAAGGGAAAATCCCAGGTTACTGGTGATTGTAGAGTTACTGGTGGAAATCATAATACCAAATTACAGAGTAATAAAATGACAAGGGGAATCAGAGGCAGTAAGTGTAAAGTGATGAACATAGGGAACAGCGACCATTCCACAATTAACCAGCTCTGAATTAACCAGTGCTTTAAGAGGAAGCTCTTGGTATTACATAGTTGATTGAATCTGTCATCTCAGCTGGAAAAATATCCAATGTTGGGAGTTACTAGTAAAAGAGCAGAGAATACAAAAGAGAACATAACTGAACAATTGCATAAATTCAGAGAACACTAAGTTTTACTTTGCATTGCACCAAAGATAGAGCCAAGATGACCAATTAGTTTACCTCATGCAGAGCCAGTAGCTCTGAGCAAAGCTTGAAAACATTTTACATGGCTGTAGCTTGACCTCTAGCCCCCTGACCAGACCCTGGTGCCATCAGACTCAGAGATCTATGCAAGACCGTGATTGCAGGTATTTAGCTCCTGGGAGATGTGCATTTGTTCTGAAGCCGTCCTAGTAAAACAGCACAGAAGGGAATCCTTCCCTCGAAGCACCTTAGTCCAACAGTCAATAGAAAAAAAGAAAGAAAGAAAGAAAGAAAGAAAGAAAGAAAGAAAGAAAGAAAGAAAGAAAGAAAGAAAGAAAGAAAGAAAGAAAGAAAGAAAGTTTTTAACTAAGCAGAGGACTGAGGATTTTGAGCCTTGTTATTGCTAAGGTGCAAGACTGAGGGTTTTCAGGGCAATACAGACCACACTTTCCTTCCTGTGGTTCATGAGGGAAAAGGATGATGATTTAGAAATAAGAATTCGTAGATTCTAAAGCCTAAAAGGCCACTCTGCATACCTAGTCTGAACTTGGGTATAACACATGCTAGAGAAAGATCTGCATGTGTTAAGGAAGAATACATATGTGGTTAAGGAAGTGGATGTCTAAGAAAGATAATTCAGGCAGTACTTCAAATTAGCAGAGACTCAATCTCCCTTGCAAACTTCTCCATTATTTAATTACACACCCTAAAAAGAAATTTCACCTAAAACTTTGAATTTATCTAACTAGCTTTTTGTTACCCCCTTGACATAAAATCCTCCTTTTTATCACTTAGCTTTCCCTCTGTCCAAATATCCATCTGTGTTAGGAAGTCATTTTTTCTCCTTGATAAAGTAAGTTATAAAATACTCACTATTGCACAATTTCCGTACACCCTAATAGGAGCAGGTTTGAAGAACTGCAAGCTGTAGTAGCAGTAATGGGAATGCTGTAGTCTGGCAGAACTCTATGCAGTGGCCAAGAGGGTTTTCTTCATGCTGCTACTCCATCCTCACGCCTCTTGTTTCTACTTCTCTTTAGTGCTTGTGTAGCTACTCAGTGAACTGCACTTAGGAACCAATTCCACAGAAAGTAACTATTTTTTTTTTTGTCACTGGGTCAACTTCACAGTGTTCCATAGGTGGAAAGGCAGTAGTGGCTTTGTAACAATTTTCAAAAAGCTAATGCAACCTGAAAGCTATGGATGGATAAGTTTTCTTTTTATGTTTCATGTACTTAAGTTCTTACGATGCTGCATGAATGATATGTTTTAAAGGCTAACCTTATGGCCATGTTTCTTCTATGTGTAATGGTTTCTGCTTAGCTAGTGCATAACTATGTCTGCAGGTGGACTGAACTCTCCAACTGCTTTACCAGAAGAATCAAAATGGAATCATAAGCTAGTGATGATGGGAGCTCACTTACACTTTTGTAGGCCATGTATGGATATCACTTGATGAAGAAGAACTTAGAGTCAACCCCACCAAATATAAGATAATATATAGGAAGGCCATGTATGTGCGTGCCTTCTGGGAAGGGGACCACAGACACATCCGGCCATGAAAGTTCACAGTCCCTCAGAAGCTTGCTGTTGTGACAGAACATGGTGTCCAAATAGATGCTTCATATTGCTGAAAAGTGCTCCTGACATAGAAAGCAATGAGCACTTCAATGAGCAGGAAAATGTAAATGCTTTCATTACACAGAAAAAAAGATTTGGCTGATTCTTGGGAAGGTGTCCCTGGGAAGGAAGGTGCTTTTTCAGGGATTAGTTCCTGAGCAATGTCTTTACTGCTGAGCTGATGTGAAAAACTTGAATGGAAAACAGATAATGCATGGGATTCCTGGCTCATGTGATCCAAGAAAGGAGAAAGGCATAGGTAAGAAGTATACCTCATTGTTTGAGCCCACATCTGGAAGGTTTAGGTACTAGCAGAGGTGCTGGCTGACGTCCTTCTGGAGAAGGCTTTTACAATTCAAAAGGTAACTCAGGAGGAAGAATGTATCAGTACAAAATTCTTCAGGCCAAATTGGCAGAAATATGTGACCTCCCAGACGTTAAGGGAATTAGCACCTCATTTTTCCTGGTGGGAGCCAACTGCTGATGCTGGACCTGTGCTTACTGATTGCTGCAGTGGCAGGTACTTTTGCCAAGGTCAAATAAATATGTGTTCTTTAATGTGGACACTTTAATATGCTTACCAAAAGTGTCCTAGAAATTGGAGCAAATTTTCCCAAATAATTAAAAAAGAAGTCACAGAAAAGTGTGTATTAGTGTTCCCTATCTTTTTTCCCTGTTAAAGCAATGTCCCTCCTTTAACAAGGGAGCAGAAATAGCTCAATGTGCAGAAGTAACAGATTTGCACATAAACGTGGGCAAGTCCTAAACCTCAAAATTAGTCTTGAATTGTCTCGGGTCAGTACATAAAAGCCTGTAGCTTGCTTAAAACCTGGTTACGGAACTGTACTTCTGGTCCTCCTGGGATGTTGGCTGAGCACTCAGAACCAAGGCCATGGCAGCTACTGAGAACCTTGTTATATTGGGGCAATCCCCAAAGATTGAGTGTGTACAAAAGTTTATTCCACTGGCATCCTTCCTTACACAACTATCAGTGACAGACTTCACTACCAGAGATGTGCTGATGTCTACTCTCATCTATTCATATGAAGATGGAGATGCAAGTGCACCCAAGCAATATCTCCTTGCTGAGGCATGGGGGGACTTCTGATGCAGAAAAATTGCTTAGCATTCACTTTGATTAGGTTTCCATGTAAACCGGATCAAGATGAATGGGGAATTCAGGACACTGCTGCTGTCTTGTACTCTCCAGAATACCTATTGGAGGTGTATTTCATCTGACTGACATTTACTTGTCATCAATGAGATATAAGAATACATATTAAAAAAAGCTAATATGTGTAACAAGGAAAAAAGTACAAAGAATATCTGTGATCAGCTAGAATGATTAAAATGTGATTGCACTGATATTCATGTTGTGTTACTCGTCTAAAAAAGTTCAGTCTGCAGAAGATTAGGCATTTCTGCTGGTGAATGTATTTACCTTTGAATTCTATTTCTCTCCTATAGTGTGTTCTTTGAACTTACTGGTCTGATTTCATGGCTATTGATTTAGTGACATGGGCAATAAAGTGTGATTTATAGCTAAATCGTGGGTCCTTCTGATTTGCTGGCTTTCATTATCACTCTGCCAACTCTCCCCAGGCAACACTCACAGAGAGGGGAGCTTTCTGGGCTATAAAGAGCACTGTGGAGAGGACCCCAGTAATCCAACCTGTACTGTGGTTGGAGGTAGACTAAGAGGCAGACAGCATGAAGTAGCATGGAAATATTTATAGATTCTTTGTAAGATCTGTTCACAGCACTTCTACATGATTCCTTGCCTTATTCTGCCCTTTTCCCTCTTGTTACATGTTGTGCGTATTTATTACATACAGCGATATAGAAATACGATACAGATTTTTCTAAGAGCCCTGAGCCAAGAGTTGATTGTCTGTAAAACTCATATGAGGTGCGGAGAAAGATATCAGCAACAGGCTGACGTCTAAACTCTCATTAGTGATTAAACATTAATAGGAAATGCATGCAGATGCCACCATTCTCTCATCCAGAAGAGCCTGGGAATGGAAGAAGTAACCAGGCTGCACTGCAATGAGGAGACAGATCCTGATAATTTTCTTCCTCAGCAGCCTGGGGTGCTGAAATGGTCCTGTAAGGAATATACTGGGTTCCTATGCTGAACTGAAGGACTGAGGGGGATGGTTGGGATAGAGGGGACAGGCAGGGTCAAAACTCGCAATGCTTATGCCATCGCATCCAACTGGGGAGTAAGCCAGGCCAACCAGAGCAGTGACAAATGTCCCTTAGTTGCCTCCCAAGATGAGAATCAGAAGGCCAACCACTTCAAGGGTGTGTATGGTTATAGTGGATCCTCTTGTGTCCCTCCAGGGAAACCTGCATGCTCACCTCTATGAAATGCCTGTACACCAACACACGCAGCATTGGGGAATAAACAGGAAGAACTGGAGATCTGTGAGTGGTTGCAGGGCCATAATCTCATTGCAATCACAGAGTCATGGTGGGATAACTCTCATGACTAGAATGCTGTCATGGATGGCTACGTACTTCTTAGGAAAGACAGGCCAGCAAGGCAAGGTGGTGGAGTTGCTCTCCATGTGAGAGAGCAACTGGAATGTATCGAGCTCTGCCTAGGGGTGGATGAAGAA
This sequence comes from Vanellus vanellus, assembly GCF_965231255.1. Lineage (NCBI taxonomy): Eukaryota > Metazoa > Chordata > Aves > Charadriiformes > Charadriidae > Vanellus > Vanellus vanellus. Next base: position 836,874 of record NC_138925.1, on the reverse strand, counting down.
CAAGTCAAGAGCTTATGCCTAAGAATTAAGAGGCAGGCTAATATGGGCGACACTGTTATGAGTCTTTACTATAGGCCACCTGATCAGGAAGAGGAAGTCAATGAGGCCTTCTAAAGACAGCTGAAAGTAGCCTCGCAGTCACAGGCCCTGGTTCTCATGGGGGACTTCAGCCACCCTGATAATGTCTGGAAAGGCAACACAGCCAAGCACACACAGTCCAGGAGGTTTCTGTAGAGCATTGATGATAACATTTTGACACAAGTGGTGAAGGAGCCAACAAGGAGAGGTGAGCTGCTGACCTTGGGCTGACAAAGAGAGAAGGACTTGTTGGGGATGTGAAGATTGGGAGTAGCTTTGGCTGCAGTGACCATGAGATGGTTGAGTTCAGAATCCTTCATGGAACAAGCAGGGCAATAAGTAGGATTACAACTCAGGACTTCAGGAGACCTAACTTTGGTCTCTTCAAAGACCTACTTGGAGGAATCCCATGGGTTTAGAAGGTGGGGGGGTCCAAGAGAGCTGGTTAATATTCAAGGACCACTTCCTCCAGCTCAGGATAAGTGCACCCCTATAAGTAAGAAATCAAGCAAAGGAGGCAGGCCTGCATGAATGAGCAAGGAGCTTCTGGAAAAAATTCAAATGGAAGAAGGGAGTTTACAGAGTGTGGATAAAGGGACGGCCACTTGGGAGGAGTATATGAACATTGTAAGAGGATGCAGGGATGCAATGAGGAAAGCTAAGACCCACATGGGATTAGATCTGGCAAAGGATATCAAGGACAATAAGAAGGGCTTCTTCAAGTACGTCAAGTAGCAAAAGGAAGACAAGGGAAAACGTGGGCCTGCTGCTGAATGTGGCGAGTGTCCTGGTGATGGAAGATGAAGAGAAGGTAGTTACTGAATGCCTTCTTTGCTATAGTCTTTTCTGCTAAGGCCAGCCCTTGGGAATCCCAAACCCTGGAGGTAAGAGAGAGCCTGGAGAAAGGAAGTCTTTCCCTTGGTTGAGGATGATCAGGTTAGAGATCATTTAGGAAAACTCGATACCCACAAATCCATGGGCCCTGATGGGATGCAGCCATGAGTGTTGAGGGAGCTGGCAAATGTTATTGTGAAGCCTCTCTCCATCATCTTTGAAAGGTCATGGAGAACAGGAGAGGTGCCTGAGGACTGGAGGAGAGACGATGCCACTCCAATTTTCAAAAAGGGCAAGAACAAGGACCCAGGAAAGTACAACCCAGTCAGCCCCACATCCATCCCTGGAAAGGTGATGGAAAAGCTCATTCTGGATGTCATCACTAAGCATGTGGCGGAAAAGAAAATTATCAGGAGTGGTCATTGTGGATTCACCAAGGGAAAATCATGCTTGGCCAATCTGACAGCCTTCTATGATGGCATGACAGGCTGGGTAGATGAAGGAAGAGGAGTGGAGGTTGTCTACCTCGCCTTTTGGCACAGTGTCCCATAACATCCTCATAGGTAAGCTTAGGAAGTGTGGGTTAGATGAGTGGACACTGAGGTGGACTGAGAACTGGCTGAATGACAGAGCTCACAGGGTTGTGATCAGTAGTGTAGAGTCTAGTTGGAGGCCTGTAACTAGCGGTGCTCCCCAGGGGACAGTACTGGGTCCAGTCTTGTTCAACATATTCAACAACCTGGATGGGGGAAAGAGTGTACCCTCAGCAGTTTTGCTGATGACACAAAACTGGGAGGGGTGGCTGACACGCCAGAAGGCTGTGCTGCCAAACAGTGAGACATGGACAGGCTAGAGTGTTGGGCAGAGAGGAACCTAATGAAGTTCAACAAAGGCAAATGTAGGGTGCTGCACCTCGGGAGGAATAACCCCATGCACCAGTACGGGTTAAGTGCTGACCTGCTGGAAAGCAGGTCTTCAGAGAGGGACCTGGAAGTCCTGGTGGACAACAACCCTTGTTGGCTCATGGTATCCTTTGTCCAAGAAGGACAATGCTATCCTGGGGTTCACTAAAAAGGTCAAGGGAGGTTATCCTCCCCCTCTACTCTGCCCCAGTGAGGCAACATCTGGAGTACTGTGTCCAGTTCTGGACGCCCCAGTTCAAGAAACACAAGGAACTACTGGAGACAGTCCAGCAGAGGGCTATGAAGATGATCAGGGGACCAGACCATCTCTCTTATAAGGGAAGGCTGGGAGACCTGGGTCTGTTTAGCCTGGAGAAGAGAAGGCTGAGAGGGCATCTCATCAATGTTTACCAATATAACCCCCTTTAGGGGCAGGTGTCAAGAGGATGGGGTCAGACTCTTTTCTGTGGTGCCCAGTGACAGGACAAGGGGCAACAGGTACAAACTGGAACACAGGAAGTTCCATCTCAACGTGAGGAAAAACTTTCCTTTGAGGGTGGCAGAGCACTGGCACAGGCTGCCCAGAGAGGTGGTGGAGTCTCCTTCTCTGGAGATATTCAAAACCCGCCTGGACATGATCCTGTGCAACCTGCTCTAGGTGAATCTGCTTTAGCGGGGGAGGTGGACTGGAAGATCTTCCAACCCCTACCATTCTGTGATTCCAAATTTTATCTGAAAGTCCAGCTGTTAGTGGACAAACAAACAAAAAAAAAAAGATGGAAGATGGAAAGATGGACATGGGACCGTGTTCCAGTATACATGTGATGCTATAAAGAAGGATGTGTAGACAACTCCAGCAACTCCAGGCTGTAGTTATCAGCTGCAGACTTTGAAATCCATTCTTAATCTCCCTGTGTGACTTTTTGGCCTTGAAGAAAAGCTTGTGCAAAAGGTAATATATCATATGACACTCTTATTACGCTTATGTAATAAAGGTGTTATTGCTTATTAAATTTCAAAATACTTCTATTGCAGCTGGCTTTACTAGATTTCAGGAAAGACTTTCCTTCACCTCTCTCATACTTCTTTCACTGAGGAGCTGCCATTTATTTCTGTAATTTAAGTATTCCAGTCAGGAACATTTTGAAAGGCCACTGGTTGAGCTGGAGAAAAGGATTTGAACAGGGTTCCCAACTCCTGGTGGGAAAAGGTTTTACATCCAGGTAGTTTCTATGTGTTTACATGTGTTTACTCCCTTTTGTCACCTATTCCTCAAGGCTACATAGGAGCAAAATCTTTAACTTAATCACAATCGTTACAGTCACAAACTTAACTACAATCATTAACAAAACCACATACTTCTAAGATGACATCTGTCTTCTGCCCATGGGCTCAGGGAAGATTACGAAGAATATGGTGTGAGAAATAACTAGGGAAGGTCTTCTGAGTAAGTTTCCACGATGCCCAGGCCAACAGCAACAGGAAATGTTATATTCCAGTCTTTTACCATGACTTGGGTAGTTTATTGCAGATTTGTCACCATACATGCTGCCCATGACGCAAAACCAACTCCTGTGTCACGTCCTTGTGCATAAAATGAGCAGAGCATCAAACAGAAATATTTTTCACACTGATTTATTGTTCTACTATCTTCCAATTTTACACAAGAGGAAAACTTTTTTATGGCTGCTTCATTGCATCTTGCTCATTATAGGAACTTACTTCATATGTTTATCTAGCAACAAATTCATTACTTTGCTTACATCTTCCTGGAAAAATGTTAACAATACAGAGAAAGTAAGTAGACTAGATAGAAAACATGCTGAATGTTTTGAGAAGAGACCTTGTGAGGAGTAGCTAACATTTACTTGTTGAAAATGCTGCCATTTAGGAACAAGGTGTTGATCTGCCGTGTTATTTTTGGATGCCTATGAACTATTTCCATTGGAACTATATCATTGTGTACATAAGAGATATGAGATGCTCAAGCTATTTTACACAGTAAAGGGTTTTTTCTACTCCCGAGGTAGAGAGAGGTATTCAAAGGTCAAGAAGTGCCTCAAACTGCTGTAAGTCCACATCTGACCATTTGAAAGCAGATTTATAATTGGATGAGATCTGCAAATCATGCATTGACTAGCCAGCGTATGGTTATGTATCATATATACTGTGTACACTGGCTACATATTATCATATATATCACAGAATCATGGAAACACAGAAAGGTTGAGGTGGGGAGGGATGTCTGGTGGTCACCTTGTCCAACCCTCCTGCTCAAGCGGGGCCACCCAGAGCCAGTTACTCAAGACCATGTACAGATGGTGTATGAATATCTCCAAGGATGGAGACTGTACAGTCTCCCTGGGGAGCCTGCTCCAGTGCTCGGTCACCCTCACAGTGCAAAAGCATTTCCTGATGTTCAAGTGAACCTCCTGTGTTTCAGGTTGTGCTCATTGCGGCTGGTCGTATCACTGGGCACCACTGAAAAGAGCCTAACTGTCCTCTCTGGATCCTCCATTCAGGTATTTATATACAGATCCCCCTGAGCCTTCTCTTCTCCAGGCAGATGAATGAACCACCAGCAGATGAATGAATGTGAAACTTGATCATACACATAAGAGATGTCTTCCACTAGTTAAGCCTGATCCAGATGTAGAAAATCATTGCCTCAACAAGAAGCTCCTTCACACACCGTGTAGTAGAAAGAAATTAATGCAAAATTTCTCAGTCCTTCCCCACTGTGATAGGCCCCGAGTACTCTCAGGGAAGCATTTGCAGCATGGAAGTTGATGGCATCTAGTCTACCCCAAGTATCCACAGCCTTCCGAACAGCTGACAGAGGCAAGTTTGATGTCAGTTCTGCAGTTCTGACCAAATCAGTCTTTGCATAATGCCTGCTATGGGAAGGGACAACAAAACCCACAACAGGGGAGAGAGCATGCCCCACTCTGAAGTAGTCCTGTTTCCATGACCAAGAGTGCGTCCAAACACTCCAAACACTCCAAACACAGTCCTTCATAGCTGGCATGTTGTCCCCCTGCCATAAGTTATACTTGCTGTTTTTCACTTGTGCACCAGTCAGCTCCAACATAGTCTGATAACAGACACAGCAGATAACAGCTGCATATGGAGCAATATTTCTCTGTTTGGTCTCTGAACTCTGAATATCCCAACATGGAATGCTTTCAGACTTCTCTAACTCCTGACAATAGTGTATGGATGGGCAGTCAGGACTCTGGCTGGTGGGGGACATTCAGCTGATCTGACAGATTTCATTTCAGAGTGAGTACAGAGAAGGCTTTCGTCCATGTTAGTGGAGTGAAGCACATTTTGGGTTTAAGAAGGTGTCTCCGACAGGCATTCCCATCTCTGCTCCTGCAGGCTGAGGATATGCTCAGCACCAATGCCACAGACACTCAGAAGTGGAAGACCTGACACCTGTGGCTGCAAGGATCCAGGAGCATTTCTCCTTGTTATCTTTCTTTGTCTGTGCTTCTCGTTCTACCCATGGGAGATTTCGTCGTGATCAGATATGTGTGTTGTCTACTTTCTTCCCCTTTTATTTCTCTGAGAGTTGGGTTCGCATGTAGGTAGGAGGAAGAGAGGCAGAGTTTGGAGCTCGGCCCTTGAAATGGGGCCTGTGCTTTCCATGTGTCTGCGACGTATGAAAGAGATCCCCTGCCAGGCTTCTCTGCTAGAGGAAAGGCCAGTTTCAGTTCCGTCATCTGGGGGCTTTAGAAACTATCAGTCCGTCCAGATTTGTGCTTCTGTTGCCTGTGAAATGGCCTCAAATAGGCAGCAGGTTCCAGCCAGAGCTTGTCCCAGGGTCTTGATCCCCTCATGGGGCTGGCCAGCTGATCTGTGTCTGGGATTTGGTCTCTGACATATGCGTTGAGGTTTCTTCCCTGGGGAAGCTCATGTACCTAAGCTCTCAAAAATCTTCAGCCTGGAGGACCACTAGTTCTCAACTTTTGTTAAAATAGTAAAATTCTGACATTATTTGTGTTCCAATGTGTGCTCAAGACATACTTTTCATTCCTAACCAAAAAGCTTAGCTTTTTAACACAATTTTCTGTGTTAAACAATTGACCTTTAAAGGTACCTTCCAACCCAAACTATTCTATGATTCTATGATTCTGTGTTAAAACCAAACTTAAACTCTTCTCCAATCTCATAAATCCAGGAGGTGGAACTTTCAGGAAACCCCTAAATCGCAAGAGGTAATCTATAAAATCATAGAAGAGAGAACGTCTCAATCTCATGCATACAAGGGAATGTACTCATTTTTAGTAGTCCCAGGAACAAACTCAGAAGATTCCTCCATTCTTGTAGCCTAGCATCAAAATGCGTATTTCTTGGGTGTTCTCTCATATGTTTTTTAAAATCGAGCCTTAGACTAAAATTTAAAAACACATTTTAAGACCAGAATTAAATAGCATAGTAAAATTTGTTCTCAAAGGATGTGAACATGAAATGGAAGTACTAAAAATGTTAAAAGTGCTCATCGCAGGAAATTAGTGAGATAAATTCAGCTTTCAATAATGAGTTTCCATCCCCTGGTCTGATTACATGTCCATTGACATCACAGAAAGAAGAGCAAAGGCAATAATTTCAATTTGCAATAAGAGCTGTAATTCCGAAATTAAGCATTGCATACTTCTGATAAAACACACTGTGCAAAAGCAGCAGGTCCAGCCCAGTTACTGGGCTTATCAAATGGCCTTTAGTGTATCTTTGCAGGACACTTGCATTAAATCACCCACTAAAACATTTTCTGAAAGTCAGGAGCTATTAAATTATAGGGAAAAAGTACTAAAACTCAAGACTGAATTTGTGTAATAAGCTTGCTTTGAAAAGCATCCACTCAGCTCAGTTCTGGAAGGAAAAAAAAAAAACAGACAGCACTTGAAAACAGTCCCAGTCTTTAGTCTTGAATTCATCTGACACTGCTTAATCAGAGACAGCTTCCCTTACTTATCACCCAAATACCTTTAATTTTATATGTTGGTTCCATTTAAGTTCTCATACTACATTTGGTATTGGTATTCATTGATCCTGAAAAGGGTCTGTAGGGCTTTTTTGTTACAAGTCTATGTATTTCTTAGCATGGATGATGATACTGGGACCAGTTCATATCATTCTCTACACGTGTGGTTTTATAAATCTTTCATATAAATAGAATACAAGCTTGTTTTATGTAAAATCCCTTTCAGTATCAGGGTCCTGTATCACAAATGTCTTCAAAAACTCATGCTCTAAAAATTACATTTCCGTCCCTTGATAATTGTAAATCGAAATGGAGAGCTAATGCAAAATTAGTGTGCAGTCATCTGTTCTCTCCTAAGTCACATCAGTGTGCTTATGCCACATAGTTGCATTACATCCTTACTTTGAAATGTGTTTTTTCAAAATTGAATAATCACTTGTTCAGAGTTTCTTTATGTTGACCAAGAAATTAGAATGAGCTTATATAACATTCGCTTAACACTTGTTACTTTTCCCGGGTTACAGTCCAAGCAATCATGCTAAAATTCGATCTGTTGTGCCAAAATACAAAGTTCCCAGCCAGGTCTCTGGGGCATCTCTGTGTTTTCATCTAGGCAGGGATACATGGTAGTTCTCACACCCCGACTGTGCTGCCACAAAGGTTGTTTACGAATGTCAGCTGTGGCTCAGGAGAAAGAGTGGAGCCACACAGGGAAGCAGAGAGTTTGCACAGATAGCTGCTCGCTGGGCATCGGCAGGGCCTTGTACACATACATCAGCAAACAGTCTAAGTTTGCTTGCCCTTGAACACACTTTGAGGTGAAGCTGTGGGAGGAAAAATAGACTAAAAATATGTTGTTGATCTCAGGGTATCTGCCACGTGCCTGAGGATATTGGCTAATGTTACAATTTAGGATGGTTCTCCCCTCTACCCTCAAACGGTGCAATTAGGTGCGATAAGGGCTGAGCCAGCAGCTTACTGCTTCTGAGCAAAAGGCTCTGATTAGCTGAAGACCTTGTCTTATCTCTGTCAACAAAGGCAATGAAAGCCAGAGAATATTTCTTTGAAATTTATCTTGTTTTTCCTTGTTGTGGTTTAACCCTAACTGGAAACCCGGACCACCCCCTGAGCCGGTGGGATAGGCGAGGAGAACCAGGAAAAAAGGAAACCTCAACGGTTGAGACAAAGACAGTTTAATAGAACAGTAATGGAAGAGAAGATAGTAAAAGAAATAATGACAAAGAGTAAACAAAATGAATGATGTAATACAATTGCTCACCACTCGATGATCAATTGCCCAGACTGTCCTGAGCAGCAATCGCAGATTCCTGCCCTCCGGCCAACCCCCACTTATGTACTGAACATAACGTCTATGGCATGGAATATTCCTTTGGCCGGATTGTCCTGCCTATGCTCCCTTTCAGCTTCTATGGGGAGCTGAGAAAGTCCTTGACTTAATATAAGCATTACCTAGCAACAACTAAAACAATATCCGTTATCACCATTATTCTCATACTAAATCCATAGCACAGAAGCTACTAGAAAGAAAATTAACTGTATCCCAGCTGAAGCCAGAACATTCCTTCATTCACCCTCTTGCTCTGTGTGTGTTTAGTATGATGGCCTTGAAGGTGACGCTGATGAGTACAGGTTCGGAGGAGGAGATAGAAGATTTCCTGTGTGGAGGAGCACTTTTAGCATTTGTTATGGGTGTTACTTCTTAAAGCAAATAAATCTTTGCCATTAAAGTAGTAACACCCTGCTAGTTAATACGCACACCCCTCCAGTGGCTAGTGTGTCTGTTAATGCAGCCTTAACAGTTCAGGCAGTCAGCTTGGGGTTTCTGCACCAGCATGAAGCCTGCAGGATGTTTCCCACAGACTGTGTGCAGGTGACAGTGGATTAGTAGCCAAGTTGTTAATCCAGCCTCATGAAATGTTTACTCTGCTCTGAGCGTGCTGTGCCTACAGCCCCAGTTCCCAGAGACTGTTGGGAAAACTCAGTCTTCAAAATCTGGTGGGCTTTCTACCGCCTGCTACAAAACTGGAACTGCACTCCTGCCTGTTGCTTCTTGGCTTTCTTAGTTTGTTCCTTTTATTGTGTGCCCACACTCTTCCCCATCAGGGACACAACCCTCCTTCTATGTAATCTCCCAGTTATTAGAAATCTCATCCAGAAAGTGCAAAATGGGAGTTTGAGTCCATATTTTAACCCTCTTTTTCTGTATATCAAGGCAATGCTCTACATACTAGGCCATAATGAGCCTGCGGTGCTCCTGTTGATGGCAAAGCACTGTATACAAAGGGGCAGAACATTTGAGGGAGAACACACACAACGGTCCCTAGTGCGGCCCTCTCACCCCACATGAACACTGGCAGTGTATCAGCAGGGAGATCTTGGTTCTAGTCTTGTTGCCCACAAGTCTTCCTTGCAAAATGCATAAACTGTCCTCTCTACGTGAGCTTCTCCGAGTTGTTGTGCTAAGACTTAAAGATTTTTCAAGTTAGTTTTAACAGAAAATAATAAGCCACATTTCTATAGAAATAATTTTAGGGTTAAAGTAAGCCCAGGCAGTGTTTTGAGTCAGGAAATCCAGTTTCACAGACGTATCGGTTTCAAGACAGCAGGAAGAGCCTTAATATGAGACTGTCTCTTTGGCATTTTCTGTTGGATGTTTTTTTGTCCTGGAGTAATCAGCATACTGGATGTGAGGAATTCTTTTCTGCACCCACATAGCTTTTCTGTTAAATGGAACAGATTTTTTTTTTTTTTATTTCAAACATCAGTTCTGGATTTAACCACCTAGTTCGTGGGATAAGTGGTTCATAGCTTCATAGCATTGACAGTCTTTTGAGAATTTGGTTGCTGAGTTGAGGGTCCCATATATATGAAATGGAGACAATAATTCAACAATTAAAAGCAAAAAGGAATAATTTAAAGGCTATGATGTAGTCTTATATTACTATCATCCATAGTAATTCTTTTAAGTTCAGGACAGTATTAACAAGATACCTTTAATTCCATTGAAGACCCAGACATGAAAGACCTTATATAGAAGAAAAACAAGTAGGCAAGCAGACTATCACAAAAACAAAAACCAAACAAACAAAAAAACCACCAAAACCAAACAACTCAAAACCCAGCAAAAACATAAACCAAAAACCCTCCCAAATTATTACTAGCTTTTATTTCATATACAGCATATAAACACAGGCAGATCCTTTCTTCACAATCTTGCCACCAATAAATAAAAACACAAGGCAATATTTTAATTTCAAAGTGACTCCAGCATTGCAGTTTGGACTTCCTTTCTCCTAAACAGAGCTTAATGAACACAAATATCTGTTAAAAAAAGGGAGCTTCCATACAACTATGTTGAAAGTGTTCTTGCGCTCCTCTACATCCATTCCCTAAACTGGCGACAATTAGTACAAGTAACAGAGTGAGAATTTTCTGACTATGAAAGTGTTGCTAAACACCAGTAACTTGTCCCCAAGTTACTTGCTGCAGTTCTGTTACAAACATACGCATCTCACACTCAGACGTACAGGTAAAGAGATAGTTATCCAACACACTGGAAAGCATGGGCTAGAAAATATGATAACCCAATACCGCTGGGTGTTACGTGCAGGGGAGGTCAAATCACAGGCAGATTTAGATATTAAAAAGGCTGCAGGAGACTGCTGAGTTTCACTCATCCCGTTCTAATCCAGACGAAATAGTAGAAAATGAAACTGTGCCCAGGACATTTTTGTTCCAGTGTGACACAACTCATGCAGAACTGAAACCTCTCAGATGAGGTTTACAGTCTTCCTGTTGCCAGAACTGCACTGCTGGTGGCACCTGATCAGACTACCTCAGGACTATCCTTGGTATGTCTACATGAGCTAGCAGCTCCAGTTTGACTGTAGTGGAGATGGAAACCAAATATTGATTTGTGAAAGTATGCGATCTTGCAATATGAATGCACAAACTTCCTAGCCTGACACATCTTCTTTGGGTTATTTCATCCTTATTCAAAAGCAACCAGCACAGGCAGCATTGGCACAGATTTCACACAAATCATCTTCTCGGACAGCCAGATCTGTTAGAGAGAAATGAGAGGGTTTCAATGAGATGGCAAGAGAATTTCTTGGAGAGCAGAGCCACATATCTAGGGATTTGGACACTCCTTTCCATTACTGTTTTATGAATTTTAATGTTCCTTGAAGTTATTATTGGTATAAGTAAAATTAGTTCTTGCAAAAATGTGGCTTAAAGAACTAAATCAATCCTGAATTCATTGGGGAAATAATGGGAACGTGGAGAAAAGAGAGCAATAGGACACCTCGTGTGAGGGTGGTGGGCATGTGGCTTGTAGAATCACAACATTCATTAAATTGGTAGTATTTCTTCCTAAAGTGTCGATTGTAATGGACAGTAGATAAATGCATGATAATAAAATAAAAAAGCACTATAGAAGCCAGTTCAAGATTCGCTATGTGTGTCATGGAGACTGATCATGCCAAAGAGTGATTCACCTCATTTACATCTCACACCTCTTTTTGGCTACCTGGAGGAACACGGTTTTCTACGCTGATTAAAGAAAGCAATTAGAACTGTAGTTAGCTAGAACTAAGTGATATTACCCTGTTTTTCCTGTAAGCCAGAGGAGATTGTGGGCTCTTTCACTTTAAGTCACGTAAGTTAATGTGCAACTACATGAAGGAAGCTTTTTCATGGTTATAGCAGCCTGACCTGTACAAGCTACAGCTACGCTCAGCACAGCAGGAATTTTCTTGTCCGGGGGCTCACAGCTAGTCTAGTCCAACCCTTGTAGGAGGGGTAGTAGAAAGACAGCATAGACTCTCTCAGCTGCTTTACAAGTGACAGAACAGTGATTATGTTCCTTTGCCTGCTGCTATTTGAATGTTTAAGGTTGAAAAGTGTGATAAAAATAGCAACTATGCAATATGAGTCACATACTCAGCCTCTCAAAAATCTTGGATGCATCTTCTCTTTTGCACACAGGTTGGAACTCCTCAGGGAGATCTTTTTCATCACATGGAGAATAGCTAGCCATTGAAACCATCATACGAGGGTTAATGTGTCTGTTCTCATCCATAAGCTCCTTTAGCTTTTTCACAGACTCAAGGGAGAATTTCAAGTCACCGTCCTATGTAGACAGAAACAGAAAAAAAGGCATCAGGAAGTCAGTCCTTAGGCAAATCCGTTCCATTTCAAACATGAGCTCTCCCAGAAACTAGACTACAGGGAAGAGACATTGTTGAAACAAAGCCTGGATAAAATCAGTTCTGACTGAAGGCAAAATGATCAGCTCCTCAGGGCAAAGACCGTTCAGAGCAGCAGTGAGACCTGGCTGGCTAGTCAGGGCTTTTGTTGTGTATCACAGCGGACAGAGGCAGAATTAGTGCATTTCTCACTCCCATGAGAGAGACCCATAAAATCTGGGGTCAAAAGAAATCAGGCCAGGAATCTTCAGCCTAGAGGAGAGATGACTGGGCATTATGTGGTAGAGATTTACAAAATCATGAGTTGAATGGGGGTAAATGGGAATTTATTTTATTCACGCTCTTCTGATACACCACTAGAGAACTTCAAGTGTTGGCTGTCATGTGGCAGACTCTGACCACACAAAAGGAGCTATTCCTGCACATTGCACGTTGTTAAGAGCTGAAATCCCTCACCCCAAGGTACTGTGGCAAGTTTCCATCAATTTAAATCTTGTCCACGCAATTAATGGAACACAAGTTAATGGCAGCCTAAATATGACACTTCTGACTCAAATCTGACCAAAAGCTTCAGGAGGATAGTGTTCTGGGAAAAATTACTCCATGTTTTAGATTGCTAGATTCTGTTCATCTGTTAATGCTCATTCCCTCAGATTCAAGCAAATTCCATTGCTGAGGTCATACACTTAAATTGGAGGTGTTGCAACTGTTAAGCTAGATGCATAAAGTCTGTGTATGTCTGCAGACAATCAGAGTTTGGCCTAGAAGATAAATAAGTATTTTCAAATCGATCTTTAGCACCTGTTTTAACCTGGTTTAATGACTGTAATCAGTAGGATCATCAAGTAACACCTACTTATACAAAGAAATAAAGTGAAGTGACTCTGATACAGCAGAAGACCAAACATTGCCACTTGTTTCATAGTCTCTTGAGCCCAATGTTGAATAGTGTGAGATGAGGGAGGGTACTTGGTTTTAGTTTGTTGGGTTTTTTTTATAGAATCACAGAATTTTGTTGTTAAAGAATTAAAAAAAAAAAACAGTGATAAACTCTGGACATGCATTTACTTAATGAAGTTAAACTATTTTCTACTTGCAAACTGTTTATGATTTTACTCAGGTTAATTTATCAATTATGGTTGCCTATGAAAAATCAACTTTTCCTGTATAAATGCAGTTCTAGATTCAGCTATTGGTCACAGATCTCAAAAGCATAGAGCAGAGGGCTAAAAAATCATGAGTTCCCACAGGTACAGTTTCAGAGAAACCAGAAAGTATGAATGAACCCTGAGATGTGTACATCCTGGTGACAAAAAACAATAAAGGAACAACAAAAAACCAAACAAAACCCCCACCACCTCAGATAAGAAAGATGTATTAGAGCTCAATCTAAGCAGCATCTTCCCTCCAAGATGAGCGTGCAAACTGTGTTGCTGAACTAAGAGATTTTATCACAGAAATAGTGCAATCCAGAACAATCCATCTCTGTTGTTTTTCTGTTTTTACTCCACACTTAGTAAACCATCTTCTTCCAATTTCCATCATATTCATCAAGATCTGTGATGGAAAGGGTCAAGATAGTGCTACTCAGTCTTCAAAAACATAATATGAAGTCAATTGAACTTCACTTCTGCTTTGCAAAATATTTTGTTAAATCAATGACTTCTGCTATATTACAGGAGAGGGCAGGGAAGTCTTGGGAAGAGTTTCAGAAACCAAGACCATAAAGCAACTTTGTGCACTGAGTAATTTGTCAGACCTTAGGGACCTGATCAAGAAGATAAGAATTCAAACTACAAAGAGGAGCAAAAGCTCCAGAGTTGCACTTTCTACACTTTTACCCAACCTAGAAACAGCTATTCTCATTTAGTTTTTTTTTTTGTGTGCTTCTAAGTGGAAAACAGATATGTTTGGGTTTTTTTTTTTTTTCATTAAGTAGGAAGCTACTGCTCCCCTGGAGACTCTAAATGTGAAAGAATGATTTGGAAGAAAGGAATAGCTTAAGCCTGCTATGTCTGGACAGTTCTGACATCTGAAGGAGAAAAAGAGGATATTCAAGACACAAAAATAGTACCCTATCCCTGGTACTGCACACATATAAAGACAGTCAATAATTGCTTAAGAAATATTAGTTCTCTTGGTACTCTGAGGAAGTTATTTACATTGCAATAAAACTGAAACTCCTAAACTGTTTCTAAGGATGAGTGCAGGCAGATCCAAGACACTCCCAAGTACAGACAAGAGAACAGAAGTACCTTCTTAACTGCTTCCATGTTGCATGTAATATCAGTCGTAGGTGCTGTGTATTTTGGAAAATTTGATATAGCCTCCTCTAATAGCTTATCTGCCTATTAATATTTCAGTTGATCCAGCTAAGCATTTCTTTCCCCTTCTTTTAATATGTGTGTAGGTTCCATCACATAAGTTTGCAGATAATTTCCATAAAGAACTTCCCACCTAGAAGCAGTCAAGACAAGACTTCTCTTTTGTCACATATTGTTTACATCGTTCTATAAAGTTAGAGGTGTCCCCAGTTCTTGCAACTTCACAACACATGTTAGGTGCAAAAGAAAACTCTGGAAATGCAATGCCTCAGTCAGCAAGGGATTTCAGAGCAGTGATATGGCTGGTGAAATTAATTAAACTGCAGCAGCGTGTTAGTAATACCTGAAGCATTTTACAGAAGGATGACCTGAACCATATGGAGATGAAGTTGGATATCAAGCCAGAGCAAAGCAAAAATTCAGGTCTATTAGTTTAGTTCAAGATTCCTGTTGCAGCCACAAAGCTTCACATAATATCAGTACTTTGTTGAACTTTTAATACCAACAAATTAAAAAGCAGAAAACTCACCTGAACATAGACGGCCTGGGAGCTATGCACCAGTAAGAGGACTGCAAGGACTGTAAAGGAAAGAAAGCCTTCCATAATGTGGCCTTCCAAAGTATAGCAACCGGAATATATTTTATTTTGTCTGGCTTTGGTCTTTCTCTTTTCTTTGCGTCTCTCAGACTTTCTTCTTCGCACTCAGACCAACTAGCAGTCAGAGATCAATGCTCCCAGTGCAAAGCTGGTGCTTTATAAAGACTTCACACAGCATTTGCTTGGTAATCCATTAATCTAAATTCTTCATTGACATATAATAAACCCTCAGTGGAATAGCAGTTATCTACTCGTTAGCAGAATAGTCCAGTCACACCCAGGCAGATCCTGGGGTTTATGAGTCTCTCCCACTTTGAGAAACTGGCCGTGACACAGGCAGGCAAGACATTCCAGCCTACAATAAATAAATGGTAGAGACTGATCTAATGCAACATCCGAAACTCAGTCTCCATATGGGGAATGTACTCACGTTTCTGGCCACTTCCTGCAGAGCTGAGAGAAAGAGATTTGGAAGGAGATAGGGAAAAAAATGATCTCTTGCACTGATTGCTGGCCAGTCAGTTCTCTCTTCTGGGGATTCCAGGTATTAAGACGGTAGCAATGGACGGACGCAGATGATCACAGGCTGTGCCCGCATGTGACCAGATATAAAATGTCATCTTGCTGCTGCTTTTTGCAGCACCTCACTCAGCTCAGTTCTGCCCATCAAGCTCAGGTCTGTTAAGCTCAGGCCAAACAACCTTCCTGATGCCAGCAGAACAGAGGGCAAGTCAGGGACTAAGCAACTTTCTCAGATCTGAACAATGTTTTGTGCTGGCAAAGGCTCTAAACTGTATTCCAATCTATTGCTAAGATTACAGTGAAAGCCACCATGCTGCTTGGTATAAAATTCCAAAAACTAAAGCAGCCTGGAATTCTCAGCAGTGGGCTTGGAGGGAGGGAATGGGACTTCTCTGGTTCAGTAAAACCTGAAAATTTCAGTAAAGGTGAAGCTACCCCTTAGCTGACAGTGCTGACCTCTGATAGACTTTGTTTCTCTCCTCTCCACCAGCCCGGTCCACTCCTCATCCATGAAATTTGAATCCCTACAAGCATCTTTATTGCCACGAAATGAACTTGCTTTCTCTGCTGTTATGCTTTCTCTGCTCTCTGTCCTGCCATGGTCAACAGCCAACAGCACTACAACCCCAGAACTCATGCCTGTGCCCTTAATTACTCTAATATTGGTCAAGGGTATAACAGCAGAGGGTGTAGCTTTAGAGGAAATGGGGTCTTTCCTCAGAATAGTTGTCAAATGCCTTCACCTGGAGTCTTGAGACACAGCACCCAGGGGATGGGGGGAGGCACCAGCTTGAACAGCACTGGCACCCCACCCCCATCCCAAGAGTCACTGACATCTCCACATGGCATGCCAACAGTCATAAGCACACCATACACAAACTGTCAGCCACCAACACGCTTCCCTGGATCCCCAGCAGTCACAGTCCCTCTCAAAACGCTCTGTGAGCACTTAGATCCTCACCGGTACCTTCCGTGTTTGCTCAGATAGTATCCCATCCCTTCCAAGAGCACTCACATCCCATGCCTTGCTCACTCAGAAAACCTTGTTTCCCCTACAAGGCAACTCACATGCCCTTCAATGCTTTTCATGAGCATGCAGATCCCCCAACGTATCTGTTACCATCTATTCCCATTAGCCTCCATGTGTGCACTGATCCTCCACTTTCTCCTTAATTCTTGCTCACATCCCCTTCATTCTCCATTCTGGACCATCAGGTTCCTTTTGTTCACCACTAAGGAGGCTCAAAATCCCTTCTTTCCATCCACTCAAGCTTATATATCCTTCACAGTGCCTCTATGAACTCAGATACCCTTTGTTGACCACCATATCTCTTCCCTTTCATTTCCCATTACCACGGCACAGATTTCCTGTCTTTCCCCTCCTGCACACTCACACCTTCTCCTTTTTTTCCCTCCCTGAACTGTCACCCCTTCTCCATTTCCATTACCTGCCACACACCACGACCCTCTGGCTGCGATCCCGTATCCCCTGTACCCTTGCCCTCTGGGAAAGCTGAGATCCCCTCAGTTCCCATCCTCTTGTGTTTAGGTGCCCCTCATCCACCTTGCTGGACACGGCTCTCCCCTCCTCTCCCCTTCCTGGATGCCCACGTCTCCTCTCCTCCCCTCCATGCTGCTCAGCTCCCACTTCGGGCAAGACTGGGCTTAGCTGCACGTGCAGTCACTCCAAGGCATGACAGGAACAGGCGGCACCATGCACACAGGTTGCTTTTATGTGCAAGGATGGGACAGCACACCGGTTCTTTAACAGCCCATCCTTTCCAAAGTCCTGCCATTGAATGTTCTGCTAGGCACAGGCTGGTGACTCCAGAAGGCCGCAGGTGTCTTTATTTGGCATCTCCAGGAGGAATACAGTGTTTGAAAAGGCCCTGCTCTGCTAAAGGCTCTGCTGCTGCAGAGGAGGAAGCACCGTGCTCGTGTCCCACACACTGCTATGCTGTCCTCATTCTTTTTATTTAGGTCTCACAGCTCCATCCTCTTCACAAAACTAAAGGAGAAACCAAAAGGTGTTCAGCTGGATGTACAGAGCTGAGGGCGGAGAACTCCTGCCCACCAAGTCTGGTCCTGGAAGCTTTCTGTGGTCTCCAAGACACCCCCTACCCTGCAGGCCCAGTCCTATCAGCCCATGGCCGAGACTTGGGAGAGGACAGGTCAAACCCCAGAGGAAACCACCCCTGTCCCCATCTGCCCCTGTTCTGCCTGCGGATATCTTCCTTGGGCAGGAAGGGCAGGTCTGACTCAAGGGCACAGCCTCAGGACCCCGCTGCTCTCCTGCCATCCGGCTGTCAGAAACAGACAGTCCCATTCTATGATTCTATGATTCCTGGGTGCTGCTGCCCAGGCAAGGGAGGAAAATGCTGCAGTGAGAAAATGCCTCCCATGCTTGGAGATATTTACCAGAGGAACTGGTTTGGAACTGTTGTCCACAACCTGTTGACCTCCACGTCCTTCCTCCACTACTCCTGGTGGGCTCTATACGGCTCCAGGTTTGTGAGGACCTGCCTTGCTCTTGGTAGCCAGACGCTGCTACAACAGCGACAAATTCCCTCTCGCATCCTGCCCCAGACCTTGCCTGGTCCCAGCCCCGATTCCCAGGCTGGTGCTGCCAAGAGACACTGGGCATCGGGGCTGACCCTGGGCATACCCATGTCATGGGAAATCGGGTCCCTGACCCCGCAGAGCGGCGGTCTTGGCTGCTTGACTCTCCCCAGACTTGCTGGGAGCTGCTGCCCACTTACTCTGGCTATGGTGTCTCCAGCCAAGGGGTTGGTGTTTTCCCCTTCTCTGCCCGGGGAGGGCGGCGAGACATTTCCTCCCAATCTCTCTTGCACCAGGAGATAGCTTCCTCCCTCTCCTGCTTGGTACTTTTGACCCAGGGGAAGCACAGTGACAAGTCAGGCACTTGGGGCGTTTCAGACTGCAGCTTCACCTGGGTGGGAAGAAGAGAACCATTTGAGCCCAGGTCTCACCTCTCTCCCATGCCTGCACAAGGTGGCACTAGAGAAGCCAGGGTCTGCAAACCCTCTGCAATGCCCCAGCCCATGTGGGAAACCTGAAGGGAGGAGAAGTGCTCCCAGCAGGGACCCTGGGGCAGCAGCTGGGGAAACAGGAGGGTCCACTTGGATGCCGTCTGGTGTAAACAGATGGCATCCAGACAGAAAGGAAGAGCCAGAAGGAGTGGTGGAATGAACACATCCAGGTTGTAGGGGGTGTCTTTGAGGACACTCTCCATAGAGCCATGTTTTCCTACATGTGACACCACCATTACGTGCACCTGTACTGCATACCACTGCTGCTCCCATCTGACTGCCCGGAGTAGGGAGCCGGACTTCAGGATGGCCTGTCACTTCGACTTCCTTGTGTTTCTCTGCGCGGCTCCCCTCAACTGGCAGCAGCCCACTGCAAACACATCGTACAGAGAGCTTGTATGAGAACAGCAGGAGCCTGTTCTTCAGCTGGCGCTTGTGGACCAACCCCATGGTGGCAGCATGAGACAGTTCTGCATGAGAGTTACCACTAGGCTCAGAAATACCCTCAAGTCAAACCCAGGATGAGACAGCCATGAACTGTACTGCTCAGTTGTGGCCCAAGAGTTTCACTTTATGGTAACTGCTGCAGTCCCCACCTTTGTCCTTGTCCTGGTTTCGGTTAGGATAGAGTTAATTTTCTTCCTAGTAGCTGCCATGTTTTGGATTTAGTATGAGAACAATGTTGATAACACATATTGTTTTAGTCGTTGGTAAGTAATATTTATAATAAGTCAAGGACTTTTTCAGCTCCCCATAGAAGCTGAGAGGAAGCACAGAGAGGGCAAGCTGGCCAAAAGAATATTCCATACCATAGATGTCATGCTCAGTATATAAATGGGAGTTGGCCAGGGTGCAGGTTTCCTAGAATCATAGAATAGTTTGGTTTGGAACAGGAACATCTTGAGCAGGGATGTCTTCCATTAGATCAGGTTGCTCACAGCCCCACCCAACTTGACCTTGAACATTTCCAGGGATGGGGCATCTACCACCTCTCTGGGCAACCTGGGCCAGTGCCTCACCACCCTCAGTGTAAAAAATTTCTTCCTTATATCTAGTCTAAACCTTCCCTCTTTCAGTTTAAAACCATTACCCCTTGTCCTGTCACAACAGGCCCTGCTAAAATGTTTGTCCCCATCTTTCTTATAAGACCCCTTTAAACACTGAAAGGCCACAATAAGCTCTCTCCAGAGTCTTCTCTTCTCCAGGCTGCTAACCCTGGTTCTCTCAGCCTGTCCTCATAGCAGAGGTGCTCCAGTCCTCTGATCATCTTTGTGACCCTCTACTGGACCCGCTCCAATAGGTCCATGTCTTTCCTGTGCTGAGGGCTCCAGAGCTGGATGCAGTGTTCTAGGTAGAGGGGTAGTCCCTCAGCCTCCTGGCCATGCTTCTTTTGATGCAGTCCAGGATACAGTTGGCCTTCTGGGCTGTGAGCGTACAATACTGGTTCATGTCCAGCTTTTCATCCGCCAGTACCCCCAAGTCCTTCTCAGCAGAGCTGCTCTCAGCAATTGCTGGTCATGACAGGCAAGGATTCAACCATAAGTTGGTGAGACCAATTATATTGCATCACTTTATTTTGTACATTCTTTTACCGTTGTTGATGTTGTTATTATTATTGTTGTCTTGTTGTTGTTATTGTTGTTATTATTATTATTATTTTCATTTACTGTTCTATTAACCTGTCTTTATCTCAACCCATGAGGTATTTTTTCTCCTTTTTCTCTCTTTTCTCCCTATCCTACTGGCAGAGAGGGGTGTGGGGGAGTGAGTGAATGGCTGCATGGTCATAGTTGCCAGCTGGGGTTAAAGCATGACAGTCCTTTTTGGCACCCAATGTAGGGCTCAACAGATTGAGATAATGACAAATCTGACCAGAGCACATCAGAACAAACTTGTTATAAGCATTCATTTTATTTGTTTAATAGTGGCTGCTCATAATGTTGATTTATTTGCTCTCAAAGTTGTTGTGCTTGTTCATGGGATTGTGTTTTGTAACACCTCACTTGCTGTACATGTTCCCTGTTGTGCTGTTTATCACTGCTGGGAACTAGGTCAAGATTATAATTTTGCTGTACTTTGTAACGCTGGCTTATTACATGATAAAATTGTGTGTACTGTGTCTGTACTCATTAGTGGTGGGTGATGGCACACAGGGTGGAATGGCAGTGGAGGTTTCATCCTTTTACTTCAGGTGCCATCTAGCTGAAACAATTAGTAATTACACTTTTAACCTTTTCACCTCGGAGAACCAATCTGTGGGGAAGACCACTTTATTAAGTCAAGGGCTTTTTCAGCTCCCCATAGAAGCTGAGGGGAAGCATAGACAGGACAATCTGGTCAAAGGAATATTCCATGCCATAGGCGTCATGCTCAGTATATAAATGGGGGTTGGCTGGGGGGCAGGAATCTGCAATTGCTCTCGGGATGGGCTGGGCAATCAATCATCAGGTGGTGAGTGCAATCATATAGCATCACTTTATTTTGTATATTTTTTATGACTATTATTGTTTTTCTCTTCTGTTACTATTCTATTAAACTGTCTTTTTCTCAACCCACGTTTTTTTTTTTCCCTCATTTTTCTCCCTCTTCCCCCTTCCCTATTTGGGGGGGGAGGGGGAATGAGTGAACAGCTGTGTGGTCATAGTTGCCGGCTGGGGCTAAACCACAACAGTCCTCTTTTCTCCTGTGAGACCACAGCCGCTTGGAGCCAAAGGACAGGAGAAAGATGCCTTCAGGAGAGCCGGCGCATGCCAGGACGAGCTGCTGGAAGCACAAAACCAGGAAGCTCTTCACAGCTGCACCTCTGGGACACTTCCCGCAAGCCAGGCATGCCGTCTGTCCGTGTGTGTGCTACCAGTGCCCGGCCTGGACTCCTCAGCCTGTGAAGTCAGGCTTCCTAGGATGGCCTTGGCCCTTTCCAACTATAACTATTTCCCAGCCCTGCCTTTCTACAGGTCCGAGCTGCTCCCTGAGCAGTTTTTGTCCCATTGGTTCCCCATTTGGAGAAGGGGGTAAGCTGGGATGTCTTGCATTGAGGGGGTGGAGTCATATGTGGGGAACACACTCTTGAATCTCTACATGACACCGGTGAGTTCTTACAGTACCTCATCAAGAAGCTTTTTCAGGCAGTTCTTTTTTAGACGTCTCAATTTTGCCCACAAACCTGCAAATAAGAAGGTGACAGAGGTTTCAATAAGGGGCAACATAATCCCTTGCAGGCCCCACTAAGAAGCTGCTCTCAGAGCTGCTTGAGAGCTAAGCTATCATCAAGTCTTCAGTTTTGCAAAGCAGAACATACAAGAAGGTGGTAATAGATATTAGGAAATGAGCTTCACCAAACTCCATTTGAAAATGATGACATTTTGGCCTTGGTTTGTTTGTTGGGGTTTTTCTCTATTTAATTCTCACCCAAAGTAAAAGGAAGGACCAGGTGAAACTTTATGGAAAATGGTCCCTCACTGCCTCTCCATGTCCCATGGAGGTGGGAAGGTAAAGCAGGCCCTCTTCCCTGGGACACCACCTGATGACACCCACTTCACAAAGAAGGAGGACTGACCATGGACTTCATGGATAAGCACTCCTTGGGCACCGGTACTCCACATCAGATTGAGGAGGAGATCAGCCCCAGTAATTTGGTCCTTGGCACCTCTAGGCAGCTGGACAAAAGTGGGGCTGGATGGTTGCTCTCTTGGTTAGTCCAGGGTGACAGAAGCAAGCATAATCAGTGTGGGAACATGAAGATTTCCCTGGAGGCATCTGGAAAACTGCTGTTTCCATGCAGTCTATGATCAAAGGCCTCAGGCTTGATTTTTGCAAGAAGGACAGACAGGGGACTGAATGCGCCCAAGGTCATGGCTTTGAGCCAGCTGCAAACAAGTTAGAGGAAGCAATGAAAACATGACAAACTCACTTAAAGGAAAGTGTTTGCCAGGATGCTGGTCTTGTCCACATCTTGGAGCTCATGACTACTCTCCCTCAGCACACCAGGATGCTGAAGATCTTGAAGACAAAGTCGAAGGCCTTGCCTTTGGTCAAGGCCCACACAAAGACTTTCATGGTTGCCTCAACACAAGACATTTTTCTCGGGGATGCAGAGGTGGAAGGCGGCCTTGGTGTAGAACAGCTCTGCAACTTCTAATTCCTCTGCAAAGAATCTGCCCAACAACTAAATCACTTGATCATCCCTTCAGCAGAGTCACATCACCATTCAACACAGTGACCATTCAAGAGCCCACCAACTCTCCTCCCACCCCACTGGCTCCCCATTTGGCAGCAAATGTCCTCCTTTTAAGGGACCCTGTCCCCATGCAGACTTCTGCTCCTCTCAAAGAGGAGAGGAGGGCATCTGAGAGGCAGAGAAACTCCAGACACACTCCCAGCACTGTGATGCCCCATGGCCACCACCAGTGTCATAACAGAGGCATGTCTTGTCTTGGGCATGCTCTCATCTCTGCTGCCAGCTGAGCTACTGCCACTCCAGCTCCTTTTAACTACCAGCTGGCTGCAGGAGCCAGCAGGAATGCTGGTGCTTGTCTTCCCAAGGTATGGGGTGTCATTAATGGGAACCATCAGCTTTATTATTGCAGGGTGATTCACAGGAACACATCCAAGAAATTGCTCTCTAACAGCAGTCAGCACACCATAACACTCAGAGATCCCTGGAAGGGCTGCAGAGTTAGTGGCAGGGACTGCAGCCATGACAAAGGGGGAAGCATAGGTCTGAAGGTCTCTTCTTACTGGGCCATGGTCTGGCCTCATAGCACGGTTTGTTCTCCACCAGGACTGGCTTGTCCAGGTGGAACATGGGACTCTGGACCTTCAAGCTTGCCTTGTTCCCATTACAAAGTACTTTTCCTTGATGTAGATGGTGCACATGCCAACTAGCCTGACAGTCTGCAAACAAGGGTGATAAAGAAACAGAAGTTGGATTTTTTCTGGTGGGAGAACAGCATGAAGACGTGTCTCAGCATCCTAAGCCTTAACTGTTGGCCTGTCCAATCCAGGGGCAAGGTAGGGCACATTGGAAAGCTTTGGAGAAGAGCCTTGCCCTCCAGATTGCTCCCCTCTCCCTCCTCTTCACCCTTGCATGCTCTTCCCAGGTGAAGGACAAGCAGGACATGCCACTTGGAGCCTGAAAAAATCTAAGGAGGGACAACCCCTGGAATAAGCCCTGAACACTGCCCCAAGCTCTGCATGGCTCCAGATTAGGAGGACTTGTCTGCTCATGGTGGCCAGACGTTGCAACGGCACGGACAAATTTCCTCTTGTATCTTGTCTGAGACTCTGCCTATCCCAGCCCCTGACTGCCCCTGCCCACTCCTGCCCCTATCCCTTACAACAAAGACCAGTTCAAGCCAGATAGCATGGGAGAAATTTCTTCTGATGAAGATCAAGGAAAGGGTCCTTCTAAAGCAGATCAGGGAGAGATTCCTTCTCAGGCAGCATCAATGCAGGAGGAGGAGTCAGATGCAGAGGTAATCATTAAATCCTTCTCTATGAAGGACTTGCAAAATATGAGAAAGGACTTTAGCTATCGTGAGGTGAGACACTTGTCTCCTGGTTGCTTCAGTGCTGGGATAATGGGGCCAATACCATAGACTTAGAAGGCAGAGAAGCTATGCAGTTAGAAAACCTGGCCAGAGACAGAGGTATCAATAAAGTGACTGGGAGAAAGTCAAACACAGTCTCTGGAGGTGACTGGTGTCAGCTGTAATGGGCAGGTACCCCTTTAAGGGTGATATCAAATGCTGCCCGAGCAAATGGACCACGATGGAGAAAGGGATTAAGTACCTGAGAGAACTAGCTGTGTAAGAGGTGATTCACGGTGATTGGTGAGTGAATGTAGAACCTGATGGAATGCCATGCAAATGACCTATGTTGCGGAAGTTTGTGCAGAATGCACCATCAATGTATTCCCACACATTGCCAACAATGGTCCAGGGAGGATCTGATGCCGACACACCAGCTGTAAATGAAGTGGCTAACAGAGTACGACAGTATGAAAATAGTATCTCTCATCCCCTCACTGTGGCAGCCATGGAAAAACTGGCTGAGAACATCAATAAAATTACCAAGAAAACGTCTGAACAAAACAAGAAAATGATTGAGAAAATGGCTAAGAAAAATGAGAAACTGTCTGATAAGTTGTTTGACAAACTGTTCAGGATTGAGGAAATATCCCACTCTTCCCTGGCATGGACCCACGCTGCAGCTGTTAGGAGAAGAAGCTCTCCTACGAGACTGGCTTGAGAGAAACAGAACACTGAGATATCCTGTGATTTTGCATGTGTGACTATGGAGACGACATGAGGAAGTGGGATGGACAACCTACCTCAGCGCTACAGGCATGAGTACTTGAGTTGCAAGGTAAAACAGATAGAAGAAAGAATTCTCCCAGGAGGATGGCTGCTCTAGTCTACAGTGAGCGATTCTCCAGTCCAGGTAGGAACTCATCTGCTAATCGTGGGTACTATGTTCAATGTTAGAGGTGCCCTGCCTCCAGCCATGAGGAAGAGAGGGACAACCGAGTTTATTGGACTGTGTGGATTCGATGCCCTGGCACATTAGAGCCCCAAAAGCATAAAGCCCTGGTGGACACTGGTGCCCTGTGTACCTTATTGCCATGGAATCATAAAGGGGCAGAATCCATCACTATATCTGGAGTAATGGGTGGTGGTGGTGGGGTGGGAGGCGTGGTGGTGTCTCAAGAACTGACTGACTGGCCAAAGTGAGCCTAACTAGGAAAAACTGGGAGAAGCACCCCATTGTGGCTGCGCCAGATACTCCGTGCATCCTTGGCAGAGACTTCCTCAAGAGAAGGTATTTTAAAGGGCCATAAGGGTATCAGTGGGCTTTTAGGACAGCAGCTGTAGAGACTGAGGTTGTTACACAGCTGTCTATGTTGCCCAGTCTTTCAGATGACCCTCCTGTTGTGGGACTGCTGAGGGGTAACGATCAGCAGGTGCCAGTTGCTACTCTCACGGTGCATTGACGACAGTATCGCACCAACTGAGACTCCCCGATTCCCATCCATAACCTTCCTCGTCAGCTAGAGAACCAAGGAGTGATCAGCAAGACTTGCTCACCCTTTAACAGCAGTATATGGCCAGTTTGAAAGTCTGTCAAGACTGGAGATTAACAGTAGACTATCATGGCCTGAATGGAGTCATACCATCACAGAGTGCTGCTGTGCAGACATGTTAGGACTTCAACACGAACTGGAGTCAAAGGCAGCCAAGTGGTATGCCACAATTGACATTGCTAATATGTTTTTCTCTATTCCTTTAGCAGCAGAGTGCAGGCCACAGTTTGCCTTCACCTGGAGGGGTTTCCAGTACGCCTGGAATTGACTGCTCCAGGGGTGGAAACACAGTCCCACCATTTGCCATGGACTGATGCAGCCTGCACTGGAGAAAGGTGGAGCTCTGGAACACCTGCAATACATTGATGACATCATTGTGTGAGGTAACACAGCAGCAGAAGTTTTCAAGAAAGGTAAGAAAATAATCAAGATTCTTCTGAAAGCAAGTTCTGCCACAAAACAAAGGAAGGACAAGGGACCTGCCCGAGATATCCAGTTCTTGGGAATTAAGTGGCAAGATGGGCTTCACCCAATGGACATGATTAACAAAATAACACCTATGTCCCCACCTACTAACAAAAAGGAAAAACAAGCCTTTCTAGGTGTTGTGGGTTTCTGGAGAATGCATATTCCAGGTTATAGTCAGATTGTGAGCCCTCTCTATGAAGTGAATCAAATGAAGAAAGATTTTGCATGGGGTCCTGAGCAACGACAAACCTTTGAACAAATTAAACAAGAGATTGTGCATGCAGTAGACCTTGGACCAGTCCAAACAGGACAGGACATTAAAAATGTGCTCTACAGTTCAGCCAGGGACAATGCTGCCTACCTGCACCCTCTGGCAGAAAGCACCAGGGTACACTCGAGGTCGACCCGTAGGATTCTGGAGTCAAGCATACAAAGGCCCTGAGGCCAACTATACTCCAACTGAGAAAGAAATCTAGGCATCGTATGAAAGAGATCAAGCTGCTTTGGAAGTAATTGGTACTGAAGCACAGCTCCTCCTGGTGCCCTGCTTACCAGTACTAGGCTGTGGATGTTCAAGGGTAAAGTTCCTTCTACTCATCATTTGAGCAACCTGGTCTAGTGGGAGGTGTCCCTGCCTATGGCAGGGGCATTGGAACTCGATCATCTTCAAGGTCCTTTCCAACCTAAACCATTCTATGATTCTATGATTCTATGATCATGCCACCGATGCTACCTGGAGTAAGTGGGTTGTCTTAACCACACGGCGGGCTCAAATAGGAAACCCCAATCATCCAGGAAACATAGAATTCATCACAAACTGGCTCAAAGGCAAAGACTTTGGAATGCCACCAGAAGAGGTGGTGACACATGCTGAAGAAGCGTAATGAACTCTCAGATAATGAGAAACGGTTTGCTCCGTTCACTGATGGATCTTGTGGGAAAACATCGAAGGTGGAAAGCTGCTGTATGGAGTCCTACATGACGAGTCACAGAAGGAGCTGAAGGAGAAGGTAAATCAAGTCAATTTGCAGAGGTAAAAGCCGTCCAGCTGGCTTTAGGCATTGATGAATGAGAAAAGTGGTCAGTACTCTCTCTCTATACTCACTCATGGATAGTGGCAAATGCTCTGTGGGGGTGGTTAAAGCAGTGGAAGCAGAGCAACTGTCAGCGCAGAGGTAAACCCATCTGGGATGCTAAATTGTGGCAAGATATTGCTGACTGGCTGGGGAAACTAGTACTAAAGGTACATCGTGTAGATGCCCATGCACATGGCCTGGGAACATAAAGGTGAACTATCCTTAGCTCGGTGGACCTATGACACTTCAGGTCATCAAAGAAGGGATGCAACATATAAATGGGCCCGTGACCGAAGGGTGGATTTAACCATGGACGCTATTGCGCAGGTTATCCACAACTGCGAAACATGTGCTGAAATCAAGCAAGCTAAACGGTTAAAACCTTTGTGGTATGGGGGACGATGGCTGAAATATAAGTATGGGGAAACTTGGCAAATTGATTACGTCACACTCCCTCAAACTCACCAGGGTAAGCGCTATGTGCTTACAATGGTGGAAGCAAGCATCGGATGGTTGGAAACCTATGCCGTACCCCATGCCACAGCCTGGAATACCATCCTGGGACTTGAAAAGCAAGTCTTGTGGCAACATGGCACTCCAGAAAGATTTGGGTCAGACAGTGGGACTCATTTTAAAAACAATCTTATAAGTAAATGGCCCAAAGCATATGGCATTGAGTGGGTGTATCATATCCCCTATCATGCACCAGCTTTCAGGAAAATTGAACAATACAATGGACTGTTAAAAACTTCCCTGAAAACACTGGCGGGGTTGGAACTTTTAAAAATCGGGACAAGCATTTAGCACAAGCTACCTGGCTAGTTAACACCAGGGGATCCATCAATCGAGCTGGTCCTGCTCAATCAGACCTTTTACATACTGTAGAAGGGGATAAAGTCCCTGTGGTGCATTAAAGGAATATGTTGGGGAAAACTGTTTGGTTTTTCCTACTTCAGGCAAAGGCAAACCCATTCATGGGGCTGTTTTTGCTCAAGGACCTGGATGTACTTGGTGAGTGATGCTGAAGAATGGAGAAGTTCAGTGTGTACCTCAAGGGAATTTGACCCTGTGTGAGAATACTCAATTCTGAGCTGTATGATGTTAATTGCTACATAATACTAACAGTGTTCATTAAGTGGTTTTCAGGATAACACAGTGATGATGAAACCAGAGCTAGCTTCATCAAGCGGCGTCCAGCAAACCCTTCGAGGTCAACATGCTATCCATGGACACAAATCATAATGAATTTCATACCATCTATCCTGTCCTGAGAGACTGCTATGATAGATGGAATCCTGCAATTGTGAAATAAATGAACTTAGTGAACTTTTCTGTACAAAGATAAATGATAAATTAGAGATCTGTATATATATGTGTGTGTATAGATAAAAAGATAAAAGATAAAAAAAAAGTAATCGTGATCTGAGCACGACACAAATGGTATGGAACAATGGGTGGAATGTCCTAGTTTGAGGTAAAACAGAACCAATTTTTCTGTTCAGTAATGTTACTTTTCAGCTGAGCTTCTTCAAACTCTCTGAAATTATTGGCATATTTTTCAGACTGTATCAGCTTCTAGCAGATAAGGTCTGATGTTTTTGTGAATACCAAGGAATGGTATGCAGAAAGGCTCCTGCTTATACTTACTGCTATAACAACCAAGGCCAGCTAACTTTGTTGTGTGCCACGTTGGAGGGTCGGAAGTGGAAAGGGGGTAGAGGCATAGAGGGTGTTGCATCTGCAGGGAGGAGCGAACAGGACAGGTGTCCCAAAACTGACCAACAGGGTGTTCCATCCCATCTGCCTCATGCTCAGTATAAAAGCTGAGGGATCAAAGGGTGTCAGTCCTCTTTCTTCAATGGCTGGCATCTGTGGAGGACTCTGTCTGTTCGTCTGCCTTTGATCCCAATTCGTGCATTCCTGAATCAAGTTCTGGAATCCAGTTCCTGTCTGTCGCTGAGTCCAGTCTGGGACTTTCCCAGTGCCTGCCAGTGATATGATCATCATCCTGGGAGCTTGATACTGGTTTTGTATATATTGTATATCTTTCATTATTTTCTTACTAATATTGTTAACTTTCTCTTATTATTATTTTATTATTAATATTTCATTAGTTTAGTTTCTTTTTCAATCCATAAGTCTCTCCCTTGCAAGAGAAGTTAAAAGAGAGCATCTATCATTCATTTTAGCGGCCAGCCCAGCTCAAACCATGACACTTCCTCACCACCATAGAGCATGGGAGGTATCCTAGAGCTGTGCTCCCCTTGGCATTGCACGCCACCACATCACACTGCCCCCAGGAAGAGCCCTGGGCATTCCATGAGAGAAGGTTCCCACCTTGCAGGGGATGAGGGTCTGGGTTTGCCCATCTTGCTTGGCGAAACACATTAAAGGCTTTCAGAGCCACCTCCACATCTGTCTTTCTACCTTTAAGCACTTCCTCTGACTTCCTACTTCACCAGCCCAGCTCCTTGTCTGGTTGTTGCTGTCATAGGCTCTTCAGTGATGGCCCTCAGTGAGTCCCACTAACACCCTCAGAAACCTGGATGTTTGCTTCTGACTTTTGCTTCTTTAGAGGCTTCTTCAAATTTTCAGTAACTGCAGTTCAGGAACTTGACACTAGAGAGCTCATTAACATGCAAAACACACTAACCAGCCAAGCCTCTGGGCATAGTTTTCTTTAATTCCTCAAAGAGTCCATGAAGATCTAGTAAATCCAGCTGACGGCAGAGACAGAGTCAAGCTTAGATCTCCCTATGGTACATGACATGATTTGGTCAACTGAAAACCTGCATAGGCTGCCTAAAAAAATAACAAACAAGGACAGGTTCTGTTGTCCTGCACATACATCAGACAACCTCTGGCACCTCAAATGTCACCAGGTGTTTCATCTGAACAGCGCACTCCTACCCTACATTTCAATTAATTAGCATGGGAACTGAAACAAGCAGCTCACATGCAGGTGTCTATTTTGTGCACACCTGAATTGAGGAGAGAGGAATCCCACTTCCTGGGGGTTTGTGGCAGGCATGGGAGGGAGCAGAGTCCCCTTCTAGCCTCAGGGCTACCAACACACAAGGAGATGTCCGGACTGACTCAGCTTAGATGACACTCAGGAGATGCCTGGACTCGCTTCCCTCAGCTTAGACAAATGTGATCCCTGCCTGTCACTGTCTGGCTGTCTTGTCTTATAATGGGATGAGAAAAGATTATTCTCATGCTCAATTCTGTCTCTGGTAGGAGATATCAGTGATTACCTCAGTCTGCTTCACAGTAGAGCCCTGGGGACACCTTGAGGGAGCCCAGAAGGGCCAGAGAAAGTTATGCCTTGGGCTGGTCCTCTGCTGCTGGGCTGGGCCATGCTCCTGGGATGGAGGGAGCTCATGGCAACTGGGCAGCACTGCAGAGAGACAGCTCTCTGCCCAGGAGAAGCACTTCTGCAAAGCGCAGCAGGGCTGAGGGCACTGCCTGCAGACACCAAATGGGGATAAGCAAGGAAGAGAGATGTTAAAGGCAGTGTGCAATGGGAGGATTCTGAGAGCTCACTGGGGGAGAAATCTTCACAGTCCTCTATGTGGTAAGTCTGTGGGTGCAGGGCAATGAAGCTGCAGTTCCTGGAGGGATGTCCTAAGGCTGGCACATCCCACAGTGTATGGGATCTGCCAGGAGGACTTTCAGTTTCTCTTTAGTAGAGAAGGACGACGTGCTCCAGAGCAGCACTTCCCTGCTGCACCCTCAGAAGGACAGAGTATCACAGCTCCTTTTTCCTGGGGTTCGCTGCAGGGATGTGCAGTTAAGTGTGCACCCAGGGGTGCCCAGGGCTGTCCTTCAGAGCAGAGTCCCTAAACTTACGGCAACTAAGATGATTAAGGGCTTGGAGCATCTGCCTTATGAGGAAAGGCTGAGAGAGCTGGGACTCTTTAGCCTGGAGAAGAGAAGGCTGAGGCCTTATTATGGCGTACAAGTATCTGAAGGGTGGGCTGAAGGAGGATTGAGACAGGCTCTTTTCAGTGGTTCCCAGTAGCAGGACGAGGGGTAATGGGCACAAGTTAGAACACAGGAAGTTCCGTTCAAATACACAGAAAAACTTCTTTACGGTGAGGGTGACAGCACTGGCACAGGCTGCCCAGGGAGGTTGTGGAGACCCCTTCTCTGGAGCTTTTCAAGACCCGCCTGGATGCAGTCCTGAGTAATGTGCTCTAGGCAATCCTGCTTTAGCAGGGGAGTTGGACTAGATGATCTCTAGAGGTCCCTTCCAACTCTGATAATTCTGTGTGATTCTGTGATTCTGTGAACCCCAGGGGGCTGTGTGCTGGGAAGTAACTCTGCTGCCTGCCAGGCTCAGCACTCATCCTGCTCAGGAATCACTCCACAGCACTTCAGTGAGAAGCTGTGGGTGGAAAGAGTGACCCTCAGCTCTTGAGAGTGTGCTGTGTGGGTCAGGGTGGCTCACAGCTGCATGTAGCCCCCAGGACATTTCATGGGGGACTTTTCAATGGAACGTCAATGCAGGGATTACCATAAAGAGCTTTGCAGGGTCTGGGATTTTGTTAGTTTCATGCTGTTGGGAGGAGGAGGAAGAAATGGCAAAGGAGCTCTCAAATTTGCATGAGTCACTGAGACTCCTGGACTGTAAATTTGAATGACAAGTAGGTCTGCTAGGAGCCTCCTGAAGTGCCTTCAACCTTTCCTCTGCCTATGGAAATCACTAGCATCACCTTTGCTGGACCCCTCAGGGTTGTTCTGATCTGCCCTTTTCCACCAACATGCACCCAGCCAGTGCCCTGCAAACAGGCAGGTTTCTGTACAGCAAAGGTGAGTGCACAGAGGCAGGGATGGGGGATGTGAGCACTGACAGGGCAAAGACATGTGGGAAGGAAACATTTCCCAGGGTGAAAGTTTCCAGGCAGCAGGGATATGATCAGGGAATGAGAGGAAACTGAAACCAGAAATGTTGTGGGAGGAACAATTCAGAAAATTCCATATCATCCTCTCCAATGCAGATTCCTTTCTCTGAGCAAGGCCCCTTGCCTCTTTCCCACCCAGCAAAGCCTCTGCCCTCAGGCCTGGGGGGTCCAAAGCAATGAACCACCTCCTCTGCAACCAGAGCTCCAGCAGTCCTATAGTGCAGCTCTCCAGCATCTTGCCCATTTCCCTCTGAAGAGCACAGAGGCTGAGAGCACAGAGGCTGAGAGGCTGCCCAGCAGTCTTGATCTCATCCCTAACGAGATATCATCATCAGGACACTTGGCTATCTCCTTGAGGTGTCCTTCCAAGCTGTGAGCTGCCCTCCAGGATACAAATCTGCCCCGTAGCACCTTTGTGTTATCTGAAAGCCCCGCGGAGAAGCGCCAAGATGCTATGACTGAAGAAATGTTGTTGGGTTGGTGAAATGAGCCATGTGTGTCCTTGGACTCTAGGTGGGGTGAAGAGACCTTGAGAAGAGGTGGGACATTTAATGGTCTGCAGTGGGTCCCTCTGCTCTCAGCACTGCCTGGTGTTTTTTCAGAGAAGCATGCGTGTGATCTTCCCTCCATCTAAGGTCTGGCACCTGCCCCTACCATTCCCTTGAGCCTACTGCTGCAGAGCTGACTCTTGGGCAGCCAGTCAGCAGATGCTCTGCTCCTTAGGGCACACTCAGACAGCACAATCCAGAACTCCAGCGCTGATAAAAAGTCTTTTCACCTACCTAAAACCCCCCTCCAACTCCTTGTCAGTTCTGGATCTGCTGATGGCAGTTTTGTGCTCGGCGGTGCCCTCAGCATTGAAGCCCCTTATCTACAGCATTAGGAACAAGGAGCTCAAAGACACGCTGCAGATGCTGATTCAATCACTTCTGTTTCAGCAGCAATAAGCTGCCCGTGTCTCTTCACAAGGATTTCCTGTTCATATCAGGAACCTCCTCTGCTTTGGCCATTTGGTTTGTGATTATCATGTTTGTCCAGGAATGTCTGCATCCCATCCACTTCTCCAGAGGCATGAACCCAGTCTGTCTGACCCAGAGGCCTTTGTACGTGTCTCTGTCACGATAGTACAGCTTGTCTCCTGTGTTGCATCTCTGTAATAACGGGATTTCCTCAGTGCCAGTGTCGGCGAGGTTGGGCTTTTCTTCCAAAGCTGAACAGGCTGAAGAGTTTGCCCCTACAATGTCGTGTTGCTGTGCTTGCATTCTCTACGGGCTCAGGGGAGGAAGTCATGGGGTGATATATTGGGGAAGGAGGCCTGGTCTGAGCTTTCACACATGGGTGACCATTGCCCCTGAGATGGTGAATGATCAGAAGGGATCTGCCTGGGACTGTATCCCTGTGGTTTTGGGGCAGCACAGACTGCTCACTCCACAGAGCAGCACCACCAGCTTTGGGCTCTGTGGGAAGTACGGGGAGGGGGCAGGAGTGCCCAGCCAGGCCAGCACAGATACATTCCCATGGGGAAAGGTTCTCTGGGGAAGGGATGTCTCTGAAGAAGAGCAGAGGAGCAACTATCTGCTTCCAAGGGGGAATAAATGACAAGCAGAAACCCATTTCTGCATGCACCAGCTCAGGGCAGGCTGGTCTTTCACTGGCAAGATCAGAAAAGCCAAGAAATAGATGGGCCAGGAGGGAAAGTGCCTGGGAGAGGAGAACTCCGAAGTTAGCTGAGCTGTGTGACCATGCAGGGTGAGGACTCACACGAGGGGGTTTGTGGTGCAGAGCCATGACTCGTGGAAAGGAGCCAAGATGTGCAGGCACAGGAGAGAGAAGGCTGGTCTGGAACAATATCTGCAGCTCTGTTGCCTGGCCATCCAAGGGACAGGGCGATGGTGGGGCCACAAAGCAGCATCCAGAGGGGGACAGCAAAGACAGGTACAAACAAGGAACTCATATGCACTGCCTTCATTGTGACAGTATGATTTTGTGAAAGGCAAAGCTCACTTGGAGTTGGTTGCAAGGAAAGTCAAGAGCAAAATTAAAAGCTTTGATAGCTTGTTAAAGAACAAGGCTGAACAAGAAAGATGCAGGGCTGCTGCTGGATGGGAAGGGTGATTTAATAACAACAGACACAGGTGGGGCTGAGGGACTCAATTTGCCTTAGTCTGTACTGAAAAGAACTCCAGGCCTCTGTGCTGAGGGAGAGGGCTCGAGAAGTATGAGAGCATGTATTAGCAGGAACCTCAGGAAATCCAGCAGGGAAAAAATGCCAGTTTCTGCTCCTGCAGATGTCTAATCCTGGCAATGGCACAGGCTGGGGGCTGCTGGGCTGGAAAGCAGCCTTGTGGAGGTCTTGGTGGTCAGCGATCTGGACAGGAGGCAGCCGTGCGCCCTGAAGATAGGGAGGCCAACAGTGTCATAGAATCATAGAATGGTTTAGGTTGGAAGGGACCTTGAAGATCATCTAGTTCCAAGCCCCCTGCTATGGGCAGGGACACCTCCCACTAGACCAGGTTTCTCAAAGCCCCATCCAACCTGGCCTTAAACTCCTGCAGGGATGGAGCTTCCACAACATCTCTAGGCAAACTGTTCCAGTACCTTACCACCCTTACACACCCTGGGTGTGTGACCAGGAGCATGGCCAGGAGATTGAGGGAAGGGATTATCCAGAATATCGCATTCAGCTTTCAAGTCCCCAGTACAGGTAAAATGTTGGAAAGCTGGAGTGGGTTTAGCAAAGGGCCCCCAAGATGGTCAGGGTCTGGAGCACCTGGCCTGTGAGGAGAGGCTGAAGGGAGCTGGACTTGTCCAGTCTGCAGAAGGGAAGGCCGAGGTGGACATCATTGTAGCCTGCCTGTATTTACAAGGAGGTTATGGAGAATACAGAGCTGGGCTCTCCCACGTGATGTGTGTTGAGAGGGAAAAAAAAGCAACAAGCGTAAGATGATAGAGAAGAGCTTCAGCCTGGAAACCTTTTTTCTCCATGAACTCAGTCCAGCATTGAAACAGGTGACCCAGAGAGGCTGTACAGCCTCTGTCGCTGGTGGGTTTCAAACTATGACAAGATCAAACCTTGAACAACCTGGTCTGACCCTGTTTCTGACAGGTTCGACTGCAGACCTCCTGAGGTCCCTTCCAACTTGAGTTGTCTTATCATTTTATGACCTCAGGCCCCGTTCCTAATGTTTATGTGGCATGAGTCATCCTGTGCTTTATGTGGCCACCTAATGCAAGGCATGTGAACTTCTTGCTGTTGACTGCAACTGAAGCCTGGGACGCACTGCCTCAGCCCTCTGTGTGTTATGCTTGAAACTCATTGCAGTCAGCTTTAACCACCTAAATGTCCCTTGTCTGTATACACACTGAGATGTAGGGAGAAGACCTGAGCTTTCCTGGGGTGTGGTTTCTCCACCTCTGCAGTCTGTTTCTCTACGTCTTCAATTTCTTTCCTACTTGAGGTTTGGACATGTATGTTTTGGAAAGTAGGGGAATGAATCCCACACAGGACTGCTCAATACATGCTTTGTACTCATCGTGAGGGTCCGCTGCCGAGCCTCCACCTGAAGCTCCCAAGGGGCTCTAGGCTCCCATAGATCCTCTGTGATACCTGCCAGTCCCAGGCAAACACCTCAGGTACAGTGCAGCCTCCAAAAGAAGCACTGAATGTTCATAGTCAGGCAACTGGTCTACCTGGAAAGGTGAATGACTTTTTTTCAACATTTTTTTAAAAATAGAAGCACATTTTCAACAGTTGAAACAATTGAGTACTTTTAATAAAATGGCAATGTTTTCCCACCATGCCAGAACGGGAATTTCCAGGAGGTGCACTAATCAAGAGAAGAAGTATTGATCTTTCCGTCTACTTGCATTGCCCCTACTCTGTCACTACACTGTGTTTTTAATCTCCATCACCTTTCAGGTGTTCCCACCTCTCCTGATTAAATGACCATGTCTAAGGGCATCTTTTCAAGAGACTATCTGGACATACGCCTTTCCCATTGATCTCCGGATTCTCCCTACGCGCACCTTGCTCTTTGATAATTCAGATACCTCCAAACTGTCTTGTTGCTGCTTTGAGTTTCAGGGAGTTAGAAACTTGCCCCATCTCTGAGAAGTCTAATTAACTCTTAAGTCAACTCCTTAATTATGTTTATATCCATCCTTTCCTAGCTCTCTGTCTAAAACAGTTCCCTTGTGGAAGATGGACTTTGTTAGATGTAGCTTGAACTTGGCATGTGGGAGAGTGTTTTAAAGCTTATCAAATTGCATCATGTGTAACTATTGGTTTTTTTTGGCAATAAGGAGAAGTTCTCCTGTGCCTGTGGGTAGCCAGTTCCCTAAGGAAAGCAGGTGGGAATCGGTGCCAAAGAGCTGTAACATCCACCTGCAGACTTCAGTGAAGTCTGATGTGAGGAAAACTGAGGCAAGGCCCGCGGGGCTGATCAGAGAAAAGGTGGGGCTGGGGAGGTGAGGAGTAAGAGTAAGGATGTCCATAGACTGCCTGACCTCAAGGGACTGCTTTTCCTCCCTGCCCCTATCTGCTTAG
Organism: Vanellus vanellus; assembly: GCF_965231255.1. Taxonomy (NCBI): domain Eukaryota; kingdom Metazoa; phylum Chordata; class Aves; order Charadriiformes; family Charadriidae; genus Vanellus; species Vanellus vanellus. Next base: position 800,270 of record NC_138925.1, on the reverse strand, counting down.
GAGACCCTCTAGGTCAATATTAATTGGAGAATACTGCTATCTCTTCTGTAAACAAAAAAAAAAAGTAATAACAAATTACCTTTAAAAGTAAAAAGCCTTTTATGTTAAAAGATCATTGAACAATTTGCCTTTAACTGCCCTCCTGAAAGTTCTCCAATTAGCTGTAGAAGTCTTGAAGACTTGGAGAAAATTATGGGAAGAGACAAGGCACATGAGGGATTTCTGCCTTGTAATGAGCCCCATGGTGTATTTGGTGCTGAGTCCGTGGACATACAATGCTGAGAAGACATTGCACAAACAGCTCAAGGAGTTAAAGTTAGAAGTAAATGTTTCTTGGAGTATTAATGGGCCCCACTGAGGGCCATTACCAACACAGCCTCCCCATGGACTCGTTAGAGCAGAAAATTGGAGGCAGTGATGACAGACAGGCAAAGGCAAAGCGCCAGTGGCTTTGATGCTGAGTAAAGCTTTGGTGTGTTTTATGAAGCCAAATGCCAACCCCTGATCCATGCCACTCAGAATAGAGATCATGTCCATCCCACATGGCTCAGGGCTCTTCATGGGATGTTGAGGGGGGTTGATGCCAAGTGCAGGAAAACACTACGATCACCTCCTGGCCTCCCCAGGGGGCCGGCAAGGAGGCAACATGGCCTCAGTGCCGTGAGGACAATGTATCTCCTTGTAGGCCTTGGTGGCAGAGACATCAGCTATAGCCAAGGGGATAAAGACCTCAATTCTGTCAGGGTCTTTCAGCCTTGCCAGCACCCTTGGCCATCTCTACTACAGGCTGTCCTACACCGTCCTATGCCCACACCTCTTTCCCTTCAGGCTGTAGGCATCCAAAACACTTCCCTACCTTGTTCTCACCCTGGCATCACAGAATCACAGAATCACAGAATGGTCAGGGTTGGAAAGGACCTCTGGAGATCTAGTCCAACCCTCCTGCCAGAGTAGGATGGTGTCCAGGTGGGTTTTGAATGGCTCCAGAGTGGGAGACTCCCCCACCTCTCTGGGTAGCCTGTGCCAGTGCTCTGCCACCCTCAAAGTAAAGAAGTTCCTCCTCATGTTTAGGTGGAACTTCCTATGTTCAAGAAGGAATTTCCTATGTTCAAGAGTTGGAACTTCCTGTGTTCAAGATGGCATTTCCCTACCTTTACCGATACTTCTCCATCCCCACTGGCTGTTCCTTCAAATGCAAAATCGTAGGCTAATTCAGATTCCCTCTGAATGACTTGTTACACCAAAGCACCACCCTCCTCCAAGTGACATTTCTTCCTCCTCACATCTATCTGGACACCCAACATTGCAGTTTCTTGTGCAGTTTTCCTTAATCATGCTTTTTCCCACTCCCCAAAATCATGCAATCATCTCTCAAAGTAACCAGGAAGTTTTCTCAAACTACTACTATACTTCCCTGAGCTTCCACTTCACTAGGCCAATGGAGCCCCCACCTCTCAGCCTTTCCACACATGTCCCCTTGGCAGACCTTCTATGGGCACGCTCCAGTTCTTCCCCACTCCTACAGAACAGGGAGCCCCACATGAGGACACACTATTCCAGATGTGACCACACCAGTGCTGAGTCAGGGGGGGAGGGGGCAATAAACCCCCTTGCCTGGGTGGCAACATTCCTCACAGTGCAGCCCAATATGCACATGGCCATATTCATGTTTAGCAGCACTACCCACCATGGCATCCCTCGTAATGCCCAGGCCTTTCTCCTCAAGGCTGCTCCTCATCCAGGTCCGTTCTGAGCCTGCCTTGATGTACAGCATTGTTTTGCCACCTAATGCAGAAAATTAAAAGATCAAAAGTTCAGAAGGAGAAGATCCCTTCTCCTTGGAAAAGCTCTTGTGGTTTCTGTTGGCCAAATCCCTGAGTTTCTCAAGGTCCACTTGGACTGAAGCTCCATTGTGCCAGCTGTTAGTGTGAGCATGCAGATGAGTCACCTGACTTGTGGTGTCTCTAACAAGATCATGAGGAACTTAAAGAACACTAGAGATAATAAATTAAAAGAGGAGATAATAGTTAAATGAAATTGCAAGACAAGGTAGGTATTACAATAGCCACCCTCCCAGAAACAGCAAATGACGGGACAAAACAAGCAAAACCAGGCCCAATGAAGAAAGGATGAACTGAGGTGGGCTGTTTGTATGGAAGGGCATAAGGATGATCAAAGGGACGAATTTGTGAGGGGCAAAAGAGGGATAAAGAAAATAGAAGGTGAAGCCAAGGATAAAGTCATGGCTGACTCTCCTGGTTTCCTCCTGGAAGGTGTGGGAAGGCCATTCTATGGTCTCCCCAAAGCCACCTTTTCTTCTGACAGAACGAATCCAGCTGTCTCAGCCTCCCATAGTGAGAAAGTTGACCTTACAAATGCATGTCTGAGATGTTTAAGGCTCTTCCTATCCTGTTGGCTTCTCTTGGATCCGCAAAGGACTTCAAAGTTGTGAAAATATCATTCCCCTCCTGCCATGGCTTTCTGCATGTGTCACTCTCACTTGTCATCATGATGTCATACACAGGTGTTGCAGGCTGTTAGGAGGGCCCACTTTAATCAAGTAGTCATTCGCAGGTAAACTTTGAATTTTAAATGTTTCAGGCTCATGAGACCACATCACACCACTAGGAGAAGCTGTTGCTGGGAGTGTCATGCTTGGTGCTAACCCACATGCAGAAGAGGAATTCATGACTCCAAGAATCAAAGTAGCTATTGTCAGTAGTGAGAGAACACCAAAACATTTGGGTCAGAAGGGACCTTGGAGGTCCAAGGCCAATATTCCACTCACATCAGAATAAGCACTGAATTCCCACCAAGATCCTTACTTTGCCCAACACTGTCCTAAAGATGTTTTGAAAAGGGGGTTTTGTCTAAGATCATCAGGGGACTCCTGGGTACCCTTTGAGGAAGCTGTGGGTGCCAGATAAGGAGAGCCAAAGGATTCCTTGACTCCCAGCAAGCTGCTAACAACGTCTGGTAGCTTCTAAAAAACTCCTTCTGCTGTCCTTGATCAAAAGGTACATTGCTGAGACATTGCCAAAGCTCTTCCAGCACTTGGACTGTTACTCCCTGCTGCTCTTCCAAGTAGGCACCAATGACACAGTCAAACTTGGAACTACAGGCCGATCAGCCTCATCTTGATCCATGGGAACACAATGGAGCAGCTAATCCTGGAAGCCATTTCCAGGCACATAAAAACCAAGAAAATCATCAGGTGCATTGGGCATGAGTTCATTAAGGGGAAGCCATGCTTGACTGACCTGATAACCTTCTCTAATTAAATGATTGCCTTTGTAGACAAAAGAGCAGTGGTTATTGTCTGCCTTGATTTCTGTGAGGCTTTTCACATTGTCCGCCATAAGATGCTCACAAAGAAGCTGTTGAAGTGTGGGCTGGATGAGCATACGGTATTAAAAACTGGATGAATGGCTGGGCCCAGAGGGAGGTGATCAGGGACAAAAAAAGTTAGTTGGATGCCAGTAACTCACGGCGTACTCCAGAGGGCAAGAGGCAATGGGCACAAACTGAGTTACAGGAGGTTCCCCCTGAATATCAGGAAACACTTTCTCCCTGTGAGGGTAACTAAACACTGCAACCAGTTGCCCAGGGAGGTTGTGGAGTCTCCACCCTTGGAATTATTCAAAAGTCATCGGAACATGGTCCTAGATAAGTGGATCTAGGTGGCCCTGCTTGAGCCAGGGAGGTTGGAACTGATGGTCTCCAGACATCCCTTCCAAGTTCAACCATTCTGCAACTTTGTGTTTCTTGTAGTCCCACACTCCTAGGACATCAAGATTGTCCTCGACCTGCAGGCATGTCACCACAGTCACTGCAATGACTCTGGGAACCCCAGAGGCACCATGGATGAGAGGTGTGTTGTACGCACCACCCCCCCCCCCCCCCCCCCCCCCAAGCTCTGCAAGCATGCCCTCTGCAGTCAGAGTGGCTCCCAGTGGTTGAGATGGGACTCATTGTTGCTTGCAGGATTGAGGGGCTGCTGAGTGTTTGTTTTCTGCACTGCAGCTCATGGTTCCTACCCTCCTGTGGCAGCATCTTCTCTCACAAGCACCACCAGGTACATTGCTCCCTGTATAAAGGGGAGCTGCTGAAGGTCTTCTCTCTTGAGTCTGTTTTGCCCATTACAGTAATGGGTAACTGTCTTGATCTTGACCCATGAGATTTTTTTGTCTTATTTTCTCCCCCTGTCCTGTTGAGAAGGGGAAGTGGGCAAGCAGCTTGGTTGGCATCTGGCAGCCAGCCATGATTAGTCCACCACAATTACTCAGCTCCACAATCAGAGCACATATCCTGCAAATAAAGACACTGTTTTTTGCCTGCCCTAGCCTCAGCAGCAGGCTGCAGGTACTCCCTGCACACCCAGACCTGGGCAGCTGCATCTTGCCTCTGCAGCTTTGTCTGAGTTTAGTTTTCTGCTGTGCCTGGGGTAGTTACTGCAGTCAGTTCTGGAGACCATGTCCTGCAATGTGTCACCATAAACACTGTTGAGTTCAGTGCTGTCTTCAGCAAAGTTTCCACCCCTTCCCACCTCTCATCCTTTTATGTGCCCTTCTGCACAAACTGCTACTTCTGCCAAGAGCTGTTCCCAGCAGAAGTAGGAGCTGAGTCTAGAAGAGCTGCCCAACTGCGAGTACCAAGAGCAAACCCCAGCCCAAGTGGTGTCCTGGGACTTCTGCATGGGTCCTGGCCAACAGTCTGCCCTGCTAGCTGTTGCATCCTTTATTGCAGCCTACTTGCAGCACTTCCCAAAGCCCTAGTTAAGTAGTAAGTGGAAGCAAAACACAGTTGCCTACTGCTTCTGTGTATGGCTCCCACTACCACTCCACTGGATCCTTTCCCACAAGACCATGAAACTGCCCAAGCAGCCCCTGGATGCTCTTCAATAAGCTCATAAATGACCCTGCTGCCTCATGTTCCTATCTCCAGCAGGATCCTCACATCCTCACAGTCCTTTTTTTTCAATCCCTGTCTCTTCTGATTCACTGTTTGCTTTTTGTCTTAGGTCTAAGTTACACTGGTGACTCAGAGGTCTCTGGATGAAGGGAAAACATGTGACTCAAAGTGGCCCAGCAACAGTCAAGGGGAGTGGTGGCCATGCTGCACACTACCCAATATGTGCTGCCATCCTCTTCTGTTACTGATAGAGAAAGAAGTGTCTGTAGATAAGTGTCCATTGGTGCTTGTGTTAACTTATGCTTGACATGCTTAGCTCAGTGGATGACCCTCCTTTCCTGGACATTCCTCGCTGAATGAAGTGGTAAATCCTGACCCTCAACTACAGTAAGAAAAGCCCAACTGTATTAACAGCAAAGTAGTCCACTCCCCTCCTTGTGCCCTTGTCCCCTCCCCTTGTACAATACACTGAATGCATTTCCTTGGGGTGTTTTCATCACGATGACGGAAGGGCAGGAATGGCTTCTGCAAAAGCCAAACAGGAACTAGCAAAACTGTGCTTATTTGCAATAAGGTTTTATTTTTGATTACAGCACTAAAAAGGAGAAATGCACAGAATTTTTAGATGGAAAAAAGCATAACCTTAGAGACACATCCAGACACACATGCATACCACCCCACTGTCCTGGCCAGTTGGCTGGTAGGACAGTGGGGCACTTGAAGAGCAGGGCACCTGGAGAAGGCATGTGGGGAGAGGGACAGCTGGTCCTTTTGACCAGCAAACAGGGAGAGACAGGGTGTTGAAGGAGGCAGGCAGGGTACGTGAAGGATGTGCCAGGGCTCTTGAAGAAGGGCTCCTCACGTCCTTACACCTCCCAATACCCGCAGTGATTTAATAAGAGCAGCCCCTATAGTGTCAGTTCCACTGCTTTCTGAAATTCAAGGTTGTTGTCTTTTTATAGGAAGTTTTAGTCTGTAGGAAGTTCTCAGCCAGTGGCCTCTGCCATCTGCACCACGCATTGTACAGTGCTGGAGGGGTTTTTTTTGCAGGCCATGGTTGGTCTTTTCCAGTCTCAGTTTTAGGATTGTTTTTTTTTTTTCCTTTTTGAGGAACTTGTTTCTTGGTTATGCTCAAAACAATCTTCTTCCAGCTCTCAAGATTAGACTTTCTCAGTAAGCAGTACCTGAACACCAGTGAGCTGTTTATAGTACTGGGATGACACTTACACTTCGCATCATAACAAGAAACACCTGGTCCCCAGCTCTGGTTGACACAAGTTTCCATAAGAAGTTGATAAGCCTTACAGGCTAGGACCAAGACCTTGCATCCAGAAAATTTATCATAAGCAACAGTTGGCCTAAGACCTGTAACATAGTACTGGCAATACTGTTTTTTTCTGTGCCATCGATCAACACTTCTAGAAGGTAATTGCACATCTACTGGTGTGGACGCAGTGGGAATGATCAGGGAGGAGGGCACAGGAGCAGGAAATGAACTGTCTAGGCAGTGCAAACCCTAGCAGTGAAGGCTCTCCTCAGGGTGTCCCTGACTTCATGGTTTCTCAGGCTGTAGATCAAGGGATTAGCAAAAGGAGTGATGACAGTATAAAAGAGAGAGAACACTTTGTTCAGGGGCCTCAGTGTTTCAGTATCTGGGAGTACATACACAAAGATGATGGTTCCGTAGTAGAGGGTGACCACAATGAGGTGGGAGGAGCAGGTGGAGAAGGCTTTGTGACGACCAGTGGAGGATGGGATTCTCAGAATGGCCGTGATGATGCACATGTAGGAGGTGAGCGTGAGGAGGAAGGGAGGCAGAGTAAACAAAGCAGAAAGCAGCAACGTCACCAGAGCCATTAGGCTGGTGTCAGAGCAGGACAGTTTTAACAGTGGGGCGAAATCACAGAAGAAATGGTCGACGTCAGTGGGACCGCATAAGGCCATGCCTGACATCCAGTAGGTATTGGCAACGGTGGACAGGAACCCACTGATCCATGACATAGCTGCCAGGTGCAGGCAGGACCTAACCCTCATCAAGGTTGCATAGTGCAGTGGTCTGCAGATGGCCATGTAGCGGTCCAGTGACATCACAGCCAGGAGACAACACTCTGCTGCTGTCAGAGAACCAAAGCAATAATATTGTAGGATGCAGCAGCAGAGGGAGATGGCCCTGTTCCCTGTCAGGAAGCTGGCCAGCAGCCTGGGCAGGATGGTGGAACTGTTGCAGACCTCCAGGCAGGACAAGTTCCCCAGGAAGAAGTACATGGGGGTATGAAAGTGCCAGTCAGCCACCACTAGCACAATGATGGAGATGTTTGCAGCCATGGTCATGATATAGATCATCAAGAAAAGCAGGAAGAGAGGAACCTGGAGCCCAGAGCCATGGCTGAATCCCAGGAGGGTGACTTCTGTGATGGATGACTGATTCCACTCAACTGTGTTTTCCATCAAAAATTCTCCGGGAAAGAAAAACACAACCTGGGGGAAGGTAGAAAGATGGTTAACATGAGTAAACCAGCAACAGGCTCTGCCTGGCCCTGCTTGAGCCGAGGGTTGGACAAGACGACCTCCAGAGGTGCCGTCCAAACTCAGCCATACTGCAATTTTACAAAATAACACACCCCCCCCCGAGTTGTGTCTTTCTGCACTGAAATCTCTTGATGTCTAATATTTTTTCTTTTCACTTTGTTCAGAAGACCATCCAGTATTGTAATGTGTCAAACATCATAGCACAATCTGAATTAATTACTGCTTCAGTTGACGTAGAAAGCCTCTACCTAATGGAAGCTCTAAAAGATACCCTTATTATTCCTACTTCTGCTACTGGTGCTGTGTGTGAAAGACACAGTCCTATAGAAGGACAATTGCTTTCTCCAGTTTCACTTAAATTGCTTTTTAGTAGGGCCTGTTGCAATAGGACAAGGGGTAATGGTTTTAAACAAAAAGATGGAAGATTTAGACTAGATATAAGGAAGAAATTCTTGATGATGAAAGTGGTGAAACGCTGGAACAGGTTGCCCAGAGGTGGTAGATGCACCATCCCTGGAAACACTCAAAGTCATGTTGGACAGGGCAACCTGATCTAGTTGAAGATGTCCCTGCTCATTGCAGGGGAGGGTGGACTATATGACCTTAAAAGGCTCCTTCCAACCCAAACTGTTCTATGATTCTAAGTGATGCTGTGCCTCAACGGACTGTTGAGGTGTGCTAGAAACAGCACACATGCATGCAGATAAAACCACATGCATGCACCTATTCACACACAGAGCATGTCTCTGCTCACACACACAGGAGTGCATGAATTCACACACAAAAGACACGTCAACACAGGCAAACATATATAAGCATGCACAGAAGTACACCAAACTTCATAATCCTAGGGAGGCAAACAGAAACAGATGCACAAGCAGGTGCACACACAGATGCACACACATGGAAGTTACAACTTTGATGGATAAGGGATGAGCAACTGACATCATCTACCTGGACTTGTGCAAAGCCTTTGAAACTGTCCCACACGACATCCTTGTCTGTAAATTGGAGATACATGTATTTAATGGATGGACCACTTGATTGATAAGGAATGGGCTGGATGGTCGCACTCAAGTGTTGTGGTCAATGGCTCAATGTCCAAGTGGCAACCAGTGATGAGTGGCATTCCTCAGGGGTCGGTATTGGGACATTGAGACACTGGCCCAGGTTGCCCAGAGAAGCTGTGGAAGCCTCATCCCTGGAAGTGTTCAAGGCCAGGTTGGACAGGGCTTTGCATAACCTGGTCTAGTGGAAGGTGTCCCTGCCCGTGGCAGAGGTATTGGTACTAGATGATCTTTAATGTCCTGTCCAACCCAAACCATTCTATCATTCTATGATACTTGCACACATACATACCCTCAGTCTGAGTGCCAGTGTTCCCTGTGCCAGCAGTCCAGCAATTTATATACCTGTGCTCTGCCTCTTTTTTGCTGCTTTGCGTCCATTGTGCATTGGGCTGTAGTGCTCCAACACACTCACACAGCCTTTGTACTATACCAGCCGCAATCACATCAATACCAACTGCATTGCAATCATCTGAATCTTTGCTAGTCCCTTTTTATAAGACCCTTTCTATAGCATGAGGTGTATTACCAGGATTCATGACGTTCATGGTAGTAATTTTTTGTTCCCCAGAAAGCTCTTTTACTCTGGTTTTCTTTTGCAAAATATGCTAACTTAGTGTCAGATCAGGGCATGAACCAGAACTGTCCCAGAAAATGACCAAGTGGGATTTCACACTATTGTATCAGATTTCATGACATAAATGTGCAGATATATTTTATGCAGAAAGTTTCAGTGACATACATAAATATTATGTATCTTTTTTGTAATGGGCACAAGTTAGAACACAGGAAGTTCAGTTCAAATACACGGAAACACTTCTTTACAGTGAGGGTGACAGAGCACTGGCACAGGCTGCCCAAGGAGGTTGTAGAGTCCCCTTCTCTGGAGATTTTCAAGACCCGCCTGGATGCAGTCGTGAGTAATGTGCTCTGGGCAATCCTGCTGTGGCAGGGGAGTTGGACTAGATGATCTCTAGAGGTCCTTTCCAACTCTGAAAATCCCGTGATTCCATGATTCTAGTTATACTTGGCTCATTCTATAATAATGCCCATTTATATCAATATAACATAAAATATGAACTTAAATTTGGAAATGTTTAATAGAGAAAAAAATCCTTTTCTCTGTCTTTCTTCGACAGGAGAGGGATAGAGACTTCTGCCTGTGTCTCTGGATATCCAGGGAGGTCCACAAATGTCCTGTGTAACTCAGAGGTATTGCCTACACTGTGGCGGTAGAAAAAAAAATCTAAACATGCTAGTTGTTGGGTGGTTTGTTTTATTTTGTTTGATTTTTTGTTTTCCTAGAAATGTGTAAGCTTTTGTGAGATTTTCAAGCTGTAATATGGATAAATGGTACCCACCTCACAGCTCGAAATTCTTTCAAAGGGTTGATATGAACAAAAACTTACTCTGGCTGAGCAAGAATTCAATTGTCACATATTCTCACACTCATGTACCAACACAGACAATTTCACAAGCTGATGACAGCACAACTGAAAACCTTCATTCTTCCCTCTTCACATTATCCTTATTAATTAATGTTAACAGCACCACAATGTTACCTACCCCGATGATTTCTGTGCAGCTTCTGATGGCTTGTCACCACAGGAAAAAGTTGTGCAAGAAATTTGGATTTGTAGTTGTTCTACCTGCCAGCCTGTCTGTCCACTGTTCTGGTCCCTCACCAGAGGTGACTGTCTCTCTCATGCTGTGACAGATGCACAAACACCACACCTCTCTTGAGACATATACTGAAACTGCTGCTTTCGGAAAAGAAGCTTTATGTAATATCTCACCAAGAGCCAACATCAAGGCTAAAGATGACGTCGCTTATTAAGCTTTTTGAAGGAGGGGTAGTTGGGAGATTTCTGTCCCCAAAGCCCTCACAACCAGGATGCAGAGGCTCAAAGGTATGATACGTCAACCGTTCCCTGCAGGTTTGAGTGGAATTGCTCAGAAAAGGTGTAGGAAATATCCCCAAAGCAGCAGGAAGGGCTGGACCTAACACAGGGCTGGAAAAAAAATGTAATCAGCTCCACAATTTCATCAAAGGGAAATGCCAGACACTTGAAGAAAAAGGGCTCAAAATACACAGGACAAGGCATTGTTTGGGTTTGGCTGATTAGGTCTCAATGTGGTGGCTGAGCATTTTGTTCTCTGGTAGAGGAGGAGGCTTCAACCTCAGGCTCTTGCAGTTCCTCTATGGACTGACTATACGACATTGCAAATTGGACTAGTTTCTCCAAATTTTAGTAACCAGTCTGAAAAGGTGAACGTGTAGTTCCCGATGTTTCTCCACCAGTGCCTACTGGTCTCCTTTGAACAGCTTGCAACTTCTGGTCTCTATATCTTGGGAGAGGTCCCTGAGACCAGCCTCACACTTGTCACAGGATGGCTGCTCATTGTCCTTGCAGAACTTCACCTTGACAGCCTCTACCTGTGATTGTCTGGAAAGATGCAGAGGGTAGGCATCAGCCCAGGCTGAGCTGCATCCACCATTCTCATGCTAGGCAAAAATCAAGCCAGGTTGACATGGAAATTTGGATCTCCAGTTTGTGGGGTAATCAGCTGGGAGGTGACAGATGGGGAGGGCATCAAAAGATGGGCTTCACAAGACACAGGGACAAGGAGAGGGGAAGCGTGGAAGGCACAGGCACAGACACATCTGGGCTGCAGCAAGAGAGGAGGCAGGGCTGACCTTCATCCCCTTTGCAGCACAGCTTTTGAACTTAGGGAGAAGAGGTAGTGCAGTAGGGACAACTGACAGTCTGCAGTGTGTGAGCAGGCATTGGGACCGAGTCTCCTCTGAAGAGGGCACAGCAGTTACAACAGTAACAGGACAGCGCTGTAAAGGAATTCCTCTTCTTGATGGTGATGAACTAATGCACTTTCATTCCCTTCCTCACAGTCATTCTTACCTGCCAAAATAGCCATAATTTCTCAGTAGTTTGCCTCTGGCATAAGGTTTTTAGAACGGTGCTTTTTCCTCTATCTGGTAACTCTGTTATCATTTAAAGATTACACTTCTTTGAAAATACCACCCTTAAACCATCCCTGCTCAATAACTATACGGTAGGCTATTCTTTTTGGAGGGTATTTGGAAAATAAAAGAGAACTTGAGGAGTCGGAAAAAAGGGGATGGTAATGTGGGTTGTTTAAATGATGGGGGAAAGAAGAACCAGCGGAGTCTGAAAGTGAAGGCATACGAGTGGAGACCTCAATGTGATGTGCTTTGTATTCATGCAGTGTGTGCATCTACATGATAGAGAATGGACAGACCTTGCCTCGCTGCAGCAGTGGGTTTCGGTTGCTGGCCCAGAGGCACTGAATCTGTTTGAGGTGACCTGAGTGGTTCCTATAACCAACCAGCCTCAATGCGGAGAGGTCCCTGTATAGAACCTGTGCTGTCCATGTCAGCTGGGTGCTGCTGTGCTGGAAAGCCCAGGCATCTCATGTAGCAATACAGGCCTGTATTTGGACATTACGTTGAGATCCAACTGCACTGAATTAGGTTAGGTAATGAATGGATGTACGTGAGAAAACTGCCATTATACTCAAAGGACATGTAGGAAACGGATAATGACGAAGAGAGACTTAGATCTTCCTAGGGCATATGACTCCATTTGGTCAGATAAATATCTCTATAGGCTGCCATGAACATATAGAGTAGGGAAATGTTCAGTCATCCTAAATGTGGACATCTGCTGTTGGCCAAAGGAATGTACCATCAGGCTCCAAGGTGCTGCCCCGTCTCTCAGAGTTGCTCTGTTAGACCTTGCAGTTGCAGTTGCTTGGACTACCTTTGGCACCTCAAATGTCACCAGGTGTTTCTGTTTAAGGAGCTCACTTCTGGCCTTCATCTCCATTAATTAACAGGGTAGATGAGACAAGGAGTTCACATGCAGGTGCCTCTTTTGTGCAGAGCTGAATTGAGGAGAGAGGAATCCCACCTCCTGTGGGTTTGTGACAACCATGAGAGGAAGCTGAATCCACTTCTAGGCCCAGGACTACAAATCTAGAGTGAAATTCTTTGATTGACTCAGCTGAATCACTTCCTCAGCAGGGTTAAAAGAGGTCCCTGCCTGTCACTGTCTGGCTGCCCTCTCTATGAATGGGACAAGAAAAGCTGATTCTCATGCCCAGACATTTTACTGACAAATTACACTGCTAGAAAGAAGTGTCTCTCCCCAGCTGAGGGAAGGAACACCAGTGATTACTTCAGTGGGCTTCACAACAGGTTCCCCTGGAGCCCCAGGGACACCTAGAAGGAGGCCAGAGGGGGCAGAGAAAAAGATCCGTTGGGCTGAGCTCCTGGGATGGAGTGAGCTCCTAGCAAGCAGGCATTGCTTGTGAGAGACAGCTCTGCCCAGCAGCAGCTCCTCTGCAAAGTGCAGAAGGGCTTAGGACACGGCTTGCAGGCTGTGAGGGGAGATAAGCAAGGAAGAGAGAGGTTAAAGGCAGTGTAGATTGAGAAGACAACTAAGAGCTCAATGGTGGAGCCCTCTTCACAGCCCTTTATATGGTAAGTCTTGGGCAAGAGCGATGCAGCTGGAGTTGCTAGAGTGGTCTTCCAAAGCTGGCACATCCAATGGCTAATAGGATCTTGCAGGATGGCTCTCCCAGCTTGTCCAAAGTTGAGAAGAAAATGCTTTAGTGGCAGATATTTTTGAAGAGACTTTTCAAAATGAAGGTCAATGCAGAGGTTACCTGAAGGGAAAGCATTCTGGAGTCTGTGCTTTCAGTTTCCTACTCTGAAAGGAAGGCAGGTTGCGTGGTAATGGAGATGTCAGGAGACTGTAAATCCTAAAGCCGAGAGATCAGTAGGTCAGTGATGGACCTCATAAAGTCCCTTCACCAACTTCAGCCTTGAGACAGCACCAATATCATATTTGTAGTATCATCATGTGGTATCATAATCTGAGCTTCTTCAGGACTTCCAAACACAAAGATGCCCTTGGACAGTGTCCTTCCTGGGGAGCTGTCTGCAGAGCAGAGCTGGGCACACAGAGGGTGGGATGGCATCTGTGTGCACTGACAGGGAGGAGATGTGGGACAGAGAAACAGCTCCGGGCAGGGACAGCTCCAGGCAGCAGAGACATGGACAGGGAGTGAGAGGGAACTGCTTCCTTTAGAAATGCCATGGGAGGAGGGATTCAGACACCTATTTATCAGCCCTCAAGGCCAGGAGATGCAAAGCATAAGACACCTCCTCAGCAGCCAGATCTCCAGCAGAATAGACTCTGGAATGCCCATCTGTCCCTCCCTCGCCTTGCCTCCCTTTGCAGTAAATTGTGATATTTCTCCTTGTATCTCCACCTGCCTGTGCTGGTGGTGTTCTTTGAGGCTCTCTGGGAATGGGTGTTTCAGCTGCAGCTCCAACAGTCACACTCACCCTGTGGGTCCTCCTGTGCAGATGTGTGCATGGGGGGAAGGTGCCCTAATCTTCTTCTTACCCATGGGACTCTGGGCAATACAGTCCATGGGGTGGGAAAAAGCTGACTCTCCCTCCAGGACATTCCATCTTTAGGACTTCCAAAATGAAACAGCTCTCCATTAGAGTTCTCGTGATATTGGGGCCCAGTGGAGAAGCCATGGAGGCACTAAAGACACATAAATGGTGCTGTGTGGCTGCATGTAGCAAACTGCAATGAGCCCTCAGTGTCCTTGGCTGGAAGGGGAGCATGGAGACAGGGTGAGGGGTTTGGAGACCTGCACTTTGAAACAGGGTTCCTCTGCTCCAAGAAGTGTCCGGTTTCTTCTTAGGCAATCACTTGAGTGCAGTCATCCTCCAGATCAAAGAGGTGCCCGCACAGGGCAGCTGAGGACAGAACTAACGGACAGACTGGTTCTCGTCACTCTGCGCTAAGGGACAGGCCCTTTGTCTATCAGGACCCACAAGGTTTCGCTCTGAGTATAGCAGAAGTGCCAAGGATTTCTGACTTAAAAAGCACTCCTCAGATATGATGGGGCAACTAGAAAAAAATGAATGAAACAAAAACCCCACAGCTCTGCTCTGCAGTTTGGTGAATTTGGAGCAACAATGCTGAAAATCTCTTTGATATCACGAGTGGATTTAATCCAAGATCATCCCATTTTCCTATTTACCTACTGCTTTAGGGCAGGACTGACTCCTCCAGAGCCCACAGCAGAGTCCCCTGCTCCCTTTGGCAACCTCAGCCAGCACCAGAAAGAGATCACAAAAGGGAACTGCCAAAGGTCTTTCTGAAAAAGGAAAGGAAGTCTGGGGGATATCTGAGAAATTGTCCTGGTTCTGGCAGGGATGGGGTTAATTTTCCCAAGGATCTGGCACAGGATACAGGTATTCCATACCATGTGGCCATGCCCAGTCTATAGCAGGAGCTGGCCTGGGGAGGGGGCAGGAAGTCACCGCTTGGGAGCGGGCTGGGCGGTGGTACATTGACCGTGTCTGTACATTCCTCTATCAGTGTTATTGTTGCTGTTTTCCTCATTCCTTTGCTATTCCGTTAAACTGCTTTATCTCAGCCCATGAGTTTTGCCTTTTTCTTCTGATTCTTTCCCCCATTCCACAGCTGAGGGGGGGTGGGGTGGGGGAAGGGGTGTGAGAAAGCAGCTGCGTGGTTCTTTGTTGCCAGCTGGACCTAAACCACAACAGCAAAGAAATATGTTTTTCTCACAGAAGTGTCTTGTAACTTGTCAGTTTTCTTTTCCTCCATGGACAAGTTCCCCATGCCCAGAGGCAACAGATGTCCCACAGCAGCTCCATCACTGAGGTCCTTCTCCTGGCATTTGCAGATACAAGGGAGCTGCAGCTCTTGCCCTTCTGGCTCTTCTTGGCCATCTACAGGGCTGCCCTCCTAGGCAATGGCCTCATCATCACAACCATAGCATGTGACCACCACCTCCACACCCCCATGTACTTCTTCCTCCCCATCCTCTCCCTCCTTGACCTTGGCTTCATCTCTACCACTCTTCCCAAATCCATGGCCAATTCCCTCTGGGACACCAGGACCATTTCCTGCTATGGATATGCTTCTCATTTTTTTTTCTTTTTCTTTTTGATCTCAGCAGAATTGTTATTTCCTCACCATCATGGCCTATGACCACTATGTTGCCATCTGCAAACCCCTGCACTACAGGATGCTCTTTGGCAGCAGAGTTTGTGCCAACATGGCAGCAGCTGCCTGGGGCAGTGATTTCCTCACTGCTTTGCTACACACTGCCAATACATTTTCACTACCACTCTGCCAAGGCAATGCCAGCAACCAGTTCTTCTGTGAAACCCCTCAGATCCACAAGCTCTCCTGCTCCAACTCCCCATTCAGGAAAGCTGGGCTTGTTATGGTTGGTGTCTGTTTAGCATTTGGGTGTTTTGTGTCGCTGTTGGGACGGCCAGACTTCCCTCGCATGTCCCCAGTGGCTCACCTACTACAGGTGTCTTCTTAAATATGATCTGGATCTGTCAACAGCTCTGCCTGCTATCTTCAGCTTCACTGGGCTCCGATATGCAGGATCGAAATCGAAATCCAAATCCACTTTATTAAGCAAACGTGCTCTTTATATACTTTTCTACCAAGGCCAGTAATTTTCTGCTTTACTTGTTTACACCATTGCATACTCTAAAAGATCACGTTCCCACCAAAAAGGGAATCTCTCTTCCCTGTGAGCAGCACCTCTTCATCTAGGGAGTAGCTTCACACAACTTCATCGTCTGTCAGAACAGTGCTGCAGCTGCTTATTCCTCCCTATTAGTTCTACCACACTTAACCCTTCTTTTGCCTCAGTCCCCACAGTTTTGTTTTCATTCTTTTCTCTTATGTGCAACTCCTTATGGTTGTGCTGAGGACACCCTCCAAAGCAGGAACATCATAAAGCCTTTTCCATGTGCCTCCCTCGCTTGGCTGTAAGCTCCCTCTTTGTTAGCACTGGCATGTTTGCCTGCCTGAAGCCACTCTCTGTCTCCTCCCCATCCCTGGATCTGGTGATGGCTGTTCTGTACTCAGAGGTGCCTCCAGCATTGAACTCCTTCACCTACAGCATGAGGAACAAGAAGCTCAAGAATGCCAATGGGAAAGTGATTTCCTGGATATTTCTCAACATTGATAAACTGCATGCCACTCTCCATAAATGACTGCCAGGGTATGCTACTGCAGGCATGTACTTTTTTTTGTTTATCATTGTTGTTAACATTTTATGTATTGTTATCTGTGGTGATTATATTCCTGCCTAAATGCTTGGACTCATTTCACTTCTACTTGAGCAATGTACCTGCTCTTTCCTACCTGGAGCCCATATAAAAGTCTAACACTGATTCAGAGATTAATCACTCATAGAGTCTCTGTAATAAAATGGGATCTCCACAGTGCAGTTCCTCAAGATTGTGCTACTCTTCCAAAGCTGCTTTCAACAACAGGCACCAAGAATTCCACCTCAAAAAAGGTCTGTTGGTTCATGGATTTGGGAGAGAAAACCTCATTGTCAAGTTCATAGCTGTTAGAAACCAATCTGTTAGAGACCCAGGGCTGTCCCACATGTGACAGGGCAGCGGACATCCTCCAGAAGAGGAATCTGGAGCTGACTGGATGGCCCAGGGGACCTTCAGGGACTACATGTGCCTGGGGTGGGCAGTGAATGGAGACCCACAAAGTGAGAGGTCACCCAAAAGGAAAGTGCTAAACCCAGGTGTCTACAAGGCAAAAAAGATGGATGCAGTCAACCATACAAAGGCCAACTCATGCAGGGAACAACATGTTTACAGCCACCCCACCAACAGCAGCACACACACAGCTATGAGCAACACAACTGCCCTCATACCATTCCCCCTCTCAAGCTGATCTGATCTTCGCATCTTCAGTCAGTCCTGGGTCTTTCCAGATCCAGGTGTCTTCCTCCTTGCCAGCTCCACCTGGAATTGGCCAGAAAAGCTTGTACATACATTCACCCTGAAACACAGACACAATAATGAGCACACACACACACACACAGAGCAGCAGCAGAGTTTAAGAAGACAGAACAGACCACTGGGATCAGGCACAGCATTTGGCCACACCAGCACTAACGAGGCACATGCCCACATGCAGCTGGCTCCTTGCATCCCCTTTCTCTCTCCATCCACAGGCTTTCTCCCAGTCTGCCCTTATCCCACCCTTTCTCTGCCCCAGTCTCCTCCCCAATTAATAACCTTCACCAATTGTACCCTCATTTAGGTCCCTAGGTCATCTAGGCCTTAAATGGCATCACTGATGGTTTCCCCAGTCACTGATGCCTTGCAAGACTTGCCTGCCCAGATGGTCCACAAAATGCCACTCCAGTTATTTTGCAGTTTGGCCACTTCTCAGGTGTCTACATGAGACCCACCCAGTACACACCCGTGCTGCCTGTACTCCTGATCCCTTCTCGTGCCGTTCTCTGGCAATTTCTCATGCCATGTCTCATAGCTCCCCATATCACGTACAGGTGGCTTCACCCCAGGGCAGGGCTTCACCAGGGGCCCAGTCATCTACCTGAAGCTTTCACATCTGGTGTTCACATGATGTCTGCCTGCTCCTGCCCAATGACATTGCTCAAATGAGGTGACCTCACAAGCAACAGTGCAACCATTGGCTTTACCTATCTCTACCCCTCCCCACTCTTTAAGCTGTCATCTGTGTTCCACTGGGGTTTCTGATCCACTTGATGCCTGCCTGCAGTCAGTCAGGTTACTGCAAGAGAAATGGCACCACAATCCACCTCTCAACCATGTCATCTTGACCTTTCTCTACCTCTTTGTCCTGGAAATCTTTGCAGGGTCACAGCAGCTAAACTGCTCCAGGCTGTGGTCAGAACCAGCACACACATACTCTGGCTGGAGTCTCTCCAGCTGGGCTTCTGCTCCCATTTCCTCTGCTGGGAGAGGATTTTCAGCTTTTCTCCACTTCTTCCTGAGCTTCTTTCTCCTTGGCTGGGCTGAAGGGTGGGGAGTCCAAGTGCCTCCAGTACTGAGTTCCTGCCAAGGAGGAGACATACTCAGCAAACAAGATGGAAAGCAGAAGTGCTCTTTCCCAGAGGACCTCTTGAAAGGAGCCTGCAGCAATACCCGAGAGTCAGGAGACTCATCACCACATGCCTGTCACCACAACTGATAGCTGCTTTTGTCCCCTGGTTCCTGTCGGCAACCTCTCCTTCTCACAGAGGAGCAGGCAAACCCCTACCCCGTGGCTGGCTGTCCGTCTGACTCCTACCCCCTGGAGACCTGCTACCCTGGTTGCCCCAAAGGAGAGGGTTGCTGCTGCCCTCAGTGGTGTCAATTGCTGCCAGTACCTGGGGTGGATGTGGGTCCTCCCCTGCAGCCCAGGCTTGCCACGTAGCCCATTCTGCCTGCATTTGCTGCTGCCACTGGTTTGGCCTCAGCTGGCAACAAAGAACCATGTGGCGGCTCACTCAACCTCCACAGCTGTGGGGAAAATTGGAAGAAAAAGGCAAAACTTGTGGCTTGAGATAAAAGCAGTTTAACAAAACGGCAAAGGGAAGAGAAAACGATAACAACAGTGATAAAGAAATATACAAATGTGATTACAGTACCACCGCTCACCGACCTGACCCGGACCACCCCAGCCCGCTAGGAGTGGTGACTTCCTGCTCCCTCCCCCGGCCAGTTCCCCCCTCGCCTGGGCACAGATCACACGGTATGGAATATCTGTGTCCCCTGCCGCATCCTTGGGGAAATTAACCCCATCCCTGCCAGAACCAGGACAACTGAGTACACAAGCCACAGGCACTCTGCTTGGTCCCTCTGTGCAGACAGCTCCCAGACGTCCTGGAGGGCACAGAAATGCAGAAGCAGCTAGGATTATTCTAAGCTCCTGGAGGAGTTTCCTGCCCCTTGCCTCTGCCAGTCTGTGACCCCAGCAGATATGGGGCCCTGAAGTTATGTCAGGCTCCTCAACTCATGGCAAACAGAATTGAGCAACCAAAAATGTCCAGTATCAATAACCTAGAAAGGACTTGTATACTCTCTATAGCCCCTGGCCAGAATAAAGTGTTTCATGACAACCCAGGGGGCTATAACATACACAAAGGGTGTGCAGCACTTGCTGCTGCCTTCTCTTCTGGGGTCATCGGGATAAGGTGGTGCTATAGGCTGTGCAGTGGCTCCAACACAAAAACCCCAACCTGGTTTCTAAATAAAAATTTCAGAAGTTTTTTGAGTTAAAACATTACCCAAAATAGAGTTCCTCTGAATAAGCCAAAAGAAATGTGGATACATAGACAGTAAGAATTAAATCTTTCTGGCAGTAGCATATAACACCACAATTATTTATTTGGTTGCTTACTGAAAACTTGCAGGAACCTTTCAGTGAAGTGGTTGACCATGCAGTAATTAAACCAATATTAAATGGTAATAAAGCTTCAGCAGTGACTTGTTTCATCATTTGGCCAATTTTCACAGCTTGATTTTTTACAGGGGCAGAGGGAACCATGGTGTTCTGTAACTAGTGATGGCATGTTTTATTTTACTATAAATTTTTAAAAGTTCCTGAACATTTTCTTTGTTACCCAGATTAAGATATGTACTGCAAAGACCATGAGAAAGAACAAAAAATAGGAGGAGGAAGAGTTGGAGGAGGAGGAGGATAAGAAATGAGAAAAATGAGAAGGCAGAGAAAGAAGAAAAGGAATAGCAGGAAGAGAAGCAGGAGGTAGAGAAGGAGGAAGAACCAAAGAAGGAGGAGGAACAAGAAGAAAAGGAGGAAGAAAAGGAGGAGGATGAGTTAGAGGAGGGGGAGGAAAAGGAGTAGAAGGACAAGTAGGAACAGTAGGAACAGGAGGAGGCACAAGAACAGGAGCAGGTGGAGTTGCAGGAAAAAGAGGATGAGGAGCAGGAAGAAGAGAGAGGAACAGCAGGTAGGGAAAAAACAGGAGGACGATGAGCAAGGGGAGGAAAAGGAGGAACATAAAGATCAAGTGGAACAGGAGTTGGAGGAGAAAGAGGAGAAAAAGCGGGATGAACAGCAAAAAGGAAGAGAAGGTTAGGCAGAGAAGGAGCAGGGAGAAGAGAGAAGAGCAACAGGAGTAAGAAGAAAAAATAGGAGTAGTAGGATGATGATGAATAGAAAGAACTGGAGGAGGAACAGGAACAACAAGAGGATGAGTAATAACAAGCAGAAGAACAAGAGGAGGATGAGGAGGAGGAAGACTGGGGGAGGAAGAACAAGAGGAGAAAGGTTAGGAGGAATAAGAGGAGGAGAAGGAAGAACAGGAAGAGAAGAAAATATAGCAAGGAGAAGAACAGGAGGATTAGTAGGAGGAACAAAAGGAGGAACTGTAGAGACAGGGAGAAACAGAAAGAGGAACAAGAGGAACATGAAGGTGAGGAGATGGGAAAAAGTAACAAGAGGAGGAGGAAATGGAGAAGCAAGACAAGGAAAAGGAAGAAGAGGAGAAAAAGGAGCTGGAGAGGAGGAATAATAGGAGGAGGAAGAACAGGAGAAACAGGAGGAGGAGGAGAAAAAACAGGAGGTGGAGAAGTTGAAGGAGGAGCAGGGAGACAAATAGGAGAAGAGTAAAAGGAGGAGGTAGAGAAGGAAAAATATGAGGACAAAAAGGAGGGAAAGGAGGAGGATGAAGAGAAGGAGGAACAAGAGGAAGATGACAAGGAGGAGGAGTAGTTAGAAAACGAGGAAGAACTGGAGGAGGAGGAGAAAAAAAGGAAGAATAGGAAGAGGAGGAGGAAGAACAGGAGGGGGATTAACAGAAGAAAGAGGAGGAGGAAGAAGAGCAAGAGGAAGAAGAAGAAAGAAGAGGAGACGGAGGGGGACAAGAAGGAGGAAGAAGAAAAACAGGAACAAAAGGAAAAGGTGGAGGAAGAAGAACAAGAGCAGGATGAACAGGAGGTAGAACAGGAGGAGTAGGAAGAACTAGAGGAAGAATAGAAAGAGACAACGTGATGAAAAAAAGCAGCAGTAGGAGGATAAAAGAAGAAAAGGGAGAAGAGGAATAAGAAGACAAAAGGAGGAGAGGAGGAGGAGGAATAAGTAGATGTTATAGTTTGAGAGACCCATAACAATTTATTGTCGTTTAGACAATCATTCTATCACCCGATGACCCCTCCCCATCTGGGAAAGGGAATCGGGAAAACCAAAGAAACCCAGGAGCTGAAGTATAAACAGATTTAATAGAATAAGATTAGATAATTAACAGCACTAAAGAACCAATATTGATCCCGATACCCATACCGAATATGCAAAGATTATACTCAGCCAATTCTATCAGTTGAAAGCTGTGCACTCCTAGCAGTGGACAGCAAATGTCAGACACTGCGAGCACTACGGCTTCAGGAGGAAGGGAAGGCCTCAGGAGTCCGGCACCAGGGCATGAAGGAAGAGAAGGAACAGGAGGAACAGGAAGAAAGATGAACAGGTTGAATGGGAGAAACAGGAGGAGGAAGACAAGGAGAAGGAACAGATGGAATGAGAAGGAACAGGAGGAACAGAAGGAACAGGAGGAGTAGGAGGAGATTTAAGACAAGGAGGAAGAAGAGGAAAAGTAGAATGAAGAACAGAAGGAACAGGAAGAAAGAGAAACAGAAAGCAGAAGCGGAGAAGAGAAGGATGAAAAGAAGGTGGAAGATAAAGAGGAGGAGGAACAAGAAAACAAGGGGAAGAGGAAGAGGACAGGGACCAGAATGAACATGAAGAATATGAGGCAGGAGGAAAACCAGAAGGAACAGGAAAAAAGAACAAGGAGGAGGAGAAGTTAGAACAGATGGAGCGGGAAGAACAAGAGGAGAAGGAGAAGAAGGAACAGAAGGAAGAAGAACAACATGAGGAGGAACAGGAAGAGGAGGAAGAACAGAAGGAACAGGAAGAACAGGAAGAGGAAAAAGAGGTACAGAAAAAGAAGGAGGAGGACAGTAAGAGGAGAAAGAGAAGGAGGAACAGGAGGAAGAGAAATTGGAAAAGGAGAGACAGAGGAAAGAGAGAAATAGGAAGAAAAACAGAAAGAGGAGAAAAAAGAGAAGTTGAAGAAGGAACAAGAGGAGGATCAGCACTATCAAGACAAGGAACGGGAGGAGGAGAAAGAACCAGGAAAATAGGAACAGTAGGAGTGAGAAGAGAAGGAAGAAGAGGAGCAGGAGAAAGAAAAGAATGTAGAGAAGGAAGGAAAGGAAGAAGAGGAAAATTAGACAGAGCAGGAGGAGGAATAAAAAGAGGAACAGTAAGAGGAGGAATTGGAAGAAGAGGTAGAAGACAGGATAGGAGCAGCAGGAGAAGGAGGAAGATGAAGAACAGGAAGTACAATAGGAAGAGGAAAAGAAGGAACAAGAACAGAAGGAGGAACAGGAGGACAATGAACAGGAACAGGATCAGGAACAGAAGGAAGAGAAGAAGAAGAAAGAGGAGGAGGAGGAAATGCCCCCAAATTTACCTCAGATTGTAAGGACATCACAATTCAGGGATGGAGCACCTGCCATGTATTTCTCTATTTGGATTCACAAAATCCAAGCCTACTGCTGAAGCTGTTACTCACAGGATTCGTTCCATGTCACAGCCATCACTGCTCTCAGGAACAGAGGGGAAAGCTCTGGACGACAAAGGATGTCAGAATGTGCTCTAAAACCAGAAGTCCAGTGCAAATCCCATCACATAATTGCAAGGAAATAATTCTAGCTCAGTGAAATGGATTCACTATGCCCAAGATGGCCTCCAATGATCATATCACCCACAAGTCCTTCTCTGTTTGCGAACAACAGGTCGCCTTCCCTCGTCAGCTCGCTTACCAGCCGTGTCTAGAAGTTGTTTTCCACACGCTACAGGAACCTCCTGGACTGGTTCCTCTCAGCTGTATTTGTATTTCCAGCAGACATCTGGTAAGTTGAAGTCCCCCATAAGATTATGGACTAGCGATTGTGAGACTTCTCCCAGCTGCTTATAGAATATTTCATCTGCCTCTTTATCCTGTTTGGGTGGTCTATAACAGACTCCCAACATGATATCTGCCTTGTTGGACTTTCCATTGATTCTTACTCATAAACACTTATTCCTTTCATCACCATCAAGGTCTCAACAGTCAAAACACTCCCTAAAGTACAGGGCTACCACACCACCTCCCTGTCTATTCCTTCTGAAGAGTTTATATCCATCCATTGAGTCTATGATTCTGTGATAATAACAGGCAGCTCCACCTGCCCAGGGCCGTGGTTGCCCAGAAATCAGGGTTCCCCCACCATGTCCAGCCAGCGGCACAGGGAGGCTCTGTGAGGGGAGGCCTCAGCTGCCTACATGAGCCTGGCAACGGCAGCGCCATTGGTCACAGCTGAGCCAATCAGTGGGGCTGGTGGTGGCTTATCATGGCTAGCCTGGAGTGGGGCTAGAGGGGGTAGAGGCCAAGGGGCCTGAGGAGAAGCGGGTGAGAGGTGGGCCAGGGCCAGGGCCAGGGCCAGGGCCAGGAGCAGGAGCAGGAGCAGGAGCAGGAGCAGGGCCAGGGCCAGGAGCAGGAGCAGGAGCAGGAGCAGGAGCAGGAGCAGGGCCAGGGCCAGGGCCAGGAGCAGGAGCAGGAGCAGGAGCAGGAGCAGGAGCAGGAGCAGGGCCAGGGCCAGGAGCAGGAGCAGGAGCAGGAGCAGGAGCAGGAGCAGGGCCAGGGCCAGGAGCAGGAGCAGGGCCAGGGCCAGGGCCAGGGCCAGGAGCAGGAGCAGGAGCAGGAGCAGGAGCAGGGCCAGGGCCAGGAGCAGGAGCAGGAGCAGGAGCAGGAGCAGGGCCAGGAGCAGGAGCAGGAGCAGGGCCAGGGCCAGGAGCAGGAGCAGGGCCAGGGCCAGGGCCAGGGCCAGGAGCAGGAGCAGGAGCAGGGCCAGGAGCAGGAGCAGGGCCAGGGCCAGGAGCAGGGCCAGGGCCAGGAGCAGGGCCAGGAGCAGGAGCAGGGCCAGGAGCAGGAGCAGGTATCTCCCAGTGTGGATGGGCCTGGGGGAAGAGACCTGGAGACCTTGTCACCCATGGGTTTCCCCGTGGCCCAGTTCACCAGCCCCACAACCAGGGTCAGAGTGGCTCCTGCCGCTGCCCAAAGGCTTGCCAGCCCAGGGCCTCACAGCTGGAGGTCAGCGTTTCATGTCTGCAGGCCAGGGGAAGGTAGAGCGGCCTGCTCTCTGACATGTGGCTTCAAGCTTTTGGTATGGAAAGTAACATCCAGTTAGACATTGTGGCATAGCAATTAGTTTAGAAAGATACTGAAACCCTGTCACGAGTGAGAATTGTATAGATAAGGAGCTCCTGAATGATGACCCTAGGGCAGCCCGACCTTAGAAGCAGCAGAGGAGCAGAGCCATCTGGAGCCATAAAGATAATGGGAATGGCTATCCAAGGCCTTATTGTCTGAGAGGAGTAACCATCTGGTGAGAACCAGTCTCGAAGCTTGGCGCTCAACCAGATCAGCATTTTTAAGCCAAAGGTTAAAAGTACACCGTGAGGAAGACTATGAGCCTTCCTCCAGAAGACTCCAGCCCACGACCACCAGATGGCAATGCGTGTGCAGCAAAAGGAGGAGACTTATGATAATCAGTTCCTGGAAATAATTACCATAGTGGTGCCTATTCCCAGCCTACACTAATGCATATGTATGCTTTTGCATCATAAATGAACGCTTGCTTCATGATACGGTGTGCAAGTTTGGAGCGATCCCCCTTGCACCCAGCGCTGCAATAAACATACTACTTTATAACTCTCCCTGACTTGTAGAGTTTGTTTCTGTGTGTCACTTTGGAGCAGGCATGCTCTGGTGGGGACAGACCAGGTGCCTTTGCAGTCCCCAGGCCTTCATGTGGGTTTCATGTTCATGGACAGCCCAGTCTCTGTTCACAGTCTTTCATAAATGGAGATTTCCAGACATAGAAGTTATTTCTCCCTCCTGGTGAGAGCATGCACTGGGGCTTTGTTGTCAGAGAAGCAAGTGGGGAGTGCTCCTGGCTGGATGCAGCTCCCTTGGCAGATGCTTGTGCTCCTCTCCCAACCCCAAGGACTGATTGATGGCTTTCCCCCCACTCAAGCTGTGCTGCCGGCTGTTGGGAAATGGAGGTACAGAAGGTGGATGGTTTTACCACAACCATGAAATTCCTGTCAGCCTGTCAGGGATTTTTTTCTTCCTGGTTCTTGCAATACCAAGTTTTTTAAAAAAAATATAAATGTAAGTTTTTCAAGGACACTTCCGCAAGGAAAGTGCAGCATTTAGCTCTGGTTACTCTCTGTGTGTCTGTGGTCAGCCAGGTGCACAGTAGCTTTTGGATGAGGAATGGGACTATTCCAAGGGGAACTGAGCAATCAGAATCCCAAGCCTATTTTGTTTAAGGCAGTTGGGTGAAAATGTGCGGTTAGAGCTGTCTGCGTTGCCTACCCTTTTGATTCTAGTTCTGTGTAATACTCACTTCTACTACTCAGCTCCATCAGGTTTAAATTTCTGCAAATTGATGCTATGCTTTGCAACTGTTTCTACCCGATTCTTCACAAATTGGAAAATTCCCTGTTCAGGTCTCTCTTTTTTCTTCTCCCTTCTGTCCCACAGAACTGTATTTGACTGCAGGGACTGCAGAGTCTTTGTTTCCTCCCTGTGGTGAGGAAAATATGGACGGAAAAGAAACAGAGACTGATTCTGAAAAGACCCTTTTTTTTTCTGCTCATTTTCACGTTCACTGTGGGTTCCTAAATGACGTGAGATACTCTGAGTCTTAGCTATCCCTTGTTTGCATCCCTGTGCTCAGTAGGTGCATCAGAAAATCCATTTGGGCATTGTTTATGTCTGACAAGTAACTGTAGCCCTTTCTGAAAATTAGCTCCTGGGTGAGTTAGTTCCTAGGCCATAATAGGAGGGTTTCTGTTTGCAGTCAGCAAGAACTCAGGAGCAAACCCCACTGACGGAAACCCTCAGAAGAAAGGGAACACTAGAGAGAGAGAGAGAGAACAGATCAGTAGAGTTCTGCTGCTTTACCTTCACTGGTATCACACCTTCTGGCACAGTGACTCTGGGTAAGGGTGCTGTCTGGGTGTTTTCTAACCTTTCCAGTGCTCACCACCAGATAGCTGCCAGCCCTCGTGGAAGGGTGGCACCCCCTTTCTTTGTGCACCTGAGGCTCTAGTCATGCCGCAGAACCTCCTGCACAAACACAAGTGGCCAATGGTGGACTTCTTGAAGGAGGCCAATGTGGGCACGAGGAAGATCCCAGGAGCAGACTTCATTCAGGTCATCAAAGGGGTAGGTGCAGAACGGGAGAGAACTGCTGCCACTACCATATATCCTTGCATGCAAACCTGGGGTCGTTACAGTGGAGGAAATGGTGGTGGTTCAGCAAAGGGCACTTTCTCTTGTCTTACCCTTAGAGGACAAGTCCCACAGCCTGTGGATAGCTGGAGGGTAAAGGGAGGGCAAGGATGTGAGAAGTGGGGTGTCATCTAGAGCAGGTCACATGAGTGAGGGGTAACTGTTGCTTCACAGTCTCCAAAGACACTCGCTGCTCAGTACTGTGACTTCCCAGATCCTGCTGCAGATACTGAACGTCCTGTACTGGATTTTAGAAGCTGATCAAAACCAGAACCTTTCTCCAGCTGTTGGCAGCAGCTGGAAAACAGGTTCAGAAGACTTTGCTTTTTAAAGCAGAAGCAGAGCAGAAGGCTTGTCATGGTACCTGTGTCATTCTTCACTGCAGTTTCCACATCTTGGAGAGAAGAGGCATTTGGCTGCCAGTTTATACTCCTGACTGTTTTGAAGATTAAAGATATTTTGTAAAATGGAAGAGAACTTGCCATGGAGAAGCAAATGCTTCAGGCAACTGCAAAGTAGAGATGGAGGCAGTCTGTAGTATCTCTGTCAGGATCAAAAGCTAAAGAATCATTCCATTCAAAAAGCTGAGTCTCTTGGGAACTCCAGTTTCCAAAATGCCAAACTCCTGGGTCTTAAATGTTGGTCAGCCCTGATGTTTCTTTCTCCTGCTCTCTAACACAGTTTCTCTGGGAATATCCTTTTGTTGGTTTTTAATCTCTGGTAGGTGTACAAGCTCGGTTCTCTTAAAGCACTTGCAAACCTGCCACTTGCCCACCTGCTGCTGGGGTCCAAGCCAAAGGGATGAAGCCTCATACTTGTATCAAGCTGAAAGGCAAGCGAATGCACTGAGAAGTTCCTCTAGTAAGCCCTTAGCCAGAGTGCACTTATCTATGCTGGGATGGGATGGAAGAGACTGGAAAACAAAGCATTGAGGGGAGGGCATGGAGGAAGGTAGAGTGTAAGTAGCACCTTGGATTAACTGACACCCTCAGTTTCATGTCTGGATCAGTACTGTACTTGCACATTGACTAAGCCCAGTTCAGAGCAGAAATTGTTGTTACTAATACTGGGTGCCAGAGGGATGTTCCTGCTCTCTCCTCCCCGGTGAGACCTGAGTGTACAACTGCGCCACCTGCTGCTGCAGTGGTGCTTTGGGAAATGGGGTGAAAAGGAAAGACGGACTCGTGCAGTTACAAGGTGTCTTGAGGTGTCCTGGCTTTGTCCACAAACCTTGGGCTCAGTGCTTTTGTGGTGACTTAATCCTCAAAACCACATTTTTTAACTCTCACCAGGGGCTGGGCTCAAAAACTGCATACATCCAGCAACTGCTCCCACACCAAAGGTGCCAGGAAGGAAAGCTGTGCCTGGTCCTCACTGTCCTTTGGCCGCACTTTCATTACCCCACAGACTTTGGGGCTTCACGCTTTCCTGGCAACCTAATCCTTCAGAATCCCATTTTTTTCACTCTCACTATGCCAGCTCAAAAATTGCAAATGTCCAGCAATTGCTCCCACACCAAAGTGCCACAAAGGAAAGCTGTGGCTAGTGCTCACTATTCCTTGGATGCACTTTCATTGCACCACAAACCTTGGGGCTTCATGCTTTTCTAGCATCTTAATCATCAAAACACTATTTTCTCAGTCTCACCAGGGCTGGGCTCAAAAACTGAAATTGTCCAGCAATTGCTCCCACACGGAATGTGCCAGGAGGGAAAGCTGTGCTAGTCTACACTGTCCCTTGGCTGCACTTTCATTGCCCCACAAACCTTGGGGCTCTGCGCTTTCATGACAACGTAATCCTCAAAACCACATTTTTAACTCTCACCAGGGCCGGGCTCAAAAATTGCATATGTCCCTCGATTGCTCCCACACCAAAGGTGCCAGGGGGGAAAGCTGTGTCTAGTCTTCACTGTCCCTTTGCCACTCTTTCACACCACAAACAGTGGGACTCATGATTGCCTTGCACCTTAATCCCCAAAACCACATTTTTTCACTCTCACCAGGGCCATGCTCAAAAATTGCAAATGTGCAGCTATTGCTTCCACACCAAAGGCATCAGGAGAGAAAGCTGTGCCTTGTCCTCACTGTCCCCTGGAAGCACTTTTATTGCCCCACAAACCTTGGGGCTCCGTGCTTTCCTGGCCACTTAATCCTCACAAGCCCATTTTTTCACTTCCTTCAGGGCCAGGCTCTCTCTTTTCCTCATGCCAATGAAGGCCTTCTGTTTCATGACTACAACACTAGCTCATAAAATAACATCTTCCAGAGTTTTCAGCAGCATCTGAATCCTGGCTAGTCTGGCATGCCAAGCGCAATAATGTTTTAGGTATATTTGTTAGGGGAAACATAACCCCTATTTTCAAAAAGGGAAATAAGGAAGACCCAGGGAACTACAGGCCAGTCAGTCTCACCTTTGTGCCTGGCAAGGTCATGGAGCAGATCCTCCTGGTAGCTCTGCTGGGGCACTTAGAAAACAAGGAGGTGATTGGTGACAGCCAGCATGGCTTCACCAAGGGCAAGTCATGCCTGACAAATTTGGTGGCCTTCTATGAAGGGGTTACAGCAGCAGTGGACAAGGGAGGATCAACTGATGTCATCTACCTGTACTTGTGCAAAGTGTTTGACACTGTCCCACACGATATCCTGGTCTCTAAATTGAAGAGACATTGATTCGACAAATGGACCACTCAATGGATAAAGAACTGGCTGGATGGTTGCACTCAAAGAGTTGCGGTCAATGGCTCGATGTCCAAGAGGAGAGCAGTGAGGAGTGGCGTTCCTCGGGGGTCGGTACTGGGGCCTGTACAACATCTTTGATGGCGACATGGACAGTGGGGTCGAGTGCACCCTCAGCAAGTTTGCCGAAGACACCAAGCTGTCTGTCGAGGTGGACGCACTGGAGGGGAGGGATGCCATCCGGAGGGACCTGGACAGGCTGGAGAGGTGGATCCAAGCTAACCTCATGCAGTTCAACAAGGCCAAGTGCAAGGTCTTACAACTGGGTCGGGGCAAGCACAAATACAGGCTGGGCAGGGAATGGCTGGAGAGCAGCCCTGAGGAGAAGGACCTGGGGGTGCTGATTGACGAGAAGCTCAACATGAGTCAGCAAAGTGCGATCGCAGCCCAGAAGGCCAACCGTATCCTGGCCTGCATCAGAAGAAACGTGGCCAGCAGGTCAAAGGAGGGGATTCTGCCCCTCTACTCCACTCTTGTGAGACCCCACCTGGACTACTGCATCCAGCTCTGGAATCCCCAACATAAGAAGGACATGGACCTGCTGGAGCATGTCCAGAGGAGAGCCATGAGGATGATCCAAGGGTGGAGCACCTCTCCTATGAGGAGAGGCTGAAAGAGGTGGGGCTGTTCAGCCTGGAGAACAGAAGGCTCCTGGGAGATCTTATTGCGGCCTTCCAGTGCCTAAAGGGGGCCTACAGGAGAGCTGGGGAAGGGCTTTTTACTAGGGCATGTAGCGATAGGACGAGGGGGAATGGCTTTAAATTGGAAGAGGGCAGGTTCAGATTAAACATTTGGAAGAAATTTTTCACTGTGAGGGTGGTGAGGCACTGGAACAGGTTGCTCAGAGAGGTTGTTGAGGCCCCATCCCTGGAGGTGTTCAAGGCCAGCAGGTGGCCTTGGGCAACCTGGTCTGGTGGGAGGTGTCCCTGCCTATGGCAGGGGGGTTGTAACTCGATGATCTTCAAGGTCCCTTCCAACCTAAACCATTCTATGATTCTATGATTAAAAGGCCAGGGCAAGGCAACCCCCCTCAAGTCCCTGTTATTGCCCATGAGGAATGCCTGTGCATTCTGAGTATTTATGCCAAACTCAAAGAGGGAAATTTTAACTCTAGGCTAGCCTCTCTTTCATCCATGTCTCTATCCATGTGTCTCTAATACATACATGAGCTCTTATGAGTCTGGGTGTTGTTATACTTTTCTGCATCCAAATACTTTCTGTCCATTTGTCTGTGCACATGTGAAAAGGGGCGCCCGTCGGCTCATTGGAGTCGTCCGCTGTGAAGGGATCTTTGGTCCTAGCAGTTAAAAACTCAAGCGTAGGTGTGTGTGACTCCTCGAGTGGTATGTGTTTGTCTTTTTGTGCTCTTATACCTATGTATTTGTTTGGGATACCTTACAGTAAGTTAGTGTGAGTCTTGTCATTAAGTCGCTGCTCAATTATTTTGTTAAATCATCTTGCAGATCCTTAAATAGGTTAATGATTAAGTGCTGCTAAAATTCAACCTCTTGATCTGCCCCAAATCATTAATACATTTTTGAATTGCCACTGAATCATAACCATGTCAAATATTTCCATCCGCAACACCATCTGACAGATGGGGTTTCTGAATTGCAGGATCAAGAGGTCCTTCAGTTTTTGGCCTTCCAACTCTACACAACCCTGGCCTCCTCCACTTCAAGGAATAGATCATTCTTCAACAGAGGAGTAGAGGAAATATGGGTGAGGCTTCTGTGTCACCTCCAGGATCCTGATCCCAGAGCATTCAACCTAAGAGCCCCTGGGGCTTATTTGCAAAGCCGTAGAAAACCACGTGGTGACAGCAGAAACATTCTGCTGCCCCTGCCCACTCCGCAGCTGCCAAGTGTCTCTGCAGATGGTTCCTACAACTCTTCCAGGCATGTTTCTCCCTTGCTGCCCAGGGCAGTCTTACCAGGATTAGGAGTGGTGCTGCGTCAGGCCACTGAGGCTTGCTTTGGCCACGTGCCTTCGCTTGTAAGAGGGCAGCAAGGATCCATCCCATGGGCAGAGTGGCCAGGCATCAGGGCTGTCCCCTCTGCTGCAGCCGGTACCCTTCCCTGCTCGGCCATCGTGTTGGGGGCAGCCCCCTCTGCAAGGGAGAGCTGGGCAGAGCTCAGCTGGACCGGCTGCCTGGGAAGGGTCCCAGCGAGGAGCCATGACAGGGCTCGACTCTCTTTCTCCAGCGTGCAGGCCCTCCCTCCACCTCTGTGCTCCATTCCTGGGGTGGCAGCAGGTGCCGGAGGCCATTTGCCACTGCTGCTGGAGACAGCGTGCCATCTTCTGGGAAGCGAGCTCTGCCCCGAGTAGATGTGGCAGGCGTGGGACCCTTCCCTGGCACCAGGAGAGGGGCGTGAGGTGACACGTGGGGCTGTTTTGTATTGAGAAGAAGTCCTGCCTGATATTTAGATATCAATTAAAATGAGAAGCAAAGGTGGACTAATCCACAGTTTATTAAATATTTCAAAAGCATAAAGGATGCTGTAAAAAGTGGGGATGAGTATATTAGTGCACATCGGCACATCATTGCATTCATCCGTCTTTGCTGGCAGAGAAATGAATTCCTGCTATGAAGGTGGCTAAATTATTGTTCATGAATATTCTGTCTGACTAATTGTAAAGCTTTTGTAAAGCTTTATGTTCCTCCCTATGCATACCACCGCAATCTACTTCTGAAAATTGTGCTGGATCAAATTTACTCTTGCCCATGTTTAGGCATAAATAACAATAGTCACCTGCAGGGACAAACTCAAAAGCAACACCATACAGACAGGTACATTTGAGGCATTTTAAGAACCTTGTGTAAGCAGGAACCCACCTGTAGATCCATTGAACTTTGGTTCTTGGGTGATGGTGACAGTACAGTGGACTACATATGCTGCTCTTCGAGGTTCTGAAGAATTGAAATAAGACTTTCTTCCAGTTTCTCTCATATAAGGCATAGAAGAAGCCGTTTTGTTAACCTTACGTTGACCTGTTTGTTGGTGACGTGGTTTTACTTTGGGGTCTGAAGCATGAATTCCTACAAGTGAAAAAACAAATTTAAACAATTATGCTGGGCTATTACTCAAAAGTTGACATGCTGCAGGAGACTGGAGGCTGAAAGACAGGATTAAATAAATGTTCTTTTTTGATAGTCCAATCCAAACGTGGATTGTCTATGTTTGACACTGAGAACAGAAATTAACTAGGTGGCGCTAAATCCTCTAACAGCTTAGTCAATGAACATGAATGAGCCAACTGTTTTCTCCAAATACCTTTGCCTGCTACTGCATTAGGCGAGTTTCTTGGCTGCTCAGAAAAAGATTTATTTTCCTTTACATCTTTACAGTGATGGTTCTTTACCAGCTCAGTGTGGTTTGTTTCTGAGGGATTAAGATAATACGTATTTACTTTTTTAAGAAGCATACAAAATTTTCTAATGACAAATGCTATGATGTTTTGGAAACCTAATCTCCCATTTCACACACAGGTCTTCTTGGGTGGAACATGTTTTTATGTGTTAATTATTCTAAAAGCATCATTCCCCCAAAAGAAAGCAAAAGTTGCTATATTTCCCCTAGCAGAGCTCGTGGTCACAAAACATTGAAAGCATACTCAAACACTGACCATAAACAAAAAAATCAACGCTACTTTGAACTTGTACCATTGCTTTGATCAGTGCTGGCTCAGAATGTTTCTCAATATGAAATAGAAAATTTTCATGAATATTGCATTTAGGGTTTGCCATTTAAAACTACAAACATTTGCTCTAATCCACCTATGCATTTGTAATAACTGAGAATCAGAAGTTGCATGCAGTATGTATGTGTGTCACAGGGGGAACAAAACCTTTTCCAAAGTCAAAATGTATGACCGAAACAGAACCCAATGCAAACAGACTCCGAAGCGTAAGGTCACAACTTGTGAGCTTGAGCTGTGTGTCCTTACAAGAGAACTCATTTAGTAATAAAACAGGAACCTTAACACGTTCCTGTCTACAGGTGCTTATTTCTCATCCTTCTCCCACGAGGTGTGCTTTGCCTATGTCTCGGTTGTATCAGTTCACCTGCATGTTGCCCTACAAGCTGAACAATGACATGGGATAAACACAACTTCAATTTATAAAAGGATAATTTAAATCCTCAGTGGTACAGTTTCCAGGAGGGACCCACACATAGTTTTGACAGCTGAACTGGCATTGCTGACATGGTGACAAACAGCATTGCAGAAATACCACCGAATGGCTAAAGATTCAACCTTCGTATAGGAGCTTTACCTCCAATGTCAACATACCTAGTGACTAAGGGCATTATACTATAGACAGGTCTTTTTTATAACTCCACAGAACACCTTTCTTTTCCAAAATTATGGTATTTTCAAGGTGCATGTCATCATAGTACCTGTGATGTGCCTCAGAGAACTCAATTGAAGAAACACTTTGGGGAAACATCTCTGTCCCTTTCTCTGAACGTATCTGTCTTTTCAGACTGTCTCAATAGCAGCTGTGAACACAACCCCCTCATCCACTGCTCTCCTCTCAGTGCTGACCACCTGCCCAGGTACATCCTTTCTCTGCACTGCATCAGTGGCATGTGGACATCTGGAACATTCATGGTTGCACCCATGGAGACCAATGCACGCCAAAGGACACCTCCTGGCTGAACTATGAATTACTTCTGTCTGCAGCATCTAGACACAACCTGGAACTTGGGCAGTTCGTGAACATAACAAAATACTGCAATTGATGAGACTAAAATTGTCATAGCACTGGTGGCAGAGGTAAGCCCATTTTGAAGTACAAACAGAGCCTCACAAGGCAAGTGGCAGTATAAAGTAGCCACAGGGCTCTTCACCTGACCCCTGCTACTCTGCAGTATGACAGGCTTTGCCTGTTCTTCCTTTTCTCCTGCTAATGTAAATAAGCACTTTTGGTTCCTCTCAGTTCAGGCCAGAGCGCAGCAGAAATTATGGACTTCTGCTTCAGTTTATGGGGTGGTTGAAAGCCAAAACCGGTACTTTTTTTTCTTTTTGCTCTAAAACCTCAAAGTAGTATCAGGTGACAATTTGCCTACAATAATCAGATTGAGACATTTTATACACTGCCAAATCTAATCTAGAATTCTCTTGTGAAAAGGATGAAGCCTATCCACCAAAGTACTTAGGTGTCAGTATTTTAATTTGCTCTATGTGACTAGGTTTTAAATGCACTTTATCAAGTGTTATGCTCTTTCCTTGACCATAGTTTTACTGGTTCTGTTAAAGCCCATGTTCTGTGAGATACCACCTACATTCAAATCTGTTTCACCTGATTTTGGTAAGTCAGGGACTGATCCTGCTCACATTGAATTTAACAGAGGATGCAGACTGGCTAAAAGCAGCAGAGGTGGACCACAAGATAGAACAACTGCTGTCATCTTCCAATGAAAGAAGATTTTACTTCAGATTGGTTTTATGCAACATGTGTAACATCCACTGCACTTGAAGAGGAAGAAAAATAATCTCATCTAAAAATTAGGAAATACATCATCATTAAGTGGCTTTCACACTGGAATATTTTGATGGAATTGATTCTCTTTCCCGTGGTAGTGCCTTGCATCTTTTCCCTTCAACAAATGTGTTCTTCTGTGCCACAAAACAATCACCTCCTATAGGAAAGGACTCTCACAGAGTTATCTGTACTCAAGAGCATCCCGAGAAGTGAGCACAATGCGAAGACTATACTCTTCTTATAATTACGTGAAGTTTATAACTGAAATAAATAAAAAAATGCAAATAACATGAAACCAAATAGCTGACTCATTAAGGCTCACAAAAAAATTACATAAACAGTCCATTTCAAAAGCTTTCAATACATATGGGTATAAAGAAAGATTTAATTCTAGAATTGTTTCTCATCTCTATCCTTTTCTCTGAATGTATGCAGTTATAATACATATTTTAAAGGCTGTATTCATATATTGTTACTGATTTCCTTGTCTATAGTCTAAATATATCTAAATACTTGCCAGAAATAATAGCTTATCAAAACTATTTTAATAACAAACATTTTAAATGTAGAAATGAGAAGAAAATAATGTTTCCCAATTCCATTTAACAATTTAGGCTGGCAAAAATGGTAAGTCAAAAAACGTGACTTCACCTGTCTGTAGTATTCAAAATGGAGAAAACTTTTCCATTCTCGTTTTTCTGTTTGCACATCATCCTACTCAAATCTGTTTTACATAAA
Source organism: Vanellus vanellus (assembly GCF_965231255.1). NCBI lineage: Eukaryota > Metazoa > Chordata > Aves > Charadriiformes > Charadriidae > Vanellus > Vanellus vanellus. The sequence goes on along the minus strand of NC_138925.1, from coordinate 764,544 downwards.
ACAGTATTATCAAGATTTCATCCTGGACATTTACACAAAAGAAATATTATTATTTTTTATTAAAAGTAGCAGGTTATGTTTCTGCCCAACGTTTCTTAATGACTGATCTCCTGATTAATCTGGTGTCTTGTTATATTAAGAACATAACTCTCCTTTCTATAATGGAATTATATTATTACTGGTTCATTAAATGAACTAATAGATTTTTTTCAGTCATGCCACTTGGTCAAGAATGAAGGAGAAAAATATTAAGGGAGGTAGATACTTACTAGCTTGTCTTCCTTTGATCTTAATTATGTTGGATAAAACACAACATGCAAAACAAAATGCAACTTTTTTATTACTATCTTTTATAATTCCCTTCAAGGGGGTATTTATTTAATCTAAATTTAGTTATATAAAAGTTTGGTGTATCGCTGTATCTAATCCTCTAGACACCCAAGACAGCCAGCTGAGAGCGCAAAGCACCTCTGCGAAAGTGAGTCCTCTCACCTGTATTTGACACTGTCTTATGATACAATAAATAGCCCCAAAAGAGTGCCCGTCTCTCTCCATTTCCAACAAAGAACCTAGATGAGAAATTTAAACTACACTCCTAACCTTAGGGTGGTTAAACTTAGACTACATAAATCTTGATTATGAAGAAAAATCCTATGAAAGACGTACATTGTGTATCTCAGGAAAGTACGCGTAGGGTTAACAGCCCATTTCCACCTTTTCCATCTACAATCGACTGATGCAGGGAGTCACCACGCGTGTGACAGTGTATATATATATGGGGAAAAAATGAATTAAGTATTTTTATGCCTTTTATAATATGCTATCTTTTATCGTCACTAAATTAAAAAAACGGGGAGGACGGGCAAACTATGTCATAGTTTCTCCCTGTAACAGTAATTTAAAAACTGGTAAACATTGTCCCAGAAGATGGGAAGTATTTGCCTTTCTGCATGTCTCGCTCGGTAGCTTCCAAAAGTAATAGCTCATTTTTCCGAGGTGAAGACATAGTTTTTGTTGATTGGTGTTCATGAGGGTACTGTATCCTGTAATACTGACCTAAATATGTCCCGAGAGGGAAAAAAAGCAAAGCTTACTATATTGGCAGCATTGCTGTTTAGAAAAGAATGACTAATTCCATATTTACCAGATTTATAGCACATTTCCTTTATAGCTCTTTCCTCTTCAATATCTGCAGCAGTTTTAGGCACCCAATCAGAAACATCTATAGGAAATATTTTTATAAGATTACTAGGTATCTATACAAAGACCTTCAACAATTCTTAATACCATAATTAATCTAATTTCAGTCATGGATGTTTCTTTGCTGACTGCAGCCTCTGCTTCGGGACAGAAAAATGATTCCTCAATATTAGGTATTGCCAAGCGCAATGGAATTGCAGTTACAACACATATTAAGAAGTTAACGTTTGTTGATTTAAAATGATTCAAAAACATCTTCAGTACTCATTTGAAAAATAATCCTTCATTTGCACCCAAAAGGAAATCTTCTGACTAAACATGTCACCAGGGAGTGCATGTCACCAAACCTCTGCCCAAAGTGACTGTCCTGTGACGTCTGCTGGCAGAGCTGGTGAAGTGAGCACTCCTTATCTGTCTTAATTAAGGCTACTCAGATGAACAAAGCCCTGCTTTTTCTGTTAAAGTGGCCAACTCAGACTGACACCGAGTTCGGAGGCCCTAACAGTACCCACACAAAGGGCAGGGGAAAGGCAGCTCAGGGCTGATGGAGAACCAGCACAGTCATTTGCGGGGTGCATGCAGGAGAGGAGGTCCTTCTCTCACCCTCTGGGAATGTGCTATTCATTCCGTCCCTATGAATCTCTCATCTCTAAGTGAGATACAGTCAACAGTTTAACTACAGTTCAAAAAATGTAAATAAATTATAATGTAAATATATACACATAGACACTGCAGTTATCTAGTGAAGGGTTTTGTCTGGATTGTCTTTGCTAGGTTTAAGATTGTTTCCAGGAAAAGAAGTACCTCCTGAACTTGTTATTTCATCCCCAAATTTTGAGAAATTTTGAAGAGTATTGGATGGCTGCCTGAATGGTGGATCACATTTTAAACTTTATTGAATAAAAAAGAGGTATGTGAATTATACCACTGTTGTAATATACAACTAGGTATTTCACAGGAGTTAGAAAATGTTGCCTCACTCATATCTGGTGACTACCAGTTCCAATATTTTGAAGATTAGCTGGAAACTATTTCCAAAACTTGTCAACAACTCTTTTCTAAAAATGTAATGGTTATTATAATACATCAGTTGTGAAGTACATTGCAAGAGTCCAAAAGCCCCACTCTGCTTCCTTGTAAAAGAAAGAAAAAAATTGTTTACAGTTCTCTTCCTCTTCATTGTCCTCTTCATCCTCTTTGTCATTGAGGTTTATAATCAGTGGAGGGTGAATGGGTAGTAAAATATTCTTTTGATTTCTGAGTGATTCTTGATGATGGGCTGCAGGCAGAATCCCTTCTTGTACACTCTGTGGCAATGGGACACCTGCAGATAAGAACATTATATTTATTTTATTAGGAGGGAACTAGAATATCAGGTCCAGGTTCAGACCAGTAGGTACAGTTTTTAAATCATTATCATATTGAAGGAATCGTTAAATAGACAGATTGTGCCTTTTAGAAAAGGTCTTCTGTGGAGGTTGACATCTTCCAACTACAAGAGAGTAGGAAAGACTTTCCCCCCCAAGAGCATCTTCCAACTACAGAGAGTAGGAAGAATCACGGGCACTTGCTCCTCTGAATGGGCAGACAAGGCAGCGTTGAATAAGGTCTTTTGAAAACAGGAATATCTTTATCATTCTATACTACTTTAAAAAGGCTGGCTATCTCTTCCAGCTGGTGGATAGATTAATTTGAGGCAGAAATCTTCTTTCTTCCAATCCCTTTTAAGATATATAGAGCTTAGGGAAACGTGATCAGTAATACCTGGGCTGAAGTGAGTGAGTGAGTTCAGGACCCCACCTGTGAAACTACTTTAAACATGCTGAATAATAGGCAGGCCCATATCACTCCTCATGACATCAGTTTTGAAGGATTTAGCAATGCTAAGATGGCATTTTTTTAGCTTGTAGACATTCTTTTTCTATCAGTTTTCCAAATCACAACTCTCTTTACTAAGTACAAAATATAGATTTTGAAAAAGAATATGAAGTCCACGAAAATAATTTACACTTAATTAGAAGAAAATCAGAAAAGATATTCTTCTAGGGAAGATGTGGGTCCTTTCTGGAAGGAAGCAGGCCACCTGGTCAGCCAGGACATGGACAAGGCTGAGGTACTCAATGATATTTTTGCCTCAATCTTCACTGAGAAGGGCTCTAACCACATTGCCCAAGTCACAAAAGGCAAAGGCAGCAACTGGGAGAATGAAGAACCGCCACTGTAGGTGAAGATCAAGCATGAGACCGTCTATGGAACCTGAAGGTACATTAGTCCATGGGACCAACGAAATCCATCTGCGAGTCCTGAGGGAACTGGCAGATGAAGTTGCTAAGCTGCTTCCTGCTATATTTGAAAGTCGTGGCAGTCTGGTGAAGTTCCTGCTGACTGGAAAACGGCAAATGTAACCCCCATTTACAAAAAGGGAAAAAAGGAGAATACAGGGAACTACAGGCTGGTCAGTCTCACCTCTGTGCCCAGTAAGATCATGGAGTAGGTCCTCCTGGAAACTCTGCTAAGGCACATGAAAGGTGACTGGTAGCAGTCAACATGGCTTTACCATGGGCAAGTCATGCCTGACAAATTTAGTGGCCTTCTATGACAGGGTTACAGTGTTGGTGGATCAGGGGAGAGCAACAGACATCATCTACCTGGACTTATGCAACGCATTTGACACTGTCCGGCATGACATCCTGATCTCTAAGTTGGAGAGACATGGATTTGACTGACGGACCACTCAGTGGATAAGGAACTGGCTGTATGGCCGCACTCAAAAGGTTGTTGTCAATGGCTTGTTGTCCAAGCGGCGTCCAGTGACAAGTGGTGTTCCTCAGGGGCCAGTACTCAGACTGGGGCTGTTAAGCATCATTGTTGGTGACATGGACAGTGGGACTGAGTGCACCCTCATCAAGTTTGCCAATGATACCAAGCTGCATGGAGTGGTCAACATGCTGGAAGGAAGGGATGCCACCCAGAGGGATCTGGACAGGCTGGAGAGGTGCGCCCATGCCAAGCTCATGAAGTTCAACAAGGCCAAGTGCAAGGTCCTACATCTGGGTTGGGGCAATCCCAAGCACAAATCCAGGCTGGGTGGAGAATGAATGGACAGCAGCCCTGAGGAGAAAGACCTGAGGGTGCTGATTGATGAGAAGCTCAATATGAGCTGGCAATGTGCAATCACAGCCCAGAAAGCCAACCATATCCTGGGCTGCATCAGAAGTGTAGCCAGCAGGTCAAGGGAGGTGATTCTTCCCCTCTACTCTGATCTGGTGAGATCCCACCTGGAGTACTGCATCCAGCTTTGGACTCCTCAGCACAAGAAGGACATGGACCTGTTGGAGCAGGTCCAGAGGAGGGTCACGAAGATGATCAGAGGGCTGGAGCACCTCTTCTATGAGGACAGGCTGAGAGAGCTGGGGTTGTTCAGCCTGGAGAAGAGAAGGTTCCAGGGAGACCTTATAACAGCCTTCCAGGGGGCTAAAAAGAAGGCAGGAGAGGGATTTTTTACAACAGCAGGTAGTGATAGGATGAGGAGGAATGACTTCAAACTGGAAGACAGGAGATTTAGATTAGATATCAGGAAGAAATTTTTCACTCTGAGGGTGGTGAGCCCCTGGCGCAGGTTGCCCAGAGAAGCTGTGGCTGCCCCATCCCTGGAGGTGTTCAAGGCCAGGCTGGACATGGTCTTGGGCAACCTGGTCTAGTGGAAGGTGTCCCTGCCCATGGCAGGGGGGTTGGAACGAGATTATCTTTAAGGTCCCTTCCAAACTGATCCATTCTATGATTCTATGACTTGCTCTCACTCTGGCTTCTGCCCGATTTCTGACATCTGTTAAGTTCCCTGCCCTGGACTCTTACCCTGGTCCAGGTTCCAGCTGTCTACTAGGAGTCCTGCTAGACAAGAGCTCCTCTTTCAATGCACTGAGGGAAAAAAAAACAACTTATAATGTTTTTTTTTTCCCCATAAATACTCTGATTTTCAGATATTGTACTGCTTTGTACAGTATTACTGTATTTCAATAGCCTGCATCCGATGTTCAAGCCTGAAAAATTTATTCAAAATGATGAAATGGAAATACAGCTGCTCACACAGCACTGTAATCTGATGTTATCTATCCAAGTGGGGGTCTCATCCATCCAGCATGTTGTGCTTTATCAACAGATATTGGTACTGGTGGCCCTACGAACCTCCTCCCACCACCACACGCACTATGTTTCATTTGTCTTAAATCATTACCTGCCTACTCACCACTTCCACTACTAGAGAGATTTAATCTAGGAAATACCCAAGTAAAGCAACACTTTGGTCCAACTCCGTGGACCTTGGCAACCTAAATTACCATTTGTGAGTTCATCTTCCATGTCACTGATAGGATGATCCGTAACATGACAGCTTAAAAAAATCATACAGCAACCCTGTTCAAATGACAATACAATTCCTTTCTTTGCCTTCAACTTGCTGGGATAGCAAATCATACCTAATTGATTTGCCATGGTACATTTCTTGACCCTAATATATACTACGTAAGCATGGGAAGCAAGCACTGGAAGGACTTTTTCCTGTATCTACTTACTCTCATGAACAAATTGTTGAGAATATATTTTTACTCACTGTTAGTAGGTGGCAAAAAAAGTCCATTTATATAACGAGGTTTGCTATGATGGAATGCACAACTGATCCTCACACAGCCTAAGGGTTGTCTCTCCCAGAAACAGGAGATGTTGCTGTACTTTTGCTGCAGGAGAAAACAGTTTTCAAGTATTGTAAATACAACAATAAAAATGGACTAAGTGGAGTAATATATGATGTGCTTCGGTGAACACAGCCAAGAGCCTTTTTCACAGAGACACAATCTGCACCCATGAGGAAAATGACTTTGTGGGTAAGTCACACTAGATTCCCATACCCTAGTGGTTGCCTTAAATGTGAATCTCCTCTTTTAAAACTTTTTGGTTTTAATTAATGGGGGAGATGATACAGTAGTCCAGGTATAACAGTATTACGGTGACAAATATAAACTCGGGTTTATATCTTGGATATGCATGACATCCCAGCTGACAGCTGGAAATGCCAGGTTGCTGGTTATTCCTTAACGAGTTCCTGAGTAATGTTTTAGAGGAAAACAAAGTCACACTTGAAAATATTTGAATATCTGAAGGTCAGTTTCAACAAGTTCGACTTTAACTGCTGGGTCTAGGAGCAGCATCTCAAAACCATGCCACTTTTTGACTGTAGTCAGTACGACTGGGCCATCCCCTGAGACACGCTGGGGGCTGGAGCCAAAGCCCACTGCCCAGGCTTTAATGCCTAAATCCCTGGTGCTGAAATGTATGCAATAACAAAGAGCCCTACACCCACCCCTGCATTTTCACCAGGTGAAATATAAATATTTATTTGAAGAACAAACACGTTCTGAAGGACTTTGCTTTAAATAACTGATTTTGCAGAAATTCAGGTAGTCGCTATAAGCAGAAATTACAAACATGGCCTGTTTATTCAGAATCAATGTAACATCGGTTCAATAAGAAAGTGATGAGTGAACTTTATGCGTGGTTTTTAACTTGTGTGTTCTTTGAGTATCTGAGCCCAGTTCCCAGGAGAAATTTTCCATAGTTTAGATGATCATTAGCTCTTCTCATGGCTTCCAAAGATCAATATTTGATCTACAGATGCTGCCATAACATATCAACTTCTAACTTTACATAATAAATCTCCCTTTCAACACGGACATATAAGAAAATCAAGGATACAAACCACTCTAAAATCTACAGCATTTACCTTTCCATAGTGGGAATAAAAATGGAAATAGCGGCCATTTTCACCCTCTGTGCTTCTCTTCCACTCTCTTAATATTGCCAGAACAAACATGAAAAAGTTAAAGTTATCAACAGTCAGGCAAATTGTATTCTTATCCTGAAAGCAGTAGTTTTCCTTCAAAAACTAGACCTTCAGAACTTTAGCTCTGCTTCTTTATTGAAACAAAACTAGCACTGACAAAAATACGCTCGAACGAAGGAGGTGGTACCTGCTCCAGGCTTGCTGAACCAATGAAGGCAGTTGCCAGCCAGTATAGAATGTTTCACTTCCGAGGTTCCATGATTGCCAGCCGCTCCTCCATCTCGTGAGATCATCAAGATGGTGCTATGAGACCTGTCCAGCTTGAACATCTTCCTTTTACCTCCATGGCTTCAGAGTAAAGTACGAAAAATCGGACCGTTTCAAAGAGTCTCCCATTCCACTGTTTCCTTAATGTAAAATGGAACAAAACCGTTTGGCAGGGCTTAAATAGTACCCAGTTTCTTGCTGTATAAACTGTGGTCTTAGAAACAAATCTAAGACAAACCTCATTCTTTGACTGTTTTTTTAAACAAAATGCTTGTGCTCAGTGTGTTTCTTACTGTACCTTTTTCTTGGGATGGAGAAACTTGCTGCTTCCTGTTAGTCCCCTGTTAGCCGTTACCTGCTCACACTACTGGGGTTCATTGCTTTTTCTTGCTTCCATGATGTCCACTGTCACAGCTCAAGCAGCAAGAACAGCGTTATGCCTGTGTCCCCAATTAACACCTTTGTACCCATTCAGGTCCCAGGCTGCCCTGAACAAAAACTATCTAGCACTGTTATACCAAAACTGGGGAACGTAGGAGTAAAGCATAAAAGGAAGCGCTGAAAGGAAAAGAAGACGTGACCTCAAAGGAGAAGGATGCCATCACTTAAAGAGTATGAAGGATATAGATGAAGCCAAAGAGAAGGGAGGTAGATACACGGCAGAATTCAAGCAAGAGGACTAGAAGTGCATGTGACTGCTGGTTCCTTGGGAAAATAAAACCAAAACCACCACCATTGGGCTGGACGGACTAATCACCTGAGCACACCTGTACTGTACACCATGGATCTGCCAGCGGGAAGGGTGACAGGCGCGTACATTATAAGCAGGTGCCAGTGACTCCATGGGCACAAACGGTGCACAAACGGTGCATAAACGGTGCACAAACGGTCCCAAGGTAGTGACACTGAAGCTGGGGAAGAAGTACGAAGGCATCGAAACAACTTCTCGTCTCTTGAGGAGCCCATCAACTTGTCTGTAACTCAAGAATCAGCAGATGGCCTGAAGACTAACTGCAAAGGAGAATACCGCACACCTGACCACGGGGACTTCGGCACTGGAATAAAGTGATTTCTGAAGGGATGAAGTCACCTGAGCACAGAATGAAACTGCTCACTGGGACCAAGGTGGGGAGTGCAGGCGAGAGCTGTGAACAGAGACACAATATGAGAAGGCTCCCACAGTTCGGTAAGCCCAACAGCTGAGGGAGAGGTGAGGATAAGGTGTGTTGAGGTCTGAGGTTTGTTTCTCATCACCTGACTTAGATTTGACTGGCAATAAATGAAATTAATTTCCCCAAGCTGAGTCAGTCTGGCACACAATGGGCGCGTGACCTCTCCCTGTCCTCATCTCCACCCCGGGGCCGTCCGTCCTGGTTCCTCGCCCCCGCCCCACCAAGGCGGGGACTGCCACGGCAGCTCTGGTGGGCAGCGGGTGTCTGGCTGGAGCCACCCCCGGGCTGTGCAGCGAGGCCCCGGGCACCCACAACAGGCGGCTGCCCTGAGGGAGGCGAGATCGGGCCCGCCAAGGCCCCCACGCCCTGGGGACAGGGCAGCCAGGCTCGGGCCCGGCTGTGGGGCACCCCGGGGAGCGGAAAGACTGCCTGAGGAGCGGCTGCCGAGCTGGGGGACCGGCCCCGCCGAGGGAGGGCGGGCGGCCGCCTCAGCTGAGGGCTGCAGGCTGCGGGCAAGCGGTGGCAGCAGCCTGCCCCGGCGCAGAGGGGCCTAGCGGGGCTGCTGCCCGCGGGCGGCGGCGGACTCCATTTCCCGTGGCGCCCCGCAAGCAGCCGGGGCTGCGGTGGGCCGGGCGGGAGGGCGGGGCCGCGGGGCGGAGCGGGGCAGGGGGTCGGGCGGCAGCAGCGGCCATGTGGGAGCCACCCGTCCCAGCCCGGCCCGGCGGGGAGGGGACAGCTGGGTGGCAGGAGGTTTGGCTGCAATTAGGGCTGTGACTGCTGTACACTATGGTTTTGGTTTCAGACCCCCAGATCACTTAGTTCTTTGCTCTTTTTTGGGGGGAAAGTGTTTAGTTGACAGCACTGGTACTGAGTATTTCACGCTGGGATGTGTTTGCCACCATGCGTTCCACTGCTCTGTGCACTGCACTAATGTGCTGCTGTTGACTCTCAGCTCCAAACTGCACGCTCGGAGCAGCTCGTCGTGATGAGTGCCATAGTAATACAGGCAGACACATCTCAAAATTTTGCAGTGTTGAACTGGAACCCTTCTAGTTTATATGTACTATGTGAAACAGAAGGCAAAGTCGTCTCTAAATACTCATCAGGAATAGAAAAGAGGGAGAGAGGCCAGGATCCTCCGTCCAGCCCTTCTTGTAGATGGGTGTCATATTTGCCAACCTCCTATCAGCTGGGACCTCCCCAGGTAGCCAGGGCTGATGAGAAATGATGTAAAGTGGCCTGGTGAGCATCTCCGCCAGCTCAAGTGGATCCCAACCAGCCCCATGGACTTCTGTATGTCTAAGTGCTGTAGGAGGTTGGAGGGCAGTGAGCGTGGGAACAGTTGCTTTCTCTTTGTGGATGATGAAATTGTCAGCTGTATCAGCTGAATGTACATAAGACCCGATGAGTTTCATCCCAGAGCACTGAAGGAGCTAGCAGGTGTTATGGCAGAACCCCTCTTGACCATCTACCAAAGGTCTTGGGAGTCTGTGGAGGTCCCCGCTGACTGGAAGGTAACCAACGTTGTTCCAGTCTACAGAAAGGGCATGAGGGAAGACCCAGAGTACTACAGAGCTGTTTTAGTTTAAGCTCAGTTCCTGGAAAAGTTATGAAGAAGATTATACTGGATACTATTGAAAGGCATTTAAAGAATAATTCAGTCATCAGGCACAGTCAAGATGAGATCACCAAGGGAAAGTCCTGTTAAACTAATGTGATATCCTTCTACAATAAGGTCACCTACCTTGTGGATGAAGGGAAAGCAGTGGATGTAGTTTTTCTGGGTTTTAGTAAGACTTTTGATACTGTCCCTCGCAGCATCCTTTTGGACAAATTGTCCACCTGTGGGATGAGGGGGTTCACGGTGTGCTGGGTGAAGAACTGCCTGGGTGGCAGAGCTCAGAGGGTTGTAGTCAGTGGTGGGGGTACATCTGACTGGTGACTAGTCACCAGTAGTTTTCCTCAGGGCTCAATTCTAGGGCCAGTTCTGTTCAATACATTTCTCAACGATCTGGATGTAGGAGTTGAATACACTGTTAGCAAGTTTGCTGATGATAGAAAACTGGGAGGTGCTTCTTGACTCTCTTGAGGGACATGATGCCTTCTAGATAGATGGGAGCATTGGGCAATGATTACCATGATGAAATTTAACAAGTTGAAATGCTGGATTTTGCACCTAGGGCGGAATAACACTGGGCGTGAGTGTAAATTGGGAGAGCAGCCCTGCAGAAAGGGATGTGGGGGTGCTAGTGGGCAGCAGACTCAACAGGAGCCAGCAGTGTGCCCTGGCACCAAGAGGGCAAACCGCATCCTGGGGGACACCAAACACAGTAGAACCAACCAATCAAGAGCAGGGATCATCGTGCTGTATTCAGCATTAGTGCAGCCTCACTGGGAGTGCTGTGTGCAGCTCTGGGCCCCTCCATTTAAGAAGGGTGCAAAGGTCCTCGAATGTGTCCAGAGAAGGGCAACAAAGCTGGTGACAGGACTGGAAGGCATGTCCTCTGAGGAGCGGCTAAGGACTCTGGGTTTGTCTAGGTTGGAGGGAACAAGGCTGAGGGGCCACCTCATCACTGTGCTGTTTCCTGAGGAGGGGATATGGTGAGGGAGGTGCTGAGCTCTTCTCCCTGGGGTCCAGTGATGGGACACATGGCAATGGTTCAGAGCTGCACCAGGGGCGTTCAGATTGGACATCAGGAAGCATTTCTTTACTGAGAGGGTGGCCAAACACTGGAACAGGCTTCCAGAACAGGTCAATGTCCCATGCCTGCCAGTGTTTGAAAGGCATCTGGACAATGCCCTTAACAACATGCTTTATCTTGGTCATCCCTGGATTGGTCAGGTAGTTGGGCCAGATGATCGCTGTAGGTCCCTTTTAACTGAAATGGTCTATTCTATTCTATTCTATTCTATTCTATTCTATTCTATTCTATTCTATTCTATTCTATTCTATTCTACTTCCCTCGCTCTAGTTTAAATATAATGTTGGCTGTTTAAGTAGCTATTTTTTAGTCTTAGGTAGTTTTGAACTTTTAAACTGCTTAAAAGCTACTATGCTTCTTTAAACCCTCCTAATTGTAGACTGCATGAGTATGACAGATATTGTTGCTGGTACAAAGTAACTGGGACTACTGTCTGTAAAACGAGGTTTAGATCAATGGCATTTTAATACTTGCATTGAAAGATGATCAAAATGTAAATTGGCTAACAGTTTTTGGAGACTAAATGTCACATTTATATGCCTTGAACTTGTTTGGAACGTTGAAGAGACTTTCAAGCCTGTTGCAGATACCTGCTTCCAGCCAAGGACATAGAGTTCTCTTACAGCCATCCTTTGCCCGATGAAAATGGAGATATGCCAGGTACCTGTGATGCAGCACAGGTTAAATGGTGGGGGAGAATCTGTTTTTGAAGTGATTTAAAATTAGACAGTATTTCCAGAGTTTAAAGTGGTACTTAACATATTCAGAAAACAGTTGGAATGTCATTTGTTCGCTACCCAGAAAGGCTTTGCTCTTCTGACACCCTGAAAATAATTGCACTTCGCTGCACAGACTTTACCTGGTTTCAGCTAAAGGTATAGTTGTCACATTTGCAGTCCCCTGGCATTTCTCTGAGACACAGCACAGTTTTCCTCGTTACTCTTTCTGTTTGTAGTTAACTGTGGGTTGTTTTTTTTTTTTTTTTTTTTTTTTTTTTTTTTTTTTAATGCATGTAAAGTTCTAGTACGCTTTTGAAGACCTCAGGTATTTACTTTGGTAAAATGTGATGTTTTCTCATAGGTTGGGTGCCTGAGGAGGAAAATAGTAGGCAGTATTGCTGGCCCTCATCTGCAAATCCTGAGGCTGAAATAGCACTGGTATGGAAACACCATGCTGAGCCAGGGCTCCTGGAAATCAGTCTGGTGCCATTATCAGAAATTTTAGGACAAACATTGGAGCTTATTGTGACTAATATTAGTGCAAATCCATATGGTAAGTTTGCGTGGTCTGTTCTGAAATGCTTTTTTATTTAGTGATATTTTTGAGTGAAAACTATGCAGTTTCTTTGTATAAGGTTTTTTAAAAAAAGTTCTAAAGTATCAATGTAACTTTTTTAGAAGGGAGAGAAAGGGCTAGCTCAGACAACGCTCACCCAAAAGTACGCACCTCAGAAAGCTGAGTTGTCATGAGACTACTTACATCTATTAAGCCTCTTTCCCCCTGCGTGTTCTTTAGGAGTTGCTATAAAAATGCTTTGCTTTAGGCTTTCAAAAAATATTTTGACTGGAAAAGTTAATTATTGCTATGAAAATATTAAACTATTTTGTAAGGCTGTTTGTTGGTGCCTTTTCTTGACTTTTTTTTTACTTGCCCTTGTGATGCTGTTCAGTCCATTAAAATAGAAACATTTATTCAGCCATATTTTTTGAGTTCCTAGAGTGAATCATAAGTTGCAATTTTTAAATTACGAAATATTATGGACTCTTTTTAAGGAAATGTAATTTAAGCTGAAGTTTGGTTGTGGCTTCTCCCTTTAAAACTGTTGTAACAAAAAACCCCAAACAATTAGGTGTGAGCACAAGTGGGTTCTAACTCCTGAGCTTTGCTGGGATAGCTTGCAAGGATGGATAGGAAAGAGTAGTAATTGGTCTTCTCAGAACATAAGAGAATTGGTTTTCTCAGAACATAATTGGTAATTGGTTTTCTCAGAACATAAAGGAACTGCAACAAACAATTCTAATAGCTGTGCTCTTAGATGAAGATTTACATTGAACAGTCAGTGAAGAAGACATGCATTTGTCAACAGCCTGGTTTAAGTATTAATCCATATTCATAAGACAATATGCCAGATTTTCAGCAACTAAGATGTTTGCGCTGTTGATGGTGATCTGAAGGATGAAGAATTTATCTTGGAGCTTTACGGTTGCTGAGGAGGTGACCACAAGGACAAAGCAGACAACTGTATAAATCTCTTTGTCATGTTTATTTTAGATAAAGTTACACGAGGAGGAGACAGCTACCTTTGATACTTAAAAGTATATTTAGCTGTTCTCCTAAAGGCAGGACAATGCTGTAGTGTCTAATAGAAGGCTGCCTTTGGAGAGTGCTTTTCAGATAGCCACAATAACAAACGTGAGGAAAACCTTAAGTTATCACATGTAAGTAGCAGGAAGATACATTTTTTTCCTTCTCACGTAGGGTTAGGAAGCAAGAAGCAGCCTGTACCTCTTCTTGTACCACATGGAGCATTTGAAATAAAGAATCCGCCTACTTTGAAACAAAATGAGATACTCTCTTGGTTTGAAGGCTGCAGTGAGAGTAGTTGAAGGGATTGTGTGGCACTGCAATGATGGGTGTTTCATCACAGTAAATGTATAGATGGGCATGTGGAAAGCACTCTAATAATTCATAATATGTGAAGTATGGTGAGGTATTCACCTTTTATCTTGTTTTCCAAATTCTTTAGTAGTAAATGTTCTCCCAGCAAATCAGGTGACAGTAGAATCAGTCAAGCCAGTGAATCGCTACAATGACAATATATTAAACTTTTTCATTATCTACATTATGCTGATAATTTGAAGTAACTGAGAACGTAATATTTTATTGCCTCTTTGTATAGGAATCACTCAACATTTTCAAGTTTAATTCCTTTATTTAAAAAAATCATTTCTTGTAGTGTTGGCTTATAGAATAGGCATTGTTAAAAAGAATGTGACTTTTGATTAATTAGCAAGTTGATATTATTTCTGAAGCTGTGGACGACACCATGGTTCTGGTTTGCCTTTTGTGCTTCATTCTTACTCATGTTCTTCAGATAACTGATTAATGGTTATAAGCGCCCTAACGCAGAGGATCCTAGAATTAAAGCACACCCAGCACCACTCCCCCAAGCTGGGAACTGTTGGGCTGCTATATCAAAATCTCTAAATTGATATTATTTCTTTTTATTTTAGCTCCATCGCCATCACCTTGGTTTACGCTGGCCGCTTGCAGAGACGTACCTGAGTTCTCAGCCTGTTGTAATTTCTTTTAATAGAACTAAGTATGACCATGACTTTGAACCAAAGAATTCGTTTCACTATTTCTCAGACTTTGATGAGCAAAGGTTTGACAGACTCAAAGATACCAAGTTTGGTGCTTGAAATGATTTTTCTCTTTTAAGTTAATCGTGTCCTCTTACTTGTGTCTACCACAGAACTCTTTACAAATAATCTGCTATCTTAGGCAGCAGCCGGGGTCCTGTACGATTTTAAGTTTTTCCTAAATGTCTAATTTTATATAATGAGAGATCTGATATCCAGAGCGGAGATCTACCTTTCAGCATGTTTATTTTCAGTTTAAAGAATCCTTAACTTCTGAACTCATTTCTGGAAACTGTTATAATTAAGTGTAAGAAGGATGTTGTGTAACATTGGCTGGTCCTCATAGCTTAGCTGATGAATGCAATCAACTGTAAAAGTTCCATAGGTTGCACGACTATAAATATAGTTATTACAACACTGTTATACATAGGATTCAGATTTAGGATGTAGTTGTTTCTTGACAATAAAGGATATATTTCTGGTGGGAACAGAATTAGTCCTGAAATTTGATACCTTTTTTTAAAGTTGTAAGAATTTCTTTTTAGGGAAAGCTTTTCACTGTATTATTTAACTGGTAAGTTGTAGCATTATTCTATTACTCGAAAACCTAATTAAGCTATATCCCAGAGGTACTTCCACTATTTTGGGACAAAAAGTCAATCCTAGAAAGTATACTAGTTCTGTTTTGGAGATCCTTAGTAGTTAGACAGACACATGACCCATGGGATGGGTGTTCTCCAATGGGTTGAGAATCTTCCATGGGATGGGGGTTCTCCCATGAGTTGGGGGTTCTCCAGTGGGTTGAGGGTCTTCCATGGGTTGGGGGGCCCCATGGCTTGGTGGGTCTCCAATGGGTTAAGGGTCTCCCAAGGGTTGGGGGAGGGTGCCCCCTATGGACCTTCTCCCCTCCTCCATCACCCTCATTCCACTGCCAAACCTTCAACCCAACCCCTCCCCTCTCAACCCTCAACCCTCCCCCCCACCCTCCCACCCCCTCACCCCCTCCCTCACCCCCTCCTCTCCCCACCCTTGTTAACCCCTCCCACCGCATCACCCCCACCCCATTGACCCCTCCCCCACCCCACCCCCTTGTCCCCTCCCCATTGACCCCATCCCACCTTGACCCTTCTCCCCATTGACCCCTCCCCCACCCCTCCCCCATTGACCCCTCCCGTTGACTCCTCCCCCACCCACCCCCCCTCAGCCACTCCACCCTGTGCCCCTCCCTCACCTCCCCCAGCTCAGTGCTGATGGTGTCCTCCCATGTCTCCACCCCCACAGCCACCCCCGTATGCACTCCACGTGGGGGTGGGGCACGTGCTTCACTCGCTGCAGGGGTCAAAGGGGCGGGGCTGCGCCTCCGCCTGCCGCAGGAAGAGGGCGACCACCCCCAGTGCCCCCACCATGGCCGCCTGCCCCACGGGGAGGGACGCTCAGCCCCACAGCCACCCCACCACACTACAGCCACCCAGTGGCTGCCCCATGGCCACCCAACCACCCCATGCCCACCCTATGGCCACCCCATGGCCGCCCCACCACCCTACAGCCACCCAGTGGCTGCCCCATGGCCGCCTAACCACCCCATGGCCACCCCATGGCCACCGCATGGCCACCCAACCACCCCATGGCCACCCCATGGCCACCCCATGGCTGCCCAATGGCCCCATAGCCACCACATGGCCACCCACAGGCCCCTGTGGCCACCTATGGCCCACCCATAGACCCCCTATAGCCACAGTCAGGCCCCTATGGCCACCCATGGCCCCATGTATGGACCTCCTATAGACATGTATGAGCCCCATAGCCATGGATGGTCCCATGTATGGACCCCTATAGCCATGGACGGGCCCCTATAGCCACCTGTGGCCACATATATAGACCCCCTATAGCCATGGGTGGGCACCCACAGGGATCTATGGGCCCCTACAGCCATGTATGGCCTTATATATGGGCCCATAGGGCCACCTCTGGCCCCATGCAGGGACCCTGTAGCGTCACATATGGGCCCCCATAGCCACATATGGGCCCCATAGCACTGCTGGGACACCCTATAGAGATGTGGGGCCCCCTATAGCCTGGTCCAGCCCCCTATAGTGCTCTACCCACACCCACACCAACCCCTGCAGCACCCAGTCCCACAGCTGCCCCACAGTGCTACCCTCACCTGTGATCTGTGGGTCTGAGAGGTGAGATGGAGGGAGCTGGGGGGCACGGGGGTGGTGAGGGGCTGCACCCCATAGATCCCCCTGTGCCCCACAGATCTTCTGTGTGCCCCATAGACCCCCTGTGCTCCATAGATCCCCACACACCCCATAGATCCCCTCTGCCCCATAGACCGCCCTGTGCCCCATAGACCCCCCCACGCCCCATAGATGCCCCTTGTGCCCCATAGATCCTTCTGTGGCCATGGGACGGGAGGGGGGGTTGTTGGCAGAGCTGTCTCCGAACACAGCGTCCACTTTGTCATGGGGGAGGTGACAAGTGTCCCCGTGAGGTGACACATTCCCGCAGACGGGGACGGGATGGAGGGGAGGACAGGACGACAGCTGGGCGTCCCCCAACCCCCACCCCCACCCATTGTTCCCCATAGATCATCCCATGCCCCTCCTCTGCCCCATAGATCCCAATAGAGCACCATAGATCCCTATAGCGGAGACCCATAGAGCCATATAGATGCCCATAGAGCCCCATAGATCCCCTACTCTGCCCCGTTGGTCCCCATAGAGCCCCATGTGCCCCATAGGAAACCCACAGTGTCCCCACACACACTTCATGGCCTCCTGTGGGGGAGGGGCACCGCTCCGACATCTGAGTCCCCCCTGGGAATGGGTCATGTGGGGCCAGAGCCGGGGAGGGGCAGGGATGCAGACGGGGGCAGGGGGTGATGGGGAGACGGTGGGTCCTGCAGGTGTCACCCAGCCTCTGCCCCACACTTGGGGGCCCCAACTGCTGCCCCCCAACCTCCCTCCCCTGCCCAAGGTGTCTCTCCCCACACATGGACGTGGGGCGGTGTGGGGCAGGGAGTGGTTGAGGGGTGCCGTGGGGCAGGTGGAGATGTTCTGTGGGACAGGTGGTGGTCATGGGGCACCGTGGGGCAGGTTGAGGTGCTCCATGGGGCTGGCGGAGACACTCCGTGGGGCAGGTAGAGACGCATGGTGGGGCAGGTTAAGGTGCTCCATGGGGCAGGTGGTGGCTGAGGTGCTCCATGAGGCCAGTGGAAATATTCTGTGGGGCACTTTGTGATTGACCAACAGAACGAACCGCTGCTGCTCGATGCTTTTTTATTTGCTCCCCCCAGGTTGTGGGGCTAGGGGATGTGGGGCAGTTGGGGGTCCGGGAGGGGACGGTTGGGAGTCCAGAGCTTCACTCCTTGTTGAGTCCATTCTGATGGAAGAAGAGAAGACAGGAAGGGTGAGCCGGGGGTGGGCTGTGGGGCACGCCGTGGGGAGCGCTGTGAGGCAGCCATGGGGCAGCGGGTCCCACCTTGGCTGCGACGTTGCAGCTCTTGGCCCGCAGTTTATTGACCTGAGACTTGGCCATGTCGGCGCATTCCTCCACCTCCTCCAGCTTTTGCTGTGCCTTCCAGAACTTGGCCAGGTTGGTGTTGGCCTGTTCCTCCTGGGTGGGCGCCCCATGGGGGGGCTCAGTGGGGCTGCCCCACGGCTGGACATCCCTCTGACCCACAACCATTCACCCCACCATCAATCCCTGTGTCCCATATTCCACCCAACCACCTCCTCCTCCTCCTTTTCCTTCTCCTCTCCCCAACAATCTCCTGGTGGGGGCTCAAAGCTCTGCCGAAACACAGCCCTGGACACAGTCCACCTTTCTTCTGGCCGCCTTCTACTGCCTGTCTTTGGTGGGTACAATTGGTGGGCCCCACATCTCTCCACTCCTTTGACCCCGGCCTTTTGGAAAAATTAAAAAAAAAAAGGTGGTTTTGAAGCTGAAGTCCAGAGGAAGGCCCTGAGCCCCAAGGTTTGTGGGGCGATTGAAAGAGGTTCCAGGGCACTGCGAGGACAAGGCACAGCTTTCTGTGCTGGCCCCTTTGGTGTGGGAGCAATAGATGGACGTTCAGAATATTTGCCTTCCTCTTGACTTCAGCCTGAAAACCACCTTTTCCCCATTTTCCCAATGGCCAGGGGCAAAAATACCCCATGTCCAGCCATTGATCCCACACAAAAGGGGCCAGCATGCAAAGCTTTGCCTTGTCCTCGCTGTCCCCTGGAACTGCTTTCATCACCCTACAAACCTTGGGGCTCAGGACCTTCCTCTGGTCTTCAGCATCAAAACCAGCTTTGTGCTTGTTTCCCAGAGCACCACACTTATCCATACCCTTGAATTCCATTCTTCAGTACCATTTCTAACAATTTCCCTGGCTCACCACGTGCACCCTGACTAGTTAATAGTTTCCTGACGCTCTCCTAAAACGTGTTTTAACACTCTGTCCTGGTTCCAGCAAGGATGGGGCTAATTTCCCCAAGGAGGCGGTAGGGGAGGCAGGTATTCCATACCAGCGACCAATGCCCGGGTATAAGAGGAGCTAGAGGCTGAAGTCCAGAGGAAGGCCCTGAGCCCCAAGGTTTGTGGGGTGATGAAAGAGGTTCCAGGGCACTGCGAGGACAAGGCACAGCTTTCTGTGCTGGCCCCTTTGGTGTGGGAGCAATAGCTGGAACTTGTGTATTTTTGTCGCCAGCCCACTTGTAAAACAGAAAAAGGTGGTTTTGAGGGTGAAGTCAAGAGGAAGGCCCAGATTTCCAACATTTGTGGTGCGATGAAAGCGTTTCCATGGGACAGTGAGGACAAGGCACAGCTTTCCCTGCTGGCCCCTTTGCAGTTGGAGCAATGGCTGGATGTTGGGTCCTGTTTTCCTCTATCCCTCTTGTTGCAGGGAATGATCAGGCAGTTAAGAGGAACAGCCAGAAGGTAAATGGCTTGTTCTGAACTTGATTCTACCGGCAGGATTTGGGGTTCTTTGATCACTGCCTGATTTACAGAACACCAGGCCTGCTGTCAGAATATGGGAAAAGCCTGTCTCGCAGGGGGAAAGGGGTTCATGAAGTAGAATTAGCAGGACTCATTGAGAGAGCTTTAAACTAGATTTGAAGGGGGATGGGCATGTAACTGGGCTCGATAGAGAGGCGCCTGTGGGTAATAGCTCAGCACTTGTGGGGCAGAGTGCTATTATTTTTGAGGCTTGGAAGGCCCACCACCCCTCAACTATACACTCATTGGCTTTTCTGAAATGCCTATACACTAATGTGCACAGCACGGGGAATAAACAAGAGAAGTTAGAGATGTGTGTGTGGTCACAGGACCATGATCTCATTGCAATTACTGAGACATGGTGGGATAGCTCACATGACTGGAACACTGTCATGGAGGGCTATGTTCTCTTTAGGAAAGATAGCCCAGTGAGGCGAGGTGGTGGAGTCGCTCTTTATGTGAGAGAGCAACTGAAATGTATTGAGCTCTCCCTGGGAGCAGATGAAGAGCAAGTTGAAAACTTGTGGGTGAGGATTAAGGGGCAGGGTAATATGAGAGACACTGTTGTGGGTGTCTATTACAGGCTACCTGATCAAGATGGGGAAGTTGATGAGGCCTTCTACAGACAGGTGAAAATCGC
The DNA here is from genome assembly GCF_965231255.1 of Vanellus vanellus. Classification (NCBI taxonomy): domain Eukaryota; kingdom Metazoa; phylum Chordata; class Aves; order Charadriiformes; family Charadriidae; genus Vanellus; species Vanellus vanellus. The sequence continues at coordinate 744,379 of NC_138925.1, read as the reverse complement.
CTCACAATCACAAGCCGTGAGACTCATGGGGGACTTCAACTACCCTGACATCTACTGGGAAGGCCACACAGCTGGGCAGGTACAGTCCAGGAGCTTCCTCCAGTGCATTGATGATAACTTTTTGACTCAGGTGGTGGAGGAGCCCACCAGGAGAGGTGTTCTACTGGATCTAGTACTGGCAAACAAAGAAAGACTGGTGGAGGATGTAAAGGTTGGGGGCAGACTGGGCTGCAGTGATCATGAAAAGACTGAGTTCAGGATTAAGTGCAGTATACACAAAATGACAAGTAGGGTTGAAACCTTAAACTTCAGGAGGGCTAATTTTGATCGTTTCAAGGAATTGCTTGGACAAATCCCATGGGAGAGGGCTCTCGAGGGTAAGGGGGCTCAAGAGAGCTGACTGCTATTTAAGCATCACTTCCTCCAAGCTAAGGATTGGTGCATCCCAAAGAGTAAGAAATAAGGCAAGGGAAGAAGACCTGCATGGCTGAGCAGGGACCTTCTGAAAAAGCTCAGGTGGAAGAAGGGAATTTACAATAGGTGGAAGAAGGGGCTGACTGCTTGGGAGGAATACAAGAATGCTGTCAGGGTATGCAGGGAGGAAACAAGGAAAGCCAAGGCAGCCTTGGAACTGAACCTGACAAGGGATGTCAAGGCCAATAGGAAGGGTTTCTTTAAGTATATAGGAGACAAAAGGAAAACTAGAGAAAATGTGAGCCCGCTGTTGAATGAGACAGGTGCCGTGGTGGCAGATAATGCAGAGAAGGCGGAGTTGCTAAATGCATTCTTCGCTTCTGTCTTCACAGCTCGGGCCAGTCTTCGGGAGACCCAGACTTTGCTCCCACACCAAAGGGGCCAGCACACAAAGCTGTGCCTTGTACTCACTGTCCCCTGGAAGCACTTTCATCGCCCCACAAACCTTTGGGCTCAGGACTTTCCTCTTTACTTAAGCCTAAAAACCACCTTTTTTTTTAAATTCCCAATAGCGGAAGGCAAAAATAACGAACATCCAGCCACTGCTCCCACACCAAAGAATCTAGCATGCAAAGCTGTGCCTTGTACTCACTGACCCCTTGTAGCAATTTCATTGCCCCACAAACCTTGTTTCTCAGGGCTTTCCTTGTGACTTCAGCCTCAAAACCACTTTTTTTAAAAAATTCTCAATAGGCAAAGTAAAATACCAAACATCCAGGCATTGCTCCCACACCAAAGGGGACAGAAGGGAAAGCTGTGACTTGTCCTTACTGACCCCTTGAAGTGCTTTCATCACCCCACAAACCTTGTTTCTCAGGGCTTTCGTCTCGACTTCAGAGTCGAAACCACCTGGTTTTCTATTTTCCCAATGGCTGGGGGCAAAAATTACGAGTGTCCAGCCATTGCTCCCACACCAAATGGGCAAGCACAGAAAGCTGTGCCTTGACCTCCCTTTCCCATGGAAGTGTTTTCATTACCCCACAAATATTGGGTCTTACGGCTTTCCTCTTAACTTAAGCCTCAAAACCACCTGTTTTTTTTTTTTATTTTCCCAATGGTCGGGAGCAAATTAATTACCCCACAAACATGGGAGCTTAGGGCTTTCCTCTTGACTTCAGCCTCAAAACCACCTTTTGCCATTTTCCCAATGGTCTGGGGCAAAAATACCCAACGTCCAGCCATTGCTCCCACACCAAAGGGTCCAGCACGCAAAGCTGTGCCTTGTCCTTGATATCCCCTGCAACTGATTTCATCGCACCACAACCTGGGGGTTCAAGGGCTTTCCTCTTGACTTCAGCCTCAAAAGCACATTTTCCGTTTTCACAATGGCTGGGCGCAAAAATACCCAACATCCAGCCATTGCTCCCACACCAAAGGGGCCAGCACATGAAGCTTTGCCTTGTCCTTGCAGTGCCCTGGAACCGCTTTCATCGCCCCACACATCTTGGTGCACAGGGCTTTCTTCTTGACTTCAGCCCCAAACCATTTGTTTTTTCCATTTCCTAATGGCTGGGAGCAAAATACCCACTTTCCAGCTATTGCTCCCATACCAAAGGGTCCAGCATGCAAAGCTGTGCCTTGTACTCACCGTCCCCTGGAAGTGCTCTCATCGCCCCACAAATTTTGTTTCTCAGGACTTTCCTCTTGACTTCAGCCTCAAAACAACCTTTTCCCATTTTCCCCATGGCTGGGTCAAAAAGGCTGAACTTCCAACCATTGCTTCCACACTAGAAGGTCCAGCATGGAAAGCTGTGCCTTGTCCTCACTGTCCCCTGAAACCACTTTCATCGCTTCAAAACCCTTGTTTCTCAGGGCTTTCCTCTTGACTTCAGCCTCAAAACAACCTTTTTCTATTTTCTCAATGGCCGGGGTCAAAAATACGCAATGTCCAGCCATTGCTCCCAGTGCAAAGAGGCCAGCACGCAAAGTTGCGCCTTGTCCTCGCTGTCCCCTGGAACCACTTTCATTGCCCCACAAACCTTGGGGCTCAGGGCTTTCCTCTTGACTTCAGCCTCAAAACCACCTTTTCCCATTTTTCCAATGGCCAAGTCAAAAATGCTGAACTTCCAACCATTGCTACCACACTGAAATGTCCAGCATGGAAAGCTGTGCCTTGTCCTCTCTGTCCCATGGAAGCTGTTTCATTGCCTCACAAACCTGGGGGCTAAGGGCTTTCCTCTTGACTTCAGAGTCAAAAAAAACTTTTTTTTTTTTTTTTAAATTCCCAATAGCCAACGGTAAAAATACCAAATGTCCAGCCATTGATCCCACAGCAAAGGGGCCAGCACGGAACGCTGTTCCTGGACATAACTGTCCCCTGGAACCGCATTCATTACCTCACAAACCTTGTTTCTCAGGGCTTTCCTCTTGACTTCAGCCACAAAATCACCTTTTTCCATTTTGCCAATGGCCGGGGGCAAGAGTACCAAAAGCCAAGCCATTGCTCCCACAGGAAAGGCACCAGCATGCAAAGCTGTGCCTTGTCCACGCAGAGCCCTGGAAACTCTTTCGTTACCCCACAAATCTTAGTGCTCAGGGCTTTCTTCATGACTTCAACCTCAAATGCACCTTTTTAAATTTTCTGAAACACTTGAGGAAAAAAAAAAATGTCCAGCCATTGCTCCCACACCAAAGATGCCGCATGGAAAGTGGTACGTTGCCGTCGCAGTGCCCTGAAACTACTTTAATTGTCCCACAAAGCTTACAGTTCAGTGCTTTACTCTTGACTTCAACCTCAAAAAAAAATTTTTCCATTTTAGCAATAGCCGAATACACCGAGTGAATAAAGGTTGTTGACTGTAAAGTATACAGTCTGTAGAAAAGGCGAGAGGGCCAAAGTCTGTGGGGCATTTGAAGGGGTTCCAGGAGGCAGTGAGGACCAGCATCACTTTTCCTTGCTGCCACCTTTGCTGTGGCAGCAAAAGCTGGACGATTGTCTGTTGTGCTCAAACACCGCCAAGATTGAAAAAAGGTTCTTCTGAGGTTAGAGTCCGCAGGAAAGCAGAGAGGGCCAAATTGTGTGGGGCATTTGAAGGGGTTCCAGGAGGCAGTGAGGACCAGCATCACTTTTCCCCGCTGGCACCTTTGCTGTGGCAGCAAAAGCTGGACGTTTGTCTTTTTTGCTCCGGAGCCTGCCGAGAGTGAAAAAAGGTGCTTTTGAGGCTAGAGTCCGCAGGAAAGCAGAGAGGGCCAAATTGTCTGGGGCATTTGAAGGGGTTCCAGGAGGCAGTGAGGACCAGCATCACTTTTCCTTGCTGCCACCTTTGCTGTGGCAGCAAAAGCTGGACGACTGTATTTTTTGCTCCGGAGGCTGCCAAAAGTGAAAACAGGTGCTTTTGAGGCTAGAGTCCGCAGGAAAGCAGAGAGGGTGAAATTGTCTGGGGCATTTGAAGGGGTTCCAGGAGGCAGTGAGGACCAGCATCACTTTTCACCGCTGGCACCTTTGCTGTGGCAGCAAAAGCTGGACGTTTGTCTTTTTTGCTCCGGAGGCTGCCGAGAGTGAAAAAAGGTGCTTTTGAGGCTAGAGTCGGCAGGAAAGCAGAGAGGGCCAAATTGTGTGGGGCATATGAACGGGTTCCAGGAGGCAGTGAGGACCAGCATCACTTTTCCTTGCTGCCACATTTGCTGTGGCAGCAAAAGATGGACGATTGTCTTTTTTGCTCCGGAGGCTGCCGAGAGTGAAAACAGTTGCTTTTGAGGCTAAAGTCCGCAGGAAAGCAGAGAGGGTGAAATTGTGTGGGGCATTTGAAGGGGTTCCAGGAGGCAGTGAGGACCAGCATCACTTTTCCTTGCTGCCACCTTTGCTGTGGCAGCAAAAGCTGGACGTTTGTCTTTTTTCCTCCAGAGGCTGCCGAGAGTGAACACAGGTGCTTTTGAGGCTAGAGTCCGCCGGAAAGCAGAGAGGGCCAAATTGTCTGGGGCATTTGAAGGGGTTCCAGGAGGCAGCGAGGACCAGCATCACTTTTCCCCGCTGGCACCTTTGCTGTGGCAGCAAAAGCTGGACGTTTGTCTTTTTTGCTCCGGAGCCTGCCGAGAGTGAAAAAAGGTGCTTTTGAGGCTAGAGTCCGCAGGAAAGCAGAGAGGGCCAAATTGTGTGGGGCATTTGAAGGGGTTCCAGGAGGCAGTGAGGACCAGCATCACTTTCCCTTGCTGCCACCTTTGCTGTGGCAGCAAAAGCTGGACGTTTGTCTTTTTTGCTCCGGAGGCTGCTGAGAGTGAAAAAAGGTGCTTTTGAGGCTAGAGTCGGCAGGAAAGCAGAGAGGGCCAAATTGTCTGGGGCATTTGAAGGGGTTCCAGGATGCAGTGAGGACCAGCATCACTTTTTCTTGCTGCCACATTTGCTGTGGCAGCAAAAGCTTGACGATTGTCTTTTGTGCTCCGGAAGGTGCCAAAAGTGAAAAGAGGTGCTTTTGAGGTTAGACTCCGCAGGAGAGCAGAGAGTGCCAAATTGTCTGGGGCATTGGAAGGGGTTCCAGGAGGCAGCGAGGACCAGCATCACTTTTCCCCGCTGGCACCTTTGCTGTGGCAGCATAAGCTGGACGTTTGTCTTTTTTGCTCCGGAGGCTGCCGAGAGTGAAAACAGGTGCTTTTGAGGCTAGAGTCCACCGGAAAAATTAGAGGGTGAAATTGTCTGGGGCATTTGAAGGGGTTCCAGGAGGCAGTGAGGACCAGCATCACTTTTCCCCGCTGGCACATTTGCTGTGGCAGCAAAAGCTGGACGATTGTCTTTTGTTTTCTGAAAGGTGCCAAAAGTGAAAAGAGGTGCTTTTGAGGCTAGAGTCCGCAGGAGAGCAGAGAGTGCCAAGTTGTCTGGGGCATTTGAAGGGGTTCCAGGAGGCAGCGAGGACCAGCATCACTTTTCCCCGCTGGCACCTTTGCTGTGGCAGCAAAAGCTGGACGTTTGTCTTTTCTACTTCAAACTCGGTTGAAGATGAAAAAAGGTGCTTTTGAGGCTAGAGTCGGCAGGAAAGCAGAGAGGGCCAAATTGTCTGGGGCATTTGAAGGGGTTCCAGGAGGCAGTGAGGACCAGCATCACTTTTCCCCGCTGGCACCTTTGCTGTGGCAGCAAAAGCTGGACGTTTGTCTTTTCTAATTCAAACACGGTCCAAAGTGAAAACAGTTGCTTTTGAGGCTAGAGTCCGCAGGAAAGCAGAGAGGGCCAAATTTTGTGGGGCATTTGAAGGGGTTCCAGGAGGCAGTGAGGACCAGCATCACCTTTCCTTGCTGCCACATTTGCTGTGGCAGCAAAAGTTGGTTGATTGTCTTTTGTGCTCCGGAGGCTGCCGAAAGTGAAAACAGGTGCTTTTGAGGCTAGAGTCCGCCGGAAAGCAGAGAGGGCCAAATTGTGTGGGGCATTTGAAGGGGTTCCAGGAGGCAGTGAGGACCAGCATCACTTTTCACCGCTGGCACCTTTGCTGTGGCAGCAAAAGATGGACGATTGTCTTCTCTACTTCAAACATGGTCGAAAGTGAAAAAAGGTGCTTTTGAGGCTAGAGTCGGCAGGAAAGCAGAGAGGGCCAAATTGTCTGGGGCATTTGAAGGGGTTCCAGGAGGCAGTGAGGACCAGCATCACTTTTCCCCGCTGGCACATTTGCTGTGGCAGCAAAAGCTGGACGTTTGTCTTTTGTGCTCCGGAGGCTGCCGAGAGTGAAAAAAGGTGCTTTTGAGGCTAGAGTCCACCGGAAAAATTAGAGGGTGAAATTGTGTGGGGCATTTGAAGGGGTTCCAGGAGGCAGTGAGGACCAGCATCACTTTTCCCCGCTGGCACATTTGCTGTGGCAGCAAAAGCTGGACGATTGTCTTTTGTTTTCTGAAAGGTGCCAAAAGTGAAAAGAGTTGCTTTTGAGGCTAGAGTCCGCAGGAGAGCAGAGAGTGCCAAGTTGTCTGGGGCATTTGAAGGGGTTCCAGGAGGCAGCGAGGACCAGCATCACTTTTCCCCGCTGTCACCTTTGCTGTGGCAGCAAAAGCTGGACGTTTGTCTTTTCTACTTCAAACTCGGTTGAAGATGAAAAAAGGTGCTTTTGAGGCTAGAGTCGGCAGGAAAGCAGAGAGGGCAAAATTGTCTGGGGCATTTGAAGGGGTTCCAGGAGGCAGTGAGGACCAGCATCACCTTTCCTTGCTGCCACATTTGCTGTGGCAGCAAAAGTTGGTTGATTGTCTTTTGTGCTCCGGAGGCTGCCGAAAGTGAAAACAGGTGCTTTTGAGGCTAGAGTCCGCCGGAAAGCAGAGAGGGCCAAATTGTGTGGGGCATTTGAAGGGGTTCCAGGAGGCAGTGAGGACCAGCATCACTTTTCCTTGCTGCCACCTTTGCTGTGGCAGCAAAAGCTGGACGATTGTCTTTTGTGCTCCGGAAGCTGCCATAAGTGAAAACAGGTGCTTTTGAGGCTAGAGTCGGCAGGAGAGCAGATAGGGCCAAATTGTCTGGGGCATTTGAAGGGGTTCCAGGAGGCAGTGAGGACCAGCATCACTTTTCCTTGCTGCCACCTTTGCTGTGGCAGCAAAAGCTGGACGTTTGTCTTTTTTGCTCCGGAGGCTGCTGAGAGTGAAAAAAGGTGCTTTTGAGGCTAGAGTCGGCAGGAGAGCAGAGAGGGCCAAATTGTCTGGGGCATTTGAAGGGGTTCCAGGAGGCAGTGAGGACCAGCATCACTTTTCCCCGCTGGCACATTTGATGTGGCAGCAAAAGCTGGACGTTTGTCTTTTTTGCTCCGGAGGCTGCCGAGAGTGAAAAAAGGTGCTTTTGAGGCTAGAGTCCACCGGAAAAATTAGAGGGTGAAATTGTCTGGGGCATTTGAAGGGGTTCCAGGAGGCAGTGAGGACCAGCATCACTTTTCCTTGCTGCCACCTTTGCTGTGGCAGCAAAAGCTGGACGTTTGTCTTTTTTGCTCCGGAGGCTGCTGAGAGTGAAAAAAGGTGCTTTTGAGGCTAGAGTCGGCAGGAGAGCAGAGAGGGCCAAATTGTCTGGGGCATTTGAAGGGGTTCCAGGAGGCAGCGAGGACCAGCATCACTTTTCCCCGCTGTCACCTTTGCTGTGGCAGCAAAAGCTGGACGTTTGTCTTTTCTACTTCAAACTCGGTTGAAGATGAAAAAAGGTGCTTTTGAGGCTAGAGTCGGCAGGAAAGCAGAGAGGGCCAAATTGTCTGGGGCATTTGAAGGGGTTCCAGGAGGCAGTGTGGACCAGCATCACTTTTCCCCGCTGGCACCTTTGCTGTGGCAGCAAAAGCTGGACGTTTGTCTTTTCTAATTCAAACACGGTCCAAAGTGAAAACAGTTGCTTTTGAGGCTAGAGTCCGCAGGAAAGCAGAGAGGGCCAAATTGTGTGGGGCATTTGAAGGGGTTCCAGGAGGCAGTGAGGACCAGCATCACCTTTCCTTGCTGCCACATTTGCTGTGGCAGCAAAAGTTGGTTGATTGTCTTTTGTGCTCCGGAGGCTGCCGAAAGTGAAAACAGGTGCTTTTGAGGCTAGAGTCCGCCGGAAAGCAGAGAGGGCCAAATTGTGTGGGGCATTTGAAGGGGTTCCAGGAGGCAGTGAGGACCAGCATCACTTTTCCTTGCTGCCACCTTTGCTGTGGCAGCAAAAGCTGGACGATTGTCTTTTGTGCTCCGGAAGCTTCCAAAAGTGAAAAAAGGTGCTTTTGAGGCTAGAGTCGGCAGGAGAGCAGATAGGGCCAAATTGTCTGGGGCATTTGAAGGGGTTCCAGGAGGCAGTGAGGACCAGCATCACTTTTCCCCGCTGGCACCTTTGCTGTGGCAGCAAAAGCTGGACGTTTGTCTTCTCTACTTCAAACATGGTCGAAAGTGAAAAAAGGTGCTTTTGAGGCTAGAGTCGGCAGGAAAGCAGAGAGGGCAAAATTGTCTGGGGCATTTGAAGGGGTTCCAGGAGGCAGTGAGGACCAGCATCACTTTTCCCCGCTGGCACCTTTGCTGTGGCAGCAAAAGCTGGACGTTTGTCTTTTTTGCTCCGGAGGCTGCCGAGAGTGAAAACAGGTGCTTTTGAGGCTAGAGTCCACCGGAAAGCAGAGAGGGCCAAATTGTCTGGGGCATTTGAAGGGGTTCCAGGAGGCAGTGAGGACCAGCATCACTTTTCCCCGCTGGCACCTTTGCTGTGGCAGCATAAGCTGGACGTTTGTCTTTTTTGCTCCGGAGGCTGCCGAGAGTGAAAACAGGTGCTTTTGAGGCTAGAGTCCACCGGAAAGCAGAGAGGGCCAAATTGTGTGGGGCATTTGAAGGGGTTCCAGGAGGCAGTGAGGACCAGCATCACTTTTCCTTGCTGCCACATTTGCTGTGGCAGCAAAAGATGGACGATTGTCTTTTTTGCTCCGGAGGCTGCCGAGAGTGAAAAAAGGTGCTTTTAGGCTAGAGTCCACCGGAAAAATTAGAGGGTGAAATTGTCTGGGGCATTTGAAGGGGTTCCAGGAGGCAGTGAGGACCAGCATCACTTTTCCCCGCTGGCACCTTTGCTGTGGCAGCAAAAGCTGGACGTTTGTCTTCTCTACTTCAAACATGGTCGAAAGTGAAAAAAGGTGCTTTTGAGGCTAGAGTCGGCAGGAAAGCAGAGAGGGCCAAATTGTCTGGGGCATTTGAAGGGGTTCCAGGAGGCAGTGAGGACCAGCATCACTTTTCCCCGCTGGCACATTTGCTGTGGCAGCAAAAGCTGGACGTTTGTCTTTTGTGCTCCGGAGGCTGCCGAGAGTGAAAAAAGGTGCTTTTGAGGCTAGAGTCCACCGGAAAAATTAGAGGGTGAAATTGTGTGGGGCATTTGAAGGGGTTCCAGGAGGCAGTGAGGACCAGCATCACTTTTCCCCGCTGGCACATTTGCTGTGGCAGCAAAAGCTGGACGATTGTCTTTTGTTTTCTGAAAGGTGCCAAAAGTGAAAAGAGTTGCTTTTGAGGCTAGAGTCCGCAGGAGAGCAGAGAGTGCCAAGTTGTCTGGGGCATTTGAAGGGGTTCCAGGAGGCAGCGAGGACCAGCATCACTTTTCCCCGCTGTCACCTTTGCTGTGGCAGCAAAAGCTGGACGTTTGTCTTTTCTACTTCAAACTCGGTTGAAGATGAAAAAAGGTGCTTTTGAGGCTAGAGTCGGCAGGAAAGCAGAGAGGGCCAAATTGTCTGGGGCATTTGAAGGGGTTCCAGGAGGCAGTGAGGACCAGCATCACCTTTCCTTGCTGCCACATTTGCTGTGGCAGCAAAAGTTGGTTGATTGTCTTTTGTGCTCCGGAGGCTGCCGAAAGTGAAAACAGGTGCTTTTGAGGCTAGAGTCCGCCGGAAAGCAGAGAGGGCCAAATTGTGTGGGGCATTTGAAGGGGTTCCAGGAGGCAGTGAGGACCAGCATCACTTTTCCTTGCTGCCACCTTTGCTGTGGCAGCAAAAGCTGGACGATTGTCTTTTGTGCTCCGGAAGCTGCCATAAGTGAAAACAGGTGCTTTTGAGGCTAGAGTCGGCAGGAGAGCAGATAGGGCCAAATTGTCTGGGGCATTTGAAGGGGTTCCAGGAGGCAGTGAGGACCAGCATCACTTTTCCTTGCTGCCACCTTTGCTGTGGCAGCAAAAGCTGGACGTTTGTCTTTTTTGCTCCGGAGGCTGCTGAGAGTGAAAAAAGGTGCTTTTGAGGCTAGAGTCGGCAGGAGAGCAGAGAGGGCCAAATTGTCTGGGGCATTTGAAGGGGTTCCAGGAGGCAGTGAGGACCAGCATCACTTTTCCCCGCTGGCACATTTGATGTGGCAGCAAAAGCTGGACGTTTGTCTTTTTTGCTCCGGAGGCTGCCGAGAGTGAAAAAAGGTGCTTTTGAGGCTAGAGTCCACCGGAAAAATTAGAGGGTGAAATTGTCTGGGGCATTTGAAGGGGTTCCAGGAGGCAGTGAGGACCAGCATCACTTTTCCCCGATGGCACATTTGCTGTGGCAGCAAAAGCTGGACGATTGTCTTTTGTTTTCTGAAAGGTGCCAAAAGTGAAAAGAGGTGCTTTTGAGGCTAGAGTCCGCAGGAGAGCAGAGAGTGCCAAGTTGTCTGGGGCATTTGAAGGGGTTCCAGGAGGCAGCGAGGACCAGCATCACTTTTCCCCGCTGTCACCTTTGCTGTGGCAGCAAAAGCTGGACGTTTGTCTTTTCTACTTCAAACTCGGTTGAAGATGAAAAAAGGTGCTTTTGAGGCTAGAGTCGGCAGGAAAGCAGAGAGGGCCAAATTGTCTGGGGCATTTGAAGGGGTTCCAGGAGGCAGTGTGGACCAGCATCACTTTTCCCCGCTGGCACCTTTGCTGTGGCAGCAAAAGCTGGACGTTTGTCTTTTCTAATTCAAACACGGTCCAAAGTGAAAACAGTTGCTTTTGAGGCTAGAGTCCGCAGGAAAGCAGAGAGGGCCAAATTGTGTGGGGCATTTGAAGGGGTTCCAGGAGGCAGTGAGGACCAGCATCACCTTTCCTTGCTGCCACATTTGCTGTGGCAGCAAAAGTTGGTTGATTGTCTTTTGTGCTCCGGAGGCTGCCGAAAGTGAAAACAGGTGCTTTTGAGGCTAGAGTCCGCCGGAAAGCAGAGAGGGCCAAATTGTGTGGGGCATTTGAAGGGGTTCCAGGAGGCAGTGAGGACCAGCATCACTTTTCCTTGCTGCCACCTTTGCTGTGGCAGCAAAAGCTGGACGATTGTCTTTTGTGCTCCGGAAGCTTCCAAAAGTGAAAAAAGGTGCTTTTGAGGCTAGAGTCGGCAGGAGAGCAGATAGGGCCAAATTGTCTGGGGCATTTGAAGGGGTTCCAGGAGGCAGTGAGGACCAGCATCACTTTTCCCCGCTGTCACCTTTGCTGTGGCAGCAAAAGCTGGACGTTTGTCTTCTCTACTTCAAACATGGTCGAAAGTGAAAAAAGGTGCTTTTGAGGCTAGAGTCGGCAGGAAAGCAGAGAGGGCAAAATTGTCTGGGGCATTTGAAGGGGTTCCAGGAGGCAGTGAGGACCAGCATCACTTTTCCCCGCTGGCACCTTTGCTGTGGCAGCAAAAGCTGGACGTTTGTCTTTTTTGCTCCGGAGGCTGCCGAGAGTGAAAACAGGTGCTTTTGAGGCTAGAGTCCACCGGAAAGCAGAGAGGGCCAAATTGTCTGGGGCATTTGAAGGGGTTCCAGGAGGCAGTGAGGACCAGCATCACTTTTCCCCGCTGGCACCTTTGCTGTGGCAGCATAAGCTGGACGTTTGTCTTTTTTGCTCCGGAGGCTGCCGAGAGTGAAAAAAGGTGCTTTTAGGCTAGAGTCCACCGGAAAAATTAGAGGGTGAAATTGTCTGGGGCATTTGAAGGGGTTCCAGGAGGCAGTGAGGACCAGCATCACTTTTCCCCGCTGGCACCTTTGCTGTGGCAGCAAAAGCTGGACGATTGTCTTTTGTTTTCTGAAAGGTGCCAAAAGTGAAAAGAGTTGCTTTTGAGGCTAGAGTCCGCAGGAGAGCAGAGAGTGCCAAGTTGTCTGGGGCATTTGAAGGGGTTCCAGGAGGCAGCGAGGACCAGCATCACTTTTCCCCGCTGGCACCTTTGCTGTGGCAGCAAAAGCTGGATGTTTGTCTTTTCTACTTCAAACTCGGTTGAAGATGAAAAAAGGTGCTTTTGAGGCTAGAGTCGGCAGGAAAGCAGAGAGGGCCAAATTGTCTGGGGCATTTGAAGGGGTTCCAGGAGGCAGTGAGGACCAGCATCACTTTTCCCCGCTGGCACCTTTGCTGTGGCAGCAAAAGCTGGACGTTTGTCTTCTCTACTTCAAACATGGTCGAAAGTGAAAAAAGGTGCTTTTGAGGCTAGAGTCGGCAGGAAAGCAGAGAGGGCCAAATTGTCTGGGGCATTTGAAGGGGTTCCAGGAGGCAGTGAGGACCAGCATCACTTTTCCCCGCTGGCACATTTGCTGTGGCAGCAAAAGCTGGACGTTTGTCTTTTTTGCTCCGGAGGCTGCCGAGAGTGAAAACAGGTGCTTTTGAGGCTAGAGTCCACCGGAAAGCAGAGAGGGCCAAATTGTGTGGGGCATTTGAAGGGGTTCCAGGAGGCAGTGAGGACCAGCATCACTTTTCCCCGCTGGCACCTTTGCTGTGGCAGCATAAGCTGGACGTTTGTCTTTTTTGCTCCGGAGGCTGCCGAGAGTGAAAACAGGTGCTTTTGAGGCTAGAGTCCGCCGGAAAGCAGAGAGGGCCAAATTGTGTGGGGCATTTGAAGGGGTTCCAGGAGGCAGTGAGGACCAGCATCACTTTTCCTTGCTGCCACCTTTGCTGTGGCAGCAAAAGCTGGACGATTGTCTTTTGTGCTCCGGAAGCTGCCATAAGTGAAAACAGGTGCTTTTGAGGCTAGAGTCGGAAAAAGAGCAGATAGGGCCAAATTGTCTGGGGCATTTGAAGGGGTTCCAGGAGGCAGTGAGGACCAGCATCACTTTTCCTTGCTGCCACCTTTGCTGTGGCAGCAAAAGCTGGACGTTTGTCTTTTTTGCTCCGGAGGCTGCTGAGAGTGAAAAAAGGTGCTTTTGAGGCTAGAGTCGGCAGGAGAGCAGAGAGGGCCAAATTGTCTGGGGCATTTGAAGGGGTTCCAGGAGGCAGTGAGGACCAGCATCACTTTTCCCCGCTGGCACATTTGCTGTGGCAGCAAAAGCTGGACGTTTGTCTTTTTTGCTCCGGAGGCTGCCGAGAGTGAAAAAAGGTGCTTTTGAGGCTAGAGTCCACCGGAAAAATTAGAGGGTGAAATTGTCTGGGGCATTTGAAGGGGTTCCAGGAGGCAGTGAGGACCAGCATCACTTTTCCCCGCTGCACATTTGCTGTGGCAGCAAAAGCTGGACGATTGTCTTTTGTTTTCTGAAAAGTGCCAAAAGTGAAAAGAGGTGCTTTTGAGGCTAGAGTCCGCAGGAGAGCAGAGAGTGCCAAGTTGTCTGGGCCATTTGAAGGGGTTCCAGGAGGCAGCGAGGACCAGCATCACTTTTCCCCGCTGGCACCTTTGCTGTGGCAGCAAAAGCTGGACGTTTGTCTTTTCTACTTCAAACTCGGTTGAAGATGAAAAAAGGTGCTTTTGAGGCTAGAGTCGGCAGGAAAGCAGAGAGGGCCAAATTGTCTGGGGCATTTGAAGGGGTTCCAGGAGGCAGTGAGGACCAGCATCACTTTTCCCCGCTGGCACCTTTGCTGTGGCAGCAAAAGCTGGACGTTTGTCTTTTCTAATTCAAACACGGTCCAAAGTGAAAACAGTTGCTTTTGAGGCTAGAGTCCGCAGGAAAGCAGAGAGGGCCAAATTGTGTGGGGCATTTGAAGGGGTTCCAGGAGGCAGTGAGGACCAGCATCACTTTTCCTTGCTGCCACCTTTGCTGTGGCAGCAAAAGCTGGACGATTGTCTTTTGTGCTCCGGAAGCTGCCAAAAGTGAAAAAAGGTGCTTTTGAGGCTAGAGTCCGCAGGAGAGCAGAGAGTGCCAAGTTGTCTGGGGCATTTGAAGGGGTTCCAGGAGGCAGCGAGGACCAGCATCACTTTTCCCCGCTGGCACCTTTGCTGTGGCAGCAAAAGCTGGATGTTTGTCTTTTCTACTTCAAACTCGGTTGAAGATGAAAAAAGGTGCTTTTGAGGCTAGAGTCGGCAGGAAAGCAGAGAGGGCCAAATTGTCTGGGGCATTTGAAGGGGTTCCAGGAGGCAGTGAGGACCAGCATCACTTTTCCCCGCTGGCACCTTTGCTGTGGCAGCAAAAGCTGGACGATTGTCTTTTGTGCTCCGGAAGCTTCCAAAAGTGAAAACAGGTGCTTTTGAGGCTAGAGTCGGCAGGAGAGCAGATAGGGCCAAATTGTCTGGGGCATTTGAAGGGGTTCCAGGAGGCAGTGAGGACCAGCATCACTTTTCACCGCTGGCACCTTTGCTGTGGCAGCAAAAGCTGGACGTTTGTCTTCTCTACTTCAAACATGGTCGAAAGTGAAAAAAGGTGCTTTTGAGGCTAGAGTCGGCAGGAAAGCAGAGAGGGCCAAATTGTCTGGGGCATTTGAAGGGGTTCCAGGAGGCAGTGAGGACCAGCATCACTTTTCCCCGCTGGCACATTTGCTGTGGCAGCAAAAGCTGGACGTTTGTCTTTTTTGCTCCGGAGGCTGCCGAGAGTGAAAACAGGTGCTTTTGAGGCTAGAGTCCACCGGAAAGCAGAGAGGGCCAAATTGTGTGGGGCATTTGAAGGGGTTCCAGGAGGCAGTGAGGACCAGCATCACTTTTCCCCGCTGGCACCTTTGCTGTGGCAGCATAAGCTGGACGTTTGTCTTTTTTGCTCCGGAGGCTGCCGAGAGTGAAAACAGGTGCTTTTGAGGCTAGAGTCCGCCGGAAAGCAGAGAGGGCCAAATTGTGTGGGGCATTTGAAGGGGTTCCAGGAGGCAGTGAGGACCAGCATCACTTTTCCTTGCTGCCACCTTTGCTGTGGCAGCAAAAGCTGGACGATTGTCTTTTGTGCTCCGGAAGCTGCCATAAGTGAAAACAGGTGCTTTTGAGGCTAGAGTCGGAAAAAGAGCAGATAGGGCCAAATTGTCTGGGGCATTTGAAGGGGTTCCAGGAGGCAGTGAGGACCAGCATCACTTTTCCTTGCTGCCACCTTTGCTGTGGCAGCAAAAGCTGGACGTTTGTCTTTTTTGCTCCGGAGGCTGCTGAGAGTGAAAAAAGGTGCTTTTGAGGCTAGAGTCGGCAGGAGAGCAGAGAGGGCCAAATTGTCTGGGGCATTTGAAGGGGTTCCAGGAGGCAGTGAGGACCAGCATCACTTTTCCCCGCTGGCACATTTGCTGTGGCAGCAAAAGCTGGACGTTTGTCTTTTTTGCTCCGGAGGCTGCCGAGAGTGAAAAAAGGTGCTTTTGAGGCTAGAGTCCACCGGAAAAATTAGAGGGTGAAATTGTCTGGGGCATTTGAAGGGGTTCCAGGAGGCAGTGAGGACCAGCATCACTTTTCCCCGCTGCACATTTGCTGTGGCAGCAAAAGCTGGACGATTGTCTTTTGTTTTCTGAAAAGTGCCAAAAGTGAAAAGAGGTGCTTTTGAGGCTAGAGTCCGCAGGAGAGCAGAGAGTGCCAAGTTGTCTGGGCCATTTGAAGGGGTTCCAGGAGGCAGCGAGGACCAGCATCACTTTTCCCCGCTGTCACCTTTGCTGTGGCAGCAAAAGCTGGACGTTTGTCTTTTCTACTTCAAACTCGGTTGAAGATGAAAAAAGGTGCTTTTGAGGCTAGAGTCGGCAGGAAAGCAGAGAGGGCCAAATTGTCTGGGGCATTTGAAGGGGTTCCAGGAGGCAGTGAGGACCAGCATCACTTTTCCCCGCTGGCACCTTTGCTGTGGCAGCAAAAGCTGGACGTTTGTCTTTTCTAATTCAAACACGGTCCAAAGTGAAAACAGTTGCTTTTGAGGCTAGAGTCCGCAGGAAAGCAGAGAGGGCCAAATTGTGTGGGGCATTTGAAGGGGTTCCAGGAGGCAGTGAGGACCAGCATCACTTTTCCTTGCTGCCACCTTTGCTGTGGCAGCAAAAGCTGGACGATTGTCTTTTGTGCTCCGGAAGCTGCCAAAAGTGAAAAAAGGTGCTTTTGAGGCTAGAGTCGGCAGGAGAGCAGATAGGGCCAAATTGTCTGGGGCATTTGAAGAGGTTCCAGGAGGCAATGAGGACCAGCATCACTTTTCCCCGCTGGCACCTTTGCTGTGGCAACAAAAGCTGGACGTTTGGCTTTTTTGCTCCTGAGGTTGCCGAAAGCGAAAACAGGTGCTTTTGAGGATGGAGTCCGCAGGAAAGCAGAGAGGGCCAAATTGTCTGGGGCATTTAAAAGGGTTCCAGGAGGCAGTGAGAACCAGCATCACTTTTCCCCGCTGGCACCTTTGCTGTGGCAGCAAAACCTGGACGTTTGTCTTTTTTGCTCCGGAGGATGCCGAAAGCGAAAACAGGTGCTTTTGAGGATGGAGTCCGCAGGAAAGCAGAGAGGGCCAAATTGTCTGGGGCATTTGAAAGGGTTCCAGGAGGCAGTGAGAACCAGCATTACTTTTCCCCGCTGGCACCTTTGCTGTGGCGGCAAAAGCTGGACGTTTGTCTTTTTTTCTCCAAACACCGCCGAAAGAGAAAACAGGTGCTTTTGAGGATGGAGTCCGCAGGAAAGCAGAGAGGGCCAAATTGTCTGTGGCATTTGAAAGGGTTCCAGGAGGCAGTGAGGACCAGCATCACTTTTCCCCGCTGTCACCTTTGCTGTGGCAGCAAAAGCTGGACGTTTGTCTTTTTTGCTCCGGAGGATGCCGAAAGCGAAAACAGGTGCTTTTGAGGATGGAGTCCGCAGGAAAGCAGAGAGGGCCAAATTGTCTGTGGCATTTGAAGAGGTTTCAGGACGCAGTGAGAACCAGCATTACTTTTCCCCGCTGGCACCTTTGCTGAGGCAGCAAAAGCTGGACATTTGTCTTTTTTGCTCCTGAGGTTGCCGAAAGCGAAAACAGGTGCTTTTGAGGATGGAGTCCGCAGGAAAGCAGAGAGGGCCAAATTGTCTGTGGCATTTGAAGAGGTTCCAGGAGGAAATGAGGACCAGCATCACTTTTCCCCGCTGGCACCTTTGCTGTGGCAGCAAAAGCTGGACGTTTGTCTTTTTTGCTCCTGAGGTTGCCGAAAGCGAAAACAGGTGCTTTTGAGGATGGAGTCCGCAGGAAAGCAGAGAGGGCCAAATTATCTGGGGCATTTGAAAGCGTTCCAGGAGGCAGTGAGAACCAGCATTACTTTTCCCCGCTGGCACCTTTGCTGTGGCAGCAAAAGCTGGACGTTTGTCTTTTTTGCTCCGGAGGTTGCCGAATGCGAAAACAGGTGCTTTTGAGGATAGAGTCCGCAGGAAAGCAGAGAGGGCCAAATTGTCTGGGGCATTTGAAAGGGTTCCAGGAGGCAGTGAGAACCAGCATCACTTTTCCCCGCTGGCACCTTTGCTGTGGCGGCAAAAGCTGGACGTTTGTCTTTTTTCCTCCAAACACCGCCGAAAGAGAAAACAGGTGCTTTTAAGGATGGAGTCCGCAGGAAAGCAGAGAGGGCCAAATTGTCTGTGGCATTTGAAAGGATTCCAGGAGGCAGTGAGGACCAGCATCACTTTTCCCCGCTGGCACCTTTGCTCTGGCAGCAAAAGCTGGACGTTTGTCTTTTTTGCTCCGGAGGCTGCCGAAAGCGAAAACAGGTGCTTTTGAGGATGGAGTCCGCAGGAAAGCAGAGAGGGCCAAATTGTCTGTGGCATTTGAAGAGGTTCCAGGAGGAAATGAGGACCAGCATCACTTTTCCCCGCTGGCACCTCTGCTGTGGCAGCAAAACCTGGACGTTTGTCGTTTTTGCTCCGGAGGTTGCCGAAAGCGAAAACAGGTGCTTTTGAGGATGGAGTCCGCAGGAAAGCAGAGAGTGCCAAATTGTGTGGGGCATTTGAAAGGGTTCCAGGAGGCAGTGAGAACCAGCATTACTTTTCCCCGCTGGCACCTTTGCTGTGGCAGCAAAAGCTGGACGTTTGTCTTTTTTGCTCCGGAGGCTGCCGAAAGCGAAAACAGGTGCTTTTGAGGATGGAGTCCGCAGTAAAGCAGAGAGGGCCAAATTGTCTGGGGCATTTAAAAGGGTTCCAGGAGGCAGTGAGAACCAGCATCACTTTTCCCCGCTGGCACCTTTGCTGTGGCAGCAAAAGCTGGACGTTTGTCTTTTTTGCTCTGGAGGCTGCCGAAAGCGAAAAGAGGTGCTTTTGAGGATGGAGTCCGCAGGAAAGCAGAGAGGGCCAAATGGTCTGGGGCATTTGAAAGGGTTCCAGGAGGCAGTGAGAACCAGCATTACTTTTGCCCGCTGGCACCTTTGCTGTGGCAGCAAAAGCTGGACGTTTGTCTTTTTTGCTCCGGAGGCTGCCGAAAGCGAAAACAGGTGCTTTTGAGGATGGAGTCCGCAGGAAAGTAGAGAGGGCCAAATTGTCTGTGGCATTTGAAAGGGTTCCAGGAGGCAGTGAGAACCAGCATTACTTTTCCCCGCTGGCACCTTTGCTGTGGCAGCAAAACCTGGACGTTTGTCTTTTTTGCTCCTGAGGTTGCCGAAAGCGAAAACAGGTACTTTTGAGGATGGAGTCCGCAGGAAAGCAGAGAGGGCCAAATTGTCTGTGGCATTTGAAGAGGTTCCAGGACGCAGTGAGAACCAGCATTACTTTTCCCCGCTGGCACCTTTGCTGTGGCAGCAAAACCTGGACGTTTGTCTTTTTTGCTCTGGAGGCTGCCGAAAGCGAAAACAGGTGCTTTTGAGGATGGAGTCCGCAGGAAAGCAGAGAGGGCCAAATTGTCTGGGGCATTTGAAAGGGTTCCAGGAGGCAGTGAGAACCAGCATTACTTTTCCCCGCTGGCACCTCTGCTGTGGCAGCAAAAGCTGGACGTTTGTCTTTTTTGCTCCTGAGGATGCCGAAAGCGAAAACAGGTGCTTTTGAGGATGGAGTCCGCAGGAAAGCAGAGAGGGCCAAATTGTCTGGGGCATTTGAAAGAGTTCCAGGAGGCAGTGAGAACCAGCATTACTTTTCCCCGCTGGCACCTTTGCTGCGGCAGCAAAAGCTGGACATTTGTCTTTTTTGCTCCTGAGGTTGCCGAAAGCGAAAACAGGTGCTTTTGAGGATGGAGTCCCCAGGAAAGCAGAGAGGGCCAAATTGTCTGTGGCTTTTGAAGAGGTTCCAGGAAGCAATGAGGACCAGCATTACTTTTCCCCGCTGGCACCTTTGCTGTGGCAGCAAAAGCTGGACGTTTGTCTTTTTTGCTCTGGAGGCTGCCGAAAGCGAAAACAGGTGCTTTTGAGGATGGAGTCCGCAGGAAAGCAGAGAGGGCCAAATTGTCTGGGGCATTTGAAAGGGTTCCAGGAGGCAGTGAGAACCAGCATTACTTTTGCCCGCTGGCACCTTTGCTGTGGCAGCAAAACCTGGACGTTTGTCTTTTTTGCTCCGGAGGCTGCCGAAAGCGAAAACAGGTGCTTTTGAGGATGGAGTCCGCAGGAAAGTAGAGAGGGCCAAATTGTCTGGGGCATT
This sequence comes from Vanellus vanellus, assembly GCF_965231255.1. Taxonomy (NCBI): domain Eukaryota; kingdom Metazoa; phylum Chordata; class Aves; order Charadriiformes; family Charadriidae; genus Vanellus; species Vanellus vanellus. Next base: position 724,949 of record NC_138925.1, on the reverse strand, counting down.
TGAAAGGGTTCCAGGAGGCAGTGAGAACCAGCATTACTTTTCCCTGCTGGCACCTTTGCTGTGGCAGGAAAACCTGGACGTTTGTCTTTATTGTTACTGAGGTTGCCGAAAGCGAAAACAGGTGCTTTTGAGGATGGAGTCCGCAGGAAAGCAGAGAGGGCCAAATTGTCTGTGGCATTTGAAGGGGTTCCAGGAGGCAATGAGGACCAGCATCACTTTTCCCCGCTGGCACCTTTGCTGTGGCAGCAAAAGGTGGACGTTTGTCTTTTTTGCTCCTGAGGTTGCCGAAAGCGAAAACAGGTGCTTTTGAGGATGGAGTCCGCAGGAAAGCAGAGAGGGCCAAATTGTCTGTGGCATTTGAAGGGGTTCCAGGAGGCAATGAGGACCAGCATTACTTTTGCCCGCTGGCACCTTTGCTGCGGCAGCAAAAGCTGGACGTTTGTCTTTTTTGCTCCGGAGGCTGCCGAAAGCGAAAACAGGTGCTTTTGAGGATGGAGTCCGCAGGAAAGCAGAGAGGGCCAAATTGTCTGTGGCATTTGAAGAGGTTCCAGGAGGCAGTGAGAACCAGCATTACTTTTGCCCGCTGGCACCTTTGCTGCGGCAGCAAAAGCTGGACATTTGTCTTTTTTGCTCCGGAGGTTGCCGAAAGCGAAAACAGGTGCTTTTGAGGATGGAGTCCGCAGGAAAGCAGAGAGGGCCTAATTGTCTGTGGCATTTGAAAGGGTTCTAGAAGGCAGTGAGAACCAGCATTACTTTTCCCCGCTGGCACCTCTGCTGTGGCAGCAATAGCTGGACGTTTGTCTTTTTTGCTCCTGAGGATGCCGAAAGCGAAAACAGGTGCTTTTGAGGATGGAGTCCGCAGGAAAGCAGAGAGGGCCAAATTGTCTGGGGCATTTGAAAGAGTTCCAGGAGGCAGTGAGAACCAGCATTACTTTTGCCCGCTGGCACCTTTGCTGCGGCAGCAAAAGCTGGACATTTGTCTTTTTTGCTCCTGAGGTTGCCGAAAGCGAAAACAGGTACTTTTGAGGATGGAGTCCGCAGGAAAGCAGAGAGGGCCAAATTGTCTGTGGCATTTGAAGAGGTTCCAGGACGCAGTGAGAACCAGCATTACTTTTCCTAGCTGGCACCTTTGCTGTGGCAGCAAAACCTGGACGTTTGTCTTTTTTGCTCTGGAGGCTGCCGAAAGCGAAAACAGGTGCTTTTGAGGATGGAGTCCGCAGGAAAGCAGAGAGGGCCAAATTGTCTGTGGCATTTGAAGAGGTTCCAGGAGGCAATGAGGACCAGCATCACTTTTCCCCGCTGGCACCTCTGCTGTGGCAGCAAAAGCTGGACGTTTGTCTTTTTTGCTCTGGAGGCTGCCGAAAGCGAAAACAGGTGCTTTTGAGGATGGAGTCCGCAGGAAAGCAGAGAGGGCCAAATTGTCTGGGGCATTTGAAAGGGTTCCAGGAGGCAGTGAGAACCAGCATTACTTTTCCCCGCTGGCACCTCTGCTGTGGCAGCAAAAGCTGGACGTTTGTCTTTTTTGCTCCTGAGGATGCCGAAAGCGAAAACAGGTGCTTTTGAGGATGGAGTCCGCAGGAAAGCAGAGAGGGCCAAATTGTCTGGGGCATTTGAAAGAGTTCCAGGAGGCAGTGAGAACCAGCATTACTTTTGCCCGCTGGCACCTTTGCTGTGGCAGCAAAAGCTGGACGTTTGTCTTTTTTGCTCCTGAGGTTGCCGAAAGCGAAAACAGGTGCTTTTGAGGATGGAGTCCGCAGGAAAGCAGAGAGGGCCAAATTGTCTGTGGCTTTTGAAGAGGTTCCAGGAAGCAATGAGAACCAGCATTACTTTTCCCCGCTGGCACCTTTGCTGTGGCAGCAAAAGCTGGACGTTTGTCTTTTTTGCTCTGGAGGCTGCCGAAAGCGAAAAGAGGTGCTTTTGAGGATGGAGTCCGCAGGAAAGCAGAGAGGGCCAAATTGTCTGGGGCATTTGAAAGGGTTCCAGGAGGCAGTGAGAACCAGCATTACTTTTGCCCGCTGGCACCTTTGCTGTGGCAGCAAAAGCTGGACGTTTGTCTTTTTTGCTCCGGCGGCTGCCGAAAGCGAAAACAGGTGCTTTTGAGGATGGAGTCCGCAGGAAAGTAGAGAGGGCCAAATTGTCTGTGGCATTTGAAAGGGTTCCAGGAGGCAGTGAGAACCAGCATTACTTTTCCCCGCTGGCACCTTTGCTGTGGCAGGAAAACCTGGACGTTTGTCTTTATTGTTACTGAGGTTGCCGAAAGCGAAAACAGGTGCTTTTGAGGATGGAGTCCGCAGGAAAGCAGAGAGGGCCAAATTGTCTGTGGCATTTGAAGGGGTTCCAGGAGGCAATGAGGACCAGCATCACTTTTCCCCGCTGGCACCTTTGCTGTGGCAGCAAAAGGTGGACGTTTGTCTTTTTTGCTCCTGAGGTTTCCGAAAGCGAAAACAGGTGCTTTTGAGGATGGAGTCCGCAGGAAAGCAGAGAGGGCCAAATTGTCTGTGGCATTTGAAGAGGTTCCAGGAGGCAATGAGGACCAGCATTACTTTTCCCCGCTGGCACCTTTGCTGCGGCAGCAAAAGCTGGACGTTTGTCTTTTTTGCTCCGGAGGCTGCCGAAAGCGAAAACAGGTGCTTTTGAGGATGGAGTCCGCAGGAAAGCAGAGAGGGCCAAATAGTCTGGGGCATTTGAAAGGGTTCCAGGACGCAGTGAGAACCAGCATTACTTTTCCCGGCTGGCACCTTTGCTGTGGCAGCAAAAGCTGGACGTTTGTCTTTATTGTTACTGAGGTTGCCGAAAGCGAAAACAGGTGCTTTTGAGGATGGAGTCCGCAGGAAAGCAGAGAGGGCCAAATTGTCTGGGGCATTTGAAAGAGTTCTAGGAGGTAGTGAGAACCAGCATTACTTTTCCCCGCTGGCACCTTTGCTGTGGCAGCAAAAGCTGGACGTTTGTCTTTTTTGCTCTGGAGGCTGCCGAAAGCGAAAAGAGGTACTTTTGAGGATGGAGTCCGCAGGAAAGCAGAGAGGGCCAAATTGTCTGTGGCTTTTGAAGAGGTTCCAGGAAGCAATGTGGACCAGCATTACTTTTCCCCGCTGGCACCTTTGCTGTGGCAGCAAAAGCTGGACGTTTGTCTTTTTTGCTCCTGAGGATGCCGAAAGCGAAAACAGGTGCTTTTGAGGATGGAGTCCGCAGGAAAGCAGAGAGGGCCAAATTGTCTGTGGCTTTTGAAGAGGTTTCAGGAGGCAATGAGGACCAGCATTACTTTTCCCCGCTGGCACCTTTGCTGTGGCAGCAAAAGCTGGACGTTTGTCTTTTTTGCTCTGGAGGCTGCCGAAAGCGAAAAGAGGTACTTTTGAGGATGGAGTCCGCAGGAAAGCAGAGAGGGCCAAATTGTCTGTGGCTTTTGAAGAGGTTCCAGGAAGCAATGTGGACCAGCATTACTTTTCCCCGCTGGCACCTTTGCTGTGGCAGCAAAAGCTGGACGTTTGTCTTTTTTGCTCCGGAGGCTGCCGAAAGCGAAAACAGGTGCTTTTGAGGATGGAGTCCGCAGGAAAGCAGAGAGGGCCAAATTGTCTGGGGCATTTGAAAGAGTTCCAGGAGGCAGTGAGAACCAGCATTACTTTTCCCCGCTGGCACCTCTGCTGTGGCAGCAAAAGCTGGACGTTTGTCTTTTTTGCTCTGGAGGCTGCCGAAAGCGAAAACAGGTGCTTTTGAGGATGGAGTCCGCAGGAAAGCAGAGAGGGCCAAATAGTCTGGGGCATTTGAAAGGGTTCCAGGAGGCAGTGAGAACCAGCATTACTTTTCCCCGCTGGCACCTCTGCTGTGGCAGCAAAAGCTGGACGTTTGTCTTTTTTGCTCCGGAGGTTGCCGAAAGCGAAAACAGGTGCTTTTGAGGATGGAGTCCGCAGGAAAGCAGAGAGGGCCAAATTGTCTGGGGCATTTGAAAGAGTTCCAGGAGGCAGTGAGAACCAGCATTACTTTTGCCCGCTGGCACCTTTGCTGCGGCAGCAAAAGCTGGACATTTGTCTTTTTTGCTCCTGAGGTTGCCGAAAGCGAAAACAGGTGCTTTTGAGGATGGAGTCCGCAGGAAAGCAGAGAGGGCCAAATTGTCTGTGGCTTTTGAAGAGGTTCCAGGAAGCAATGAGGACCAGCATTACTTTTCCCCGCTGGCACCTTTGCTGTGGCAGCAAAAGCTGGACGTTTGTCTTTTTTGCTCTGGAGGCTGCCGAAAGCGAAAAGAGGTGCTTTTGAGAATGGAGTCCGCAGGAAAGCAGAGAGGGCCAAATGGTCTGGGGCATTTGAAGAGGTTCCAGGACGCAGTGAGGACCAGCATTACTTTTCCTAGCTGGCACCTCTGCTGTGGCAGCAAAAGCTGGACGTTTGTCTTTTTTGCTCCGGAGGTTGCCGAAAGCGAAAACAGGTGCTTTTGAGGATGGAGTCCGCAGGAAAGCAGAGAGGGCCAAATTGTCTGTGGCTTTTGAAGAGGTTCCAGGAAGCAGTGAGAACCAGCATTACTTTTGCCCGCTGGCACCTTTGCTGATGATCCAGGACAAGAGGTAACGGGCACCAATTGGAACGTAGGAACTTGAACTTGAACTGGAACGTAGGAACTTGAACATAGGATTATCCTTGATGATTCAGGATAGCTGTGTGTCTGACCAGTCTGTCTTTCGAAGGAGGTCCTGGACCAGCTCCAGCCATGCTGTGCTGAGCAGAGCCCCTGGCAGCAGCCCCACAGCTCACTCCCAGTGTGCCTGAATGGAAAAGGTACCAAAGTTGCTCCAACACTTTCTGAAAAACTCTATAGTGTTACCCCACAAGCGCAAAGCGACGGCAAAGCCCGTGAAATGACACCGGTGCTTCCAGAAAATGTCAAGCTTCCTGCCCAAGGGTGACATGCCATGCGGTGGGGTCAGGGCCACGCGCTGAGCACCCGGTGCGCTGGGGTTGCCCCAGCGGTTCCTGAGCAGCTCCTGCAGTGCTGCCGCCGGTACCGTTCTGGCGGCTGTAGTTGTTTAAAAAGCCGTTGTTGTTTCCGGCGTAATCTGACGGCAGTTTTCTCGGGCATTTGGGCCTCTTCTAATAAGTGTGCTGTGAGTACATCTGCAAGCATTCACCTGTCGAGGTCAAATGACTGGTGGTGCTCATCTGCCCCCGTGCTACTGCTGCTGCCTCCCGTGAATGCTCATGTGCCTGCGTGCCCCTGTACAGGCACAGATGCACGCGCGCAACACCTGATCCCGCATCCTAATTATTTTTCGCCCGGTTCTCGGAGTTGTTCTGCTTCCGGCTGATGAATGGGAAAGTGTAGTAGTGCTGTTTCATTTCACCAGCCTCTCAAGTGTGGAAATTATGGTAAATTTGAGAACAAGCCAGATTAGATTGATAGTTACACCTCCTCCTTTAATTAGCCAACCACAGGATCTGTGGAGGCAAAGGCCGGGGGGGTGTGTCGGTGTATATAACATGTATTGTCTATGTGAAAGATGAATCAAAAGGAGTTGCTTAAGGTGGGAAGGCTTTTCCGGAGAGGTTCCACATGTTGTCAGGTAGTCCCTCTGAATGGAAGCTTCCGGTTCGGTCCCTTAGCTTTGGGAAGTGACATTTAGTCTGATATGTGCCAGCCGTGCAATCTACCTAGCCCTGCAAAGTGCAAATATTAACATAAATGCATATTAAGATACTGTGTGTTAGCTCCTGAACTGAAATAGAGAGCGGGTGTTCCAGCGGAGGCAAGCAAATCGTGTTGATTTACAGTGGCTTGAGGATTTGGCCCATTACCGCTTCTTTATACACTTTTAAAAAGAAATGCCAACTCGATAGTTTAGGCTTTAACTGGAACATGGCAAGTAATTGTATGTTTTGGCGGACCCCTAGTAATGTTGCAGAATCTTTCTCAGAAGTTGTTCCATGGGATAGCCGATTCCTCAGGTAAGAGCTACTTGTTTGTTCAATCCTCCATCTTAGGCCTGCTCCTCAGGTGCATCCTCCTTCTCGCAGCGATTTCCTAGGAACAGATTTCGAAGAACAGCTCTGATCACAGAATCACAGATTAGTTAGTGTTGGAAAGGAACTCTGGAGATCATCCAGCCCAACCCCCCTGCCAGAGCAGGGTCACCTACAGCAGGTTGCACAGGATGACCTCCAGGCGGGTTTTGAATGTTTCTGGGGTGGGAGACTCTACCGCCTCCCTGGGCAGCCTGTTCCAGCGCTCTGCCACCCTCAAAGTAAAGAAGTTCCTCCTCATGCTTTGATAGAAGTTCCTAGGTTCCAGTTTGTACCCGTTACCTCTTGTCCTGGATCATCTTTGATGATCCAGGACAAGAGGTAACGGGCACCAATTGGAACGTAGGAACTTGAACTTGAACTGGAACGTAGGAACTTGAACATAGGATTATCCTTGATGATTCAGGATAGCTGTGTGTCTGACCAGTCTGTCTTTCGAAGGAGGTCCTGGGCCAGCTCCAGCCATGCTGTGCTGAGCAGAGCCCCTGGCAGCAGCCCCACAGCTCACTCCCAGTGTGCCTGAATGGAAAAGGTACCAAAGTTGCTCCAACACTTTCTGAAAAACTCTATAGTGTTACCCCACAAGCGCAAAGCGACGGCAAAGCCCGTGAAATGACACCGGTGCTTCCAGAAAATGTCAAGCTTCCTGCCCAAGGGTGACATGCCATGCGGTGGGGTCAGGGCCACGCGCTGAGCACCCGGTGCGCTGGGGTTGCCCCAGCGGTTCCTGAGCAGCTCCTGCAGTGCTGCCGCCGGTACCGTTCTGGCGGCTGTAGTTGTTTAAAAAGCCGTTGTTGTTTCCGGCGTAATCTGACGGCAGTTTTCTCGGGCATTTGGGCCTCTTCTAATAAGTGTGCTGTGAGTACATCTGCAAGCATTCACCTGTCGAGGTCAAATGACTGGTGGTGCTCATCTGCCCCCGTGCTACTGCTGCTGCCTCCCGTGAATGCTCATGTGCCTGCGTGCCCCTGTACAGGCACAGATGCACGCGCGCAACACCTGATCCCGCATCCTAATTATTTTTCGCCCGGTTCTCGGAGTTGTTCTGCTTCCGGCTGATGAATGGGAAAGTGTAGTAGTGCTGTTTCATTTCACCAGCCTCTCAAGTGTGGAAATTATGGTAAATTTGAGAACAAGCCAGATTAGATTGATAGTTACACCTCCTCCTTTAATTAGCCAACCACAGGATCTGTGGAGGCAAAGGCCGGGGGGGTGTGTCGGTGTATATAACATGTATTGTCTATGTGAAAGATTAATCAAAAGGAGTTGCTTGAGGTGGGAAGGCTTTTCCGGAGAGGTTCCACATGTTGTCAGGTAGTCCCTCTGAATGGCAGCTTCCGGTTCCGTCCCTTAGCTTTCGGAAGTGACATTTAGTCTGATATGTGCCAGCCGTGCAATCTACCTAGCCCTGCAAAGTGCAAATATTAACCTAAATGCATATTAAGATACTGTGTGTTAGCTCCTGAACTGAAATAGAGAGCGGGTGTTCGAGCGGAGGCAAGCAAATCGTGTTGATTTACAGTGGCTTGAGGATTTGGCCCATTACCGCTTCTTTATACACTTTTAAAAAGAAATGCCAACTCGATAGTTTAGGCTTTAACTGGAACATGGCAAGTAATTGTATGTTTTGGCGGACCCCTAGTAATGTTGCAGAATCTTTCTCAGAAGTTGTTCCATGGGATAGCCGATTCCTCAGGTAAGAGCTACTTGTTTGTTCAATCCTCCATCTTAGGCCTGCTCCTCAGGTGCATCCTCCTTCTCGCAGCGATTTCCTAGGAACAGATTTCGAAGAACAGCTCTGATCACAGAATCACAGATTAGTTAGTGTTGGAAAGGAACTCTGGAGATCATCCAGCCCAACCCCCCTGCCAGAGCAGGGTCACCTACAGCAGGTTGCACAGGATGACCTCCAGGCGGGTTTTGAATGTTTCTGGGGTGGGAGACTCTACCGCCTCCCTGGGCAGCCTGTTCCAGCGCTCTGCCACCCTCAAAGTAAAGAAGTTCCTCCTCATGCTTTGATAGAAGTTCCTAGGTTCCAGTTTGTACCCGTTACCTCTTGTCCTGGATCATCTTTGATGATCCAGGACAAGAGGTAACGGGCACCAATTGGAACGTAGGAACTTGAACTTGAACTGGAACGTAGGAACTTGAACATAGGATTATCCTTGATGATTCAGGATAGCTGTGTGTCTGACCAGTCTGTCTTTCGAAGGAGGTCCTGGGCCAGCTCCAGCCATGCTGTGCTGAGCAGAGCCCCTGGCAGCAGCCCCACAGCTCACTCCCAGTGTGCCTGAATGGAAAAGGTACCAAAGTTGCTCCAACACTTTCTGAAAAACTCTATAGTATTACCCAACAAGCGCAAAGCGACGGCAAAGCCCGTGAAATGACACCGGTGCTTCCAGAAAATGTCAAGCTTCCTGCCCAAGGGTGACATGCCATGCGGTGGGGTCAGGGCCACGCGCTGAGCACCCGGTGCGCTGGGGTTGCCCCAGCGGTTCCTGAGCAGCTCCTGCAGTGCTGCCGCCGGTACCGTTCTGGCGGCTGTAGTTGTTTAAAAAGCCGTTGTTGTTTCCGGCGTAATCTGACGGCAGTTTTCTCGGGCATTTGGGCCTCTTCTAATAAGTGTGCTGTGAGTACATCTGCAAGCATTCACCTGTCGAGGTCAAATGACTGGTGGTGCTCATCTCCCCCCGTGCTACTGCTGCTGCCTCCCGTGAATGCTCATGTGCCTGCGTGCCCCTGTACAGGCACAGATGCACGGGCGCAACACCTGATCCCGCATCCTAATTATTTTTCGCCCGGTTCTCGGAGTTGTTCTGCTTCCGGCTGATGAATGGGAAAGTGTAGTAGTGCTGTTTCATTTCACCAGCCTCTCAAGTGTGGAAATTATGGTAAATTTGAGAACAAGCCAGATTAGATTGATAGTTACACCTCCTCCTTTAATTAGCCAACCACAGGATCTGTGGAGGCAAAGGCCGGGGGGGTGTGTCGGTGTGTATAACGTGTATTGTCTATGTGAAAGATTAATCAAAAGGAGTTGCTTGAGGTGGGAAGGCTTTTCCGGAGAGGTTCCACATGTTGTCAGGTAGTCCCTCTGAATGGCAGCTTCCGGTTCGGTCCCTTAGCTTTCGGAAGTGACATTTAGTCTGATATGTGCCAGCCGTGCAATCTACCTAGCCCTGCAAAGTGCAAATATTAACCTAAATGCATATTAAGATACTGTGTGTTAGCTCCTGAACTGAAATAGAGAGCGGGTGTTCCAGCGGAGGCAAGCAAATCGTGTTGATTTACAGTGGCTTGAGGATTTGGCCCATTACCGCTTCTTTATACACTTTTAAAAAGAAATGCCAACTCGATAGTTTAGGCTTTAACTGGAACATGGCAAGTAATTGTATGTTTTGGCGGACCCCTAGTAATGTTGCAGAATCTTTCTCAGAAGTTGTTCCATGGGATAGCCGATTCCTCAGGTAAGAGCTACTTGTTTGTTCAATCCTCCATCTTAGGCCTGCTCCTCAGGTGCATCTTCCTTCTCGCAGCGATTTCCTAGGAACAGATTTCGAAGAACAGCTCTGATCACAGAATCACAGATTGGTTAGGGTTGGAAAGGAGCTCTGGAGATCATGTAGTGCAACCCCCCTGCCAGAGCAGGGTCACCTACAGCAGGTTGCACCGGATGACCTCCAGGCGGGTTTTGAATGTCTCTGGGGTGGGAGACTCTACTGCCTCCCTGGGCAGCCTATTCCAGCGCTCTGCCACCCTCAAAGTAAAGAAGTTCCTCCTCATGCTTTGATAGAAGTTCCTAGGTTCCAGTTTGTACCCGTTACCTCTTGTCCTGGATCATCTTTGATGATCCAGGACAAGAGGTAACGGGCACCAATTGGAACGTAGGAACTTGAACTTGAACTGGAACGTAGGAACTTGAACATAGGATTATCCTTGATGATTCAGGATAGCTGTGTGTCTGACCAGTCTGTCTTTCGAAGGAGGTCCTGGGCCAGCTCCAGCCATGCTGTGCTGAGCAGAGCCCCTGGCAGCAGCCCCACACCTCACTCCCAGTGTGCCTGAATGGAAAAGGTACCAAAGTTGCTCCAACACTTTCTGAAAAACTCTATAGTGTTACCCCACAAGCGCAAAGCGACGGCAAAGCCCGTGAAATGACACCGGTGCTTCCAGAAAATGTCAAGCTTCCTGCCCAAGGGTGACATGCCATGCGGTGGGGTCAGGGCCACGCGCTGAGCACCCGGTGCGCTGGGGTTGCCCCAGCGGTTCCTGAGCAGCTCCTGCAGTGCTGCCGCCGGTACCGTTCTGGCGGCTGTAGTTGTTTAAAAAGCCGTTGTTGTTTCCGGCGTAATCTGACGGCAGTTTTCTCGGGCATTTGGGCCTCTTCTAATAAGTGTGCTGTGAGTACATCTGCAAGCATTCACCTGTCGAGGTCAAATGACTGGTGGTGCTCATCTCCCCCCGTGCTACTGCTGCTGCCTCCCGTGAATGCTCATGTGCCTGCGTGCCCCTGTACAGGCACAGATGCACGGGCGCAACACCTGATCCCGCATCCTAATTATTTTTCGCCCGGTTCTCGGAGTTGTTCTGCTTCCGGCTGATGAATGGGAAAGTGTAGTAGTGCTGTTTCATTTCACCAGCCTCTCAAGTGTGGAAATTATGGTAAATTTGAGAACAAGCCAGATTAGATTGATAGTTACAACTCCTCCTTTAATTAGCCAACCACAGGATCTGTGGAGGCAAAGGCCGGGGGCGTGTGTCGGTGTGTATAACGTGTATTGTCTATGTGAAAGATTAATCAAAAGGAGTTGCTTGAGGTGGGAAGGCTTTTCCGGAGAGGTTCCACATGTTGTCAGGTAGTCCCTCTGAATGGCAGCTTCCGGTTCGGTCCCTTAGCTTTCGGAAGTGACATTTAGTCTGATATGTGCCAGCCGTGCAATCTACCTAGCCCTGCAAAGTGCAAATATTAACCTTAAATGCATATTAAGATACTGTGTGTTAGCTTCTGAACTGAAATAGAGAGCGGGTGTTCCAGCGGAGGCAAGCAAATCGTGTTGATTTACAGTGGCTTGAGGATTTGGCCCATTACCGCTTCTTTATACACTTTTAAAAAGAAATGCCAACTCGATAGTTTAGGCTTTAACTGGAACATGGCAAGTAATTGTATGTTTTGGCGGACCCCTAGTAATGTTGCAGAATCTTTCTCAGAAGTTGTTCCATGGGATAGCCGATTCCTCAGGTAAGAGCTACTTGTTTGTTCAATCCTCCATCTTAGGCCTGCTCCTCAGGTGCATCCTCCTTCTCGCAGCGATTTCCTAGGAACAGATTTCGAAGAACAGCTCTGATCACAGAATCACAGATTGGTTAGGGTTGGAAAGGAGCTCTGGAGATCATCCAGCCCAACCCCCCTGCCAGAGCAGGGTCACCTACAGCAGGTTGCACCGGATGACCTCCAGGCGGGTTTTGAATGTCTCTGGGGTGGGAGACTCTACCGCCTCCCTGGGCAGCCTGTTCCAGCGCTCTGCCACCCTCAAAGTAAAGAAGTTCCTCCTCATGCTTTGATAGAAGTTCCTAGGTTCCAGTTTGTACCCGTTACCTCTTGTCCTGGATCATCTTTGATGATCCAGGACAAGAGGTAACGGGCACCAATTGGAACGTAGGAACTTGAACTTGAACTGGAACGTAGGAACTTGAACATAGGATTATCCTTGATGATTCAGGATAGCTGTGTGTCTGACCAGTCTGTCTTTCGAAGGAGGTCCTGGGCCAGCTCCAGCCATGCTGTGCTGAGCAGAGCCCCTGGCAGCAGCCCCACAGCTCACTCCCAGTGTGCCTGAATGGAAAAGGTACCAAAGTTGCTCCAACACTTTCTGAAAAACTCTATAGTGTTACCCCACAAGCGCAAAGCGACGGCAAAGCCCGTGAAATGACACCGGTGCTTCCAGAAAATGTCAAGCTTCCTGCCCAAGGGTGACATGCCATGCGGTGGGGTCAGGGCCACGCGCTGAGCACCCGGTGCGCTGGGGTTGCCCCAGCGGTTCCTGAGCAGCTCCTGCAGTGCTGCCGCCGGTACCGTTCTGGCGGCTGTAGTTGTTTAAAAAGCCGTTGTTGTTTCCGGCGTAATCTGACGGCAGTTTTCTCGGGCATTTGGGCCTCTTCTAATAAGTGTGCTGTGAGTACATCTGCAAGCATTCACCTGTCGAGGTCAAATGACTGGTGGTGCTCATCTCCCCCCGTGCTACTGCTGCTGCCTCCCGTGAATGCTCATGTGCCTGCATGCCCCTGTACAGGCACAGATGCACGGGCGCAACACCTGATCCCGCATCCTAATTATTTTTCGCCCGGTTCTCTGAGTTGTTCTGCTTCCGGCTGATGAATGGGAAAGTGTAGTAGTGCTGTTTCATTTCACCAGCCTCTCAAGTGTGGAAATTATGGTAAATTTGAGAACAAGCCAGATTAGATTGATAGTTACAACTCCTCCTTTAATTAGCCAACCACAGGATCTGTGGAGGCAAAGGCCGGGGGGGTGTGTCGGTGTGTATAACGTGTATTGTCTATGTGAAAGATTAATCAAAAGGAGTTGCTTGAGGTGGGAAGGCTTTTCCGGAGAGGTTCCACATGTTGTCAGGTAGTCCCTCTGAATGGCAGCTTCCGGTTCGGTCCCTTAGCTTTCGGAAGTGACATTTAGTCTGATATGTGCCAGCCGTGCAATCTACCTAGCCCTGCAAAGTGCAAATATTAACCTTAAATGCATATTAAGATACTGTGTGTTAGCTCCTGAACTGAAATAGAGAGCGGGTGTTCCAGCGGAGGCAAGCAAATCGTGTTGATTTACAGTGGCTTGAGGATTTGGCCCATTACCGCTTCTTTATACACTTTTAAAAAGAAATGCCAACTCGATAGTTTAGGCTTTAACTGGAACATGGCAAGTAATTGTATGTTTTGGCGGACCCCTAGTAATGTTGCAGAATCTTTCTCAGAAGTTGTTCCATGGGATAGCCGATTCCTCAGGTAAGAGCTACTTGTTTGTTCAATCCTCCATCTTAGGCCTGCTCCTCAGGTGCATCCTCCTTCTCGCAGCGATTTCCTAGGAACAGATTTCGAAGAACAGCTCTGATCACAGAATCACAGATTGGTTAGGGTTGGAAAGGAGCTCTGGAGATCATCCAGCCCAACCCCCCTGCCAGAGCAGGGTCACCTACAGCAGGTTGCACCGGATGACCTCCAGGCGGGTTTTGAATGTCTCTGGGGTGGGAGACTCTACTGCCTCCCTGGGCAGCCTGTTCCAGCGCTCTGCCACCCTCAAAGTAAAGAAGTTCCTCCTCATGCTTTGATAGAAGTTCCTACGTTCCAGTTTGTACCTGTTACCTCTTGTCCTGGATCATCAAAGATGATCGGGCACCAATTGGAACGTAGGAACTTGAACTTGAACTGGAACGTAGGAACTTGAACATAGGATTATCCTTGATGATTCAGGATAGCTGTGTGTCTGACCAGTCTGTCTTTCGAAGGAGGTCCTGGGCCAGCTCCAGCCATGCTGTGCTGAGCAGAGCCCCTGGCAGCAGCCCCACAGCTCACTCCCAGTGTGCCTGAATGGAAAAGGTACCAAAGTTGCTCCAACACTTTCTGAAAAACTCTATAGTGTTACCCCACAAGCGCAAAGCGACGGCAAAGCCCGTGAAATGACACCGGTGCTTCCAGAAAATGTCAAGCTTCCTGCCCAAGGGTGACATGCCATGCGGTGGGGTCAGGGCCACGCGCTGAGCACCCGGTGCGCTGGGGTTGCCCCAGCGGTTCCTGAGCAGCTCCTGCAGTGCTGCCGCCGGTACCGTTCTGGCGGCTGTAGTTGTTTAAAAAGCCGTTGTTGTTTCCGGCGTAATCTGACGGCAGTTTTCTCGGGCATTTGGGCCTCTTCTAATAAGTGTGCTGTGAGTACATCTGCAAGCATTCACCTGTCGAGGTCAAATGACTGGTGGTGCTCATCTCCCCCCGTGCTACTGCTGCTGCCTCCCGTGAATGCTCATGTGCCTGCATGCCCCTGTACAGGCACAGATGCACGGGCGCAACACCTGATCCCGCATCCTAATTATTTTTCGCCCGGTTCTCTGAGTTGTTCTGCTTCCGGCTGATGAATGGGAAAGTGTAGTAGTGCTGTTTCATTTCACCAGCCTCTCAAGTGTGGAAATTATGGTAAATTTGAGAACAAGCGAGATTAGATTGATAGTTACACCTCCTCCTTTAATTAGCCAACCACAGGATCTGTGGAGGCAAAGGCCGGGGGGGTGTGTCGGTGTATATAACGTGTATTGTCTATGTGAAAGATTAATCAAAAGGAGTTGCTTGAGGTGGGAAGGCTTTTCCGGAGAGGTTCCACATGTTGTCAGGTAGTCCCTCTGAATGGCAGCTTCCGGTTCGGTCCCTTAGCTTTCGCAAGTGACATTTACACAGAATCACAGAATCACAGAATTATCAGAGTTGGAAGGGACCTCTAGAGATCATCTAGTCCAACTCCCCTGCTAAAGCAGGATTGCCTAGAGCACATTACTCAGGACTGCATCCAGGCGGGTCTTGAAAATCTCCAGGGAAGGGGACTCCACAACCTCCCTGGGCAGCCTGTTCCAGTGCTCTGTCACCCGAACCGTAAAGAACTGTTTCCGTGTATTTGAACGGAACTTCCTGTGTTCTAACTTGTGCCCATTGCCCCTCGTCCTGTCACTTGGAACCAATGAAAAGAGCCTGGCTCCATCCTTCTTCAACCCACCCCTTAGATACTTGTATGCCATAATCAGGTCTCCCCTCAGCCTTCTCTTCTCCAGGCTAAAGAGTCCCAGCTCTCTCAGCCTTTCCTCATAAGGCAGATGCTCCAAGCCCTTAATCATCTTAGTTGCCCTTCGCTGGACTCGCTCCAGCAGTTCCCTGTCCCTCTTGAACTGGGGAGCCCAAAACTGGACACAGTATTCCAGTTGTGGCCTCACCAGTGCCGAGTAGAGGGGGAGAATGACCTCCCTCGACCTACTGGCCACACTCTTCCCTATGCAGCCCAGGATTCCATTGGCCTTTTTGGCGACAAGGGCACATTGCTGGGCCATGGATAATTTACTGTCTACCACAACCCCCAGATCCTTCTCCTCCAAGCTATCTCCCAGCAGGTAAGCCCCTAACCTGTACTGGTGCCTAGCATTCCTCCTCCCCAGGTGCAGGACCTTGCACTTGGTTTTGTTGAACCTCATTAGGTTCTTCTCTGCCCAGCTCTCCAGCCTGTCCAGGTCACGCTGGATGGCAGCACAGCCCTCTGGGGTGTCAGCCACCCCACCCAGTTTGGTATCATCAGCAAACTTGCTGAGGATACACTCTGTCCCCTCATCCAGGTCATTAATGAATATATTAAACAAAATAGGACCGAGTATTGACCCCTGGGGGACACCACTGGTTACAGGCCTCCAACTAGACTCTGTGCCGCTGATCACAACCCTCTGAGTCCTGTCCCGCAGCCAACTCTCAATCCACCTCACTGTCACCTCATCTAGCCTATACTTCCTCAGCTTCCTAATGAGGATGTCATGGGAGACAGTGTCAAAAGCCTTGCTAAAGTCAAGGTAGATGACATCCACGACTTTCCCCTCATCCAGCCAACCAGTTATAACATCATAGAAAGCTATCAGATTGGTCAAGCACGATTTACCCTTGGTAAATCCATGTTGACCACTTCCAATAACTTCCTGTTCCTCAACGTGATTGGAGATGACATCCAGAATGAGTCGCTCCAATACCTTCCCAGGGACAGAGGTGAGACTAACCGGTCTGTAGTTCCCTGGGTCCTCCTTCTTGCCTTTTTTGAAGATTGGAGTGATGTCGGCCTTCCTCCAGTCCTCAGGCACCTCTCCTGTTCTCCATGACCGTTCAAAGACGATGGAGAGTGGTCTAGCAATAACATCCGCCAGCTCTCTCAGCACTCGCGGATGCATGCCATCAGGGCCCATGGACTTATGAATGTCCAGCTTGGCCAAGTGGTCTCTGACCCGGTCCTCCTCAACTGAGGGAAAATCTTCCACTCTCCAGACCTCCCCTTTTGCCTTCAGAGGGTGGGATTCATGAGGGACAGCTTTAGCAGTGAAGACCGACGAAAAGAAGGCATTCAGTAACTCTGCCTTCTCTGCGTCCTCCACCACTAGGGCACCTGTCTCATTCACCAGCGGGCCTACATTTTCCCTAGTCTTCCTTTTTCTATTGATATATTCAAAGAACCTTTTCTTATTGTCTTTGACTGCAGTGGCCAAGCTGAGTTCTGATTGAGCTTTGGCCCTTCTCATTTTCCCCCTACATAGCTTTGTTATATCTTGATAATCCTCATAAGTTGCCAACCCCCTTTTCCAGAGAATGTAAACTTTTCTTTTTTTCCTGAGGTCCAGCCAAAGTTCTCTATTTAGCCAGGCTGGTCGTCTTCCCCGTCTGCTCGTTTTTCGAGACAAGGGGATGGCCTTCTCCTGAGCTTTTAAGAGCACCTGCTTGAAGTATGCCCAGCCTTCCTGGGCACCTTTGCTCTTCAAAACTGCCTCCCAAGGGACACTCTCGACCATGCTCCTAAACAGGCTAAAGTCTGCCCTTCGGAAATCCAAGGTGGCAGTTCTGCTGGCTCCCCGCCTTACGTGATCAAGAATTGAAAATTCTATCATTTCGTGATCACTGTGCCCAAGGCGACCTCCAACCTTTACATCCTCCACAAGACCTTCTCTGTTAACAAACAGTAGGTCCAGTAGGGCACTTCCCCTAGTTGGTTCCTTCACCAGCTGTGTTAGGAAGTTGTCTTCCACACACTCCAGGAACCTCCATGACTGTTCCCTCTCTGCTGCATTGTATTTCCAGCAGACGTCTGGGAAGTTGAAGTCCCCCACAAGAACAAGGGCAGATGATTGTGAGACCTCTGCCAGCTGTTTGTAGAATACTTCATCGGCTTCTACATCCTGATTAGGAGGTCTATAACAAACTCCCATCACGATGTCTGCCTTATTAGCCTTCCCCTTAATTTTTATCCATACACACTCAGTGTTGTCATCCACACTGTTAAGTTCCTGGCATTCAAAACTGCCCCTAACATAGAGGGCCACCCCACCACCTCTTCTTCCTTGCCTATCCTTTTTGAAGAGTTGGTAGCCATCCATTACAGCACTCCACTTGTGCGTGTCCTCCCACCACGTTTCTGTGATGGCGACTATATCATAGTTTCCTTGCTGTACAATGGCCTCCAGCTCCTCCT
Organism: Vanellus vanellus; assembly: GCF_965231255.1. Lineage (NCBI taxonomy): Eukaryota > Metazoa > Chordata > Aves > Charadriiformes > Charadriidae > Vanellus > Vanellus vanellus. The sequence continues at coordinate 707,692 of NC_138925.1, read as the reverse complement.
GTTTATTTCCCATGCTGCGTGCATTAGTATAGATGCACTTCAGCTGGGCTGATTGCCCTGCCACTTTCTTGGGGGGACAAGCCCTAATTCGCACCTGATCATACTCAGGCACTACTGTAGCTACCAAATTATCACTACCCCTCGTGCCTTGGCTGTCACACAATTCACCATCCCCCACCACCACTGGGACAGGCTGCAAGACCTTGCTAACACTTTTACCCAGAAGCACTGGTACGCTTCTCCCAGGCACCACTTTTGTAATCCTGGTCTCATCCCCGTCCCCCTTCAAACCTAGTTTAAAGCCCTGTAGATGAGCCCTGCTAGCTCTTGTCCCAGGATCTTTCTTCCCCTTCGGGTTAGGCTTCCCCCACCTGTTGCCAGCATGCCTGGTTTCCTGTAGATGAGCCCATGATCAAAAAAGCCAAAGTTCTGCCGGATACACCAGTCTCGGAGCCAGTCTGATATGATATTTAGTCTGATATGTGCCAGCCGTGCAATCTACCTAGCCCTGCAAAGTGCAAATATTAACCTAAATGCATATTAAGATACTGTGTGTTAGCTCCTGAACTGAAATAGAGAGCGGGTGTTCCAGCGGAGGCAAGCAAATCGTGTTGATTTAGAGTGGCTTGAGGATTTGGCCCATTACCGCTTCTTTATACACTTTTAAAAAGAAATGCCAACTCGATAGTTTAGGCTTTAACTGGAACATGGCAAGTAATTGTATGTTTTGGCGGACCCCTAGTAATGTTGCAGAATCTTTCTCAGAAGTTGTTCCATGGGATAGCCGATTCCTCAGGTAAGAGCTACTTGTTTGTTCAATCCTCCATCTTAGGCCTGCTCCTCAGGTGCATCCTCCTTCTCGCAGCGATTTCCTAGGAACAGATTTCGAAGAACAGCTCTGATCACAGAATCACAGATTGGTTAGGGTTGGAAAGGAGCTCTGGAGATCATCCAGCCCAACCCCCCTGCCAGAGCAGGGTCACCTACAGCAGGTTGCACCGGATGACCTCCAGGCGGGTTTTGAATGTCTCTGGGGTGGGAGACTCTACTGCCTCCCTGGGCAGCCTGTTCCAGCGCTCTGCCACCCTCAAAGTAAAGAAGTTCCTCCTCATGCTTTGATAGAAGTTCCTAGGTTCCAGTTTGTACCCGTTACCTCTTGTCCTGGATCATCTTTGATGATCCAGGACAAGAGGTAACGGGCACCAATTGGAACGTAGGAACTTGAACTTGAACTGGAACGTAGGAACTTGAACATAGGATTATCCTTGATGATTCAGGATAGCTGTGTGTCTGACCAGTCTGTCTTTCGAAGGAGGTCCTGGGCCAGCTCCAGCCATGCTGTGCTGAGCAGAGCCCCTGGCAGCAGCCCCACAGCTCACTCCCAGTGTGCCTGAATGGAAAAGGTACCAAAGTTGCTCCAACACTTTCTGAAAAACTCTATAGTATTACCCAACAAGCGCAAAGCGACGGCAAAGCCCGTGAAATGACACCGGTGCTTCCAGAAAATGTCAAGCTTCCTGCCCAAGGGTGACATGCCATGCGGTGGGGTCAGGGCCACGCGCTGAGCACCCGGTGTGCTGGGGTTGCCCCAGTGGTTCCTGAGCAGCTCCTGCAGTGCTGCCGCCGGTACCGTTCTGGCGGCTGTAGTTGTTTAAAAAGCCGTTGTTGTTTCCGGCATAATCTGACGGCAGTTTTCTCGGGCATTTGGGCCTCTTCTAATAAGTGTGCTGTGAGTACATCTGCAAGCATTCACCTGTCGAGGTCAAATGACTGGTGGTGCTCATCTCCCCCCGTGCTACTGCTGCTGCCTCCCGTGAATGCTCATGTGCCTGCGTGCCCCTGTACAGGCACAGATGCACGCGCGCAACACCTGATCCCGCATCCTAATTATTTTTCGCCCGGTTCTCTGAGTTGTTCTGCTTCCGGCTGATGAATGGGAAAGTGTAGTAGTGCTGTTTCATTTCACCAGCCTCTCAAGTGTGGAAATTATGGTAAATTTGAGAACAAGCGAGATTAGATTGATAGTTACACCTCCTCCTTTAATTAGCCAACCACAGGATCTGTGGAGGCAAAGGCCGGGGGGGTGTGTCGGTGTGTATAACGTGTATTGTCTATGTGAAAGATTAATCAAAAGGAGTTGCTTGAGGTGGGAAGGCTTTTCCGGAGAGGTTCCACATGTTGTCAGGTAGTCCCTCTGAATGGCAGCTTCCGGTTCGGTCCCTTAGCTTTCGGAAGTGACATTTAGTCTGATATGTGCCAGCCGTGCAATCTACCTAGCCCTGCAAAGTGCAAATATTAACCTAAATGCATATTAAGATACTGTGTGTTAGCTCCTGAACTGAAATAGAGAGCGGGTGTTCCAGCGGAGGCAAGCAAATCGTGTTGATTTACAGTGGCTTGAGGATTTGGCCCATTACCGCTTCTTTATACACTTTTAAAAAGAAATGCCAACTTGATAGTTTAGGCTTTAACTGGAACATGGCAAGTAATTGTATGTTTTGGCGGACCCCTAGTAATGTTGCAGAATCTTTCTCAGAAGTTGTTCCATGGGATAGCCGATTCCTCAGGTAAGAGCTACTTGTTTGTTCAATCCTCCATCTTAGGCCTGCTCCTCAGGTGCATCTTCCTTCTCGCAGCGATTTCCTAGGAACAGATTTCGAAGAACAGCTCTGATCACAGAATCACAGATTGGTTAGGGTTGGAAAGGAGCTCTGGAGATCATCCAGTCCAACCCCCCTGCCAGAGCAGGGTCACCTACAGCAGGTTGCACAGGATGACCTCCAGGCGGGTTTTGAATGTCTCTGGGGTCGGAGACTCTACCGCCTCCCTGGGCAGCCTGTTCCAGCGCTCTGCCACCCTCAAAGTAAAGAAGTTCCTCCTCATGCTTTGATAGAAGTTCCTACGTTCCAGTTTGTACCCGTTACCTCTTGTCCTGGATCATCTTTGATGATCCAGGACAAGAGGTAACGGGCACCAATTGGAACGTAGGAACTTGAACTTGAACTGGAACGTAGGAACTTGAACATAGGATTATCCTTGATGATTCAGGATAGCTGTGTGTCTGACCAGTCTGTCTTTCGAAGGAGGTCCTGGGCCAGCTCCAGCCATGCTGTGTTGAGCAGAGCCCGTGGCAGAAGCCCCACAGCTCACTCCCAGTGTGCCTGAATGGAAAAGGTACCAAAGTTGCTCCAACACTTTCTGAAAAACTCTATAGTGTTACCCCACAAGCGCAAAGCGACGGCAAAGCCCGTGAAATGACACCGGTGCTTCCAGAAAATGTCAAGCTTCCTGCCCAAGGGTGACATGCCATGCGGTGGGGTCAGGGCCACGCGCTGAGCACCCGGTGCGCTGGGGTTGCCCCAGCGGTTCCTGAGCAGCTCCTGCAGTGCTGCCGCCGGTACCGTTCTGGCGGCTGTAGTTGTTTAAAAAGCCGTTGTTGTTTCCGGCGTAATCTGACGGCAGTTTTCTCGGGCATTTGGGCCTCTTCTAATAAGTGTGCTGTGAGTACATCTGAGAGCATTCACCTGTCGAGGTCAAATGACTGGTGGTGCTCATCTCCCCCCGTGCTACTGCTGCTGCCTCCCGTGAATGCTCATGTGCCTGCATGCCCCTGTACGGGCACAGATGCACGGGCGCAACACCTGATCCCGCATCCTAATTATTTTTCGCCCGGTTCTCTGAGTTGTTCTGCTTCCGGCTGATGAATGGGAAAGTGTAGTAGTGCTGTTTCATTTCACCAGCCTCTCAAGTGTGGAAATTATGGTAAATTTGAGAACAAGCTAGATTAGATTGATAGTTACACCTCCTCCTTTAAATAGCCAACCACAGGATCTGTGGAGGCAAAGGCCGGGGGGGTGTGTCGGTGTGTATAACGTGTATTGTCTATGTGAAAGATTAATCAAAAGGAGTTGCTTGAGGTGGGAAGGCTTTTCCGGAGAGGTTCCACATGTTGTCAGGTAGTCCCTCTGAATGGCAGCTTCCGGTTCGGTCCCTTAGCTTTCGGAAGTGACATTTAGTCTGATATGTGCCAGCCGTGCAATCTACCTAGCCCTGCAAAGTGCAAATATTAACCTAAATGCATATTAAGATACTGTGTGTTAGCTCCTGAACTGAAATAGAGAGCGGGTGTTCCAGCGGAGGCAAGCAAATCGTGTTGATTTACAGTGGCTTGAGGATTTGGCCCATTACCGCTTCTTTATACACTTTTAAAAAGAAATGCCAACTCGATAGTTTAGGCTTTAACTGGAACATGGCAAGTAATTGTATGTTTTGGCGGACCCCTAGTAATGTTGCAGAATCTTTCTCAGAAGTTGTTCCATGGGATAGCCGATTCCTCAGGTAAGAGCTACTTGTTTGTTCAATCCTCCATCTTAGGCCTGCTCCTCAGGTGCATCCTCCTTCTCGCAGCGATTTCCTAGGAACAGATTTCGAAGAACAGCTCTGATCACAGAATCACAGATTGGTTAGGGTTGGAAAGGAGCTCTGGAGATCATCCAGCCCAACCCCCCTGCCAGAGCAGGGTCACCTACAGCAGGTTGCACCGGATGACCTCCAGGCGGGTTTTGAATGTCTCTGGGGTGGGAGACTCTACTGCCTCCCTGGGCAGCCTGTTCCAGCGCTCTGCCACCCTCAAAGTAAAGAAGTTCCTCCTCATGCTTTGATAGAAGTTCCTAGGTTCCAGTTTGTACCCGTTACCTCTTGTCCTGGATCATCTTTGATGATCCAGGACAAGAGGTAACGGGCACCAATTGGAACGTAGGAACTTGAACTTGAACTGGAACGTAGGAACTTGAACATAGGATTATCCTTGATGATTCAGGATAGCTGTGTGTCTGACCAGTCTGTCTTTCGAAGGAGGTCCTGGGCCAGCTCCAGCCATGCTGTGCTGAGCAGAGCCCCTGGCAGCAGCCCCACAGCTCACTCCCAGTGTGCCTGAATGGAAAAGGTACCAAAGTTGCTCCAACACTTTCTGAAAAACTCTATAGTGTTACCCCACAAGCGCAAAGCGACGGCAAAGCCCGTGAAATGACACCGGTGCTTCCAGAAAATGTCAAGCTTCCTGCCCAAGGGTGACATGCCATGCGGTGGGGTCAGGGCCACGCGCTGAGCACCCGGTGCGCTGGGGTTGCCCCAGCGGTTCCTGAGCAGCTCCTGCAGTGCTGCCGCCGGTACCGTTCTGGCGGCTGTAGTTGTTTAAAAAGCCGTTGTTGTTTCCGGCGTAATCTGACGGCAGTTTTCTCGGGCATTTGGGCCTCTTCTAATAAGTGTGCTGTGAGTACATCTGCAAGCATTCACCTGTCGAGGTCAAATGACTGGTGGTGCTCATCTGCCCCCGTGCTACTGCTGCTGCCTCCCGTGAATGCTCATGTGCCTGCGTGCCCCTGTACAGGCACAGATGCACGCGCGCAACACCTGATCCCGCATCCTAATTATTTTTCGCCCGGTTCTCTGAGTTGTTCTGCTTCCGGCTGATGAATGGGAAAGTGTAGTAGTGCTGTTTCATTTCACCAGCCTCTCAAGTGTGGAAATTATGGTAAATTTGAGAACAAGCGAGATTAGATTGATAGTTACACCTCCTCCTTTAATTAGCCAACCACAGGATCTGTGGAGGCAAAGGCCGGGGGGGTGTGTCGGTGTGTATAACGTGTATTGTCTATGTGAAAGATTAATCAAAAGGAGTTGCTTGAGGTGGGAAGGCTTTTCCGGAGAGGTTCCACATGTTGTCAGGTAGTCCCTCTGAATGGCAGCTTCCGGTTCGGTCCCTTAGCTTTCGGAAGTGACATTTAGTCTGATATGTGCCAGCCGTGCAATCTACCTAGCCCTGCAAAGTGCAAATATTAACCTAAATGCATATTAAGATACTGTGTGTTAGCTCCTGAACTGAAATAGAGAGCGGGTGTTCCAGCGGAGGCAAGCAAATCGTGTTGATTTACAGTGGCTTGAGGATTTGGCCCATTACCGCTTCTTTATACACTTTTAAAAAGAAATGCCAACTTGATAGTTTAGGCTTTAACTGGAACATGGCAAGTAATTGTATGTTTTGGCGGACCCCTAGTAATGTTGCAGAATCTTTCTCAGAAGTTGTTCCATGGGATAGCCGATTCCTCAGGTAAGAGCTACTTGTTTGTTCAATCCTCCATCTTAGGCCTGCTCCTCAGGTGCATCTTCCTTCTCGCAGCGATTTCCTAGGAACAGATTTCGAAGAACAGCTCTGATCACAGAATCACAGATTGGTTAGGGTTGGAAAGGAGCTCTGGAGATCATCCAGTCCAACCCCCCTGCCAGAGCAGGGTCACCTACAGCAGGTTGCACAGGATGACCTCCAGGCGGGTTTTGAATGTCTCTGGGGTCGGAGACTCTACCGCCTCCCTGGGCAGCCTGTTCCAGCGCTCTGCCACCCTCAAAGTAAAGAAGTTCCTCCTCATGCTTTGATAGAAGTTCCTACGTTCCAGTTTGTACCCGTTACCTCTTGTCCTGGATCATCTTTGATGATCCAGGACAAGAGGTAACGGGCACCAATTGGAACGTAGGAACTTGAACTTGAACTGGAACGTAGGAACTTGAACATAGGATTATCCTTGATGATTCAGGATAGCTGTGTGTCTGACCAGTCTGTCTTTCGAAGGAGGTCCTGGGCCAGCTCCAGCCATGCTGTGTTGAGCAGAGCCCGTGGCAGAAGCCCCACAGCTCACTCCCAGTGTGCCTGAATGGAAAAGGTACCAAAGTTGCTCCAACACTTTCTGAAAAACTCTATAGTGTTACCCCACAAGCGCAAAGCGACGGCAAAGCCCGTGAAATGACACCGGTGCTTCCAGAAAATGTCAAGCTTCCTGCCCAAGGGTGACATGCCATGCGGTGGGGTCAGGGCCACGCGCTGAGCACCCGGTGCGCTGGGGTTGCCCCAGCGGTTCCTGAGCAGCTCCTGCAGTGCTGCCGCCGGTACCGTTCTGGCGGCTGTAGTTGTTTAAAAAGCCGTTGTTGTTTCCGGCGTAATCTGACGGCAGTTTTCTCGGGCATTTGGGCCTCTTCTAATAAGTGTGCTGTGAGTACATCTGAGAGCATTCACCTGTCGAGGTCAAATGACTGGTGGTGCTCATCTCCCCCCGTGCTACTGCTGCTGCCTCCCGTGAATGCTCATGTGCCTGCGTGCCCCTGTACGGGCACAGATGCACGGGCGCAACACCTGATCCCGCATCCTAATTATTTTTCGCCCGGTTCTCTGAGTTGTTCTGCTTCCGGCTGATGAATGGGAAAGTGTAGTAGTGCTGTTTCATTTCACCAGCCTCTCAAGTGTGGAAATTATGGTAAATTTGAGAACAAGCTAGATTAGATTGATAGTTACACCTCCTCCTTTAAATAGCCAACCACAGGATCTGTGGAGGCAAAGGCCGGGGGGGTGTGTCGGTGTGTATAACGTGTATTGTCTATGTGAAAGATTAATCAAAAGGAGTTGCTTGAGGTGGGAAGGCTTTTCCGGAGAGGTTCCACATGTTGTCAGGTAGTCCCTCTGAATGGCAGCTTCCGGTTCGGTCCCTTAGCTTTCGGAAGTGACATTTAGTCTGATATGTGCCAGCCGTGCAATCTACCTAGCCCTGCAAAGTGCAAATATTAACCTAAATGCATATTAAGATACTGTGTGTTAGCTCCTGAACTGAAATAGAGAGCGGGTGTTCCAGCGGAGGCAAGCAAATCGTGTTGATTTACAGTGGCTTGAGGATTTGGCCCATTACCGCTTCTTTATACACTTTTAAAAAGAAATGCCAACTCGATAGTTTAGGCTTTAACTGGAACATGGCAAGTAATTGTATGTTTTGGCGGACCCCTAGTAATGTTGCAGAATCTTTCTCAGAAGTTGTTCCATGGGATAGCCGATTCCTCAGGTAAGAGCTACTTGTTTGTTCAATCCTCCATCTTAGGCCTGCTCCTCAGGTGCATCCTCCTTCTCGCAGCGATTTCCTAGGAACAGATTTCGAAGAACAGCTCTGATCACAGAATCACAGATTGGTTAGGGTTGGAAAGGAGCTCTGGAGATCATCCAGCCCAACCCCCCTGCCAGAGCAGGGTCACCTACAGCAGGTTGCACCGGATGACCTCCAGGCGGGTTTTGAATGTCTCTGGGGTGGGAGACTCTACTGCCTCCCTGGGCAGCCTGTTCCAGCGCTCTGCCACCCTCAAAGTAAAGAAGTTCCTCCTCATGCTTTGATAGAAGTTCCTAGGTTCCAGTTTGTACCCGTTACCTCTTGTCCTGGATCATCTTTGATGATCCAGGACAAGAGGTAACGGGCACCAATTGGAACGTAGGAACTTGAACTTGAACTGGAACGTAGGAACTTGAACATAGGATTATCCTTGATGATTCAGGATAGCTGTGTGTCTGACCAGTCTGTCTTTCGAAGGAGGTCCTGGGCCAGCTCCAGCCATGCTGTGCTGAGCAGAGCCCCTGGCAGCAGCCCCACAGCTCACTCCCAGTGTGCCTGAATGGAAAAGGTACCAAAGTTGCTCCAACACTTTCTGAAAAACTCTATAGTGTTACCCCACAAGCGCAAAGCGACGGCAAAGCCCGTGAAATGACACCGGTGCTTCCAGAAAATGTCAAGCTTCCTGCCCAAGGGTGACATGCCATGCGGTGGGGTCAGGGCCACGCGCTGAGCACCCGGTGCGCTGGGGTTGCCCCAGCGGTTCCTGAGCAGCTCCTGCAGTGCTGCCGCCGGTACCGTTCTGGCGGCTGTAGTTGTTTAAAAAGCCGTTGTTGTTTCCGGCGTAATCTGACGGCAGTTTTCTCGGGCATTTGGGCCTCTTCTAATAAGTGTGCTGTGAGTACATCTGCAAGCATTCACCTGTCGAGGTCAAATGACTGGTGGTGCTCATCTGCCCCCGTGCTACTGCTGCTGCCTCCCGTGAATGCTCATGTGCCTGCGTGCCCCTGTACAGGCACAGATGCACGCGCGCAACACCTGATCCCGCATCCTAATTATTTTTCGCCCGGTTCTCTGAGTTGTTCTGCTTCCGGCTGATGAATGGGAAAGTGTAGTAGTGCTGTTTCATTTCACCAGCCTCTCAAGTGTGGAAATTATGGTAAATTTGAGAACAAGCCAGATTAGATTGATAGTTACACCTCCTCCTTTAATTAGCCAACCACAGGATCTGTGGAGGCAAAGGCCGGGGGGGTGTGTCGGTGTGTATAACGTGTATTGTCTATGTGAAAGATTAATCAAAAGGAGTTGCTTGAGGTGGGAAGGCTTTCCGGAGAGGTTCCACATGTTGTCAGGTAGTCCCTCTGAATGGCAGCTTCCGGTTCGGTCCCTTAGCTTTCGGAAGTGACATTTAGTCTGATATGTGCCAGCCGTGCAATCTACCTAGCCCTGCAAAGTGCAAATATTAACCTAAATGCATATTAAGATACTGTGTGTTAGCTCCTGAACTGAAATAGAGAGCGGGTGTTCCAGCGGAGGCAAGCAAATCGTGTTGATTTACAGTGGCTTGAGGATTTGGCCCATTACCGCTTCTTTATACACTTTTAAAAAGAAATGCCAACTCGATAGTTTAGGCTTTAACTGGAACATGGCAAGTAGTTGTATGTTTTGGCGGACCCCTAGTAATGTTGCAGAATCTTTCTCAGAAGTTGTTCCATGGGATAGCCGATTCCTCAGGTAAGAGCTACTTGTTTGTTCAATCCTCCATCTTAGGCCTGCTCCTCAGGTGCATCCTCCTTCTCGCAGCGATTTCCTAGGAACAGATTTCGAAGAACAGCTCTGATCACAGAATCACAGATTGGTTAGGGTTGGAAAGGAGCTCTGGAGATCATCCAGCCCAACCCCCCTGCCAGAGCAGGGTCACCTACAGCAGGTTGCACCGGATGACCTCCAGGTGGGTTTTGAATGTCTCTGGGGTGGGAGACTCTACCGCCTCCCTGGGCAGCCTGTTCCAGCGCTCTGCCACCCTCAAAGTAAAGAAGTTCCTCCTCATGCTTTGATAGAAGTTCCTAGGTTCCAGTTTGTACCCGTTACCTCTTGTCCTGGATCATCTTTGATGATCCAGGACAAGAGGTAACGGGCACCAATTGGAACGTAGGAACTTGAACTTGAACTGGAACGTAGGAACTTGAACATAGGATTATCCTTGATGATTCAGGATAGCTGTGTGTCTGACCAGTCTGTCTTTCGAAGGAGGTCCTGGGCCAGCTCCAGCCATGCTGTGCTGAGCAGAGCCCCTGGCAGCAGCCCCACAGCTCACTCCCAGTGTGCCTGAATGGAAAAGGTACCAAAGTTGCTCCAACACTTTCTGAAAAACTCTATAGTGTTACCCCACAAGCGCAAAGCGACGGCAAAGCCCGTGAAATGACACCGGTGCTTCCAGAAAATGTCAAGCTTCCTGCCCAAGGGTGACATGCCATGCGGTGGGGTCAGGGCCACGCGCTGAGCACCCGGTGCGCTGGGGTTGCCCCAGCGGTTCCTGAGCAGCTCCTGCAGTGCTGCCGCCGGTACCGTTCTGGCGGCTGTAGTTGTTTAAAAAGCCGTTGTTGTTTCCGGCGTAATCTGACGGCAGTTTTCTCGGGCATTTGGGCCTCTTCTAATAAGTGTGCTGTGAGTACATCTGCAAGCATTCACCTGTCGAGGTCAAATGACTGGTGGTGCTCATCTCCCCCCGTGCTACTGCTGCTGCCTCCCGTGAATGCTCATGTGCCTGCGTGCCCCTGTACAGGCACAGATGCACGGGCGCAACACCTGATCCCGCATCCTAATTATTTTTCGCCCGGTTCTCTGAGTTGTTCTGCTTCCGGCTGATGAATGGGAAAGTGTAGTAGTGCTGTTTCATTTCACCAGCCTCTCAAGTGTGGAAATTATGGTAAATTTGAGAACAAGCCAGATTAGATTGATAGTTACACCTCCTCCTTTAATTAGCCAACCACAGGATCTGTGGAGGCAAAGGCCGGGGGGGTGTGTCGGTGTGTATAACGTGTATTGTCTATGTGAAAGATGAATCAAAAGGAGTTGCTTGAGGTGGGAAGGCTTTTCCGGAGAGGTTCCACATGTTGTCAGGTAGTCCCTCTGAATGGCAGCTTCCGGTTCGGTCCCTTAGCTTTCGGAAGTGACATTTAGTCTGATATGTGCCAGCCGTGCAATCTACCTAGCCCTGCAAAGTGCAAATATTAACCTAAATGCATATTAAGATACTGTGTGTTAGCTCCTGAACTGAAATAGAGAGCGGGTGTTCGAGCGGAGGCAAGCAAATCGTGTTGATTTACAGTGGCTTGAGGATTTGGCCCATTACCGCTTCTTTATACACTTTTAAAAAGAAATGCCAACTCGATAGTTTAGGCTTTAACTGGAACATGGCAAGTAATTGTATGTTTTGGCGGACCCCTAGTAATGTTGCAGAATCTTTCTCAGAAGTTGTTCCATGGGATAGCCGATTTCTCAGCTAAGAGCTACTTGTTTGTTCAATCCTCCATCTTAGGCCTGCTCCTCAGGTGCATCCTCCTTCTCGCAGCGATTTCCTAGGAACAGATTTCGAAGAACAGCTCTGATCACAGAATCACAGATTGGTTAGGGTTGGAAAGGAGCTCTGGAGATCATCCAGCCCAACCCCCCTGCCAGAGCAGGGTCACCTACAGCAGGTTGCACCGGATGACCTCCAGGCGGGTTTTGAATGTCTCTGGGGTGGGAGACTCTACCGCCTCCCTGGGCAGCCTGTTCCAGCGCTCTGCCACCCTCAAAGTAAAGAAGTTCCTCCTCATGCTTTGATAGAAGTTCCTAGGTTCCAGTTTGTACCCGTTACCTCTTGTCCTGGATCATCTTTGATGATCCAGGACAAGAGGTAACGGGCACCAATTGGAACGTAGGAACTTGAACTTGAACTGGAACGTAGGAACTTGAACATAGGATTATCCTTGATGATTCAGGATAGCTGTGTGTCTGACCAGTCTGTCTTTCGAAGGAGGTCCTGGACCAGCTCCAGCCATGCTGTGCTGAGCAGAGCCCCTGGCAGCAGCCCCACAGCTCACTCCCAGTGTGCCTGAATGGAAAAGGTACCAAAGTTGCTCCAACACTTTCTGAAAAACTCTATAGTGTTACCCCACAAGCGCAAAGCGACGGCAAAGCCCGTGAAATGACACCGGTGCTTCCAGAAAATGTCAAGCTTCCTGCCCAAGGGTGACATGCCATGCGGTGGGGTCAGGGCCACGCGCTGAGCACCCGGTGCGCTGGGGTTGCCCCAGCGGTTCCTGAGCAGCTCCTGCAGTGCTGCCGCCGGTACCGTTCTGGCGGCTGTAGTTGTTTAAAAAGCCGTTGTTGTTTCCGGCGTAATCTGACGGCAGTTTTCTCGGGCATTTGGGCCTCTTCTAATAAGTGTGCTGTGAGTACATCTGCAAGCATTCACCTGTCGAGGTCAAATGACTGGTGGTGCTCATCTCCCCCCGTGCTACTGCTGCTGCCTCCCGTGAATGCTCATGTGCCTGCGTGCCCCTGTACAGGCACAGATGCACGCGCGCAACACCTGATCCCGCATCCTAATTATTTTTCGCCCGGTTCTCTGAGTTGTTCTGCTTCCGGCTGATGAATGGGAAAGTGTAGTAGTGCTGTTTCATTTCACCAGCCTCTCAAGTGTGGAAATTATGGTAAATTTGAGAACAAGCCAGATTAGATTGATAGTTACACCTCCTCCTTTAATTAGCCAACCACAGGATCTGTGGAGGCAAAGGCCGGGGGGGGGTGTCGGTGTGTATAACGTGTATTGTCTATGTGAAAGATTAATCAAAAGGAGTTGCTTGAGGTGGGAAGGCTTTTCCGGAGAGGTTCCACATGTTGTCAGGTAGTCCCTCTGAATGGCAGCTTCCGGTTCGGTCCCTTAGCTTTCGGAAGTGACATTTAGTCTGATATGTGCCAGCCGTGCAATCTACCTAGCCCTGCAAAGTGCAAATATTAACCTAAATGCATATTAAGATACTGTGTGTTAGCTCCTGAACTGAAATAGAGAGCGGGTGTTCCAGCGGAGGCAAGCAAATCGTGTTGATTTACAGTGGCTTGAGGATTTGGCCCATTACTGCTTCTTTATACACTTTTAAAAAGAAATGCCAACTCGATAGTTTAGGCTTTAACTGGAACATGGCAAGTAATTGTATGTTTTGGCGGACCCCTAGTAATGTTGCAGAATCTTTCTCAGAAGTTGTTCCATGGGATAGCCGATTTCTCAGCTAAGAGCTACTTGTTTGTTCAATCCTCCATCTTAGGCCTGCTCCTCAGGTGCATCCTCCTTCTCGCAGCGATTTCCTAGGAACAGATTTCGAAGAACAGCTCTGATCACAGAATCACAGATTGGTTAGGGTTGGAAAGGAGCTCTGGAGATCATCCAGCCCAACCCCCCTGCCAGAGCAGGGTCACCTACAGCAGGTTGCACCGGATGACCTCCAGGCGGGTTTTGAATGTCTCTGGGGTGGGAGACTCTACCGCCTCCCTGGGCAGCCTGTTCCAGCGCTCTGCCACCCTCAAAGTAAAGAAGTTCCTCCTCATGCTTTGATAGAAGTTCCTACGTTCCAGTTTGTACCCGTTACCTCTTGTCCTGGATCATCTTTGATGATCCAGGACAAGAGGTAACGGGCACCAATTGGAACGTAGGAACTTGAACTTGAACTGGAACGTAGGAACTTGAACATAGGATTATCCTTGATGATTCAGGATAGCTGTGTGTCTGACCAGTCTGTCTTTCGAAGGAGGTCCTGGACCAGCTCCAGCCATGCTGTGCTGAGCAGAGCCCCTGGCAGCAGCCCCACAGCTCACTCCCAGTGTGCCTGAATGGAAAAGGTACCAAAGTTGCTCCAACACTTTCTGAAAAACTCTATAGTGTTACCCCACAAGCGCAAAGCGACGGCAAAGCCCGTGAAATGACACCGGTGCTTCCAGAAAATGTCAAGCTTCCTGCCCAAGGGTGACATGCCATGCGGTGGGGTCAGGGCCACGCGCTGAGCACCCGGTGCGCTGGGGTTGCCCCAGCGGTTCCTGAGCAGCTCCTGCAGTGCTGCCGCCGGTACCGTTCTGGCGGCTGTAGTTGTTTAAAAAGCCGTTGTTGTTTCCGGCGTAATCTGACGGCAGTTTTCTCGGGCATTTGGGCCTCTTCTAATAAGTGTGCTGTGAGTACATCTGCAAGCATTCACCTGTCGAGGTCAAATGACTGGTGGTGCTCATCTCCCCCCGTGCTACTGCTGCTGCCTCCCGTGAATGCTCATGTGCCTGCGTGCCCCTGTACAGGCACAGATGCACGCGCGCAACACCTGATCCCGCATCCTAATTATTTTTCGCCCGGTTCTCTGAGTTGTTCTGCTTCCGGCTGATGAATGGGAAAGTGTAGTAGTGCTGTTTCATTTCACCAGCCTCTCAAGTGTGGAAATTATGGTAAATTTGAGAACAAGCCAGATTAGATTGATAGTTACACCTCCTCCTTTAATTAGCCAACCACAGGATCTGTGGAGGCAAAGGCCGGGGGGCGTGTCGGTGGGGGGGGCATACGATTTTACCATGGCGAGATTGCTGGAGGTTCTTTCTTGTCTGTTCTTTCTTGTCTTGTAAATTGGTATGAGATTCTGCCAGTCTTCCTCACGTAGCACAATCGCTCTTGATTTCTGGAGGTTGCTCACAGGGTAAGCTAATGTTTAACATCAATAAGGGTTACCGAATCTTGTCCTTGAGAAGCAGGAGTCTGGAAGCTGTTGTCAATCCAACTGCTGTATTCCTGACCAGCAAGCCCGCTCGATTCAGGGTTAATTAACTGATTACTTAGAGCGGAAGTGTTGTGGAAGAGCCCGATCATTACCATTTCTATTCATTCTAATATGATGTATTTCAACTCCCCCTCCCTCACGCCTTCCAGAGAGTGATCTGGTGAAGGAGGATGACAAGTCTTTGTGAAACCATCTCGAGTTCTTCCAGATACTCGTAGTTGAAGTTGTCTAGCGGTGCGAGATTAGACACCGTGTGAAAGGCAATACTGCACAGATTCTTTATTCCAGACCATTTTGTAAGTTCGCATGATACAAAACCTCACGGTTACTGGGCAGCTCTCCCACTTTTCATGTCAAACTTTGCTACCTCGCCCGCTGCAACGTGCAGGAAAGAAACATTTATTTGAATTGCGCCGTGGTGCCGTGCATCTTAATGACACTCTGGAGTGACTGGCAGTGTGTCTGGGTCCTGGGGTTGGACCCGGTCTAGCTGCCAGGAGGCAACATTGCAGAGAGGGGCTACAGCTGTGGTCTCTGAAGGGACCTGGCTACTCTATGTAGGCCTTCTCTCCCTGCGTCTCAGAGTGCTTGAAGATGCTAATTGGTTCACATTTTCCTCTGTTCGTTAAGGTATTCTGTCCTTAAAAATTCAGTTTTTTAAAATAGTAACGTGTATTGTCTATGTGAAAGATTAATCAAAAGGAGTTGCTTGAGGTGGGAAGGCTTTTCCGGAGAGGTTCCACATGTTGTCAGGTAGTCCCTCTGAATGGCAGCTTCCGGTTCGGTCCCTTAGCTTTCGGAAGTGACATTTAGTCTGATATGTGCCAGCCGTGCAATCTACCTAGCCCTGCAAAGTGCAAATATTAACCTAAATGCATATTAAGATACTGTGTGTTAGCTCCTGAACTGAAATAGAGAGCGGGTGTTCCAGCGGAGGCAAGCAAATCGTGTTGATTTACAGTGGCTTGAGGATTTGGCCCATTACCGCTTCTTTATACACTTTTAAAAAGAAATGCCAACTCGATAGTTTAGGCTTTAACTGGAACATGGCAAGTAATTGTATGTTTTGGCGGACCCCTAGTAATGTTGCAGAATCTTTCTCAGAAGTTGTTCCATGGGATAGCCGATTCCTCAGGTAAGAGCTACTTCTTTGTTCAATCCTCCATCTTAGGCCTGCTCCTCAGGTGCATCCTCCTTCTCGCAGCGATTTCCTAGGAACAGATTTTGAAGAACAGCTCTGATCACAGAATCACAGATTGGTTAGGGTTGGAAAGGAGCTCTGGAGATCATCCAGTCCAACCCCCCTGCCAGAGCAGGGTCACCTACAGCAGGTTGCACCGGATGACCTCCAGGCGGGTTTTGAATGTCTCTGGGGTGGGAGACTCTACTGCCTCCCTGGGCAGCCTGTTCCAGCGCTCTGCCACCCTCAAAGTAAAGAAGTTCCTCCTCATGCTTTGATAGAAGTTCCTAGGTTCCAGTTTGTACCCGTTACCTCTTGTCCTGGATCATCTTTGATGATCCAGGACAAGAGGTAACGGGCACCAATTGGAACGTAGGAACTTGAACTTGAACTGGAACGTAGGAACTTGAACATAGGATTATCCTTGATGATTCAGGATAGCTGTGTGTCTGACCAGTCTGTCTTTCGAAGGAGGTCCTGGGCCAGCTCCAGCCATGCTGTGCTGAGCAGAGCCCCTGGCAGCAGCCCCACAGCTCACTCCCAGTGTGCCTGAATGGAAAAGGTACCAAAGTTGCTCCAACACTTTCTGAAAAACTCTATAGTGTTACCCCACAAGCGCAAAGCGACGGCAAAGCCCGTGAAATGACACCGGTGCTTCCAGAAAATGTCAAGCTTCCTGCCCAAGGGTGACATGCCATGCGGTGGGGTCAGGGCCACGCGCTGAGCACCCGGTGCGCTGGGGTTGCCCCAGCGGTTCCTGAGCAGCTCCTGCAGTGCTGCCGCCGGTACCGTTCTGGCGGCTGTAGTTGTTTAAAAAGCCGTTGTTGTTTCCGGCGTAATCTGACGGCAGTTTTCTCGGGCATTTGGGCCTCTTCTAATAAGTGTGCTGTGAGTACATCTGCAAGCATTCACCTGTCGAGGTCAAATGACTGGTGGTGCTCATCTGCCCCCGTGCTACTGCTGCTGCCTCCCGTGAATGCTCATGTGCCTGCGTGCCCCTGTACAGGCACAGATGCACGCGCGCAACACCTGATCCCGCATCCTAATTATTTTTCGCCCGGTTCTCGGAGTTGTTCTGCTTCCGGCTGATGAATGGGAAAGTGTAGTAGTGCTGTTTCATTTCACCAGCCTCTCAAGTGTGGAAATTATGGTAAATTTGAGAACAAGCCAGATTAGATTGATAGTTACACCTCCTCCTTTAATTAGCCAACCACAGGATCTGTGGAGGCAAAGGCCGGGGGGCGTGTCGGTGGGGGGGCATACGATTTTACCATGGCGAGATTGCTGGAGGTTCTTTCTTGTCTGTTCTTTCTTGTCTTGTAAATTGGTATGAGATTCTGCCAGTCTTCCTCACGTAGCACAATCGCTCTTGATTTCTGGAGGTTGCTCACAGGGTAAGCTAATGTTTAACATCAATAAGGGTTACCGAATCTTGTCCTTGAGAAGCAGGAGTCTGGAAGCTGTTGTCAATCCAACTGCTGTATTCCTGACCAGCAAGCCCGCTCGATTCAGGGTTAATTAACTGATTACTTAGAGCGGAAGTGTTGTGGAAGAGCCCGATCATTACCATTTCTATTCATTCTAATATGATGTATTTCAACTCCCCCTCCCTCACGCCTTCCAGAGAGTGATCTGGTGAAGGAGGATGACAAGTCTTTGTGAAACCATCTCGAGTTCTTCCAGATACTCGTAGTTGAAGTTGTCTAGCGGTGCGAGATTAGACACCGTGTGAAAGGCAATACTGCACAGATTCTTTATTCCAGACCATTTTGTAAGTTCGCATGATACAAAACCTCACGGTTACTGGGCAGCTCTCCCACTTTTCATGTCAAACTTTGCTACCTCGCCCGCTGCAACGTGCAGGAAAGAAACATTTATTTGAATTGCGCCGTGGTGCCGTGCATCTTAATGACACTCTGGAGTGACTGGCAGTGTGTCTGGGTCCTGGGGTTGGACCCGGTCTAGCTGCCAGGAGGCAACATTGCAGAGAGGGGCTACAGCTGTGGTCTCTGAAGGGACCTGGCTACTCTATGTAGGCCTTCTCTCCCTGCGTCTCAGAGTGCTTGAAGATGCTAATTGGTTCACATTTTCCTCTGTTCGTTAAGGTATTCTGTCCTTAAAAATTCAGCTTTTTAAAATAGTAACGTGTATTGTCTATGTGAAAGATTAATCAAAAGGAGTTGCTTGAGGTGGGAAGGCTTTTCCGGAGAGGTTCCACATATTGTCAGGTAGTCCCTCTGAATGGCAGCTTCCGGTTCGGTCCCTTAGCTTTCGGAAGTGACATTTAGTCTGATATGTGCCAGCCGTGCAATCTACCTAGCCCTGCAAAGTGCAAATATTAACCTAAATGCATATTAAGATACTGTGTGTTAGCTCCTGAACTGCAATAGAGAGCGGGTGTTCCAGCGGAGGCAAGCAAATCGTGTTGATTTACAGTGGCTTGAGGATTTGGCCCATTACCGCTTCTTTATACACTTTTAAAAAGAAATGCCAACTCGATAGTTTAGGCTTTAACTGGAACATGGCAAGTAATTGTATGTTTTGGCGGACCCCTAGTAATGTTGCAGAATCTTTCTCAGAAGTTGTTCCATGGGATAGCCGATTCCTCAGGTAAGAGCTACTTGTTTGTTCAATCCTCCATCTTAGGCCTGCTCCTCAGGTGCATCCTCCTTCTCGCAGCGATTTCCTAGGAACAGATTTCGAAGAACAGCTCTGATCACAGAATCACAGATTGGTTAGGGTTGGAAAGGAGCTCTGGAGATCATCCAGTCCAACCCCCCTGCCAGAGCAGGGTCACCTACAGCAGGTTGCACCGGATGACCTCCAGGCGGGTTTTGAATGTCTCTGGGGTGGGAGACTCTACTGCCTCCCTGGGCAGCCTGTTCCAGCGCTCTGCCACCCTCAAAGTAAAGAAGTTCCTCCTCATGCTTTGATAGAAGTTCCTAGGTTCCAGTTTGTACCCGTTACCTCTTGTCCTGGATCAACTTTGATGATCCAGGACAAGAGGTAACGGGCACCAATTGGAACGTAGGAACTTGAACTTGAACTGGAACGTAGGAACTTGAACATAGGATTATCCTTGATGATTCAGGATAGCTGTGTGTCTGACCAGTCTGTCTTTCGAAGGAGGTCCTGGGCCAGCTCCAGCCATGCTGTGCTGAGCAGAGCCCCTGGCAGCAGCCCCACAGCTCACTCCCAGTGTGCCTGAATGGAAAAGGTACCAAAGTTGCTCCAACACTTTCTGAAAAACTCTATAGTGTTACCCCACAAGCGCAAAGCGACGGCAAAGCCCGTGAAATGACACCGGTGCTTCCAGAAAATGTCAAGCTTCCTGCCCAAGGGTGACATGCCATGCGGTGGGGTCAGGGCCACGCGCTGAGCACCCGGTGCGCTGGGGTTGCCCCAGCGGTTCCTGAGCAGCTCCTGCAGTGCTGCCGCCGGTACCGTTCTGGCGGCTGTAGTTGTTTAAAAAGCCGTTGTTGTTTCCGGCGTAATCTGACGGCAGTTTTCTCGGGCATTTGGGCCTCTTCTAATAAGTGTGCTGTGAGTACATCTGCAAGCATTCACCTGTCGAGGTCAAATGACTGGTGGTGCTCATCTCCCCCCGTGCTACTGCTGCTGCCTCCCGTGAATGCTCATGTGCCTGCGTGCCCCTGTACAGGCACAGATGCACGGGCGCAACACCTGATCCCGCATCCTAATTATTTTTCGCCCGGTTCTCTGAGTTGTTCTGCTTCCGGCTGATGAATGGGAAAGTGTAGTAGTGCTGTTTCATTTCACCAGCCTCTCAAGTGTGGAAATTATGGTAAATTTGAGAACAAGCCAGATTAGATTGATAGTTACACCTCCTCCTTTAATTAGCCAACCACAGGATCTGTGGAGGCAAAGGCCGGGGGGGTGTGTCGGTGTGTATAACGTGTATTGTCTATGTGAAAGATTAATCAAAAGGAGTTGCTTGAGGTGGGAAGGCTTTTCCGGAGAGGTTCCACATGTTGTCAGGTAGTCCCTCTGAATGGCAGCTTCCGGTTCGGTCCCTTAGCTTTCGGAAGTGACATTTAGTCTGATATGTGCCAGCCGTGCAATCTACCTAGCCCTGCAAAGTGCAAATATTAACCTAAATGCATATTAAGATACTGTGTGTTAGC
Organism: Vanellus vanellus; assembly: GCF_965231255.1. NCBI lineage: Eukaryota > Metazoa > Chordata > Aves > Charadriiformes > Charadriidae > Vanellus > Vanellus vanellus. Next base: position 687,654 of record NC_138925.1, on the reverse strand, counting down.
TCCTGAACTGAAATAGAGAGCGGGTGTTCCAGCGGAGGCAAGCAAATCGTGTTGATTTACAGTGGCTTGAGGATTTGGCCCATTACCGCTTCTTTATACACTTTTAAAAAGAAATGCCAACTCGATAGTTTAGGCTTTAACTGGAACATGGCAAGTAATTGTATGTTTTGGCGGACCCCTAGTAATGTTGCAGAATCTTTCTCAGAAGTTGTTCCATGGGATAGCCGATTCCTCAGGTAAGAGCTACTTGTTTGTTCAATCCTCCATCTTAGGCCTGCTCCTCAGGTGCATCCTCCTTCTCGCAGCGATTTCCTAGGAACAGATTTCGAAGAACAGCTCTGATCACAGAATCACAGATTGGTTAGGGTTGGAAAGGAGCTCTGGAGATCATCCAGTCCAACCCCCCTGCCAGAGCAGGGTCACCTACAGCAGGTTGCACCGGATGACCTCCAGGCGGGTTTTGAATGTCTCTGGGGTGGGAGACTCTACTGCCTCCCTGGGCAGCCTGTTCCAGCGCTCTGCCACCCTCAAAGTAAAGAAGTTCCTCCTCATGCTTTGATAGAAGTTCCTAGGTTCCAGTTTGTACCCGTTACCTCTTGTCCTGGATCATCTTTGATGATCCAGGACAAGAGGTAACGGGCACCAATTGGAACGTAGGAACTTGAACTTGAACTGGAACGTAGGAACTTGAACATAGGATTATCCTTGATGATTCAGGATAGCTGTGTGTCTGACCAGTCTGTCTTTCGAAGGAGGTCCTGGGCCAGCTCCAGCCATGCTGTGCTGAGCAGAGCCCCTGGCAGCAGCCCCACAGCTCACTCCCAGTGTGCCTGAATGGAAAAGGTACCAAAGTTGCTCCAACACTTTCTGAAAAACTCTATAGTGTTACCCCACAAGCGCAAAGCGACGGCAAAGCCCGTGAAATGACACCGGTGCTTCCAGAAAATGTCAAGCTTCCTGCCCAAGGGTGACATGCCATGCGGTGGGGTCAGGGCCACGCGCTGAGCACCCGGTGCGCTGGGGTTGCCCCAGCGGTTCCTGAGCAGCTCCTGCAGTGCTGCCGCCGGTACCGTTCTGGCGGCTGTAGTTGTTTAAAAAGCCGTTGTTGTTTCCGGCGTAATCTGACGGCAGTTTTCTCGGGCATTTGGGCCTCTTCTAATAAGTGTGCTGTGAGTACATCTGCAAGCATTCACCTGTCGAGGTCAAATGACTGGTGGTGCTCATCTGCCCCCGTGCTACTGCTGCTGCCTCCCGTGAATGCTCATGTGCCTGCGTGCCCCTGTACAGGCACAGATGCACGCGCGCAACACCTGATCCCGCATCCTAATTATTTTTCGCCCGGTTCTCGGAGTTGTTCTGCTTCCGGCTGATGAATGGGAAAGTGTAGTAGTGCTGTTTCATTTCACCAGCCTCTCAAGTGTGGAAATTATGGTAAATTTGAGAACAAGCCAGATTAGATTGATAGTTACACCTCCTCCTTTAATTAGCCAACCACAGGATCTGTGGAGGCAAAGGCCGGGGGGGTGTGTCGGTGTATATAACGTGTATTGTCTATGTGAAAGATGAATCAAAAGGAGTTGCTTGAGGTGGGAAGGCTTTTCCGGAGAGGTTCCACATGTTGTCAGGTAGTCCCTCTGAATGGCAGCTTCCGGTTCGGTCCCTTAGCTTTCGGAAGTGACATTTAGTCTGATATGTGCCAGCCGTGCAATCTACCTAGCCCTGCAAAGTGCAAATATTAACATAAATGCATATTAAGATACTGTGTGTTAGCTCCTGAACTGAAATAGAGAGCGGGTGTTCCAGCGGAGGCAAGCAAATCGTGTTGATTTACAGTGGCTTGAGGATTTGGCCCATTACCGCTTCTTTATATACTTTTAAAAAGAAATGCCAACTCGATAGTTTAGGCTTTAACTGGAACATGGCAAGTAATTGTATGTTTTGGCGGACCCCTAGTAATGTTGCAGAATCTTTCTCAGAAGTTGTTCCATGGGATAGCCGATTCCTCAGGTAAGAGCTACTTGTTTGTTCAATCCTCCATCTTAGGCCTGCTCCTCAGGTGCATCCTCCTTCTCGCAGCGATTTCCTAGGAACAGATTTCGAAGAACAGCTCTGATCACAGAATCACAGATTGGTTAGGGTTGGAAAGGAGCTCTGGAGATCATCCAGCCCAACCCCCCTGCCAGAGCAGGGTCACCTACAGCAGGTTGCACCGGATGACCTCCAGGCGGGTTTTGAATGTCTCTGGGGTGGGAGACTCTACTGCCTCCCTGGGCAGCCTGTTCCAGCGCTCTGCCACCCTCAAAGTAAAGAAGTTCCTCCTCATGCTTTGATAGAAGTTCCTAGGTTCCAGTTTGTACCCGTTACCTCTTGTCCTGGATCATCTTTGATGATCCAGGACAAGAGGTAACGGGCACCAATTGGAACGTAGGAACTTGAACTTGAACTGGAACGTAGGAACTTGAACATAGGATTATCCTTGATGATTCAGGATAGCTGTGTGTCTGACCAGTCTGTCTTTCGAAGGAGGTCCTGGGCCAGCTCCAGCCATGCTGTGCTGAGCAGAGCCCCTGGCAGCAGCCCCACAGCTCACTCCCAGTGTGCCTGAATGGAAAAGGTACCAAAGTTGCTCCAACACTTTCTGAAAAACTCTATAGTGTTACCCCACAAGCGCAAAGCGACGGCAAAGCCCGTGAAATGACACCGGTGCTTCCAGAAAATGTCAAGCTTCCTGCCCAAGGGTGACATGCCATGCGGTGGGGTCAGGGCCACGCGCTGAGCACCCGGTGCGCTGGGGTTGCCCCAGCGGTTCCTGAGCAGCTCCTGCAGTGCTGCCGCCGGTACCGTTCTGGCGGCTGTAGTTGTTTAAAAAGCCGTTGTTGTTTCCGGCGTAATCTGACGGCAGTTTTCTCGGGCATTTGGGCCTCTTCTAATAAGTGTGCTGTGAGTACATCTGCAAGCATTCACCTGTCGAGGTCAAATGACTGGTGGTGCTCATCTCCCCCCGTGCTACTGCTGCTGCCTCCCGTGAATGCTCATGTGCCTGCGTGCCCCTGTACAGGCACAGATGCACGGGCGCAACACCTGATCCCGCATCCTAATTATTTTTCGCCCGGTTCTCTGAGTTGTTCTGCTTCCGGCTGATGAATGGGAAAGTGTAGTAGTGCTGTTTCATTTCACCAGCCTCTCAAGTGTGGAAATTATGGTAAATTTGAGAACAAGCGAGATTAGATTGATAGTTACACCTCCTCCTTTAAATAGCCAACCACAGGATCTGTGGAGGCAAAGGCCGGGGGGGTGTGTCGGTGTGTATAACGTGTATTGTCTATGTGAAAGATTAATCAAAAGGAGTTGCTTGAGGTGGGAAGGCTTTTCCGGAGAGGTTCCACATGTTGTCAGGTAGTCCCTCTGAATGGCAGCTTCCGGTTCGGTCCCTTAGCTTTCGGAAGTGACATTTAGTCTGATATGTGCCAGCCGTGCAATCTACCTAGCCCTGCAAAGTGCAAATATTAACCTAAATGCATATTAAGATACTGTGTGTTAGCTCCTGAACTGAAATAGAGAGCGGGTGTTCCAGCGGAGGCAAGCAAATCGTGTTGATTTACAGTGGCTTGAGGATTTGGCCCATTACCGCTTCTTTATACACTTTTAAAAAGAAATGCCAACTCGATAGTTTAGGCTTTAACTGGAACATGGCAAGTAATTGTATGTTTTGGCGGACCCCTAGTAATGTTGCAGAATCTTTCTCAGAAGTTGTTCCATGGGATAGCCGATTCCTCAGGTAAGAGCTACTTCTTTGTTCAATCCTCCATCTTAGGCCTGCTCCTCAGGTGCATCCTCCTTCTCGCAGCGATTTCCTAGGAACAGATTTCGAAGAACAGCTCTGATCACAGAATCACAGATTGGTTAGGGTTGGAAAGGACCTCTGGAGATCATCCAGTCCAACCCCCCTGCCAGAGCAGGGTCACCTACAGCAGGTTGCACCGGATGACCTCCAGGCGGGTTTTGAATGTCTCTGGGGTGGGAGACTCTACTGCCTCCCTGGGCAGCCTGTTCCAGCGCTCTGCCACCCTCAAAGTAAAGAAGTTCCTCCTCATGCTTTGATAGAAGTTCCTAGGTTCCAGTTTGTACCCGTTACCTCTTGTCCTGGATCATCTTTGATGATCCAGGACAAGAGGTAACGGGCACCAATTGGAACGTAGGAACTTGAACTTGAACTGGAACGTAGGAACTTGAACATAGGATTATCCTTGATGATTCAGGATAGCTGTGTGTCTGACCAGTCTGTCTTTCGAAGGAGGTCCTGGGCCAGCTCCAGCCATGCTGTGCTGAGCAGAGCCCCTGGCAGCAGCCCCCCAGCTCACTCCCAGTGTGCCTGAATGGAAAAGGTACCAAAGTTGCTCCAACACTTTCTGAAAAACTCTATAGTGTTACCCCACAAGCGCAAAGCGACGGCAAAGCCCGTGAAATGACACCGGTGCTTCCAGAAAATGCCAAGCTTCCTGCCCAAGGGTGACATGCCATGCGGTGGGGTCAGGGCCACGCGCTGAGCACCCGGTGCGCTGGGGTTGCCCCAGCGGTTCCTGAGCAGCTCCTGCAGTGCTGCCGCCGGTACCGTTCTGGCGGCTGTAGTTGTTTAAAAAGCCGTTGTTGTTTCCGGCGTAATCTGACGGCAGTTTTCTCGGGCATTTGGGCCTCTTCTAATAAGTGTGCTGTGAGTACATCTGCAAGCATTCACCTGTCGAGGTCAAATGACTGGTGGTGCTCATCTCCCCCCGTGCTACTGCTGCTGCCTCCCGTGAATGCTCATGTGCCTGCGTGCCCCTGTACAGGCACAGATGCTCGGGCGCAACACCTGATCCCGCATCCTAATTATTTTTCGCCCGGTTCTCTGAGTTGTTCTGCTTCCGGCTGATGAATGGGAAAGTGTAGTAGTGCTGTTTCATTTCACCAGCCTCTCAAGTGTGGAAATTATGGTAAATTTGAGAACAAGCCAGATTAGATTGATAGTTACACCTCCTCCTTTAATTAGCCAACCACAGGATCTGTGGAGGCAAAGGCCGGGGGGGTGTGTCGGTGTATATAACGTGTATTGTCTATGTGAAAGATGAATCAAAAGGAGTTGCTTGAGGTGGGAAGGCTTTTCCGGAGAGGTTCCACATGTTGTCAGGTAGTCCCTCTGAATGGCAGCTTCCGGTTCGGTCCCTTAGCTTTCGGAAGTGACATTTAGTCTGATATGTGCCAGCCGTGCAATCTACCTAGCCCTGCAAAGTGCAAATATTAACCTAAATGCATATTAAGATACTGTGTGTTAGCTCCTGAACTGAAATAGAGAGCGGGTGTTCCAGCGGAGGCAAGCAAATCGTGTTGATTTAGAGTGGCTTGAGGATTTGGCCCACTACCGCTTCTTTATACACTTTTAAAAAGAAATGCCAACTCGATAGTTTAGGCTTTAACTGGAACATGGCAAGTAATTGTATGTTTTGGCGGACCCCTAGTAATGTTGCAGAATCTTTCTCAGAAGTTGTTCCATGGGATAGCCGATTCCTCAGGTAAGAGCTACTTGTTTGTTCAATCCTCCATCTTAGGCCTGCTCCTCAGGTGCATCCTCCTTCTCGCAGCGATTTCCTAGGAACAGATTTCGAAGAACAGCTCTGATCACAGAATCACAGATTGGTTAGGGTTGGAAAGGAGCTCTGGAGATCATCCAGCCCAACCCCCCTGCCAGAGCAGGGTCACCTACAGCAGGTTGCACAGGATGACCTCCAGGCGGGTTTTGAATGTCTCTGGGGTGGGAGACTCTACTGCCTCCCTGGGCAGCCTGTTCCAGCGCTCTGCCACCCTCAAAGTAAAGAAGTTCCTCCTCATGCTTTGATAGAAGTTCCTACGTTCCAGTTTGTACCCGTTACCTCTTGTCCTGGATCATCTTTGATGATCCAGGACAAGAGGTAACGGGCACCAATTGGAACGTAGGAACTTGAACTTGAACTGGAACGTAGGAACTTGAACATAGGATTATCCTTGATGATTCAGGATAGCTGTGTGTCTGACCAGTCTGTCTTTCGAAGGAGGTCCTGGGCCAGCTCCAGCCATGCTGTGCTGAGCAGAGCCCCTGGCAGCAGCCCCACAGCTCACTCCCAGTGTGCCTGAATGGAAAAGGTACCAAAGTTGCTCCAACACTTTCTGAAAAACTCTATAGTGTTACCCCACAAGCGCAAAGCGACGGCAAAGCCCGTGAAATGACACCGGTGCTTCCAGAAAATGTCAAGCTTCCTGCCCAAGGGTGACATGCCATGCGGTGGGGTCAGGGCCACGCGCTGAGCACCCGGTGCGCTGGGGTTGCCCCAGCGGTTCCTGAGCAGCTCCTGCAGTGCTGCCGCCGGTACCGTTCTGGCGGCTGTAGTTGTTTAAAAAGCCGTTGTTGTTTCCGGCGTAATCTGACGGCAGTTTTCTCGGGCATTTGGGCCTCTTCTAATAAGTGTGCTGTGAGTACATCTGCAAGCATTCACCTGTCGAGGTCAAATGACTGGTGGTGCTCATCTGCCCCCGTGCTACTGCTGCTGCCTCCCGTGAATGCTCATGTGCCTGCGTGCCCCTGTACAGGCACAGATGCACGCGCGCAACACCTGATCCCGCATCCTAATTATTTTTCGCCCGGTTCTCTGAGTTGTTCTGCTTCCGGCTGATGAATGGGAAAGTGTAGTAGTGCTGTTTCATTTCACCAGCCTCTCAAGTGTGGAAATTATGGTAAATTTGAGAACAAGCCAGATTAGATTGATAGTTACACCTCCTCCTTTAATTAGCCAACCACAGGATCTGTGGAGGCAAAGGCCGGGGGGGTGTGTCGGTGTGTATAACGTGTATTGTCTATGTGAAAGATTAATCAAAAGGAGTTGCTTGAGGTGGGAAGGCTTTTCCGGAGAGGTTCCACATGTTGTCAGGTAGTCCCTCTGAATGGCAGCTTCCGGTTCGGTCCCTTAGCTTTCGGAAGTGACATTTAGTCTGATATGTGCCAGCCGTGCAATCTACCTAGCCCTGCAAAGTGCAAATATTAACATAAATGCATATTAAGATACTGTGTGTTAGCTCCTGAACTGAAATAGAGAGCGGGTGTTCCAGCGGAGGCAAGCAAATCGTGTTGATTTACAGTGGCTTGAGGATTTGGCCCACTACCGCTTCTTTATACACTTTTAAAAAGAAATGCCAACTCGATAGTTTAGGCTTTAACTGGAACATGGCAAGTAATTGTATGTTTTGGCGGACCCCTAGTAATGTTGCAGAATCTTTCTCAGAAGTTGTTCCATGGGATAGCCGATTCCTCAGGTAAGAGCTACTTGTTTGTTCAATCCTCCATCTTAGGCCTGCTCCTCAGGTGCATCCTCCTTCTCGCAGCGATTTCCTAGGAACAGATTTCGAAGAACAGCTCTGATCACAGAATCACAGATTGGTTAGGGTTGGAAAGGAGCTCTGGAGATCATCCAGCCCAACCCCCCTGCCAGAGCAGGGTCACCTACAGCAGGTTGCACCGGATGACCTCCAGGCGGGTTTTGAATGTCTCTGGGGTGGGAGACTCTACTGCCTCCCTGGGCAGCCTGTTCCAGCGCTCTGCCACCCTCAAAGTAAAGAAGTTCCTCCTCATGCTTTGATAGAAGTTCCTACGTTCCAGTTTGTACCCGTTACCTCTTGTCCTGGATCATCTTTGATGATCCAGGACAAGAGGTAACGGGCACCAATTGGAACGTAGGAACTTGAACTTGAACTGGAACGTAGGAACTTGAACATAGGATTATCCTTGATGATTCAGGATAGCTGTGTGTCTGACCAGTCTGTCTTTCGAAGGAGGTCCTGGGCCAGCTCCAGCCATGCTGTGCTGAGCAGAGCCCCTGGCAGCAGCCCCACAGCTCACTCCCAGTGTGCCTGAATGGAAAAGGTACCAAAGTTGCTCCAACACTTTCTGAAAAACTCTATAGTGTTACCCCACAAGCGCAAAGCGACGGCAAAGCCCGTGAAATGACACCGGTGCTTCCAGAAAATGTCAAGCTTCCTGCCCAAGGGTGACATGCCATGCGGTGGGGTCAGGGCCACGCGCTGAGCACCCGGTGCGCTGGGGTTGCCCCAGCGGTTCCTGAGCAGCTCCTGCAGTGCTGCCGCCGGTACCGTTCTGGCGGCTGTAGTTGTTTAAAAAGCCGTTGTTGTTTCCGGCGTAATCTGACGGCAGTTTTCTCGGGCATTTGGGCCTCTTCTAATAAGTGTGCTGTGAGTACATCTGCAAGCATTCACCTGTCGAGGTCAAATGACTGGTGGTGCTCATCTGCCCCCGTGCTACTGCTGCTGCCTCCCGTGAATGCTCATGTGCCTGCGTGCCCCTGTACAGGCACAGATGCACGCGCGCAACACCTGATCCCGCATCCTAATTATTTTTCGCCCGGTTCTCTGAGTTGTTCTGCTTCCGGCTGATGAATGGGAAAGTGTAGTAGTGCTGTTTCATTTCACCAGCCTCTCAAGTGTGGAAATTATGGTAAATTTGAGAACAAGCCAGATTAGATTGATAGTTACACCTCCTCCTTTAATTAGCCAACCACAGGATCTGTGGAGGCAAAGGCCGGGGGTGTGTGTCGGTGTATATAACGTGTATTGTCTATGTGAAAGATTAATCAAAAGGAGTTGCTTGAGGTGGGAAGGCTTTTCCGGAGAGGTTCCACATGTTGTCAGGTAGTCCCTCTGAATGGCAGCTTCCGGTTCGGTCCCTTAGCTTTCGGAAGTGACATTTAGTCTGATATGTGCCAGCCGTGCAATCTACCTAGCCCTGCAAAGTGCAAATATTAACCTAAATGCATATTAAGATACTGTGTGTTAGCTCCTGAACTGAAATAGAGAGCGGGTGTTCCAGCGGAGGCAAGCAAATCGTGTTGATTTACAGTGGCTTGAGGATTTGGCCCATTACCGCTTCTTTATACACTTTTAAAAAGAAATGCCAACTCGATAGTTTAGGCTTTAACTGGAACATGGCAAGTAGTTGTATGTTTTGGCGGACCCCTAGTAATGTTGCAGAATCTTTCTCAGAAGTTGTTCCATGGGATAGCCGATTCCTCAGGTAAGAGCTACTTGTTTGTTCAATCCTCCATCTTAGGCCTGCTCCTCAGGTGCATCCTCCTTCTCGCAGCGATTTCCTAGGAACAGATTTCGAAGAACAGCTCTGATCACAGAATCACAGATTGGTTAGGGTTGGAAAGGAGCTCTGGAGATCATCCAGCCCAACCCCCCTGCCAGAGCAGGGTCACCTACAGCAGGTTGCACCGGATGACCTCCAGGCGGGTTTTGAATGTCTCTGGGGTGGGAGACTCTACCGCCTCCCTGGGCAGCCTGTTCCAGTGCTCTGCCACCCTCAAAGTAAAGAAGTTCCTCCTCATGCTTTGATAGAAGTTCCTAGGTTCCAGTTTGTACCCGTTACCTCTTGTCCTGGATCATCTTTGATGATCCAGGACAAGAGGTAACGGGCACCAATTGGAACGTAGGAACTTGAACTTGAACTGGAACGTAGGAACTTGAACATAGGATTATCCTTGATGATTCAGGATAGCTGTGTGTCTGACCAGTCTGTCTTTCGAAGGAGGTCCTGGGCCAGCTCCAGCTATGCTGTGCTGAGCAGAGCCCCTGGCAGCAGCCCCACAGCTCACTCCCAGTGTGCCTGAATGGAAAAGGTACCAAAGTTGCTCCAACACTTTCTGAAAAACTCTATAGTGTTACCCCACAAGCGCAAAGCGACGGCAAAGCCCGTGAAATGACACCGGTGCTTCCAGAAAATGTCAAGCTTCCTGCCCAAGGGTGACATGCCATGCGGTGGGGTCAGGGCCACGCGCTGAGCACCCGGTGCGCTGGGGTTGCCCCAGCGGTTCCTGAGCAGCTCCTGCAGTGCTGCCGCCGGTACCGTTCTGGCGGCTGTAGTTGTTTAAAAAGCCGTTGTTGTTTCCGGCGTAATCTGACGGCAGTTTTCTCGGGCATTTGGGCCTCTTCTAATAAGTGTGCTGTGAGTACATCTGCAAGCATTCACCTGTCGAGGTCAAATGACTGGTGGTGCTCATCTCCCCCCGTGCTACTGCTGCTGCCTCCCGTGAATGCTCATGTGCCTGCGTGCCCCTGTACAGGCACAGATGCACGCGCGCAACACCTGATCCCGCATCCTAATTATTTTTCGCCCGGTTCTCGGAGTTGTTCTGCTTCCGGCTGATGAATGGGAAAGTGTAGTAGTGCTGTTTCATTTCACCAGCCTCTCAAGTGTGGAAATTATGGTAAATTTGAGAACAAGCCAGATTAGATTGATAGTTACACCTCCTCCTTTAATTAGCCAACCACAGGATCTGTGGAGGCAAAGGCCGGGGGGGTGTGTCGGTGTGTATAACGTGTATTGTCTATGTGAAAGATTAATCAAAAGGAGTTGCTTGAGGTGGGAAGGCTTTTCCGGAGAGGTTCCACATGTTGTCAGGTAGTCCCTCTGAATGGCAGCTTCCGGTTCGGTCCCTTAGCTTTCGGAAGTGACATTTAGTCTGATATGTGCCAGCCGTGCAATCTACCTAGCCCTGCAAAGTGCAAATATTAACCTAAATGCATATTAAGATACTGTGTGTTAGCTCCTGAACTGAAATAGAGAGCGGGTGTTCGAGCGGAGGCAAGCAAATCGTGTTGATTTACAGTGGCTTGAGGATTTGGCCCATTACTGCTTCTTTATACACTTTTAAAAAGAAATGCCAACTCGATAGTTTAGGCTTTAACTGGAACATGGCAAGTAATTGTATGTTTTGGCGGACCCCTAGTAATGTTGCAGAATCTTTCTCAGAAGTTGTTCCATGGGATAGCCGATTTCTCAGCTAAGAGCTACTTGTTTGTTCAATCCTCCATCTTAGGCCTGCTCCTCAGGTGCATCCTCCTTCTCGCAGCGATTTCCTAGGAACAGATTTCGAAGAACAGCTCTGATCACAGAATCACAGATTGGTTAGGGTTGGAAAGGAGCTCTGGAGATCATCCAGCCCAACCCCCCTGCCAGAGCAGGGTCACCTACAGCAGGTTGCACCGGATGACCTCCAGGCGGGTTTTGAATGTCTCTGGGGTGGGAGACTCTACCGCCTCCCTGGGCAGCCTGTTCCAGCGCTCTGCCACCCTCAAAGTAAAGAAGTTCCTCCTCATGCTTTGATAGAAGTTCCTAGGTTCCAGTTTGTACCCGTTACCTCTTGTCCTGGATCATCTTTGATGATCCAGGACAAGAGGTAACGGGCACCAATTGGAACGTAGGAACTTGAACTTGAACTGGAACGTAGGAACTTGAACATAGGATTATCCTTGATGATTCAGGATAGCTGTGTGTCTGACCAGTCTGTCTTTCGAAGGAGGTCCTGGGCCAGCTCCAGCCATGCTGTGCTGAGCAGAGCCCCTGGCAGCAGCCCCACAGCTCACTCCCAGTGTGCCTGAATGGAAAAGGTACCAAAGTTGCTCCAACACTTTCTGAAAAACTCTATAGTGTTACCCCACAAGCGCAAAGCGACGGCAAAGCCCGTGAAATGACACCGGTGCTTCCAGAAAATGTCAAGCTTCCTGCCCAAGGGTGACATGCCATGCGGTGGGGTCAGGGCCACGCGCTGAGCACCCGGTGCGCTGGGGTTGCCCCAGCGGTTCCTGAGCAGCTCCTGCAGTGCTGCCGCCGGTACCGTTCTGGCGGCTGTAGTTGTTTAAAAAGCCGTTGTTGTTTCCGGCGTAATCTGACGGCAGTTTTCTCGGGCATTTGGGCCTCTTCTAATAAGTGTGCTGTGAGTACATCTGCAAGCATTCACCTGTCGAGGTCAAATGACTGGTGGTGCTCATCTCCCCCCGTGCTACTGCTGCTGCCTCCCGTGAATGCTCATGTGCCTGCGTGCCCCTGTACAGGCACAGATGCACGGGCGCAACACCTGATCCCGCATCCTAATTATTTTTCGCCCGGTTCTCGGAGTTGTTCTGCTTCCGGCTGATGAATGGGAAAGTGTAGTAGTGCTGTTTCATTTCACCAGCCTCTCAAGTGTGGAAATTATGGTAAATTTGAGAACAAGCCAGATTAGATTGATAGTTACACCTCCTCCTTTAATTAGCCAACCACAGGATCTGTGGAGGCAAAGGCCGGGGGGCGTGTCGGTGGGGGGGCATACGATTTTACCATGGCGAGATTGCTGGAGGTTCTTTCTTGTCTGTTCTTTCTTGTCTTGTAAATTGGTATGAGATTCTGCCAGTCTTCCTCACGTAGCACAATCGCTCTTGATTTCTGGAGGTTGCTCACAGGGTAAGCTAATGTTTAACATCAATAAGGGTTACCGAATCTTGTCCTTGAGAAGCAGGAGTCTGGAAGCTGTTGTCAATCCAACTGCTGTATTCCTGACCAGCAAGCCCGCTCGATTCAGGGTTAATTAACTGATTACTTAGAGCGGAAGTGTTGTGGAAGAGCCCGATCATTACCATTTCTATTCATTCTAATATGATGTATTTCAACTCCCCCTCCCTCACGCCTTCCAGAGAGTGATCTGGTGAAGGAGGATGACAAGTCTTTGTGAAACCATCTCGAGTTCTTCCAGATACTCGTAGTTGAAGTTGTCTAGCGGTGCGAGATTAGACACCGTGTGAAAGGCAATACTGCACAGATTCTTTATTCCAGACCATTTTGTAAGTTCGCATGATACAAAACCTCACGGTTACTGGGCAGCTCTCCCACTTTTCATGTCAAACTTTGCTACCTCGCCCGCTGCAACGTGCAGGAAAGAAACATTTATTTGAATTGCGCCGTGGTGCCGTGCATCTTAATGACACTCTGGAGTGACTGGCAGTGTGTCTGGGTCCTGGGGTTGGACCCGGTCTAGCTGCCAGGAGGCAACATTGCAGAGAGGGGCTACAGCTGTGGTCTCTGAAGGGACCTGGCTACTCTATGTAGGCCTTCTCTCCCTGCGTCTCAGAGTGCTTGAAGATGCTAATTGGTTCACATTTTCCTCTGTTCGTTAAGGTATTCTGTCCTTAAAAATTCAGTTTTTTAAAATAGTAACGTGTATTGTCTATGTGAAAGATTAATCAAAAGGAGTTGCTTGAGGTGGGAAGGCTTTTCCGGAGAGGTTCCACATGTTGTCAGGTAGTCCCTCTGAATGGCAGCTTCCGGTTCGGTCCCTTAGCTTTCGGAAGTGACATTTAGTCTGATATGTGCCAGCCGTGCAATCTACCTAGCCCTGCAAAGTGCAAATATTAACCTAAATGCATATTAAGATACTGTGTGTTAGCTCCTGAACTGAAATAGAGAGCGGGTGTTCCAGCGGAGGCAAGCAAATCGTGTTGATTTACAGTGGCTTGAGGATTTGGCCCATTACCGCTTCTTTATACACTTTTAAAAAGAAATGCCAACTCGATAGTTTAGGCTTTAACTGGAACATGGCAAGTAATTGTATGTTTTGGCGGACCCCTAGTAATGTTGCAGAATCTTTCTCAGAAGTTGTTCCGTGGGATAGCCGATTCCTCAGCTAAGAGCTACTTGTTTGTTCAATCCTCCATCTTAGGCCTGCTCCTCAGGTGCATCCTCCTTCTCGCAGCGATTTCCTAGGAACAGATTTCGAAGAACAGCTCTGATCACAGAATCACAGATTGGTTAGGGTTGGAAAGGAGCTCTGGAGATCATCCAGTCCAACCCCCCTGCCAGAGCAGGGTCACCTACAGCAGGTTGCACCGGATGACCTCCAGGCGGGTTTTGAATGTCTCTGGGGTGGGAGACTCTACTGCCTCCCTGGGCAGCCTGTTCCAGCGCTCTGCCACCCTCAAAGTAAAGAAGTTCCTCCTCATGCTTTGATAGAAGTTCCTAGGTTCCAGTTTGTACCCGTTACCTCTTGTCCTGGATCATCTTTGATGATCCAGGACAAGAGGTAACGGGCACCAATTGGAACGTAGGAACTTGAACTTGAACTGGAACGTAGGAACTTGAACATAGGATTATCCTTGATGATTCAGGATAGCTGTGTGTCTGACCAGTCTGTCTTTCGAAGGAGGTCCTGGGCCAGCTCCAGCCATGCTGTGCTGAGCAGAGCCCCTGGCAGCAGCCCCACAGCTCACTCCCAGTGTGCCTGAATGGAAAAGGTACCAAAGTTGCTCCAACACTTTCTGAAAAACTCTATAGTGTTACCCCACAAGCGCAAAGCGACGGCAAAGCCCGTGAAATGACACCGGTGCTTCCAGAAAATGTCAAGCTTCCTGCCCAAGGGTGACATGCCATGCGGTGGGGTCAGGGCCACGCGCTGAGCACCCGGTGCGCTGGGGTTGCCCCAGCGGTTCCTGAGCAGCTCCTGCAGTGCTGCCGCCGGTACCGTTCTGGCGGCTGTAGTTGTTTAAAAAGCCGTTGTTGTTTCCGGCGTAATCTGACGGCAGTTTTCTCGGGCATTTGGGCCTCTTCTAATAAGTGTGCTGTGAGTACATCTGCAAGCATTCACCTGTCGAGGTCAAATGACTGGTGGTGCTCATCTCCCCCCGTGCTACTGCTGCTGCCTCCCGTGAATGCTCATGTGCCTGCGTGCCCCTGTACAGGCACAGATGCACGGGCGCAACACCTGATCCCGCATCCTAATTATTTTTCGCCCGGTTCTCTGAGTTGTTCTGCTTCCGGCTGATGAATGGGAAAGTGTAGTAGTGCTGTTTCATTTCACCAGCCTCTCAAGTGTGGAAATTATGGTAAATTTGAGAACAAGCCAGATTAGATTGATAGTTACACCTCCTCCTTTAATTAGCCAACCACAGGATCTGTGGAGGCAAAGGCCGGGGGGCGTGTCGGTGGGGGGGCATACGATTTTACCATGGCGAGATTGCTGGAGGTTCTTTCTTGTCTGTTCTTTCTTGTCTTGTAAATTGGTATGAGATTCTGCCAGTCTTCCTCACGTAGCACAATCGCTCTTGATTTCTGGAGGTTGCTCACAGGGTAAGCTAATGTTTAACATCAATAAGGGTTACCGAATCTTGTCCTTGAGAAGCAGGAGTCTGGAAGCTGTTGTCAATCCAACTGCTGTATTCCTGACCAGCAAGCCCGCTCGATTCAGGGTTAATTAACTGATTACTTAGAGCGGAAGTGTTGTGGAAGAGCCCGATCATTACCATTTCTATTCATTCTAATATGATGTATTTCAACTCCCCCTCCCTCACGCCTTCCAGAGAGTGATCTGGTGAAGGAGGATGACAAGTCTTTGTGAAACCATCTCGAGTTCTTCCAGATACTCGTAGTTGAAGTTGTCTAGCGGTGCGAGATTAGACACCGTGTGAAAGGCAATACTGCACAGATTCTTTATTCCAGACCATTTTGTAAGTTCGCATGATACAAAACCTCACGGTTACTGGGCAGCTCTCCCACTTTTCATGTCAAACTTTGCTACCTCGCCCGCTGCAACGTGCAGGAAAGAAACATTTATTTGAATTGCGCCGTGGTGCCGTGCATCTTAATGACACTCTGGAGTGACTGGCAGTGTGTCTGGGTCCTGGGGTTGGACCCGGTCTAGCTGCCAGGAGGCAACATTGCAGAGAGGGGCTACAGCTGTGGTCTCTGAAGGGACCTGGCTACTCTATGTAGGCCTTCTCTCCCTGCGTCTCAGAGTGCTTGAAGATGCTAATTGGTTCACATTTTCCTCTGTTCGTTAAGGTATTCTGTCCTTAAAAATTCAGCTTTTTAAAATAGTAACGTGTATTGTCTATGTGAAAGATTAATCAAAAGGAGTTGCTTGAGGTGGGAAGGCTTTTCCGGAGAGGTTCCACATGTTGTCAGGTAGTCCCTCTGAATGGCAGCTTCCGGTTCGGTCCCTTAGCTTTCGGAAGTGACATTTAGTCTGATATGTGCCAGCCGTGCAATCTACCTAGCCCTGCAAAGTGCAAATATTAACCTAAATGCATATTAAGATACTGTGTGTTAGCTCCTGAACTGCAATAGAGAGCGGGTGTTCCAGCGGAGGCAAGCAAATCGTGTTGATTTACAGTGGCTTGAGGATTTGGCCCATTACCGCTTCTTTATACACTTTTAAAAAGAAATGCCAACTCAATAGTTTAGGCTTTAACTGGAACATGGCAAGTAATTGTATGTTTTGGCGGACCCCTAGTAATGTTGCAGAATCTTTCTCAGAAGTTGTTCCATGGGATAGCCGATTCCTCAGGTAAGAGCTACTTGTTTGTTCAATCCTCCATCTTCGGCCTGCTCCTCAGGTGCATCCTCCTTCTCGCAGCGATTTCCTAGGAACAGATTTCGAAGAACAGCTCTGATCACAGAATCACAGATTGGTTAGGGTTGGAAAGGAGCTCTGGAGATCATCCAGTCCAACCCCCCTGCCAGAGCAGGGTCACCTACAGCAGGTTGCACCGGATGACCTCCAGGCGGGTTTTGAATGTCTCTGGGGTGGGAGACTCTACTGCCTCCCTGGGCAGCCTGTTCCAGCGCTCTGCCACCCTCAAAGTAAAGAAGTTCCTCCTCATGCTTTGATAGAAGTTCCTAGGTTCCAGTTTGTACCCGTTACCTCTTGTCCTGGATCAACTTTGATGATCCAGGACAAGAGGTAACGGGCACCAATTGGAACGTAGGAACTTGAACTTGAACTGGAACGTAGGAACTTGAACATAGGATTATCCTTGATGATTCAGGATAGCTGTGTGTCTGACCAGTCTGTCTTTCGAAGGAGGTCCTGGGCCAGCTCCAGCCATGCTGTGCTGAGCAGAGCCCCTGGCAGCAGCCCCACAGCTCACTCCCAGTGTGCCTGAATGGAAAAGGTACCAAAGTTGCTCCAACACTTTCTGAAAAACTCTATAGTGTTACCCCACAAGCGCAAAGCGACGGCAAAGCCCGTGAAATGACACCGGTGCTTCCAGAAAATGTCAAGCTTCCTGCCCAAGGGTGACATGCCATGCGGTGGGGTCAGGGCCACGCGCTGAGCACCCGGTGCGCTGGGGTTGCCCCAGCGGTTCCTGAGCAGCTCCTGCAGTGCTGCCGCCGGTACCGTTCTGGCGGCTGTAGTTGTTTAAAAAGCCGTTGTTGTTTCCGGCGTAATCTGACGGCAGTTTTCTCGGGCATTTGGGCCTCTTCTAATAAGTGTGCTGTGAGTACATCTGCAAGCATTCACCTGTCGAGGTCAAATGACTGCTGGTGCTCATCTCCCCCCGTGCTACTGCTGCTGCCTCCCGTGAATGCTCATGTGCCTGCGTGCCCCTGTACAGGCACAGATGCACGGGCGCAACACCTGATCCCGCATCCTAATTATTTTTCGCCCGGTTCTCTGAGTTGTTCTGCTTCCGGCTGATGAATGGGAAAGTGTAGTAGTGCTGTTTCATTTCACCAGCCTCTCAAGTGTGGAAATTATGGTAAATTTGAGAACAAGCCAGATTAGATTGATAGTTACACCTCCTCCTTTAATTAGCCAACCACAGGATCTGTGGAGGCAAAGGCCGGGGGGGTGTGTCGGTGTGTATAACGTGTATTGTCTATGTGAAAGATTAATCAAAAGGAGTTGCTTGAGGTGGGAAGGCTTTTCTGGAGAGGTTCCACATGTTGTCAGGTAGTCCCTCTGAATGGCAGCTTCCGGTTCGGTCCCTTAGCTTTCGGAAGTGACATTTAGTCTGATATGTGCCAGCCGTGCAATCTACCTAGCCCTGCAAAGTGCAAATATTAACCTAAATGCATATTAAGATACTGTGTGTTAGCTCCTGAACTGAAATAGAGAGCGGGTGTTCCAGCGGAGGCAAGCAAATCGTGTTGATTTACAGTGGCTTGCGGATTTGGCCCATTACCGCTTCTTTATACACTTTTAAAAAGAAATGCCAACTCGATAGTTTAGGCTTTAACTGGAACATGGCAAGTAATTGTATGTTTTGGCGGACCCCTAGTAATGTTGCAGAATCTTTCTCAGAAGTTGTTCCATGGGATAGCCGATTCCTCAGGTAAGAGCTACTTGTTTGTTCAATCCTCCATCTTAGGCCTGCTCCTCAGGTGCATCCTCCTTCTCGCAGCGATTTCCTAGGAACAGATTTCGAAGAACAGCTCTGATCACAGAATCACAGATTGGTTAGGGTTGGAAAGGAGCTCTGGAGATCATCCAGTCCAACCCCCCTGCCAGAGCAGGGTCACCTACAGCAGGTTGCACCGGATGACCTCCAGGCGGGTTTTGAATGTCTCTGGGGTGGGAGACTCTACTGCCTCCCTGGGCAGCCTGTTCCAGCGCTCTGCCACCCTGAAAGTAAAGAAGTTCCTCCTCATGCTTTGATAGAAGTTCCTAGGTTCCAGTTTGTACCCGTTACCTCTTGTCCTGGATCATCTTTGATGATCCAGGACAAGAGGTAACGGGCACCAATTGGAACGTAGGAACTTGAACTTGAACTGGAACGTAGGAACTTGAACATAGGA
Source organism: Vanellus vanellus (assembly GCF_965231255.1). NCBI lineage: Eukaryota > Metazoa > Chordata > Aves > Charadriiformes > Charadriidae > Vanellus > Vanellus vanellus. The sequence continues at coordinate 669,248 of NC_138925.1, read as the reverse complement.
TTATCCTTGATGATTCAGGATAGCTGTGTGTCTGACCAGTCTGTCTTTCGAAGGAGGTCCTGGGCCAGCTCCAGCCATGCTGTGCTGAGCAGAGCCCCTGGCAGCAGCCCCACAGCTCACTCCCAGTGTGCCTGAATGGAAAAGGTACCAAAGTTGCTCCAACACTTTCTGAAAAACTCTATAGTGTTACCCCACAAGCGCAAAGCGACGGCAAAGCCCGTGAAATGACACCGGTGCTTCCAGAAAATGTCAAGCTTCCTGCCCAAGGGTGACATGCCATGCGGTGGGGTCAGGGCCACGCGCTGAGCACCCGGTGCGCTGGGGTTGCCCCAGCGGTTCCTGAGCAGCTCCTGCAGTGCTGCCGCCGGTACCGTTCTGGCGGCTGTAGTTGTTTAAAAAGCCGTTGTTGTTTCCGGCGTAATCTGACGGCAGTTTTCTCGGGCATTTGGGCCTCTTCTAATAAGTGTGCTGTGAGTACATCTGCAAGCATTCACCTGTCGAGGTCAAATGACTGGTGGTGCTCATCTCCCCCCGTGCTACTGCTGCTGCCTCCCGTGAATGCTCATGTGCCTGCGTGCCCCTGTACAGGCACAGATGCACGCGCGCAACACCTGATCCCGCATCCTAATTATTTTTCGCCCGGTTCTCGGAGTTGTTCTGCTTCCGGCTGATGAATGGGAAAGTGTAGTAGTGCTGTTTCATTTCACCAGCCTCTCAAGTGTGGAAATTATGGTAAATTTGAGAACAAGCCAGATTAGATTGATAGTTACACCTCCTCCTTTAATTAGCCAACCACAGGATCTGTGGAGGCAAAGGCCGGGGGGGTGTGTCGGTGTATATAACGTGTATTGTCTATGTGAAAGATGAATCAAAAGGAGTTGCTTGAGGTGGGAAGGCTTTTCCGGAGAGGTTCCACATGTTGTCAGGTAGTCCCTCTGAATGGCAGCTTCCGGTTCGGTCCCTTAGCTTTCGGAAGTGACATTTAGTCTGATATGTGCCAGCCGTGCAATCTACCTAGCCCTGCAAAGTGCAAATATTAACATAAATGCATATTAAGATACTGTGTGTTAGCTCCTGAACTGAAATAGAGAGCGGGTGTTCCAGCGGAGGCAAGCAAATCGTGTTGATTTACAGTGGCTTGAGGATTTGGCCCATTACCGCTTCTTTATATACTTTTAAAAAGAAATGCCAACTCGATAGTTTAGGCTTTAACTGGAACATGGCAAGTAATTGTATGTTTTGGCGGACCCCTAGTAATGTTGCAGAATCTTTCTCAGAAGTTGTTCCATGGGATAGCCGATTCCTCAGGTAAGAGCTACTTGTTTGTTCAATCCTCCATCTTAGGCCTGCTCCTCAGGTGCATCCTCCTTCTCGCAGCGATTTCCTAGGAACAGATTTCGAAGAACAGCTCTGATCACAGAATCACAGATTGGTTAGGGTTGGAAAGGAGCTCTGGAGATCATCCAGTCCAACCCCCCTGCCAGAGCAGGGTCACCTACAGCAGGTTGCACCGGATGACCTCCAGGCGGGTTTTGAATGTCTCTGGGGTGGGAGACTCTACTGCCTCCCTGGGCAGCCTGTTCCAGCGCTCTGCCACCCTCAAAGTAAAGAAGTTCCTCCTCATGCTTTGATAGAAGTTCCTACGTTCCAGTTTGTACCCGTTACCTCTTGTCCTGGATCATCTTTGATGATCCAGGACAAGAGGTAACGGGCACCAATTGGAACGTAGGAACTTGAACTTGAACTGGAACGTAGGAACTTGAACATAGGATTATCCTTGATGATTCAGGATAGCTGTGTGTCTGACCAGTCTGTCTTTCGAAGGAGGTCCTGGGCCAGCTCCAGCCATGCTGTGCTGAGCAGAGCCCCTGGCAGCAGCCCCACAGCTCACTCCCAGTGTGCCTGAATGGAAAAGGTACCAAAGTTGCTCCAACACTTTCTGAAAAACTCTATAGTGTTACCCCACAAGCGCAAAGCGACGGCAAAGCCCGTGAAATGACACCGGTGCTTCCAGAAAATGTCAAGCTTCCTGCCCAAGGGTGACATGCCATGCGGTGGGGTCAGGGCCACGCGCTGAGCACCCGGTGCGCTGGGGTTGCCCCAGCGGTTCCTGAGCAGCTCCTGCAGTGCTGCCGCCGGTACCGTTCTGGCGGCTGTAGTTGTTTAAAAAGCCGTTGTTGTTTCCGGCGTAATCTGACGGCAGTTTTCTCGGGCATTTGGGCCTCTTCTAATAAGTGTGCTGTGAGTACATCTGCAAGCATTCACCTGTCGAGGTCAAATGACTGGTGGTGCTCATCTCCCCCCGTGCTACTGCTGCTGCCTCCCGTGAATGCTCATGTGCCTGCGTGCCCCTGTACAGGCACAGATGCACGCGCGCAACACCTGATCCCGCATCCTAATTATTTTTCGCCCGGTTCTCGGAGTTGTTCTGCTTCCGGCTGATGAATGGGAAAGTGTAGTAGTGCTGTTTCATTTCACCAGCCTCTCAAGTGTGGAAATTATGGTAAATTTGAGAACAAGCCAGATTAGATTGATAGTTACACCTCCTCCTTTAATTAGCCAACCACAGGATCTGTGGAGGCAAAGGCCGGGGGGGTGTGTCGGTGTATATAACGTGTATTGTCTATGTGAAAGATGAATCAAAAGGAGTTGCTTGAGGTGGGAAGGCTTTTCCGGAGAGGTTCCACATGTTGTCAGGTAGTCCCTCTGAATGGCAGCTTCCGGTTCGGTCCCTTAGCTTTCGGAAGTGACATTTAGTCTGATATGTGCCAGCCGTGCAATCTACCTAGCCCTGCAAAGTGCAAATATTAACATAAATGCATATTAAGATACTGTGTGTTAGCTCCTGAACTGAAATAGAGAGCGGGTGTTCCAGCGGAGGCAAGCAAATCGTGTTGATTTACAGTGGCTTGAGGATTTGGCCCATTACCGCTTCTTTATATACTTTTAAAAAGAAATGCCAACTCGATAGTTTAGGCTTTAACTGGAACATGGCAAGTAATTGTATGTTTTGGCGGACCCCTAGTAATGTTGCAGAATCTTTCTCAGAAGTTGTTCCATGGGATAGCCGATTCCTCAGGTAAGAGCTACTTGTTTGTTCAATCCTCCATCTTAGGCCTGCTCCTCAGGTGCATCCTCCTTCTCGCAGCGATTTCCTAGGAACAGATTTCGAAGAACAGCTCTGATCACAGAATCACAGATTGGTTAGGGTTGGAAAGGAGCTCTGGAGATCATCCAGCCCAACCCCCCTGCCAGAGCAGGGTCACCTACAGCAGGTTGCACCGGATGACCTCCAGGCGGGTTTTGAATGTCTCTGGGGTGGGAGACTCTACTGCCTCCCTGGGCAGCCTGTTCCAGCGCTCTGCCACCCTCAAAGTAAAGAAGTTCCTCCTCATGCTTTGATAGAAGTTCCTACGTTCCAGTTTGTACCCGTTACCTCTTGTCCTGGATCATCTTTGATGATCCAGGACAAGAGGTAACGGGCACCAATTGGAACGTAGGAACTTGAACTTGAACTGGAACGTAGGAACTTGAACATAGGATTATCCTTGATGATTCAGGATAGCTGTGTGTCTGACCAGTCTGTCTTTCGAAGGAGGTCCTGGGCCAGCTCCAGCCATGCTGTGCTGAGCAGAGCCCCTGGCAGCAGCCCCACAGCTCACTCCCAGTGTGCCTGAATGGAAAAGGTACCAAAGTTGCTCCAACACTTTCTGAAAAACTCTATAGTGTTACCCCACAAGCGCAAAGCGACGGCAAAGCCCGTGAAATGACACCGGTGCTTCCAGAAAATGTCAAGCTTCCTGCCCAAGGGTGACATGCCATGCGGTGGGGTCAGGGCCACGCGCTGAGCACCCGGTGCGCTGGGGTTGCCCCAGCGGTTCCTGAGCAGCTCCTGCAGTGCTGCCGCCGGTACCGTTCTGGCGGCTGTAGTTGTTTAAAAAGCCGTTGTTGTTTCCGGCGTAATCTGACGGCAGTTTTCTCGGGCATTTGGGCCTCTTCTAATAAGTGTGCTGTGAGTACATCTGCAAGCATTCACCTGTCGAGGTCAAATGACTGGTGGTGCTCATCTCCCCCCGTGCTACTGCTGCTGCCTCCCGTGAATGCTCATGTGCCTGCGTGCCCCTGTACAGGCACAGATGCACGCGCGCAACACCTGATCCCGCATCCTAATTATTTTTCGCCCGGTTCTCTGAGTTGTTCTGCTTCCGGCTGATGAATGGGAAAGTGTAGTAGTGCTGTTTCATTTCACCAGCCTCTCAAGTGTGGAAATTATGGTAAATTTGAGAACAAGCCAGATTAGATTGATAGTTACACCTCCTCCTTTAATTAGCCAACCACAGGATCTGTGGAGGCAAAGGCCGGGGGGGTGTGTCGGTGTGTATAACGTGTATTGTCTATGTGAAAGATTAATCAAAAGGAGTTGCTTGAGGTGGGAAGGCTTTTCCGGAGAGGTTCCACATGTTGTCAGGTAGTCCCTCTGAATGGCAGCTTCCGGTTCGGTCCCTTAGCTTTCGGACGTGACATTTAGTCTGATATGTGCCAGCCGTGCAATCTACCTAGCCCTGCAAAGTGCAAATATTAACCTAAATGCATATTAAGATACTGTGTGTTAGCTCCTGAACTGAAATAGAGAGCGGGTGTTCCAGCGGAGGCAAGCAAATCGTGTTGATTTAGAGTGGCTTGAGGATTTGGCCCATTACCGCTTCTTTATACACTTTTAAAAAGAAATGCCAACTCGATAGTTTAGGCTTTAACTGGAACATGGCAAGTAATTGTATGTTTTGGCGGACCCCTAGTAATGTTGCAGAATCTTTCTCAGAAGTTGTTCCATGGGATAGCCGATTCCTCAGGTAAGAGCTACTTGTTTGTTCAATCCTCCATCTTAGGCCTGCTCCTCAGGTGCATCCTCCTTCTCGCAGCGATTTCCTAGGAACAGATTTCGAAGAACAGCTCTGATCACAGAATCACAGATTGGTTAGGGTTGGAAAGGAGCTCTGGAGATCATCCAGTCCAACCCCCCTGCCAGAGCAGGGTCACCTACAGCAGGTTGCACAGGATGACCTCCAGGCGGGTTTTGAATGTCTCTGGGGTGGGAGACTCTACTGCCTCCCTGGGCAGCCTGTTCCAGCGCTCTGCCACCCTCAAAGTAAAGAAGTTCCTCCTCATGCTTTGATAGAAGTTCCTAGGTTCCAGTTTGTACCCGTTACCTCTTGTCCTGGATCATCTTTGATGATCCAGGACAAGAGGTAACGGGCACCAATTGGAACGTAGGAACTTGAACTTGAACTGGAACGTAGGAACTTGAACATAGGATTATCCTTGATGATTCAGGATAGCTGTGTGTCTGACCAGTCTGTCTTTCGAAGGAGGTCCTGGGCCAGCTCCAGCCATGCTGTGCTGAGCAGAGCCCCTGGCAGCAGCCCCACAGCTCACTCCCAGTGTGCCTGAATGGAAAAGGTACCAAAGTTGCTCCAACACTTTCTGAAAAACTCTATAGTGTTACCCCACAAGCGCAAAGCGACGGCAAAGCCCGTGAAATGACACCGGTGCTTCCAGAAAATGTCAAGCTTCCTGCCCAAGGGTGACATGCCATGCGGTGGGGTCAGGGCCACGCGCTGAGCACCCGGTGCGCTGGGGTTGCCCCAGCGGTTCCTGAGCAGCTCCTGCAGTGCTGCCGCCGGTACCGTTCTGGCGGCTGTAGTTGTTTAAAAAGCCGTTGTTGTTTCCGGCGTAATCTGACGGCAGTTTTCTCGGGCATTTGGGCCTCTTCTAATAAGTGTGCTGTGAGTACATCTGCAAGCATTCACCTGTCGAGGTCAAATGACTGGTGGTGCTCATCTCCCCCCGTGCTACTGCTGCTGCCTCCCGTGAATGCTCATGTGCCTGCGTGCCCCTGTACAGGCACAGATGCACGGGCGCAACACCTGATCCCGCATCCTAATTATTTTTCGCCCGGTTCTCTGAGTTGTTCTGCTTCCGGCTGATGAATGGGAAAGTGTAGTAGTGCTGTTTCATTTCACCAGCCTCTCAAGTGTGGAAATTATGGTAAATTTGAGAACAAGCCAGATTAGATTGATAGTTACACCTCCTCCTTTAATTAGCCAACCACAGGATCTGTGGAGGCAAAGGCTGGGGGGGTGTGTCGGTGTGTATAACGTGTATTGTCTATGTGAAAGATTAATCAAAAGGAGTTGCTTGAGGTGGGAAGGCTTTCCGGAGAGGTTCCACATGTTGTCAGGTAGTCCCTCTGAATTGCAGCTTCCGGTTCGGTCCCTTAGCTTTCGGAAGTGACATTTAGTCTGATATGTGCCAGCCGTGCAATCTACCTAGCCCTGCAAAGTGCAAATATTAACCTAAATGCATATTAAGATACTGTGTGTTAGCTCCTGAACTGCAATAGAGAGCGGGTGTTCCAGCGGAGGCAAGCAAATCGTGTTGATTTAGAGTGGCTTGAGGACTTGGCCCATTACCGCTTCTTTATACACTTTTAAAAAGAAATGCCAACTCGATAGTTTAGGCTTTAACTGGAACATGGCAAGTAATTCTATGTTTTGGCAGACTCCTAGTAATGTTGCAGAATCTTTCTCTGAAGTTGTTCCATGGGATAGCCGATTCCTCAGGTAAGAGCTACTTGTTTGTTCAATCCTCCATCTTAGGCCTGCTCCTCAGGTGCATCCTCCTTCTCGCAGCGATTTCCTAGGAACAGATTTCGAAGAACAGCTCTGATCACAGAATCACAGATTGGTTAGGGTTGGAAAGGAGCTCTGGAGATCATCCAGTCCAACCCCCTGCCAGAGCAGGGTCACCTACAGCAGGTTGCACAGGATGACCTCCAGGCGGGTTTTGAATGTCTCTGGGGTGGGAGACTCTACCGCCTCCCTGGGCAGCCTGTTCCAGCGCTCTGCCACCCTCAAAGTAAAGAAGTTCCTCCTCATGCTTTGATAGAAGTTCCTAGGTTCCAGTTTGTACCCGTTACCTCTTGTCCTGGATCATCTTTGATGATCCAGGACAAGAGGTAACGGGCACCAATTGGAACGTAGGAACTTGAACTTGAACTGGAACGTAGGAACTTGAACATAGGATTATCCTTGATGATTCAGGATAGCTGTGTGTCTGACCAGTCTGTCTTTCGAAGGAGGTCCTGGGCCAGCTCCAGCCATGCTGTGCTGAGCAGAGCCCCTGGCAGCAGCCCCACAGCTCACTCCCAGTGTGCCTGAATGGAAAAGGTACCAAAGTTGCTCCAACACTTTCTGAAAAACTCTATAGTGTTACCCCACAAGCGCAAAGCGACGGCAAAGCCCGTGAAATGACACCGGTGCTTCCAGAAAATGTCAAGCTTCCTGCCCAAGGGTGACATGCCATGCGGTGGGGTCAGGGCCACGCGCTGAGCACCCGGTGCGCTGGGGTTGCCCCAGCGGTTCCTGAGCAGCTCCTGCAGTGCTGCCGCCGGTACCGTTCTGGCGGCTGTAGTTGTTTAAAAAGCCGTTGTTGTTTCCGGCGTAATCTGACGGCAGTTTTCTCGGGCATTTGGGCCTCTTCTAATAAGTGTGCTGTGAGTACATCTGCAAGCATTCACCTGTCGAGGTCAAATGACTGGTGGTGCTCATCTCCCCCCGTGCTACTGCTGCTGCCTCCCGTGAATGCTCATGTGCCTGCGTGCCCCTGTACAGGCACAGATGCACGGGCGCAACACCTGATCCCGCATCCTAATTATTTTTCGCCCGGTTCTCTGAGTTGTTCTGCTTCCGGCTGATGAATGGGAAAGCGTAGTAGTGCTGTTTCATTTCACCAGCCTCTCAAGTGTGGAAATTATGGTAAATTTGAGAACAAGCCAGATTAGATTGATAGTTACACCTCCTCCTTTAATTAGCCAACCACAGGATCTGTGGAGGCAAAGGCCGGGGGGGTGTGTCGGTGTATATAAGGTGTATTGTCTATGTGAAAGATTAATCAAAAGGAGTTGCTTGAGGTGGGAAGGCTTTTCCGGAGAGGTTCCACATGTTGTCAGGTAGTCCCTCTGAATGGCAGTTTCCGGTTCGGTCCCTTAGCTTTCGGAAGTGACATTTAGTCTGATATGTGCCAGCCGTGCAATCTACCTAGCCCTGCAAAGTGCAAATATTAACCTAAATGCATATTAAGATACTGTGTGTTAGCTCCTGAACTGAAATAGAGAGCGGGTGTTCCAGCGGAGGCAAGCAAATCGTGTTGATTTACAGTGGCTTGAGGATTTGGCCCACTACCGCTTCTTTATACACTTTTAAAAAGAAATGCCAACTCGATAGTTTAGGCTTTAATTGGAACATGGCAAGTAATTGTATGTTTTGGCGGACCCCTAGTAATGTTGCAGAATCTTTCTCAGAAGTTGTTCCATGGGATAGCCGATTCCTCAGGTAAGAGCTACTTGTTTGTTCAATCCTCCATCTTCGGCCTGCTCCTCAGGTGCATCCTCCTTCTCGCAGCGATTTCCTAGGAACAGATTTCGAAGAACAGCTCTGATCACAGAATCACAGATTGGTTAGGGTTGGAAAGGAGCTCTGGAGATCATCCAGCCCAACCCCCCTGCCAGAGCAGGGTCACCTACAGCAGGTTGCACAGGATGACCTCCAGGCGGGTTTTGAATGTCTCTGGGGTGGGAGACTCTACTGCCTCCCTGGGCAGCCTGTTCCAGCGCTCTGCCACCCTCAAAGTAAAGAAGTTCCTCCTCATGCTTTGATAGAAGTTCCTACGTTCCAGTTTGTACCCGTTACCTCTTGTCCTGGATCATCTTTGATGATCCAGGACAAGAGGTAACGGGCACCAATTGGAACGTAGGAACTTGAACTTGAACTGGAACGTAGGAACTTGAACATAGGATTATCCTTGATGATTCAGGATAGCTGTGTGTCTGACCAGTCTGTCTTTCGAAGGAGGTCCTGGGCCAGCTCCAGCCATGCTGTGCTGAGCAGAGCCCCTGGCAGCAGCCCCACAGCTCACTCCCAGTGTGCCTGAATGGAAAAGGTACCAAAGTTGCTCCAACACTTTCTGAAAAACTCTATAGTGTTACCCCACAAGCGCAAAGCGACGGCAAAGCCCGTGAAATGACACCGGTGCTTCCAGAAAATGTCAAGCTTCCTGCCCAAGGGTGACATGCCATGCGGTGGGGTCAGGGCCACGCGCTGAGCACCCGGTGCGCTGGGGTTGCCCCAGCGGTTCCTGAGCAGCTCCTGCAGTGCTGCCGCCGGTACCGTTCTGGCGGCTGTAGTTGTTTAAAAAGCCGTTGTTGTTTCCGGCGTAATCTGACGGCAGTTTTCTCGGGCATTTGGGCCTCTTCTAATAAGTGTGCTGTGAGTACATCTGCAAGCATTCACCTGTCGAGGTCAAATGACTGGTGGTGCTCATCTCCCCCCGTGCTACTGCTGCTGCCTCCCGTGAATGCTCATGTGCCTGCGTGCCCCTGTACAGGCACAGATGCACGGGCGCAACACCTGATCCCGCATCCTAATTATTTTTCGCCCGGTTCTCTGAGTTGTTCTGCTTCCGGCTGATGAATGGGAAAGTGTAGTAGTGCTGTTTCATTTCACCAGCCTCTCAAGTGTGGAAATTATGGTAAATTTGAGAACAAGCCAGATTAGATTGATAGTTACACCTCCTCCTTTAATTAGCCAACCACAGGATCTGTGGAGGCAAAGGCCGGGGGGGTGTGTCGGTGTGTATAACGTGTATTGTCTATGTGAAAGATTAATCAAAAGGAGTTGCTTGAGGTGGGAAGGCTTTTCCGGAGAGGTTCCACATGTTGTCAGGTAGTCCCTCTGAATGGCAGCTTCCGGTTCGGTCCCTTAGCTTTCGGAAGTGACATTTAGTCTGATATGTGCCAGCCGTGCAATCTACCTAGCCCTGCAAAGTGCAAATATTAACATAAATGCATATTAAGATACTGTGTGTTAGCTCCTGAACTGAAATAGAGAGCGGGTGTTCCAGCGGAGGCAAGCAAATCGTGTTGATTTACAGTGGCTTGAGGATTTGGCCCATTACCGCTTCTTTATACACTTTTAAAAAGAAATGCCAACTCGATAGTTTAGGCTTTAACTGGAACATGGCAAGTAATTGTATGTTTTGGCGGACCCCTAGTAATGTTGCAGAATCTTTCTCAGAAGTTGTTCCATGGGATAGCCGATTCCTCAGGTAAGAGCTACTTGTTTGTTCAATCCTCCATCTTAGGCCTGCTCCTCAGGTGCATCCTCCTTCTCGCAGCGATTTCCTAGGAACAGATTTCGAAGAACAGCTCTGATCACAGAATCACAGATTGGTTAGGGTTGGAAAGGAGCTCTGGAGATCATCCAGTCCAACCCCCTGCCAGAGCAGGGTCACCTACAGCAGGTTGCACCGGATGACCTCCAGGCGGGTTTTGAATGTCTCTGGGGTGGGAGACTCTACTGCCTCCCTGGGCAGCCTGTTCCAGCGCTCTGCCACCCTCAAAGTAAAGAAGTTCCTCCTCATGCTTTGATAGAAGTTCCTAGGTTCCAGTTTGTACCCGTTACCTCTTGTCCTGGATCATCTTTGATGATCCAGGACAAGAGGTAACGGGCACCAATTGGAACGTAGGAACTTGAACTTGAACTGGAACGTAGGAACTTGAACATAGGATAATCCTTGATGATTCAGGATAGCTGTGTGTCTGACCAGTCTGTCTTTCGAAGGAGGTCCTGGGCCAACTCCAGCCATGCTGTGCTGAGCAGAGCCCCTGGCAGCAGCCCCACAGCTCACTCCCAGTGTGCCTGAATGGAAAAGGTACCAAAGTTGTTCCAACACTTTCTGAAAAACTCTATAGTGTTACCCCACAAGCGCAAAGCGACGGCAAAGCCCGTGAAATGACACCGGTGCTTCCAGAAAATGTCAAGCTTCCTGCCCAAGGGTGACATGCCATGCGGTGGGGTCAGGGCCACGCGCTGAGCACCCGGTGCGCTGGGGTTGCCCCAGCGGTTCCTGAGCAGCTCCTGCAGTGCTGCCGCCGGTACCGTTCTGGCGGCTGTAGTTGTTTAAAAAGCCGTTGTTGTTTCCGGCGTAATCTGACGGCAGTTTTCTCGGGCATTTGGGCCTCTTCTAATAAGTGTGCTGTGAGTACATCTGCAAGCATTCACCTGTCGAGGTCAAATGACTGGTGGTGCTCATCTGCCCCCGTGCTACTGCTGCTGCCTCCCGTGAATGCTCATGTGCCTGCGTGCCCCTGTACAGGCACAGATGCACGCGCGCAACACCTGATCCCGCATCCTAATTATTTTTCGCCCGGTTCTCTGAGTTGTTCTGCTTCCGGCTGATGAATGGGAAAGTGTAGTAGTGCTGTTTCATTTCACCAGCCTCTCAAGTGTGGAAATTATGGTAAATTTGAGAACAAGCCAGATTAGATTGATAGTTACACCTCCTCCTTTAATTAGCCAACCACAGGATCTGTGGAGGCAAAGGCCGGGGGTGTGTGTCGGTGTGTATAACGTGTATTGTCTATGTGAAAGATTAATCAAAAGGAGTTGCTTGAGGTGGGAAGGCTTTTCCGGAGAGGTTCCACATGTTGTCAGGTAGTCCCTCTGAATGGCAGCTTCCGGTTCGGTCCCTTAGCTTTCGGAAGTGACATTTAGTCTGATATGTGCCAGCCGTGCAATCTACCTAGCCCTGCAAAGTGCAAATATTAACCTAAATGCATATTAAGATACTGTGTGTTAGCTCCTGAACTGAAATAGAGAGCGGGTGTTCCAGCGGAGGCAAGCAAATCGTGTTGATTTAGAGTGGCTTGAGGATTTGGCCCATTACCGCTTCTTTATACACATTAAAAAAGAAATGCCAACTCGATAGTTTAGGCTTTAACTGGAACATGGCAAGTAATTCTATGTTTTGGCAGACTCCTAGTAATGTTGCAGAATCTTTCTCAGAAGTTGTTCCATGGGATAGCCGATTCCTCAGGTAAGAGCTACTTGTTTGTTCAATCCTCCATCTTAGGCCTGCTCCTCAGGTGCATCCTCCTTCTCGCAGCGATTTCCTAGGAACAGATTTCGAAGAACAGCTCTGATCACAGAATCACAGATTGGTTAGGGTTGGAAAGGAGCTCTGGAGATCATCCAGTCCAACCCCCTGCCAGAGCAGGGTCACCTACAGCAGGTTGCACAGGATGACCTCCAGGCGGGTTATGAATGTCTCTGGGGTGGGAGACTCTACCGCCTCCCTGGGCAGCCTGTTCCAGCGCTCTGCCACCCTCAAAGTAAAGAAGTTCCTCCTCATGCTTTGATAGAAGTTCCTAGGTTCCAGTTTGTACCCGTTACCTCTTGTCCTGGATCATCTTTGATGATCCAGGACAAGAGGTAACGGGCACCAATTGGAACGTAGGAACTTGAACTTGAACTGGAAGGTAGGAACTTGAACTTGAACATAGGATTATCCTTGATGATTCAGGATAGCTGTGTGTCTGACCAGTCTGTCTTTCGAAGGAGGTCCTGGGCCAGCTCCAGCCATGCTGTGCTGAGCAGAGCCCCTGGCAGCAGCCCCACACCTCACTCCCAGTGTGCCTGAATGGAAAAGGTACCAAAGTTGCTCCAACACTTTCTGAAAAACTCTATAGTGTTACCCCACAAGCGCAAAGCGACAGCAAAGCCCGTGAAATGACACCGGTGCTTCCAGAAAATGTCAAGCTTCCTGCCCAAGGGTGACATGCCATGCGGTGGGGTCAGGGCCACGCGCTGAGCACCCGGTGCGCTGGGGTTGCCCCAGCGGTTCCTGAGCAGCTCCTGCAGTGCTGCCGCCGGTACCGTTCTGGCGGCTGTAGTTGTTTAAAAAGCCGTTGTTGTTTCCGGCGTAATCTGACGGCAGTTTTCTCGGGCATTTGGGCCTCTTCTAATAAGTGTGCTGTGAGTACATCTGCAAGCATTCACCTGTCGAGGTCAAATGACTGGTGGTGCTCATCTGCCCCCGTGCTACTGCTGCTGCCCCCCGTGAATGCTCATGTGCCTGCGTGCCCCTGTACAGGCACAGATGCACGCGCGCAACACCTGATCCCGCATCCTAATTATTTTTCGCCCGGTTCTCGGAGTTGTTCTGCTTCCGGCTGATGAATGGGAAAGTGTAGTAGTGCTGTTTCATTTCACCAGCCTCTCAAGTGTGGAAATTATGGTAAATTTGAGAACAAGCCAGATTAGATTGATAGTTACACCTCCTCCTTTAATTAGCCAACCACAGGATCTGTGGAGGCAAAGGCCGGGGGGGTGTGTCGGTGTATATAACGTGTATTGTCTATGTGAAAGATTAATCAAAAGGAGTTGCTTGAGGTGGGAAGGCTTTTCCGGAGAGGTTCCACATGTTGTCAGGTAGTCCCTCTGAATGGCAGCTTCCGTTTCGGTCCCTTAGCTTTCGGAAGTGACATTTAGTCTGATATGTGCCAGCCGTGCAATCTACCTAGCCCTGCAAAGTGCAAATATTAACCTAAATGCATATTAAGATACTGTGTGTTAGCTCCTGAACTGAAATAGAGAGCGGGTGTTCCAGCGGAGGCAAGCCAATCGTGTTGATTTACAGTGGCTTGAGGATTTGGCCCATTACCGCTTCTTTATACACTTTTAAAAAGAAATGCCAACTCGATAGTTTAGGCTTTAACTGGAACATGGCAAGTAATTGTATGTTTTGGCGGACCCCTAGTAATGTTGCAGAATCTTTCTCAGAAGTTGTTCCATGGGATAGCCGATTCCTCAGGTAAGAGCTACTTGTTTGTTCAATCCTCCATCTTAGGCCTGCTCCTCAGGTGCATCCTCCTTCTCGCAGCGATTTCCTAGGAACAGATTTCGAAGAACAGCTCTGATCACAGAATCACAGATTGGTTAGGGTTGGAAAGGAGCTCTGGAGATCATCCAGCCCAACCCCCCTGCCAGAGCAGGGTCACCTACAGCAGGTTGCACCGGATGACCTCCAGGTGGGTTTTGAATGTCTCTGGGGTGGGAGACTCTACCGCCTCCCTGGGCAGCCTGTTCCAGCGCTCTGCCACCCTCAAAGTAAAGAAGTTCCTCCTCATGCTTTGATAGAAGTTCCTAGGTTCCAGTTTGTACCCGTTACCTCTTGTCCTGCATCATCTTTGATGATCCAGGACAAGAGGTAACGGGCACCAATTGGAACGTAGGAACTTGAACTTGAACTGGAAGGTAGGAACTTGAACTTGAACATAGGATTATCCTTGATGATTCAGGATAGCTGTGTGTCTGACCAGTCTGTCTTTCGAAGGAGGTCCTGGGCCAGCTCCAGCCATGCTGTGCTGAGCAGAGCCCCTGGCAGCAGCCCCACAGCTCACTCCCAGTGTGCCTGAATGGAAAAGGTACCAAAGTTGCTCCAACACTTTCTGAAAAACTCTATAGTGTTACCCCACAAGCGCAAAGCGACGGCAAAGCCCGTGAAATGACACCGGTGCTTCCAGAAAATGCCAAGCTTCCTGCCCAAGGGTGACATGCCATGCGGTGGGGTCAGGGCCATGCGCTGAGCACCCGGTGCGCTGGGGTTGCCCCAGCGGTTCCTGAGCAGCTCCTGCAGTGCTGCCGCCGGTACCGTTCTGGCGGCTGTAGTTGTTTAAAAAGCCGTTGTTGTTTCCGGCGTAATCTGACGGCAGTTTTCTCGGGCATTTGGGCCTCTTCTAATAAGTGTGCTGTGAGTACATCTGCAAGCATTCACCTGTCGAGGTCAAATGACTGGTGGTGCTCATCTGCCCCCGTGCTACTGCTGCTGCCCCCCGTGAATGCTCATGTGCCTGCGTGCCCCTGTACAGGCACAGATGCACGCGCGCAACACCTGATCCCGCATCCTAATTATTTTTCGCCCGGTTCTCGGAGTTGTTCTGCTTCCGGCTGATGAATGGGAAAGTGTAGTAGTGCTGTTTCATTTCACCAGCCTCTCAAGTGTGGAAATTATGGTAAATTTGAGAACAAGCCAGATTAGATTGATAGTTACACCTCCTCCTTTAATTAGCCAACCACAGGATCTGTGGAGGCAAAGGCCGGGGGGGTGTGTCGGTGTATATAACGTGTATTGTCTATGTGAAAGATTAATCAAAAGGAGTTGCTTGAGGTGGGAAGGCTTTTCCGGAGAGGTTCCACATGTTGTCAGGTAGTCCCTCTGAATGGCAGCTTCCGTTTCGGTCCCTTAGCTTTCGGAAGTGACATTTAGTCTGATATGTGCCAGCCGTGCAATCTACCTAGCCCTGCAAAGTGCAAATATTAACCTAAATGCATATTAAGATACTGTGTGTTAGCTCCTGAACTGAAATAGAGAGCGGGTGTTCCAGCGGAGGCAAGCCAATCGTGTTGATTTACAGTGGCTTGAGGATTTGGCCCATTACCGCTTCTTTATACACTTTTAAAAAGAAATGCCAACTCGATAGTTTAGGCTTTAACTGGAACATGGCAAGTAATTGTATGTTTTGGCGGACCCCTAGTAATGTTGCAGAATCTTTCTCAGAAGTTGTTCCATGGGATAGCCGATTCCTCAGGTAAGAGCTACTTGTTTGTTCAATCCTCCATCTTAGGCCTGCTCCTCAGGTGCATCCTCCTTCTCGCAGCGATTTCCTAGGAACAGATTTCGAAGAACAGCTCTGATCACAGAATCACAGATTGGTTAGGGTTGGAAAGGAGCTCTGGAGATCATCCAGCCCAACCCCCCTGCCAGAGCAGGGTCACCTACAGCAGGTTGCACCGGATGACCTCCAGGTGGGTTTTGAATGTCTCTGGGGTGGGAGACTCTACCGCCTCCCTGGGCAGCCTGTTCCAGCGCTCTGCCACCCTCAAAGTAAAGAAGTTCCTCCTCATGCTTTGATAGAAGTTCCTAGGTTCCAGTTTGTACCCGTTACCTCTTGTCCTGCATCATCTTTGATGATCCAGGACAAGAGGTAACGGGCACCAATTGGAACGTAGGAACTTGAACTTGAACTGGAAGGTAGGAACTTGAACTTGAACATAGGATTATCCTTGATGATTCAGGATAGCTGTGTGTCTGACCAGTCTGTCTTTCGAAGGAGGTCCTGGGCCAGCTCCAGCCATGCTGTGCTGAGCAGAGCCCCTGGCAGCAGCCCCACAGCTCACTCCCAGTGTGCCTGAATGGAAAAGGTACCAAAGTTGCTCCAACACTTTCTGAAAAACTCTATAGTGTTACCCCACAAGCGCAAAGCGACGGCAAAGCCCGTGAAATGACACCGGTGCTTCCAGAAAATGCCAAGCTTCCTGCCCAAGGGTGACATGCCATGCGGTGGGGTCAGGGCCATGCGCTGAGCACCCGGTGCGCTGGGGTTGCCCCAGCGGTTCCTGAGCAGCTCCTGCAGTGCTGCCGCCGGTACCGTTCTGGCGGCTGTAGTTGTTTAAAAAGCCGTTGTTGTTTCCGGCGTAATCTGACGGCAGTTTTCTCGGGCATTTGGGCCTCTTCTAATAAGTGTGCTGTGAGTACATCTGCAAGCATTCACCTGTCGAGGTCAAATGACTGGTGGTGCTCATCTGCCCCCGTGCTACTGCTGCTGCCTCCCGTGAATGCTCACGTGCCTGCGTGCCCCTGTACAGGCACAGATGCACGCGCGCAACACCTGATCCCGCATCCTAATTATTTTTCGCCCGGTTCTCTGAGTTGTTCTGCTTCCGGCTGATGAATGGGAAAGTGTAGTAGTGCTGTTTCATTTCACCAGCCTCTCAAGTGTGGAAATTATGGTAAATTTGAGAACAAGCCAGATTAGATTGATAGTTACACCTCCTCCTTTAATTAGCCAACCACAGGATCTGTGGAGGCAAAGGCCGGGGGGGTGTGTCGGTGTATATAACGTGTATTGTCTATGTGAAAGATTAATCAAAAGGAGTTGCTTGAGGTGGGAAGGCTTTTCCGGAGAGGTTCCACATGTTGTCAGGTAGTCCCTCTGAATGGCAGCTTCCGGTTCGGTCCCTTAGCTTTCGGAAGTGACATTTAGTCTGATATGTGCCAGCCGTGCAATCTACCTAGCCCTGCAAAGTGCAAATATTAACCTAAATGCATATTAAGATACTGTGTGTTAGCTCCTGAACTGAAATAGAGAGCGGGTGTTCCAGCGGAGGCAAGCCAATCGTGTTGATTTACAGTGGCTTGAGGATTTGGCCCATTACCGCTTCTTTATACACTTTTAAAAAGAAATGCCAACTCGATAGTTTAGGCTTTAACTGGAACATGGCAAGTAGTTGTATGTTTTGGCGGACCCCTAGTAATGTTGCAGAATCTTTCTCAGAAGTTGTTCCATGGGATAGCCGATTTCTCAGGTAAGAGCTACTTGTTTGTTCAATCCTCCATCTTAGGCCTGCTCCTCAGGTGCATCCTCCTTCTCGCAGCGATTTCCTAGGAACAGATTTCGAAGAACAGCTCTGATCACAGAATCACAGATTGGTTAGGGTTGGAAAGGAGCTCTGGAGATCATCCAGTCCAACCCCCTGCCAGAGCAGGGTCACCTACAGCAGGTTGCACAGGATGACCTCCAGGCGGGTTTTGAATGTCTCTGGGGTGGGAGACTCTACCGCCTCCCTGGGCAGCCTGTTCCAGCGCTCTGCCACCCTCAAAGTAAAGAAGTTCCTCCTCATGCTTTGATAGAAGTTCCTAGGTTCCAGTTGGTACCCGTTACCTCTTGTCCTGGATCATCTTTGATGATCCAGGACAAGAGGTAACGGGCACCAATTGGAACGTAGGAACTTGAACTTGAACTGGAAGGTAGGAACTTGAACTTGAACATAGGATTATCCTTGATGATTCAGGATAGCTGTGTGTCTGACCAGTCTGTCTTTCGAAGGAGGTCCTGGGCCAGCTCCAGCCATGCTGTGCTGAGCAGAGCCCCTGGCAGCAGCCCCACAGCTCACTCCCAGTGTGCCTGAATGGAAAAGGTACCAAAGTTGCTCCAACACTTTCTGAAAAACTCTATAGTGTTACCCCACAAGCGCAAAGCGACGGCAAAGCCCGTGAAATGACACCGGTGCTTCCAGAAAATGCCAAGCTTCCTGCCCAAGGGTGACATGCCATGCGGTGGGGTCAGGGCCACGCGCTGAGCACCCGGTGCGCTGGGGTTGCCCCAGCGGTTCCTGAGCAGCTCCTGCAGTGCTGCCACCGGTACCGTTCTGGCGGCTGTAGTTGTTTAAAAAGCCGTTGTTGTTTCCGGCGTAATCTGACGGCAGTTTTCTCGGGCATTTGGGCCTCTTCTAATAAGTGTGCTGTGAGTACATCTGCAAGCATTCACCTGTCGAGGTCAAATGACTGGTGGTGCTCATCTGCCCCCGTGCTACTGCTGCTGCCTCCCGTGAATGCTCATGTGCCTGCGTGCCCCTGTACAGGCACAGATGCACGCGCGCAACACCTGATCCCGCATCCTAATTATTTTTCGCCCGGTTCTCTGAGTTGTTCTGCTTCCGGCTGATGAATGGGAAAGTGTAGTAGTGCTGTTTCATTTCACCAGCCTCTCAAGTGTGGAAATTATGGTAAATTTGAGAACAAGCGAGATTAGATTGATAGTTACACCTCCTCCTTTAATTAGCCAACCACAGGATCTGTGGAGGCAAAGGCCGGGGGGGTGTGTCGGTGTATATAACGTGTATTGTCTATGTGAAAGATTAATCAAAAGGAGTTGCTTGAGGTGGGAAGGCTTTTCCGGAGAGGTTCCACATGTTGTCAGGTAGTCCCTCTGAATGGCAGCTTCCGGTTCGGTCCCTTAGCTTTCGGAAGTGACATTTAGTCTGATATGTGCCAGCCGTGCAATCTACCTAGCCCTGCAAAGTGCAAATATTAACCTAAATGCATATTAAGATACTGTGTGTTAGCTCCTGAACTGAAATAGAGAGCGGGTGTTCCAGCGGAGGCAAGCCAATCGTGTTGATTTACAGTGGCTTGAGGATTTGGCCCATTACCGCTTCTTTATACACTTTTAAAAAGAAATGCCAACTCGATAGTTTAGGCTTTAACTGGAACATGGCAAGTAGTTGTATGTTTTGGCGGACCCCTAGTAATGTTGCAGAATCTTTCTCAGAAGTTGTTCCATGGGATAGCCGATTCCTCAGGTAAGAGCTACTTGTTTGTTCAATCCTCCATCTTAGGCCTGCTCCTCAGGTGCATCCTCCTTCTCGCAGCGATTTCCTAGGAACAGATTTCGAAGAACAGCTCTGATCACAGAATCACAGATTGGTTAGGGTTGGAAAGGAGCTCTGGAGATCATCCAGTCCAACCCCCTGCCAGAGCAGGGTCACCTACAGCAGGTTGCACAGGATGACCTCCAGGCGGGTTTTGAATGTCTCTGGGGTGGGAGACTCTACCGCCTCCCCGGGCAGCCTGTTCCAGCGCTCTGCCACCCTCAAAGTAAAGAAGTTCCTCCTCATGCTTTGATAGAAGTTCCTAGGTTCCAGTTTGTACCCGTTACCTCTTGTCCTGGATCATCTTTGATGATCCAGGACAAGAGGTAACGGGCACCAATTGGAACGTAGGAACTTGAACTTGAACTGGAAGGTAGGAACTTGAACTTGAACATAGGATTATCCTTGATGATTCAGGATAGCTGTGTGTCTGACCAGTCTGTCTTTCGAAGGAGGTCCTGGGCCAGCTCCAGCCATGCTGTGCTGAGCAGAGCCCCTGGCAGCAGCCCCACAGCTCACTCCCAGTGTGCCTGAATGGAAAAGGTACCAAAGTTGCTCCAACACTTTCTGAAAAACTCTATAGTGTTACCCCACAAGCGCAAAGCGACGGCAAAGCCCGTGAAATGACACCGGTGCTTCCAGAAAATGCCAAGCTTCCTGCCCAAGGGTGACATGCCATGCGGTGGGGTCAGGGCCACGCGCTGAGCACCCGGTGCGCTGGGGTTGCCCCAGCGGTTCCTGAGCAGCTCCTGCAGTGCTGCCGCCGGTACCGTTCTGGCGGCTGTAGTTGTTTAAAAAGCCGTTGTTGTTTCCGGCGTAATCTGACGGCAGTTTTCTCGGGCATTTGGGCCTCTTCTAATAAGTGTGCTGTGAGTACATCTGCAAGCATTCACCTGTCGAGGTCAAATGACTGGTGGTGCTCATCTGCCCCCGTGCTACTGCTGCTGCCTCCCGTGAATGCTCATGTGCCTGCGTGCCCCTGTACAGGCACAGATGCACGCGCGCAACACCTGATCCCGCATCCTAATTATTTTTCGCCCGGTTCTCGGAGTTGTTCTGCTTCCGGCTGATGAATGGGAAAGTGTAGTAGTGCTGTTTCATTTCACCAGCCTCTCAAGTGTGGAAATTATGGTAAATTTGAGAACAAGCGAGATTAGATTGATAGTTACACCTCCTCCTTTAATTAGCCAACCACAGGATCTGTGGAGGCAAAGGCCGGGGGGGTGTGTCGGTGTATATAACGTGTATTGTCTATGTGAAAGATTAATCAAAAGGAGTTGCTTGAGGTGGGAAGGCTTTTCCGGAGAGGTTCCACATGTTGTCAGGTGGTCCCTCTGAATGGCAGCTTCCGGTTCGGTCCCTTAGCTTTCGGAAGTGACATTTAGTCTGATATGTGCCAGCCGTGCAATCTACCTAGCCCTGCAAAGTGCAAATATTAACATAAATGCATATTAAGATACTGTGTGTTAGCTCCTGAACTGAAATAGAGAGCGGGTGTTCCAGCGGAGGCAAGCAAATCGTGTTGATTTACAGTGGCTTGCGGATTTGGCCCATTACCGCTTCTTTATACACTTTTAAAAAGAAATGCCAACTCGATAGTTTAGGCTTTAACTGGAACATGGCAAGTAATTGTATGTTTTGGCGGACCCCTAGTAATGTTGCAGAATCTTTCTCTGAAGTTGTTCCGTGGGATAGCCGATTCCTCAGGTAAGAGCTACTTGTTTGTTCAATCCTCCATCTTAGGCCTGCTCCTCAGGTGCATCCTCCTTCTCGCAGCGATTTCCTAGGAACAGATTTCGAAGAACAGCTCTGATCACAGAATCACAGATTGGTTAGGGTTGGAAAGGAGCTCTGGAGATCATCCAGCCCAACCCCCCTGCCAGAGCAGGGTCACCTACAGCAGATTGCACAGGATGACCTCCAGGCGGGTTTTCAATGTCTCTGGGGTGGGAGACTCTACCGCCTCCCTGGGCAGCCTGTTCCAGCGCTCTGCCACCCTCAAAGTAAAGAAGTTCCTCCTCATGCTTTGATAGAAGTTCCTACGTTCCACTTTGTAGCCGTTACCTCTTGTCCTGGATCATCTTTGATGATCCAGGACAAGAGGTAATGGGCACCAATTGGAACGTAGGAACTTGAACTTGAACTGGAAGGTAGGAACTTGAACTTGAACATAGGATTATCCTTGATGATTCAGGATAGCTGTGTGTCTGACCAGTCTGTCTTTCGAAGGAGGTCCTGGGCCAGCTCCAGCCATGCTGTGCTGAGCAGAGCCCCTGGCAGCAGCCCCACACCTCACTCCCAGTGTGCCTGAATGGAAAAGGTACCAAAGTTGCTCCAACACTTTCTGAAAAACTCTATAGTGTTACCCCACAAGCGCAAAGCGACGGCAAAGCCCGTGAAATGACACCGGTGCTTCCAGAAAATGTCAAGCTTCCTGCCCAAGGGTGACATGCCATGCGGTGGGGTCAGGGCCACGCGCTGAGCACCCGGTGCGCTGGGGTTGCCCCAGCGGTTCCTGAGCAGCTCCTGCAGTGCTGCCGCCGGTACCGTTCTGGCGGCTGTAGTTGTTTAAAAAGCCGTTGTTGTTTCCGGCGTAATCTGACGGCAGTTTTCTCGGGCATTTGGGCCTCTTCTAATAAGTGTGCTGTGAGTACATCTGCAAGCATTCACCTGTCGAGGTCAAATGACTGGTGGTGCTCATCTGCCCCCGTGCTACTGCTGCTGCCTCCCGTGAATGCTCATGTGCCTGCGTGCCCCTGTACAGGCACAGATGCACGCGCGCAACACCTGATCCCGCATCCTAATTATTTTTCGCCCGGTTCTCGGAGTTGTTCTGCTTCCGGCTGATGAATGGGAAAGTGTAGTAGTGCTGTTTCATTTCACCAGCCTCTCAAGTGTGGAAATTATGGTAAATTTGAGAACAAGCGAGATTAGATTGATAGTTACACCTCCTCCTTTAATTAGCCAACCACAGGATCTGTGGAGGCAAAGGCCGGGGGGGTGTGTCGGTGTATATAACATGTATTGTCTATGTGAAAGATTAATCAAAAGGAGTTGCTTGAGGTGGGAAGGCTTTTCCGGAGAGGTTCCACATGTTGTCAGGTAGTCCCTCTGAATGGCAGCTTCCGGTTCGGTCCCTTAGCTTTCGGAAGTGACATTTAGTCTGATATGTGCCAGCCGTGCAATCTACCTAGCCCTGCAAAGTGCAAATATTAACCTAAATGCATATTAAGATACTGTGTGTTAGCTCCTGAACTGAAATAGAGAGCGGGTGTTCCAGCGGAGGCAAGCAAATCGTGTTGATTTACAGTGGCTTGAGGATTTGGCCCATTACCGCTTCTTTATACACTTTTAAAAAGAAATGCCAACTCGATAGTTTAGGCTTTAACTGGAACATGGCAAGTAATTGTATGCTTTGGCGGACCCCTAGTAATGTTGCAGAATCTTTCTCAGAAGTTGTTCCATGGGATAGCCGATTCCTCAGGTAAGAGCTACTTGTTTGTTCAATCCTCCATCTTAGGCCTGCTCCTCAGGTGCATCCTCCTTCTCGCAGCGATTTCCTAGGAACAGATTTCGAAGAACAGCTCTGATCACAGAATCACAGATTGGTTAGGGTTGGAAAGGAGCTCTGGAGATCATCCAGCCCAACCCCCCTGCCAGAGCAGGGTCACCTACAGCAGGTTGCACAGGATGACCTCCAGGCGGGTTTTGAATGTTTCTGGGGTGGGAGACTCTACCGCCTCCCTGGGCAGCCTGTTCCAGCGCTCTGCCACCCTCAAAGTAAAGAAGTTCCTCCTCATGCTTTGATAGAAGTTCCTAGGTTCCAGTTTGTACCCGTTACCTCTTGTCCTGGATCATCTTTGATGATCCAGGACAAGAGGTAACGGGCACCAATTGGAACGTAGGAACTTGAACTTGAACTGGAACGTAGGAACTTGAACATAGGATTATCCTTGATGATTCAGGATAGCTGTGTGTCTGACCAGTCTGTCTTTTGAAGGAGGTCCTGGGCCAGCTCCAGCCATGCTGTGCTGAGCAGAGCCCCTGGCAGCAGCCCCACAGCTCACTCCCAGTGTGCCTGAATGGAAAAGGTACCAAAGTTGCTCCAACACTTTCTGAAAAACTCTACAGTGTTACCCCACAAGCGCAAAGCGACGGTAAAGCCCGTGAAATGACACCGGTGCTTCCAGAAAATGTCAAGCTTCCTGCCCAAGGGTGACATGCCATGCGGTGGGGTCAGGGCCACGCGCTGAGCACCCGGTGCGCTGGGGTTGCCCCAGCGGTTCCTGAGCAGCTCCTGCAGTGCTGCCGCCGGTACCGTTCTGGCGGCTGTAGTTGTTTAAAAAGCCGTTGTTGTTTCCGGCGTAATCTGACGGCAGTTTTCTCGGGCATTTGGGCCTCTTCTAATAAGTGTGCTGTGAGTACATCTGCAAGCATTCACCTGTCGAGGTCAAATGACTGGTGGTGCTCATCTCCCCCCGTGCTACTGCTGCTGCCTCCCGTGAATGCTCGTGTGCCTGCGTGCCCCTGTACAGGCACAGATGCACGCGCGCAACACCTGATCCCGCATCCTAATTATTTTTCGCCCGGTTCTCGGAGTTGTTCTGCTTCCGGCTGATGAATGGGAAAGTGTAGTAGTGCTGTTTCATTTCACCAGCCTCTCAAGTGTGGAAATTATGGTAAATTTGAGAACAAGCCAGATTAGATTGATAGTTACACGTCCTCCTTTAATTAGCCAACCACAGGATCTGTGGAGGCAAAGGCCGGGGGGGTGTGTCGGTGTATATAACATGTATTGTCTATGTGAAAGATTAATCAAAAGGAGTTGCTTGAGGTGGGAAGGCTTTTCCGGAGAGGTTCCACATGTTGTCAGGTAGTCCCTCTGAATGGCAGCTTCCGGTTCGGTCCCTTAGCTTTCGGAAGTGACATTTAGTCTGATATGTGCCAGCCGTGCAATCTACCTAGCCCTGCAAAGTGCAAATATTAACCTAAATGCATATTAAGATACTGTGTGTTAGCTCCTGAACTGAAATAGAGAGCGGGTGTTCCAGCGGAGGCAAGCAAATCGTGTTGATTTACAGTGGCTTGCGGATTTGGCCCATTACCGCTTCTTTATACACTTTTAAAAAGAAATGCCAACTCGATAGTTTAGGCTTTAACTGGAACATGGCAAGTAATTGTATGCTTTGGCGGACCCCTAGTAATGTTGCAGAATCTTTCTCAGAAGTTGTTCCATGGGATAGCCGATTCCTCAGGTAAGAGCTACTTGTTTGTTCAATCCTCCATCTTAGGCCTGCTCCTCAGGTGCATCCTCCTTCTCGCAGCGATTTCCTAGGAACAGATTTCGAAGAACAGCTCTGATCACAGAATCACAGATTGGTTAGGGTTGGAAAGGAGCTCTGGAGATCATCCAGCCCAACCCCCCTGCCAGAGCAGGGTCACCTACAGCAGGTTGCACAGGATGACCTCCAGGCGGGTTTTGAATGTTTCTGGGGTGGGAGACTCTACCGCCTCCCTGGGCAGCCTGTTCCAGCGCTCTGCCACCCTCAAAGTAAAGAAGTTCCTCCTCATGCTTTGATAGAAGTTCCTAGGTTCCAGTTTGTACCCGTTACCTCTTGTCCTGGATCATCTTTGATGATCCAGGACAAGAGGTAACGGGCACCAATTGGAACGTAGGAACTTGAACTTGAACTGGAACGTAGGAACTTGAACATAGGATTATCCTTGATGATTCAGGATAGCTGTGTGTCTGACCAGTCTGTCTTTTGAAGGAGGTCCTGGGCCAGCTCCAGCCATGCTGTGCTGAGCAGAGCCCCTGGCAGCAGCCCCACAGCTCACTCCCAGTGTGCCTGAATGGAAAAGGTACCAAAGTTGCTCCAACACTTTCTGAAAAACTCTACAGTGTTACCCCACAAGCGCAAAGCGACGGTAAAGCCCGTGAAATGACACCGGTGCTTCCAGAAAATGTCAAGCTTCCTGCCCAAGGGTGACATGCCATGCGGTGGGGTCAGGGCCACGCGCTGAGCACCCGGTGCGCTGGGGTTGCCCCAGCGGTTCCTGAGCAGCTCCTGCAGTGCTGCCGCCGGTACCGTTCTGGCGGCTGTAGTTGTTTAAAAAGCCGTTGTTGTTTCCGGCGTAATCTGATGGCAGTTTTCTCGGGCATTTGGGCCTCTTCTAATAAGTGTGCTGTGAGTACATCTGCAAGCATTCACCTGTCGAGGTCAAATGACTGGTGGTGCTCATCTGCCCCCGTGCTACTGCTGCTGCCTCCCGTGAATGCTCATGTGCCTGCGTGCCCCTGTACAGGCACAGATGCACGCGCGCAACACCTGATCCCGCATCCTAATTATTTTTCGCCCGGTTCTCGGAGTTGTTCTGCTTCCGGCTGATGAATGGGAAAGTGTAGCAGTGCTGTTTCATTTCACCAGCCTCTGAAGTGTGGAAATTATGGTAAATTTGAGAACAAGCCAGATTAGATTGATAGTTACACCTCCTCCTTTAATTAGCCAACCACAGGATCTGTGGAGGCAAAGGCCGGGGGGGTGTGTCGGTGTATATAACGTGTATTGTCTATGTGAAAGATTAATCAAAAGGAGTTGCTTGAGGTGGGAAGGCTTTTCCGGAGAGGTTCCACATGTTGTCTGGTAGTCCCTCTGAATGGCAGCTTCTGGTTCGGTCCCTTAGCTTTCGGAAGTGACATTTAGTCTGATATGTGCCAGCCGTGCAATCTACCTAGGCCTGCAAAGTGCAAATATTAACATAAATGCATATTAAGATACTGTGTGTTAGCTCCTGAACTGCAATAGAGAGCGGGTGTTCCAGCGGAGGCAAGCAAATCATGTTGATTTACAGTGGCTTGCGGATTTGGCCCATTACCGCTTCTTTATACACTTTTAAAAAGAAATGCCAACTCGATAGTTTAGGCTTTAACTGGAACATGGCAAGTAATTGTATGTTTTGGCGGACCCCTAGTAATGTTGCAGAATCTTTCTCAGAAGTTGTTCCATGGGATAGCCGATTCCTCAGGTAAGAGCTACTTGTTTGTTCAATCCTCCATCTTAGGCCTGCTCCTCAGGTGCGTCCTCCTTCTCGCAGCGATTTCCTAGGAACAGATTTCGAAGAACAGCTCTGATCACAGAATCACAGATTGGTTAGGGTTGGAAAGGAGCTCTGGAGATCATCCAGTCCAACCCCCTGCCAGAGCAGGGTCACCTACAGCAGGTTTCACAGGATGACCTCCAGGCGGGTTTTGAATGTCTCTGGGGTGGGAGACTCTACCGCCTCCCTGGGCAGCCTGTTCCAGCGCTCTGCCACCCTCAAAGTAAAGAAGTTCCTCCTCATGCTTTGATAGAAGTTCCTACGTTCCACTTTGTACCCGTTACCTCTTGTCCTGGATCATCTTTGATGATCCAGGACAAGAGGTAACGGGCACCAATTGGAACGTAGGAACTTGAACTTGAACTGGAACGTAGGAACTTGAACATAGGATTATCCTTGATGATTCAGGATAGCTGTGTGTCTGACCAGTCGGTCTTTCGAAGGAGGTCCTGGACCAGCTCCAGCCATGCTGTGCTGAGCAGAGCCCCTGGCAGCAGCCCCACAGCTCACTCCCAGTGTGCCTGAATGGAAAAGGTACCAAAGTTGCTCCAACACTTTCTGAAAAACTCTATAGTGTTACCCCACAAGCGCAAAGCGACGGCAAAGCCCGTGAAATGACACCGGTGCTTCCAGAAAATGTCAAGCTTCCTGCCCAAGGGTGACATGCCATGCGGTGGGGTCAGGGCCACGCGCTGAGCACCCGGTGCGCTGGGGTTGCCCCAGCGGTTCCTGAGCAGCTCCTGCAGTGCTGCCGCCGGTACCGTTCTGGCGGCTGTAGTTGTTTAAAAAGCCGTTGTTGTTTCCGGCGTAATCTGACGGCAGTTTTCTCGGGCATTTGGGCCTCTTCTAATAAGTGTGCTGTGAGTACATCTGCAAGCATTCACCTGTCGAGGTCAAATGACTGGTGGTGCTCATCTCCCCCCGTGCTACTGCTGCTGCCTCCCGTGAATGCTCGTGTGCCTGCGTGCCCCTGTACAGGCACAGATGCACGCGCGCAACACCTGATCCCGCATCCTAATTATTTTTCGCCCGGTTCTCGGAGTTGTTCTGCTTCCGGCTGATGAATGGGAAAGTGTAGTAGTGCTGTTTCATTTCACCAGCCTCTCAAGTGTGGAAATTATGGTAAATTTGAGAACAAGCCAGATTAGATTGATAGTTACACCTCCTCCTTTAATTAGCCAACCACAGGATCTGTGGAGGCAAAGGCCGGGGGGGTGTGTCGGTGTATATAACGTGTATTGTCTATGTGAAAGATTAATCAAAAGGAGTTGCTTGAGGTGGGAAGGCTTTTCCGGAGAGGTTCCACATGTTGTCAGGTAGTCCCTCTGAATGGCAGTTTCCGGTTCGGTCCCTTAGCTTTCGGAAGTGACATTTAGTCTGATATGTGCCAGCCGTGCAATCTACCTAGCCCTGCAAAGTGCAAATATTAACATAAATGCATATTAAGATACTGTGTGTTAGCTCCTGAACTAAAATAGAGAGCGGGTGTTCCAGCGGAGGCAAGCAAATCGTGTTGATTTACAGTGGCTTGAGGATTTGGCCCGTTACCGCTTCTTTATACACTTTTAAAAAGAAATGCCAACTCGATAGTTTAGGCTTTAACTGGAACATGGCAAGTAATTGTATGTTTTGGCGGACCCCTAGTAATGTTGCAGAATCTTTCTCTGAAGTTGTTCCATGGGATAGCCGATTCCTCAGGTAAGAGCTACTTGTTTGTTCAATCCTCCATCTTAGGCCTGCTCCTCAGGTGCATCCTCCTTCTCGCAGCGATTTCCTAGGAACAGATTTCGAAGAACAGCTCTGATCACAGAATCACAGATTGCTTTGGCTTGGAAAGGAGCTCTGGAGATCATCCAGTCCAACCCCCCTGCCAGAGCAGGGTCACCTACAGCAGGTTGCACAGGATGACCTCCAGGCGGGTTTTGAATGTTTCTGGGGTCGGAGACTCTACCGCCTCCCTGGGCAGCCTGTTCCAGCGCTCTGCCACCCTCAAAGTAAAGAAGTTCCTCCTCATGCTTTGATAGAAGTTCCTACGTTCCAGTTTGTACCCGTTACCTCTTGTCCTGGATCATCTTTGATGATCCAGGACAAGAGGTAACGGGCACCAATTGGAACGTAGGAACTTGAACTTGAACTGGAACGTAGGAACTTGAACATAGGATTATCCTTGATGATTCAGGATAGCTGTGTGTCTGACCAGTCTGTCTTTCGAAGGAGGTCCTGGGCCAGCTCCAGCCATGCTGTGCTGAGCAGAGCCCCTGGCAGCAGCCCCACAGCTCACTCCCAGTGTGCCTGAATGGAAAAGGTACCAAAGTTGCTCCAACACTTTCTGAAAAACTCTACAGTGTTACCCCACAAGCGCAAAGCGACAGTAAAGCCCGTGAAATGACACCGGTGCTTCCAGAAAATGTCAAGCTTCCTGCCCAAGGGTGACATGCCATGCGGTGGGGTCAGGGCCACGCGCTGAGCACCCGGTGCGCTGGGGTTGCCCCAGCGGTTCCTGAGCAGCTCCTGCAGTGCTGCCGCCGGTACCGTTCTGGCGGCTGTAGTTGTTTAAAAAGCCGTTGTTGTTTCCGGCGTAATCTGACGGCAGTTTTCTCGGGCATTTGGGCCTCTTCTAATAAGTGTGCTGTGAGTACATCTGCAAGCATTCACCTGTCGAGGTCAAATGACTGGTGGTGCTCATCTCCCCCCGTGCTACTGCTGCTGCCTCCCGTGAATGCTCATGTGCCTGCGTGCCCCTGTACAGGCACAGATGCACGCGCGCAACACCTGATCCCGCATCCTAATTATTTTTCGCCCGGTTCTCGGAGTTGTTCTGCTTCCGGCTGATGAATGGGAAAGTGTAGTAGTGCTGTTTCATTTCACCAGCCTCTCAAGTGTGGAAATTATGGTAAATTTGGGAACAAGCCAGATTAGATTGATAGTTACACCTCCTCCTTTAATTAGCCAACCACAGGATCTGTGGAGGCAAAGGCCGGGGGGGTGTGTCGGTGTATATAACGTGTATTGTCTATGTGAAAGATTAATCAAAAGGAGTTGCTTGAGGTGGGAAGGCTTTTCCGGAGAGGTTCCACATGTTGTCAGGTAGTCCCTCTGAATGGCAGTTTCCGGTTCGGTCCCTTAGCTTTCGGAAGTGACATTTAGTCTGATATGTGCCAGCCGTGCAATCTACCTAGCCCTGCAAAGTGCAAATATTAACATAAATGCATATTAAGATACTGTGTGTTAGCTCCTGAACTAAAATAGAGAGCGGGTGTTCCAGCGGAGGCAAGCAAATCATGTTGATTTACAGTGGCTTGCGGATTTGGCCCATTACCGCTTCTTTATACACTTTTAAAAAGAAATGCCAACTTGATAGTTTAGGCTTTAACTGGAACATGGCAAGTAATTGTATGTTTTGGCGGACCCCTAGTAATGTTGCAGAATCTTTCTCAGAAGTTGTTCCATGGGATAGCCGATTCCTCAGGTAAGAGCTACTTGTTTGTTCAATCCTCCATCTTAGGCCTGCTCCTCAGGTGCATCCTCCTTCTCGCAGCGATTTCCTAGGAACAGATTTCGAAGAACAGCTCTGATCACAGAATCACAGATTGCTTTGGCTTGGAAAGGAGCTCTGGAGATCATCCAGTCCAACCCCCCTGCCAGAGCAGGGTCACCTACAGCAGGTTGCACAGGATGACCTCCAGGCGGGTTTTGAATGTTTCTGGGGTCGGAGACTCTACCGCCTCCCTGGGCAGCCTGTTCCAGCGCTCTGCCACCCTCAAAGTAAAGAAGTTCCTCCTCATGCTTTGATAGAAGTTCCTACGTTCCAGTTTGTACCCGTTACCTCTTGTCCTGGATCATCTTTGATGATCCAGGACAAGAGGTAACGGGCACCAATTGGAACGTAGGAACTTGAACTTGAACTGGAACGTAGGAACTTGAACATAGGATTATCCTTGATGATTCAGGATAGCTGTGTGTCTGACCAGTCTGTCTTTCGAAGGAGGTCCTGGGCCAGCTCCAGCCATGCTGTGCTGAGCAGAGCCCCTGGCAGCAGCCCCACAGCTCACTCCCAGTGTGCCTGAATGGAAAAGGTACCAAAGTTGCTCCAACACTTTCTGAAAAACTCTACAGTGTTACCCCACAAGCGCAAAGCGACAGTAAAGCCCGTGAAATGACACCGGTGCTTCCAGAAAATGTCAAGCTTCCTGCCCAAGGGTGACATGCCATGCGGTGGGGTCAGGGCCACGCGCTGAGCACCCGGTGCGCTGGGGTTGCCCCAGCGGTTCCTGAGCAGCTCCTGCAGTGCTGCCGCCGGTACCGTTCTGGCGGCTGTAGTTGTTTAAAAAGCCGTTGTTGTTTCCGGCGTAATCTGACGGCAGTTTTCTCGGGCATTTGGGCCTCTTCTAATAAGTGTGCTGTGAGTACATCTGCAAGCATTCACCTGTCGAGGTCAAATGACTGGTGGTGCTCATCTCCCCCCGTGCTACTGCTGCTGCCTCCCGTGAATGCTCATGTGCCTGCGTGCCCCTGTACAGGCACAGATGCACGCGCGCAACACCTGATCCCGCATCCTAATTATTTTTCGCCCGGTTCTCGGAGTTGTTCTGCTTCCGGCTGATGAATGGGAAAGTGTAGTAGTGCTGTTTCATTTCACCAGCCTCTCAAGTGTGGAAATTATGGTAAATTTGGGAACAAGCCAGATTAGATTGATAGTTACACCTCCTCCTTTAATTAGCCAACCACAGGATCTGTGGAGGCAAAGGCCGGGGGGGTGTGTCGGTGTATATAACGTGTATTGTCTATGTGAAAGATGAATCAAAAGGAGTTGCTTGAGGTGGGAAGGCTTTTCCGGAGAGGTTCCACATGTTGTCAGGTAGTCCCTCTGAATGGCAGTTTCCGGTTCGGTCCCTTAGCTTTCGGAAGTGACATTTAGTCTGATATGTGCCAGCCGTGCAATCTACCTAGCCCTGCAAAGTGCAAATATTAACATAAATGCATATTAAGATACTGTGTGTTAGCTCCTGAACTAAAATAGAGAGCGGGTGTTCCAGCGGAGGCAAGCAAATCATGTTGATTTACAGTGGCTTGCGGATTTGGCCCATTACCGCTTCTTTATACACTTTTAAAAAGAAATGCCAACTTGATAGTTTAGGCTTTAACTGGAACATGGCAAGTAATTGTATGTTTTGGCGGACCCCTAGTAATGTTGCAGAATCTTTCTCAGAAGTTGTTCCATGGGATAGCCGATTCCTCAGGTAAGAGCTACTTGTTTGTTCAATCCTCCATCTTAGGCCTGCTCCTCTGGTGCATCCTCCTTCTCGCAGCGATTTCCTAGGAACAGATTTCGAAGAACAGCTCTGATCACAGAATCACAGATTGGTTAGGGTTGGAAAGGAGCTCTGGAGATCATCCAGTCCAACCCCCCTGCCAGAGCAGGGTCACCTACAGCAGGTTGCACAGGATGACCTCCAGGCGGGTTTTGAATGTCTCTGGGGTGGGAGACTCTACCGCCTCCCTGGGCAGCCTGTTCCAGCGCTCTGCCACCCTCAAAGTAAAGAAGTTCCTCCTCATGCTTTGATAGAAGTTCCTACGTTCCACTTTGTACCCGTTACCTCTTGTCCTGGATCATCTTTGATGATCCAGGACAAGAGGTAACGGGCACCAATTGGAACGTAGGAACTTGAACTTGAACTGGAACGTAGGAACTTGAACATAGGATTATCCTTGATGATTCAGGATAGCTGTGTGTCTGACCAGTCTGTCTTTCGAAGGAGGTCCTGGGCCAGCTCCAGCCATGCTGTGCTGAGCAGAGCCCCTGGCAGCAGCCCCACAGCTCACTCCCAGTGTGCCTGAATGGAAAAGGTACCAAAGTTGCTCCAACACTTTCTGAAAAACTCTATAGTGTTACCCCACAAGCGCAAAGCGACGGCAAAGCCCGTGAAATGACACCGGTGCTTCCAGAAAATGTCAAGCTTCCTGCCCAAGGGTGACATGCCATGCGGTGGGGTCAGGGCCACGCGCTGAGCACCCGGTGCGCTGGGGTTGCCCCAGCGGTTCCTGAGCAGCTCCTGCAGTGCTGCCGCCGGTACCGTTCTGGCGGCTGTAGTTGTTTAAAAAGCCGTTGTTGTTTCCGGCGTAATCTGACGGCAGTTTTCTCGGGCATTTGGGCCTCTTCGAATAAGTGTGCTGTGAGTACATCTGCAAGCATTCACCTGTCGAGGTCAAATGACTGGTGGTGCTCATCTGCCCCCGTGCTACTGCTGCTGCCTCCCGTGAATGCTCATGTGCCTGCGTGCCCCTGTACAGGCACAGATGCACGCGCGCAACACCTGATCCCGCATCCTAATTATTTTTCGCCCGGTTCTCGGAGTTGTTCTGCTTCCGGCTGATGAATGGGAAAGTGTAGTAGTGCTGTTTCATTTCACCAGCCTCTCAAGTGTGGAAATTATGGTAAATTTGGGAACAAGCCAGATTAGATTGATAGTTACACCTCCTCCTTTAATTAGCCAACCACAGGATCTGTGGAGGCAAAGGCCGGGGGGGTGTGTCGGTGTATATAAGGTGTATTGTCTATGTGAAAGATTAATCAAAAGGAGTTGCTTGAGGTGGGAAGGCTTTTCCGGAGAGGTTCCACATGTTGTCAGGTAGTCCCTCTGAATGGCAGCTTCCGGTTCGGTCCCTTAGCTTTCGGACGTGACATTTAGTCTGATATGTGCCAGCCGTGCAATCTACCTAGCCCTGCAAAGTGCAAATATTAACCTAAATGCATATTAAGATACTGTGTGTTAGCTCCTGAACTGCAATAGGGAGCGGGTGTTCCAGCGGAGGCAAGCAAATCGTGTTGATTTACAGTGGCTTGCGGATTTGGCCCATTACCGCTTCTTTATACACTTTTAAAAAGAAATGCCAACTCGATAGTTTAGGCTTTAACTGGAACATGGCAAGTAATTGTATGTTTTGGCGGACCCCTAGTAATGTTGCAGAATCTTTCTCAGAAGTTGTTCCGTGGGATAGCCGATTCCTCAGGTAAGAGCTACTTGTTTGTTCAATCCTCCATCTTAGGCCTGCTCCTCAGGTGCATCCTCCTTCTCGCAGCGATTTCCTAGGAACAGATTTCGAAGAACAGCTCTGATCACAGAATCACAGATTGGTTAGGGTTGGAAAGGAGCTCTGGAGATCATCCAGTCCAACCCCCTGCCAGAGCAGGGTCACCTACAGCAGGTTTCACAGGATGACCTCCAGGCGGGTTTTGAATGTCTCTGGGGTGGGAGACTCTACCGCCTCCCTGGGCAGCCTGTTCCAGCGCTCTGCCACCCTCAAAGTAAAGAAGTTCCTCCTCATGCTTTGATAGAAGTTCCTACGTTCCAGTTTGTACCCGTTACCTCTTGTCCTGGATCATCTTTGATGATCCAGGACAAGAGGTAACGGGCACCAATTGGAACGTAGGAACTTGAACTTGAACTGGAACGTAGGAACTTGAACATAGGATTATCCTTGATGATTCAGGATAGCTGTGTGTCTGACCAGTCTGTCTTTCGAAGGAGGTCCTGGACCAGCTCCAGCCATGCTGTGCTGAGCAGAGCCCCTGGCAGCAGCCCCACAGCTCACTCCCAGTGTGCCTGAATGGAAAAGGTACCAAAGTTGCTCCAACACTTTCTGAAAAACTCTATAGTGTTACCCCACAAGCGCAAAGCGACGGGAAAGCCCGTGAAATGACACCGGTGCTTCCAGAAAATGTCAAGCTTCCTGCCCAAGGGTGACATGCCATGCGGTGGGGTCAGGGCCACGCGCTGAGCACCCGGTGCGCTGGGGTTGCCCCAGCGGTTCCTGAGCAGCTCCTGCAGTGCTGCCGCCGGTACCGTTCTGGCGGCTGTAGTTGTTTAAAAAGCCGTTGTTGTTTCCGGCGTAATCTGACGGCAGTTTTCTCGGGCATTTGGGCCTCTTCGAATAAGTGTGCTGTGAGTACATCTGCAAGCATTCACCTGTCGAGGTCAAATGACTGGTGGTGCTCATCTGCCCCCGTGCTACTGCTGCTGCCTCCCGTGAATGCTCATGTGCCTGCGTGCCCCTCTACAGGCACAGATGCACGCGCGCAACACCTGATCCCGCATCCTAATTATTTTTCGCCCGGTTCTCGGAGTTGTTCTGCTTCCGGCTGATGAATGGGAAAGTGTAGTAGTGCTGTTTCATTTCACCAGCCTCTCAAGTGTGGAAATTATGGTAAATTTGGGAACAAGCCAGATTAGATTGATAGTTACACCTCCTCCTTTAATTAGCCAACCACAGGATCTGTGGAGGCAAAGGCCGGGGGGGTGTGTCGGTGTATATAAGGTGTATTGTCTATGTGAAAGATTAATCAAAAGGAGTTGCTTGAAATGGGAAGGCTTTTCCGGAGAGGTTCCACATGTTGTCAGGTAGTCCCTCTGAATGGCAGCTTCCGGTTCGGTCCCTTAGCTTTCGGAAGTGACATTTAGTCTGATATGTGCCAGCCGTGCAATCTACCTAGCCCTGCAAAGTGCAAATATTAACCTAAATGCATATTAAGATACTGTGTGTTAGCTCCTGAACTGCAATAGAGAGCGGGTGTTCCAGCGGAGGCAAGCAAATCGTGTTGACTTACAGTGGCTTGCGGATTTGGCCCATTACCGCTTCTTTATACACTTTTAAAAAGAAATGCCAACTCGATAGTTTAGGCTTTAACTGGAACATGGCAAGTAATTGTATGTTTTGGCGGACCCCTAGTAATGTTGCAGAATCTTTCTCAGAAGTTGTTCCGTGGGATAGCCGATTCCTCAGGTAAGAGCTACTTGTTTGTTCAATCCTCCATCTTAGGCCTGCTCCTCAGGTGCATCCTCCTTCTCGCAGCGATTTCCTAGGAACAGATTTCGAAGAACAGCTCTGATCACAGAATCACAGATTGGTTAGGGTTGGAAAGGACCTCTGGAGATCATCCAGTCCAACCCCCTGCCAGAGCAGGGTCACCTACAGCAGGTTTCACAGGATGACCTCCAGGCGGGTTTTGAATGTTTCTGGGGTGGGAGACTCTACCGCCTCCCTGGGCAGCCTGTTCCAGCGCTCTGCCACCCTCAAAGTAAAGAAGTTCCTCCTCATGCTTTGATAGAAGTTCCTACGTTCCACTTTGTACCCGTTACCTCTTGTCCTGGATCATCTTTGATGATCCAGGACAAGAGGTAACGGGCACCAATTGGAACGTAGGAACTTGAACTTGAACTGGAACGTAGGAACTTGAACATAGGATTATCCTTGATGATTCAGGATAGCTGTGTGTCTGACCAGTCTGTCTTTCGAAGGAGGTCCTGGGCCAGCTCCAGCCATGCTGTGCTGAGCAGAGCCCCTGGCAGCAGCCCCCCAGCTCACTCCCAGTGTGCCTGAATGGAAAAGGTACCAAAGTTGCTCCAACACTTTCTGAAAAACTCTATAGTGTTACCCCACAAGCGCAAAGCGACGGCAAAGCCCGTGAAATGACACCGGTGCTTCCAGAAAATGTCAAGCTTCCTGCCCAAGGGTGACATGCCATGCGGTGGGGTCAGGGCCACGCGCTGAGCACCCGGTGCGCTGGGGTTGCCCCAGCGGTTCCTGAGCAGCTCCTGCAGTGCTGCCGCCGGTACCGTTCTAGCGGCTGTAGTTGTTTAAAAAGCCGTTGTTGTTTCCGGCGTAATCTGACGGCAGTTTTCTCGGGCATTTGGGCCTCTTCTAATAAGTGTGCTGTGAGTACATCTGCAAGCATTCACCTGTCGAGGTCAAATGACTGGTGGTGCTCATCTGCCCCCGTGCTACTGCTGCTGCCTCCCGTGAATGCTCATGTGCCTGCGTGCCCCTCTACAGGCACAGATGCACGCGCGCAACACCTGATCCCGCATCCTAATTATTTTTCGCCCGGTTCTCGGAGTTGTTCTGCTTCCGGCTGATGAATGGGAAAGTGTAGTAGTGCTGTTTCATTTCACCAGCCTCTCAAGTGTGGAAATTATGGTAAATTTGAGAACAAGCCAGATTAGATTGATAGTTACACCTCCTCCTTTAATTAGCCAACCACAGGATCCGTGGAGGCAAAGGCCGGGGGGGTGTGTCGGTGTATATAACGTGTATTGTCTATGTGAAAGATTAATCAAAAGGAGTTGCTTGAGGTGGGAAGGCTTTTCCGGAGAGGTTCCACATGTTGTCAGGTAGTCCCTCTGAATGGCAGCTTCCGGTTCGGTCCCTTAGCTTTCGGAAGTGACATTTAGTCTGATATGTGCCAGCCGTGCAATCTACCTAGCCCTGCAAAGTGCAAATATTAACCTAAATGCATATTAAGATACTGTGTGTTAGCTCCTGAACTGCAATAGAGAGCGGGTGTTCCAGCGGAGGCAAGCAAATCGTGTTGATTTACAGTGGCTTGCGGATTTGGCCCATTACCGCTT
This sequence comes from Vanellus vanellus, assembly GCF_965231255.1. Taxonomy (NCBI): domain Eukaryota; kingdom Metazoa; phylum Chordata; class Aves; order Charadriiformes; family Charadriidae; genus Vanellus; species Vanellus vanellus. The sequence goes on along the minus strand of NC_138925.1, from coordinate 632,638 downwards.
CTTTATACACTTTTAAAAAGAAATGCCAACTCGATAGTTTAGGCTTTAATTGGAACATGGCAAGTAATTGTATGTTTTGGCGGACCCCTAGTAATGTTGCAGAATCTTTCTCAGAAGTTGTTCCGTGGGATAGCCGATTCCTCAGGTAAGAGCTACTTGTTTGTTCAATCCTCCATCTTAGGCCTGCTCCTCAGGTGCATCCTCCTTCTCGCAGCGATTTCCTAGGAACAGATTTCGAAGAACAGCTCTGATCACAGAATCACAGATTGGTTAGGGTTGGAAAGGAGCTCTGGAGATCATCCAGTCCAACCCCCTGCCAGAGCAGGGTCACCTACAGCAGGTTTCACAGGATGACCTCCAGGCGGGTTTTGAATGTTTCTGGGGTGGGAGACTCTACCGCCTCCCTGGGCAGCCTGTTCCAGCGCTCTGCCACCCTCAAAGTAAAGAAGTTCCTCCTCATGCTTTGATAGAAGTTCCTACGTTCCACTTTGTACCCGTTACCTCTTGTCCTGGATCATCTTTGATGATCCAGGACAAGAGGTAACGGGCACCAATTGGAACGTAGGAACTTGAACTTGAACTGGAACGTAGGAACTTGAACATAGGATTATCCTTGATGATTCAGGATAGCTGTGTGTCTGACCAGTCTGTCTTTCGAAGGAGGTCCTGGGCCAGCTCCAGCCATGCTGTGCTGAGCAGAGCCCCTGGCAGCAGCCCCCCAGCTCACTCCCAGTGTGCCTGAATGGAAAAGGTACCAAAGTTGCTCCAACACTTTCTGAAAAACTCTATAGTGTTACCCCACAAGCGCAAAGCGACGGCAAAGCCCGTGAAATGACACCGGTGCTTCCAGAAAATGTCAAGCTTCCTGCCCAAGGGTGACATGCCATGCGGTGGGGTCAGGGCCACGCGCTGAGCACCCGGTGCGCTGGGGTTGCCCCAGCGGTTCCTGAGCAGCTCCTGCAGTGCTGCCGCCGGTACCGTTCTAGCGGCTGTAGTTGTTTAAAAAGCCGTTGTTGTTTCCGGCGTAATCTGACGGCAGTTTTCTCGGGCATTTGGGCCTCTTCTAATAAGTGTGCTGTGAGTACATCTGCAAGCATTCACCTGTCGAGGTCAAATGACTGGTGGTGCTCATCTGCCCCCGTGCTACTGCTGCTGCCTCCCGTGAATGCTCATGTGCCTGCGTGCCCCTCTACAGGCACAGATGCACGCGCGCAACACCTGATCCCGCATCCTAATTATTTTTCGCCCGGTTCTCGGAGTTGTTCTGCTTCCGGCTGATGAATGGGAAAGTGTAGTAGTGCTGTTTCATTTCACCAGCCTCTCAAGTGTGGAAATTATGGTAAATTTGAGAACAAGCCAGATTAGATTGATAGTTACACCTCCTCCTTTAATTAGCCAACCACAGGATCCGTGGAGGCAAAGGCCGGGGGGGTGTGTCGGTGTATATAACGTGTATTGTCTATGTGAAAGATTAATCAAAAGGAGTTGCTTGAGGTGGGAAGGCTTTTCCGGAGAGGTTCCACATGTTGTCAGGTAGTCCCTCTGAATGGCAGCTTCCGGTTCGGTCCCTTAGCTTTCGGAAGTGACATTTAGTCTGATATGTGCCAGCCGTGCAATCTACCTAGCCCTGCAAAGTGCAAATATTAACATAAATGCATATTAAGATACTGTGTGTTAGCTCCTGAACTGCAATAGAGAGCGGGTGTTCCAGCGGAGGCAAGCAAATCGTGTTGATTTACAGTGGCTTGCGGATTTGGCCCATTACCGCTTCTTTATACACTTTTAAAAAGAAATGCCAACTCGATAGTTTAGGCTTTAATTGGAACATGGCAAGTAATTGTATGTTTTGGCGGACCCCTAGTAATGTTGCAGAATCTTTCTCAGAAGTTGTTCCGTGGGATAGCCGATTCCTCAGGTAAGAGCTACTTGTTTGTTCAATCCTCCATCTTAGGCCTGCTCCTCAGGTGCATCCTCCTTCTCGCAGCGATTTCCTAGGAACAGATTTCGAAGAACAGCTCTGATCACAGAATCACAGATTGGTTAGGGTTGGAAAGGAGCTCTGGAGATCATCCAGTCCAACCCCCTGCCAGAGCAGGGTCACCTACAGCAGGTTTCACAGGATGACCTCCAGGCGGGTTTTGAATGTTTCTGGGGTGGGAGACTCTACCGCCTCCCTGGGCAGCCTGTTCCAGCGCTCTGCCACCCTCAAAGTAAAGAAGTTCCTCCTCATGCTTTGATAGAAGTTCCTACGTTCCACTTTGTACCCGTTACCTCTTGTCCTGGATCATCTTTGATGATCCAGGACAAGAGGTAACGGGCACCAATTGGAACGTAGGAACTTGAACTTGAACTGGAACGTAGGAACTTGAACATAGGATTATCCTTGATGATTCAGGATAGCTGTGTGTCTGACCAGTCTGTCTTTCGAAGGAGGTCCTGGGCCAGCTCCAGCCATGCTGTGCTGAGCAGAGCCCCTGGCAGCAGCCCCACAGCTCACTCCCAGTGTGCCTGAATGGAAAAGGTACCAAAGTTGCTCCAACACTTTCTGAAAAACTCTATAGTGTTACCCCACAAGCGCAAAGCGACGGCAAAGCCCGTGAAATGACACCGGTGCTTCCAGAAAATGTCAAGCTTCCTGCCCAAGGGTGACATGCCATGTGGTGGGGTCAGGGCCACGCGCTGAGCACCCGGTGCGCTGGGGTTGCCCCAGCGGTTCCTGAGCAGCTCCTGCAGTGCTGCCGCCGGTACCGTTCTAGCGGCTGTAGTTGTTTAAAAAGCCGTTGTTGTTTCCGGCGTAATCTGACGGCAGTTTTCTCGGGCATTTGGGCCTCTTCTAATAAGTGTGCTGTGAGTACATCTGCAAGCATTCACCTGTCGAGGTCAAATGACTGGTGGTGCTCATCTGCCCCCGTGCTACTGCTGCTGCCTCCCGTGAATGCTCATGTGCCTGCGTGCCCCTGTACAGGCACAGATGCACGCGCGCAACACCTGATCCCGCATCCTAATTATTTTTCGCCCGGTTCTCGGAGTTGTTCTGCTTCCGGCTGATGAATGGGAAAGTGTAGTAGTGCTGTTTCATTTCACCAGCCTCTCAAGTGTGGAAATTATGGTAAATTTGGGAACAAGCCAGATTAGATTGATAGTTACACCTCCTCCTTTAATTAGCCAACCACAGGATCTGTGGAGGCAAAGGCCGGGGGGGTGTGTCGGTGTATATAACGTGTATTGTCTATGTGAAAGATTAATCAAAAGGAGTTGCTTGAGGTGGGAAGGCTTTTCCGGAGAGGTTCCACATGTTGTCAGGTAGTCCCTCTGAATGGCAGCTTCCGGTTCGGTCCCTTAGCTTTCGGAAGTGACATTTAGTCTGATATGTGCCAGCCGTGCAATCTACCTAGCCCTGCAAAGTGCAAATATTAACATAAATGCATATTAAGATACTGTGTGTTAGCTCCTGAACTGCAATAGAGAGCGGGTGTTCCAGCGGAGGCAAGCAAATCGTGTTGATTTAGAGTGGCTTGAGGATTTGGCCCATTACCGCTTCTTTATACACTTTTAAAAAGAAATGCCAACTCGATAGTTTAGGCTTTAACTGGAACATGGCAAGTAATTGTATGTTTTGGCGGACCCCTAGTAATGTTGCAGAATCTTTCTCAGAAGTTGTTCCGTGGGATAGCCGATTCCTCAGGTAAGAGCTACTTGTTTGTTCAATCCTCCATCTTAGGCCTGCTCCTCAGGTGCATCCTCCTTCTCGCAGCGATTTCCTAGGAACAGATTTCGAAGAACAGCTCTGATCACAGAATCACAGATTGGTTAGGGTTGGAAAGGAGCTCTGGAGATCATCCAGTCCAACCCCCTGCCAGAGCAGGGTCACCTACAGCAGGTTGCACAGGATGACCTCCAGGCGGGTTTTGAATGTTTCTGGGGTGGGAGACTCTACCGCCTCCCTGGGCAGCCTGTTCCAGCGCTCTGCCACCCTCAAAGTAAAGAAGTTCCTCCTCATGCTTTGATGGAAGTTCCTACGTTCCACTTTGTACCCGTTACCTCTTGTCCTGGATCATCTTTGATGATCCAGGACAAGAGGTAACGGGCACCAATTGGAACGTAGGAACTTGAACTTGAACTGGAACGTAGGAACTTGAACATAGGATTATCCTTGATGATTCAGGATAGCTGTGTGTCTGACCAGTCTGTCTTTCGAAGGAGGTCCTGGACCAGCTCCAGCCATGCTGTGCTGAGCAGAGCCCCTGGCAGCAGCCCCACAGCTCACTCCCAGTGTGCCTGAATGGAAAAGGTACCAAAGTTGCTCCAACACTTTCTGAAAAACTCTATAGTGTTACCCCACAAGCGCAAAGCGACGGCAAAGCCCGTGAAATGACACCGGTGCTTCCAGAAAATGTCAAGCTTCCTGCCCAAGGGTGACATGCCATGCGGTGGGGTCAGAGCCACGCGCTGAGCACCCGGTGCGCTGGGGTTGCCCCAGCGGTTCCTGAGCAGCTCCTGCAGTGCTGCCGCCGGTACCGTTCTGGCGGCTGTAGTTGTTTAAAAAGCCGTTGTTGTTTCCGGCGTAATCTGACGGCAGTTTTCTCGGGCATTTGGGCCTCTTCGAATAAGTGTGCTGTGAGTACATCTGCAAGCATTCACCTGTCGAGGTCAAATGACTGGTGGTGCTCATCTGCCCCCGTGCTACTGCTGCTGCCTCCCGTGAATGCTCATGTGCCTGCGTGCCCCTGTACAGGCACAGATGCACGCGCGCAACACCTGATCCCGCATCCTAATTATTTTTCGCCCGGTTCTCAGAGTTGTTCTGCTTCCGGCTGATGAATGGGAAAGTGTAGTAGTGCTGTTTCATTTCACCAGCCTCTCAAGTGTGGAAATTATGGTAAATTTGAGAACAAGCCAGATTAGATTGATAGTTACACCTCCTCCTTTAATTAGCCAACCACAGGATCTGTGGAGGCAAAGGCCGGGGGGGTGTGTCGGTGTATATAACATGTATTGTCTATGTGAAAGATTAATCAAAAGGAGTTGCTTGAGGTGGGAAGGCTTTTCCGGAGAGGTTCCACATGTTGTCAGGTAGTCCCTCTGAATGGCAGCTTCCGGTTCGGTCCCTTAGCTTTCGGAAGTGACATTTAGTCTGATATGTGCCAGCCGTGCAATCTACCTAGCCCTGCAAAGTGCAAATATTAACATAAATGCATATTAAGATACTGTGTGTTAGCTCCTGAACTGAAATAGAGAGCGGGTGTTCCAGCGGAGGCAAGCAAATCGTGTTGATTTACAGTGGCTTGAGGATTTGGCCCATTACCGCTTCTTTATACACTTTTAAAAAGAAATGCCAACTCGATAGTTTAGGCTTTAACTGGAACATGGCAAGTAATTGTATGTTTTGGCGGACCCCTAGTAATGTTGCAGAATCTTTCTCAGAAGTTGTTCCGTGGGATAGCCGATTCCTCAGGTAAGAGCTACTTGTTTGTTCAATCCTCCATCTTAGGCCTGCTCCTCAGGTGCATCCTCCTTCTCGCAGCGATTTCCTAGGAACAGATTTCGAAGAACAGCTCTGATCACAGAATCACAGATTGGTTAGGGTTGGAAAGGAGCTCTGGAGATCATCCAGTCCAACCCCCTGCCAGAGCAGGGTCACCTACAGCAGGTTTCACAGGATGACCTCCAGGCGGGTTTTGAATGTTTCTGGGGTGGGAGACTCTACCGCCTCCCTGGGCAGCCTGTTCCAGCGCTCTGCCACCCTCAAAGTAAAGAAGTTCCTCCTCATGCTTTGATAGAAGTTCCTACGTTCCACTTTGTACCCGTTACCTCTTGTCCTGGATCATCTTTGATGATCCAGGACAAGAGGTAACGGGCACCAATTGGAACGTAGGAACTTGAACTTGAACTGGAACGTAGGAACTTGAACATAGGATTATCCTTGATGATTCAGGATAGCTGTGTGTCTGACCAGTCTGTCTTTCGAAGGAGGTCCTGGGCCAGCTCCAGCCATGCTGTGCTGAGCAGAGCCCCTGGCAGCAGCCCCACACCTCACTCCCAGTGTGCCTGAATGGAAAAGGTACCAAAGTTGCTCCAACACTTTCTGAAAAGCTCTATAGTGTTACCCCACAAGCGCAAAGCGACGGCAAAGCCCGTGAAATGACACCGGTGCTTCCAGAAAATGTCAAGCTTCCTGCCCAAGGGTGACATGCCATGCGGTGGGGTCAGGGCCACGCGCTGAGCACCCGGTGCGCTGGGGTTGCCCAAGCGGTTCCTGAGCAGCTCCTGCAGTGCTGCCGCCGGTACCGTTCTGGCGGCTGTAGTTGTTTAAAAAGCCGTTGTTGTTTCCAGCGTAATCTGACAGCAGTTTTCTCGAAAATTTGGGCCTCTTCTAATAAGTGTGCTGTGAGTACATCTGCAAGCATTCACCTGTCGAGGTCAAATGACTGGTGGTGCTCATCTCCCCCCGTGCTACTGCTGCTGCCTCCCGTGAATGCTCGTGTGCCTGCGTGCCCCTGTACAGGCAAAGATGCACGCGCGCAACACCTGATCCCGCATCCTAATTATTTTTCGCCCGGTTCTCGGAGTTGTTCTGCTTCCGGCTGATGAATGGGAAAGTGTAGTAGTGCTGTTTCATTTCACCAGCCTCTCAAGTGTGGAAATTATGGTAAATTTGAGAACAAGCCAGATTAGATTGATAGTTACACCTCCTCCTTTAATTAGCCAACCACAGGATCCGTGGAGGCAAAGGCCGGGGGGGTGTGTCGGTGTATATAACGTGTATTGTCTATGTGAAAGATTAATCAAAAGGAGTTGCTTGAGGTGGGAAGGCTTTTCCGGAGAGGTTCCACATGTTGTCAGGTAGTCCCTCTGAATGGCAGCTTCCGGTTCGGTCCCTTAGCTTTCGGAAGTGACATTTAGTCTGATATGTGCCAGCCGTGCAATCTACCTAGCCCTGCAAAGTGCAAATATTAACCTAAATGCATATTAAGATACTGTGTGTTAGCTCCTGAACTGAAATAGAGAGCGGGTGTTCCAGCGGAGGCAAGCAAATCGTGTTGATTTACAGTGGCTTGAGGATTTGGCCCATTACCGCTTCTTTATACACTTTTAAAAAGAAATGCCAACTCGATAGTTTGCTTTAACTGGAACATGGCAAGTAATTCTGTGTTTTGGCGGACCCCTAGTAATGTTGCAGAATCTTTCTCAGAAGTTGTTCCATGGGATAGCCGATTCCTCAGGTAAGAGCTACTTGTTTGTTCAATCCTCCATCTTAGGCCTGCTCCTCAGGTGCATCCTCCTTCTCGCAGCGATTTCCTAGGAACAGATTTCGAAGAACAGCTCTGATCACAGAATCACAGATTGGTTAGGGTTGGAAAGGAGCTCTGGAGATCATCCAGTCCAACCCCCTGCCAGAGCAGGGTCACCTACAGCAGGTTGCACAGGATGACCTCCAGGCGGGTTTTGAATGTCTCTGGGGTGGGAGACTCTACTGCCTCCCTGGGCAGCCTGTTCCAGCGCTCTGCCACCCTCAGAGTAAAGAAGTTCCTCCTCATGCTTTGATAGAAGTTCCTACGTTCCAGTTGGTACCCGTTACCTCTTGTCCTGGATCATCTTTGATGATCCAGGACAAGAGGTAACGGGCACCAATTGGAACGTAGGAACTTGAACTTGAACTGGAAGGTAGGAACTTGAACTTGAACATAGGATTATCCTTGATGATTCAGGATAGCTGTGTGTCTGACCAGTCTGTCTTTCGAAGGAGGTCCTGGGCCAGCTCCAGCCATGCTGTGCTGAGCAGAGCCCCTGGCAGCAGCCCCACAGCTCACTCCCAGTGTGCCTGAATGGAAAAGGTACCAAAGTTGCTCCAACACTTTCTGAAAAACTCTATAGTGTTACCCCACAAGCGCAAAGCGACGGCAAAGCCCGTGAAATGACACCGGTGCTTCCAGAAAATGTCAAGCTTCCTGCCCAAGGGTGACATGCCATGCGGTGGGGTCAGGGCCACGTGCTGAGCACCCGGTGCGCTGGAGTTGCCCCAGCGGTTCCTGAGCAGCTCCTGCAGTGCTGCCGCCGGTACCGTTCTGGCGGCTGTAGTTGTTTAAAAAGCCGTTGTTGTTTCCGGCGTAATCTGACGGCAGTTTTCTCGGGCATTTGGGCCTCTTCTAATAAGTGTGCTGTGAGTACATCTGCAAGCATTCACCTGTCGAGGTCAAATGACTGGTGGTGCTCATCTGCCCCCGTGCTACTGCTGCTGCCTCCCGTGAATGCTCATGTGCCTGCGTGCCCCTGTACAGGCACAGATGCACGGGCGCAACACCTGATCCCGCATCCTAATTATTTTTCGCCCGGTTCTCGGAGTTGTTCTGCTTCCGGCTGATGTATGGGAAAGTGTAGTAGTGCTGTTTCATTTCACCAGCCTCTCAAGTGTGGAAATTATGGTAAATTTGAGAACAAGCCAGATTAGATTGATAGTTACACCTCCTCCTTTAATTAGCCAACCACAGGATCCGTGGAGGCAAAGGCCGGGGGGGTGTGTCGGTGTATATAACGTGTATTGTCTATGTGAAAGATTAATCAAAAGGAGTTGCTTGAGGTGGGAAGGCTTTTCCGGAGAGGTTCCACATGTTGTCAGGTAGTCCCTCTGAATGGCAGCTTCCGGTTCGGTCCCTTAGCTTTCGGAAGTGACATTTAGTCTGATATGTGCCAGCCGTGCAATCTACCTAGCCCTGCAAAGTGCAAATATTAACCTAAATGCATATTAAGATACTGTGTGTTAGCTCCTGAACTGAAATAGAGAGCGGGTGTTCCAGCGGAGGCAAGCAAATCGTGTTGATTTACAGTGGCTTGAGGATTTGGCCCATTACCGCTTCTTTATACACTTTTAAAAAGAAATGCCAACTCGATAGTTTAGGATTTAACTGGAACATAGCAAGTAATTATATGTTTTGGCGGACCCCTAGTAATGTTGCAGAATCTTTCTCAGAAGTTGTTCCATGGGATAGCCGATTCCTCAGGTAAGAGCTACTTGTTTGTTCAATCCTCCATCTTAGGCCTGCTCCTCAGGTGCATCCTCCTTCTCGCAGCGATTTCCTAGGAACAGATTTCGAAGAACAGCTCTGATCACAGAATCACAGATTGGTTAGGGTTGGAAAGGACCTCTGGAGATCATGCAGTCCAACCCCCTGCCAGAGCAGGGTCACCTACAGCAGGTTGCACAGGATGACCTCCAGGCGGGTTTTGAATGTCTCTGGGGTGGGAGACTCTACCGCCTCCCTGGGCAGCCTGTTCCAGCGCTCTGCCACCCTCAAAGTAAAGAAGTTCCTCCTCATGCTTTGATAGAAGTTCCTAGGTTCCAGTTTGTACCCGTTACCTCTTGTCCTGGATCATCTTTGATGATATAGGACAAGAGGTAACGGGCACCAATTGGAATGTAGGAACTTGAACTTGAACTGGAAGGTAGGAACTTGAACTTGAACATAGGATTATCCTTGATGATTCAGGATAGCTGTGTGTCTGACCAGTCTGTCTTTCGAAGGAGGTCCTGGGCCAGCTCCAGCCATGCTGTGCTGAGCAGAGCCCCTGGCAGCAGCCCCACAGCTCACTCCCAGTGTGCCTGAATGGAAAAGGTACCAAAGTTGCTCCAACACTTTCTGAAAAACTCTATAGTGTTACCCCACAAGCGCAAAGCGACGGCAGAGCCCGTGAAATGACACCGGTGCTTCCAGAAAATGTCAAGCTTCCTGCCCAAGGGTGACATGCCATGCGGTGGGGTCAGGGCCACGTGCTGAGCACCCGGTGCGCTGGAGTTGCCCCAGCGGTTCCTGAGCAGCTCCTGCAGTGCTGCCGCCGGTACCGTTCTGGCGGCTGTAGTTGTTTAAAAAGCCGTTGTTGTTTCCGGCGTAATCTGACGGCAGTTTTCTCGGGCATTTGGGCCTCTTCTAATAAGTGTGCTGTGAGTACATCTGCAAGCATTCACCTGTCGAGGTCAAATGACTGGTGGTGCTCATCTGCCCCCGTGCTACTGCTGCTGCCTCCCGTGAATGCTCATGTGCCTGCGTGCCCCTGTACAGGCACAGATGCACGCGCGCAACACCTGATCCCGCATCCTAATTATTTTTCGCCCGGTTCTCGGAGTTGTTCTGCTTCCGGCTGATGAATGGGAAAGTGTAGTAGTGCTGTTTCATTTCACCAGCCTCTCAAGTGTGGAAATTATGGTAAATTTGAGAACAAGCCAGATTAGATTGATAGTTACACCTCCTCCTTTAATTAGCCAACCACAGGATCTGTGGAGGCAAAGGCCGGGGGGGTGTGTCGGTGTATATAACGTGTATTGTCTATGTGAAAGATGAATCAAAAGGAGTTGCTTGAGGTGGGAAGGCTTTTCCGGAGAGGTTCCACATGTTGTCAGGTAGTCCCTCTGAATGGCAGCTTCCGGTTCGGTCCCTTAGCTTTCGGAAGTGACATTTAGTCTGATATGTGCCAGCCGTGCAATCTACCTAGCCCTGCAAAGTGCAAATATTAACCTAAATGCATATTAAGATACTGTGTGTTAGCTCCTGAACTGCAATAGAGAGCGGGTGTTCCAGCGGAGGCAAGCAAATCGTGTTGATTTAGAGTGGCTTGCGGATTTGGCCCATTACCGCTTCTTTATACACTTCTAAAAAGAAATGCCAACTCGATAGTTTAGGCTTTAACTGGAACATGGCAAGTAATTGTATGTTTTGGCGGACCCCTAGTAATGTTGCAGAATCTTTCTCAGAAGTTGTTCCATGGGATAGCCGATTCCTCAGGTAAGAGCTACTTGTTTGTTCAATCCTCCATCTTAGGCCTGCTCCTCAGGTGCATCCTCCTTCTCGCAGCGATTTCCTAGGAACAGATTTCGAAGAACAGCTCTGATCACAGAATCACAGATTGGTTAGGGTTGGAAAGGAGCTCTGGAGATCATCCAGTCCAACCCCCCTGCCAGAGCAGGGTCACCTACAGCAGGTTGCACAGGATGACCTCCAGGCGGGTTTTGAATGTCTCTGGGGTGGGAGACTCTACCGCCTCCCTGGGCAGCCTGTTCCAGTGCTCTGCCACCCTCAAAGTAAAGAAGTTCCTCCTCATGCTTTGATAGAAGTTCCTAGGTTCCAGTTTGTACCCGTTACCTCTTGTCCTGGATCATCTTTGATGATCCAGGACAAGAGGTAACGGGCACCAATTGGAAGGTAGGAACTTGAACTTGAACTGGAAGGTAGGAACTTGAACTTGAACATAGGATTATCCTTGATGATTCAGGATAGCTGTGTGTCTGACCAGTCGGTCTTTCGAAGGAGGTCCTGGGCCAGCTCCAGCCATGCTGTGCTGAGCAGAGCCCCTGGCAGCAGCCCCACAGCTCACTCCCAGTGTGCCTGAATGGAAAAGGTACCAAAGTTGCTCCAACACTTTCTGAAAAACTCTATAGTGTTACCCCACAAGCGCAAAGCGACGGCAAAGCCCGTGAAATGACACCGGTGCTTCCAGAAAATGTCAAGCTTCCTGCCCAAGGGTGACATGCCATGCGGTGGGGTCAGGGCCACGTGCTGAGCACCCGGTGTGCTGGAGTTGCCCCAGCGGTTCCTGAGCAGCTCCTGCAGTGCTGCCGCCGGTACCGTTCTGGCAGCTGTAGTTGTTTAAAAAGCCGTTGTTGTTTCCGGCGTAATCTGACGGCAGTTTTCTCGGGCATTTGGGCCTCTTCTAATAAGTGTGCTGTGAGTACATCTGCAAGCATTCACCTGTCGAGGTCAAATGACTGGTGGTGCTCATCTGCCCCCGTGCTACTGCTGCTGCCTCCCGTGAATGCTCGTGTGCCTGCGTGCCCCTGTACAGGCACAGATGCACGCGCGCAACACCTGATCCCGCATCCTAATTATTTTTCGCCCGGTTCTCTGAGTTGTTCTGCTTCCGGCTGATGAATGGGAAAGTGTAGTAGTGCTGTTTCATTTCACCAGCCTCTCAAGTGTGGAAATTATGGTAAATTTGAGAACAAGCGAGATTAGATTGATAGTTACACCTCCTCCTTTAATTAGCCAACCACAGGATGTGTGGAGGCAAAGGCCGGGGGGGTGTGTCGGTGTATATAACGTGTATTGTCTATGTGAAAGATGAATCAAAAGGAGTTGCTTGAGGTGGGAAGGCTTTTCCGGAGAGGTTCCACATGTTGTCAGGTAGTCCCTCTGAATGGCAGCTTCCGGTTCGGTCCCTTAGCTTTCGGAAGTGACATTTAGTCTGATATGTGCCAGCCGTGCAATCTACCTAGCCCTGCAAAGTGCAAATATTAACCTAAATGCATATTAAGATACTGTGTGTTAGCTCCTGAACTGCAATAGAGAGCGGGTGTTCCAGCGGAGGCAAGCAAATCGTGTTGATTTAGAGTGGCTTGCGGATTTGGCCCATTACCGCTTCTTTATACACTTCTAAAAAGAAATGCCAACTCGATAGTTTAGGCTTTAACTGGAACATGGCAAGTAATTGTATGTTTTGGCGGACCCCTAGTAATGTTGCAGAATCTTTCTCAGAAGTTGTTCCATGGGATAGCCGATTCCTCAGGTAAGAGCTACTTGTTTGTTCAATCCTCCATCTTAGGCCTGCTCCTCAGGTGCATCCTCCTTCTCGCAGCGATTTCCTAGGAACAGATTTCGAAGAACAGCTCTGATCACAGAATCACAGATTGGTTAGGGTTGGAAAGGAGCTCTGGAGATCATCCAGTCCAACCCCCCTGCCAGAGCAGGGTCACCTACAGCAGGTTGCACAGGATGACCTCCAGGCGGGTTTTGAATGTCTCTGGGGTGGGAGACTCTACCGCCTCCCTGGGCAGCCTGTTCCAGTGCTCTGCCACCCTCAAAGTAAAGAAGTTCCTCCTCATGCTTTGATAGAAGTTCCTAGGTTCCAGTTTGTACCCGTTACCTCTTGTCCTGGATCATCTTTGATGATCCAGGACAAGAGGTAACGGGCACCAATTGGAAGGTAGGAACTTGAACTTGAACTGGAAGGTAGGAACTTGAACTTGAACATAGGATTATCCTTGATGATTCAGGATAGCTGTGTGTCTGACCAGTCGGTCTTTCGAAGGAGGTCCTGGGCCAGCTCCAGCCATGCTGTGCTGAGCAGAGCCCCTGGCAGCAGCCCCACAGCTCACTCCCAGTGTGCCTGAATGGAAAAGGTACCAAAGTTGCTCCAACACTTTCTGAAAAACTCTATAGTGTTACCCCACAAGCGCAAAGCGACGGCAAAGCCCGTGAAATGACACCGGTGCTTCCAGAAAATGTCAAGCTTCCTGCCCAAGGGTGACATGCCATGCGGTGGGGTCAGGGCCACGTGCTGAGCACCCGGTGTGCTGGAGTTGCCCCAGCGGTTCCTGAGCAGCTCCTGCAGTGCTGCCGCCGGTACCGTTCTGGCAGCTGTAGTTGTTTAAAAAGCCGTTGTTGTTTCCGGCGTAATCTGACGGCAGTTTTCTCGGGCATTTGGGCCTCTTCTAATAAGTGTGCTGTGAGTACATCTGCAAGCATTCACCTGTCGAGGTCAAATGACTGGTGGTGCTCATCTGCCCCCGTGCTACTGCTGCTGCCTCCCGTGAATGCTCGTGTGCCTGCGTGCCCCTGTACAGGCACAGATGCACGCGCGCAACACCTGATCCCGCATCCTAATTATTTTTCGCCCGGTTCTCTGAGTTGTTCTGCTTCCGGCTGATGAATGGGAAAGTGTAGTAGTGCTGTTTCATTTCACCAGCCTCTCAAGTGTGGAAATTATGGTAAATTTGAGAACAAGCGAGATTAGATTGATAGTTACACCTCCTCCTTTAATTAGCCAACCACAGGATGTGTGGAGGCAAAGGCCGGGGGGGTGTGTCGGTGTATATAACGTGTATTGTCTATGTGAAAGATGAATCAAAAGGAGTTGCTTGAGGTGGGAAGGCTTTTCCGGAGAGGTTCCACATGTTGTCAGGTAGTCCCTCTGAATGGCAGCTTCCGGTTCGGTCCCTTAGCTTTCGGAAGTGACATTTAGTCTGATATGTGCCAGCCGTGCAATCTACCTAGCCCTGCAAAGTGCAAATATTAACCTAAATGCATATTAAGATACTGTGTGTTAGCTCCTGAACTGAAATAGAGAGCGGGTGTTCCAGCGGAGGCAAGCAAATCGTGTTGATTTACAGTGGCTTGAGGATTTGGCCCATTACCGCTTCTTTATACACTTTTAAAAAGAAATGCCAACTCGATAGTTTAGGCTTTAACTGGAACATGGCAAGTAATTCTGTGTTTTGGCGGACCCCTAGTAATGTTGCAGAATCTTTCTCAGAAGTTGTTCCATGGGATAGCTGATTCCTCAGGTAAGAGCTACTTGTTTGTTCAATCCTCCATCTTAGGCCTGCTCCTCAGGTGCATCCTCCTTCTCGCAGCGATTTCCTAGGAACAGATTTCGAAGAACAGCTCTGATCACAGAATCACAGATTGGTTAGGGTTGGAAAGGAGCTCTGGAGATCATGCAGTCCAACCCCCTGCCAGAGCAGGGTCACCTACAGCAGGTTGCACAGGATGACCTCCATGCGGGTTTTGAATGTCTCTGGGGTGGGAGACTCTACCGCCTCCCTGGGCAGCCTGTTCCAGCGCTCTGCCACCCTCAAAGTAAAGAAGTTCCTCCTCATGCTTTGATAGAAGTTCCTAGGTTCCAGTTTGTACCCGTTACCTCTTGTCCTGGATCATCTTTGATGATCCAGGACAAGAGGTAACGGGCACCAATTGGAACGTAGGAACTTGAACTTGAACTGGAACGTAGGAACTTGAACATAGGATTATCCTTGATGATTCAGGATAGCTGTGTGTCTGACCAGTCTGTCTTTCGAAGGAGGTCCTGGGCCAGCTCCAGCCATGCTGTGCTGAGCAGAGCCCCTGGCAGTAGCCCCACAGCTCACTCCCAGTGTGCCTGAATGGAAAAGGTACCAAAGTTGCTCCAACACTTTCTGAAAAACTCTATAGTGTTACCCCACAAGCGCAAAGCGACGACAAAGCCCGTGAAATGACACCGGTGCTTCCAGAAAATGTCAAGCTTCCTGCCCAAGGGTGACATGCCATGCGGTGGGGTCAGGGCCACGCGCTGAGCACCCGGTGCGCTTGAGTTGCCCCAGCGGTTCCTGAGCAGCTCCTGCAGTGCTGCCGCCGGTACCGTTCTGGCGGCTGTAGTTGTTTAAAAAGCCGTTGTTGTTTCCGGCGTAATCTGACGGCAGTTTTCTCGGGCATTTGGGCCTCTTCTAATAAGTGTGCTGTGAGTACATCTGCAAGCATTCACCTGTCGAGGTCAAATGACTGGTGGTGCTCATCTGCCCCCGTGCTACTGCTGCTGCCTCCCGTGAATGCTCATGTGCCTGCGTGCCCCTCTACAGGCACAGATGCACGCGCGCAACACCTGATCCCGCATCCTAATTATTTTTCGCCCGGTTCTCTGAGTTGTTCTGCTTCCGGCTGATGAATGGGAAAGTGTAGTAGTGCTGTTTCATTTCACCAGCCTCTCAAGTGTGGAAATTATGGTAAATTTGAGAACAAGCCAGATTAGATTGATAGTTACACCTCCTCCTTTAATTAGCCAACCACAGGATCTGTGGAGGCAAAGGCCGGGGGGGTGTGTCGGTGTATATAACGTGTATTGTCTATGTGAAAGATTAATCAAAAGGAGTTGCTTGAGGTGGGAAGGCTTTTCCGGAGAGGTTCCACATGTTGTCAGGTAGTCCCTCTGAATGGCAGCTTCCGGTTCGGTCCCTTAGCTTTCGGAAGTGACATTTAGTCTGATATGTGCCAGCCGTGCAATCTACCTAGCCCTGCAAAGTGCAAATATTAACATAAATGCATATTAAGATACTGTGTGTTAGCTCCTGAACTGCAATAGAGAGCGGGTGTTCCAGCGGAGGCAAGCAAATCGTGTTGATTTACAGTGGCTTGCGGATTTGGCCCATTACCGCTTCTTTATACACTTTTAAAAAGAAATGCCAACTCGATAGTTTAGGCTTTAACTGGAACATGGCAAGTAATTGTATGTTTTGGCGGACCCCTAGTAATGTTGCAGAATCTTTCTCAGAAGTTGTTCCATGGGATAGCCGATTCCTCAGGTAAGAGCTACTTGTTTGTTCAATCCTCCATCTTAGGCCTGCTCCTCAGGTGCATCCTCCTTCTCGCAGCGATTTCCTAGGAACAGATTTCGAAGAACAGCTCTGATCACAGAATCACAGATTGGTTAGGGTTGGAAAGGAGCTCTGGAGATCATCCAGCCCAACCCCCCTGCCAGAGCAGGGTCACCTACAGCAGGTTGCACAGGATGACCTCCAGGCGGGTTTTGAATGTCTCTGGGGTGGGAGACTCTACTGCCTCCCTGGGCAGCCTGTTCCAGCGCTCTGCCACCCTCAAAGTAAAGAAGTTCCTCCTCATGCTTTGATAGAAGTTCCTACGTTCCAGTTTGTACCCGTTACCTCTTGTCCTGGATCATCTTTGATGATCCAGGACAAGAGGTAACGGGCACCAATTGGAACGTAGGAACTTGAACTTGAACTGGAACGTAGGAGTTTGAATATGGGATTATCCTTGATGATTCAGGATAGCTGTGTGTCTGACCAGTCTGTCTTTCGAAGGAGGTCCTGGGCCAGCTCCAGCTATGCTGTGCTGAGTAGAGCCCCTGGCAGCAGCCCCACAGCTCACTCCCAGTGTGCCTGAATGGAAAAGGTACCAAAGTTGCTCCAACACTTTCTGAAAAACTCTATAGTGTTACCCCACAAGCGCAAAGCGACGGCAAAGCCCGTGAAATGACACCGGTGCTTCCAGAAAATGTCAAGCTTCCTGCCCAAGGGTGACATGCCATGCGGTGGGGTCAGGGCCACGCGCTGAGCACCCGGTGCGCTGGGGTTGCCCCAGCGGTTCCTGAGCAGCTCCTGCAGTGCTGCCGCCGGTACTTTTCTGGCGGCTGTAGTTGTTTAAAAAGCCGTTGTTGTTTCCGGCGTAATCTGACGGCAGTTTTCTCGGGCATTTGGGCCTCTTCTAATAAGTGTGCTGTGAGTACATCTGCAAGCATTCACCTGTCGAGGTCAAATGACTGGTGGTGCTCATCTGCCCCCGTGCTACTGCTGCTGCCTCCCGTGAATGCTCATGTGCCTGCGTGCCCCTCTACAGGCACAGATGCACGCGCGCAACACCTGATCCCGCATCCTAATTATTTTTCGCCCGGTTCTCGGAGTTGTTCTGCTTCCGGCTGATGAATGGGAAAGTGTAGTAGTGCTGTTTCATTTCACCAGCCTCTCAAGTGTGGAAATTATGGTAAATTTGAGAACAAGCCAGATTACATTGATAGTTACACCTCCTCCTTTAATTAGCCAACCACAGGATCTGTGGAGGCAAAGGCCGGGGGGGTGTGTCGGTGTATATAACGTGTATTGTCTATGTGAAAGATTAATCAAAAGGAGTTGCTTGAGGTGGGAAGGCTTTTCTGGAGAGGTTCCACATGTTGTCAGGTAGTCCCTCTGAATGGCAGCTTCCGGTTCGGTCCCTTAGCTTTCGGACGTGACATTTAGTCTGATATGTGCCAGCCGTGCAATCTACCTAGCCCTGCAAAGTGCAAATATTAACCTAAATGCATATTAAGATACTGTGTGTTAGCTCCTGAACTGAAATAGAGAGCGGGTGTTCCAGCGGAGGCAAGCAAATCGTGTTGATTTACAGTGGCTTGAGGATTTGGCCCATTACCGCTTCTTTATACACTTTTAAAACGAAATGCCAACTCGATAGTTTAGGCTTTAACTGGAACATGGCAAGTAATTGTATGTTTTGGCGGACCCCTAGTAATGTTGCAGAATCTTTCTCAGAAGTTGTTCCATGGGATAGCCGATTCCTCAGGTAAGAGCTACTTGTTTGTTCAATCCTCCATCTTAGGCCTGCTCCTCAGGTGCGTCCTTCTTCTCGCAGCGATTTCCTAGGAACAGATTTCGAAGAACAGCTCTGATCACAGAATCACAGATTGGTTAGGGTTGGAAAGGAGCTCTGGAGATCATCCAGTCCAACCCCCCTGCCAGAGCAGGGTCACCTACAGCAGGTTGCACAGGATGACCTCCAGGCGGGTTTTGAATGTTTCTGGGGTGGGAGACTCTACCGCCTCCCTGGGCAGCCTGTTCCAGCGCTCTGCCACCCTCAAAGTAAAGAAGTTCCTCCTCATGCTTTGATAGAAGTTCCTAGGTTCCAGTTTGTACCCGTTACCTCTTGTCCTGGATCATCTTTGATGATCCAGGACAAGAGGTAACGGGCACCAATTGGAACGTAGGAACTTGAACTTGAACTGGAACGTAGGAGTTTGAATATGGGATTATCCTTGATGATTCAGGATAGCTGTGTGTCTGACCAGTCTGTCTTTCGAAGGAGGTCCTGGGCCAGCTCCAGCCATGCTGTGCTGAGCAGAGCCCCTGGCAGCAGCCCCACAGCTCACTCCCAGTGTGCCTGAATGGAAAAGGTACCAAAGTTGCTCCAACACTTTCCGAAAAACTCTATAGTGTTACCCCACAAGCGCAAAGCGACGGCAAAGCCCGTGAAATGACACCGGTGCTTCCAGAAAATGTCAAGCTTCCTGCCCAAGGGTGACATGCCATGCGGTGGGGTCAGGGCCACGCGCTGAGCACCCGGTGCGCTGGGGTTGCCCCAGCGGTTCCTGAGCAGCTCCTGCAGTGCTGCCGCCGGTACTGTTCTGGCGGCTGTAGTTGTTTAAAAAGCCGTTGTTGTTTCCGGCGTAATCTGACGGCAGTTTTCTCGGGCATTTGGGCCTCTTCTAATAAGTGTGCTGTGAGTACATCTGCAAGCATTCACCTGTCGAGGTCAAATGACTGGTGGTGCTCATCTGCCCCCGTGCTACTGCTGCTGCCTCCCGTGAATGCTCATGTGCCTGCGTGCCCCTGTACAGGCACAGATGCACGCGCGCAACACCTGATCCCGCATCCTAATTATTTTTCGCCCGGTTCTCGGAGTTGTTCTGCTTCCGGCTGATGAATGGGAAAGTGTAGTAGTGCTGTTTCATTTCACCAGCCTCTCAAGTGTGGAAATTATGGTAAATTTGAGAACAAGCCAGATTAGATTGATAGTTACACCTCCTCCTTTAATTAGCCAACCACAGGATCTGTGGAGGCAAAGGCCGGGGGGGTGTGTCGGTGTATATAACGTGTATTGTCTATGTGAAAGATTAATCAAAAGGAGTTGCTTGAGGTGGGAAGGCTTTTCTGGAGAGGTTCCACATGTTGTCAGGTAGTCCCTCTGAATGGCAGCTTCCGGTTCGGTCCCTTAGCTTTCGGACGTGACATTTAGTCTGATATGTGCCAGCCGTGCAATCTACCTAGCCCTGCAAAGTGCAAATATTAACCTAAATGCATATTAAGATACTGTGTGTTAGCTCCTGAACTGAAATAGAGAGCGGGTGTTCCAGCGGAGGCAAGCAAATCGTGTTGATTTACAGTGGCTTGAGGATTTGGCCCATTACCGCTTCTTTATACACTTTTAAAACGAAATGCCAACTCGATAGTTTAGGCTTTAACTGGAACATGGCAAGTAATTGTATGTTTTGGCGGACCCCTAGTAATGTTGCAGAATCTTTCTCAGAAGTTGTTCCATGGGATAGCCGATTCCTCAGGTAAGAGCTACTTGTTTGTTCAATCCTCCATCTTAGGCCTGCTCCTCAGGTGCGTCCTTCTTCTCGCAGCGATTTCCTAGGAACAGATTTCGAAGAACAGCTCTGATCACAGAATCACAGATTGGTTAGGGTTGGAAAGGAGCTCTGGAGATCATCCAGTCCAACCCCCCTGCCAGAGCAGGGTCACCTACAGCAGGTTGCACAGGATGACCTCCAGGCGGGTTTTGAATGTTTCTGGGGTGGGAGACTCTACCGCCTCCCTGGGCAGCCTGTTCCAGCGCTCTGCCACCCTCAAAGTAAAGAAGTTCCTCCTCATGCTTTGATAGAAGTTCCTAGGTTCCAGTTTGTACCCGTTACCTCTTGTCCTGGATCATCTTTGATGATCCAGGACAAGAGGTAACGGGCACCAATTGGAACGTAGGAACTTGAACTTGAACTGGAACGTAGGAGTTTGAATATGGGATTATCCTTGATGATTCAGGATAGCTGTGTGTCTGACCAGTCTGTCTTTCGAAGGAGGTCCTGGGCCAGCTCCAGCCATGCTGTGCTGAGCAGAGCCCCTGGCAGCAGCCCCACAGCTCACTCCCAGTGTGCCTGAATGGAAAAGGTACCAAAGTTGCTCCAACACTTTCCGAAAAACTCTATAGTGTTACCCCACAAGCGCAAAGCGACGGCAAAGCCCGTGAAATGACACCGGTGCTTCCAGAAAATGTCAAGCTTCCTGCCCAAGGGTGACATGCCATGCGGTGGGGTCAGGGCCACGCGCTGAGCACCCGGTGCGCTGGGGTTGCCCCAGCGGTTCCTGAGCAGCTCCTGCAGTGCTGCCGCCGGTACTGTTCTGGCGGCTGTAGTTGTTTAAAAAGCCGTTGTTGTTTCCGGCGTAATCTGACGGCAGTTTTCTCGGGCATTTGGGCCTCTTCTAATAAGTGTGCTGTGAGTACATCTGCAAGCATTCACCTGTCGAGGTCAAATGACTGGTGGTGCTCATCTGCCCCCGTGCTACTGCTGCTGCCTCCCGTGAATGCTCATGTGCCTGCGTGCCCCTGTACAGGCACAGATGCACGCGCGCAACACCTGATCCCGCATCCTAATTATTTTTCGCCCGGTTCTCGGAGTTGTTCTGCTTCCGGCTGATGAATGGGAAAGTGTAGTAGTGCTGTTTCATTTCACCAGCCTCTCAAGTGTGGAAATTATGGTAAATTTGAGAACAAGCCAGATTAGATTGATAGTTACACCTCCTCCTTTAATTAGCCAACCACAGGATCTGTGGAGGCAAAGGCCGGGGGGGTGTGTCGGTGTATATAACGTGTATTGTCTATGTGAAAGATTAATCAAAAGGAGTTGCTTGAGGTGGGAAGGCTTTTCTGGAGAGGTTCCACATGTTGTCAGGTAGTCCCTCTGAATGGCAGCTTCCGGTTCGGTCCCTTAGCTTTCGGACGTGACATTTAGTCTGATATGTGCCAGCCGTGCAATCTACCTAGCCCTGCAAAGTGCAAATATTAACCTAAATGCATATTAAGATACTGTGTGTTAGCTCCTGAACTGAAATAGAGAGCGGGTGTTCCAGCGGAGGCAAGCAAATCGTGTTGATTTAGAGTGGCTTGAGGATTTGGCCCATTACCGCTTCTTTATACACTTTTAAAACGAAAGGCCAACTCGATAGTTTAGGCTTTAACTGGAACATGGCAAGTAATTGTATGTTTTGGCGGACCCCTAGTAATGTTGCAGAATCTTTCTCAGAAGTTGTTCCATGGGATAGCCGATTCCTCAGGTAAGAGCTACTTGTTTGTTCAATCCTCCATCTTAGGCCTGCTCCTCAGGTGCGTCCTTCTTCTCGCAGCGATTTCCTAGGAACAGATTTCGAAGAACAGCTCTGATCACAGAATCACAGATTGGTTAGGGTTGGAAAGGAGCTCTGGAGATCATCCAGTCCAACCCCCCTGCCAGAGCAGGGTCACCTACAGCAGGTTGCACAGGATGACCTCCAGGCGGGTTTTGAATGTTTCTGGGGTGGGAGACTCTACCGCCTCCCTGGGCAGCCTGTTCCAGCGCTCTGCCACCCTCAAAGTAAAGAAGTTCCTCCTCATGCTTTGATAGAAGTTCCTAGGTTCCAGTTTGTACCCGTTACCTCTTGTCCTGGATCATCTTTGATGATCCAGGACAAGAGGTAACGGGCACCAATTGGAACGTAGGAACTTGAACTTGAACTGGAACGTAGGAGTTTGAATATGGGATTATCCTTGATGATTCAGGATAGCTGTGTGTCTGACCAGTCTGTCTTTCGAAGGAGGTCCTGGGCCAGCTCCAGCCATGCTGTGCTGAGCAGAGCCCCTGGCAGCAGCCCCACAGCTCACTCCCAGTGTGCCTGAATGGAAAAGGTACCAAAGTTGCTCCAACACTTTCCGAAAAACTCTATAGTGTTACCCCACAAGCGCAAAGCGACGGCAAAGCCCGTGAAATGACACCGGTGCTTCCAGAAAATGTCAAGCTTCCTGCCCAAGGGTGACATGCCATGCGGTGGGGTCAGGGCCACGCGCTGAGCACCCGGTGCGCTGGGGTTGCCCCAGCGGTTCCTGAGCAGCTCCTGCAGTGCTGCCGCCGGTACTGTTCTGGCGGCTGTAGTTGTTTAAAAAGCCGTTGTTGTTTCCGGCGTAATCTGACGGCAGTTTTCTCGGGCATTTGGGCCTCTTCTAATAAGTGTGCTGTGAGTACATCTGCAAGCATTCACCTGTCGAGGTCAAATGACTGGTGGTGCTCATCTGCCCCCGTGCTACTGCTGCTGCCTCCCGTGAATGCTCATGTGCCTGCGTGCCCCTGTACAGGCACAGATGCACGCGCGCAACACCTGATCCCGCATCCTAATTATTTTTCGCCCGGTTCTCGGAGTTGTTCTGCTTCCGGCTGATGAATGGGAAAGTGTAGTAGTGCTGTTTCATTTCACCAGCCTCTCAAGTGTGGAAATTATGGTAAATTTGAGAACAAGCCAGATTAGATTGATAGTTACACCTCCTCCTTTAATTAGCCAACCACAGGATCTGTGGAGGCAAAGGCCGGGGGGGTGTGTCGGTGTATATAACGTGTATTGTCTATGTGAAAGATTAATCAAAAGGAGTTGCTTGAGGTGGGAAGGCTTTTCTGGAGAGGTTCCACATGTTGTCAGGTAGTCCCTCTGAATGGCAGCTTCCGGTTCGGTCCCTTAGCTTTCGGACGTGACATTTAGTCTGATATGTGCCAGCCGTGCAATCTACCTAGCCCTGCAAAGTGCAAATATTAACCTAAATGCATATTAAGATACTGTGTGTTAGCTCCTGAACTGAAATAGAGAGCGGGTGTTCCAGCGGAGGCAAGCAAATCGTGTTGATTTACAGTGGCTTGAGGATTTGGCCCATTACCGCTTCTTTATACACTTTTAAAACGAAATGCCAACTCGATAGTTTAGGCTTTAACTGGAACATGGCAAGTAATTGTATGTTTTGGCGGACCCCTAGTAATGTTGCAGAATCTTTCTCAGAAGTTGTTCCATGGGATAGCCGATTCCTCAGGTAAGAGCTACTTGTTTGTTCAATCCTCCATCTTAGGCCTGCTCCTCAGGTGCGTCCTTCTTCTCGCAGCGATTTCCTAGGAACAGATTTCGAAGAACAGCTCTGATCACAGAATCACAGATTGGTTAGGGTTGGAAAGGAGCTCTGGAGATCATCCAGTCCAACCCCCCTGCCAGAGCAGGGTCACCTACAGCAGGTTGCACAGGATGACCTCCAGGCGGGTTTTGAATGTTTCTGGGGTGGGAGACTCTACCGCCTCCCTGGGCAGCCTGTTCCAGCGCTCTGCCACCCTCAAAGTAAAGAAGTTCCTCCTCATGCTTTGATAGAAGTTCCTAGGTTCCAGTTTGTACCCGTTACCTCTTGTCCTGGATCATCTTTGATGATCCAGGACAAGAGGTAACGGGCACCAATTGGAACGTAGGAACTTGAACTTGAACTGGAAGGTAGGAACTTGAACATAGGATTATCCTTGATGATTCAGGATAGCTGTGTGTCTGACCAGTCTGTCTTTCGAAGGAGGTCCTGGGCCAGCTCCAGCCATGCTGTGCTGAGCAGAGCCCCTGGCAGCAGCCCCACAGCTCACTCCCAGTATGCCTGAATGGAAAAGGTACCAAAGTTGCTCCAACACTTTCTGAAAAACTCTATAGTGTTACCCCACAAGCGCAAAGCGACGGCAAAGCCCGTGAAATGACACCGGTGCTTCCAGAAAATGTCAAGCTTCCTGCCCAAGGGTGACATGCCATGCGGTGGGGTCAGGGCCACGCGCTGAGCACCTGGTGCGCTGGGGTTGCCCCAGCGGTTCCTGAGCAGCTCCTGCAGTGCTGCCGCCGGTACCGTTCTGGCGGCTGTAGTTGTTTAAAAAGCCGTTGTTGTTTCCGGCGTAATCTGACGGCAGTTTTCTCGGGCATTTGGGCCTCTTCTAATAAGTGTGCTGTGAGTACATCTGCAAGCATTCACCTGTCGAGGTCAAATGACTGGTGGTGCTCATCTCCCCCCGTGCTACTGCTGCTGCCTCCCGTGAATGCTCATGTGCCTGCGTGCCCCTGTACAGGCACAGATGCACGCGCGCAACACCTGATCCCGCATCCTAATTATTTTTCGCCCGGTTCTCGGAGTTGTTCTGCTTCCGGCTGATGAATGGGAAAGTGTAGTAGTGCTGTTTCATTTCACCAGCCTCTCAAGTGTGGAAATTATGGTAAATTTGAGAACAAGCCAGATTAGATTGATAGTTACACCTCCTCCTTTAATTAGCCAACCACAGGATCTGTGGAGGCAAAGGCCGGGGGGGTGTGTCGGTGTATATAACGTGTATTGTCTATGTGAAAGATTAATCAAAAGGAGTTGCTTGAGGTGGGAAGGCTTTTCTGGAGAGGTTCCACATGTTGTCAGGTAGTCCCTCTGAATGGCAGCTTCCGGTTCGGTCCCTTAGCTTTCGGACGTGACATTTAGTCTGATATGTGCCAGCCGTGCAATCTACCTAGCCCTGCAAAGTGCAAATATTAACCTAAATGCATATTAAGATACTGTGTGTTAGCTCCTGAACTGAAATAGAGAGCGGGTGTTCCAGCGGAGGCAAGCAAATCGTGTTGATTTACAGTGGCTTGAGGATTTGGCCCATTACCGCTTCTTTATACACTTTTAAAACGAAATGCCAACTCGATAGTTTAGGCTTTAACTGGAACATGGCAAGTAATTGTATGTTTTGGCGGACCCCTAGTAATGTTGCAGAATCTTTCTCAGAAGTTGTTCCATGGGATAGCCGATTCCTCAGGTAAGAGCTACTTGTTTGTTCAATCCTCCATCTTAGGCCTGCTCCTCAGGTGCGTCCTTCTTCTCGCAGCGATTTCCTAGGAACAGATTTCGAAGAACAGCTCTGATCACAGAATCACAGATTGGTTAGGGTTGGAAAGGAGCTCTGGAGATCATCCAGTCCAACCCCCCTGCCAGAGCAGGGTCACCTACAGCAGGTTGCACAGGATGACCTCCAGGCGGGTTTTGAATGTTTCTGGGGTGGGAGACTCTACCGCCTCCCTGGGCAGCCTGTTCCAGCGCTCTGCCACCCTCAAAGTAAAGAAGTTCCTCCTCATGCTTTGATAGAAGTTCCTAGGTTCCAGTTTGTACCCGTTACCTCTTGTCCTGGATCATCTTTGATGATCCAGGACAAGAGGTAACGGGCACCAATTGGAACGTAGGAACTTGAACTTGAACTGGAAGGTAGGAACTTGAACATAGGATTATCCTTGATGATTCAGGATAGCTGTGTGTCTGACCAGTCTGTCTTTCGAAGGAGGTCCTGGGCCAGCTCCAGCCATGCTGTGCTGAGCAGAGCCCCTGGCAGCAGCCCCACAGCTCACTCCCAGTATGCCTGAATGGAAAAGGTACCAAAGTTGCTCCAACACTTTCTGAAAAACTCTATAGTGTTACCCCACAAGCGCAAAGCGACGGCAAAGCCCGTGAAATGACACCGGTGCTTCCAGAAAATGTCAAGCTTCCTGCCCAAGGGTGACATGCCATGCGGTGGGGTCAGGGCCACGCGCTGAGCACCTGGTGCGCTGGGGTTGCCCCAGCGGTTCCTGAGCAGCTCCTGCAGTGCTGCCGCCGGTACCGTTCTGGCGGCTGTAGTTGTTTAAAAAGCCGTTGTTGTTTCCGGCGTAATCTGACGGCAGTTTTCTCGGGCATTTGGGCCTCTTCTAATAAGTGTGCTGTGAGTACATCTGCAAGCATTCACCTGTCGAGGTCAAATGACTGGTGGTGCTCATCTCCCCCCGTGCTACTGCTGCTGCCTCCCGTGAATGCTCATGTGCCTGCGTGCCCCTGTACAGGCACAGATGCACGCGCGCAACACCTGATCCCGCATCCTAATTATTTTTCGCCCGGTTCTCGGAGTTGTTCTGCTTCCGGCTGATGAATGGGAAAGTGTAGTAGTGCTGTTTCATTTCACCAGCCTCTCAAGTGTGGAAATTATGGTAAATTTGAGAACAAGCCAGATTAGATTGATAGTTACACCTCCTCCTTTAATTAGCCAACCACAGGATCTGTGGAGGCAAAGGCCGGGGGGGTGTGTCGGTGTATATAACGTGTATTGTCTATGTGAAAGATGAATCAAAAGGAGTTGCTTGAGGTGGGAAGGCTTTTCTGGAGAGGTTCCACATGTTGTCAGGTAGTCCCTCTGAATGGCAGCTTCCGGTTCGGTCCCTTAGCTTTCGGACGTGACATTTAGTCTGATATGTGCCAGCCGTGCAATCTACCTAGCCCTGCAAAGTGCAAATATTAACCTAAATGCATATTAAGATACTGTGTGTTAGCTCCTGAACTGAAATAGAGAGCGGGTGTTCCAGCGGAGGCAAGCAAATCGTGTTGATTTACAGTGGCTTGAGGATTTGGCCCATTACCGCTTCTTTATACACTTTTAAAACGAAATGCCAACTCGATAGTTTAGGCTTTAACTGGAACATGGCAAGTAATTGTATGTTTTGGCGGACCCCTAGTAATGTTGCAGAATCTTTCTCAGAAGTTGTTCCATGGGATAGCCGATTCCTCAGGTAAGAGCTACTTGTTTGTTCAATCCTCCATCTTAGGCCTGCTCCTCAGGTGCGTCCTTCTTCTCGCAGCGATTTCCTAGGAACAGATTTCGAAGAACAGCTCTGATCACAGAATCACAGATTGGTTAGGGTTGGAAAGGAGCTCTGGAGATCATCCAGTCCAACCCCCCTGCCAGAGCAGGGTCACCTACAGCAGGTTGCACAGGATGACCTCCAGGCGGGTTTTGAATGTTTCTGGGGTCGGAGACTCTACCGCCTCCCTGGGCAGCCTGTTCCAGCGCTCTGCCACCCTCAAAGTAAAGAAGTTCCTCCTCATGCTTTGATAGAAGTTCCTAGGTTCCAGTTTGTACCCGTTACCTCTTGTCCTGGATCATCTTTGATGATCCAGGACAAGAGGTAACGGGCACCAATTGGAACGTAGGAACTTGAACTTGAACTGGAAGGTAGGAACTTGAACATAGGATTATCCTTGATGATTCAGGATAGCTGTGTGTCTGACCAGTCTGTCTTTCGAAGGAGGTCCTGGGCCAGCTCCAGCCATGCTGTGCTGAGCAGAGCCCCTGGCAGCAGCCCCACAGCTCACTCCCAGTATGCCTGAATGGAAAAGGTACCAAAGTTGCTCCAACACTTTCTGAAAAACTCTATAGTGTTACCCCACAAGCGCAAAGCGACGGCAAAGCCCGTGAAATGACACCGGTGCTTCCAGAAAATGTCAAGCTTCCTGCCCAAGGGTGACATGCCATGCGGTGGGGTCAGGGCCAAGCGCTGAGCACCTGGTGCGCTGGGGTTGCCCCAGCGGTTCCTGAGCAGCTCCTGCAGTGCTGCCGCCGGTACCGTTCTGGCGGCTGTAGTTGTTTAAAAAGCCGTTGTTGTTTCCGGCGTAATCTGACGGCAGTTTTCTCGGGCATTTGGGCCTCTTCTAATAAGTGTGCTGTGAGTACATCTGCAAGCATTCACCTGTCGAGGTCAAATGACTGGTGGTGTTCATCTCCCCCCGTGCTACTGCTGCTGCCTCCCGTGAATGCTCATGTGCCTGCGTGCCCCTGTACAGGCACAGATGCACGCGCGCAACACCTGATCCCGCATCCTAATTATTTTTCGCCCGGTTCTCGGAGTTGTTCTGCTTCCGGCTGATGAATGGGAAAGTGTAGTAGTGCTGTTTCATTTCACCAGCCTCTCAAGTGTGGAAATTATGGTAAATTTGAGAACGAGCGAGATTAGATTGATAGTTACACCTCCTCCTTTAATTAGCCAACCACAGGATCTGTGGAGGCAAAGGCCGGGGGGGTGTGTCGGTGTATATAACGTGTATTGTCTATGTGAAAGATGAATCAAAAGGAGTTGCTTGAGGTGGGAAGGCTTTTCCGGAGAGGTTCCACATGTTGTCAGGTAGTCCCTCTGAATGGCAGCTTCCGGTTCGGTCCCTTAGCTTTCGGAAGTGACATTTAGTCTGATATGTGCCAGCCGTGCAATCTACCTAGCCCTGCAAAGTGCAAATATTAACCTAAATGCATATTAGATACTGTGTGTTAGCTCCTGAACTGAAATAGAGAGCGGGTGTTCCAGCGGAGGCAAGCAAATCGTGTTGATTTACAGTGGCTTGAGGATTTGGCCCATTACCGCTTCTTTATACACTTTTAAAAAGAAATGCCAACTCGATAGTTTGCTTTAACTGGAACATGGCAAGTAATTGTATGTTTTGGCGGACCCCTAGTAATGTTGCAGAATCTTTCTCAGAAGTTGTTCCATGGGATAGCCGATTCCTCAGGTAAGAGCTACTTGTTTGTTCAATCCTCCATCTTAGGCCTGCTCCTCAGGTGCATCCTTCTTCTCGCAGCGATTTCCTAGGAACAGATTTCGAAGAACAGCTCTGATCACAGAATCACAGATTGGTTAGGGTTGGAAAGGAGCTCTGGAGATCATCCAGTCCAACCCCCCTGCCAGAGCAGGGTCACCTACAGCAGGTTGCACAGGATGACCTCCAGGCGGGTTTTGAATGTTTCTGGGGTGGGAGACTCTACCGCCTCCCTGGGCAGCCTGTTCCAGCGCTCTGCCACCCTCAAAGTAAAGAAGTTCCTCCTCATGCTTTGATAGAAGTTCCTAGGTTCCAGTTTGTACCCGTTACCTCTTGTCCTGGATCATCTTTGATGATCCAGGACAAGAGGTAACGGGCACCAATTGGAACGTAGGAACTTGAACTTGAACTGGAACGTAGGAGTTTGAATATGGGATTATCCTTGATGATTCAGGATAGCTGTGTGTCTGACCAGTCTGTCTTTCGAAGGAGGTCCTGGGCCAGCTCCAGCCATGCTGTGCTGAGCAGAGCCCCTGGCAGCAGCCCCACAGCTCACTCCCAGTGTGCCTGAATGGAAAAGGTACCAAAGTTGCTCCAACACTTTCCGAAAAACTCTATAGTGTTACCCCACAAGCGCAAAGCGACGGCAAAGCCCGTGAAATGACACCGGTGCTTCCAGAAAATGTCAAGCTTCCTGCCCAAGGGTGACATGCCATGCGGTGGGGTCAGGGCCACGCGCTGAGCACCCGGTGCGCTGGGGTTGCCCCAGCGGTTCCTGAGCAGCTCCTGCAGTGCTGCCGCCGGTACTGTTCTGGCGGCTGTAGTTGTTTAAAAAGCCGTTGTTGTTTCCGGCGTAATCTGACGGCAGTTTTCTCGGGCATTTGGGCCTCTTCTAATAAGTGTGCTGTGAGTACATCTGCAAGCATTCACCTGTCGAGGTCAAATGACTGGTGGTGCTCATCTGCCCCCGTGCTACTGCTGCTGCCTCCCGTGAATGCTCATGTGCCTGCGTGCCCCTGTACAGGCACAGATGCACGCGCGCAACACCTGATCCCGCATCCTAATTATTTTTCGCCCGGTTCTCGGAGTTGTTCTGCTTCCGGCTGATGAATGGGAAAGTGTAGTAGTGCTGTTTCATTTCACCAGCCTCTCAAGTGTGGAAATTATGGTAAATTTGAGAACAAGCCAGATTAGATTGATAGTTACACCTCCTCCTTTAATTAGCCAACCACAGGATCTGTGGAGGCAAAGGCCGGGGGGGTGTGTCGGTGTATATAACGTGTATTGTCTATGTGAAAGATTAATCAAAAGGAGTTGCTTGAGGTGGGAAGGCTTTTCTGGAGAGGTTCCACATGTTGTCAGGTAGTCCCTCTGAATGGCAGCTTCCGGTTCGGTCCCTTAGCTTTCGGACGTGACATTTAGTCTGATATGTGCCAGCCGTGCAATCTACCTAGCCCTGCAAAGTGCAAATATTAACCTAAATGCATATTAAGATACTGTGTGTTAGCTCCTGAACTGAAATAGAGAGCGGGTGTTCCAGCGGAGGCAAGCAAATCGTGTTGATTTACAGTGGCTTGAGGATTTGGCCCATTACCGCTTCTTTATACACTTTTAAAAAGAAATGCCAACTCGATAGTTTAGGCTTTAACTGGAACATGGCAAGTAATTGTATGTTTTGGCGGACCCCTAGTAATGTTGCAGAATCTTTCTCAGAAGTTGTTCCATGGGATAGCCGATTCCTCAGGTAAGAGCTACTTGTTTGTTCAATCCTCCATCTTAGGCCTGCTCCTCAGGTGCGTCCTTCTTCTCGCAGCGATTTCCTAGGAACAGATTTCGAAGAACAGCTCTGATCACAGAATCACAGATTGGTTAGGGTTGGAAAGGAGCTCTGGAGATCATCCAGTCCAACCCCCCTGCCAGAGCAGGGTCACCTACAGCAGGTTGCACAGGATGACCTCCAGGCGGGTTTTGAATGTTTCTGGGGTGGGAGACTCTACCGCCTCCCTGGGCAGCCTGTTCCAGCGCTCTGCCACCCTCAAAGTAAAGAAGTTCCTCCTCATGCTTTGATAGAAGTTCCTAGGTTCCAGTTTGTACCCGTTACCTCTTGTCCTGGATCATCTTTGATGATCCAGGACAAGAGGTAACGGGCACCAATTGGAACGTAGGAACTTGAACTTGAACTGGAACGTAGGAGTTTGAATATGGGATTATCCTTGATGATTCAGGATAGCTGTGTGTCTGACCAGTCTGTCTTTCGAAGGAGGTCCTGGGCCAGCTCCAGCCATGCTGTGCTGAGCAGAGCCCCTGGCAGCAGCCCCACAGCTCACTCCCAGTGTGCCTGAATGGAAAAGGTACCAAAGTTGCTCCAACACTTTCCGAAAAACTCTATAGTGTTACCCCACAAGCGCAAAGCGACGGCAAAGCCCGTGAAATGACACTGGTGCTTCCAGAAAATGTCAAGCTTCCTGCCCAAGGTTGACATGCCATGCGGTGGGGTCAGGGCCACGCGCTGAGCACCCGGTGCGCTGGGGTTGCCCCAGCGGTTCCTGAGCAGCTCCTGCAGTGCTGCCGCCGGTACTGTTCTGGCGGCTGTAGTTGTTTAAAAAGCCGTTGTTGTTTCCGGCGTAATCTGACGGCAGTTTTCTCGGGCATTTGGGCCTCTTCTAATAAGTGTGCTGTGAGTACATCTGCAAGCATTCACCTGTTGAGGTCAAATGACTGGTGGTGCTCATCTGCCCCCGTGCTACTGCTGCTGCCTCCCGTGAATGCTCATGTGCCTGCGTGCCCCTGTACAGGCACAGATGCACGCGCGCAACACCTGATCCCGCATCCTAATTATTTTTCGCTCGGTTCTCGGAGTTGTTCTGCTTCCGGCTGATGAATGGGAAAGTGTAGTAGTGCTGTTTCATTTCACCAGCCTCTCAAGTGTGGAAATTATGGTAAATTTGAGAACAAGCCAGATTAGATTGATAGTTACACCTCCTCCTTTAATTAGCCAACCACAGGATCTGTGGAGGCAAAGGCCGGGGGGGTGTGTCGGTGTATATAACGTGTATTGTCTATGTGAAAGATTAATCAAAAGGAGTTGCTTGAGGTGGGAAGGCTTTTCCGGAGAGGTTCCACATGTTGTCAGGTAGTCCCTCTGAATGGCAGCTTCCGGTTCGGTCCCTTAGCTTTCGGACGTGACATTTAGTCTGATATGTGCCAGCCGTGCAATCTACCTAGCCCTGCAAAGTGCAAATATTAACCTAAATGCATATTAAGATACTGTGTGTTAGCTCCTGAACTGAAATAGAGAGCGGGTGTTCCAGCGGAGGCAAGCAAATCGTGTTGATTTAGAGTGGCTTGAGGATTTGGCCCATTACCGCTTCTTTATACACTTTTAAAACGAAATGCCAACTCGATAGTTTAGGCTTTAACTGGAACATGGCAAGTAATTGTATGTTTTGGCGGACCCCTAGTAATGTTGCAGAATCTTTCTCAGAAGTTGTTCCATGGGATAGCCGATTCCTCAGGTAAGAGCTACTTGTTTGTTCAATCCTCCATCTTAGGCCTGCTCCTCAGGTGCGTCCTTCTTCTCGCAGCGATTTCCTAGGAACAGATTTCGAAGAACAGCTCTGATCACAGAATCACAGATTGGTTAGGGTTGGAAAGGAGCTCTGGAGATCATCCAGTCCAACCCCCCTGCCAGAGCAGGGTCACCTACAGCAGGTTGCACAGGATGACCTCCAGGCGGGTTTTGAATGTTTCTGGGGTGGGAGACTCTACCGCCTCCCTGGGCAGCCTGTTCCAGCGCTCTGCCACCCTCAAAGTAAAGAAGTTCCTCCTCATGCTTTGATAGAAGTTCCTAGGTTCCAGTTTGTACCCGTTACCTCTTGTCCTGGATCATCTTTGATGATCCAGGACAAGAGGTAACGGGCACCAATTGGAACGTAGGAACTTGAACTTGAACTGGAAGGTAGGAACTTGAACATAGGATTATCCTTGATGATTCAGGATAGCTGTGTGTCTGACCAGTCTGTCTTTCGAAGGAGGTCCTGGGCCAGCTCCAGCCATGCTGTGCTGAGCAGAGCCCCTGGCAGCAGCCCCACAGCTCACTCCCAGTGTGCCTGAATGGAAAAGGTACCAAAGTTGCTCCAACACTTTCTGAAAAACTCTATAGTGTTACCCCACAAGCGCAAAGCGACGGCAAAGCCCGTGAAATGACACCGGTGCTTCCAGAAAATGTCAAGCTTCCTGCCCAAGGGTGACATGCCATGCGGTGGGGTCAGGGCCACGCGCTGAGCACCCGGTGCGCTGGGGTTGCCCCAGCGGTTCCTGAGCAGCTCCTGCAGTGCTGCCGCCGGTACCGTTCTGGCGGCTGTAGTTGTTTAAAAATCCGTTGTTGTTTCCGGCGTAATCTGACGGCAGTTTTCTCGGGCATTTGGGCCTCTTCTAATAAGTGTGCTGTGAGTACATCTGCAAGCATTCACCTGTCGAGGTCAAATGACTGGTGGTGCTCATCTGCCCCCGTGCTACTGCTGCTGCCTCCCGTGAATGCTCATGTGCCTGCGTGCCCCTGTACAGGCACAGATGCACGCGCGCAACACCTGATACCGCATCCTAATTATTTTTCGCCCGGTTCTCGGAGTTGTTCTGCTTCCGGCTGATGAATGGGAAAGTGTAGTAGTGCTGTTTCATTTCACCAGCCTCTCAAGTGTGGAAATTATGGTAAATTTGAGAACAAGCGAGATTAGATTGATAGTTACACCTCCTCCTTTAATTAGCCAACCACAGGATCTGTGGAGGCAAAGGCCGGAGGTGTGTGTCGGTGTATATAACGTGTATTGTCTATGTGAAAGATTAATCAAAAGGAGTTGCTTGAGGTGGGAAGGCTTTTCCGGAGAGGTTCCACATGTTGTCAGGTAGTCCCTCTGAATGGCAGCTTCCGGTTCGGTCCCTTAGCTTTCGGAAGTGACATTTAGTCTGATATGTGCCAGCCGTGCAATCTACCTAGCCCTGCAAAGTGCAAATATTAACATAAATGCATATTAAGATACTGTGTGTTAGCTCCTGAACTGAAATAGAGAGCGGGTGTTCCAGCGGAGGCAAGCAAATCCTGTTGATTTACAGTGGCTTGAGGATTTGGCCCATTACCACTTCTTTATACACTTTTAAAAAGAAATGCCAACTCGATAGTTTAGGCTTTAACTGGAACATGGCAAGTAATTGTATGTTTTGGCGGACCCCTAGTAATGTTGCAGAATCTTTCTCAGAAGTTGTTCCATGGGATAGCCGATTCCTCAGGTAAGAGCTACTTGTTTGTTCAATCCTCCATCTTAGGCCTGCTCCTCAGGTGCATCCTCCTTCTCGCAGCGATTTCCTAGGAACAGATTTCGAAGAACAGCTCTGATCACAGAATCACAGATTGGTTAGGGTTGGAAAGGAGCTCTGGAGATCATGTAGTGCAACCCCCCTGCCAGAGCAGGGTCACCTACAGCAGGTTGCACAGGATGACCTCCAGGCGGGTTTTGAATGTCTCTGGGGTGGGAGACTCTACCGCCTCCCTGGGCAGCCTGTTCCAGCGCTCTGCCACCCTCAAAGTAAAGAAGTTCCTCCTCATGCTTTGATAGAAGTTCCTAGGTTCCAGTTTGTACCCGTTACCTCTTGTCCTGGATCATCTTTGATGATCCAGGACAAGAGGTAACGGGCACCAATTGGAACGTAGGAACTTGAACTTGAACTGGAACGTAGGAGCTTGAACATAGGATTATCCTTGATGATTCAGGATAGCTGTGTGTCTGACCAGTCTGTCTTTCGAAGGAGGTCCTGGGCCAGCTCCAGCCATGCTGTGCTGAGCAGAGCCCCTGGCAGCAGCCCCACACCTCACTCCCAGTGTGCCTGAATGGAAAAGGTACCAAAGTTGCTCCAACACTTTCCGAAAAACTCTATAGTGTTACCCCACAAGCGCAAAGCGACGGCAAAGCCCGTGAAATGACACCGGTGCTTCCAGAAAATGTCAAGCTTCCTGCCCAAGGGTGACATGCCATGCGGTGGGGTCAGGGCCACGCGCTGAGCACCCGGTGCGCTGGGGTTGCCCCAGCGGTTCCTGAGCAGCTCCTGCAGTGCTGCCGCCGGTACCGTTCTGGCGGCTGTAGTTGTTTAAAAAGCCGTTGTTGTTTCCGGCGTAATCTGACGGCAGTTTTCTCGGGCATTTGGGCCTCTTCTAATAAGTGTGCTGTGAGTACATCTGCAAGCATTCACCTGTCGAGGTCAAATGACTGGTGGTGCTCATCTGCCCCCGTGCTACTGCTGCTGCCTCCCGTGAATGCTCATGTGCCTGCGTGCCCCTGTACAGGCACAGATGCACGCGCGCAACAACTGATCCCGCATCCTAATTATTTTTCGCCCGGTTCTCGGAGTTGTTCTGCTTCCGGCTGATGAATGGGAAAGTGTAGTAGTGCTGTTTCATTTCACCAGCCTCTCAAGTGTGGAAATTATGGTAAATTTGAGAACAAGCCAGATTAGATTGATAGTTACACCTCCTCCTTTAATTAGCCAACCACAGGATCTGTGGAGGCAAAGGCCGGGGGGGTGTGTCGGTGTATATAAGGTGTATTGTCTATGTGAAAGATTAATCAAAAGGAGTTGCTTGAGGTGGGAAGGCTTTTCCGGAGAGGTTCCACATGTTGTCAGGTAGTCCCTCTGAATGGCAGCTTCCGGTTCGGTCCCTTAGCTTTCGGAAGTGACATTTAGTCTGATATGTGCCAGCCGTGCAATCTACCTAGCCCTGCAAAGTGCAAATATTAACCTAAATGCATATTAAGATACTGTGTGTTAGCTCCTGAACTGAAATAGAGAGCGGGTGTTCCAGCGGAGGCAAGCAAATCGTGTTGATTTAGAGTGGCTTGAGGATTTGGCCCATTACCGCTTCTTTATACACTTTTAAAAAGAAATGCCAACTCGATAGTTTAGGCTTTAACTGGAACATGGCAAGTAATTGTATGTTTTGGCGGACCCCTAGTAATGTTGCAGAATCTTTCTCAGAAGTTGTTCCATGGGATAGCCGATTCCTCAGGTAAGAGCTACTTGTTTGTTCAATCCTCCATCTTAGGCCTGCTCCTCAGGTGCATCCTCCTTCTCGCAGCGATTTCCTAGGAACAGATTTCGAAGAACAGCTCTGATCACAGAATCACAGATTGGTTAGGGTTGGAAAGGAGCTCTGGAGATCATCCAGTCCAACCCCCCTGCCAGAGCAGGGTCACCTACAGCAGGTTGCACAGGATGACCTCCAGGCGGGTTTTGAATGTTTCTGGGGTCGGAGACTCTACCGCCTCCCTGGGCAGCCTGTTCCAGCGCTCTGCCACCCTCAAAGTAAAGAAGTTCCTCCTCATGCTTTGATAGAAGTTCCTAGGTTCCAGTTTGTACCCGTTACCTCTTGTCCTGGATCATCTTTGATGATCCAGGACAAGAGGTAACGGGCACCAATTGGAACGTAGGAACTTGAACTTGAACTGGAAGGTAGGAACTTGAACATAGGATTATCCTTGATGATTCAGGATAGCTGTGTGTCTGACCAGTCTGTCTTTCGAAGGAGGTCCTGGGCCAGCTCCAGCCATGCTGTGCTGAGCAGAGCCCCTGGCAGCAGCCCCACACCTCACTCCCAGTGTGCCTGAATGGAAAAGGTACCAAAGTTGCTCCAACACTTTCCGAAAAACTCTATAGTGTTACCCCACAAGCGCAAAGCGACGGCAAAGCCCGTGAAATGACACCGGTGCTTCCAGAAAATGTCAAGCTTCCTGCCCAAGGGTGACATGCCATGCGGTGGGGTCAGGGCCACGCGCTGAGCACCCGGTGCGCTGGGGTTGCCCCAGCGGTTCCTGAGCAGCTCCTGCAGTGCTGCCGCCGGTACCGTTCTGGCGGCTGTAGTTGTTTAAAAAGCCGTTGTTGTTTCCGGCGTAATCTGACGGCAGTTTTCTCGGGCATTTGGGCCTCTTCTAATAAGTGTGCTGTGAGTACATCTGCAAGCATTCACCTGTCGAGGTCAAATGACTGGTGGTGCTCATCTGCCCCCGTGCTACTGCTGCTGCCTCCCGTGAATGCTCATGTGCCTGCGTGCCCCTGTACAGGCCCAGATGCACGCGCGCAACAACTGATCCCGCATCCTAATTATTTTTCGCCCGGTTCTCGGAGTTGTTCTGCTTCCGGCTGATGAATGGGAAAGTGTAGTAGTGCTGTTTCATTTCACCAGCCTCTCAAGTGTGGAAATTATGGTAAATTTGAGAACAAGCCAGATTAGATTGATAGTTACACCTCCTCCTTTAATTAGCCAACCACAGGATCTGTGGAGGCAAAGGCCGGGGGGGTGTGTCGGTGTATATAAGGTGTATTGTCTATGTGAAAGATTAATCAAAAGGAGTTGCTTGAGGTGGGAAGGCTTTTCCGGAGAGGTTCCACATGTTGTCAGGTAGTCCCTCTGAATGGCAGCTTCCGGTTCGGTCCCTTAGCTTTCGGAAGTGACATTTAGTCTGATATGTGCCAGCCGTGCAATCTACCTAGCCCTGCAAAGTGCAAATATTAACCTAAATGCATATTAAGATACTGTGTGTTAGCTCCTGAACTGAAATAGAGAGCGGGTGTTCCAGCGGAGGCAAGCAAATCCTGTTGATTTACAGTGGCTTGAGGATTTGGCCCATTACCGCTTCTTTATACACTTTTAAAAAGAAATGCCAACTCGATAGTTTAGGCTTTAACTGGAACATGGCAAGTAATTGTATGTTTTGGCGGACCCCTAGTAATGTTGCAGAATCTTTCTCAGAAGTTGTTCCATGGGATAGCCGATTCCTCAGGTAAGAGCTACTTGTTTGTTCAATCCTCCATCTTAGGCCTGCTCCTCAGGTGCATCCTCCTTCTCGCAGCGATTTCCTAGGAACAGATTTCGAAGAACAGCTCTGATCACAGAATCACAGATTGGTTAGGGTTGGAAAGGAGCTCTGGAGATCATGTAGTGCAACCCCCCTGCCAGAGCAGGGTCACCTACAGCAGGTTGCACAGGATGACCTCCAGGCGGGTTTTGAATGTCTCTGGGGTGGGAGACTCTACCGCCTCCCTGGGCAGCCTGTTCCAGCGCTCTGCCACCCTCAAAGTAAAGAAGTTCCTCCTCATGCTTTGATAGAAGTTCCTAGGTTCCAGTTTGTACCCGTTACTTCTTGTCCTGGATCATCTTTGATGATCCAGGACAAGAGGTAACGGGCACCAATTGGAAGGTAGGAACTTGAACTTGAACTGGAAGGTAGGAACTTGAACTTGAACATAGGATTATCCTTGATGATTCAGGATAGCTGTGTGTCTGACCAGTCTGTCTTTCGAAGGAGGTCCTGGGCCAGCTCCAGCCATGCTGTGCTGAGCAGAGCCCCTGGCAGCAGCCCCACAGCTCACTCCCAGTGTGCCTGAATGGAAAAGGTACCAAAGTTGCTCCAACACTTTCCAAAAAACTCTATAGTGTTACCCCACAAGCGCAAAGCGACGGCAAAGCCCGTGAAATGACACCGGTGCTTCCAGAAAATGTCAAGCTTCCTGCCCAAGGGTGACATGCCATGCGGTGGGGTCAGGGCCACGCGCTGAGCACCTGGTGCGCTGGGGTTGCCCCAGCGGTTCCTGAGCAGCTCCTGCAGTGCTGCCGCCGGTACCGTTCTGGCGGCTGTAGTTGTTTAAAAAGCCGTTGTTGTTTCCGGCGTAATCTGACGGCAGTTTTCTCGGGCATTTGGGCCTCTTCTAATAAGTGTGCTGTGAGTACATCTGCAAGCATTCACCTGTCGAGGTCAAATGACTGGTGGTGCTCATCTCCCCCCGTGCTACTGCTGCTGCCTCCCGTGAATGCTCATGTGCCTGCGTGCCCCTGTACAGGCACAGATGCACGCGCGCAACACCTGATCCCGCATCCTAATTATTTTTCGCCCGGTTCTCTGAGTTGTTCTTCTTCCGGCTGATGAATGGGAAAGTGTAGTAGTGCTGTTTCATTTCACCAGCCTCTCAAGTGTGGAAATTATGGTAAATTTGAGAACAAGCCAGATTAGATTGATAGTTACACCTCCTCCTTTAATTAGCCAACCACAGGATCTGTGGAGGCAAAGGCCGGGGGGGTGTGTCGGTGTATATAAGGTGTATTGTCTATGTGAAAGATTAATCAAAAGGAGTTGCTTGAGGTGGGAAGGCTTTTCCGGAGAGGTTCCACATGTTGTCAGGTAGTCCCTCTGAATGGCAGCTTCCGGTTCGGTCCCTTAGCTTTCGGAAGTGACATTTAGTCTGATATGTGCCAGCCGTGCAATCTACCTAGCCCTGCAAAGTGCAAATATTAACCTAAATGCATATTAAGATACTGTGTGTTAGCTCCTGAACTGAAATAGAGAGCGGGTGTTCCAGCGGAGGCAAGCAAATCCTGTTGATTTACAGTGGCTTGAGGATTTGGCCCATTACCGCTTCTTTATACACTTTTAAAAAGAAATGCCAACTCGATAGTTTAGGCTTTAACTGGAACATGGCAAGTAATTGTATGTTTTGGCGGACCCCTAGTAATGTTGCAGAATCTTTCTCAGAAGTTGTTCCATGGGATAGCCGATTCCTCAGGTAAGAGCTACTTGTTTGTTCAATCCTCCATCTTAGGCCTGCTCCTCAGGTGCATCCTCCTTCTCGCAGCGATTTCCTAGGAACAGATTTCGAAGAACAGCTCTGATCACAGAATCACAGATTGGTTAGGGTTGGAAAGGAGCTCTGGAGATCATCCAGTCCAACCCCCCTGCCAGAGCAGGGTCACCTACAGCAGGTTGCACAGGATGACCTCCAGGCGGGTTTTGAATGTTTCTGGGGTCGGAGACTCTACCGCCTCCCTGGGCAGCCTGTTCCAGCGCTCTGCCACCCTCAAAGTAAAGAAGTTCCTCCTCATGCTTTGATAGAAGTTCCTAGGTTCCAGTTTGTACCCGTTACCTCTTGTCCTGGATCATCTTTGATGATCCAGGACAAGAGGTAACGGGCACCAATTGGAACGTAGGAACTTGAACTTGAACTGGAACGTAGGAGTTTGAATATAGGATTATCCTTGATGATTCAGGATAGCTGTGTGTCTGACCAGTCTGTCTTTCGAAGGAGGTCCTGGGCCAGCTCCAGCCATGCTGTGCTGAGCAGAGCCCCTGGCAGCAGCCCCACAGCTCACTCCCAGTGTGCCTGAATGGAAAAGGTACCAAAGTTGCTCCAACACTTTCCAAAAAACTCTATAGTGTTACCCCACAAGCGCAAAGCGACGGCAAAGCCCGTGAAATGACACCGGTGCTTCTAGAAAATGTCAAGCTTCCTGCCCAAGGGTGACATGCCATGCGGTGGGGTCAGGGCCACGCGCTGAGCACCCGGTGCGCTGGGGTTGCCCCAGCGGTTCCTGAGCAGCTCCTGCAGTGCTGCCGCCGGTACCGTTCTGGCGGCTGTAGTTGTTTAAAAAGCCGTTGTTGTTTCCGGCGTAATCTGACGGCAGTTTTCTCGGGCATTTGGGCCTCTTCTAATAAGTGTGCTGTGAGTACATCTGC
Organism: Vanellus vanellus; assembly: GCF_965231255.1. NCBI lineage: Eukaryota > Metazoa > Chordata > Aves > Charadriiformes > Charadriidae > Vanellus > Vanellus vanellus. Next base: position 592,566 of record NC_138925.1, on the reverse strand, counting down.
AAGCATTCACCTGTCGAGGTCAAATGACTGGTGGTGCTCATCTGCCCCCGTGCTACTGCTGCTGCCTCCCGTGAATGCTCATGTGCCTGCGTGCCCCTGTACAGGCACAGATGCACGCGCGCAACAACTGATCCCGCATCCTAATTATTTTTCGCCCGGTTCTCGGAGTTGTTCTGCTTCCGGCTGATGAATGGGAAAGTGTAGTAGTGCTGTTTCATTTCACCAGCCTCTCAAGTGTGGAAATTATGGTAAATTTGAGAACAAGCCAGATTAGATTGATAGTTACACCTCCTCCTTTAATTAGCCAACCACAGGATCTGTGGAGGCAAAGGCCGGGGGGGTGTGTCGGTGTATATAAGGTGTATTGTCTATGTGAAAGATTAATCAAAAGGAGTTGCTTGAGGTGGGAAGGCTTTTCCGGAGAGGTTCCACATGTTGTCAGGTAGTCCCTCTGAATGGCAGCTTCCGGTTCGGTCCCTTAGCTTTCGGAAGTGACATTTAGTCTGATATGTGCCAGCCGTGCAATCTACCTAGCCCCGCAAAGTGCAAATATTAACATAAATGCATATTAAGATACTGTGTGTTAGCTCCTGAACTGAAATAGAGAGCGGGTGTTCCAGCGGAGGCAAGCAAATCGTGTTGATTTAGAGTGGCTTGAGGATTTGGCCCATTACCGCTTCTTTATACACTTTTAAAAAGAAATGCCAACTCGATAGTTTAGGCTTTAACTGGAACATGGCAAGTAATTGTATGTTTTGGCGGACCCCTAGTAATGTTGCAGAATCTTTCTCAGAAGTTGTTCCATGGGATAGCCGATTCCTCAGGTAAGAGCTACTTGTTTGTTCAATCCTCCATCTTAGGCCTGCTCCTCAGGTGCATCCTCCTTCTCGCAGCGATTTCCTAGGAACAGATTTCGAAGAACAGCTCTGATCACAGAATCACAGATTGGTTAGGGTTGGAAAGGAGCTCTGGAGATCATCCAGTCCAACCCCCCTGCCAGAGCAGGGTCACCTACAGCAGGTTGCACAGGATGACCTCCAGGCGGGTTTTGAATGTTTCTGGGGTCGGAGACTCTACCGCCTCCCTGGGCAGCCTGTTCCAGCGCTCTGCCACCCTCAAAGTAAAGAAGTTCCTCCTCATGCTTTGATAGAAGTTCCTAGGTTCCAGTTTGTACCCGTTACTTCTTGTCCTGGATCATCTTTGATGATCCAGGACAAGAGGTAACGGGCACCAATTGGAAGGTAGGAACTTGAACTTGAACTGGAAGGTAGGAACTTGAACTTGAACATAGGATTATCCTTGATGATTCAGGATAGCTGTGTGTCTGACCAGTCTGTCTTTCGAAGGAGGTCCTGGGCCAGCTCCAGCCATGCTGTGCTGAGCAGAGCCCCTGGCAGCAGCCCCACAGCTCACTCCCAGTATGCCTGAATGGAAAAGGTACCAAAGTTGCTCCAACACTTTCTGAAAAACTCTATAGTGTTACCCCACAAGCGCAAAGCGACGGCAAAGCCCGTGAAATGACACCGGTGCTTCCAGAAAATGTCAAGCTTCCTGCCCAAGGGTGACATGCCATGCGGTGGGGTCAGGGCCACGCGCTGAGCACCTGGTGCGCTGGGGTTGCCCCAGCGGTTCCTGAGCAGCTCCTGCAGTGCTGCCGCCGGTACCGTTCTGGCGGCTGTAGTTGTTTAAAAAGCCGTTGTTGTTTCCGGCGTAATCTGACGGCAGTTTTCTCGGGCATTTGGGCCTCTTCTAATAAGTGTGCTGTGAGTACATCTGCAAGCATTCACCTGTCGAGGTCAAATGACTGGTGGTGCTCATCTCCCCCCGTGCTACTGCTGCTGCCTCCCGTGAATGCTCATGTGCCTGCGTGCCCCTGTACAGGCACAGATGCACGCGCGCAACACCTGATCCCGCATCCTAATTATTTTTCGCCCGGTTCTCTGAGTTGTTCTTCTTCCGGCTGATGAATGGGAAAGTGTAGTAGTGCTGTTTCATTTCACCAGCCTCTCAAGTGTGGAAATTATGGTAAATTTGAGAACAAGCCAGATTAGATTGATAGTTACACCTCCTCCTTTAATTAGCCAACCACAGGATCTGTGGAGGCAAAGGCCGGGGGGGTGTGTCGGTGTATATAAGGTGTATTGTCTATGTGAAAGATTAATCAAAAGGAGTTGCTTGAGGTGGGAAGGCTTTTCCGGAGAGGTTCCACATGTTGTCAGGTAGTCCCTCTGAATGGCAGCTTCCGGTTCGGTCCCTTAGCTTTCGGAAGTGACATTTAGTCTGATATGTGCCAGCCGTGCAATCTACCTAGCCCTGCAAAGTGCAAATATTAACCTAAATGCATATTAAGATACTGTGTGTTAACTCCTGAACTGAAATAGAGAGCGGGTGTTCCAGCGGAGGCAAGCAAATCCTGTTGATTTACAGTGGCTTGAGGATTTGGCCCATTACCGCTTCTTTATACACTTTTAAAAAGAAATGCCAACTCGATAGTTTAGGCTTTAACTGGAACATGGCAAGTAATTGTATGTTTTGGCGGACCCCTAGTAATGTTGCAGAATCTTTCTCAGAAGTTGTTCCATGGGATAGCCGATTCCTCAGGTAAGAGCTACTTGTTTGTTCAATCCTCCATCTTAGGCCTGCTCCTCAGGTGCATCCTCCTTCTCGCAGCGATTTCCTAGGAACAGATTTCAAAGAACAGCTCTGATCACAGAATCACAGATTGGTTAGGGTTGGAAAGGAGCTCTGGAGATCATCCAGTCCAACCCCCCTGCCAGAGCAGGGTCACCTACAGCAGGTTGCACAGGATGACCTCCAGGCGGGTTTTGAATGTCTCTGGGGTGGGAGACTCTACCGCCTCCCTGGGCAGCCTGTTCCAGCGCTCTGCCACCCTCAAAGTAAAGAAGTTCCTCCTCATGCTTTGATAGAAGTTCCTAGGTTCCAGTTTGTACCCGTTACCTCTTGTCCTGGATGATCTTTGATGATCCAGGACAAGAGGTAACGGGCACCAATTGGAACGTAGGAACTTGAACTTGAACTGGAACGTAGGAGTTTGAATATGGGATTATCCTTGATGATTCAGGATAGCTGTGTGTCTGACCAGTCTGTCTTTCGAAGGAGGTCCTGGGCCAGCTCCAGCCATGCTGTGCTGAGCAGAGCCCCTGGCAGCAGCCCCACACCTCACTCCCAGTGTGCCTGAATGGAAAAGGTACCAAAGTTGCTCCAACACTTTCCGAAAAACTCTATAGTGTTACCCCACAAGCGCAAAGCGACGGCAAAGGCCGTGAAATGACACCGGTGCTTCCAGAAAATGTCAAGCTTCCTGCCCAAGGGTGACATGCCATGCGGTGGGGTCAGGGCCACGCGCTGAGCACCCGGTGCGCTGGGGTTGCCCCAGCGGTTCCTGAGCAGCTCCTGCAGTGCTGCCGCCGGTACCGTTCTGGCGGCTGTAGTTGTTTAAAAAGCCGTTGTTGTTTCCGGCGTAATCTGACGGCAGTTTTCTCGGGCATTTGGGCCTCTTCTAATAAGTGTGCTGTGAGTACATCTGCAAGCATTCACCTGTCGAGGTCAAATGACTGGTGGTGCTCATCTCCCCCCGTGCTACTGCTGCTGCCTCCCGTGAATGCTCATGTGCCTGCGTGCCCCTGTACAGGCACAGATGCACGCGCGCAACACCTGATCCCGCATCCTAATTATTTTTCGCCCGGTTCTCGGAGTTGTTCTGCTTCCGGCTGATGAATGGGAAAGTGTAGTAGTGCTGTTTCATTTCACCAGCCTCTCAAGTGTGGAAATTATGGTAAATTTGAGAACAAGCCAGATTAGATTGATAGTTACACCTCCTCCTTTAATTAGCCAACCACAGGATCTGTGGAGGCAAAGGCCGGGGGGGTGTGTCGGTGTATATAACGTGTATTGTCTATGTGAAAGATTAATCAAAAGGAGTTGCTTGAGGTGGGAAGGCTTTTCTGGAGAGGTTCCACATGTTGTCAGGTAGTCCCTCTGAATGGCAGCTTCCGGTTCGGTCCCTTAGCTTTCGGACGTGACATTTAGTCTGATATGTGCCAGCCGTGCAATCTACCTAGCCCTGCAAAGTGCAAATATTAACCTAAATGCATATTAAGATACTGTGTGTTAGCTCCTGAACTGAAATAGAGAGCGGGTGTTCCAGCGGAGGCAAGCAAATCGTGTTGATTTACAGTGGCTTGAGGATTTGGCCCATTACCGCTTCTTTATACACTTTTAAAAAGAAATGCCAACTCGATAGTTTAGGCTTTAACTGGAACATGGCAAGTAATTGTATGTTTTGGCGGACCCCTAGTAATGTTGCAGAATCTTTCTCAGAAGTTGTTCCATGGGATAGCCGATTCCTCAGGTAAGAGCTACTTGTTTGTTCAATCCTCCATCTTAGGCCTGCTCCTCAGGTGCATCCTTCTTCTCGCAGCGATTTCCTAGGAACAGATTTCGAAGAACAGCTCTGATCACAGAATCACAGATTGGTTAGGGTTGGAAAGGAGCTCTGGAGATCATGTAGTGCAACCCCCCTGCCAGAGCAGGGTCACCTACAGCAGGTTGCACAGGATGACCTCCAGGCGGGTTTTGAATGTTTCTGGGGTGGGAGACTCTACCGCCTCGCTGGGCAGCCTGTTCCAGGGCTCTGCCACCCTCAAAGTAAAGAAGTTCCTCCTCATGCTTTGATAGAAGTTCCTAGGTTCCAGTTAGCACCCGTTACCTCTTGTCCTGGATCATCTTTGATGATCCAGGACAAGAGGTAACGGGCACCAATTGGAACGTAGGAACTTGAACTTGAACTGGAACGTAGGAGTTTGAATATAGGATTATCCTTGATGATTCAGGATAGCTGTGTGTCTGACCAGTCTGTCTTTCGAAGGAGGTCCTGGGCCAGCTCCAGCCATGCTGTGCTGAGCAGAGCCCCTGGCAGCAGCCCCACAGCTCACTCCCAGTGTGCCTGAATGGAAAAGGTACCAAAGTTGCTCCAACACTTTCTGAAAAACACTATAGTGTTACCCCACAAGCGCAAAGCGACGGCAAAGCCCGTGAAATGACACCGGTGCTTCCAGAAAATGTCAAGCTTCCTGCCCAAGGGTGACATGCCATGCGGTGGGGTCAGGGCCACGCGCTGAGCACCCGGTGCGCTGGGGTTGCCCCAGCGGTTCCTGAGCAGCTCCTGCAGTGCTGCCGCCGGTACCGTTCTGGCGGCTGTAATTGTTTAAAAAGCCGTTGTTGTTTCCGGCGTAATCTGACGGCAGTTTTCTCGGGCATTTGGGCCTCTTCGAATAAGTGTGCTGTGAGTACATCTGCAAGCATTCACCTGTCGAGGTCAAATGACTGGTGGTGCTCATCTCCCCCCGTGCTACTGCTGCTGCCTCCCGTGAATGCTCATGTGCCTGCGTGCCCCTGTACAGGCACAGATGCACGCGCGCAACACCTGATCCCGCATCCTAATTATTTTTCGCCCGGTTCTCGGAGTTGTTCTGCTTCCGGCTGATGAAAGGGAAAGTGTAGTAGTGCTGTTTCATTTCACCAGCCTCTCAAGTGTGGAAATTATGGTAAATTTGAGAACAAGCCAGATTAGATTGATAGTTACACCTCCTCCTTTAATTAGCCAACCACAGGATCTGTGGAGGCAAAGGCCGGGGGGGTGTGTCGGTGTATATAACGTGTATTGTCTATGTGAAAGATTAACGTGTATTGTCTATGTGAAAGATTAATCAAAAGGAGTTGCTTGAGGTGGGAAGGCTTTTCCGGAGAGGTTCCACATGTTGTCAGGTAGTCCCTCTGAATGGCAGCTTCCGGTTCGGTCCCTTAGCTTTCGGAAGTGACATTTAGTCTGATATGTGCCAGCCGTGCAATCTACCTAGCCCTGCAAAGTGCAAATATTAACATAAATGCATATTAAGATACTGTGTGTTAGCTCCTGAACTGAAATAGAGAGCGGGTGTTCCAGCGGAGGCAAGCAAATCGTGTTGATTTACAGTGGCTTGAGGATTTGGCCCATTACCGCTTCTTCATACACTTTTAAAAAGAAATGCCAACTCGATAGTTTAGGCTTTAACTGGAACATGGCAAGTAATTGTATGTTTTGGCGGACCCCTAGTAATGTTGCAGAATCTTTCTCAGAAGTTGTTCCATGGGATAGCCGATTCCTCAGGTAAGAGCTACTTGTTTGTTCAATCCTCCATCTTAGGCCTGCTCCTCAGGTGCATCCTCCTTCTCGCAGCGATTTCCTAGGAACAGATTTCGAAGAACAGCTCTGATCACAGAATCACAGATTGGTTAGGGTTGGAAAGGAGCTCTGGAGATCATCCAGTCCAACCCCCCTGCCAGAGCAGGGTCACCTACAGCAGGTTGCACAGGATGACCTCCAGGCGGGTTTTGAATGTCTCTGGGGTGGGAGACTCTACCGCCTCCCTGGGCAGCCTGTTCCAGCGCTCTGCCACCCTCAAAGTAAAGAAGTTCCTCCTCATGATTTGATAGAAGTTCTTAGGTTCCAGTTTGTACCCGTTACCTCTTGTCCTGGATCATCTTTGATGATCCAGGCCAAGAGGTAACGGGCACCAATTGGAACGTAGGAACTTGAACTTGAACTGGAAGGTAGGAACTTGAACTTGAACATAGGATTATCCTTGATGATTCAGGATAGCTGTGTGTCTGACCAGTCTGTCTTTCGAAGGAGGTCCTGGGCCAGCTCCAGCCATGCTGTGCTGAGCAGAGCCCCTGGCAGCAGCCCCACAGCTCACTCCCAGTGTGCCTGAATGGAAAAGGTACAAAAGTTGCTCCAACACTTTCTGAAAAACTCTATAGTGTTACCCCACAAGCGCAAAGCGACGGCAAAGCCCGTGAAATGACACCGGTGCTTCCAGAAAATGTCAAGCTTCCTGCCCAAGGGTGACATGCCATGCGGTGGGGTCAGGGCCACGCGCTGAGCACCCGGTGCGCTGGGGTTGCCCAGCGGTTCCTGAGCAGCTCCTGCAGTGCTGCCGCCGGTACCGTTCTGGCGGCTGTAGTTGTTTAAAAAGCCGTTGTTGTTTCCGGCGTAATCTGACGGCAGTTTTCTCGGGCATTTGGGCCTCTTCTAATAAGTGTGCTGTGAGTACATCTGCAAGCATTCACCTGTCGAGGTCAAATGACTGGTGGTGCTCATCTGCCCCCGTGCTACTGCTGCTGCCTCCCGTGAATGCTCATGTGCCTGCGTGCCCCTGTACAGGCACAGATGCACGCGCGCAACACCTGATCCCGCATCCTAATTATTTTTCGCCCGGTTCTCGGAGTTGTTCTGCTTCCGGCTGATGAATGGGAAAGTGTAGTAGTGCTGTTTCATTTCACCAGCCTCTCAAGTGTGGAAATTATGGTAAATTTGAGAACAAGCCAGATTAGATTGATAGTTACACCTCCTCCTTTAATTAGCCAACCACAGGATCTGTGGAGGCAATGGCCGGGGGGCGTGTCGGTGGGGGGGCATACGATTTTACCATGGCGAGATTGCTGGAGGTTCTTTCTTGTCTGTTCTTTCTTGTCTTGTAAATTGGTATGAGGTTCTGCCAGTCTTCCTCACGTAGCACAATCGCTCTTGATTTCTGGAGGTTGCTCACAGGGTAAGCTAATGTTTAACATCAATAAGGGTTACCGAATCTTGTCCTTGAGAAGCAGGAGTCTGGAAGCTGTTGTCAATCCAACTGCTGTATTCCTGACCAGCAAGCCCGCTCGATTCAGGGTTAATTAACTGATTACTTAGAGCGGAAGTGTTGTGGAAGAGCCCGATCATTACCATTTCTATTCATTCTAATATGATGTATTTCAACTCCCCCTCCCTCACGCCTTCCAGAGAGTGATCTGGTGAAGGAGGATGACAAGTCTTTGTGAAACCATCTCGAGTTCTCCCAGATACTCGTAGTTGAAGTTGTCTAGCGGTGCGAGATTAGACACCGTGTCAAAGGCAATACTGCACAGATTCTTTATTCCAGACCATTTTCTAAGTTCGCATGATACAAAACCTCACGGTTACTGGGCAGCTCTCCCACTTTTCACGTCAACCTTTGCTACCTCGCCCGCTGCAACGTGCAGGAAAGAAACATTGATTTGAATTGCGCCGTGGTGCCGTGCATCTTAATGACACTCTGGAGTGACTGGCAGTGTGTCTGGGTCCTGGGGTTGGACCCGGTCTAGCTGCCAGGAGGCAACATTGCAGAGAGGGGCTACAGCTGTGGTCTCTGAAGGGACCTGGCTACTCTATGTAGGCCTTCTCTCCCTGCGTCTAAGAGTGCTTGAAGATGCTAATTGGTTCACATTTTCCTCTGTTCGTTAAGGTATTCTGTCCTTAAAAATTCAGCTTTTTAAAATAGTAACGTGCATTGTCTATGTGAAAGATTAATCAAAAGGAGTTGCTTGAGGTGGGAAGGCTTTTCCGGAGAGGTTCCACATGTTGTCAGGTAGTCCCTCTGAATGGCAGCTTCCGGTTCGGTCCCTTAGCTTTCGGAAGTGACATTTAGTCTGATATGTGCCAGCCGTGCAATCTACCTAGCCCTGCAAAGTGCAAATATTAACATAAATGCATATTAAGATACTGTGTGTTAGCTCCTGAACTGAAATAGAGAGCGGGTGTTCCAGCGGAGGCAAGCAAATCGTGTTGATTTACAGTGGCTTGCGGATTTGGCCCATTACCGCTTCTTTATACACTTTTAAAAAGAAATGCCAACTCGATAGTTTAGGCTTTAACTGGAACATAGCAAGTAATTGTATGTTTTGGCGGACCCCTAGTAATGTTGCAGAATCTTTCTCAGAAGTTGTTCCATGGGATAGCCGATTCCTCAGGTAAGAGCTACTTGTTTGTTCAATCCTCCATCTTAGGCCTGCTCCTCAGGTGCATCCTCCTTCTCGCAGCGATTTCCTAGGAACAGATTTCGAAGAACAGCTCTGATCACAGAATCACAGATTGGTTAGGGTTGGAAAGGAGCTCTGGAGATCATCCAGTCCAACCCCCTGCCAGAGCAGGGTCACCTACAGCAGGTTGCACAGGATGACCTCCAGGCGGGTTTTGAATGTCTCTGGGGTGGGAGACTCTACCGCCTCCCTGGGCAGCCTGTTCCAGCGCTCTGCCACCCTCAAAGTAAAGAAGTTCCTCCTCATGCTTTGATAGAAGTTCCTAGGTTCCAGTTTGTACCCGTTACCTCTTGTCCTGGATCATCTTTGATGATCCAGGACAAGAGGTAACGGGCACCAATTGGAACGTAGGAACTTGAACTTGAACTGGAAGGTAGGAACTTGAACTTGAACATAGGATTATCCTTGATGATTCAGGATAGCTGTGTGTCTGACCAGTCTGTCTTTCGAAGGAGGTCCTGGGCCAGCTCCAGCCATGCTGTGCTGAGCAGAGCCCCTGGCAGCAGCCCCACAGCTCACTCCCAGTGTGCCTGAATGGAAAAGGTACCAAAGTTGCTCCAACACTTTCTGAAAAACTCTATAGTGTTACCCCACAAGCGCAAAGCGACGGCAAAGCCCGTGAAATGACACCGGTGCTTCCAGAAAATGCCAAGCTTCCTGCCCAAGGGTGACATGCCATGCGGTGGGGTCAGGGCCACGCGCTGAGCACCCGGTGCGCTGGGGTTGCCCCAGCGGTTCCTGAGCAGCTCCTGCAGTGCTGCCGCCGGTACCGTTCTGGCGGCTGTAGTTGTTTAAAAAGCTGTTGTTGTTTCCGGCGTAATCTGACGGCAGTTTTCTCGGGCATTTGGGCCTCTTCTAATAAGTGTGCTGTGAGTACATCTGCAAGCATTCACCTGTCGAGGTCAAATGACTGGTGGTGCTCATCTGCCCCCGTGCTACTGCTGCTGCCTCCCGTGAATGCTCATGTGCCTGCGTGCCCCTGTACAGGCACAGATGCACGCGCGCAACACCTGATCCCGCATCCTAATTATTTTTCGCCCGGTTCTCGGAGTTGTTCTGCTTCCGGCTGATGAATGGGAAAGTGTAGTAGTGCTGTTTCATTTCACCAGCCTCTCAAGTGTGGAAATTATGGTAAATTTGAGAACAAGCCAGATTAGATTGATAGTTACACCTCCTCCTTTAATTAGCCAACCACAGGATCTGTGGAGGCAAAGGCCGGGGGGGTGTGTCGGTGTATATAACGTGTATTGTCTATGTGAAAGATTAATCAAAAGGAGTTGCTTGAGGTGGGAAGGCTTTTCCGGAGAGGTTCCACATGTTGTCAGGTAGTCCCTCTGAATGGCAGCTTCCGGTTCGGTCCCTTAGCTTTCGGAAGTGACATTTAGTCTGATATGTGCCAGCCGTGCAATCTACCTAGCCCTGCAAAGTGCAAATATTAACCTAAATGCATATTAAGATACTGTGTGTTAGCTCCTGAACTGAAATAGAGAGCGGGTGTTCCAGCGGAGGCAAGCAAATCGTGTTGATTTACAGTGGCTTGAGGATTTGGCCCATTACCGCTTCTTTATACACTTTTAAAAAGAAATGCCAACTCGATAGTTTAGGCTTTAACTGGAACATGGCAAGTAATTGTATGTTTTGGCGGACCCCTAGTAATGTTGCAGAATCTTTCTCAGAAGTTGTTCCATGGGATAGCCGATTCCTCAGGTAAGAGCTACTTGTTTGTTCAATCCTCCATCTTAGGCCTGCTCCTCAGGTGCATCCTCCTTCTCGCAGCGATTTCCTAGGAACAGATTTCGAAGAACAGCTCTGATCACAGAATCACAGATTGGTTAGGGTTGGAAAGGAGCTCTGGAGATCATCCAGCCCAACCCCCCTGCCAGAGCAGGGTCACCTACAGCAGGTTGCACAGGATGACCTCCAGGCGGCTTTTGAATGTCTCTGGGGTGGGAGACTCTACCGCCTCCCTGGGCAGCCTGTTCCAGCGCTCTGCCACCCTCAAAGTAAAGAAGTTCCTCCTCATGCTTTGATAGAAGTTCCTAGGTTCCAGTTTGTACCCGTTACCTCTTGTCCTGGATCATCTTTGATGATCCAGGACAAGAGGTAACGGGCACCAATTGGAACGTAGGAACTTGAACTTGAACTGGAACGTAGGAGCTTGAACATAGGATTATCCTTGATGATTCAGGATAGCTGTGTGTCTGACCAGTCTGTCTTTCGAAGGAGGTCCTGGACCAGCTCCAGCCATGCTGTGCTGAGCAGAGCCCCTGGCAGCAGCCCCACAGCTCACTCCCAGTGTGCCTGAATGGAAAAGGTACCAAAGTTGCTCCAACACTTTCTGAAAAACTCTATAGTGTTACCCCACAAGCGCAAAGCGACGGCAAAGCCCGTGAAATGACACCGGTGCTTCCAGAAAACGTCAAGCTTCCTGCCCAAGGGTGACATGCCATGCGGTGGGGTCAGGGCCACGCGCTGAGCACCCGGTGCGCTGGGGTTGCCCCAGCGGTTCCTGAGCAGCTCCTGCAGTGCTGCCGCCGGTACCGTTCTGGCGGCTGTAGTTGTTTAAAAAGCCGTTGTTGTTTCCGGCGTAATCTGACGGCAGTTTTCTCGGGCATTTGGGCCTCTTCTAATAAGTGTGCTGTGAGTACATCTGCAAGCATTCACCTGTCGAGGTCAAATGACTGGTGGTGCTCATCTGCCCCCGTGCTACTGCTGCTGCCTCCCGTGAATGCTCATGTGCCTGCGTGCCCCTGTACAGGCACAGATGCACGCGCGCAACACCTGATCCCGCATCCTAATTATTTTTCGCCCGGTTCTCGGAGTTGTTCTGCTTCCGGCTGATGAATGGGAAAGTGTAGTAGTGCTGTTTCATTTCACCAGCCTCTCAAGTGTGGAAATTATAGTAAATTTGAGAACAAGCCAGATTAGATTGATAGTTACACCTCCTCCTTTAATTAGCCAACCACAGGATCTGTGGAGGCAAAGGCCGGGGGGGTGTGTCGGTGTATATAACGTGTATTGTCTATGTGAAAGATTAATCAAAAGGAGTTGCTTGAGGTGGGAAGGCTTTTCCGGAGAGGTTCCACATGTTGTCAGGTAGTACCTCTGAATGGCAGCTTCCGGTTCGGTCCCTTAGCTTTCGGAAGTGACATTTAGTCTGATATGTGCCAGCCGTGCAATCTACCTAGCCCTGCAAAGTGCAAATATTAACCTAAATGCATATTAAGATACTGTGTGTTAACTCCTGAACTGAAATAGAGAGCGGGTGTTCCAGCGGAGGCAAGCAAATCGTGTTGATTTACAGTGGCTTGAGGATTTGGCCCATTACCGCTTCTTTATACACTTTTAAAAAGAAATGCCAACTCGATAGTTTAGGCTTTAACTGGAACATGGCAAGTAATTGTATGTTTTGGCGGACCCCTAGTAATGTTGCAGAATCTTTCTCAGAAGTTGTTCCATGGGATAGCCGATTCCTCAGGTAAGAGCTACTTGTTTGTTCAATCCTCCATCTTAGGCCTGCTCCTCAGGTGCATCCTCCTTCTCGCAGCGATTTCCTAGGAACAGATTTCGAAGAACAGCTCTGATCACAGAATCACAGATTAGTTAGGGTTGGAAAGGACCTCTGGAGATCATCCAGCCCAACCCCCCTGCCAGCGCAGGGTCACCTACAGCAGGTTGCACAGGATGACCTCCAGGCGGGTTTTGAATGTCTCTGGGGTGGGAGACTCTACCGCCTCCCTGGGCAGCCTGTTCCAGCGCTCTGCCACCCTCAAAGTAAAGAAGTTCCTCCTCATGCTTTGATAGAAGATCCTACGTTCCAGTTTGTACCAGTTACCTCTTGTCCTGGATCATCTTTGATGATCCAGGACAAGAGGTAACGGGCACCAATTGGAAGGTAGGAACTTGAACTTGAACTGGAAGGTAGGAACTTGAACATAGGATTATCCTTGATGATTCAGGATAGCTGTGTGTCTGACCAGTCTGTCTTTCGAAGGAGGTCCTGGGCCAGCTCCAGCCATGCTGTGCTGAGCAGAGCCCCTGGCAGCAGCCCCCCAGCTCACTCCCAGTGTGCCTGAATGGAAAAGGTACCAAAGTTGCTCCAACACTTTCTGAAAATCTCTATAGTGTTACCCCACAAGCGCAAAGCGACGGCAAAGCCCGTGAAATGACACCGGTGCTTCCAGAAAATGCCAAGCTTCCTGCCCAAGGGTGACATGCCATGCGGTGGGGTCAGGGCCACGCGCTGAGCACCCGGTGCGCTGGGGTTGCCCCAGCGGTTCCTGAGCAGCTCCTGCAGTGCTGCCGCCGGTACCGTTCTGGCGGCTGTAGTTGTTTAAAAAGCCGTTGTTGTTTCCGGCGTAATCTGACGGCAGTTTTCTCGGGCATTTGGGCCTCTTCTAATAAGTGTGCTGTGAGTACATCTGCAAGCATTCACCTGTCGAGGTCAAATGACTGGTGGTGCTCATCTGCCCCCGTGCTACTGCTGCTGCCTCCCGTGAATGCTCATGTGCCTGCGTGCCCCTGTACAGGCACAGATGCACGCGCGCAACACCTGATCCCGCATCCTAATTATTTTTCGCCCGGTTCTCGGAGTTGTTCTGCTTCCGGCTGATGAATGGGAAAGTGTAGTAGTGCTGTTTCATTTCACCAGCCTCTCAAGTGTGGAAATTATGGTAAATTTGAGAACAAGCCAGATTAGATTGATAGTTACACCTCCTCCTTTAATTAGCCAACCACAGGATCTGTGGAGGCAAAGGCCGGGGGGGTGTGTCGGTGTATATAACGTGTATTGTCTATGTGAAAGATTAATCAAAAGGAGTTGCTTGAGGTGGGAAGGCTTTTCCGAAGAGGTTCCACATATTGTCAGGTAGTCCCTCTGAATGGCAGCTTCCGGTTCGGTCCCTTAGCTTTCGGAAGTGACATTTAGTCTGATATGTGCCAGCCGTGCAATCTACCTAGCCCTGCAAAGTGCAAATATTAACCTAAATGCATATTAAGATACTGTGTGTTAGCTCCTGAACTGAAATAGAGAGCGGGTGTTCCAGCGGAGGCAAGCAAATCGTGTTGATTTAGAGTGGCTTGAGGATTTGGCCCATTACCGCTTCTTTATACACTTTTAAAAAGAAATGCCAACTTGATAGTTTAGGCTTTAACTGGAACATGGCAAGTAATTGTATGATTTGGCGGACCCCTAGTAATGTTGCAGAACCTTTCTCAGAAGTTGTTCCATGGGATAGCCGATTCCTCAGGTAAGAGCTACTTGTTTGTTCAATCCTCCATCTTAGGCCTGCTCCTCAGGTGCATCCTCCTTCTCGCAGCGATTTCCTAGGAACAGATTTCGAAGAACAGCTCTGATCACAGAATCACAGATTGGTTAGGGTTGGAAAGGAGCTCTGGAGATCATCCAGTCCAACCCCCCTGCCAGAGCAGAGTCACCTACAGCAGGTTGCACAGGATGACCTCCAGGCGGGTTTTGAATGTCTCTGGGGTGGGAGACTCTACCGCCTCCCTGGGCAGCCTGTTCCAGCGCTCTGCCACCCTCAAAGTAAAGAAGTTCCTCCTCATGCTTTGATAGAAGTTCCTAGGTTCCAGTTTGTACCCGTTACCTCTTGTCCTGGATCATCTTTGATGATCCAGGACAAGAGGTAACGGGCACCAATTGGAACATAGGAACTTGAACTTGAACTGGAAGGTAGGAACTTGAACTTGAATATAGGATTATCCTTGATGATTCAGGATAGCTGTGTGTCTGACCAGTCTGTCTTTCGAAGGAGGTCCTGGGCCAGCTCCAGCCATGTTGTGCTGAGCAGAGCCCCTGGCAGCAGCCCCACAGCTCACTCCCAGTGTGCCTGAATGGAAAAGGTACCAAAGTTGCTCCAACACTTTCTGAAAAACTCTATAGTGTTACCCCACAAGCGCAAAGAGACGGCAAAGCCCGTGAAATGACACCGGTGCTTCCAGAAAATGTCAAGCTTCCTGCCCAAGGGTGACATGCCATGCGGTGGGGTCAGGGCCACGCGCTGAGCACCCGGTGCGCTGGGGTTGCCCCAGCGGTTCCTGAGCAGCTCCTGCAGTGCTGCCGCCGGTACCGTTCTGGCGGCTGTAGTTGTTTAAAAAGCCGTTGTTGTTTCCGGCGTAATCTGACGGCAGTTTTCTCGGGCATTTGGGCCTCTTCTAATAAGTGTGCTGTGAGTACATCTGCAAGCATTCACCTGTCGAGGTCAAATGACTGGTGGTGCTCATCTCCCCCCGTGCTACTGCTGCTGCCTCCCGTGAATGCTCATGTGCCTGCGTGCCCCTGTACAGGCACAGATGCACGCGCGCAACACCTGATCCCGCATCCTAATTACTTTTCGCCCGGTTCTCGGAGTTGTTCTGCTTCCGGCTGATGAATGGGAAAGTGTAGTAGTGCTGTTTCATTTCACCAGCCTCTCAAGTGTGGAAATTATGGTAAATTTGAGAACAAGCCAGATTAGATTGATAGTTACACCTCCTCCTTTAATTAGCCAACCACAGGATCTGTGGAGGCAAAGGCCGGGGGGGTGTGTCGGTGTATATAAGGTGTATTGTCTATGTGAAAGATTAATCAAGAGGAGTTGCTTGAGGTGGGAAGGCTTTTCCGGAGAGGTTCCACATGTTGTCAGGTAGTCCCTCTGAATGGCAGCTTCCGGTTCGGTCCCTTAGCTTTCGGAAGTGACATTTAGTCTGATATGTGCCAGCCGTGCAATCTACCTAGCCCTGCAAAGTGCAAATATTAACCTAAATGCATATTAAGATACTGTGTGTTAGCTCCTGAACTGAAATAGAGAGCGGGTGTTCCAGCGGAGGCAAGCAAATCGTGTTGATTTAGAGTGGCTTGAGGATTTGGCCCATTACCGCTTCTTTATACACTTTTAAAAAGAAATGCCAACTCGATAGTTTAGGCTTTAACTGGAACATGGCAAGTAATTGTATGCTTTGGCGGACCCCTAGTAATGTTGCAGAATCTTTCTCAGAAGTTGTTCCATGGGATAGCCGATTCCTCAGGTAAGAGCTACTTGTTTGTTCAATCCTCCATCTTAGGCCTGCTCCTCAGGTGCATCCTCCTTCTCGCAGCGATTTCCTAGGAACAGATTTCGAAGAACAGCTCTGATCACAGAATCACAGATTGGTTAGGGTTGGAAAGGAGCTCTGGAGATCATCCAGTCCAACCCCCTGCCAGAGCAGGGTCACCTACAGCAGGTTGCACAGGATGACCTCCAGGCGGGTTTTGAATGTCTCTGGGGTGGGAGACTCTACCGCCTCCCTGGGCAGCCTGTTCCAGTGCTCTGCCACCCTCAAAGTAAAGAAGTTCCTCCTCATGCTTTGATAGAAGTTCCTAGGTTCCAGTTTGTACCCGTTACCACTTGTCCTGGATCATCTTTGATGATCCAGGACAAGAGGTAACGGGCACCAATTGGAACGTAGGAACTTGAACTTGAACTGGAAGGTAGGAACTTGAACTTGAACATAGGATTATCCTTGATGATTCAGGATAGCTGTGTGTCTGACCAGTCTGTCTTTCGAAGGAGGTCCTGGGCCAGCTCCAGCCATGCTGTGCTGAGCAGAGCCCCTGGCAGCAGCCCCACAGCTCACTCCCAGTGTGCCTGAATGGAAAAGGTACCAAAGTTGCTCCAACACTTTCTGAAAAACTCTATAGTGTTACCCCACAAGCGCAAAGCGACGGCAAAGCCCGTGAAATGACACCGGTGCTTCCAGAAAATGTCAAGCTTCCTGCCCAAGGGTGACATGCCATGCGGTGGGGTCAGGGCCACGCGCTGAGCACCCGGTGCGCTGGGGTTGCCCCAGCGGTTCCTGAGCAGCTCCTGCAGTGCTGCCGCCGGTACCGTTCTGGCGGCTGTAGTTGTTTAAAAAGCCGTTGTTGTTTCCGGCGTAATCTGACGGCAGTTTTCTCGGGCATTTGGGCCTCTTCGAATAAGTGTGCTGTGAGTACATCTGCAAGCATTCACCTGTCGAGGTCAAATGACTGGTGGTGCTCATCTGCCCCCGTGCTACTGCTGCTGCCTCCCGTGAATGCTCATGTGCCTGCGTGCCCCTGTACAGGCACAGATGCACGCGCGCAACACCTGATCCCGCATCCTAATTATTTTTCGCCCGGTTCTCTGAGTTGTTCTGCTTCCGGCTGATGAATGGGAAAGTGTAGTAGTGCTGTTTCATTTCACCAGCCTCTCAAGTGTGGAAATTATGGTAAATTTGAGAACAAGCCAGATTAGATTGATAGTTACACCTCCTCCTTTAATTAGCCAACCACAGGATCTGTGGAGGCAAAGGCCGGGGGGGTGTGTCGGTGTATATAACGTGTATTGTCTATGTGAAAGATTAATCAAAAGGAGTTGCTTGAGGTGGGAAGGCTTTTCCGGAGAGGTTCCACATGTTGTCAGGTAGTCCCTCTGAATGGCAGCTTCCGGTTCGGTCCCTTAGCTTTCGGAAGTGACATTTAGTCTGATATGTGCCAGCCGTGCAATCTACCTAGCCCTGCAAAGTGCAAATATTAACCTAAATGCATATTAAGATAGTGTGTGTTAGCTCCTGAACTGAAATAGAGAGCGGGTGTTCCAGCGGAGGCAAGCAAATCTTGTTGATTTAGAGTGGCTTGAGGATTTGGCCCATTACCGCTTCTTTATACACTTTTAAAAAGAAATGCCAACTCGATAGTTTAGGCTTTAACTGGAACATGGCAAGTAATTGTATGTTTTGGCGGACCCCTAGTAATGTTGCAGAATCTTTCTCAGAAGTTGTTCCATGGGATAGCCGATTCCTCAGGTAAGAGCTACTTGTTTGTTCAATCCTCCATCTTAGGCCTGCTCCTCAGGTGCATCCTCCTTCTCGCAGCGATTTCCTAGGAACAGATTTCGAAGAACAGCTCTGATCACAGAATCACAGATTGGTTAGGGTTGGAAAGGACCTCTGGAGATCATCCAGCCCAACCCCCCTGCCAGAGCAGGGTCACCTACAGCAGGTTGCACAGGATGACCTCCAGGCGGGTTTTGAATGTCTCTGGGGTGGGAGACTCTACCGCCTCCCTGGGCAGCCTGTTCCAGCGCTCTGCCACCCTCAAAGTAAAGAAGTTCCTCCTCATGCTTTGATAGAAGTTCCTAGGTTCCAGTTTGTACCCGTTACCTCTTGTCCTGGATCATCTTTGATGATCCAGGACAAGAGGTAACGGGCACCAATTGGAACGTAGGAACTTGAACTTGAACTGGAAGGTAGGAACTTGAACTTGAACATAGGATTATCCTTGATGATTCAGGATAGCTGTGTGTCTGACCAGTCTGTCTTTCGAAGGAGGTCCTGGGCCAGCTCCAGCTATGCTGTGCTGAGCAGAGCCCCTGGCAGCAGCCCCACAGCTCACTCCCAGTGTGCCTGAATGGAAAAGGTACCAAAGTTGCTCCAACACTTTCTGAAAAACTCTATAGTGTTACCCCACAAGCGCAAAGCGACGGCAAAGCCCGTGAAATGACACCGGTGCTTCCAGAAAATGTCAAGCTTCCTGCCCAAGGGTGACATGCCATGCGGTGGGGTCAGGGCCACGCGCTGAGCACCCGGTGCGCTGGGGTTGCCCCAGCGGTTCCTGAGCAGCTCCTGCAGTGCTGCCGCCGGTACCGTTCTGGCGGCTGTAGTTGTTTAAAAAGCCGTTGTTGTTTCCGGCGTAATCTGACGGCAGTTTTCTCGGGCATTTGGGCCTCTTCTAATAAGTGTGCTGTGAGTACATCTGCAAGCATTCACCTGTCGAGGTCAAATGACTGGTGGTGCTCATCTCCCCCCGTGCTACTGCTGCTGCCTCCCGTGAATGCTCATGTGCCTGCGTGCCCCTGTACAGGCACAGATGCACGCGCGCAACACCTGATCCCGCATCCTAATTATTTTTCGCCCGGTTCTCGGAGTTGTTCTGCTTCCGGCTGATGAATGGGAAAGTGTAGTAGTGCTGTTTCATTTCACCAGCCTCTCAAGTGTGGAAATTATGGTAAATTTGAGAACAAGCCAGATTAGATTGATAGTTACACCTCCTCCTTTAATTAGCCAACCACAGGATCTGTGGAGGCAAAGGCCGGGGGGGTGTGTCGGTGTATATAAGGTGTATTGTCTATGTGAAAGATTAATCAAAAGGAGTTGCTTGAGGTGGGAAGGCTTTTCCGGAGAGGTTCCACATGTTGTCAGGTAGTCCCTCTGAATGGCAGCTTCCGGTTCGGTCCCTTAGCTTTCGGAAGTGACATTTAGTCTGATATGTGCCAGCCGTGCAATCTACCTAGCCCTGCAAAGTGCAAATATTAACCTAAATGCATATTAAGATACTGTGTGTTAGCTCCTGAACTGAAATAGAGAGCGGGTGTTCCAGCGGAGGCAAGCAAATCGTGTTGATTTAGAGTGGCTTGAGGATTTGGCCCATTACCGCTTCTTTATACACTTTTAAAAAGAAATGCCAACTCGATAGTTTAGGCTTTAACTGGAACATGGCAAGTAATTGTATGTTTTGGCGGACCCCTAGTAATGTTGCAGAATCTTTCTCAGAAGTTGTTCCATGGGATAGCCGATTCCTCAGGTAAGAGCTACTTGTTTGTTCAATCCTCCATCTTAGGCCTGCTCCTCAGGTGCATCCTCCTTCTCGCAGCGATTTCCTAGGAACAGATTTCGAAGAACAGCTCTGATCACAGAATCACAGATTGGTTAGGGTTGGAAAGGAGCTCTGGAGATCATGTAGTGCAACCCCCCTGCCAGAGCAGGGTCACCTACAGCAGGTTGCACAGGATGACCTCCAGGCGGGTTTTGAATGTTTCTGGAGTCGGAGACTCTACCGCCTCCCTGGGCAGCCTGTTCCAGCGCTCTGCCACCCTCAAAGTAAAGAAGTTCCTCCTCATGCTTTGATAGAAGTTCCTAGGTTCCAGTTTGTACCCGTTACCTCTTGTCCTGGATCATCTTTGATGATCCAGGACAAGAGGTAACGGGCACCAATTGGAACGTAGGAACTTGAACTTGAACTGGAACGTAGGAACTTGAACTTGAACATAGGATTATCCTTGATGATTCAGGATAGCTGTGTGTCTGACCAGTCTGTCTTTCGAAGGAGGTCCTGGGCCAGCTCCAGCCATGCTGTGCTGAGCAGAGCCCCTGGCAGCAGCCCCACAGCTCACTCCCAGTGTGCCTGAATGGAAAAGGTACCAAAGTTGCTCCAACACTTTCTGAAAAACTCTATAGTGTTACCCCACAAGCGCAAAGCGACGGCAAAGCCCGTGAAATGACACCGGTGCTTCCAGAAAATGTCAAGCTTCCTGCCCAAGGGTGACATGCCATGCGGTGGGGTCAGGGCCACGCGCTGAGCACCCGGTGCGCTGGGGTTGCCCCAGCGGTTCCTGAGCAGCTCCTGCAGTGCTGCCGCCGGTACCGTTCTGGCGGCTGTAGTTGTTTAAAAAGCCGTTGTTGTTTCCGGCGTAATCTGACGGCAGTTTTCTCGGGCATTTGGGCCTCTTCTAATAAGTGTGCTGTGAGTACATCTGCAAGCATTCACCTGTCGAGGTCAAATGACTGGTGGTGCTCATCTCCCCCCGTGCTACTGCTGCTGCCTCCCGTGAATGCTCATGTGCCTGCGTGCCCCTGTACAGGCACAGATGCACGCGCGCAACACCTGATCCCGCATCCTAATTATTTTTCGCCCGGTTCTCGGAGTTGTTCTGCTTCCGGCTGATGAATGGGAAAGTGTAGTAGTGCTGTTTCATTTCACCAGCCTCTCAAGTGTGGAAATTATGGTAAATTTGAGAACAAGCGAGATTAGATTGATAGTTACACCTCCTCCTTTAATTAGCCAACCACAGGATCTGTGGAGGCAAAGCCCGGGGGGGGTGTGTCGGTGTATATAAGGTGTATTGTCTATGTGAAAGATTAATCAAAAGGAGTTGCTTGAGGTGGGAAGGCTTTTCCGGAGAGGTTCCACATGTTGTCAGGTAGTCCCTCTGAATGGCAGCTTCCGGTTCGGTCCCTTAGCTTTCGGAAGTGACATTTAGTCTGATATGTGCCAGCCGTGCAATCTACCTAGCCCTGCAAAGTGCAAATATTAACCTAAATGCATATTAAGATACTGTGTGTTAGCTCCTGAACTGAAATAGAGAGCGGGTGTTCCAGCGGAGGCAAGCAAATCGTGTTGATTTAGAGTGGCTTGAGGATTTGGCCCATTACCGCTTCTTTATACACTTTTAAAAAGAAATGCCAACTCGATAGTTTAGGCTTTAACTGGAACATGGCAAGTAATTGTATGTTTTGGCGGACCCCTAGTAATGTTGCAGAATCTTTCTCAGAAGTTGTTCCATGGGATAGCCGATTCCTCAGGTAAGAGCTACTTGTTTGTTCAATCCTCCATCTTAGGCCTGCTCCTCAGGTGCATCCTCCTTCTCGCAGCGATTTCCTAGGAACAGATTTCGAAGAACAGCTCTGATCACAGAATCACAGATTGGTTAGGGTTGGAAAGGAGCTCTGGAGATCATGTAGTGCAACCCCCCTGCCAGAGCAGGGTCACCTACAGCAGGTTGCACAGGATGACCTCCAGGCGGGTTTTGAATGTTTCTGGAGTCGGAGACTCTACCGCCTCCCTGGGCAGCCTGTTCCAGCGCTCTGCCACCCTCAAAGTAAAGAAGTTCCTCCTCATGCTTTGATAGAAGTTCCTACGTTCCAGTTTGTACCCGTTACCTCTTGTCCTGGATCATCTTTGATGATCCAGGACAAGAGGTAACGGGCACCAATTGGAACGTAGGAACTTGAACTTGAACTGGAACGTAGGAGCTTGAACATAGGATTATCCTTGATGATTCAGGATAGCTGTGTGTCTGACCAGTCTGTCTTTTGAAGGAGGTCCTGGGCCAGCTCCAGCCATGCTGTGCTGAGCAGAGCCCCTGGCAGCAGCCCCACAGCTCACTCCCAGTGTGCCTGAATGGAAAAGGTACCAAAGTTGCTCCAACACTTTCTGAAAAACTCTATAGTGTTACCCCACAAGCGCAAAGCGACGGCAAAGCCCGTGAAATGACACCGGTGCTTCCAGAAAATGTCAAGCTTCCTGCCCAAGGGTGACATGCCATGCGGTGGGGTCAGGGCCACGCGCTGAGCACCCGGTGCGCTGGGGTTGCCCCAGCGGTTCCTGAGCAGCTCCTGCAGTGCTGCCGCCGGTACCGTTCTGGCGGCTGTAGTTGTTTAAAAAGCCGTTGTTGTTTCCGGCGTAATCTGACGGCAGTTTTCTCGGGCATTTGGGCCTCTTCTAATAAGTGTGCTGTGAGTACATCTGCAAGCATTCACCTGTCGAGGTCAAATGACTGGTGGTGCTCATCTCCCCCCGTGCTACTGCTGCTGCCTCCCGTGAATGCTCATGTGCCTGCGTGCCCCTCTACAGGCACAGATGCACGCGCGCAACACCTGATCCCGCATCCTAATTATTTTTCGCCCGGTTCTCTGAGTTGTTCTGCTTCCGGCTGATGAATGGGAAAGTGTAGTAGTGCTGTTTCATTTCACCAGCCTCTCAAGTGTGGAAATTATGGTAAATTTGAGAACAAGCCAGATTAGATTGATAGTTACACCTCCTCCTTTAATTAGCCAACCACAGGATCTGTGGAGGCAAAGGCCGGGGGGGTGTGTCGGTGTATATAAGGTGTATTGTCTATGTGAAAGATTAATCAAAAGGAGTTGCTTGAGGTGGGAAGGCTTTTCCGGAGAGGTTCCACATGTTGTCAGGTAGTCCCTCTGAATGGCAGCTTCCGGTTCGGTCCCTTAGCTTTCGGAAGTGACATTTAGTCTGATATGTGCCAGCCGTGCAATCTACCTAGCCCCGCAAAGTGCAAATATTAACATAAATGCATATTAAGATACTGTGTGTTAGCTCCTGAACTGAAATAGAGAGCGGGTGTTCCAGCGGAGGCAAGCAAATCGTGTTGATTTACAGTGGCTTGCGGATTTGGCCCATTACCGCTTCTTTATACACTTTTAAAAAGAAATGCCAACTCGATAGTTTAGGCTTTAACTGGAACATGGCAAGTAATTGTATGTTTTGGCGGACCCCTAGTAATGTTGCAGAATCTTTCTCAGAAGTTGTTCCATGGGATAGTCGATTCCTCAGGTAAGAGCTACTTGTTTGTTCAATCCTCCATCTTAGGCCTGCTCCTCAGGTGCATCCTCCTTCTCGCAGCGATTTCCTAGGAACAGATTTCGAAGAACAGCTCTGATCACAGAATCACAGATTGGTTAGGGTTGGAAAGGAGCTCTGGAGATCATCCAGCCCAACCCCCCTGCCAGAGCAGGGTCACCTACAGCAGGTTGCACAGGATGACCTCCAGGCGGGTTTTGAATGTCTCTGGGGTCGGAGACTCTACCGCCTCCCCGGGCAGCCTGTTCCAGCGCTCTGCCACCCTCAAAGTAAAGAAGTTCCTCCTCATGCTTTGATAGAAGTTCCTAGGTTCCAGTTTGTACCCGTTACCTCTTGTCCTGGATCATCTTTGATGATCCAGGACAAGAGGTAACGGGCACCAATTGGAACGTAGGAACTTGAACTTGAACTGGAAGGTAGGAACTTGAACTTGAACATAGGATTATCCTTGATGATTCAGGATAGCTGTGTGTCTGACCAGTCTGTCTTTCGAAGGAGGTCCTTGACCAGCTCCAGCCATGCTGTGCTGAGCAGAGCCCCTGGCAGCAGCCCCACAGCTCACTCCCAGTGTGCCTGAATGGAAAAGGTACCAAAGTTGCTCCAACACTTTCTGAAAAACTCTATAGTGTTACCCCACAAGCGCAAAGCGACGGCAAAGCCCGTGAAATGACACCGGTGCTTCCAGAAAATGTCAAGCTTCCTGCCCAAGGGTGACATGCCATGCGGTGGGGTCAGGGCCACGCGCTGAGCACCCGGTGCGCTGGGGTTGCCCCAGCGGTTCCTGAGCAGCTCCTGCAGTGCTGCCGCCGGTACCGTTCTGGCGGCTGTAGTTGTTTAAAAAGCCGTTGTTGTTTCCGGCGTAATCTGACGGCAGTTTTCTCGGGCATTTGGGCCTCTTCTAATAAGTGTGCTGTGAGTACATCTGCAAGCATTCACCTGTCGAGGTCAAATGACTGGTGGTGCTCATCTCCCCCCGTGCTACTGCTGCTGCCTCCCGTGAATGCTCATGTGCCTGCGTGCCCCTCTACAGGCACAGATGCACGCGCGCAACACCTGATCCCGCATCCTAATTATTTTTCGCCCGGTTCTCTGAGTTGTTCTGCTTCCGGCTGATGAATGGGAAAGTGTAGTAGTGCTGTTTCATTTCACCAGCCTCTCAAGTGTGGAAATTATGGTAAATTTGAGAACAAGCCAGATTAGATTGATAGTTACACCTCCTCCTTTAATTAGCCAACCACAGGATCTGTGGAGGCAAAGGCCGGGGGGCGTGTCGGTGGGGGGGCATACGATTTTACCATGGCGAGATTGCTGGAGGTTCTTTCTTGTCTGTTCTTTCTTGTCTTGTAAATTGGTATGAGGTTCTGCCAGTCTTCCTCACGTAGCACAATCGCTCTTGATTTCTGGAGGTTGCTCACAGGGTAAGCTAATGTTTAACATCAATAAGGGTTACCGAATCTTGTCCTTGAGAAGCAGGAGTCTGGAAGCTGTTGTCAATCCAACTGCTGTATTCCTGACCAGCAAGCCCGCTCGATTCAGGGTTAATTAACTGATTACTTAGAGCGGAAGTGTTGTGGAAGAGCCCGATCATTACCATTTCTATTCATTCTAATATGATGTATTTCAACTCCCCCTCCCTCACGCCTTCCAGAGAGTGATCTGGTGAAGGAGGATGACAAGTCTTTGTGAAACCATCTCGAGTTCTCCCAGATACTCGTAGTTGAAGTTGTCTAGCGGTGCGAGATTAGACACCGTGTCAAAGGCAATACTGCACAGATTCTTTATTCCAGACCATTTTCTAAGTTCGCATGATACAAAACCTCACGGTTACTGGGCAGCTCTCCCACTTTTCACGTCAACCTTTGCTACCTCGCCTGCTGCAACGTGCAGGAAAGAAACATTGATTTGAATTGCGCCGTGGTGCCGTGCATCTTAATGACACTCTGGAGTGACTGGCAGTGTGTCTGGGTCCTGGGGTTGGACCCGGTCTAGCTGCCAGGAGGCAACATTGCAGAGAGGGGCTACAGCTGTGGTCTCTGAAGGGACCTGGCTACTCTATGTAGGCCTTCTCTCCCTGCGTCTCAGAGTGCTTGAAGATGCTAATTGGTTCACATTTTCCTCTGTTCGTTAAGGTATTCTGTCCTTAAAAATTCAGCTTTTTAAAATAGTAACGTGTATTGTCTATGTGAAAGATTAATCAAAAGGAGTTGCTTGAGGTGGGAAGGCTTTTCCGGAGAGGTTCCACATATTGTCAGGTAGTCCCTCTGAATGGCAGCTTCCGGTTCGGTCCCTTAGCTTTCGGAAGTGACATTTAGTCTGATATGTGCCAGCCGTGCAATCTACCTAGCCCCGCAAAGTGCAAATATTAACATAAATGCATATTAAGATACTGTGTGTTAGCTCCTGAACTGAAATAGAGAGCGGGTGTTCCAGCGGAGGCAAGCAAATCGTGTTGATTTACAGTGGCTTGCGGATTTGGCCCATTACCGCTTCTTTATACACTTTTAAAAAGAAATGCCAACTCGATAGTTTAGGCTTTAACTGGAACATGGCAAGTAATTGTATGTTTTGGCGGACCCCTAGTAATGTTGCAGAATCTTTCTCAGAAGTTGTTCCATGGGATAGCCGATTCCTCAGGTAAGAGCTACTTGTTTGTTCAATCCTCCATCTTAGGCCTGCTCCTCAGGTGCATCCTCCTTCTCGCAGCGATTTCCTAGGAACAGATTTCGAAGAACAGCTCTGATCACAGAATCACAGATTGGTTAGGGTTGGAAAGGAGCTCTGGAGATCATCCAGCCCAACCCCCCTGCCAGAGCAGGGTCACCTACAGCAGGTTGCACAGGATGACCTCCAGGCGGGTTTTGAATGTCTCTGGGGTGGGAGACTCTACCGCCTCCCCGGGCAGCCTGTTCCAGCGCTCTGCCACCCTCAAAGTAAAGAAGTTCCTCCTCATGCTTTGATAGAAGTTCCTAGGTTCCAGTTTGTACCCGTTACCTCTTGTCCTGGATCATCTTTGATGATCCAGGACAAGAGGTAACGGGCACCAATTGGAACGTAGGAACTTGAACTTGAACTGGAAGGTAGGAACTTGAACTTGAACATAGGATTATCCTTGATGATTCAGGATAGCTGTGTGTCTGACCAGTCTGTCTTTCGAAGGAGGTCCTTGACCAGCTCCAGCCATGCTGTGCTGAGCAGAGCCCCTGGCAGCAGCCCCACAGCTCACTCCCAGTGTGCCTGAATGGAAAAGGTACCAAAGTTGCTCCAACACTTTCTGAAAAACTCTATAGTGTTACCCCACAAGCGCAAAGCGACGGCAAAGCCCGTGAAATGACACCGGTGCTTCCAGAAAATGTCAAGCTTCCTGCCCAAGGGTGACATGCCATGCGGTGGGGTCAGGGCCACGCGCTGAGCACCCGGTGCGCTGGGGTTGCCCCAGCGGTTCCTGAGCAGCTCCTGCAGTGCTGCCGCCGGTACCGTTCTGGCGGCTGTAGTTGTTTAAAAAGCCGTTGTTGTTTCCGGCGTAATCTGACGGCAGTTTTCTCGGGCATTTGGGCCTCTTCTAATAAGTGTGCTGTGAGTACATCTGCAAGCATTCACCTGTCGAGGTCAAATGACTGGTGGTGCTCATCTGCCCCCGTGCTACTGCTGCTGCCTCCCGTGAATGCTCATGTGCCTGCGTGCCCCTGTACAGGCACAGATGCACGCGCGCAACACCTGATCCCGCATCCTAATTATTTTTCGCCCGGTTCTCGGAGTTGTTCTGCTTCCGGCTGATGAATGGGAAAGTGTAGTAGTGCTGTTTCATTTCACCAGCCTCTCAAGTGTGGAAATTATGGTAAATTTGAGAACAAGCCAGATTAGATTGATAGTTACACCTCCTCCTTTAATTAGCCAACCACAGGATCTGTGGAGGCAAAGGCCGGGGGGGTGTGTCGGTGTATATAAGGTGTATTGTCTATGTGAAAGATTAATCAAAAGGAGTTGCTTGAGGTGGGAAGGCTTTTCCGGAGAGGTTCCACATGTTGTCAGGTAGTCCCTCTGAATGGCAGCTTCCGGTTCGGTCCCTTAGCTTTCGGAAGTGACATTTAGTCTGATATGTGCCAGCCGTGCAATCTACCTAGCCCCGCAAAGTGCAAATATTAACATAAATGCATATTAAGATACTGTGTGTTAGCTCCTGAACTGAAATAGAGAGCGGGTGTTCCAGCGGAGGCAAGCAAATCGTGTTGATTTACAGTGGCTTGAGGATTTGGCCCATTACCGCTTCTTTATACACTTTTAAAAAGAAATGCCAACTCGATAGTTTAGGCTTTAACTGGAACATGGCAAGTAATTGTATGTTTTGGCGGACCCCTAGTAATGTTGCAGAATCTTTCTCAGAAGTTGTTCCATGGGATAGCCGATTCCTCAGGTAAGAGCTACTTGTTTGTTCAATCCTCCATCTTAGGCCTGCTCCTCAGGTGCATCCTCCTTCTCGCAGCGATTTCCTAGGAACAGATTTCGAAGAACAGCTCTGATCACAGAATCACAGATTGGTTAGGGTTGGAAAGGAGCTCTGGAGATCATCCAGCCCAACCCCCCTGCCAGAGCAGGGTCACCTACAGCAGGTTGCACAGGATGACCTCCAGGCGGGTTTTGAATGTCTCTGGGGTCGGAGACTCTACCGCCTCCCCGGGCAGCCTGTTCCAGCGCTCTGCCACCCTCAAAGTAAAGAAGTTCCTCCTCATGCTTTGATAGAAGTTCCTAGGTTCCAGTTTGTACCCGTTACCTCTTGTCCTGGATCATCTTTGATGATCCAGGACAAGAGGTAACGGGCACCAATTGGAACGTAGGAACTTGAACTTGAACTGGAAGGTAGGAACTTGAACTTGAACATAGGATTATCCTTGATGATTCAGGATAGCTGTGTGTCTGACCAGTCTGTCTTTCGAAGGAGGTCCTGGGCCAGCTCCAGCCATGCTGTGCTGAGCAGAGCCCCTGGCAGCAGCCCCACAGCTCACTCCCAGTGTGCCTGAATGGAAAAGGTACCAAAGTTGCTCCAACACTTTCTGAAAAACTCTATAGTGTTACCCCACAAGCGCAAAGCGACGGCAAAGCCCGTGAAATGACACCGGTGCTTCCAGAAAACGTCAAGCTTCCTGCCCAAGGGTGACATGCCATGCGGTGGGGTCAGGGCCAAACGCTGAGCACCCGGTGCGCTGGGGTTGCCCCAGCGGTTCCTGAGCAGCTCCTGCAGTGCTGCCGCCGGTACCGTTCTGGCGGCTGTAGTTGTTTAAAAAGCCGTTGTTGTTTCCGGCGTAATCTGACGGCAGTTTTCTCGGGCATTTGGGCCTCTTCTAATAAGTGTGCTGTGAGTACATCTGCAAGCATTCACCTGTCGAGGTCAAATGACTGGTGGTGCTCATCTGCCCCCGTGCTACTGCTGCTGCCTCCCGTGAATGCTCATGTGCCTGCGTGCCCCTGTACAGGCACAGATGCACGCGCGCAACACCTGATCCCGCATCCTAATTATTTTTCGCCCGGTTCTCGGAGTTGTTCTGCTTCCGGCTGATGAATGGGAAAGTGTAGTAGTGCTGTTTCATTTCACCAGCCTCTCAAGTGTGGAAATTATGGTAAATTTGAGAACAAGCCAGATTAGATTAATAGTTACACCTCCTCCTTTAATTAGCCAACCACAGGATCTGTGGAGGCAAAGGCCGGGGGGGTGTGTCGGTGTATATAACGTGTATTGTCTATGTGAAAGATTAATCAAAAGGAGTTGCTTGAGGTGGGAAGGCTTTTCCGGAGAGGTTCCACATGTTGTCAGGTAGTCCCTCTGAATGGTAGCTTCCGGTTCGGTCCCTTAGCTTTCGGAAGTGACATTTAGTCTGATATGTGCCAGCCGTGCAATCTACCTAGCCCTGCAAAGTGCAAATATTAACCTAAATGCATATTAAGATACTGTGTGTTAGCTCCTGAACTGAAATAGAGAGCGGGTGTTCCAGCGGAGGCAAGCAAATCGTGTTGATTTACAGTGGCTTGCGGATTTGGCCCATTACCGCTTCTTTATACACTTTTAAAAAGAAATGCCAACTCGATAGTTTAGGCTTTAACTGGAACATGGCAAGTAATTGTATGTTTTGGCGGACCCCTAGTAATGTTGCAGAATCTTTCTCAGAAGTTGTTCCATGGGATAGCCGATTCCTCAGGTAAGAGCTACTTGTTTGTTCAATCCTCCATCTTAGGCCTGCTCCTCAGGTGCATCCTCCTTCTCGCAGCGATTTCCTAGGAACAGATTTCGAAGAACAGCTCTGATCACAGAATCACAGATTGGTTAGGGTTGGAAAGGACCTCTGGAGATCATCCAGCCCAACCCCCCTGCCAGAGCAGGGTCACCTACAGCAGGTTGCACAGGATGACCTCCAGGCGGGTTTTGAATGTCTCTGGGGTGGGAGACTCTACCGCCTCCCTGGGCAGCCTGTTCCAGCGCTCTGCCACCCTCAAAGTAAAGAAGTTCCTCCTCATGCTTTGATAGAAGTTCCTACGTTCCAGTTTGTACCCGTTACCTCTTGTCCTGGATCATCTTTGATGATCCAGGACAAGAGGTAACGGGCACCAATTGGAACGTAGGAACTTGAACTTGAACTGGAAGGTAGGAACTTGAACATAGGATTATCCTTGATGATTCAGGATAGCTGTGTGTCTGACCAGTCTGTCTTTCGAAGGAGGTCCTGGGCCAGCTCCAGCCATGCTGTGCTGAGCAGAGCCCCTGGCAGCAGCCCCACAGCTCACTCCCAGTGTGCCTGAATGGAAAAGGTACCAAAGTTGCTCCAACACTTTCTGAAAAACTCTATAGTGTTACCCCACAAGCGCAAAGCGACGGCAAAGCCCGTGAAATGACACCGGTGCTTCCAGAAAATGTCAAGCTTCCTGCCCAAGGGTGACATGCCATGCGGTGGGGTCAGGGCAACGCGCTGAGCACCCGGTGCGCTGGGGTTGCCCTAGCGGTTCCTGAGCAGCTCCTGCAGTGCTGCCGCCGGTACCGTTCTGGCGGCTGTAGTTGTTTAAAAAGCCGTTGTTGTTTCCGGCGTAATCTGACGGCAGTTTTCTCGGGCATTTGGGCCTCTTCTAATAAGTGTGCTGTGAGTACATCTGCAAGCATTCACCTGTCGAGGTCAAATGACTGGTGGTGCTCATCTGCCCCCGTGCTACTGCTGCTGCCTCCCGTGAATGCTCATGTGCCTGCGTGCCCCTGTACAGGCACAGATGCACGCGCGCAACACCTGATCCCGCATCCTAATTATTTTTCGCCCGGTTCTCGGAGTTGTTCTGCTTCCGGCTGATGAATGGGAAAGTGTAGTAGTGCTGTTTCATTTCACCAGCCTCTCAAGTGTGGAAATTATGGTAAATTTGAGCACAAGCCAGATTAGATTGATAGTTACACCTCCTCCTTTAATTAGCCAACCACAGGATCTGTGGAGGCAAAGGCCGGGGGGGTGTGTCGGTGTATATAACGTGTATTGTCTATGTGAAAGATTAATCAAAAGGAGTTGCTTGAGGTGGGAAGGCTTTTCCGGAGAGGTTCCACATGTTGTCAGGTAGTCCCTCTGAATGGCAGCTTCCGGTTCGGTCCCTTAGCTTTCGGAAGTGACATTTAGTCTGATATGTGCCAGCCGTGCAATCTACCTAGCCCTGCAAAGTGCAAATATTAACCTAAATGCATATTAAGATACTGTGTGTTAGCTCCTGAACTGCAATAGAGAGCGGGTGTTCCAGCGGAGGCAAGCAAATCGTGTTGATTTACAGTGGCTTGCGGATTTGGCCCATTACCGCTTCTTTATACACTTTTAAAAAGAAATGCCAACTCGATAGTTTAGGCTTTAACTGGAACATGGCAAGTAATTGTATGTTTTGGCGGACCCCTAGTAATGTTGCAGAATCTTTCTCAGAAGTTGTTCCATGGGATAGCCGATTCCTCAGGTAAGAGCTACTTGTTTGTTCAATCCTCCATCTTAGGCCTGCTCCTCAGGTGCATCCTCCTTCTCGCAGCGATTTCCTAGGAACAGATTTCGAAGAACAGCTCTGATCACAGAATCACAGATTGGTTAGGGTTGGAAAGGAGCTCTGGAGATCATCCAGCCCAACCCCCCTGCCAGAGCAGGGTCACCTACAGCAGGTTGCACAGGATGACCTCCAGGCGGGTTTTGAATGTTTCTGGGGTGGGAGACTCTACCGCCTCCCTGGGCAGCCTGTTCCAGCGCTCTGCCACCCTCAAAGTAAAGAAGTTCCTCCTCATGCTTTGATAGAAGTTCCTAGGTTCCAGTTTGTACCCGTTACCTCTTGTCCTGGATCATCTTTGATGATCCAGGACAAGAGGTAACGGGCACCAATTGGAACGTAGGAACTTGAACTTGAACTGGAACGTAGGAACTTGAACATAGGATTATCCTTGATGATTCAGGATAGCTGTGTGTCTGACCAGTCTGTCTTTCGAAGGAGGTCCTGGACCAGCTCCAGCCATGCTGTGCTGAGCAGAGCCCCTGGCAGCAGCCCCACACCTCACTCCCAGTGTGCCTGAATGGAAAAGGTACCAAAGTTGCTCCAACACTTTCTGAAAAACTCTATAGTGTTACCCCACAAGCGCAAAGCGACGGCAAAGCCCGTGAAATGACACCGGTGCTTCCAGAAAATGTCAAGCTTCCTGCCCAAGGGTGACATGCCATGCGGTGGGGTCAGGGCCACGCGCTGAGCACCCGGTGCGCTGGGGTTGCCCCAGCGGTTCCTGAGCAGCTCCTGCAGTGCTGCCGCCGGTACCGTTCTGGCGGCTGTAGTTGTTTAAAAAGCCGTTGTTGTTTCCGGCGTAATCTGACGGCAGTTTTCTCGGGCATTTGGGCCTCTTCTAATAAGTGTGCTGTGAGTACATCTGCAAGCATTCACCTGTCGAGGTCAAATGACTGGTGGTGCTCATCTGCCCCCGTGCTACTGCTGCTGCCTCCCGTGAATGCTCATGTGCCTGCGTGCCCCTGTACAGGCACAGATGCACGCGCGCAACACCTGATCCCGCATCCTAATTATTTTTCGCCCGGTTCTCGGAGTTGTTCTACTTCCGGCTGATGAATGGGAAAGTGTAGTAGTGCTGTTTCATTTCACCAGCCTCTCAAGTGTGGAAATTATGGTAAATTTGAGAACAAGCCAGATTAGATTGATAGTTACACCTCCTCCTTTAATTAGCCAACCACAGGATCTGTGGAGGCAAAGGCCGGGGGGGTGTGTCGGTGTATATAACGTGTATTGTCTATGTGAAAGATTAATCAAAAGGAGTTGCTTGAGGTGGGAAGGCTTTTCCGGAGAGGTTCCACATGTTGTCAGGTAGTCCCTCTGAATGGTAGCTTCCGGTTCGGTCCCTTAGCTTTCGGAAGTGACATTTAGTCTGATATGTGCCAGCCGTGCAATCTACCTAGCCCTGCAAAGTGCAAATATTAACCTAAATGCATATTAAGATACTGTGTGTTAGCTCCTGAACTGAAATAGAGAGCGGGTGTTCCAGCGGAGGCAAGCAAATCGTGTTGATTTACAGTGGCTTGCGGATTTGGCCCATTACCGCTTCTTTATACACTTTTAAAACGAAATGCCAACTCGATAGTTTAGGCTTTAACTGGAACATGGCAAGTAATTGTATGTTTTGGCGGACCCCTAGTAATGTTGCAGAATCTTTCTCAGAAGTTGTTCCATGGGATAGCCGATTCCTCAGGTAAGAGCTACTTGTTTGTTCAATCCTCCATCTTAGGCCTGCTCCTCAGGTGCATCCTCCTTCTCGCAGCGATTTCCTAGGAACAGATTTCGAAGAACAGCTCTGATCACAGAATCACAGATTGGTTAGGGTTGGAAAGGACCTCTGGAGATCATCCAGTCCAACCCCCCTGCCAGAGCAGGGTCACCTACAGCAGGTTGCACAGGATGACCTCCAGGCGGGTTTTGAATGTTTCTGGGGTGGGAGACTCTACCGCCTCCCTGGGCAGCCTGTTCCAGCGCTCTGCCACCCTCAAAGTAAAGAAGTTCCTCCTCATGCTTTGATAGAAGTTCCTACGTTCCAGTTTGTACCCGTTACCTCTTGTCCTGGATCATCTTTGATGATCCAGGACAAGAGGTAACGGGCACCAATTGGAACGTAGGAACTTGAACTTGAACTGGAACGTAGGAACTTGAACATAGGATTATCCTTGATGATTCAGGATAGCTGTGTGTCTGACCAGTCTGTCTTTCGAAGGAGGTCCTGGACCAGCTCCAGCCATGCTGTGCTGAGCAGAGCCCCTGGCAGCAGCCCCACAGCTCACTCCCAGTGTGCCTGAATGGAAAAGGTACCAAAGTTGCTCCAACACTTTCTGAAAAACTCTATAGTGTTACCCCACAAGCGCAAAGCGACGGCAAAGCCCGTGAAATGACACCGGTGCTTCCAGAAAATGTCAAGCTTCCTGCCCAAGGGTGACATGCCATGCGGTGGGGTCAGGGCCACGCGCTGAGCACCCGGTGCGCTGGGGTTGCCCCAGCGGTTCCTGAGCAGCTCCTGCAGTGCTGCCGCCGGTACCGTTCTGGCGGCTGTAGTTGTTTAAAAAGCCGTTGTTGTTTCCGGCGTAATCTGACGGCAGTTTTCTCGGGCATTTGGGCCTCTTCGAATAAGTGTGCTGTGAGTACATCTGCAAGCATTCACCTGTCGAGGTCAAATGACTGGTGGTGCTCATCTGCCCCCGTGCTACTGCTGCTGCCTCCCGTGAATGCTCATGTGCCTGCGTGCCCCTGTACAGGCACAGATGCACGCGCGCAACACCTGATCCTGCATCCTAATTATTTTTCGCCCGGTTCTCGGAGTTGTTCTGCTTCCGGCTGATGAATGGGAAAGTGTAGTAGTGCTGTTTCATTTCACCAGCCTCTCAAGTGTGGAAATTATGGTAAATTTGAGAACAAGCCAGATTAGATTGATAGTTACACCTCCTCCTTTAATTAGCCAACCACAGGATCTGTGGAGGCAAAGGCCGGGGGGGTGTGTCGGTGTATATAATGTGTATTGTCTATGTGAAAGATTAATCAAAAGGAGTTGCTTGAGGTGGGAAGGCTTTTCCGGAGAGGTTCCACATGTTGTCAGGTAGTCCCTCTGAATGGCAGCTTCCGGTTCGGTCCCTTAGCTTTCGGAAGTGACATTTAGTCTGATATGTGCCAGCCGTGCAATCTACCTAGCCCTGCAAAGTGCAAATATTAACATAAATGCATATTAAGATACTGTGTGTTAGCTCCTGAACTGAAATAGAGAGCGGGTGTTCCAGCGGAGGCAAGCAAATCGTGTTGATTTAGAGTGGCTTGAGGATTTGGCCCATTACCGCTTCTTTATACACTTTTAAAAAGAAATGCCAACTCGATAGTTTAGGCTTTAACTGGAACATGGCAAGTAATTGTATGTTTTGGCGGACCCGTAGTAATGTTGCAGAATCTTTCTCAGAAGTTGTTCCATGGGATAGCCGATTCCTCAGGTAAGAGCTACTTGTTTGTTCAATCCTCCATCTTAGGCCTGCTCCTCAGGTGCATCCTCCTTCTCGCAGCGATTTCCTAGGAACAGATTTCGAAGAACAGCTCTGATCACAGAATCACAGATTAGTTAGGGTTGGAAAGGAGCTCTGGAGATCATCCAGCCCAACCCCCCTGCCAGAGCAGGGTCACCTACAGCAGGTTGCACAGGATGACCTCCAGGCGGGTTTTGAATGTCTCTGGGGTCGGAGACTCTACCGCCTCCCCGGGCAGCCTGTTCCAGCGCTCTGCCACCCTCAAAGTAAAGAAGTTCCTCCTCATGCTTTGATAGAAGTTCCTACGTTCCAGTTTGTACCCGTTACCTCTTGTCCTGGATCATCTTTGATGATCCAGGACAAGAGGTAACGGGCACCAATTGGAACGTAGGAACTTGAACTTGAACTGGAACGTAGGAACTTGAACATAGGATTATCCTTGATGATTCAGGATAGCTGTGTGTCTGACCAGTCTGTCTTTCGAAGGAGGTCCTGGGCCAGCTCCAGCCATGCTGTGTTGAGCAGAGCCCCTGGCAGCAGCCCCACACCTCACTCCCAGTGTGCCTGAATGGAAAAGGTACCAAAGTTGCTCCAACACTTTCTGAAAAACTCTATAGTGTTACCCCACAAGCGCAAAGCGACGGCAAAGCCCGTGAAATGACACCGGTGCTTCCAGAAAATGTCAAGCTTCCTGCCCAAGGGTGGCATGCCATGCGGTGGGGTCAGGGCCACGCGCTGAGCACCCGGTGCGCTGGGGTTGCCCCAGCGGTTCCTGAGCAGCTCCTGCAGTGCTGCCGCCGGTACCGTTCTGGCGGCTGTAGTTGTTTAAAAAGCCGTTGTTGTTTCCGGCGTAATCTGACGGCAGTTTTCTCGGGCATTTGGGCCTCTTCTAATAAGTGTGCTGTGAGTACATCTGCAAGCATTCACCTGTCGAGGTCAAATGACTGGTGGTGCTCATCTCCCCCCGTGCTACTGCTGCTGCCTCCCGTGAATGCTCATGTGCCTGCGTGCCCCTGTACAGGCACAGATGCACGCGCGCAACACCTGATCCCGCATCCTAATTATTTTTTGCCCGGTTCTCGGAGTTGTTCTGCTTCCGGCTGATGAATGGGAAAGTGTAGTAGTGCTGTTTCATTTCACCAGCCTCTCAAGTGTGGAAATTATGGTAAATTTGGGAACAAGCCAGATTAGATTGATAGTTACACCTCCTCCTTTAATTAGCCAACCACAGGATCTGTGGAGGCAAAGGCCGGGGGGGTGTGTCGGTGTATATAACGTGTATTGTCTATGTGAAAGATTAATCAAAAGGAGTTGCTTGAGGTGGGAAGGCTTTTCCGGAGAGGTTCCACATGTTGTCAGGTAGTCCCTCTGAATGGCAGCTTCCGGTTCGGTCCCTTAGCTTTCGGACGTGACATTTAGTCTGATATGTGCCAGCCGTGCAATCTACCTAGCCCTGCAAAGTGCAAATATTAACATAAATGCATATTAAGATACTGTGTGTTAGCTCCTGAACTGAAATAGAGAGCGGGTGTTCCAGCGGAGGCAAGCAAATCGTGTTGATTTACAGTGGCTTGCGGATTTGGCCCATTACCGCTTCTTTATACACTTTTAAAAAGAAATGCCAACTCGATAGTTTAGGCTTTAACTGGAACATGGCAAGTAATTGTATGTTTTGGCGGACCCCTAGTAATGTTGCAGAATCTTTCTCAGAAGTTGTTCCATGGGATAGCCGATTCCTCAGGTAAGAGCTACTTGTTTGTTCAATCCTCCATCTTAGGCCTGCTCCTCAGGTGCATCCTCCTTCTCGCAGCGATTTCCTAGGAACAGATTTCGAAGAACAGCTCTGATCACAGAATCACAGATTAGTTAGGGTTGGAAAGGACCTCTGGAGATCATCCAGCCCAACCCCCCTGCCAGAGCAGGGTCACCTACAGCAGGTTGCACAGGATGACCTCCAGGCGGGTTTTGAATGTTTCTGGGGTGGGAGACTCTACCGCCTCCCTGGGCAGCCTGTTCCAGCGCTCTGCCACCCTCAAAGTAAAGAAGTTCCTCCTCATGCTTTGATAGAAGTTCCTACGTTCCAGTTTGTACCCGTTACCTCTTGTCCTGGATCATCTTTGATGATCCAGGACAAGAGGTAACGGGCACCAATTGGAACGTAGGAACTTGAACTTGAACTGGAACGTAGGAACTTGAACATAGGATTATCCTTGATGATTCAGGATAGCTGTGTGTCTGACCAGTCTGTCTTTCGAAGGAGGTCCTGGACCAGCTCCAGCCATGCTGTGCTGAGCAGAGCCCCTGGCAGCAGCCCCACAGCTCACTCCCAGTGTGCCTGAATGGAAAAGGTACCAAAGTTGCTCCAACACTTTCTGAAAAACTCTATAGTGTTACCCCACAAGCGCAAAGCGACGGCAAAGCCCGTGAAATGACACCGGTGCTTCCAGAAAATGCCAAGCTTCCTGCCCAAGGGTGACATGCCATGCGGTGGGGTCAGGGCCACGCGCTGAGCACCCGGTGCGCTGGGGTTGCCCCAGCGGTTCCTGAGCAGCTCCTGCAGTGCTGCCGCCGGTACCGTTCTGGCGGCTGTAGTTGTTTAAAAAGCCGTTGTTGTTTCCGGCGTAATCTGACGGCAGTTTTCTCGGGCATTTGGGCCTCTTCTAATAAGTGTGCTGTGAGTACATCTGCAAGCATTCACCTGTCGAGGTCAAATGACTGGTGGTGCTCATCTGCCCCCGTGCTACTGCTGCTGCCTCCCGTGAATGCTCATGTGCCTGCGTGCCCCTGTACAGGCACAGATGCACGCGCGCAACACCTGATCCCGCATCCTAATTATTTTTCGCCCGGTTCTCTGAGTTGTTCTGCTTCCGGCTGATGAATGGGAAAGTGTAGTAGTGCTGTTTCATTTCACCAGCCTCTCAAGTGTGGAAATTATGGTAAATTTGAGAACAAGCCAGATTAGATTGATAGTTACACCTCCTCCTTTAATTAGCCAACCACAGGATCTGTGGAGGCAAAGGCCGGGGGGGTGTGTCGGTGTATATAACGTGTATTGTCTATGTGAAAGATTAATCAAAAGGAGTTGCTTGAGGTGGGAAGGCTTTTCCGGAGAGGTTCCACATGTTGTCAGGTAGTCCCTCTGAATGGCAGCTTCCGGTTCGGTCCCTTAGCTTTCGGAAGTGACATTTAGTCTGATATGTGCCAGCCGTGCAATCTACCTAGCCCTGCAAAGTGCAAATATTAACCTAAATGCATATTAAGATACTGTGTGTTAGCTCCTGAACTGCAATAGAGAGCGGGTGTTCCAGCGGAGGCAAGCAAATCGTGTTGATTTACAGTGGCTTGCGGATTTGGCCCATTACCGCTTCTTTATACACTTTTAAAAAGAAATGCCAACTCGATAGTTTAGGCTTTAACTGGAACATGGCAAGTAATTGTATGTTTTGGCGGACCCCTAGTAATGTTGCAGAATCTTTCTCAGAAGTTGTTCCATGGGATAGCCGATTCCTCAGGTAAGAGCTACTTGTTTGTTCAATCCTCCATCTTAGGCCTGCTCCTCAGGTGCATCCTCCTTCTCGCAGCGATTTCCTAGGAACAGATTTCGAAGAACAGCTCTGATCACAGAATCACAGATTGGTTAGGGTTGGAAAGGACCTCTGGAGATCATCCAGCCCAACCCCCCTGCCAGAGCAGGGTCACCTACAGCAGGTTGCACAGGATGACCTCCAGGCGGGTTTTGAATGTTTCTGGGGTGGGAGACTCTACCGCCTCCCTGGGCAGCCTGTTCCAGCGCTCTGCCACCCTCAAAGTAAAGAAGTTCCTCCTCATGCTTTGATAGAAGTTCCTACGTTCCAGTTTGTACCCGTTACCTCTTGTCCTGGATCATCTTTGATGATCCAGGACAAGAGGTAACGGGCACCAATTGGAACGTAGGAACTTGAACTTGAACTGGAACGTAGGAACTTGAACATAGGATTATCCTTGATGATTCAGGATAGCTGTGTGTCTGACCAGTCTGTCTTTCGAAGGAGGTCCTGGGCCAGCTCCAGCCATGCTGTGTTGAGCAGAGCCCCTGGCAGCAGCCCCACAGCTCACTCCCAGTGTGCCTGAATGGAAAAGGTACCAAAGTTGCTCCAACACTTTCTGAAAAACTCTATAGTGTTACCCCACAAGCGCAAAGCGACGGCAAAGCCCGTGAAATGACACCGGTGCTTCCAGAAAATGTCAAGCTTCCTGCCCAAGGGTGACATGCCATGCGGTGGGGTCAGGGCCACGCGCTGAGCACCCGGTGCGCTGGGGTTGCCCCAGCGGTTCCTGAGCAGCTCCTGCAGTGCTGCCGCCGGTACCGTTCTGGCGGCTGTAGTTGTTTAAAAAGCCGTTGTTGTTTCCGGCGTAATCTGACGGCAGTTTTCTCGGGCATTTGGGCCTCTTCTAATAAGTGTGCTGTGAGTACATCTGCAAGCATTCACCTGTCGAGGTCAAATGACTGGTGGTGCTCATCTCCCCCCGTGCTACTGCTGCTGCCTCCCGTGAATGCTCATGTGCCTGCGTGCCCCTGTACAGGCACAGATGCACGCGCGCAACACCTGATCCCGCATCCTAATTATTTTTCGCCCGGTTCTCGGAGTTGTTCTGCTTCCGGCTGATGAATGGGAAAGTGTAGTAGTGCTGTTTCATTTCACCAGCCTCTCAAGTGTGGAAATTATGGTAAATTTGAGAACAAGCGAGATTAGATTGATAGTTACACCTCCTCCTTTAATTAGCCAACCACAGGATCTGTGGAGGCAAAGGCCGGGAGGGTGTGTCGGTGTATATAACGTGTATTGTCTATGTGAAAGATTAATCAAAAGGAGTTGCTTGAGGTGGGAAGGCTTTTCCGGAGAGGTTCCACAAGTTGTCAGGTAGTCCCTCTGAATGGCAGCTTCCGGTTCGGTCCCTTAGCTTTCGGAAGTGACATTTAGTCTGATATGTGCCAGCCGTGCAATCTACCTAGCCCTGCAAAGTGCAAATATTAACATAAATGCATATTAAGATACTGTGTGTTAGCTCCTGAACTGCAATAGAGAGCGGGTGTTCCAGCGGAGGCAAGCAAATCGTGTTGATTTACAGTGGCTTGAGGATTTGGCCCATTACCGCTTCTTTATACACTTTTAAAAATAAATGCCAACTCGATAGTTTAGGCTTTAACTGGAACATGGCAAGAAATTGTATGTTTTGGCGGACCCCTAGTAATGTTGCAGAATCTTTCTCAGAAGTTGTTCCGTGGGATAGCCGATTCCTCAGGTAAGAGCTACTTGTTTGTTCAATCCTCCATCTTAGGCCTGCTCCTCAGGTGCATCCTCCTTCTCGCAGCGATTTCCTAGGAACAGATTTCGAAGAACAGCTCTGACCACAGAATCACAGATTGGTTAGGGTTGGAAAGGAGCTCTGGAGATCATCCAGCCCAACCCCCCTGCCAGAGCAGGGTCACCTACAGCAGGTTGCACAGGATGACCTCCAGGCGGGTTTTGAATGTTTCTGGGGTGGGAGACTCTACCGCCTCCCTGGGCAGCCTGTTCCAGCGCTCTGCCACCCT
Organism: Vanellus vanellus; assembly: GCF_965231255.1. Classification (NCBI taxonomy): domain Eukaryota; kingdom Metazoa; phylum Chordata; class Aves; order Charadriiformes; family Charadriidae; genus Vanellus; species Vanellus vanellus. The sequence goes on along the minus strand of NC_138925.1, from coordinate 552,407 downwards.
CAAAGTAAAGAAGTTCCTCCTCATGCTTTGATAGAAGTTCCTAGGTTCCAGTTTGTACCCGTTACCTCTTGTCCTGGATCATCTTTGATGATCCAGGACAAGAGGTAACGGGCACCAATTGGAACGTAGGAACTTGAACTTGAACTGGAACGTAGGAACTTGAACATAGGATTATCCTTGATGATTCAGGATAGCTGTGTGTCTGACCAGTCTGTCTTTCGAAGGAGGTCCTGGGCCAGCTCCAGCCATGCTGTGTTGAGCAGAGCCCCTGGCAGAAGCCCCACAGCTCACTCCCAGTGTGCCTGAATGGAAAAGGTACCAAAGTTGCTCCAACACTTTCTGAAAAACTCTATAGTGTTACCCCACAAGCGCAAAGCGACGGCAAAGCCCGTGAAATGACACCGGTGCTTCCAGAAAATGTCAAGCTTCCTGCCCAAGGGTGACATGCCATGCGGTGGGGTCAGGGCCACGCGCTGAGCACCCGGTGCGCTGGGGTTGCCCCAGCGGTTCCTGAGCAGCTCCTGCAGTGCTGCCGCCGGTACCGTTCTGGCGGCTGTAGTTGTTTAAAAAGCCGTTGTTGTTTCCGGCGTAATCTGACGGCAGTTTTCTCGGGCATTTGGGCCTCTTCTAATAAGTGTGCTGTGAGTACATCTGCAAGCATTCACCTGTCGAGGTCAAATGACTGGTGGTGCTCATCTGCCCCCGTGCTACTGCTGCTGCCTCCCGTGAATGCTCATGTGCCTGCGTGCCCCTGTACAGGCACAGATGCACGCGCGCAACACCTGATCCCGCATCCTAATTATTTTTCGCCCGGTTCTCGGAGTTGTTCTGCTTCCGGCTGATGAATGGGAAAGTGTAGTAGTGCTGTTTCATTTCACCAGCCTCTCAAGTGTGGAAATTATGGTAAATTTGAGAACAAGCCAGATTAGATTGATAGTTACACCTCCTCCTTTAATTAGCCAACCACAGGATCTGTGGAGGCAAAGGCCGGGGGGGTGTGTCGGTGTATATAAGGTGTATTGTCTATGTGAAAGATTAATCAAAAGGAGTTGCTTGAGGTGGGAAGGCTTTTCCGGAGAGGTTCCACATGTTGTCAGGTAGTCCCTCTGAATGGCAGCTTCCGGTTCGGTCCCTTAGCTTTCGGAAGTGACATTTAGTCTGATATGTGCCAGCCGTGCAATCTACCTAGCCCCGCAAAGTTCAAATATTAACCTAAATGCATATTAAGATACTGTGTGTTAGCTCCTGAACTGCAATAGAGAGCGGGTGTTCCAGCGGAGGCAAGCAAATCGTGTTGATTTAGAGTGGCTGGCGGATTTGGCCCATTACCGCTTCTTTATACACTTTTAAAAAGAAATGCCAACTTGATAGTTTAGGCTTTAACTGGAACATGGCAAGTAATTGTATGTTTTGGCGGACCCCTAGTAATGTTGCAGAATCTTTCTCAGAAGTTGTTCCATGGGATAGCCGATTCCTCAGGTAAGAGCTACTTGTTTGTTCAATCCTCCATCTTAGGCCTGCTCCTCAGGTGCATCCTCCTTCTCGCAGCGATTTCCTAGGAACAGATTTCGAAGAACAGCTCTGATCACAGAATCACAGATTGGTTAGGGTTGGAAAGGACCTCTGGAGATCATCCAGCCCAACCCCCCTGCCAGAGCAGGGTCACCTACAGCAGGTTGCACAGGATGACCTCCAGGCGGGTTTTGAATGTCTCTGGGGTCGGAGACTCTACCGCCTCCCTGGGCAGCCTGTTCCAGCGCTCTGCCACCCTCAAAGTAAAGAAGTTCCTCCTCATGCTTTGATAGAAGTTCCTACGTTCCAGTTTGTACCCGTTACCTCTTGTCCTGGATCATCTTTGATGATCCAGGACAAGAGGTAACGGGCACCAATTGGAACGTAGGAACTTGAACTTGAACTGGAAGGTAGGAACTTGAACTTGAACATAGGATTATCCTTGATGATTCAGGATAGCTGTGTGTCTGACCAGTCTGTCTTTCGAAGGAGGTCCTGGACCAGCTCCAGCCATGCTGTGCTGAGCAGAGCCCCTGGCAGCAGCCCCACACCTCACTCCCAGTGTGCCTGAATGGAAAAGGTACCAAAGTTGCTCCAACACTTTCTGAAAAACTCTATAGTGTTACCCCACAAGCGCAAAGCGACGGCAAAGCCCGTGAAATGACACCGGTGCTTCCAGAAAATGTCAAGCTTCCTGCCCAAGGGTGACATGCCATGCGGTGGGGTCAGGGCCACGCGCTGAGCACCCGGTGCGCTGGGGTTGCCCCAGCGGTTCCTGAGCAGCTCCTGCAGTGCTGCCGCCGGTACCGTTCTGGCGGCTGTAGTTGTTTAAAAAGCCGTTGTTGTTTCCGGCGTAATCTGACGGCAGTTTTCTCGGGCATTTGGGCCTCTTCAAATAAGTGTGCTGTGAGTACATCTGCAAGCATTCACCTGTCGAGGTCAAATGAGTGGTGGTGCTCATCTGCCCTTTGCTACTGCTGCTGCCTCCCGTGAATGCTCATGTGCCTGCGTGCCCCTGTACAGGCACAGATGCACGCGCGCAACACCTGATCCCGCATCCTAATTATTTTTCGCCCGGTTCTCGGAGTTGTTCTGCTTCCGGCTGATGAATGGGAAAGTGTAGTAGTGCTGTTTCATTTCACCAGCCTCTCAAGTGTGGAAATTATGGTAAATTTGAGAACAAGCCAGATTAGATTGATAGTTACACCTCCTCCTTTAATTAGCCAACCACAGGATCTGTGGAGGCAAAGGCCGGGGGGGTGTGTCGGTGTATATAACGTGTATTGTCTATGTGAAAGATGAATCAAAAGGAGTTGCTTGAGGTGGGAAGGCTTTTCCGGAGAGGTTCCACATGTTGTCAGGTAGTCCCTCTGAATGGCAGCTTCCGGTTCGGTCCCTTAGCTTTCGGAAGTGACATTTAGTCTGATATGTGCCAGCCGTGCAATCTACCTAGCCCTGCAAAGTGCAAATATTAACCTAAATGCATATTAAGATACTGTGTGTTAGCTCCTGAACTGAAATAGAGAGCGGGTGTTCCAGCGGAGGCAAGCAAATCGTGTTGATTTACAGTGGCTTGAGGATTTGGCCCATTACCGCTTCTTTATACACTTTTAAAAAGAAATGCCAACTCGATAGTTTAGGCTTTAACTGGAACATGGCAAGAAATTGTATGTTTTGGCGGACCCCTAGTAATGTTGCAGAATCTTTCTCAGAAGTTGTTCCGTGGGATAGCCGATTCCTCAGGTAAGAGCTACTTGTTTGTTCAATCCTCCATCTTAGGCCTGCTCCTCAGGTGCATCCTCCTTCTCGCAGCGATTTCCTAGGAACAGATTTCGAAGAACAGCTCTGATCACAGAATCACAGATTGGTTAGGGTTGGAAAGGAGCTCTGGAGATCATCCAGCCCAACCCCCCTGCCAGAGCAGGGTCACCTACAGCAGGTTGCACAGGATGACCTCCAGGCGGGTTTTGAATGTTTCTGGGGTGGGAGACTCTACCGCCTCCCTGGGCAGCCTGTTCCAGCGCTCTGCCACCCTCAAAGTAAAGAAGTTCCTCCTCATGCTTTGATAGAAGTTCCTAGGTTCCAGTTTGTACCCGTTACCTCTTGTCCTGGATCATCTTTGATGATCCAGGACAAGAGGTAACGGGCACCAATTGGAACGTAGGAACTTGAACTTGAACTGGAACGTAGGAACTTGAACATAGGATTATCCTTGATGATTCAGGATAGCTGTGTGTCTGACCAGTCTGTCTTTCGAAGGAGGTCCTGGACCAGCTCCAGCCATGCTGTGCTGAGCAGAGCCCCTGGCAGCAGCCCCACACCTCACTCCCAGTGTGCCTGAATGGAAAAGGTACCAAAGTTGCTCCAACACTTTCTGAAAAACTCTATAGTGTTACCCCACAAGCGCAAAGCGACGGCAAAGCCCGTGAAATGACACCGGTGCTTCCAGAAAATGTCAAGCTTCCTGCCCAAGGGTGACATGCCATGCGGTGGGGTCAGGGCCACGCGCTGAGCACCCGGTGCGCTGGGGTTGCCCCAGCGGTTCCTGAGCAGCTCCTGCAGTGCTGCCGCCGGTACCGTTCTGGCGGCTGTAGTTGTTTAAAAAGCCGTTGTTGTTTCCGGCGTAATCTGACGGCAGTTTTCTCGGGCATTTGGGCCTCTTCTAATAAGTGTGCTGTGAGTACATCTGCAAGCATTCACCTGTCGAGGTCAAATGACTGGTGGTGCTCATCTGCCCCCGTGCTACTGCTGCTGCCTCCCGTGAATGCTCATGTGCCTGCGTGCCCCTGTACAGGCACAGATGCACGCGCGCAACACCTGATCCCGCATCCTAATTATTTTTCGCCCGGTTCTCGGAGTTGTTCTGCTTCCGGCTGATGAATGGGAAAGTGTAGTAGTGCTGTTTCATTTCACCAGCCTCTCAAGTGTGGAAATTATGGTAAATTTGAGAACAAGCCAGATTAGATTGATAGTTACACCTCCTCCTTTAATTAGCCAACCACAGGATCTGTGGAGGCAAAGGCCGGGGGGGTGTGTCGGTGTATATAACGTGTATTGTCTATGTGAAAGATGAATCAAAAGGAGTTGCTTGAGGTGGGAAGGCTTTTCCGGAGAGGTTCCACATGTTGTCAGGTAGTCCCTCTGAATGGCAGCTTCCGGTTCGGTCCCTTAGCTTTCGGAAGTGACATTTAGTCTGATATGTGCCAGCCGTGCAATCTACCTAGCCCTGCAAAGTGCAAATATTAACCTAAATGCATATTAAGATACTGTGTGTTAGCTCCTGAACTGAAATAGAGAGCGGGTGTTCCAGCGGAGGCAAGCAAATCGTGTTGATTTACAGTGGCTGGCGGATTTGGCCCATTACCGCTTCTTTATACACTTTTAAAAAGAAATGCCAACTTGATAGTTTAGGCTTTAACTGGAACATGGCAAGTAATTGTATGTTTTGGCGGACCCCTAGTAATGTTGCAGAATCTTTCTCAGAAGTTGTTCCATGGGATAGCCGATTCCTCAGGTAAGAGCTACTTGTTTGTTCAATCCTCCATCTTAGGCCTGCTCCTCAGGTGCATCCTCCTTCTCGCAGCGATTTCCTAGGAACAGATTTCGAAGAACAGCTCTGATCACAGAATCACAGATTGGTTAGGGTTGGAAAGGACCTCTGGAGATCATCCAGCCCAACCCCCCTGCCAGAGCAGGGTCACCTACAGCAGGTTGCACAGGATGACCTCCAGGCGGGTTTTGAATGTCTCTGGGGTCGGAGACTCTACCGCCTCCCTGGGCAGCCTGTTCCAGCGCTCTGCCACCCTCAAAGTAAAGAAGTTCCTCCTCATGCTTTGATAGAAGTTCCTACGTTCCAGTTTGTACCCGTTACCTCTTGTCCTGGATCATCTTTGATGATCCAGGACAAGAGGTAACGGGCACCAATTGGAACGTAGGAACTTGAACTTGAACTGGAACGTAGGAACTTGAACATAGGATTATCCTTGATGATTCAGGATAGCTGTGTGTCTGACCAGTCTGTCTTTCGAAGGAGGTCCTGGGCCAGCTCCAGCCATGCTGTGTTGAGCAGAGCCCCTGGCAGAAGCCCCACACCTCACTCCCAGTGTGCCTGAATGGAAAAGGTACCAAAGTTGCTCCAACACTTTCTGAAAAACTCTATAGTGTTACCCCACAAGCGCAAAGCGACGGCAAAGCCCGTGAAATGACACCGGTGCTTCCAGAAAATGTCAAGCTTCCTGCCCAAGGGTGACATGCCATGCGGTGGGGTCAGGGCCACGCGCTGAGCACCCGGTGCGCTGGGGTTGCCCCAGCGGTTCCTGAGCAGCTCCTGCAGTGCTGCCGCCGGTACCGTTCTGGCGGCTGTAGTTGTTTAAAAAGCCGTTGTTGTTTCCGGCGTAATCTGACGGCAGTTTTCTCGGGCATTTGGGCCTCTTCAAATAAGTGTGCTGTGAGTACATCTGCAAGCATTCACCTGTCGAGGTCAAATGAGTGGTGGTGCTCATCTGCCCCTTGCTACTGCTGCTGCCTCCCGTGAATGCTCATGTGCCTGCGTGCCCCTGTACAGGCACAGATGCACGCACGCAACACCTGATCCCGCATCCTAATTATTTTTCGCCCGGTTCTCGGAGTTGTTCTGCTTCCGGCTGATGAATGGGAAAGTGTAGTAGTGCTGTTTCATTTCACCAGCCTCTCAAGTGTGGAAATTATGGTAAATTTGAGAACAAGCCAGATTAGATTGATAGTTACACCTCCTCCTTTAATTAGCCAACCACAGGATCTGTGGAGGCAAAGGCCGGGGGGGTGTGTCGGTGTATATAACGTGTATTGTCTATGTGAAAGATTAATCAAAAGGAGTTGCTTGAGGTGGGAAGGCTTTTCCGGAGAGGTTCCACATGTTGTCAGGTAGTCCCTCTGAATGGCAGCTTCCGGTTCGGTCCCTTAGCTTTCGGAAGTGACATTTAGTCTGATATGTGCCAGCCGTGCAATCTACCTAGCCCTGCAAAGTGCAAATATTAACCTAAATGCATATTAAGATACTGTGTGTTAGCTCCTGAACTGAAATAGAGAGCGGGTGTTCCAGCGGAGGCAAGCAAATCGTGTTGACTTACAGTGGCTTGAGGATTTGGCCCATTACCGCTTCTTTATACACTTTTAAAAAGAAATGCCAACTCGATAGTTTAGGCTTTAACTGGAACATGGCAAGTAATTGTATGTTTTGGCGGACCCCTAGTAATGTTGCAGAATCTTTCTCAGAAGTTGTTCCATGGGATAGCCGATTCCTCAGGTAAGAGCTACTTGTTTGTTCAATCCTCCATCTTAGGCCTGCTCCTCAGGTGCATCCTCCTTCTCGCAGCGATTTCCTAGGAACAGATTTCGAAGAACAGCTCTGATCACAGAATCACAGATTGCTTTGGGTTGGAAAGGAGGTCTGGAGATCATCCAGTCCAACCCCCCTGCCAGAGCAGGGTCACCTACAGCAGGTTGCACAGGATGACCTCCAGGCGGGTTTTGAATGTCTCTGGGGTCGGAGACTCTACTGCCTCCCTGGGCAGCCTGTTCCAGCGCTCTGCCACCCTCAAAGTAAAGAAGTTCCTCCTCATGCTTTGATAGAAGTTCCTACGTTCCAGTTTGTACCCGTTACCTCTTGTCCTGGATCATCTTTGATGATCCAGGACAAGAGGTAACGGGCACCAATTGGAACGTAGGAACTTGAACTTGAACTGGAACGTAGGAACTTGAACATAGGATTATCCTTGATGATTCAGGATAGCTGTGTGTCTGACCAGTCTATCTTTCGAAGGAGGTCCTGGGCCAGCTCCAGCCATGCTGTGCTGTGCAGAGCCCCTGGCAGCAGCCCCACAGCTCACTCCCAGTGTGCCTGAATGGAAAAGGTACCAAAGTTGCTCCAACACTTTCTGAAAAACTCTATAGTGTTACCCCACAAGCGCAAAGCGACGGCAAAGCCCGTGAAATGACACCGGTGCTTCCAGAAAATGTCAAGCTTCCTGCCCAAGGGTGACATGCCATGCGGTGGGGTCAGGGCCACGCGCTGAGCACCCGGTGCGCTGGGGTTGCCCCAGCGGTTCCTGAGCAGCTCCTGCAGTGCTGCCGCCGGTACCGTTCTGGCGGCTGTAGTTGTTTAAAAAGCCGTTGTTGTTTCCGGCGTAATCTGACGGCAGTTTTCTCGGGCATTTGGGCCTCTTCTAATAAGTGTGCTGTGAGTACATCTGCAAGCATTCACCTGTCGAGGTCAAATGACTGGTGGTGCTCATCTGCCCCCGTGCTACTGCTGCTGCCTCCCGTGAATGCTCATGTGCCTGCGTGCCCCTGTACAGGCACAGATGCACGCGCGCAACACCTGATCCCGCATCCTAATTATTTTTCGCCCGGTTCTCGGAGTTGTTCTGCTTCCGGCTGATGAATGGGAAAGTGTAGTAGTGCTGTTTCATTTCACCAGCCTCTCAAGTGTGGAAATTATGGTAAATTTGAGAACAAGCCAGATTAGATTGATAGTTACACCTCCTCCTTTAATTAGCCAACCACAGGATCTGTGGAGGCAAAGGCCGGGGGGGTGTGTCGGTGTATATAACGTGTATTGTCTATGTGAAAGATGAATCAAAAGGAGTTGCTTGAGGTGGGAAGGCTTTTCCGGAGAGGTTCCACATGTTGTCAGGTAGTCCCTCTGAATGGCAGCTTCCGGTTCGGTCCCTTAGCTTTCGGAAGTGACATTTAGTCTGATATGTGCCAGCCGTGCAATCTACCTAGCCCTGCAAAGTGCAAATATTAACCTAAATGCATATTAAGATACTGTGTGTTAGCTCCTGAACTGAAATAGAGAGCGGGTGTTCCAGCGGAGGCAAGCAAATCGTGTTGATTTACAGTGGCTGGCGGATTTGGCCCATTACCGCTTCTTTATACACTTTTAAAAAGAAATGCCAACTTGATAGTTTAGGCTTTAACTGGAACATGGCAAGTAATTCTGTGTTTTGGCGGACCCCTAGTAATGTTGCAGAATCTTTCTCAGAAGTTGTTCCATGGGATAGCCGATTCCTCAGGTAAGAGCTACTTGTTTGTTCAATCCTCCATCTTAGGCCTGCTCCTCAGGTGCATCCTCCTTCTCGCAGCGATTTCCTAGGAACAGATTTCGAAGAACAGCTCTGATCACAGAATCACAGATTGGTTAGGGTTGGAAAGGACCTCTGGAGATCATCCAGCCCAACCCCCCTGCCAGAGCAGGGTCACCTACAGCAGGTTGCACAGGATGACCTCCAGGCGGGTTTTGAATGTCTCTGGGGTCGGAGACTCTACCGCCTCCCTGGGCAGCCTGTTCCAGCGCTCTGCCACCCTCAAAGTAAAGAAGTTCCTCCTCATGCTTTGATAGAAGTTCCTACGTTCCAGTTTGTACCCGTTACCTCTTGTCCTGGATCATCTTTGATGATCCAGGACAAGAGGTAACGGGCACCAATTGGAACGTAGGAACTTGAACTTGAACTGGAAGGTAGGAACTTGAACTTGAACATAGGATTATCCTTGATGATTCAGGATAGCTGTGTGTCTGACCAGTCTATCTTTCGAAGGAGGTCCTGGGCCAGCTCCAGCCATGCTGTGCTGTGCAGAGCCCCTGGCAGCAGCCCCACAGCTCACTCCCAGTGTGCCTGAATGGAAAAGGTACCAAAGTTGCTCCAACACTTTCTGAAAAACTCTATAGTGTTACCCCACAAGCGCAAAGCGACGGCAAAGCCCGTGAAATGACACCGGTGCTTCCAGAAAATGTCAAGCTTCCTGCCCAAGGGTGACATGCCATGCGGTGGGGTCAGGGCAACGCGCTGAGCACCCGGTGCGCTGGGGTTGCCCCAGCGGTTCCTGAGCAGCTCCTGCAGTGCTGCCGCCGGTACCGTTCTGGCGGCTGTAGTTGTTTAAAAAGCCGTTGTTGTTTCCGGCGTAATCTGACGGCAGTTTTCTCGGGCATTTGGGCCTCTTCTAATAAGTGTGCTGTGAGTACATCTGCAAGCATTCACCTGTCGAGGTCAAATGACTGGTGGTGCTCATCTGCCCCCGTGCTACTGCTGCTGCCTCCCGTGAATGCTCATGTGCCTGCGTGCCCCTGTACAGGCACAGATGCACGCGCGCAACACCTGATCCCGCATCCTAATTATTTTTCGCCCGGTTCTCGGAGTTGTTCTGCTTCCGGCTGATGAATGGGAAAGTGTAGTAGTGCTGTTTCATTTCACCAGCCTCTCAAGTGTGGAAATTATGGTAAATTTGAGAACAAGCCAGATTAGATTGATAGTTACACCTCCTCCTTTAATTAGCCAACCACAGGATCTGTGGAGGCAAAGGCCGGGGGTGTGTGTCGGTGTATATAACGTGTATTGTCTATGTGAAAGATTAATCAAAAGGAGTTACTTGAGGTGGGAAGGCTTTTCCGGAGAGGTTCCACATGTTGTCAGGTAGTCCCTCTGAATGGCAGCTTCCGGTTCGGTCCCTTAGCTTTCAGACGTGACATTTAGTCTTATATGTGCCTGCCGTGCAATCTACCTAGCCCTGCAAAGTGCAAATATTAACATAAATGCATATTAAGATAGTGTGTGTTAGCTCCTGAACTGAAATAGAGAGCGGGTGTTCCAGCGGAGGCAAGCAAATCGTATTGATTTAGAGTGGCTTGAGGATTTGGACCATTACCGCTTCTTTATACACTTTTAAAAAGAAATGCCAACTCGATAGTTTAGGCTTTAACTGGAACATGGCAAGTAATTCTGTGTTTTGGCGGACCCCTAGTAATATTGCAGAAACTTTCTCAGAAGTTGTTCCATGGGATAGCCGATTCCTCAGGTAAGAGCTACTTGTTTGTTCAATCCTCCATCTTAGGCCTGCTCCTCAGGTGCATCCTCCTTCTCGCAGCGATTTCCTAGGAACAGATTTCGAAGAACAGCTCTGATCACAGAATCACAGATTGGTTAGGGTTGGAAAGGAGCTCTGGAGATCATCTAGTCCAACCCCCCTGCCAGAGCAGGGTCACCTACAGCAGGTTGCACAGGATGACCTCCAGGCGGGTTTTGAATGTCTCTGGGGTCGGAGACTCTACCGCCTCCCCGGGAAGCCTGTTCCAGCGCTCTGCCACCCTCAAAGTAAAGAAGTTCCTCCTCATGCTTTGATAGAAGTTCCTAGGTTCTAGTTTGTACCCGTTACCTCTTGTCCTGGATCATCTTTGATGATCCAGGACAAGAGGTAACGGGCACCAATTGGAACGTAGGAACTTGAACTTGAACTGGAAGGTAGGAACTTGAACTTGAACATAGGATTATCCTTGATGATTCAGGATAGCTGTGTGTCTGACCAGTCTATCTTTCGAAGGAGGTCCTGGGCCAGCTCCAGCCATGCTGTGCTGTGCAGAGCCCCTGGCAGCAGCCCCACAGCTCACTCCCAGTGTGCCTGAATGGAAAAGGTACCAAAGTTGCTCCAACACTTTCTGAAAAACTCTATAGTGTTACCCCACAAGCGCAAAGCGACGGCAAAGCCCGTGAAATGACACCGGTGCTTCCAGAAAATGTCAAGCTTCCTGCCCAAGGGTGACATGCCATGCGGTGGGGTCAGGGCCACGCGCTGAGCACCCGGTGCGCTGGGGTTGCCCCAGCGGTTCCTGAGCAGCTCCTGCAGTGCTGCCGCCGGTACCGTTCTGGCGGCTGTAGTTGTTTAAAAAGCCGTTGTTGTTTCCGGCGTAATCTGACGGCAGTTTTCTCGGGCATTTGGGCCTCTTCTAATAAGTGTGCTGTGAGTACATCTGCAAGCATTCACCTGTCGAGGTCAAATGACTGGTGGTGCTCATCTGCCCCCGTGCTACTGCTGCTGCCTCCCGTGAATGCTCATGTGCCTGCGTGCCCCTGTACAGGCACAGATGCACGCGCGCAACACCTGATCCCGCATCCTAATTATTTTTCGCCCGGTTCTCGGAGTTGTTCTGCTTCCGGCTGATGAATGGGAAAGTGTAGTAGTGCTGTTTCATTTCACCAGCCTCTCAAGTGTGGAAATTATGGTAAATTTGAGAACAAGCCAGATTAGATTGATAGTTACACCTCCTCCTTTAATTAGCCAACCACAGGATCTGTGGAGGCAAAGGCCGGGGGGGTGTGTCGGTGTATATAACGTGTATTGTCTATGTGAAAGATGAATCAAAAGGAGTTGCTTGAGGTGGGAAGGCTTTTCCGGAGAGGTTCCACATGTTGTCAGGTAGTCCCTCTGAATGGCAGCTTCCGGTTCGGTCCCTTAGCTTTCGGAAGTGACATTTAGTCTGATATGTGCCAGCCGTGCAATCTACCTAGCCCTGCAAAGTGCAAATATTAACCTAAATGCATATTAAGATACTGTGTGTTAGCTCCTGAACTGAAATAGAGAGCGGGTGTTCCAGCGGAGGCAAGCAAATCGTGTTGATTTACAGTGGCTGGCGGATTTGGCCCATTACCGCTTCTTTATACACTTTTAAAAAGAAATGCCAACTTGATAGTTTAGGCTTTAACTGGAACATGGCAAGTAATTGTATGTTTTGGCGGACCCCTAGTAATGTTGCAGAATCTTTCTCAGAAGTTGTTCCATGGGATAGCCGATTCCTCAGGTAAGAGCTACTTGTTTGTTCAATCCTCCATCTTAGGCCTGCTCCTCAGGTGCATCCTCCTTCTCGCAGCGATTTCCTAGGAACAGATTTCGAAGAACAGCTCTGATCACAGAATCACAGATTGGTTAGGGTTGGAAAGGACCTCTGGAGATCATCCAGCCCAACCCCCCTGCCAGAGCAGGGTCACCTACAGCAGGTTGCACAGGATGACCTCCAGGCGGGTTTTGAATGTCTCTGGGGTCGGAGACTCTACCGCCTCCCTGGGCAGCCTGTTCCAGCGCTCTGCCACCCTCAAAGTAAAGAAGTTCCTCCTCATGCTTTGATAGAAGTTCCTACGTTCCAGTTTGTACCCGTTACCTCTTGTCCTGGATCATCTTTGATGATCCAGGACAAGAGGTAACGGGCACCAATTGGAACGTAGGAACTTGAACTTGAACTGGAACGTAGGAACTTGAACATAGGATTATCCTTGATGATTCAGGATAGCTGTGTGTCTGACCAGTCTGTCTTTCGAAGGAGGTCCTGGGCCAGCTCCAGCCATGCTGTGTTGAGCAGAGCCCCTGGCAGAAGCCCCACACCTCACTCCCAGTGTGCCTGAATGGAAAAGGTACCAAAGTTGCTCCAACACTTTCTGAAAAACTCTATAGTGTTACCCCACAAGCGCAAAGCGACGGCAAAGCCCGTGAAATGACACCGGTGCTTCCAGAAAATGTCAAGCTTCCTGCCCAAGGGTGACATGCCATGCGGTGGGGTCAGGGCCACGCGCTGAGCACCCGGTGCGCTGGGGTTGCCCCAGCGGTTCCTGAGCAGCTCCTGCAGTGCTGCCGCCGGTACCGTTCTGGCGGCTGTAGTTGTTTAAAAAGCCGTTGTTGTTTCCGGCGTAATCTGACGGCAGTTTTCTCGGGCATTTGGGCCTCTTCAAATAAGTGTGCTGTGAGTACATCTGCAAGCATTCACCTGTCGAGGTCAAATGAGTGGTGGTGCTCATCTGCCCCTTGCTACTGCTGCTGCCTCCCGTGAATGCTCATGTGCCTGCGTGCCCCTGTACAGGCACAGATGCACGCACGCAACACCTGATCCCGCATCCTAATTATTTTTCGCCCGGTTCTCGGAGTTGTTCTGCTTCCGGCTGATGAATGGGAAAGTGTAGTAGTGCTGTTTCATTTCACCAGCCTCTCAAGTGTGGAAATTATGGTAAATTTGAGAACAAGCCAGATTAGATTGATAGTTACACCTCCTCCTTTAATTAGCCAACCACAGGATCTGTGGAGGCAAAGGCCGGGGGGGTGTGTCGGTGTATATAACGTGTATTGTCTATGTGAAAGATTAATCAAAAGGAGTTGCTTGAGGTGGGAAGGCTTTTCCGGAGAGGTTCCACATGTTGTCAGGTAGTCCCTCTGAATGGCAGCTTCCGGTTCGGTCCCTTAGCTTTCGGAAGTGACATTTAGTCTGATATGTGCCAGCCGTGCAATCTACCTAGCCCTGCAAAGTGCAAATATTAACCTAAATGCATATTAAGATACTGTGTGTTAGCTCCTGAACTGAAATAGAGAGCGGGTGTTCCAGCGGAGGCAAGCAAATCGTGTTGACTTACAGTGGCTTGAGGATTTGGCCCATTACCGCTTCTTTATACACTTTTAAAAAGAAATGCCAACTCGATAGTTTAGGCTTTAACTGGAACATGGCAAGTAATTGTATGTTTTGGCGGACCCCTAGTAATGTTGCAGAATCTTTCTCAGAAGTTGTTCCATGGGATAGCCGATTCCTCAGGTAAGAGCTACTTGTTTGTTCAATCCTCCATCTTAGGCCTGCTCCTCAGGTGCATCCTCCTTCTCGCAGCGATTTCCTAGGAACAGATTTCGAAGAACAGCTCTGATCACAGAATCACAGATTGCTTTGGGTTGGAAAGGAGGTCTGGAGATCATCCAGTCCAACCCCCCTGCCAGAGCAGGGTCACCTACAGCAGGTTGCACAGGATGACCTCCAGGCGGGTTTTGAATGTCTCTGGGGTCGGAGACTCTACTGCCTCCCTGGGCAGCCTGTTCCAGCGCTCTGCCACCCTCAAAGTAAAGAAGTTCCTCCTCATGCTTTGATAGAAGTTCCTACGTTCCAGTTTGTACCCGTTACCTCTTGTCCTGGATCATCTTTGATGATCCAGGACAAGAGGTAACGGGCACCAATTGGAACGTAGGAACTTGAACTTGAACTGGAACGTAGGAACTTGAACATAGGATTATCCTTGATGATTCAGGATAGCTGTGTGTCTGACCAGTCTGTCTTTCGAAGGAGGTCCTGGACCAGCTCCAGCCATGCTGTGCTGAGCAGAGCCCCTGGCAGCAGCCCCACACCTCACTCCCAGTGTGCCTGAATGGAAAAGGTACCAAAGTTGCTCCAACACTTTCTGAAAAACTCTATAGTGTTACCCCACAAGCGCAAAGCGACGGCAAAGCCCGTGAAATGACACCGGTGCTTCCAGAAAATGTCAAGCTTCCTGCCCAAGGGTGACATGCCATGCGGTGGGGTCAGGGCCACGCGCTGAGCACCCGGTGCGCTGGGGTTGCCCCAGCGGTTCCTGAGCAGCTCCTGCAGTGCTGCCGCCGGTACCGTTCTGGCGGCTGTAGTTGTTTAAAAAGCCGTTGTTGTTTCCGGCGTAATCTGACGGCAGTTTTCTCGGGCATTTGGGCCTCTTCTAATAAGTGTGCTGTGAGTACATCTGCAAGCATTCACCTGTCGAGGTCAAATGACTGGTGGTGCTCATCTGCCCCCGTGCTACTGCTGCTGCCTCCCGTGAATGCTCATGTGCCTGCGTGCCCCTGTACAGGCACAGATGCACGCGCGCAACACCTGATCCCGCATCCTAATTATTTTTCGCCCGGTTCTCGGAGTTGTTCTGCTTCCGGCTGATGAATGGGAAAGTGTAGTAGTGCTGTTTCATTTCACCAGCCTCTCAAGTGTGGAAATTATGGTAAATTTGAGAACAAGCCAGATTAGATTGATAGTTACACCTCCTCCTTTAATTAGCCAACCACAGGATCTGTGGAGGCAAAGGCCGGGGGGGTGTGTCGGTGTATATAACGTGTATTGTCTATGTGAAAGATGAATCAAAAGGAGTTGCTTGAGGTGGGAAGGCTTTTCCGGAGAGGTTCCACATGTTGTCAGGTAGTCCCTCTGAATGGCAGCTTCCGGTTCGGTCCCTTAGCTTTCGGAAGTGACATTTAGTCTGATATGTGCCAGCCGTGCAATCTACCTAGCCCTGCAAAGTGCAAATATTAACCTAAATGCATATTAAGATACTGTGTGTTAGCTCCTGAACTGAAATAGAGAGCGGGTGTTCCAGCGGAGGCAAGCAAATCGTGTTGATTTACAGTGGCTTGCGGATTTGGCCCATTACCGCTTCTTTATACACTTTTAAAAAGAAATGCCAACTTGATAGTTTAGGCTTTAACTGGAACATGGCAAGTAATTGTATGTTTTGGCGGACCCCTAGTAATGTTGCAGAATCTTTCTCAGAAGTTGTTCCATGGGATAGCCGATTCCTCAGGTAAGAGCTACTTGTTTGTTCAATCCTCCATCTTAGGCCTGCTCCTCAGGTGCATCCTCCTTCTCGCAGCGATTTCCTAGGAACAGATTTCGAAGAACAGCTCTGATCACAGAATCACAGATTGGTTAGGGTTGGAAAGGACCTCTGGAGATCATCCAGCCCAACCCCCCTGCCAGAGCAGGGTCACCTACAGCAGGTTGCACAGGATGACCTCCAGGCGGGTTTTGAATGTCTCTGGGGTCGGAGACTCTACCGCCTCCCTGGGCAGCCTGTTCCAGCGCTCTGCCACCCTCAAAGTAAAGAAGTTCCTCCTCATGCTTTGATAGAAGTTCCTACGTTCCAGTTTGTACCCGTTACCTCTTGTCCTGGATCATCTTTGATGATCCAGGACAAGAGGTAACGGGCACCAATTGGAACGTAGGAACTTGAACTTGAACTGGAACGTAGGAACTTGAACATAGGATTATCCTTGATGATTCAGGATAGCTGTGTGTCTGACCAGTCTGTCTTTCGAAGGAGGTCCTGGGCCAGCTCCAGCCATGCTGTGCTGAGCAGAGCCCCTGGCAGCAGCCCCACAGCTCACTCCCAGTGTGCCTGAATGGAAAAGGTACCAAAGTTGCTCCAACACTTTCTGAAAAACTCTATAGTGTTACCCCACAAGCGCAAAGCGACGGCAAAGCCCGTGAAATGACACCGGTGCTTCCAGAAAATGTCAAGCTTCCTGCCCAAGGGTGACATGCCATGCGGTGGGGTCAGGGCCACGCGCTGAGCACCCGGTGCGCTGGGGTTGCCCCAGCGGTTCCTGAGCAGCTCCTGCAGTGCTGCCGCCGGTACCGTTCTGGCGGCTGTAGTTGTTTAAAAAGCCGTTGTTGTTTCCGGCGTAATCTGACGGCAGTTTTCTCGGGCATTTGGGCCTCTTCTAATAAGTGTGCTGTGAGTACATCTGCAAGCATTCACCTGTCGAGGTCAAATGACTGGTGGTGCTCATCTGCCCCCGTGCTACTGCTGCTGCCTCCCGTGAATGCTCATGTGCCTGCGTGCCCCTGTACAGGCACAGATGCACGCGCGCAACACCTGATCCCGCATCCTAATTATTGTTCGCCCGGTTCTCGGAGTTGTTCTGCTTCCGGCTGATGAATGGGAAAGTGTAGTAGTGCTGTTTCATTTCACCAGCCTCTCAAGTGTGGAAATTATGGTAAATTTGAGAACAAGCCAGATTAGATTGATAGTTACACCTCCTCCTTTAATTAGCCAACCACAGGATCTGTGGAGGCAAAGGCCGGGAGGGTGTGTCGGTGTATATAACGTGTATTGTCTATGTGAAAGATTAATCAAAAGGAGTTGCTTGAGGTGGGAAGGCTTTTCCGGAGAGGTTCCACATGTTGTCAGGTAGTCCCTCTGAATGGCAGCTTCCGGTTCGGTCCCTTAGCTTTCGGAAGTGACATTTAGTCTGATATGTGCCAGCCGTGCAATCTACCTAGCCCTGCAAAGTGCAAATATTAACCTAAATGCATATTAAGATACTGTGTGTTAGCTCCTGAACTGAAATACAGAGCGGGTGTTCCAGCGGAGGCAAGCAAATCGTGTTGATTTAGAGTGGCTTGAGGATTTGGCCCATTACCGCTTCTTTATACACTTTTAAAAAGAAATGCCAACTCGATAGTTTAGGCTTTAACTGGAACATGGCAAGTAATTCTGTGTTTTGGCGGACCCCTAGTAATATTGCAGAAACTTTCTCAGAAGTTGTTCCATGGGATAGCCGATTCCTCAGGTAAGAGCTACTTGTTTGTTCAATCCTCCATCTTAGGCCTGATCCTCAGGTGCATCCTCCTTCTCGCAGCGATTTCCTAGGAACAGATTTCGAAGAACAGCTCTGATCACAGAATCACAGATTGGTTAGGGTTGGAAAGGAGCTCTGGAGATCATCTAGTCCAATCCCCCTGCCAGAGCAGGGTCACCTACAGCAGGTTGCACAGGATGACCTCCAGGCGGGTTTTGAATGTCTCTGGGGTCGGAGACTCTACCGCCTCCCCGGGAAGCCTGTTCCAGCGCTCTGCCACCCTCAAAGTAAAGAAGTTCCTCCTCATGCTTTGATAGAAGTTCCTAGGTTCTAGTTTGTACCCGTTACCTCTTGTCCTGGATCATCTTTGATGATCCAGGACAAGAGGTAACGGGCACCAATTGGAACGTAGGAACTTGAACTTGAACTGGAAGGTAGGAACTTGAACTTGAACATAGGATTATCCTTGATGATTCAGGATAGCTGTGTGTCTGACCAGTCTATCTTTCGAAGGAGGTCCTGGGCCAGCTCCAGCCATGCTGTGCTGTGCAGAGCCCCTGGCAGCAGCCCCACAGCTCACTCCCAGTGTGCCTGAATGGAAAAGGTACCAAAGTTGCTCCAACACTTTCTGAAAAACTCTATAGTGTTACCCCACAAGCGCAAAGCGACGGCAAAGCCCGTGAAATGACACCGGTGCTTCCAGAAAATGTCAAGCTTCCTGCCCAAGGGTGACATGCCATGCGGTGGGGTCAGGGCCACGCGCTGAGCACCCGGTGCGCTGGGGTTGCCCCAGCGGTTCCTGAGCAGCTCCTGCAGTGCTGCCGCCGGTACCGTTCTGGCGGCTGTAGTTGTTTAAAAAGCCGTTGTTGTTTCCGGCGTAATCTGACGGCAGTTTTCTCGGGCATTTGGGCCTCTTCTAATAAGTGTGCTGTGAGTACATCTGCAAGCATTCACCTGTCGAGGTCAAATGACTGGTGGTGCTCATCTGCCCCCGTGCTACTGCTGCTGCCTCCCGTGAATGCTCATGTGCCTGCGTGCCCCTGTACAGGCACAGATGCACGCGCGCAACACCTGATCCCGCATCCTAATTATTTTTCGCCCGGTTCTCGGAGTTGTTCTGCTTCCGGCTGATGAATGGGAAAGTGTAGTAGTGCTGTTTCATTTCACCAGCCTCTCAAGTGTGGAAATTATGGTAAATTTGAGAACAAGCCAGATTAGATTGATAGTTACACCTCCTCCTTTAATTAGCCAACCACAGGATCTGTGGAGGCAAAGGCCGGGGGTGTGTGTCGGTGTATATAACGTGTATTGTCTATGTGAAAGATTAATCAAAAGGAGTTACTTGAGGTGGGAAGGCTTTTCCGGAGAGGTTCCACATGTTGTCAGGTAGTCCCTCTGAATGGCAGCTTCCGGTTCGGTCCCTTAGCTTTCAGACGTGACATTTAGTCTTATATGTGCCTGCCGTGCAATCTACCTAGCCCTGCAAAGTGCAAATATTAACATAAATGCATATTAAGATAGTGTGTGTTAGCTCCTGAACTGAAATAGAGAGCGGGTGTTCCAGCGGAGGCAAGCAAATCGTATTGATTTAGAGTGGCTTGAGGATTTGGACCATTACCGCTTCTTTATACACTTTTAAAAAGAAATGCCAACTCGATAGTTTAGGCTTTAACTGGAACATGGCAAGTAATTCTGTGTTTTGGCGGACCCCTAGTAATATTGCAGAAACTTTCTCAGAAGTTGTTCCATGGGATAGCCGATTCCTCAGGTAAGAGCTACTTGTTTGTTCAATCCTCCATCTTAGGCCTGCTCCTCAGGTGCATCCTCCTTCTCGCAGCGATTTCCTAGGAACAGATTTCGAAGAACAGCTCTGATCACAGAATCACAGATTGGTTAGGGTTGGAAAGGAGCTCTGGAGATCATCTAGTCCAACCCCCCTGCCAGAGCAGGGTCACCTACAGCAGGTTGCACAGGATGACCTCCAGGCGGGTTTTGAATGTCTCTGGGGTGGAAGACTCTACCGCCTCCCCGGGAAGCCTGTTCCAGCGCTCTGCCACCCTCAAAGTAAAGAAGTTCCTCCTCATGCTTTGATAGAAGTTCCTAGGTTCTAGTTTGTACCCGTTACCTCTTGTCCTGGATCATCTTTGATGATCCAGGACAAGAGGTAACGGGCACCAATTGGAACGTAGGAACTTGAACTTGAACTGGAAGGTAGGAACTTGAACTTGAACATAGGATTATCCTTGATGATTCAGGATAGCTGTGTGTCTGACCAGTCTATCTTTCGAAGGAGGTCCTGGGCCAGCTCCAGCCATGCTGTGCTGTGCAGAGCCCCTGGCAGCAGCCCCACAGCTCACTCCCAGTGTGCCTGAATGGAAAAGGTACCAAAGTTGCTCCAACACTTTCTGAAAAACTCTATAGTGTTACCCCACAAGCGCAAAGCGACGGCAAAGCCCGTGAAATGACACCGGTGCTTCCAGAAAATGTCAAGCTTCCTGCCCAAGGGTGACATGCCATGCGGTGGGGTCAGGGCCACGCGCTGAGCACCCGGTGCGCTGGGGTTGCCCCAGCGGTTCCTGAGCAGCTCCTGCAGTGCTGCTGCCAGTACCGTTCTGGCGGCTGTAGTTGTTTAAAAAGCCGTTGTTGTTTCCGGCGTAATCTGACGGCAGTTTTCTCGGGCATTTGGGCCTCTTCTAATAAGTGTGCTGTGAGTACATCTGCAAGCATTCACATGTCGAGGTCAAATGACTGGTGGTGCTCATCTGCCCCCGTGCTACTGCTGCTGCCTCCCGTGAATGCTCATGTGCCTGCGTGCCCCTGTACAGGCACAGATGCACGCGCGCAACACCTGATCCCGCATCCTAATTATTTTTCGCCCGGTTCTCGGAGTTGTTCTGCTTCCGGCTGATGAATGGGAAAGTGTAGTAGTGCTGTTTCATTTCACCAGCCTCTCAAGTGTGGAAATTATGGTAAATTTGAGAACAAGCCAGATTAGATTGATAGTTACACCTCCTCCTTTAATTAGCCAACCACAGGATCTGTGGAGGCAAAGGCCGGGGGGGTGTGTCGGTGTATATAACGTGTATTGTCTATGTGAAAGATTAATCAAAAGGAGTTGCTTGAGGTGGGAAGGCTTTTCCGGAGAGGTTCCACATGTTGTCAGGTAGTCCCTCTGAATGGCAGCTTCCGGTTCGGTCCCTTAGCTTTCGGAAGTGACATTTAGTCTGATATGTGCCAGCCGTGCAATCTACCTAGCCCTGCAAAGTGCAAATATTAACCTAAATGCATATTAAGATACTGTGTGTTAGCTCCTGAACTGAAATAGAGAGCGGGTGTTCCAGCGGAGGCAAGCAAATCGTGTTGATTTACAGTGGCTTGAGGATTTGGCCCATTACCGCTTCTTTATACACTTTTAAAAAGAAATGCCAACTCGATAGTTTAGGCTTTAACTGGAACATGGCAAGTAATTGTATGTTTTGGCGGACCCCTAGTAATGTTGCAGAATCTTTCTCAGAAGTTGTTCCATGGGATAGCCGATTCCTCAGGTAAGAGCTACTTGTTTGTTCAATCCTCCATCTTAGGCCTGCTCCTCAGGTGCATCCTCCTTCTCGCAGCGATTTCCTAGGAACAGATTTCGAAGAACAGCTCTGATCACAGAATCACAGATTGGTTAGGGTTGGAAAGGAGCTCTGGAGATCATCCAGTCCAACCCCCTGCCAGAGCAGGGTCACCTACAGTAGGTTGCACAGGATGACCTCCAGGCGGGTTATGAATGTCTCTGGGGTGGGAGACTCTACCGCCTCCCTGGGCAGCCTGTTCCAGCGCTCTGCCACCCTCAAAGTAAAGAAGTTCCTCCTCATGCTTTGATAGAAGTTCCTAGGTTCCAGTTTGTACCCGTTACCTCTTGTCCTGGATCATCTTTGATGATCCAGGACAAGAGGTAACGGGCACCAATTGGAACGTAGGAACTTGAACTTGAACTGGAACGTAGGAGTTTGAATATGGGATTATCCTTGATGATTCAGGATAGCTGTGTGTCTGACCAGTCTGTCTTTCGAAGGAGGTCCTGGGCCAGCTCCAGCCATGCTGTGCTGAGCAGAGCCCCTGGCAGCAGCCCCACAGCTCACTCCCAGTGTGCCTGAATGGAAAAGGTACCAAAGTTGCTCCAACACTTTCCGAAAAACTCTATAGTGTTACCCCACAAGCGCAAAGCGACGGCAAAGCCCGTGAAATGACACCGGTGCTTCCAGAAAATGTCAAGCTTCCTGCCCAAGGGTGACATGCCATGCGGTGGGGTCAGGGCCACGCGCTGAGCACCCGGTGCGCTGGGGTTGCCCCAGCGGTTCCTGAGCAGCTCCTGCAGTGCTGCCGCCGGTACCGTTCTGGCGGCTGTAGTTGTTTAAAAAGCCGTTGTTGTTTCCGGCGTAATCTGACGGCAGTTTTCTCGGGCATTTGGGCCTCTTCTAATAAGTGTGCTGTGAGTACATCTGCAAGCATTCACCTGTCGAGGTCAAATGACTGGTGGTGCTCATCTGCCCCCGTGCTACTGCTGCTGCCTCCCGTGAATGCTCATGTGCCTGCGTGCCCCTGTACAGGCACAGATGCACGCGCGCAACACCTGATCCCGCATCCTAATTATTTTTTGCCCGGTTCTCTGAGTTGTTCTGCTTCCGGCTGATGAATGGGAAAGTGTAGTAGTGCTGTTTCATTTCACCAGCCTCTCAAGTGTGGAAATTATGGTAAATTTGAGAACGAGCGAGATTAGATTGATAGTTACACCTCCTCCTTTAATTAGCCAACCACAGGATCTGTGGAGGCAAAGGCCGGGGGTGTGTGTCGGTGTATATAACGTGTATTGTCTATGTGAAAGATTAATCAAAAGGAGTTGCTTGAGGTGGGAAGGCTTTTCCGGAGAGGTTCCACATGTTGTCAGGTAGTCCCTCTGAATGGCAGCTTCCGGTTCGGTCCCTTAGCTTTCGGAAGTGACATTTAGTCTGATATGTGCCAGCCGTGCAATCTACCTAGCCCTGCAAAGTGCAAATATTAACCTAAATGCATATTAAGATACTGTGTGTTAGCTCCTGAACTGAAATAGAGAGCGGGTGTTCCAGCGGAGGCAAGCAAATCGTGTTGATTTACAGTGGCTTGAGGATTTGGCCCATTACCGCTTCTTTATACACTTTTAAAAAGAAATGCCAACTCGATAGTTTAGGCTTTAACTGGAACATGGCAAGTAATTGTATGTTTTGGCGGACCCCTAGTAATGTTGCAGAATCTTTCTCAGAAGTTGTTCCATGGGATAGCCGATTCCTCAGGTAAGAGCTACTTGTTTGTTCAATCCTCCATCTTAGGCCTGCTCCTCAGGTGCATCCTCCTTCTCGCAGCGATTTCCTAGGAACAGATTTCGAAGAACAGCTCTGATCACAGAATCACAGATTGGTTAGGGTTGGAAAGGAGCTCTGGAGATCATCCAGTCCAACCCCCCTGCCAGAGCAGGGTCACCTACAGCAGGTTGCACAGGATGACCTCCAGGCGGCTTTTGAATGTCTCTGGGGTGGGAGACTCTACCGCCTCCCCGGGCAGCCTGTTCCAGCGCTCTGCCACCCTCAAAGTAAAGAAGTTCCTCCTCATGCTTTGATAGAAGTTCCTAGGTTCCAGTTTGTATGCGTTACCTCTAGTCCTGGAACATCTTTGATGATCATCATCTTTGATAATCCAGGACAAGAGGTAACGGGCACCAATTGGAACGTAGGAACTTGAACTTGAACTGGAACGTAGGAACTTGAACTTGAACATAGGATTATCCTTGATGATTCAGGATAGCTGTGTGTCTGACCAGTCTGTCTTTCGAAGGAGGTCCTGGGCCAGCTCCAGCCATGCTGTGCTGAGCAGAGCCCCTGGCAGCAGCCCCACACCTCACTCCCAGTGTGCCTGAATGGAAAAGGTACCAAAGTTGCTCCAACACTTTCTGAAAAACTCTATAGTGTTACCCCACAAGCGCAAAGCGACGGCAAAGCCCGTGAAATGACACCGGTGCTTCGAGAAAATGTCAAGCTTCCTGCCCAAGGGTGACATGCCATGCGGTGGGGTCAGGGCCACGCGCTGAGCACCCGGTGCGATGGAGTTGCCCCAGCGGTTCCTGAGCAGCTCCTGCAGTGCTGCTGCCGGTACCGTTCTGGCGGCTGTAGTTGTTTAAAAAGCCGTTGTTGTTTCCGGCGTAATCTGACGGCAGTTTTCTCGGGCATTTGGGCCTCTTCTAATAAGTGTGCTGTGAGTACATCTGCAAGCATTCACCTGTCGAGGTCAAATGACTGGTGGTGCTCATCTCCCCCCGTGCTACTGCTGCTGCCTCCCGTGAATGCTCATGTGCCTGCGTGCCCCTGTACAGGCACAGATGCACGCGCGCAACACCTGATCCCGCATCCTAATTATTTTTCGCCCGGTTCTCGGAGTTGTTCTGCTTCCGGCTGATGAATGGGAAAGTGTAGTAGTGCTGTTTCATTTCACCAGCCTCTCAAGTGTGGAAATTATGGTAAATTTGAGAACAAGCCAGATTAGATTGATAGTTACACCTCCTCCTTTAATTAGCCAACCACAGGATCTGTGGAGGCAAAGCCCGGGGGGGGTGTGTCGGTGTATATAAGGTGTATTGTCTATGTGAAAGATTAATCAAAAGGAGTTGCTTGAGGTGGGAAGGCTTTTCCGGAGAGGTTCCACATGTTGTCAGGTAGTCCCTCTGAATGGCAGCTTCCGGTTCGGTCCCTTAGCTTTCGGAAGTGACATTTAGTCTGATATGTGCCAGCCGTGCAATCTACCTAGCCCTGCAAAGTGCAAATATTAACCTAAATGCATATTAAGATACTGTGTGTTAGCTCCTGAACTGAAATAGAGAGCGGGTGTTCCAGCGGAGGCAAGCAAATCATGTTGATTTACAGTGGCTTGAGGATTTGGCCCATTACCGCTTCTTTATACACTTTTAAAAAGAAATGCCAACTCGATAGTTTAGGCTTTAACTGGAACATGGCAAGTAATTCTGTGTTTTGGCGGACCCCTAGTAATGTTGCAGAATCTTTCTCAGAAGTTGTTCCATGGGATAGCCGATTCCTCAGGTAAGAGCTACTTGTTTGTTCAATCCTCCATCTTAGGCCTGCTCCTCAGGTGCATCCTCCTTCTCGCAGCGATTTCCTAGGAACAGATTTCGAAGAACAGCTCTGATCACAGAATCACAGATTAGTTAGGGTTGGAAAGGACCTCTGGAGATCATCCAGTCCAACCCCCTGCCAGAGCAGGGTCACCTACAGCAGGTTGCACAGGATGACCTCCAGGCGGGTTATGAATGTCTCTGGGGTGGGAGACTCTACCGCCTCCCTGGGCAGCCTGTTCCAGCGCTCTGCCACCCTCAAAGTAAAGAAGTTCCTCCTCATGCTTTGATAGAAGTTTCTAGGTTCCAGTTTGTACTTGTTACCTCTTGTCCTGGATCATCTTTGATGATCCAGGACAAGAGGTAACGGGCACCAATTGGAACGTAGGAACTTGAACTTGAACTGGAAGGTAGGAACTTGAACTTGAACATAGGATTATCCTTGATGATTCAGGATAGCTGTGTGTCTGACCAGTCTGTCTTTCGAAGGAGGTCCTGGGCCAGCTCCAGCCATGCTGTGCTGAGCAGAGCCCCTGGCAGCAGCCCCACAGCTCACTCCCAGTGTGCCTGAATGGAAAAGGTACCAAAGTTGCTCCAACACTTTCTGAAAAACTCTATAGTGTTACCCCACAAGCGCAAAGCGACGGCAAAGCCCGTGAAATGACACCGGTGCTTCCAGAAAATGTCAAGCTTCCTGCCCAAGGGTGACATGCCATGCGGTGGGGTCAGGGCCACGCGCTGAGCACCCGGTGCGCTGGGGTTGCCCCAGCGGTTCCTGAGCAGCTCCTGCAGTGCTGCCGCCGGTACCGTTCTGGCGGCTGTAGTTGTTTAAAAAGCCGTTGTTGTTTCCGGCGTAATCTGACGGCAGTTTTCTCGGGCATTTGGGCCTCTTCTAATAAGTGTGCTGTGAGTACATCTGCAAGCATTCACCTGTCGAGGTCAAATGACTGGTGGTGCTCATCTGCCCCCGTGCTACTGCTGCTGCCTCCCGTGAATGCTCATGTGCCTGCGTGCCCCTGTACAGGCACAGATGCACGCGCGCAACACCTGATCCCGCATCCTAATTATTTTTCGCCCGGTTCTCTGAGTTGTTCTGCTTCCGGCTGATGAATGGGAAAGTGTAGTAGTGCTGTTTCATTTCACCAGCCTCTCAAGTGTGGAAATTATGGTAAATTTGAGAACAAGCCAGATTAGATTGATAGTTACACCTCCTCCTTTAATTAGCCAACCACAGGATCTGTGGAGGCAAAGGCCGGGGGGGTGTGTCGGTGTATATAACGTGTATTGTCTATGTGAAAGATTAATCAAAAGGAGTTGCTTGAGGTGGGAAGGCTTTTCCGGAGAGGTTCCACATGTTGTCAGGTAGTCCCTCTGAATGGCAGCTTCCGGTTCGGTCCCTTAGCTTTCGGAAGTGACATTTAGTCTGATATGTGCCAGCCGTGCAATCTACCTAGCCCTGCAAAGTGCAAATATTAACCTAAATGCATATTAAGATACTGTGTGTTAGCTCCTGAACTGAAATAGAGAGCGGGTGTTCCAGCGGAGGCAAGCAAATCCTGTTGATTTACAGTGGCTTGAGGATTTGGCCCATTACCGCTTCTTTATACACTTTTAAAAAGAAATGCCAACTCGATAGTTTAGGCTTTAACTGGAACATGGCAAGTAATTCTGTGTTTTGGCGGACCCCTAGTTATGTTGCAGAATCTTTCTCAGAAGTTGTTCCATGGGATAGCCGATTCCTCAGGTAAGAGCTACTTGTTTGTTCAATCCTCCATCTTAGGCCTGCTCCTCAGGTGCATCCTCCTTCTCGCAGCGATTTCCTAGGAACAGATTTCGAAGAACAGCTTTGATCACAGAATCACAGATTGGTTAGGGTTGGAAAGGAGCTCTGGAGATCATCCAGTCCAACCCCCTGCCAGAGCAGGGTCACCTACAGCAGGTTGCACAGGATGACCTCCAGGCGGGTTTTGAATGTCTCTGGGGTGGGAGACTCTACCGCCTCCCTGGGCAGCCTGTTCCAGCGCTCTGCCACCCTCAAAGTAAAGAAGTTCCTCCTCATGCTTTGATAGAAGTTCCTACGTTCCAGTTTGTACCCGTTACCTCTTGTCCTGGATCATCTTTGATGATCCAGGACAAGAGGTAACGGGCACCAATTGGAACGTAGGAACTTGAACTTGAACTGGAAGGTAGGAACTTGAACTTGAACATAGGATTATCCTTGATGATTCAGGATAGCTGTGTGTCTGACCAGTCTGTCTTTCGAAGGAGGTCCTGGGCCAGCTCCAGCCATGCTGTGCTGAGCAGAGCCCCTGGCAGCAGCCCCACACCTCACTCCCAGTGTGCCTGAATGGAAAAGGTACCAAAGTTGCTCCAACACTTTCTGAAAAACTCTATAGTGTTACCCCACAAGCGCAAAGCGACGGCAAAGCCCGTGAAATGACACCGGTGCTTCCAGAAAATGTCAAGCTTCCTGCCCAAGGGTGACATGCCATGCGGTGGGGTCAGGGCCACGCGCTGAGCACCCGGTGCGATGGAGTTGCCCCAGCGGTTCCTGAGCAGCTCCTGCAGTGCTGCTGCCGGTACCGTTCTGGCGGCTGTAGTTGTTTAAAAAGCCGTTGTTGTTTCCGGCGTAATCTGACGGCAGTTTTCTCGGGCATTTGGGCCTCTTCTAATAAGTGTGCTGTGAGTACATCTGCAAGCATTCACCTGTCGAGGTCAAATGACTGGTGGTGCTCATCTGCCCCCGTGCTACTGCTGCTGCCTCCCGTGAATGCTCATGTGCCTGCGTGCCCCTGTACAGGCACAGATGCACGCGCGCAACACCTGATCCCGCATCCTAATTATTTTTCGCCCGGTTCTCTGAGTTGTTCTGCTTCCGGCTGATGAATGGGAAAGTGTAGTACTGCTGTTTCATTTCACCAGCCTCTCAAGTGTGGAAATTATGGTAAATTTGAGAACAAGCCAGATTAGATTGATAGTTACACCTCCTCCTTTAATTAGCCAACCACAGGATCTGTGGAGGCAAAGCCCGGGGGGGGTGTGTCGGTGTATATAAGGTGTATTGTCTATGTGAAAGATTAATCAAAAGGAGTTGCTTGAGGTGGGAAGGCTTTTCCGGAGAGGTTCCACATGTTGTCAGGTAGTCCCTCTGAATGGCAGCTTCCGGTTCGGTCCCTTAGCTTTCGGAAGTGACATTTAGTCTGATATGTGCCAGCCGTGCAATCTACCTAGCCCTGCAAAGTGCAAATATTAACCTAAATGCATATTAAGATACTGTGTGTTAGCTCCTGAACTGAAATAGAGAGCGGGTGTTCCAGCGGAGGCAAACAAATCCTGTTGATTTACAGTGGCTTGAGGATTTGGCCCATTACCGCTTCTTTATACACTTTTAAAAAGAAATGCCAACTCGATAGTTTAGGCTTTAACTGGAACATGGCAAGTAATTCTGTGTTTTGGCGGACCCCTAGTTATGTTGCAGAATCTTTCTCAGAAGTTGTTCCATGGGATAGCCGATTCCTCAGGTAAGAGCTACTTGTTTGTTCAATCCTCCATCTTCGGCCTGCTCCTCAGGTGCATCCTCCTTCTCGCAGCGATTTCCTAGGAACAGATTTCGAAGAACAGCTCTGATCACAGAATCACAGATTGGTTAGGGTTGGAAAGGAGCTCTGGAGATCATCCAGTCCAACCCCCTGCCAGAGCAGGGTCACCAACAGCAGGTGTCACAGGATTTCTTC
Organism: Vanellus vanellus; assembly: GCF_965231255.1. NCBI lineage: Eukaryota > Metazoa > Chordata > Aves > Charadriiformes > Charadriidae > Vanellus > Vanellus vanellus. The sequence goes on along the minus strand of NC_138925.1, from coordinate 524,090 downwards.
CAGGCGGGTTATGAATGTCTCTGGGGTGGGAGACTCTACCGCCTCCCTGGGCAGCCTGTTCCAGCGCTCTGCCACCCTCAAAGTAAAGAAGTTCCTCCTCATGCTTTGATAGAAGTTCCTAGGTTCCAGTTTGTACCCGTTACCTCTTGTCCTGGATCATCTTTGATGATCCAGGACAAGAGGTAACGGGCACCAATTGGAACGTAGGAACTTGAACTTGAACTGGAAGGTAGGAACTTGAACTTGAACATAGGATTATCCTTGATGATTCAGGATAGCTGTGTGTCTGACCAGTCTGTCTTTCGAAGGAGGTCCTGGGCCAGCTCCAGCCATGCTGTGCTGAGCAGAGCCCCTGGCAGCAGCCCCACACCTCACTCCCAGTGTGCCTGAATGGAAAAGGTACCAAAGTTGCTCCAACACTTTCTGAAAAACTCTATAGTGTTACCCCACAAGCGCAAAGCGACGGCAAAGCCCGTGAAATGACACCGGTGCTTCGAGAAAATGTCAAGCTTCCTGCCCAAGGGTGACATGCCATGCGGTGTGGTCAGGGCCACGTGCTGAGCACCCGGTGCGCTGCAGTTGCCCCAGCGGTTCCTGAGCAGCTCCTGCAGTGCTGCCGCCGGTACCGTTCTGGCGGCTGTAGTTGTTTAAAAAGCCGTTGTTGTTTCCGGCGTAATCTGACGGCAGTTTTCTCGGGCATTTGGGCCTCTTCTAATAAGTGTGCTGTGAGTACATCTGCAAGCATTCACCTGTCGAGGTCAAATGACTGGTGGTGCTCATCTGCCCCCGTGCTACTGCTGCTGCCTCCCGTGAATGCTCATGTGCCTGCGTGCCCCTGTACAGGCACAGATGCACGCGCGCAACACCTGATCCCGCATCCTAATTATTTTTCGCCCGGTTCTCGGAGTTGTTCTGCTTCCGGCTGATGAATGGGAAAGTGTAGTAGTGCTGTTTCATTTCACCAGCCTCTCAAGTGTGGAAATTATGGTAAATTTGAGAACAAGCCAGATTAGATTGATAGTTACACCTCCTCCTTTAATTAGCCAACCACAGGATCTGTGGAGGCAAAGGCCGGGGGGGTGTGTCGGTGTATATAACGTGTATTGTCTATGTGAAAGATGAATCAAAAGGAGTTGCTTGAGGTGGGAAGGCTTTTCCGGAGAGGTTCCACATGTTGTCAGGTAGTCCCTCTGAATGGCAGCTTCCGGTTCGGTCCCTTAGCTTTCGGAAGTGACATTTAGTCTGATATGTGCCAGCCGTGCAATCTACCTAGCCCTGCAAAGTGCAAATATTAACCTAAATGCATATTAAGATACTGTGTGTTAGCTCCTGAACTGAAATAGAGAGCGGGTGTTCCAGCGGAGGCAAGCAAATCGTGTTGATTTACAGTGGCTTGAGGATTTGGCCCATTACCGCTTCTTTATACACTTTTAAAAAGAAATGCCAACTCGATAGTTTAGGCTTTAACTGGAACATGGCAAGTAATTCTGTGTTTTGGCGGACCCCTAGTTATGTTGCAGAATCTTTCTCAGAAGTTGTTCCATGGGATAGCCGATTCCTCAGGTAAGAGCTACTTGTTTGTTCAATCCTCCATCTTAGGCCTGCTCCTCAGGTGCATCCTCCTTCTCGCAGCGATTTCCTAGGAACAGATTTCGAAGAACAGCTCTGATCACAGAATCACAGATTGGTTAGGGTTGGAAAGGAGCTCTGGAGATCATCCAGTCCAACCCCCTGCCAGAGCAGGGTCACCTATAGCAGGTTGCACAGGATGACCTCCAGGCGGGTTATGAATGTCTCTGGGGTGGGAGACTCTACCGCCTCCCTGGGCAGCCTGTTCCAGCGCTCTGCCACCCTCAAAGTAAAGAAGTTCCTCCTCATGCTTTGATAGAAGTTCCTAGGTTCCAGTTTGTACCCGTTACCTCTTGTCCTGGATCATCTTTGATGATCCAGGACAAGAGGTAACGGGCACCAATTGGAACGTAGGAACTTGAACTTGAACTGGAAGGTAGGAACTTGAACTTGAACATAGGATTATCCTTGATGATTCAGGATAGCTGTGTGTCTGACCACTCTGTCTTTCGAAGGAGGTCCTGGGCCAGCTCCAGCCATGCTGTGCTGAGCAGAGCCCCTGGCAGCAGCCCCACACCTCACTCCCAGTGTGCCTGAATGGAAAAGGTACCAAAGTTGCTCCAACACTTTCTGAAAAACTCTATAGTGTTACCCCACAAGCGCAAAGCGACGGCAAAGCCCGTGAAATGACACCGGTGCTTCCAGAAAATGTCAAGCTTCCTGCCCAAGGGTGACATGCCATGCGGTGGGGTCAGGGCCACGCGCTGAGCACCCGGTGCGCTGGGGTTGCCCCAGAGGTTCCTGAGCAGCTCCTGCAGTGCTGCCGCCGGTACTGTTCTGGCGGCTGTAGTTGTTTAAAAAGCCGTTGTTGTTTCCGGCGTAATCTGACGGCAGTTTTCTCGGGCATTTGGGCCTCTTCTAATAAGTGTGCTGTGAGTACATCTGCAAGCATTCACCTGTCGAGGTCAAATGACTGGTGGTGCTCATCTGCCCCCGTGCTACTGCTGCTGCCTCCCGTGAATGCTCATGTGCCTGCGTGCCCCTGTACAGGCACAGATGCACGCGCGCAACACCTGATCCCGCATCCTAATTATTTTTCGCCCGGTTCTCGGAGTTGTTCTGCTTCCGGCTGATGAATGGGAAAGTGTAGTAGTGCTGTTTCATTTCACCAGCCTCTCAAGTGTGGAAATTATGGTAAATTTGAGAACAAGCCAGATTAGATTGATAGTTACACCTCCTCCTTTAATTAGCCAACCACAGGATCTGTGGAGGCAAAGCCCGGGGGGGGTGTGTCGGTGTATATAAGGTGTATTGTCTATGTGAAAGATTAATCAAAAGGAGTTGCTTGAGGTGGGAAGGCTTTTCCGGAGAGGTTCCACATGTTGTCAGGTAGTCCCTCTGAATGGCAGCTTCCGGTTCGGTCCCTTAGCTTTCGGAAGTGACATTTAGTCTGATATGTGCCAGCCGTGCAATCTACCTAGCCCTGCAAAGTGCAAATATTAACCTAAATGCATATTAAGATACTGTGTGTTAGCTCCTGAACTGAAATAGAGAGCGGGTGTTCCAGCGGAGGCAAACAAATCCTGTTGATTTACAGTGGCTTGAGGATTTGGCCCATTACCGCTTCTTTATACACTTTTAAAAAGAAATGCCAACTCGATAGTTTAGGCTTTAACTGGAACATGGCAAGTAATTCTGTGTTTTGGCGGACCCCTAGTTATGTTGCAGAATCTTTCTCAGAAGTTGTTCCATGGGATAGCCGATTCCTCAGGTAAGAGCTACTTGTTTGTTCAATCCTCCATCTTAGGCCTGCTCCTCAGGTGCATCCTCCTTCTCGCAGCGATTTCCTAGGAACAGATTTCGAAGAACAGCTCTGATCACAGAATCACAGATTGGTTAGGGTTGGAAAGGAGCTCTGGAGATCATCCAGTCCAACCCCCTGCCAGAGCAGGGTCACCTACAGCAGGTTGCACAGGATTTCTTCCAGGCGGGTTATGAATGTCTCTGGGGTGGGAGACTCTACCGCCTCCCTGGGCAGCCTGTTCCAGCGCTCTGCCACCCTCAAAGTAAAGAAGTTCCTCCTCATGCTTTGATAGAAGTTCCTAGGTTCCAGTTTGTACCCGTTACCTCTTGTCCTGGATCATCTTTGATGATCCAGGACAAGAGGTAACGGGCACCAATTGGAACGTAGGAACTTGAACTTGAACTGGAAGGTAGGAACTTGAACTTGAACATAGGATTATCCTTGATGATTCAGGATAGCTGTGTGTCTGACCAGTCTGTCTTTCGAAGGAGGTCCTGGGCCAGCTCCAGCCATGCTGTGCTGAGCAGAGCCCCTGGCAGCAGCCCCACACCTCACTCCCAGTGTGCCTGAATGGAAAAGGTACCAAAGTTGCTCCAACACTTTCTGAAAAACTCTATAGTGTTACCCCACAAGCGCAAAGCGACGGCAAAGCCCGTGAAATGACACCGGTGCTTCCAGAAAATGTCAAGCTTCCTGCCCAAGGGTGACATGCCATGCGGTGTGGTCAGGGCCACGTGCTGAGCACCCGGTGCGCTGCAGTTGCCCCAGCGGTTCCTGAGCAGCTCCTGCAGTGCTGCCGCCGGTACCGTTCTGGCGGCTGTAGTTGTTTAAAAAGCCGTTGTTGTTTCCGGCGTAATCTGACGGCAGTTTTCTCGGGCATTTGGGCCTCTTCTAATAAGTGTGCTGTGAGTACATCTGCAAGCATTCACCTGTCGAGGTCAAATGACTGGTGGTGCTCATCTGCCCCCGTGCTACTGCTGCTGCCTCCCGTGAATGCTCATGTGCCTGCGTGCCCCTGTACAGGCACAGATGCACGCGCGCAACACCTGATCCCGCATCCTAATTATTTTTCGCCCGGTTCTCGGAGTTGTTCTGCTTCCGGCTGATGAATGGGAAAGTGTAGTAGTGCTGTTTCATTTCACCAGCCTCTCAAGTGTGGAAATTATGGTAAATTTGAGAACAAGCCAGATTAGATTGATAGTTACACCTCCTCCTTTAATTAGCCAACCACAGGATCTGTGGAGGCAAAGGCCGGGGGGGTGTGTCGGTGTATATAACGTGTATTGTCTATGTGAAAGATGAATCAAAAGGAGTTGCTTGAGGTGGGAAGGCTTTTCCGGAGAGGTTCCACATGTTGTCAGGTAGTCCCTCTGAATGGCAGCTTCCGGTTCGGTCCCTTAGCTTTCGGAAGTGACATTTAGTCTGATATGTGCCAGCCGTGCAATCTACCTAGCCCTGCAAAGTGCAAATATTAACCTAAATGCATATTAAGATACTGTGTGTTAGCTCCTGAACTGAAATAGAGAGCGGGTGTTCCAGCGGAGGCAAGCAAATCGTGTTGATTTACAGTGGCTTGAGGATTTGGCCCATTACCGCTTCTTTATACACTTTTAAAAAGAAATGCCAACTCGATAGTTTAGGCTTTAACTGGAACATGGCAAGTAATTCTGTGTTTTGGCGGACCCCTAGTTATGTTGCAGAATCTTTCTCAGAAGTTGTTCCATGGGATAGCCGATTCCTCAGGTAAGAGCTACTTGTTTGTTCAATCCTCATTCTTCGGCCTGCTCCTCAGGTGCATCCTCCTTCTCGCAGCGATTTCCTAGGAACAGATTTCGAAGAACAGCTTTGATCACAGAATCACAGATTGGTTAGGGTTGGAAAGGAGCTCTGGAGATCATCCAGTCCAACCCCCTGCCAGAGCAGGGTCACCTACAGCAGGTTGCACAGGATGACCTCCAGGCGGGTTATGAATGCCTCTGGGGTGGGAGACTCTACCGCCTCCCTGGGCAGCCTGTTCCAGCGCTCTGCCACCCTCAAAGTAAAGAAGTTCCTCCTCATGCTTTGATAGAAGTTCCTAGGTTCCAGTTTGTACCCGTTACCTCTTGTCCTGGATCATCAAAAATCATCTTTGATGATCCAGGACAAGAGGTAACGGGCACCAATTGGAACGTAGGAACTTGAACTTGAACTGGAAGGTAGGAACTTGAACTTGAACATAGGATTATCCTTGATGATTCAGGATAGCTGTGTGTCTGACCAGTCTGTCTTTCGAAGGAGGTCCTGGGCCAGCTCCAGCCATGCTGTGCTGAGCAGAGCCCCTGGCAGCAGCCCCACACCTCACTCCCAGTGTGCCTGAATGGAAAAGGTACCAAAGTTGCTCCAACACTTTCTGAAAAACTCTATAGTGTTACCCCACAAGCGCAAAGCGACGGCAAAGCCCGTGAAATGACACCGGTGCTTCCAGAAAATGTCAAGCTTCCTGCCCAAGGGTGACACGCCATGCGGTGGGGTCAGGGCCACGCGCTGAGCACCCGGTGCACTGGGGTTGCCCCAGCGGTTCCTGAGCAGCTCCTGCAGTGCTGCTGCCGGTACCGTTCTGGCGGCTGTAGTTGTTTAAAAAGCCGTTGTTGTTTCCGGCGTAATCTGACGGCAGTTTTCTCGGGCATTTGGGCCTCTTCTAATAAGTGTGCTGTGAGTACATCTGCAAGCATTCACCTGTCGAGGTCAAATGACTGGTGGTGCTCATCTGCCCCCGTGCTACTGCTGCTGCCTCCCGTGAATGCTCATGTGCCTGCGTGCCCCTGTACAGGCACAGATGCACGCGCGCAACACCTGATCCCGCATCCTAATTATTTTTCGCCCGGTTCTCGGAGTTGTTCTGCTTCCGGCTGATGAATGGGAAAGTGTAGTAGTGCTGTTTCATTTCACCAGCCTCTCAAGTGTGGAAATTATGGTAAATTTGAGAACAAGCCAGATTAGATTGATAGTTACACCTCCTCCTTTAATTAGCCAACCACAGGATCTGTGGAGGCAAAGGCCGGGGGGGTGTGTCGGTGTATATAACGTGTATTGTCTATGTGAAAGATGAATCAAAAGGAGTTGCTTGAGGTGGGAAGGCTTTTCCGGAGAGGTTCCACATGTTGTCAGGTAGTCCCTCTGAATGGCAGCTTCCGGTTCGGTCCCTTAGCTTTCGGAAGTGACATTTAGTCTGATATGTGCCAGCCGTGCAATCTACCTAGCCCTGCAAAGTGCAAATATTAACCTAAATGCATATTAAGATACTGTGTGTTAGCTCCTGAACTGAAATAGAGAGCGGGTGTTCCAGCGGAGGCAAGCAAATCGTGTTGATTTACAGTGGCTTGAGGATTTGGCCCATTACCGCTTCTTTATACACTTTTAAAAAGAAATGCCAACTCGATAGTTTAGGCTTTAACTGGAACATGGCAAGTAATTGTATGTTTTGGCGGACCCCTAGTAATGTTGCAGAATCTTTCTCAGAAGTTGTTCCATGGGATAGCCGATTCCTCAGGTAAGAGCTACTTGTTTGTTCAATCCTCCATCTTAGGCCTGCTCCTCAGGTGCATCCTCCTTCTCGCAGCGATTTCCTAGGAACAGATTTCGAAGAACAGCTCTGATCACAGAATCACAGATTGGTTAGGGTTGGAAAGGAGCTCTGGAGATCATCCAGTCGACCCCCCTGCCAGAGCAGGGTCACCTACAGCAGGTTGCACAGGATGACCTCCAGGCGGGTTTTGAATGTCTCTGGGGTGGGAGACTCTACCGCCTCCCTGGGCAGCCTGTTCCAGCGCTCTGCCACCCTCAAAGTAAAGAAGTTCCTCCTCATGATTTGATAGAAGTTCTTAGGTTCCAGTTTGTACCCGTTACCTCTTGTCCTGGATCATCAAAAATCATCTTTGATGATCCAGGACAAGAGGTAACGGGCACCAATTGGAACGTAGGAACTTGAACTTGAACTGGAAGGTAGGAACTTGAACTTGAACATAGGATTATCCTTGATGATTCAGGATAGCTGTGTGTCTGACCAGTCTGTCTTTCGAAGGAGGTCCTGGGCCAGCTCCAGCCATGCTGTGCTGAGCAGAGCCCCTGGCAGCAGCCCCACAGCTCACTCCCAGTGTGCCTGAATGGAAAAGGTACCAAAGTTGCTCCAACACTTTCTGAAAAACTCTATAGTGTTACCCCACAAGCGCAAAGCGACGGCAAAGCCCGTGAAACGACACCGGTGCTTCCAGAAAATGTCAAGCTTCCTGCCCAAGGGTGACACGCCATGCGGTGGGGTCAGGGCCACGCGCTGAGCACCCGGTGCGCTGGGGTTGCCCCAGCGGTTCCTGAGCAGCTCCTGCAGTGCTGCCGCCGGTACCGTTCTGGCGGCTGTAGTTGTTTAAAAAGCCGTTGTTGTTTCCGGCGTAATCTGACGGCAGTTTTCTCGGGCATTTGGGCCTCTTCTAATAAGTGTGCTGTGAGTACATCTGCAAGCATTCACCTGTCGAGGTCAAATGACTGGTGGTGCTCATCTGCCCCCGTGCTACTGCTGCTGCCTCCCGTGAATGCTCATGTGCCTGCGTGCCCCTGTACAGGCACAGATGCACGCGCGCAACACCTGATCCCGCATCCTAATTATTTTTCGCCCGGTTCTCGGAGTTGTTCTGCTTCCGGCTGATGAATGGGAAAGTGTAGTAGTGCTGTTTCATTTCACCAGCCTCTCAAGTGTGGAAATTATGGTAAATTTGAGAACAAGCCAGATTAGATTGATAGTTACACCTCCTCCTTTAATTAGCCAACCACAGGATCTGTGGAGGCAAAGGCCGGGGGGGTGTGTCGGTGTATATAACGTGTATTGTCTATGTGAAAGATTAATCAAAAGGAGTTGCTTGAGGTGGGAAGGCTTTTCCGGAGAGGTTCCACATGTTGTCAGGTAGTCCCTCTGAATGGCAGCTTCCGGTTCGGTCCCTTAGCTTTCGGAAGTGACATTTATTCTGATATGTGCCAGCCGTGCAATCTACCTAGCCCTGCAAAGTGCAAATATTAACCTAAATGCATATTAAGATACTGTGTGTTAGCTCCTGAACTGAAATAGAGAGCGGGTGTTCCAGCGGAGGCAAGCAAATCGTGTTGATTTACAGTGGCTTGAGGATTTGGCCCATTACCGCTTCTTTATACACTTTTAAAAAGAAATGCCAACTCGATAGTTTAGGCTTTAACTGGAACATGGCAAGTAATTGTATGTTTTGGCGGACCCCTAGTAATGTTGCAGAATCTTTCTCAGAAGTTGTTCCATGGGATAGCCGATTCCTCAGGTAAGAGCTACTTGTTTGTTCAATCCTCCATCTTCGGCCTGCTCCTCAGGTGCATCCTCCTTCTCGCAGCGATTTCCTAGGAACAGATTTCGAAGAACAGCTCTGATCACAGAATCACAGATTGGTTAGGGTTGGAAAGGAGCTCTGGAGATCATCCAGTCCAACCCCCCTGCCAGAGCAGGGTCACCTACAGCAGGTTGCACAGGATGACCTCCAGGCGGGTTTTGAATGTCTCTGGGGTGGGAGACTCTACTGCCTCCCTGGGCAGCCTGTTCCAGCGCTCTGCCACCCTCAAAGTAAAGAAGTTCCTCCTCATGATTTGATAGAAGTTCTTAGGTTCCAGTTTGTACCCGTTACCTCTTGTCCTGGATCATCTTTGATGATCCAGGCCAAGAGGTAACGGGCACCAATTGGAACGTAGGAACTTGAACTTGAACTGGAAGGTAGGAACTTGAACTTGAACATAGGATTATCCTTGATGATTCAGGATAGCTGTGTGTCTGACCACTCTGTCTTTCGAAGGAGGTCCTGGGCCAGCTCCAGCCATGCTGTGCTGAGCAGAGCCCCTGGCAGCAGCCCCACAGCTCACTCCCAGTGTGCCTGAATGGAAAAGGTACCAAAGTTGCTCCAACACTTTCTGAAAAACTCTATAGTGTTACCCCACAAGCGCAAAGCGACGGCAAAGCCCGTGAAATGACACCGGTGCTTCCAGAAAATGTCAAGCTTCCTGCCCAAGGGTGACATGCCATGCGGTGGGGTCAGGGCCACGCGCTGAGCACCCGGTGCGCTGGGGTTGCCCCAGCGGTTCCTGAGCAGCTCCTGCAGTGCTGCTGCCGGTACCGTTCTGGCGGCTGTAGTTGTTTAAAAAGCCGTTGTTGTTTCCGGCGTAATCTGCCGGCAGTTTTCTCGGGCATTTGGGCCTCTTCTAATAAGTGTGCTGTGAGTACATCTGCAAGCATTCACCTGTCGAGGTCAAATGATTGGTGGTGCTCATCTCCCCCCGTGCTACTGCTGCTGCCTCCCGTGAATGCTCATGTGCCTGCGTGCCCCTGTACAGGCACAGATGCACGCGCGCAACACCTGATCCCGCATCCTAATTATTTTTCGCCCGGTTCTCTGAGTTGTTCTGCTTCCGGCTGATGAATGGGAAAGTGTAGTAGTGCTGTTTCATTTCACCAGCCTCTCAAGTGTGGAAATTATGGTAAATTTGAGAACAAGCCAGATTAGATTGATAGTTACACCTCCTCCTTTAATTAGCCAACCACAGGATCTGTGGAGGCAAAGGCCGGGGGGGTGTGTCGGTGTATATAACGTGTATTGTCTATGTGAAAGATTAATCAAAAGGAGTTGCTTGAGGTGGGAAGGCTTTTCCGGAGAGGTTCCACATGTTGTCAGGTAGTCCCTCTGAATGGCAGCTTCCGGTTCGGTCCCTTAGCTTTCGGAAGTGACATTTAGTCTGATATGTGCCAGCCGTGCAATCTACCTAGCCCTGCAAAGTGCAAATATTAACCTAAATGCATATTAAGATACTGTGTGTTAGCTCCTGAACTGCAATAGAGAGCGGGTGTTCCAGCGGAGGCAAGCAAATCGTGTTGATTTACAGTGGCTTGCGGATTTGGCCCATTACCGCTTCTTTATACACTTTTAAAAAGAAATGCCAACTCGATAGTTTAGGCTTTAACTGGAACATGGCAAGTAATTGTATGTTTTGGCGGACCCCTAGTTATGTTGCAGAATCTTTCTCAGAAGTTGTTCCATGGGATAGCCGATTCCTCAGGTAAGAGCTACTTGTTTGTTCAATCCTCCATCTTAGGCCTGCTCCTCAGGTGCATCCTCCTTCTCGCAGCGATTTCCTAGGAACAGATTTCGAAGAACAGCTCTGATCACAGAATCACAGATTGGTTAGGGTTGGAAAGGAGCTCTGGAGATCATCCAGTCCAACCCCCCTGCCAGAGCAGGGTCACCTACAGCAGGTTGCACAGGATGACCTCCAGGCGGGTTTTGAATGTCTCTGGGGTCGGAGACTCTACCGCCTCCCTGGGCAGCCTGTTCCAGCGCTCTGCCACCCTCAAAGTAAAGAAGTTCCTCCTCATGCTTTGATAGAAGTTCCTACGTTCCAGTTTGTACCCGTTACCTCTTGTCCTGGATCATCTTTGATGATCCAGGACAAGAGGTAACGGGCACCAATTGGAACGTAGGAACTTGAACTTGAACTGGAACGTAGGAGCTTGAACATAGGATTATCCTTGATGATTCAGGATAGCTGTGTGTCTGACCAGTCTGTCTTTCGAAAGAGGTCCTGGACCAGCTCCAGCCATGCTGTGCTGAGCAGAGCCCCTGGCAGCAGCCCCACAGCTCACTCCCAGTGTGCCTGAATGGAAAAGGTACCAAAGTTGCTCCAACACTTTCCGAAAAACTCTATAGTGTTACCCCACAAGCGCAAAGCGACGGCAAAGCCCGTGAAATGACACCGGTGCTTCCAGAAAATGTCAAGCTTCCTGCCCAAGGGTGACATGCCATGCGGTGGGGTCAGGGCCACGCGCTGAGCACCCGGTGCGCTGGGGTTGCCCCAGCGGTTCCTGAGCAGCTCCTGCAGTGCTGCCGCCGGTACCGTTCTGGCGGCTGTAGTTGTTTAAAAAGCCGTTGTTGTTTCCGGCGTAATCTGACGGCAGTTTTCTCGGGCATTTGGGCCTCTTCTAATAAGTGTGCTGTGAGTACATCTGCAAGCATTCACCTGTCGAGGTCAAATGACTGGTGGTGCTCATCTGCCCCCGTGCTACTGCTGCTGCCTCCCGTGAATGCTCATGTGCCTGCGTGCCCCTGTACAGGCACAGATGCACGCGCGCAACACCTGATCCCGCATCCTAATTATTTTTCGCCCGGTTCTCGGAGTTGTTCTGCTTCCGGCTGATGAATGGGAAAGTGTAGTAGTGCTGTTTCATTTCACCAGCCTCTCAAGTGTGGAAATTATGGTAAATTTGAGAACAAGCCAGATTAGATTGATAGTTACACCTCCTCCTTTAATTAGCCAACCACAGGATCTGTGGAGGCAAAGGCCGGGGGGGGGGTGTCGGTGTATATAACGTGTATTGTCTATGTGAAAGATTAATCAAAAGGAGTTGCTTGAGGTGGGAAGGCTTTTCCGGAGAGGTTCCACATGTTGTCAGGTAGTCCCTCTGAATGGCAGCTTCCGGTTCGGTCCCTTAGCTTTCGGAAGTGACATTTATTCTGATATGTGCCAGCCGTGCAATCTACCTAGCCCTGCAAAGTGCAAATATTAACCTAAATGCATATTAAGATACTGTGTGTTAGCTCCTGAACTGAAATAGAGAGCGGGTGTTCCAGCGGAGGCAAGCAAATCGTGTTGATTTACAGTGGCTTGCGGATTTGACCCATTACCGCTTCTTTATACACTTTTAAAAAGAAATGCCAACTCGATAGTTTAGGCTTTAACTGGAACATGGCAAGTAATTCTGTGTTTTGGCGGACCCCTAGTAATGTTGCAGAATCTTTCTCAGAAGTTGTTCCATGGGATAGCCGATTCCTCAGGTAAGAGCTACTTGTTTGTTCAATCCTCCATCTTAGGCCTGCTCCTCAGGTGCATCCTCCTTCTCGCAGCGATTTCCTAGGAACAGATTTCGAAGAACAGCTCTGATCACAGAATCACAGATTGGTTAGGGTTGGAAAGGACCTCTGGAGATCATGTAGTGCAACCCACCTGCCAGAGCAGGGTCACCTACAGCAGGTTGCACAGGATGACCTCCAGGCGGGTTTTGAATGTCTCTGGGGTGGAAGACTCTACCGCCTCCCTGGGCAGCCTGTTCCAGCGCTCTGCCACCCTCAAAGTAAAGAAGTTCCTCCTCATGCTTTGATAGAAGTTCCTAGGTTCCAGTTTGTACCCGTTACCTCTTGTCCTGGATCATCTTTGATGATCCAGGACAAGAGGTAACGGGCACCAATTGGAACGTAGGAACTTGAACTTCAACTGGAAGGTAGGAGCTTGAACATAGGATTATCCTTGATGATTCAGGATAGCTGTGTGTCTGACCAGTCTGTCTTTCGAAGGAGGTCCTGGGCCAGCTCCAGCCATGCTGTGCTGAGCAGAGCCCCTGGCAGCAGCCCCACAGCTCACTCCCAGTGTGCCTGAATGGAAAAGGTACCAAAGTTGCTCCAACACTTTCTGAAAAACTCTACAGTGTTACCCCACAAGCGCAAAGCGACGGCAAAGCCCGTGAAATGACACCGGTGCTTCCAGAAAATGTCAAGCTTCCTGCCCAAGGGTGACATGCCATGCGGTGGGGTCAGGGCCACGCGCTGAGCACCCGGTGCGCTGGGGTTGCCCCAGCGGTTCCTGAGCAGCTCCTGCAGTGCTGCCGCCGGTACCGTTCTGGCGGCTGTAGTTGTTTAAAAAGCCGTTGTTGTTTCCGGCGTAATCTGACGGCAGTTTTCTCGGGCATTTGGGCCTCTTCTAATAAGTGTGCTGTGAGTACATCTGCAAGCATTCACCTGTCGAGGTCAAATGACTGGTGGTGCTCATCTGCCCCCGTGCTACTGCTGCTGCCTCCCGTGAATGCTCATGTGCCTGCGTGCCCCTGTACAGGCACAGATGCACGCGCGCAACACCTGATCCCGCATCCTAATTATTTTTCGCCCGGTTCTCGGAGTTGTTCTGCTTCCGGCTGATGAATGGGAAAGTGTAGTAGTGCTGTTTCATTTCACCAGCCTCTCAAGTGTGGAAATTATGGTAAATTTGAGAACAAGCCAGATTAGATTGATAGTTACACCTCCTCCTTTAATTAGCCAACCACAGGATCTGTGGAGGCAAAGGCCGGGGGTTGTGTCGGTGTATATAACGTGTATTGTCTATGTGAAAGATTAATCAAAAGGAGTTGCTTGAGGTGGGAAGGCTTTTCCGGAGAGGTTCCACATGTTGTCAGGTAGTCCCTCTGAATGGCAGCTTCCGGTTCGGTCCCTTAGCTTTCGGAAGTGACATTTAGTCTGATATGTGCCAGCCGTGCAATCTACCTAGCCCTGCAAAGTGCAAATATTAACCTAAATGCATATTAAGATACTGTGTGTTAGCTCCTGAACTGAAATAGAGAGCGGGTGTTCCAGCGGAGGCAAGCAAATCGTGTTGATTTACAGTGGCTTGAGGATTTGGCCCATTACCGCTTCTTTATACACTTTTAAAAAGAAACACCAACTCGATAGTTTAGGCTTTAACTGGAACATGGCAAGTAATTCTGTGTTTTGGCGCACCCCTAGTAATGTTGCAGAATCTTTCTCAGAAGTTGTTCCATGGGATAGCCGATTCCTCAGGTAAGAGCTACTTGTTTGTTCAATCCTCCATCTTCGGCCTGCTCCTCAGGTGCATCCTCCTTCTCGCAGCGATTTCCTAGGAACAGATTTCGAAGAACAGCTCTGATCACAGAATCACAGATTGGTTAGGGTTGGAAAGGAGCTCTGGAGATCATGTAGTGCAACCCCCCTGCCAGAGCAGGGTCACCTACAGCAGGTTGCACAGGATGACCTCCAGGCGGGTTATGAATGTCTCTGGGGTGGGAGACTCTACCGCCTCCCTGGGCAGCCTGTTCCAGCGCTCTGCCACCCTCAAAGTAAAGAAGTTCCTCCTCATGCTTTGAAAGAAGTTCCTAGGTTCCAGTTTGTACCCGTTACCTCTTGTCCTGGATCATCTTTGATGATCCAGGACAAGAGGTAACGGGCACCAATTGGAACGTAGGAACTTGAACTTGAACTGGAAGGTAGGAACTTGAACTTGAACATAGGATTATCCTTGATGATTCAGGATAGCTGTGTGTCTGACCAGTCTGTCTTTCGAAGGAGGTCCTGGGCCAGCTCCAGCCATGCTGTGCTGAGCAGAGCCCCTGGCAGCAGCCCCACACCTCACTCCCAGTGTGCCTGAATGGAAAAGGTACCAAAGTTGCTCCAACACTTTCCGAAAAACTCTATAGTGTTACCCCACAAGCGCAAAGCGACGGCAAAGCCCGTGAAATGACACCGGTGCTTCCAGAAAATGTCAAGCTTCCTGCCCAAGGGTGACATGCCATGCGGTGGGGTCAGGGCCACGCGCTGAGCACCCGGTGCGCTGGGGTTGCCCCAGCGGTTCCTGAGCAGCTCCTGCAGTGCTGCCGCCGGTACCGTTCTGGCGGCTGTAGTTGTTTAAAAAGCCGTTGTTGTTTCCGGCGTAATCTGACGGCAGTTTTCTCGGGCATTTGGGCCTCTTCTAATAAGTGTGCTGTGAGTACATCTGCAAGCATTCACCTGTCGAGGTCAAATGACTGGTGGTGCTCATCTGCCCCCGTGCTACTGCTGCTGCCTCCCGTGAATGCTCATGTGCCTGCGTGCCCCTGTACAGGCACAGATGCACGCGCGCAACACCTGATCCCGCATCCTAATTATTTTTCGCCCGGTTCTCGGAGTTGTTCTGCTTCCGGCTGATGAATGGGAAAGTGTAGTAGTGCTGTTTCATTTCACCAGCCTCTCAAGTGTGGAAATTATGGTAAATTTGAGAACAAGCCAGATTAGATTGATAGTTACACCTCCTCCTTTAATTAGCCAACCACAGGATCTGTGGAGGCAAAGGCCGGGGGGGGGGTGTCGGTGTATATAACGTGTATTGTCTATGTGAAAGATTAATCAAAAGGAGTTGCTTGAGGTGGGAAGGCTTTTCCGGAGAGGTTCCACATGTTGTCAGGTAGTCCCTCTGAATGGCAGCTTCCGGTTCGGTCCCTTAGCTTTCGGAAGTGACATTTAGTCTGATATGTGCCAGCCGTGCAATCTACCTAGCCCTGCAAAGTGCAAATATTAACCTAAATGCATATTAAGATACTGTGTGTTAGCTCCTGAACTGAAATAGAGAGCGGGTGTTCCAGCGGAGGCAAGCAAATCGTGTTGATTTACAGTGGCTTGCGGATTTGACCCATTACCGCTTCTTTATACACTTTTAAAAAGAAATGCCAACTCGATAGTTTAGGCTTTAACTGGAACATGGCAAGTAATTCTGTGTTTTGGCGGA
Source organism: Vanellus vanellus (assembly GCF_965231255.1). Lineage (NCBI taxonomy): Eukaryota > Metazoa > Chordata > Aves > Charadriiformes > Charadriidae > Vanellus > Vanellus vanellus. Next base: position 508,366 of record NC_138925.1, on the reverse strand, counting down.
CCCCTAGTAATGTTGCAGAATCTTTCTCAGAAGTTGTTCCATGGGATAGCCGATTCCTCAGGTAAGAGCTACTTGTTTGTTCAATCCTCCATCTTAGGCCTGCTCCTCAGGTGCATCCTCCTTCTCGCAGCGATTTCCTAGGAACAGATTTCGAAGAACAGCTCTGATCACAGAATCACAGATTGGTTAGGGTTGGAAAGGACCTCTGGAGATCATGTAGTGCAACCCACCTGCCAGAGCAGGGTCACCTACAGCAGGTTGCACAGGATGACCTCCAGGCGGGTTTTGAATGTCTCTGGGGTGGAAGACTCTACCGCCTCCCTGGGCAGCCTGTTCCAGCGCTCTGCCACCCTCAAAGTAAAGAAGTTCCTCCTCATGCTTTGATAGAAGTTCCTACGTTCCAGTTTGTACCCGTTACCTCTTGTCCTGGATCATCTTTGATGATCCAGGACAAGAGGTAACGGGCACCAATTGGAACGTAGGAACTTGAACTTCAACTGGAAGGTAGGAGCTTGAACATAGGATTATCCTTGATGATTCAGGATAGCTGTGTGTCTGACCAGTCTGTCTTTCGAAGGAGGTCCTGGGCCAGCTCCAGCCATGCTGTGCTGAGCAGAGCCCCTGGCAGCAGCCCCACAGCTCACTCCCAGTGTGCCTGAATGGAAAAGGTACCAAAGTTGCTCCAACACTTTCTGAAAAACTCTACAGTGTTACCCCACAAGCGCAAAGCGACGGCAAAGCCCGTGAAATGACACCGGTGCTTCCAGAAAATGTCAAGCTTCCTGCCCAAGGGTGACATGCCATGCGGTGGGGTCAGGGCCACGCGCTGAGCACCCGGTGCGCTGGGGTTGCCCCAGCGGTTCCTGAGCAGCTCCTGCAGTGCTGCCGCCGGTACCGTTCTGGCGGCTGTAGTTGTTTAAAAAGCCGTTGTTGTTTCCGGCGTAATCTGACGGCAGTTTTCTCGGGCATTTGGGCCTCTTCTAATAAGTGTGCTGTGAGTACATCTGCAAGCATTCACCTGTCGAGGTCAAATGACTGGTGGTGCTCATCTGCCCCCGTGCTACTGCTGCTGCCTCCCGTGAATGCTCATGTGCCTGCGTGCCCCTGTACAGGCACAGATGCACGCGCGCAACACCTGATCCCGCATCCTAATTATTTTTCGCCCGGTTCTCGGAGTTGTTCTGCTTCCGGCTGATGAATGGGAAAGTGTAGTAGTGCTGTTTCATTTCACCAGCCTCTCAAGTGTGGAAATTATGGTAAATTTGAGAACAAGCCAGATTAGATTGATAGTTACACCTCCTCCTTTAATTAGCCAACCACAGGATCTGTGGAGGCAAAGGCTGGGGGTTGTGTCGGTGTATATAACGTGTATTGTCTATGTGAAAGATTAATCAAAAGGAGTTGCTTGAGGTGGGAAGGCTTTTCCGGAGAGGTTCCACATGTTGTCAGGTAGTCCCTCTGAATGGCAGCTTCCGGTTCGGTCCCTTAGCTTTCGGAAGTGACATTTAGTCTGATATGTGCCAGCCGTGCAATCTACCTAGCCCTGCAAAGTGCAAATATTAACCTAAATGCATATTAAGATAGTGTGTGTTAGCTCCTGAACTGAAATAGAGAGCGGGTGTTCCAGCGGAGGCAAGCAAATCCTGTTGATTTACAGTGGCTTGAGGATTTGGCCCATTACCGCTTCTTTATACACTTTTAAAAAGAAACGCCAACTCGATAGTTTAGGCTTTAACTGGAACATGGCAAGTAATTCTGTGTTTTGGCGCACCCCTAGTAATGTTGCAGAATCTTTCTCAGAAGTTGTTCCATGGGATAGCCGATTCCTCAGGTAAGAGCTACTTGTTTGTTCAATCCTCCATCTTCGGCCTGCTCCTCAGGTGCATCCTCCTTCTCGCAGCGATTTCCTAGGAACAGATTTCGAAGAACAGCTCTGATCACAGAATCACAGATTGGTTAGGGTTGGAAAGGAGCTCTGGAGATCATGTAGTGCAACCCCCCTGCCAGAGCAGGGTCACCTACAGCAGGTTGCACAGGATGACCTCCAGGCGGGTTATGAATGTCTCTGGGGTGGGAGACTCTACCGCCTCCCTGGGCAGCCTGTTCCAGCGCTCTGCCACCCTCAAAGTAAAGAAGTTCCTCCTCATGCTTTGAAAGAAGTTCCTAGGTTCCAGTTTGTACCCGTTACCTCTTGTCCTGGATCATCTTTGATGATCCAGGACAAGAGGTAACGGGCACCAATTGGAACGTAGGAACTTGAACTTGAACTGGAAGGTAGGAACTTGAACTTGAACATAGGATTATCCTTGATGATTCAGGATAGCTGTGTGTCTGACCAGTCTGTCTTTCGAAGGAGGTCCTGGGCCAGCTCCAGCCATGCTGTGCTGAGCAGAGCCCCTGGCAGCAGCCCCACAGCTCACTCCCAGTGTGCCTGAATGGAAAAGGTACCAAAGTTGCTCCAACACTTTCTGAAAAACTCTATAGTGTTACCCCACAAGCGCAAAGCGACGGCAAAGCCCGTGAAATGACACCGGTGCTTCCAGAAAATGTCAAGCTTCCTGCCCAAGGGTGACATGCCATGCGGTGGGGTCAGGGCCACGTGCTGAGCACCCGGTGCGCTGGAGTTGCCCCAGCGTTTCCTGAGCAGCTCCTGCAGTGCTGCCGCCGGTACCGTTCTGGCGGCTGTAGTTGTTTAAAAAGCCGTTGTTGTTTCCGGCGTAATCTGACGGCAGTTTTCTCGGGCATTTGGGCCTCTTCTAATAAGTGTGCTGTGAGTACATCTGCAAGCATTCACCTGTCGAGGTCAAATGACTGGTGGTGCTCATCTGCCCCCGTGCTACTGCTGCTGCCTCCCGTGAATGCTCATGTGCCTGCGTGCCCCTGTACAGGCACAGATGCACGCGCGCAACACCTGATCCCGCATCCTAATTATTTTTCGCCCGGTTCTCGGAGTTGTTCTGCTTCCGGCTGATGAATGGGAAAGTGTAGTAGTGCTGTTTCATTTCACCAGCCTCTCAAGTGTGGAAATTATGGTAAATTTGAGAACAAGCCAGATTAGATTGATAGTTACACCTCCTCTTTAATTAGCCAACCACAGGATCTGTGGAGGCAAAGGCCGGGGGGGTGTGTCGGTGTATATAACGTGTATTGTCTATGTGAAAGATTAATCAAAAGGAGTTGCTTGAGGTGGGAAGGCTTTTCCGGAGAGGTTCCACATGTTGTCAGGTAGTCCCTCTGAATGGCAGCTTCCGGTTCGGTCCCTTAGCTTTCGGAAGTGACATTTAGTCTGATATGTGCCAGCCGTGCAATCTACCTAGCCCTGCAAAGTGCAAATATTAACATAAATGCATATTAAGATACTGTGTGTTAGCTCCTGAACTGAAATAGAGAGCGGGTGTTCCAGCGGAGGCAAGCAAATCGTGTTGATTTACAGTGGCTTGAGGATTTGGCCCATTACCGCTTCTTTATACACTTTTAAAAAGAAATGCCAACTCGATAGTTTAGGCTTTAACTGGAACATGGCAAGTAATTCTGTGTTTTGGCGCACCCCTAGTAATGTTGCAGAATCTTTCTCAGAAGTTGTTCCATGGGATAGCCGATTCCTCAGGTAAGAGCTACTTGTTTGTTCAATCCTCCATCTTAGGCCTGCTCCTCAGGTGCATCCTCCTTCTCGCAGCGATTTCCTAGGAACAGATTTTGAAGAACAGCTCTGATCACAGAATCACAGATTGGTTAGGGTTGGAAAGGAGCTCTGGAGATCATCCAGTCCAACCCCCTGCCAGAGCAGGGTCACCTACAGCAGGTTGCACAGGATGACCTCCAGGCGGGTTTTGAATGTCTCTGGGGTGGGAGACTCTACCGCCTCCCTGGGCAGCCTGTTCCAGTGCTCTGCCACCCTCAAAGTAAAGAAGTTCCTCCTCATGCTTTGATAGAAGTTCCTAGGTTCCAGTTTGTACCCGTTACCTCTTGTCCTGGATCATCTTTGATGATCCAGGACAAGAGGTAATGGGCACCAATTGGAACGTAGGAACTTGAACTTGAACTGGAAGGTAGGAACTTGAACTTGAACATAGGATTATCCTTGATGATTCAGGATAGCTGTGTGTCTGACCAGTCTGTCTTTCGAAGGAGGTCCTGGGCCAGCTCCAGCCATGCTGTGCTGAGCAGAGCCCCTGGCAGCAGCCCCACAGCTCACTCCCAGTGTGCCTGAATGGAAAAGGTACCAAAGTTGCTCCAACACTTTCTGAAAAACTCTATAGTGTTACCCCACAAGCGCAAAGCGACGGCAAAGCCCGTGAAATGACACCGGTGCTTCCAGAAAATGTCAAGCTTCCTGCCCAAGGGTGACATGCCATGCGGTGGGGTCAGGGCCACGCGCTGAGCACCCGGTGCGCTGGGGTTGCCCCAGCGGTTCCTGAGCAGCTCCTGCAGTGCTGCCGCCGGTACCGTTCTGGCGGCTGTAGTTGTTTAAAAAGCCGTTGTTGTTTCCGGCGTAATCTGACGGCAGTTTTCTCGGGCATTTGGGCCTCTTCTAATAAGTGTGCTGTGAGTACATCTGCAAGCATTCACCTGTCGAGGTCAAATGACTGGTGGTGCTCATCTGCCCCCGTGCTACTGCTGCTGCCTCCCGTGAATGCTCATGTGCCTGCGTGCCCCTGTACAGGCACAGATGCACGCGCGCAACACCTGATCCCGCATCCTAATTATTTTTCGCCCGGTTCTCGGAGTTGTTCTGCTTCCGGCTGATGAATGGGAAAGTGTAGTAGTGCTGTTTCATTTCACCAGCCTCTCAAGTGTGGAAATTATGGTAAATTTGAGAACAAGCCAGATTAGATTGATAGTTACACCTCCTCCTTTAATTAGCCAACCACAGGATCTGTGGAGGCAAAGGCCGGGGGTGTGTGTCGGTGTATATAACGTGTATTGTCTATGTGAAAGATTAACCAAAAGGAGTTGCTTGAGGTGGGAAGGCTTTTCTGGAGAGGTTCCACATGTTGTCAGGTAGTCCCTCTGAATGGCAGCTTCCGGTTCGGTCCCTTAGCTTTCGGAAGTGACATTTAGTCTGATATGTGCCAGCCGTGCAATCTACCTAGCCCTGCAAAGTGCAAATATTAACCTAAATGCATATTAAGATACTGTGTGTTAGCTCCTGAACTGAAATAGAGAGCGGGTGTTCCAGCGGAGGCAAGCAAATCGTGTTGATTTAGAGTGGCTTGAGGATTTGGCCCATTACCGCTTCTTTATACACTTTTAAAAAGAAATGCCAACTCGATAGTTTAGGCTTTAACTGGAACATGGCAAGTAATTGTATGTTTTGGCGGACCCCTAGTAATGTTGCAGAATCTTTCTCAGAAGTTGTTCCATGGGATAGCCGATTCCTCAGGTAAGAGCTACTTGTTTGTTCAATCCTCCATCTTCGGCCTGCTCCTCAGGTGCATCCTCCTTCTCGCAGCGATTTCCTAGGAACAGATTTCGAAGAACAGCTCTGATCACAGAATCACAGATTGGTTAGGGTTGGAAAGGAGCTCTGGAGATCATCCAGTCCAACCCCCCTGCCAGAGCAGGGTCACCTTCAGCAGGTTGCACAGGATGACCTCCAGGCGGGTTTTGAATGTCTCTGGGGTGGGAGACTCTACCGCCTCCCTGGGCAGCCTGTTCCAGCGCTCTGCCACCCTCAAAGTAAAGGAGTTCCTCCTCATGCTTTGATAGAAGTTCCTAGGTTCCAGTTTGTACCCGTTACCTCTTGTCCTGGATCATCTTTGATGATCCAGGACAAGAGGTAACGGGCACCAATTGGAACGTAGGAACTTGAACTTGAACTGGAAGGTAGGAACTTGAACTTGAACATAGGATTATCCTTGATGATTCAGGATAGCTGTGTGTCTGACCAGTCTGTCTTTCGAAGGAGGTCCTGGGCCAGCTCCAGCCATGCTGTGCTGAGCAGAGCCCCTGGCAGCAGCCCCACAGCTCACTCCCAGTGTGCCTGAATGGAAAAGGTACCAAAGTTGCTCCAACACTTTCTGAAAAACTCTATAGTGTTACCCCACAAGCGCAAAGCGACGGCAAAGCCCGTGAAATGACACCGGTGCTTCCAGAAAATGTCAAGCTTCCTGCCCAAGGGTGACATGCCATGCGGTGGGGTCAGGGCCACGCGCTGAGCACCCGGTGCGCTGGGGTTGCCCCAGCGGTTCCTGAGCAGCTCCTGCAGTGCTGCTGCCGGTACCGTTCTGGCGGCTGTAGTTGTTTAAAAAGCCGTTGTTGTTTCCGGCGTAATCTGACGGCAGTTTTCTCGGGCATTTGGGCCTCTTCTAATAAGTGTGCTGTGAGTACATCTGCAAGCATTCACCTGTCGAGGTCAAATGACTGGTGGTGCTCATCTCCCCCCGTGCTACTGCTGCTGCCTCCCGTGAATGCTCATGTGCCTGCGTGCCCCTGTACAGGCACAGATGCACGCGCGCAACACCTGATCCCGCATCCTAATTATTTTTCGCCCGGTTCTCGGAGTTGTTCTGCTTCCGGCTGATGAATGGGAAAGTGTAGTAGTGCTGTTTCATTTCACCAGCCTCTCAAGTGTGGAAATTATGGTAAATTTGAGAACAAGCCAGATTAGATTGATAGTTACACCTCCTCCTTTAATTAGCCAACCACAGGATCTGTGGAGGCAAAGGCCGGGGGGGTGTGTCGGTGTGTATAACGTGTATTGTCTATGTGAAAGATGAATCAAAAGGAGTTGCTTGAGGTGGGAAGGCTTTTCCGGAGAGGTTCCACATGTTGTCAGGTAGTCCCTCTGAATGGCAGCTTCCGGTTCGGTCCCTTAGCTTTCGGAAGTGACATTTAGTCTGATATGTGCCAGCCGTGCAATCTACCTAGCCCTGCAAAGTGCAAATATTAACCTAAATGCATATTAAGATAGTGTGTGTTAGCTCCTGAACTGAAATAGAGAGCGGGTGTTCCAGCGGAGGCAAGCAAATCGTGTTGATTTACAGTGGCTTGAGGATTTGGCCCATTACCGCTTCTTTATACACTTTTAAAAAGAAAGGCCAACTCGATAGTTTAGGCTTTAACTGGAACATGGCAAGTAATTGTATGTTTTGGCGGACCCCTAGTAATGTTGCAGAATCTTTCTCAGAAGTTGTTCCATGGGATAGCCGATTCCTCAGGTAAGAGCTACTTGTTTGTTCAATCCTCCATCTTCGGCCTGCTCCTCAGGTGCATCCTCCTTCTCGCAGCGATTTCCTAGGAACAGATTTCGAAGAACAGCTCTGATCACAGAATCACAGATTGGTTAGGGTTGGAAAGGAGCTCTGGAGATCATCCAGTCCAACCCCCCTGCCAGAGCAGGGTCACCTTCAGCAGGTTGCACAGGATGAACTCCAGGCGGGTTTTGAATGTCTCTGGGGTGGGAGACTCTACCGCCTCCCTGGGCAGTCTGTTCCAGCGCTCTGCCACCCTCAAAGTAAAGAAGTCCCTCCTCATGCTTTGATAGAAGTTCCTAGGTTCCAGTTTGTACCCGTTACCTCTTGTCCTGGATCATCTTTGATGATCCAGGACAAGAGGTAACGGGCACCAATTGGAACGTAGGAACTTGAACTTGAACTGGAAGGTAGGAACTTGAACTTGAACATAGGATTATCCTTGATGATTCAGGATAGCTGTGTGTCTGACCAGTCTGTCTTTCGAAGGAGGTCCTGGGCCAGCTCCAGCCATGCTGTGCTGAGCAGAGCCCCTGGCAGCAGCCCCACAGCTCACTCCCAGTGTGCCTGAATGGAAAAGGTACCAAAGTTGCTCCAACACTTTCTGAAAAACTCTATAGTGTTACCCCACAAGCGCAAAGCGACGGCAAAGCCCGTGAAATGACACCGGTGCTTCCAGAAAATGTCAAGCTTCCTGCCCAAGGGTGACATGCCATGCGGTGGGGTCAGGGCCACGCGCTGAGCACCCGGTGCGCTGGGGTTGCCCCAGCGTTTCCTGAGCAGCTCCTGCAGTGCTGCCGCCGGTACCGTTCTGGCGGCTGTAGTTGTTTAAAAAGCCGTTGTTGTTTCCGGCGTAATCTGACGGCAGTTTTCTCGGGCATTTGGGCCTCTTCTAATAAGTGTGCTGTGAGTACATCTGCAAGCATTCACCTGTCGAGGTCAAATGACTGGTGGTGCTCATCTGCCCCCGTGCTACTGCTGCTGCCTCCCGTGAATGCTCATGTGCCTGCGTGCCCCTGTACAGGCACAGATGCACGCGCGCAACACCTGATCCCGCATCCTAATTATTTTTCGCCCGGTTCTCTGAGTTGTTCTGCTTCCGGCTGATGAATGGGAAAGTGTAGTAGTGCTGTTTCATTTCACCAGCCTCTCAAGTGTGGAAATTATGGTAAATTTGAGAACAAGCCAGATTAGATTGATAGTTACACCTCCTCCTTTAATTAGCCAACCACAGGATCTGTGGAGGCAAAGGCCGGGGGGGTGTGTCGGTGTATATAACGTGTATTGTCTATGTGAAAGATTAATCAAAAGGAGTTGCTTGAGGTGGGAAGGCTTTTCCGGAGAGGTTCCACATGTTGTCAGGTAGTCCCTCTGAATGGCAGCTTCCGGTTCGGTCCCTTAGCTTTCGGAAGTGACATTTAGTCTGATATGTGCCAGCCGTGCAATCTACCTAGCCCTGCAAAGTGCAAATATTAACCTAAATGCATATTAAGATACTGTGTGTTAGCTCCTGAACTGAAATAGAGAGCGGGTGTTCCAGCGGAGGCAAGCAAATCGTGTTGATTTACAGTGGCTTGAGGATTTGGCCCATTACCGCTTCTTTATACACTTTTAAAAAGAAATGCCAACTCGATAGTTTAGGCTTTAACTGGAACATGGCAAGTAATTGTATGTTTTGGCGGACCCCTAGTAATGTTGCAGAATCTTTCTCAGAAGTTGTTCCATGGGATAGCCGATTCCTCAGGTAAGAGCTACTTGTTTGTTCAATCCTCCATCTTAGGCCTGCTCCTCAGGTGCATCCTCCTTCTCGCAGCGATTTCCTAGGAACAGATTTCGAAGAACAGCTCTGATCACAGAATCACAGATTGGTTAGGGTTGGAAAGGAGCTCTGGAGATCATCCAGTCCAACCCCCCTGCCAGAGCAGGGTCACCTACAGCAGGTTGCACAGGATGACCTCCAGGCGGGTTTTGAATGTCTCTGGGGTGGGAGACTCTACCGCCTCCCTGGGCAGCCTGTTCCAGCGCTCTGCCACCCTCAAAGTAAAGAAGTTCCTCCTCATGCTTTGATAGAAGTTCCTAGGTTCCAGTTTGTACCCGTTACCTCTTGTCCTGGATCATCTTTGATGATCACAGTATCACAGTATCACAGTATGGTAGGGATTGGAAGGGACCTCAAAAGATCATCTAGTCCAATCCCCCTGTCGGAGCAGGAACACCTAGACAAGGTTGCACAGGAAGGTGTCCAGGCGAGTTTTGAATGTCTCCAGAGAAGGAGACTCCACAACCTCCCTGGGCAGCCTGTTCCAGTGCTCTGTCACCCTCACTGAGAAGAAGTTTCTTCTCAAATTTAAGTGGAACCTCTTGTGTTCCAGCTTGAATCCATTACCCCTTGTCCTATCACTGGTCGCCACTGAGAAGAGCCTGGCTCCATCCTCATGACATTCCCCCTTTATATATTTATAAACGCTAATAAGATCACCCCTCAGTCTCCTCTTCTCCAAACTAAAGAGACCCAGCTCCCTCAGTCTTTCCTCATAAGGGAGATGCTCCACTCCCTTAATCATCTTAGTTGCCCTACGCTGGACTCTCTCCAGCAGCTCTCTGTCCTTCTTGAACTGAGGGGCCCAGAACTGGACACAATATTCCAGATGCGGTCTCACCAGGGCAGAGTAGAGGGGAAGGAGGACCTCTCTCGATCTGCTAACCACCCCCCTTCTAATACAGCCCAGGATGCCATTGGCCTTCTTGGCCACAAGGGCACAGTGCTGGCTCATGGTCATCCTGCTGTCCACCAGGACCCCCAGGTCCCTTTCCTCTACACTGCTCTCTAACAGGTAGCTCCCCATCCTATACTGGAACCTGGGGTTGTTTCTGCCCAGATGTAGGACCCTACACTTTCCCTTGTTGTATTTCATTAAGTTATTCCCTGCCCAAATCTCCAGCCTGTCCAAGTCTCTCTGGATGGCAGCACAGCCCTCTGGCGTGTCAGCCACTCCTCCTAGCTTAGTGTCATCAGCAAACTTGCTGATAGTACACTCAATTCCCTCATCTAAATCATTAATGAATATATTGAATAATATGGGCCCCAGTACCGACCCTTGAGGCACTCCGCTGGTTACCGGCCTCCAACTGGACTCTGCCCCATTGACTACGACTCTCTGGCTTCTCTCCTTCAGCCAGTTCGCAGTCCACCTAATTATCCGGTCATCCAGTCCACACTTCCTCAGTTTAGCCATGAGGATGCTGTGGGAGACCGTGTCAAATGCTTTACTGAAGTCAAGGTAGACCACATCCACCGCTCTGCCATCATCCATCCACCTCGTTATTTCCTCATAAAAGGCTATGAGGTTGGTCAAGCATGACTTCCCCTTGGAAAAGCCATGCTGACTGCCCCTAATAACCCTCTTATCCTTGATATGCCTTGAGAGGGCACCAAGGATAAGCTGCTCCATCAGTTTCCCAGGGATGGAGGTGAGGCTGACCGGTCTATAGTTACCCGGGTCCTCCTTCTTGCCCTTTTTGAAGACTGGAGTGACATTTGCTTTCCTCCAGTCCTCAGGCACCTCGCCCGTTTCCCAAGACTTGGTAAAGATGGTGGAGAGTGGTCCAGCAATGACTTCAGACAGCTCCTTCAGCACCCGCGGGTGCATCCCATCCGGACCCATGGATTTATGGATGTCCAGGTTGCTTAACTGGTCTCTGACCCAGTCCTCATCAACTAAGGCAAACCCATCCATTGACTTGACTTCATCTGGGGTCTCAGCAGAACAGGACTCCTCAGGACAGCCCCCGACAGAGTAGACAGAGACAAAGAAGGCATTCAATAGTTCTGCCTTCTCTGTATCTTCTGTCACCAGGGCACCCACCCCATTCAGTAGTGGGCCTACATTGCCTCTGGTGTTAGTTTTATCTGCCATGTATTTGAAAAAGCTCTTCCTGTTGTCTTTGACCCCTCTTGCCAGGTTTAACTCTAAGGAGGCCTTAGCTTTCCTAGTTGCCTCTCTACATCCCCTGACAGCAGCCCTGTACTCCTCCCAAGTGGTCAGCCCCTCCTTCCATGATCTATAAACTCTCTTCTTCCACTTGAGCTTGCCAAGCAGTTCCCTGTTTAGCCACACAGGTCTCCTAGCTCCCTTCCTTGACTTCCTACGTGTCGGGATGCTCTGATCTTGAGCTTGGTAGAAGCAGTCCCTGAATGCTGACCAGCTATCCTGGGCACCTTTACCTTCAAACAGCTTTGTCCACGGGATTTCCCCTAGTAATTGTTTGAAAAGGCCAAAGTTTGCCCTGCTGAAGTCCAGGGTTACGATTCTGCTTGCTATTCTGCTTCCACCAGCCGAGATCATGAACTCCACCATCTCATGGTCGCTGCAGCCAAGGCAGCCTTCAACCTTTACTCCTTGCACCAGACCCTCCTTGTTAGTGAGGACGAGATCCAGCAGTGCACCTCTCCTAGTCGGCTCCTCCACCATTTGCATCAGAAAGTTGTCATCAATGCATTGGAGGAACCTCCTAGACTGAGGCTGGCTGGCTGTGTAGTCCTTCCAGCAAACATCCGGAAAGTTAAAATCCCCCACGACAACCAGGGCCTGTGACTGTGAGGCCACTCTCAGCTGCCCATAGAAGGCCTCATCAACTTCCTCCCCCTGATCTGGTGGCCTGTAATAGTCACCCACAACAGTGTCACCCCTGCCAGCCTGTCCCTTAATCCTCACCCACAGACTCTCAACTTGCTCCTCAACTGAACGTGGACAGTACTCGGTACATTGTAGTTGCTTTCTCACGTAAAGGGCAACTCCACCACCTCGCCTGGCTGGCCTGTCTTTCCTGAAAAGGACATAGCCACCCATGACCACATTCCAGTCATGTGAGCTGTCCCACCATGTCTCTGTAATTGCCACCAGATCATAATCTCCTGACCGAACAAGAGTTTCTAACTCTTCCTGCTTATTCCCCATGCTGCGTGCATTGGTGTACAGGCATTTCAGGGAGCGGGCTGAGCACACCGATTTCACCCTATGGGTGTGGGAGGCCTCCTGGCCTTTATCAATTCTGGAGTGCTGCCCCACCAATGCAAGCTCAGTAACAACCCCACCCCCCTTCGAATCTAGTTTAAAGCCCTCCAAATGAGCCCTGCTAGCTCCTGCCCCAGCATCCTTTTGCCCCTGTGAGATAAACCTTTCCCACATGTCACTGTCCAGACCGGTGTCCTATAAAACCAGCTGTTATCAAAGAAACCAAAGCCCTGCCTGTAGCACCAGTCCTGAAGCCAATCATTTATTGACTTAATTTTTCCATTCCATCCCACATCATCACGTGAAGATGGAAGGAAAGAAGAGAAAATAACTTGGGCCCCAGAGTCCTTCACCATCCGCCCCAAGGCCTTGAAATCCTGCTTCATTCCCCTCAGGCTACGGGATGCAGCTTCCTGCCCATCCATCTGGAATACCAGCAGTGGATAGTAGTCTGTCGGGTGCACCAGGGTGGGAAGTACCCTGGTGATGTCCCTGATCCGGGCTCCGGGTAGACTACACACTTCCCTGTGGTGAGGGTCAGCTCTGCATATCGGGCCCTCTGTCCCTCTCAGAAGGGAATTGCCTACTACAATTACCCTTCGTTCTTTTTTATCAGAGGCAGTCTTGAGGCGTGGAGTCAAGCGCCTCTTCCTATATGACCTTGCAGGCGGGGCTTGCACCACATCCTCACCTACGTCTTCTTCAAGATCCAGGGCCTCAAACCTATTACGGAGGGGCACCTGGGGAGGCTGAGCAGGTAGAGAGGGGGGTCGCCCATGACACCTAGCTGGAACTCGCCTCCACCTCTCATGATCTTTTTGGATCCCTACCTCTGCCCGTGAGGGCAGGGGGTCCATCACCCTCTGGGGGGTATCCCCTTGGGGCCTTTCTGTTTGGCACATCAAGGAGTTGCTCCACCAGTCGATCTCCCTTTCGCACTCTCTGATGGTCCTCAGTGTCTCTAGCTCCTCCTTTAGCTTTACAACCATGCTGAGCAGATCTTGCACCTGCTCACACCTCACACAGGTGGAATCCTGGTCTCCCTCACCAGGCAGCCGTAGGCTCTGACACTCCCTGCAGCCAGAGACCTGAACGGCCACGGTTCGGGGCAGTTGCTCTGTCTGTGTTGACACAGTCTTTCTGAAACAAGCTCTCTTTCTGGTGGAGACCATGATCAACGGTAGTCAGGGACACTGACAAGAAATGGGAGGGTCTAACAAGTGAGGAGTGCTAACCTCTGCACCTGACTAGACAAGCTAGCACAGCTGCTGCTGAAGCACAGTGTGACTGGTACTCACTCCTTCACAAGATGGTTGCCCTCCTCAGAGCTCGGTGAGCAGCGATCTCACCGCGGTGAAGCCCTGGGTGACGCCCACCAGCTGCCCGCGTGCTGGGTGCGCAGCGGCTACCGCTGCGCTCCTGGGCAGCCCGTTTAAAACTGCCGCGTGTGACGCTGGCTCCGCCCCTGCCGCGTCAGCAGACCGCCCCCGAGCTGCCGGCTCCGGCACAAGCACGCGCCAGCCGCTATTCCCAGCTACAAGAGCCCTCAAAAGAGCCCTCTGCCAGACCGATCCGCCGCGATCCCCTTCCCCAGTGAGGCCTTACCTTCACTGAAGCTGGTCTCCTCGGCGACTGACCGTTGGCGTGTGGGCAGCCCGTTTAAAACTGCCGCGTGTGACGCTGGACAAGGACATGATCCAGGACAAGAGGTAACGGGCACCAATTGGAACGTAGGAACTTGAACTTGAACTGGAAGGTAGGAACTTGAACTTGAACATAGGATTATCCTTGATGATTCAGGATAGCTGTGTGTCTGACCAGTCTGTCTTTCGAAGGAGGTCCTGGGCCAGCTCCAGCCATGCTGTGCTGAGCAGAGCCCCTGGCAGCAGCCCCACAGCTCACTCCCAGTGTGCCTGAATGGAAAAGGTACCAAAGTTGCTCCAACACTTTCTGAAAAACTCTATAGTGTTACCCCACAAGCGCAAAGCGACGGCAAAGCCCGTGAAATGACACCGGTGCTTCCAGAAAATGTCAAGCTTCCTGCCCAAGGGTGACATGCCATGCGGTGGGGTCAGGGCCACGCGCTGAGCACCCGGTGCGCTGGGGTTGCCCCAGCGGTTCCTCAGCAGCTCCTGCAGTGCTGCCGCCGGTACCGTTCTGGCGGCTGTAGTTGTTTAAAAAGCCGTTGTTGTTTCCGGCGTAATCTGACGGCAGTTTTCTCGGGCATTTGGGCCTCTTCTAATAAGTGTGCTGTGAGTACATCTGCAAGCATTCACCTGTCGAGGTCAAATGACTGGTGGTGCTCATCTGCCCCCGTGCTACTGCTGCTGCCTCCCGTGAATGCTCATGTGCCTGCGTGCCCCTGTACAGGCACAGATGCACGCGCGCAACACCTGATCCCGCATCCTAATTATTGTTCGCCCGGTTCTCTGAGTTGTTCTGCTTCCGGCTGATGAATGGGAAAGTGTAGTAGTGCTGTTTCATTTCACCAGCCTCTCAAGTGTGGAAATTATGGTAAATTTGAGAACAAGCCAGATTAGATTGATAGTTACACCTCCTCCTTTAATTAGCCAACCACAGGATCTGTGGAGGCAAAGGCCGGGGGGGTGTGTCGGTGTATATAACGTGTATTGTCTATGTGAAAGATTAATCAAAAGGAGTTGCTTGAGGTGGGAAGGCTTTTCCGGAGAGGTTCCACATGTTGTCAGGTAGTCCCTCTGAATGGCAGCTTCCGGTTCGGTCCCTTAGCTTTCGGAAGTGACATTTAGTCTGATATGTGCCAGCCGTGCAATCTACCTAGCCCTGCAAAGTGCAAATATTAACCTAAATGCATATTAAGATACTGTGTGTTAGCTCCTGAACTGAAATAGAGAGCGGGTGTTCCAGCGGAGGCAAGCAAATCGTGTTGATTTACAGTGGCTTGCGGATTTGGCCCATTACCGCTTCTTTATACACTTTTAAAAAGAAATGCCAACTCAATAGTTTAGGCTTTAACTGGAACATGGCAAGTAATTCTGTGTTTTGGCGGACCCCTAGTAATGTTGCAGAATCTTTCTCAGAAGTTGTTCCATGGGATAGCCGATTCCTCAGGTAAGAGCTACTTGTTTGTTCAATCCTCCATCTTAGGCCTGCTCCTCAGGTGCGTCCTCCTTCTCGCAGCGATTTCCTAGGAACAGATTTCGAAGAACAGCTCTGATCACAGAATCACAGATTGGTTAGGGTTGGAAAGGAGCTCTGGAGATCATGTAGTGCAACCCCCCTGCCAGAGCAGGGTCACCAACAGCAGGTTGCACAGGATGACCTCCAGGCGGGTTATGAATGTTTCTGGGGTGGGAGACTCTACTGCCTCCCTGGGCAGCCTGTTCCAGCGCTCTGCCACCCTCAAAGTAAAGAAGTTCCTCCTCATGCTTTGATAGAAGTTCCTAGGTTCCAGTTTGTACCCGTTACCTCTTGTCCTGGATCATCTTTGATGATCCAGGACAAGAGGTAACGGGCACCAATTGGAACGTAGGAACTTGAACTTGAACTGGAAGGTAGGAACTTGAACATAGGATTATCCTTGATGATTCAGGATAGCTGTGTGTCTGACCAGTCTGTCTTTCGAAGGAGGTCCTGGACCAGCTCCAGCCATGCTGTGCTGAGCAGAGCCCCTGACAGCAGCCCCACAGCTCACTCCCAGTGTGCCTGAATGGAAAAGGTACCAAAGTTGCTCCAACACTTTCTGAAAAACTCTATAGTGTTACCCCACAAGCGCAAAGCGACGGCAAAGCCCGTGAAATGACACCGGTGCTTCCAGAAAATGTCAAGCTTCCTGCCCAAGGGTGACATGCCATGCGGTGGGGTCAGGGCCACGCGCTGAGCACCCGGTGCGCTGGGGTTGCCCCAGCGGTTCCTGAGCAGCTCCTGCAGTGCTGCCGCCGGTACTGTTCTGGCGGCTGTAGTTGTTTAAAAAGCCGTTGTTGTTTCCGGCGTAATCTGACGGCAGTTTTCTCGGGCATTTGGGCCTCTTCTAATAAGTGTGCTGTGAGTACATCTGCAAGCATTCACCTGTCGAGGTCAAATGACTGGTGGTGCTCATCTGCCCCCGTGCTACTGCTGCTGCCTCCCGTGAATGCTCATGTGCCTGCGTGCCCCTGTACAGGCACAGATGCACACGCGCAACACCTGATCCCGCATCCTAATTATTTTTCGCCCGGTTCTCTGAGTTGTTCTGCTTCCGGCTGATGAATGGGAAAGTGTAGTAGTGCTGTTTCATTTCACCAGCCTCTCAAGTGTGGAAATTATGGTAAATTTGAGAACAAGCCAGATTAGATTGATAGTTACACCTCCTCCTTTAATTAGCCAACCACAGGATCTGTGGAGGCAAAGGCCGGGGGCCGTGTCGGTGGGGGGGCATACGCTTTTACCATGGCGAGATTGCTGGAGGTTCTTTCTTGTCTGTTCTTTCTTGTCTTGTAAATTGGTATGAGGTTCTGCCAGTCTTCCTCACGTAGCACAATCGCTCTTGATTTCTGGAGGTTGCTCACAGGGTAAGCTAATGTTTAACATCAATAAGGGTTACCGAATCTTGTCCTTGAGAAGCAGGAGTCTGGAAGCTGTTGTCAATCCAACTGCTGTATTCCTGACCAGCAAGCCCGCTCGATTCAGGGTTAATTAACTGATTACTTAGAGCGGAAGTGTTGTGGAAGAGCCCGATCATTACCATTTCTATTCATTCTAATATGATGTATTTCAACTCCCCCTCCCTCACGCCTTCCAGAGAGTGATCTGGTGAAGGAGGATGACAAGTCTTTGTGAAACCATCTCGAGTTCTCCCAGATACTCGTAGTTGAAGTTGTCTAGCGGTGCGAGATTAGACACCGTGTGAAAGGCAATACTGCACAGATTCTTTATTCCAGACCATTTTGTAAGTTCGCATGATACAAAACCTCACGGTTACTGGGCAGCTCTCCCACTTTTCACGTCAACCTTTGCTACCTCGCCTGCTGCAACGTGCAGGAAAGAAACATTGATTTGAATTGCGCCGTGGTGCCGTGCATATTAATGACACTCTGGAGTGACTGGCAGTGTGTCTGGGTCCTGGGGTTGGACCCGGTCTAGCTGCCAGGAGGCAACATTGCAGAGAGGGGCTAAAGCTGTGGTCTCTGAAGGGACCTGGCTACTCTATGTAGGCCTTCTCTCCCTGCGTCTCAGAGTGCTTGAAGATGCTAATTGGTTCACATTTTCCTCTGTTCGTTAAGGTATTCTGTCCTTAAAAATTCAGCTTTTTAAAATAGTAACGTGTATTGTCTATGTGAAAGATTAATCAAAAGGAGTTGCTTGAGGTGGGAAGGCTTTTCCGGAGAGGTTCCACATGTTGTCAGGTAGTCCCTCTGAATGGCAGCTTCCGGTTCGGTCCCTTAGCTTTCGGAAGTGACATTTAGTCTGATATGTGCCAGCCGTGCAATCTACCTAGCCCCGCAAAGTGCAAATATTAACCTAAATGCATATTAAGATACTGTGTGTTAGCTCCTGAACTGAAATAGAGAGCGGGTGTTCCAGCGGAGGCAAGCAAATCGTGTTGATTTACAGTGGCTTGAGGATTTGGCCCATTACCGCTTCTTTATACACTTTTAAAAAGAAATGCCAACTCGATAGTTTAGGCTTTAACTGGAACATGGCAAGTAATTCTGTGTTTTGGCGGACCCCTAGTAATGTTGCAGAATCTTTCTCAGAAGTTGTTCCATGGGATAGCCGATTCCTCAGGTAAGAGCTACTTGTTTGTTCAATCCTCCATCTTAGGCCTGCTCCTCAGGTGCATCCTCCTTCTCGCAGCGATTTCCTAGGAACAGATTTCGAAGAACAGCTCTGATCACAGAATCACAGATTGGTTAGGGTTGGAAAGGAGCTCTGGAGATCATCCAGCCCAACCCCCCTGCCAGAGCAGGGTCACCTACAGCAGGTTGCACAGGATGACCTCCAGGCGGGTTTTGAATGTCTCTGGGGTGGGAGACTCTACCGCCTCCCTGGGCAGCCTGTTCCAGCGCTCTGCCACCCTCAAAGTAAAGAAGTTCCTCCTCATGCTTTGATAGAAGTTCCTAGGTTCCAGTTTGTACCCGTTACCTCTTGTCCTGGATCATCTTTGATGATCCAGGACAAGAGGTAACGGGCACCAATTGGAACGTAGGAACTTGAACTTGAACTGGAAGGTAGGAACTTGAACTTGAACATAGGATTATCCTTGATGATTCAGGATAGCTGTGTGTCTGACCAGTCTGTCTTTCGAAGGAGGTCCTGGGCCAGCTCCAGCCATGCTGTGCTGAGCAGAGCCCCTGGCAGCAGCCCCACAGCTCACTCCCAGTGTGCCTGAATGGAAAAGGTACCAAAGTTGCTCCAACACTTTCCGAAAAACTCTATAGTGTTACCCCACAAGCGCAAAGCGACGGCAAAGCCCGTGAAATGACACCGGTGCTTCCAGAAAATGTCAAGCTTCCTGCCCAACGGTGACATGCCATGCGGTGGGGTCAGGGCCACACGCTGAGCACCCGGTGCGCTGGGATTGCCCCAGCGGTTCCTGAGCAGCTCCTGCAGTGCTGCCGCCGGTACCGTTCTGGCAGCTGTAGTTGTTTAAAAAGCCGTTGTTGTTTCCGGCGTAATCTGACGGCAGTTTTCTCGGGCATTTGGGCCTCTTCTAATAAGTGTGCTGTGAGTACATCTGCAAGCATTCACCTGTCGAGGTCAAATGACTGGTGGTGCTCATCTCCCCCCGTGCTACTGCTGCTGCTGCCTCCCGTGAATGCTCATGTGCCTGCGTGCCCCTGTACAGGCACAGAAGCATGCGTGCAACACCTGATCCCGCATCCTAATTATTTTTCGCCCGGTTCTCTGAGTTGTTCTGCTTCCGGCTGATGAATGGGAAAGTGTAGTAGTGCTGTTTCATTTCACCAGCCTCTCAAGTGTGGAAATTATGGTAAATTTGAGAACAAGCCAGATTAGATTGATAGTTACACCTCCTCCTTTAATTAGCCAACCACAGGATCTGTGGAGGCAAAGGCCGGGGGTGTGTTTCGGTGTATATAACGTGTATTGTCTATGTGAAAGATTAATCAAAAGGAGTTGCTTGAGGTGGGAAGGCTTTTCCGGAGAGGTTCCACATGTTGTCAGGTAGTCCCTCTGAATGGCAGCTTCCGGTTCGGTCCCTTAGCTTTCGGAAGTGACATTTAGTCTGATATGTGCCAGCCGTGCAATCTACCTAGCCCTGCAAAGTGCAAATATTAACCTAAATGCATATTAAGATACTGTGTGTTAGCTCCTGAACTGAAATAGAGAGCGGGTGTTCCAGCGGAGGCAAGCAAATCGTGTTGATTTACAGTGGCTTGAGGATTTGGCCCATTACCGCTTCTTTATACACTTCTAAAAGGAAATGCCAACTCGATAGTTTAGGCTTTAACTGGAACATGGCAAGTAATTGTATGTTTTGGCGGACCCCTAGTAATGTTGCAGAATCTTTCTCAGAAGTTGTTCCATGGGATAGCCGATTCCTCAGGTAAGAGCTACTTGTTTGTTCAATCCTCCATCTTAGGCCTGCTCCTCAGGTGCATCCTCCTTCTCGCAGCGATTTCCTAGGAACAGATTTCGAAGAACAGCTCTGATCACAGAATCACAGATTGGTTAGGGTTGGAAAGGACCTCTGGAGATCATGTAGTGCAACCCCCCTGCCAGAGCAGGGTCACCTACAGCAGGTTGCACAGGATGACCTCCAGGCGGGTTTTGAATGTTTCTGGAGTCGGAGACTCTACCGCCTCCCTGGGCAGCCTGTTCCAGCGCTCTGCCACCCTCAAAGTAAAGAAGTTCCTCCTCATGCTTTGATAGAAGTTCCTAGGTTCCAGTTTGTACCCGTTACCTCTTGTCCTGGATCATCTTTGATGATCCAGGACAAGAGGTAACGGGCACCAATTGGAACGTAGGAACTTGAACTTCAACTGGAACGTAGGAACTTGAACATAGGATTATCCTTGATGATTCAGGATAGCTGTGTGTCTGACCAGTCTGTCTTTCGAAGGAGGTCCTGGGCCAGCTCCAGCCATGCTGTGCTGAGCAGAGCCCCTGGCAGCAGCCCCACAGCTCACTCCCAGTGTGCCTGAATGGAAAAGGTACCAAAGTTGCTCCAACACTTTCTGAAAAACTCTATAGTGTTACCCCACAAGCGCAAAGCGACGGCAAAGCCCGTGACATGACACCGGTGCTTCCAGAAAATGCCAAGCTTCCTGCCCAAGGGTGACATGCCATGCGGTGGGGTCAGGGCCAAACGCTGAGCACCCGGTGCGCTGGGGTTGCCCCAGCGGTTCCTGAGCAGCTCCTGCAGTGCTGCCGCCGGTACCGTTCTGGCGGCTGTAGTTGTTTAAAAAGCCGTTGTTGTTTCCGGCGTAATCTGACGGCAGTTTTCTCGGGCATTTGGGCCTCTTCTAATAAGTGTGCTGTGAGTACATCTGCAAGCATTCACCTGTCGAGGTCAAATGACTGGTGGTGCTCATCTCCCCCCGTGCTACTGCTGCTGCCTCCCGTGAATGCTCATGTGCCTGCGTGCCCCTGTACAGGCACAGATGCACGCGCGCAACACCTGATCCCGCATCCTAATTATTTTTCGCCCGGTTCTCTGAGTTGTTCTGCTTCCGGCTGATGAATGGGAAAGTGTAGTAGTGCTGTTTCATTTCACCAGCCTCTCAAGTGTGGAAATTATGGTAAATTTGAGAACAAGCCAGATTAGATTGATAGTTACACCTCCTCCTTTAATTAGCCAACCACAGGATCTGTGGAGGCAAAGGCCGGGGGGCGTGTCGGTGGGGGGGCATACGATTTTGCCATGGCGAGATTGCTGGAGGTTCTTTCTTGTCTGTTCTTTCTTGTCTTGTAAATTGGTATGAGGTTCTGCCAGTCTTCCTCACGTAGCACAATCGCTCTTGATTTCTGGAGGTTGCTCACAGGGTAAGCTAATGTTTAACATCAATAAGGGTTACCGAATCTTGTCCTTGAGAAGCAGGAGTCTGGAAGCTGTTGTCAATCCAACTGCTGTATTCCTGACCAGCAAGCCCGCTCGATTCAGGGTTAATTAACTGATTACTTAGAGCGGAAGTGTTGTGGAAGAGCCCGATCATTACCATTTCTATTCATTCTAATATGATGTATTTCAACTCCCCCTCCCTCACGCCTTCCAGAGAGTGATCTGGTGAAGGAGGATGACAAGTCTTTGTGAAACCATCTCGAGTTCTCCCAGATACTCGTAGTTGAAGTTGTCTAGCGGTGCGAGATTAGACACCGTGTGAAAGGCAATACTGCACAGATTCTTTATTCCAGACCATTTTGTAAGTTCGCATGATACAAAACCTCACGGTTACTGGGCAGCTCTCCCACTTTTCACGTCAACCTTTGCTACCTCGCCTGCTGCAACGTGCAGGAAAGAAACATTGATTTGAATTGCGCCGTGGTGCCGTGCATATTAATGACACTCTGGAGTGACTGGCAGTGTGTCTGGGTCCTGGGGTTGGACCCGGTCTAGCTGCCAGGAGGCAACATTGCAGAGAGGGGCTACAGCTGTGGTCTCTGAAGGGACCTGGCTACTCTATGTAGGCCTTCTCTCCCTGCGTCTCAGAGTGCTTGAAGATGCTAATTGGTTCACATTTTCCTCTGTTCGTTAAGGTATTCTGTCCTTAAAAATTCAGCTTTTTAAAATAGTAACGTGTATTGTCTATGTGAAAGATTAATCAAAAGGAGTTGCTTGAGGTGGGAAGGCTTTTCCGGAGAGGTTCCACATGTTGTCAGGTAGTCCCTCTGAATGGCAGCTTCCGGTTCGGTCCCTTAGCTTTCGGAAGTGACATTTAGTCTGATATGTGCCAGCCGTGCAATCTACCTACCCCCGCAAAGTGCAAATATTAACCTAAATGCATATTAAGATACTTTGTGTTAGCTCCTGAACTGAAATAGAGAGCGGGTGTTCCAGCGGAGGCAAGCAAATCGTGTTGATTTACAGTGGCTTGCGGATTTGGCCCATTACCGCTTCTTTATACACTTTTAAAAAGAAATGCCAACTAAACAATAGTTTAGGCTTTAACTGGAACATGGCAAGTAATTGTATGTTTTGGCGGACCCCTAGTAATGTTGCAGAATCTTTCTCAGAAGTTGTTCCATGGGATAGCCGATTCCTCAGGTAAGAGCTACTTGTTTGTTCAATCCTCCATCTTAGGCCTGCTCCTCAGGTGCATCCTCCTTCTCGCAGCGATTTCCTAGGAACAGATTTCGAAGAACAGCTCTGATCACAGAATCACAGATTGGTTAGGGTTGGAAAGGACCTCTGGAGATCATCCAGCCCAACCCCCCTGCCAGAGCAGGGTCACCTACAGCAGGTTGCACAGGATGACCTCCAGGCGGGTTTTGAATGTTTCTGGGGTCGGAGACTCTACCGCCTCCCTGGGCAGCCTGTTCCAGCGCTCTGCCACCCTCAAAGTAAAGAAGTTCCTCCTCATGCTTTGATAGAAGTTCCTACGTTCCAGTTTGTACCCGTTACCTCTTGTCCTGGATCATCTTTGATGATCCAGGACAAGAGGTAACGGGCACCAATTGGAACGTAGGAACTTGAACTTGAACTGGAACGTAGGAGCTTGAACATAGGATTATCCTTGATGATTCAGGATAGCTGTGTGTCTGACCAGTCTGTCTTTCGAAGGAGGTCCTGGACCAGCTCCAGCCATGCTGTGCTGAGCAGAGCCCCTGGCAGCAGCCCCACAGCTCACTCCCAGTGTGCCTGAATGGAAAAGGTACCAAAGTTGCTCCAACACTTTCTGAAAAACTCTATAGTGTTACCCCACAAGCGCAAAGCGACGGCAAAGCCCGTGAAATGACACCGGTGCTTCCAGAAAATGTCAAGCTTCCTGCCCAAGGGTGACATGCCATGCGGTGGGGTCAGGGCCACGCGCTGAGCACCCGGTGCGCTGGGGTTGCCCCAGCGGTTCCTGAGCAGCTCCTGCAGTGCTGCCGCCGGTACCGTTCTGGCGGCTGTAGTTGTTTAAAAAGCCGTTGTTGTTTCCGGCGTAATCTGACGGCAGTTTTCTCGGGCATTTGGGCCTCTTCTAATAAGTGTGCTGTGAGTACATCTGCAAGCATTCACCTGTCGAGGTCAAATGACTGGTGGTGCTCATCTGCCCCCGTGCTACTGCTGCTGCCTCCCGTGAATGCTCATGTGCCTGCGTGCCCCTGTACAGGCACAGATGCACGTGCGCAACACCTGATCCCGCATCCTAATTATTTTTCGCCCGGTTCTCTGAGTTGTTCTGCTTCCGGCTGATGAATGGGAAAGTGTAGTAGTGCTGTTTCATTTCACCAGCCTCTCAAGTGTGGAAATTATAGTAAATTTGAGAACAAGCCAGATTAGATTGATAGTTACACCTCCTCCTTTAATTAGGCAACCACAGGATCTGTGGAGGCAAAGGCCGGGGGGGTGTGTCGGTGTATATAACGTGTATTGTCTATGTGAAAGATTAATCAAAAGGAGTTGCTTGAGGTGGGAAGGCTTTTCCGGAGAGGTTCCACATGTTGTCAGGTAGTCCCTCTGAATGGCAGCTTCCGGTTCGGTCCCTTAGCTTTCGGAAGTGACATTTAGTCTGATATGTGCCAGCCGTGCAATCTACCTAGCCCTGCAAAGTGCAAATATTAACATAAATGCATATTAAGATACTGTGTGTTAGCTCCTGAACTGAAATAGAGAGCGGGTGTTCCAGCGGAGGCAAGCAAATCGTGTTGATTTACAGTGGCTTGCGGATTTGGCCCATTACCGCTTCTTTATACACTTTTAAAAAGAAATGCCAACTCGATAGTTTAGGCTTTAACTGGAACATGGCAAGTAATTGTATGTTTTGGCGGACCCCTAGTAATGTTGCAGAATCTTTCTCAGAAGTTGTTCCATGGGATAGCCGATTCCTCAGGTAAGAGCTACTTGTTTGTTCAATCCTCCATCTTAGGCCTGCTCCTCAGGTGCATCCTCCTTCTCGCAGCGATTTCCTAGGAACAGATTTCGAAGAACAGCTCTGATCACAGAATCACAGATTGGTTAGGGTTGGAAAGGAGCTCTGGAGATCATCCAGCCCAACCCCCCTGCCAGAGCAGGGTCACCTACAGCAGGTTGCACAGGATGACCTCCAGGCGGGTTTTGAATGTTTCTGGGGTGGGAGACTCTACCGCCTCCCTGGGCAGCCTGTTCCAGCGCTCTGCCACCCTCAAAGTAAAGAAGTTCCTCCTCATGCTTTGATAGAAGTTCCTAGGTTCCAGTTTGTACCCGTTACCTCTTGTCCTGGATCATCTTTGATGATCCAGGACAAGAGGTAACGGGCACCAATTGGAACGTAGGAACTTGAACTTGAACTGGAACGTAGGAACTTGAACATAGGATTATCCTTGATGATTCAGGATAGCTGTGTGTCTGACCAGTCTGTCTTTCGAAGGAGGTCCTGGGCCAGCTCCAGCCATGCTGTGCTGAGCAGAGCCCCTGGCAGCAGCCCCACACCTCACTCCCAGTGTGCCTGAATGGAAAAGGTACCAAAGTTGCTCCAACACTTTCTGAAAAACTCTATAGTGTTACCCCACAAGCGCAAAGCGACGGCAAAGCCCGTGAAATGACACCGGTGCTTCCAGAAAATGTCAAGCTTCCTGCCCAAGGGTGACATGCCATGCGGTGGGGTCAGGGCCACGCGCTGAGCACCCGGTGCGCTGGGGTTGCCCCAGCGGTTCCTGAGCAGCTCCTGCAGTGCTGCCGCCGGTACCGTTCTGGCGGCTGTAGTTGTTTAAAAAGCCGTTGTTGTTTCCGGCGTAATCTGACGGCAGTTTTCTCGGGCATTTGGGCCTCTTCTAATAAGTGTGCTGTGAGTACATCTGCAAGCATTCACCTGTCGAGGTCAAATGACTGGTGGTGCTCATCTGCCCCCGTGCTACTGCTGCTGCCTCCCGTGAATGCTCATGTGCCTGCGTGCCCCTGTACAGGCACAGATGCACGCGCGCAACACCTGATCCCGCATCCTAATTATTTTTCGCCCGGTTCTCGGAGTTGTTCTGCTTCCGGCTGATGAATGGGAAAGTGTAGTAGTGCTGTTTCATTTCACCAGCCTCTCAAGTGTGGAAATTATGGTAAATTTGAGAACAAGCCAGATTAGATTGATAGTTACACCTCCTCCTTTAATTAGCCAACCACAGGATCTGTGGAGGCAAAGGCCGGGGGGGTGTGTCGGTGTATATAACGTGTATTGTCTATGTGAAAGATTAATCAAAAGGAGTTGCTTGAGGTGGGAAGGCTTTTCCGGAGAGGTTCCACATGTTGTCAGGTAGTCCCTCTGAATGGCAGCTTCCGGTTCGGTCCCTTAGCTTTCGGAAGTGACATTTAGTCTGATATGTGCCAGCCGTGCAATCTACCTAGCCCTGCAAAGTGCAAATATTAACCTAAATGCATATTAAGATACTGTGTGTTAGCTCCTGAACTGCAATAGAGAGCGGGTGTTCCAGCGGAGGCAAGCAAATCGTGTTGATTTACAGTGGCTTGAGGATTTGGCCCATTACCGCTTCTTTATACACTTTTAAAAAGAAATGCCAACTCGATAGTTTAGGCTTTAACTGGAACATGGCAAGTAATTGTATGTTTTGGCGGACCCCTAGTAATGTTGCAGAATCTTTCTCAGAAGTTGTTCCATGGGATAGCCGATTCCTCAGGTAAGAGCTACTTGTTTGTTCAATCCTCCATCTTAGGCCTGCTCCTCAGGTGCATCCTCCTTCTCGCAGCGATTTCCTAGGAACAGATTTCGAAGAACAGCTCTGATCACAGAATCACAGATTGGTTAGGGTTGGAAAGGAGCTCTGGAGATCATCCAGCCCAACCCCCCTGCCAGAGCAGGGTCACCTACAGCAGGTTGCACAGGATGACCTCCAGGCGGGTTTTGAATGTTTCTGGGGTGGGAGACTCTACCGCCTCCCTGGGCAGCCTGTTCCAGCGCTCTGCCACCCTCAAAGTAAAGAAGTTCCTCCTCATGCTTTGATAGAAGTTCCTAGGTTCCAGTTTGTACCCGTTACCTCTTGTCCTGGATCATCTTTGATGATCCAGGACAAGAGGTAACGGGCACCAATTGGAACGTAGGAACTTGAACTTGAACTGGAACGTAGGAACTTGAACATAGGATTATCCTTGATGATTCAGGATAGCTGTGTGTCTGACCAGTCTGTCTTTCGAAGGAGGTCCTGGGCCAGCTCCAGCCATGCTGTGCTGAGCAGAGCCCCTGGCAGCAGCCCCACACCTCACTCCCAGTGTGCCTGAATGGAAAAGGTACCAAAGTTGCTCCAACACTTTCTGAAAAACTCTATAGTGTTACCCCACAAGCGCAAAGCGACGGCAAAGCCCGTGAAATGACACCGGTGCTTCCAGAAAATGTCAAGCTTCCTGCCCAAGGGTGACATGCCATGCGGTGGGGTCAGGGCCACGCGCTGAGCACCCGGTGCGCTGGGGTTGCCCCAGCGGTTCCTGAGCAGCTCCTGCAGTGCTGCCGCCGGTACCGTTCTGGCGGCTGTAGTTGTTTAAAAAGCCGTTGTTGTTTCCGGCGTAATCTGACGGCAGTTTTCTCGGGCATTTGGGCCTCTTCTAATAAGTGTGCTGTGAGTACATCTGCAAGCATTCACCTGTCGAGGTCAAATGACTGGTGGTGCTCATCTGCCCCCGTGCTACTGCTGCTGCCTCCCGTGAATGCTCATGTGCCTGCGTGCCCCTGTACAGGCACAGATGCACGCGCGCAACACCTGATCCCGCATCCTAATTATTTTTCGCCCGGTTCTCGGAGTTGTTCTGCTTCCGGCTGATGAATGGGAAAGTGTAGTAGTGCTGTTTCATTTCACCAGCCTCTCAAGTGTGGAAATTATGGTAAATTTGAGAACAAGCCAGATTAGATTGATAGTTACACCTCCTCCTTTAATTAGCCAACCACAGGATCTGTGGAGGCAAAGGCCGGGGGGGTGTGTCGGTGTATATAACGTGTATTGTCTATGTGAAAGATTAATCAAAAGGAGTTGCTTGAGGTGGGAAGGCTTTTCCGGAGAGGTTCCACATGTTGTCAGGTAGTCCCTCTGAATGGCAGCTTCCGGTTCGGTCCCTTAGCTTTCGGAAGTGACATTTAGTCTGATATGTGCCAGCCGTGCAATCTACCTAGCCCTGCAAAGTGCAAATATTAACCTAAATGCATATTAAGATACTGTGTGTTAGCTCCTGAACTGCAATAGAGAGCGGGTGTTCCAGCGGAGGCAAGCAAATCGTGTTGATTTACAGTGGCTTGAGGATTTGGCCCATTACCGCTTCTTTATACACTTTTAAAAAGAAATGCCAACTCGATAGTTTAGGCTTTAACTGGAACATGGCAAGTAATTGTATGTTTTGGCGGACCCCTAGTAATGTTGCAGAATCTTTCTCAGAAGTTGTTCCATGGGATAGCCGATTCCTCAGGTAAGAGCTACTTGTTTGTTCAATCCTCCATCTTAGGCCTGCTCCTCAGGTGCATCCTCCTTCTCGCAGCGATTTCCTAGGAACAGATTTCGAAGAACAGCTCTGATCACAGAATCACAGATTGGTTAGGGTTGGAAAGGACCTCTGGAGATCATCCAGCCCAACCCCCCTGCCAGAGCAGGGTCACCTACAGCAGGTTGCACAGGATGACCACCAGGCGGGTTTTGAATGTCTCTGGGGTTGGAGACTCTACCGCCTCCCTGGGCAGCCTGTTCCAGCGCTCTGCCACCCTCAAAGTAAAGAAGTTCCTCCTCATGCTTTGATAGAAGTTCCTAGGTTCCAGTTTGTACCCGTTACCTCTTGTCCTGGATCATCTTTGATGATCCAGGACAAGAGGTAACGGGCACCAATTGGAACGTAGGAACTTGAACTTGAACTGGAACGTAGGAACTTGAACATAGGATTATCCTTGATGATTCAGGATAGCTGTGTGTCTGACCAGTCTGTCTTTCGAAGGAGGTCCTGGACCAGCTCCAGCCATGCTGTGCTGAGCAGAGCCCCTGGCAGCAGCCCCACAGCTCACTCCCAGTGTGCCTGAATGGAAAAGGTACCAAAGTTGCTCCAACACTTTCTGAAAAACTCTATAGTGTTACCCCACAAGCGCAAAGCGACGGCAAAGCCCGTGAAATGACACCGGTGCTTCCAGAAAATGTCAAGCTTCCTGCCCAAGGGTGACATGCCATGCGGTGGGGTCAGGGCCACGCGCTGAGCACCCGGTGCGCTGGGGTTGCCCCAGCGGTTCCTGAGCAGCTCCTGCAGTGCTGCCGCCGGTACCGTTCTGGCGGCTGTAGTTGTTTAAAAAGCCGTTGTTGTTTCCGGCGTAATCTGACGGCAGTTTTCTCGGGCATTTGGGCCTCTTCTAATAAGTGTGCTGTGAGTACATCTGCAAGCATTCACCTGTCGAGGTCAAATGACTGGTGGTGCTCATCTGCCCCCGTGCTACTGCTGCTGCCTCCCGTGAATGCTCATGTGCCTGCGTGCCCCTGTACAGGCACAGATGCACGCGCGCAACACCTGATCCCGCATCCTAATTATTTTTCGCCCGGTTCTCTGAGTTGTTCTGCTTCCGGCTGATGAATGGGAAAGTGTAGTAGTGCTGTTTCATTTCACCAGCCTCTCAAGTGTGGAAATTATGGTAAATTTGAGAACAAGCCAGATTAGATTGATAGTTACACCTCCTCCTTTAATTAGCCAACCACAGGATCTGTGGAGGCAAAGGCCGGGGGGGTGTGTCGGTGTATATAACGTGTATTGTCTATGTGAAAGATTAATCAAAAGGAGTTGCTTGAGGTGGGAAGGCTTTTCCGGAGAGGTTCCACATGTTGTCAGGTAGTCCCTCTGAATGGCAGCTTCCGGTTCGGTCCCTTAGCTTTCGGAAGTGACATTTAGTCTGATATGTGCCAGCCGTGCAATCTACCTAGCCCTGCAAAGTGCAAATATTAACCTAAATGCATATTAAGATACTGTGTGTTAGCTCCTGAACTGCAATAGAGAGCGGGTGTTCCAGCGGAGGCAAGCAAATCGTGTTGATTTACAGTGGCTTGAGGATTTGGCCCATTACCGCTTCTTTATACACTTTTAAAAAGAAATGCCAACTCGATAGTTTAGGCTTTAACTGGAACATGGCAAGTAATTGTATGTTTTGGCGGACCCCTAGTAATGTTGCAGAATCTTTCTCAGAAGTTGTTCCATGGGATAGCCGATTCCTCAGGTAAGAGCTACTTGTTTGTTCAATCCTCCATCTTAGGCCTGCTCCTCAGGTGCACCCTCCTTCTCGCAGCGATTTCCTAGGAACAGATTTCGAAGAACAGCTCTGATCACAGAATCACAGATTGGTTAGGGTTGGAAAGGAGCTCTGGAGATCATCCAGCCCAACCCCCCTGCCAGAGCAGGGTCACCTACAGCAGGTTGCACAGGATGACCTCCAGGCGGGTTTTGAATGTTTCTGGGGTGGGAGACTCTACCGCCTCCCTGGGCAGCCTGTTCCAGCGCTCTGCCACCCTCAAAGTAAAGAAGTTCCTCCTCATGCTTTGATAGAAGTTCCTAGGTTCCAGTTTGTACCCGTTACCTCTTGTCCTGGATCATCTTTGATGATCCAGGACAAGAGGTAACGGGCACCAATTGGAACGTAGGAACTTGAACTTGAACTGGAACGTAGGAACTTGAACATAGGATTATCCTTGATGATTCAGGATAGCTGTGTGTCTGACCAGTCTGTCTTTCGAAGGAGGTCCTGGGCCAGCTCCAGCCATGCCGTGCTGAGCAGAGCCCCTGGCAGCAGCCCCACAGCTCACTCCCAGTGTGCCTGAATGGAAAAGGTACCAAAGTTGCTCCAACACTTTCTGAAAAACTCTATAGTGTTACCCCACAAGCGCAAAGCGACGGCAAAGCCCGTGAAATGACACCGGTGCTTCCAGAAAACGTCAAGCTTCCTGCCCAAGGGTGACATGCCATGCGGTGGGGTCAGGGCCACGCGCTGAGCACCCGGTGCGCTGGGGTTGCCCCAGCGGTTCCTGAGCAGCTCCTGCAGTGCTGCCGCCGGTACCGTTCTGGCGGCTGTAGTTGTTTAAAAAGCCGTTGTTGTTTCCGGCGTAATCTGACGGCAGTTTTCTCGGGCATTTGGGCCTCTTCTAATAAGTGTGCTGTGAGTACATCTGCAAGCATTCACCTGTCGAGGTCAAATGACTGGTGGTGCTCATCTGCCCCCGTGCTACTGCTGCTGCCTCCCGTGAATGCTCATGTGCCTGCGTGCCCCTGTACAGGCACAGATGCACGCGCGCAACACCTGATCCCGCATCCTAATTATTTTTCGCCCGGTTCTCGGAGTTGTTCTGCTTCCGGCTGATGAATGGGAAAGTGTAGTAGTGCTGTTTCATTTCACCAGCCTCTCAAGTGTGGAAATTATGGTAAATTTGAGAACAAGCCAGATTAGATTGATAGTTACACCTCCTCCTTTAATTAGCCAACCACAGGATCTGTGGAGGCAAAGGCCGGGGGGGTGTGTCGGTGTATATAACGTGTATTGTCTATGTGAAAGATTAATCAAAAGGAGTTGCTTGAGGTGGGAAGGCTTTTCCGGAGAGGTTCCACATGTTGTCAGTAGTCCCTCTGAATGGCAGCTTCTGGTTCGGTCCCTTAGCTTTCGGAAGTGACATTTAGTCTGATATGTGCCAGCCGTGCAATCTACCTAGCCCTGCAAAGTGCAAATATTAACCTAAATGCATATTAAGATACTGTGTGTTAGCTCCTGAACTGAAATAGAGAGCGGGTGTTCCAGCGGAGGCAAGCAAATCGTGTTGATTTACAGTGGCTTGAGGATTTGGCCCATTACCGCTTCTTTATACACTT
Organism: Vanellus vanellus; assembly: GCF_965231255.1. Lineage (NCBI taxonomy): Eukaryota > Metazoa > Chordata > Aves > Charadriiformes > Charadriidae > Vanellus > Vanellus vanellus. The sequence continues at coordinate 477,254 of NC_138925.1, read as the reverse complement.
TTAAAAAGAAATGCCAACTCGATAGTTTAGGCTTTAACTGGAACATGGCAAGTAATTGTATGTTTTGGCGGACCCCTAGTAATGTTGCAGAATCTTTCTCAGAAGTTGTTCCGTGGGATAGCCGATTCCTCAGGTAAGAGCTACTTGTTTGTTCAATCCTCCATCTTAGGCCTGCTCCTCAGGTGCATCCTCCTTCTCGCAGCGATTTCCTAGGAACAGATTTCGAAGAACAGCTCTGATCACAGAATCACAGATTGGTTAGGGTTGGAAAGGAGCTCTGGAGATCATCCAGTCCAACCCCCCTGCCAGAGCAGGGTCACCTACAGCAGGTTGCACAGGATGACCACCAGGCGGGTTTTGAATGTTTCTGGGGTCGGAGACTCTACCGCCTCCCTGGGCAGCCTGTTCCAGCGCTCTGCCACCCTCAAAGTAAAGAAGTTCGTCCTCATGCTTTGATAGAAGTTCCTAGGTTCCAGTTTGTACCCGTTACCTCTTGTCCTGGATCACCTTTGATGATCCAGGACAAGAGGTAACGGGCACCAATTGGAACGTAGGAACTTGAACTTGAACTGGAACGTAGGAACTTGAACATAGGATTATCCTTGATGATTCAGGATAGCTGTGTGTCTGACCAGTCTGTCTTTCGAAGGAGGTCCTGGGCCAGCTCCAGCCATGCTGTGCTGAGCAGAGCCCCTGGCAGCAGCCCCACAGCTCACTCCCAGTGTGCCTGAATGGAAAAGGTACCAAAGTTGCTCCAACACTTTCTGAAAAACTCTATAGTGTTACCCCACAAGCGCAAAGCGACGGCAAAGCCCGTGAAATGACACCGGTGCTTCCAGAAAATGTCAAGCTTCCTGCCCAAGGGTGACATGCCATGCGGTGGGGTCAGGGCCACGCGCTGAGCACCCGGTGCGCTGGGGTTGCCCCAGCGGTTCCTGAGCAGCTCCTGCAGTGCTGCCGCCGGTACCGTTCTGGCGGCTGTAGTTGTTTAAAAAGCCGTTGTTGTTTCCGGCGTAATCTGACGGCAGTTTTCTCGGGCATTTGGGCCTCTTCTAATAAGTGTGCTGTGAGTACATCTGCAAGCATTCACCTGTCGAGGTCAAATGACTGGTGGTGCTCATCTCCCCCCGTGCTACTGCTGCTGCCTCCCGTGAATGCTCATGTGCCTGCGTGCCCCTGTACAGGCACAGATGCACGCGCGCAACACCTGATCCCGCATCCTAATTATTTTTCGCCCGGTTCTCGGAGTTGTTCTGCTTCCGGCTGATGAATGGGAAAGTGTAGTAGTGCTGTTTCATTTCACCAGCCTCTCAAGTGTGGAAATTATGGTAAATTTGAGAACAAGCCAGATTAGATTGATAGTTACACCTCCTCCTTTAATTAGCCAACCACAGGATCTGTGGAGGCAAAGGCCGGGGGGGTGTGTCGGTGTATATAACGTGTATTGTCTATGTGAAAGATTAATCAAAAGGAGTTGCTTGAGGTGGGAAGGCTTTTCCGGAGAGGTTCCACATGTTGTCAGGTAGTCCCTCTGAATGGCAGCTTCCGGTTCGGTCCCTTAGCTTTCGGAAGTGACATTTAGTCTGATATGTGCCAGCCGTGCAATCTACCTAGCCCTGCAAAGTGCAAATATTAACCTAAATGCATATTAAGATACTGTGTGTTAGCTCCTGAACTGAAATAGAGAGCGGGTGTTCCAGCGGAGGCAAGCAAATCGTGTTGATTTACAGTGGCTTGAGGATTTGGCCCATTACCGCTTCTTTATACACTTTTAAAAAGAAATGCCAACTCGATAGTTTAGGCTTTAACTGGAACATGGCAAGTAATTGTATGCTTTGGCGGACCCCTAGTAATGCTGCAGAATCTTTCTCAGAAGTTGTTCCGTGGGATAGCCGATTCCTCAGGTAAGAGCTACTTGTTTGTTCAATCCTCCATCTTAGGCCTGCTCCTCAGGTGCATCCTCCTTCTCGCAGCGATTTCCTAGGAACAGATTTCGAAGAACAGCTCTGATCACAGAATCACAGATTGGTTAGGGTTGGAAAGGAGCTCTGGAGATCATCCAGCCCAACCCCCCTGCCAGAGCAGGGTCACCTACAGCAGGTTGCACAGGATGACCTCCAGGCGGGTTTTGAATGTTTCTGGGGTTGGAGACTCTACCGCCTCCCTGGGCAGCCTGTTCCAGCGCTCTGCCACCCTCAAAGTAAAGAAGTTCCTCCTCATGCTTTGATAGAAGTTCCTAGGTTCCAGTTTGTACCCGTTACCTCTTGTCCTGGATCATCTTTGATGATCCAGGACAAGAGGTAACGGGCACCAATTGGAACGTAGGAACTTGAACTTGAACTGGAACGTAGGAACTTGAACATAGGATTATCCTTGATGATTCAGGATAGCTGTGTGTCTGACCAGTCTGTCTTTCGAAGGAGGTCCTTGACCAGCTCCAGCCATGCCGTGCTGAGCAGAGCCCCTGGCAGCAGCCCCACAGCTCACTCCCAGTGTGCCTGAATGGAAAAGGTACCAAAGTTGCTCCAACACTTTCTGAAAAACTCTATAGTGTTACCCCACAAGCGCAAAGCGACGGCAAAGCCCGTGAAATGACACCGGTGCTTCCAGAAAATGTCAAGCTTCCTGCCCAAGGGTGACATGCCATGCGGTGGGGTCAGGGCCACGCGCTGAGCACCCGGTGCGCTGGGGTTGCCCCAGCGGTTCTTGAGCAGCTCCTGCAGTGCTGCCACCGGTACCGTTCTGGCGGCTGTAGTTGTTTAAAAAGCCGTTGTTTTTTCCGGCGTAATCTGATTCGGTCTGATTCGGTCCCTTAGCTTTCGGAAGTGACATTTAGTCTGATATGTGCCAGCTGTGCAATCTACCTAGCCCTGCAAAGTGCAAATATTAACATAAATGCATATTAAGATACTGTGTGTTAGCTCCTGAACTGCAATAGAGAGCGGGTGTTCCAGCGGAGGCAAGCAAGTCGTGTTGATTTACAGTGGCTTGAGGATTTGGCCCATTACCGCTTCTTTATACACTTTTAAAAAGAAATGCCAACTCGATAGTTTAGGCTTTAACTGGAACATGGCAAGTAATTGTATGTTTTGGCGGACCCCTAGTAATGTTGCAGAATCTTTCTCAGAAGTTGTTCCGTGGGATAGCCGATTCCTCAGGTAAGAGCTACTTGTTTGTTCAATCCTCCATCTTAGGCCTGCTCCTCAGGTGCATCCTCCTTCTCACAGCGATTTCCTAGGAACAGATTTCGAAGAACAGCTCTGATCACAGAATCACAGATTGGTTAGGGTTGGAAAGGACCTCTGGAGATCATCCAGCCCAACCCCCCTGCCAGAGCAGGGTCACCTACAGCAGGTTGCACAGGATGACCTCCAGGCGGGTTTTGAATGTTTCTGGGGTGGGAGACTCTACCGCCTCCCTGGGCAGCCTGTTCCAGCGCTCTGCCACCCTCAAAGTAAAGAAGTTCCTCCTCATGCTTTGATAGAAGTTCCTAGGTTCCAGTTTGTACCCGTTACCTCTTGTCCTGGATCATCTTTGATGATCCAGGACAAGAGGTAACGGGCACCAATTGGAACGTAGGAACTTGAACTTCAACTGGAACGTAGGAACTTGAACATAGGATTATCCTTGATGATTCAGGATAGCTGTGTGTCTGACCAGTCTGTCTTTCGAAGGAGGTCCTGGGCCAGCTCCAGCCATGCTGTGCTGAGCAGAGCCCCTGGCAGCAGCCCCACAGCTCACTCCCAGTGTGCCTGAATGGAAAAGGTACCAAAGTTGCTCCAACACTTTCTGAAAAACTCTATAGTGTTACCCCACAAGCGCAAAGCGACGGCAAAGCCCGTGAAATGACACCGGTGCTTCCAGAAAATGTCAAGCTTCCTGCCCAAGGGTGACATGCCATGCGGTGGGGTCAGGGCCACGCGCTGAGCACCCGGTGCGCTGGGGTTGCCCCAGCGGTTCCTGAGCAGCTCCTGCAGTGCTGCCGCCGGTACCGTTCTGGCGGCTGTAGTTGTTTAAAAAGCCGTTGTTGTTTCCGGCGTAATCTGACGGCAGTTTTCTCGGGCATTTGGGCCTCTTCTAATAAGTGTGCTGTGAGTACATCTGCAAGCATTCACCTGTCGAGGTCAAATGACTGGTGGTGCTCATCTGCCCCCGTGCTACTGCTGCTGCCTCCCGTGAATGCTCATGTGCCTGCGTGCCCCTGTACAGGCACAGATGTACGCGCGCAACACCTGATCCCGCATCCTAATTATTTTTCGCCCGGTTCTCTGAGTTGTTCTCCTTCCGGCTGATGAATGGGAAAGTGTAGTAGTGCTGTTTCATTTCACCAGCCTCTCAAGTGTGGAAATTATGGTAAATTTGAGAACAAGCCAGATTAGATTGATAGTTACACCTCCTCCTTTAATTAGCCAACCACAGGATCTGTGGAGGCAAAGGCCGGGGGGGTGTGTCGGTGTATATAACGTGTATTGTCTATGTGAAAGATTAATCAAAAGGAGTTGCTTGAGGTGGGAAGGCTTTTCCGGAGAGGTTCCACATGTTGTCAGGTAGTCCCTCTGAATGGCAGCTTCCGGTTCGGTCCCTTAGCTTTCGGAAGTGACATTTAGTCTGATATGTGCCAGCCGTGCAATCTACCTAGCCCTGCAAAGTGCAAATATTAACTTAAATGCATATTAAGATACTGTGTGTTAGCTCCTGAACTGAAATAGAGAGCGGGTGTTCCAGCGGAGGCAAGCAAATCGTGTTGATTTAGAGTGGCTTGAGGATTTGGCCCATTACCGCTTCTTTATACACTTTTAAAAAGAAATGCCAACTCGATAGTTTAGGCTTTAACTGGAACATGGCAAGTAATTGTATGTTTTGGCGGACCCCTAGTAATGTTGCAGAATCTTTCTCAGAAGTTGTTCCATGGGATAGCCGATTCCTAAGGTAAGAGCTACTTGTTTGTTCAATCCTCCATCTTAGGCCTGCTCCTCAGGTGCATCCTCCTTCTCGCAGCGATTTCCTAGGAACAGATTTCGAAGAACAGCTCTGATCACAGAATCACAGATTGGTTAGGGTTGGAAAGGAGCTCTGGAGATCATCCAGTCCAACCCCCTGCTAGAGCAGGGTCACCTACAGCAGGTTGCACAGGATGACCTCCAGGCGGGTTATGAATATAGCTGGGGTCGGAGACTCTACTGCCTCCCTGGGCAGCCTGTTCCAGCGCTCTGCCACCCTCAAAGTAAAGAAGTTCCTCCTCGTGCTTTGATAGAAGTTCCTAGGTTCCAGTTTGTACTCGTTACCTCTTGTCCTGGATCATCTTTGATGATCCAGGACAAGAGGTAACGGGCACCAATTGGAACGTAGGAACTTGAACTTGAACTGGAAGGTAGGAACTTGAACTTGAACATAGGATTATCCTTGATGATTCAGGATAGCTGTGTGTCTGACCAGTCTGTCTTTCGAAGGAGGTCCTGGGCCAGCTCCAGCCATGCTGTGCTGAGCAGAGCCCCTGGCAGCAGCCCCACACCTCACTCCCAGTGTGCCTGAATGGAAAAGGTACCAAAGTTGCTCCAACACTTTCTGAAAAACTCTATAGTGTTACCCCACAAGCGCAAAGCGACGGCAAAGCCCGTGAAATGACACCGGTGCTTCCAGAAAATGTCAAGCTTCCTGCCCAAGGGTGACATGCCATGCGGTGGGGTCAGGGCCACGCGCTGAGCACCCGGTGCGCTGGGGTTGCCCCAGCGGTTCCTGAGCAGCTCCTGCAGTGCTGCCGCCGGTACCGTTCTGGCGGCTGTAGTTGTTTAAAAAGCCGTTGTTGTTTCCGGCGTAATCTGACGGCAGTTTTCTCGGGCATTTGGGCCTCTTCTAATAAGTGTGCTGTGAGTACATCTGCAAGCATTCACCTGTCGAGGTCAAATGACTGGTGGTGCTCATCTCCCCCCGTGCTACTGCTGCTGCCTCCCGTGAATGCTCATGTGCCTGCGTGCCCCTGTACAGGCACAGATGCACGCGCGCAACACCTGATCCCGCATCCTAATTATTTTTCGCCCGGTTCTCGGAGTTGTTCTGCTTCCGGCTGATGAATGGGAAAGTGTAGTAGTGCTGTTTCATTTCACCAGCCTCTCAAGTGTGGAAATTATGGTAAATTTGAGAACAAGCGAGATTAGATTGATAGTTACACCTCCTCCTTTAATTAGCCAACCACAGGATCTGTGGAGGCAAAGGCCGGGGGGCGTGTCGGTGGGGGGGCATACGATTTTACCATGGCGAGATTGCTGGAGGTTCTTTCTTGTCTGTTCTTTCTTGTCTTGTAAATTGGTTTGAGGTTCTGCCAGTCTTCCTCACGTAACACAATCGCTCTTGATTTCTGGAGGTTCCTCACAGGGTAAGCTAATGTTTAACATCAATAAGGGTTACCGAATCTTGTCCTTGAGAAGCAGGAGTCTGGAAGCTGTTGTCAATCCAACTGCTGTATTCCTGACCAGCAAGCCCGCTCGATTCAGGGTTAATTAACTGATTACTTAGAGCGGAAGTGTTGTGGAAGAGCCCGATCATTACCATTTCTATTCATTCTAATATGATGTATTTCAACTCCCCCTCCCTCACGCCTTCCAGAGAGTGATCTGGTGAAGGAGGATGACAAGTCTTTGTGAAACCATCTCGAGTTCTCCCAGATACTCGTAGTTGAAGTTGTCTAGCGGTGCGAGATTAGACACCGTGTGAAAGGCAATACTGCACAGATTCTTTATTCCAGACCATTTTGTAAGTTCGCATGATACAAAACCTCACGGTTACTGGGCAGCTCTCCCACTTTTCACGTCAACCTTTGCTACCTCGCACGCTGCAACGTGCAGGAAAGAAACATTGATTTGAATTGCGCCGTGGTGCCGTGCATCTTAATGACACTCTGGAGTGACTGGCAGTGTGTCTGGGTCCTGGGGTTGGACCCGGTCTAGCTGCCAGGAGGCAACATTGCAGAGAGGGGCTACAGCTGTGGTCTCTGAAGGGGCCTGGCTACTCTATGTAGGCCTTCTCTCCCTGCGTCTCAGAGTGCTTGAAGATGCTAATTGGTTCACATTTTCCTCTGTTCGTTAAGGTATTCTGTCCTTAAAAATTCAGCTTTTTAAAATAGTAACGTGTATTGTCTATGTGAAAGATTAATCAAAAGGAGTTGCTTGAGGTGGGAAGGCTTTTCCGGAGAGGTTCCACATGTTGTCAGGTAGTCCCTCTGAATGGCAGATTCCGGTTCGGTCCCTTAGCTTTCGGAAGTGACATTTAGTCTGATATGTGCCAGCCGTGCAATCTACCTAGCCCCGCAAAGTGCAAATATTAACCTAAATGCATATTAAGATACTTTGTGTTAGCTCCTGAACTGAAATAGAGAGCGGGTGTTCCAGCGGAGGCAAGCAAATCGTGTTGATTTACAGTGGCTTGAGGATTTGGCCCATTACCGCTTCTTTATACACTTTTAAAAAGAAATGCCAACTAAACAATAGTTTAGGCTTTAACTGGAACATGGCAAGTAATTGTATGTTTTGGCGGACCCCTAGTAATGTTGCAGAATCTTTCTCAGAAGTTGTTCCATGGGATAGCCGATTCCTCAGGTAAGAGCTACTTGTTTGTTCAATCCTCCATCTTAGGCCTGCTCCTCAGGTGCATCCTCCTTCTCGCAGCGATTTCCTAGGAACAGATTTCGAAGAACAGCTCTGATCACAGAATCACAGATTGGTTAGGGTTGGAAAGGACCTCTGGAGATCATCCAGCCCAACCCCCCTGCCAGAGCAGGGTCACCTACAGCAGGTTGCACAGGATGACCTCCAGGCGGGTTTTGAATGTTTCTGGGGTCGGAGACTCTACCGCCTCCCTGGGCAGCCTGTTCCAGCGCTCTGCCACCCTCAAAGTAAAGAAGTTCCTCCTCATGCTTTGATAGAAGTTCCTAGGTTCCAGTTTGTACCCGTTACCTCTTGTCCTGGATCATCTTTGATGATCCAGGACAAGAGGTAACGGGCACCAATTGGAACGTAGGAACTTGAACTTCAACTGGAACGTAGGAACTTGAACATAGGATTATCCTTGATGATTCAGGATAGCTGTGTGTCTGACCAGTCTGTCTTTCGAAGGAGGTCCTGGACCAGCTCCAGCCATGCTGTGCTGAGCAGAGCCCCTGGCAGCAGCCCCACAGCTCACTCCCAGTGTGCCTGAATGGAAAAGGTACCAAAGTTGCTCCAACACTTTCTGAAAAACTCTATAGTGTTACCCCACAAGCGCAAAGCGACGGCAAAGCCCGTGAAATGACACCGGTGCTTCCAGAAAATGTCAAGCTTCCTGCCCAAGGGTGACATGCCATGCGGTGGGGTCAGGGCCACGCGCTGAGCACCCGGTGCGCTGGGGTTGCCCCAGCGGTTCCTGAGCAGCTCCTGCAGTGCTGCCGCCGGTACCGTTCTGGCGGCTGTAGTTGTTTAAAAAGCCGTTGTTGTTTCCGGCGTAATCTGACGGCAGTTTTCTCGGGCATTTGGGCCTCTTCTAATAAGTGTGCTGTGAGTACATCTGCAAGCATTCACCTGTCGAGGTCAAATGACTGGTGGTGCTCATCTGCCCCCGTGCTACTGCTGCTGCCTCCCGTGAATGCTCATGTGCCTGCGTGCCCCTGTACAGGCACAGATGCACGCGCGCAACACCTGATCCCGCATCCTAATTATTTTTCGCCCGGTTCTCGGAGTTGTTCTGCTTCCGGCTGATGAATGGGAAAGTGTAGTAGTGCTGTTTCATTTCACCAGCCTCTCAAGTGTGGAAATTATGGTAAATTTGAGAACAAGCCAGATTAGATTGATAGTTACACCTCCTCCTTTAATTAGCCAACCACAGGATCTGTGGAGGCAAAGGCCGGGGGGGTGTGTCGGTGTATATAACGTGTATTGTCTATGTGAAAGATTAATCAAAAGGAGTTGCTTGAGGTGGGAAGGCTTTTCCGGAGAGGTTCCACATGTTGTCAGGTAGTCCCTCTGAATGGCAGCTTCCGGTTCGGTCCCTTAGCTTTCGGAAGTGACATTTAGTCTGATATGTGCCAGCCGTGCAATCTACCTAGCCCTGCAAAGTGCAAATATTAACCTAAATGCATATTAAGATACTGTGTGTTAGCTCCTGAACTGAAATAGAGAGCGGGTGTTCCAGCGGAGGCAAGCAAATCGTGTTGATTTACAGTGGCTTGAGGATTTGGCCCATTACCGCTTCTTTATACACTTTTAAAAAGAAATGCCAACTCGATAGTTTAGGCTTTAACTGGAACATGGCAAGTAATTGTATGTTTTGGCGGACCCCTAGTAATGTTGCAGAATCTTTCTCAGAAGTTGTTCCATGGGATAGCCGATTCCTCAGGTAAGAGCTACTTGTTTGTTCAATCCTCCATCTTAGGCCTGCTCCTCAGGTGCATCCTCCTTCTCGCAGCGATTTCCTAGGAACAGATTTCGAAGAACAGCTCTGATCACAGAATCACAGATTGGTTAGGGTTGGAAAGGACCTCTGGAGATCATCCAGCCCAACCCTCCTGCCAGAGCAGGGTCACCTACAGCAGGTTGCACAGGATGACCTCCAGGTGGGTTTTGAATGTTTCTGGGGTCGGAGACTCTACCGCCTCCCTGGGCAGCCTGTTCCAGCGCTCTGCCACCCTCAAAGTAAAGAAGTTCCTCCTCATGCTTTGATAGAAGTTCCTAGGTTCCAGTTTGTACCCGTTACCTCTTGTCCTGGATCATCTTTGATGATCCAGGACAAGAGGTAACGGGCACCAATTGGAACGTAGGAACTTGAACTTGAACTGGAACGTAGGAGCTTGAACATAGGATTATCCTTGATGATTCAGGATAGCTGTGTGTCTGACCAGTCTGTCTTTCGAAGGAGGTCCTGGACCAGCTCCAGCCATGCTGTGCTGAGCAGAGCCCCTGGCAGCAGCCCCACAGCTCACTCCCAGTGTGCCTGAATGGAAAAGGTACCAAAGTTGCTCCAACACTTTCTGAAAAACTCTATAGTGTTACCCCACAAGCGCAAAGCGACGGCAAAGCCCGTGAAATGACACCGGTGCTTCCAGAAAATGTCAAGCTTCCTGCCCAAGGGTGACATGCCATGCGGTGGGGTCAGGGCCACGCGCTGAGCACCCGGTGCGCTGGGGTTGCCCCAGCGGTTCCTGAGCAGCTCCTGCAGTGCTGCCGCCGGTACCGTTCTGGCGGCTGTAGTTGTTTAAAAAGCCGTTGTTGTTTCCGGCGTAATCTGACGGCAGTTTTCTCGGGCATTTGGGCCTCTTCTAATAAGTGTGCTGTGAGTACATCTGCAAGCATTCACCTGTCGAGGTCAAATGACTGGTGGTGCTCATCTCCCCCCGTGCTACTGCTGCTGCCTCCCGTGAATGCTCATGTGCCTGCGTGCCCCTGTACAGGCACAGATGCACGCGCGCAACACCTGATCCCGCATCCTAATTATTTTTCGCCCGGTTCTCTGAGTTGTTCTGCTTCCGGCTGATGAATGGGAAAGTGTAGTAGTGCTGTTTCATTTCACCAGCCTCTCAAGTGTGGAAATTATGGTAAATTTGAGAACAAGCCAGATTAGATTGATAGTTACACCTCCTCCTTTAATTAGCCAACCGCAGGGTCTGTGGAGGCAAAGGCCGGGGGGGTGTGTCGGTATATATAACGTGTATTGTCTATGTGAAAGATTAATCAAAAGGAGTTGCTTGAGGTGGGAAGGCTTTTCCGGAGAGGTTCCACATGTTGTCAGGTAGTCCCTCTGAATGGCAGCTTCCGGTTCGGTCCCTTAGCTTTCGGAAGTGACATTTAGTCTGATATGTGCCAGCCGTGCAATCTACCTAGCCCTGCAAAGTGCAAATATTAACCTAAATGCATATTAAGATACTGTGTGTTAGCTCCTGAACTGAAATAGAGAGCGGGTGTTCCAGCGGAGGCAAGCAAATCGTGTTGATTTACAGTGGCTTGAGGATTTGGCCCATTACCGCTTCTTTATACACTTTTAAAAAGAAATGCCAACTCGATAGTTTAGGCTTTAACTGGAACATGGCAAGTAATTGTATGTTTTGGCGGACCCCTAGTAATGTTGCAGAATCTTTCTCAGAAGTTGTTCCATGGGATAGCCGATTCCTCAGGTAAGAGCTACTTGTTTGTTCAATCCTCCATCTTAGGCCTGCTCCTCAGGTGCATCCTCCTTCTCGCAGCGATTTCCTAGGAACAGATTTCGAAGAACAGCTCTGATCACAGAATCACAGATTGGTTAGGGTTGGAAAGGACCTCTGGAGATCATCCAGCCCAACCCCCCTGCCAGAGCAGGGTCACCTACAGCAGGTTGCACAGGATGACCTCCAGGTGGGTTTTGAATGTTTCTGGGGTCGGAGACTCTACCGCCTCCCTGGGCAGCCTGTTCCAGCGCTCTGCCACCCTCAAAGTAAAGAAGTTCCTCCTCATGCTTTGATAGAAGTTCCTAGGTTCCAGTTTGTACCCGTTACCTCTTGTCCTGGATCATCTTTGATGATCCAGGACAAGAGGTAACGGGCACCAATTGGAACGTAGGAACTTGAACTTGAACTGGAACGTAGGAGCTTGAACATAGGATTATCCTTGATGATTCAGGATAGCTGTGTGTCTGACCAGTCTGTCTTTCGAAGGAGGTCCTGGACCAGCTCCAGCCATGCTGTGCTGAGCAGAGCCCCTGGCAGCAGCCCCACAGCTCACTCCCAGTGTGCCTGAATGGAAAAGGTACCAAAGTTGCTCCAACACTTTCTGAAAAACTCTATAGTGTTACCCCACAAGCGCAAAGCGACGGCAAAGCCCGTGAAATGACACCGGTGCTTCCAGAAAATGTCAAGCTTCCAGCCCAAGGGTGACATGCCATGCGGTGGGGTCAGGGCCACGCGCTGAGCACCCGGTGCGCTGGGGTTGCCCCAGCGGTTCCTGAGCAGCTCCTGCAGTGCTGCCGCCGGTACCGTTCTGGCGGCTGTAGTTGTTTAAAAAGCCGTTGTTGTTTCCGGCGTAATCTGACGGCAGTTTTCTCGGGCATTTGGGCCTCTTCTAATAAGTGTGCTGTGAGTACATCTGCAAGCATTCACCTGTCGAGGTCAAATGACTGGTGGTGCTCATCTCCCCCCGTGCTACTGCTGCTGCCTCCCGTGAATGCTCATGTGCCTGCGTGCCCCTGTACAGGCACAGATGCACGCGCGCAACACCTGATCCCGCATCCTAATTATTTTTCGCCCGGTTCTCTGAGTTGTTCTGCTTCCGGCTGATGAATGGGAAAGTGTAGTAGTGCTGTTTCATTTCACCAGCCTCTCAAGTGTGGAAATTATGGTAAATTTGAGAACAAGCCAGATTAGATTGATAGTTACACCTCCTCCTTTAATTAGCCAACCGCAGGGTCTGTGGAGGCAAAGGCCGGGGGGGTGTGTCGGTATATATAACGTGTATTGTCTATGTGAAAGATTAATCAAAAGGAGTTGCTTGAGGTGGGAAGGCTTTTCCGGAGAGGTTCCACATGTTGTCAGGTAGTCCCTCTGAATGGCAGCTTCCGGTTCGGTCCCTTAGCTTTCGGAAGTGACATTTAGTCTGATATGTGCCAGCCGTGCAATCTACCTAGCCCTGCAAAGTGCAAATATTAACCTAAATGCATATTAAGATACTGTGTGTTAGCTCCTGAACTGAAATAGAGAGCGGGTGTTCCAGCGGAGGCAAGCAAATCGTGTTGATTTAGAGTGGCTTGAGGATTTGGCCCATTACCGCTTCTTTATACACTTTTAAACAGAAATGCCAACTCGATAGTTTAGGCTTTAACTGGAACATGGCAAGTAATTGTATGTTTTGGCGGACCCCTAGTAATGTTGCAGAATCTTTCTCAGAAGTTGTTCCATGGGATAGCCGATTCCTCAGGTAAGAGCTACTTGTTTGTTCAATCCTCCATCTTAGGCCTGCTCCTCAGGTGCACCCTCCTTCTCGCAGCGATTTCCTAGGAACAGATTTCGAAGAACAGCTCTGATCACAGAATCACAGATTGGTTAGGGTTGGAAAGGAGCTCTGGAGATCATCCAGTCCAACCCCCCTGCCAGAGCAGGGTCACCTACAGCAGGTTGCACAGGATGACCTCCAGGCGGGTTTTGAATGTCTCTGGGGTGGGAGACTCTACTGCCTCCCTGGGCAGCCTGTTCCAGCGCTCTGCCACCCTCAAAGTAAAGAAGTTCCTCCTCATGCTTTGATAGAAGTTCCTAGGTTCCAGTTTGTACCCGTTACCTCTTGTCCTGGATCATCTTTGATGATCCAGGACAAGAGGTAACGGGCACCAATTGGAACGTAGGAACTTGAACTTGAACTGGAAGGTAGGAACTTGAACATAGGATTATCCTTGATGATTCAGGATAGCTGTGTGTCTGACCAGTCTGTCTTTCGAAGGAGGTCCTGGGCCAGCTCCAGCCATGCTGTGCTGAGCAGAGCCCCTGGCAGCAGCCCCACACCTCACTCCCAGTGTGCCTGAATGGAAAAGGTACCAAAGTTGCTCCAACACTTTCTGAAAAACTCTATAGTGTTACCCCACAAGCGCAAAGCGACGGCAAAGCCCGTGAAATGACACCGGTGCTTCCAGAAAATGTCAAGCTTCCTGCCCAAGGGTGACATGCCATGCGGTGGGGTCAGGGCCACGCGCTGAGCACCCGGTGCGCTGGGGTTGCCCCAGCGGTTCCTGAGCAGCTCCTGCAGTGCTGCCGCCGGTACCGTTCTGGCGGCTGTAGTTGTTTAAAAAGCCGTTGTTGTTTCCGGCGTAATCTGACGGCAGTTTTCTCGGGCATTTGGGCCTCTTCTAATAAGTGTGCTGTGAGTACATCTGCAAGCATTCACCTGTCGAGGTCAAATGACTGGTGGTGCTCATCTCCCCCCGTGCTACTGCTGCTGCCTCCCGTGAATGCTCATGTGCCTGCGTGCCCCTGTACAGGCACAGATGCACGCGCGCAACACCTGATCCCGCATCCTAATTATTTTTCGCCCGGTTCTCGGAGTTGTTCTGCTTCCGGCTGATGAATGGGAAAGTGTAGTAGTGCTGTTTCATTTCACCAGCCTCTCAAGTGTGGAAATTATGGTAAATTTGAGAACAAGCCAGATTAGATTGATAGTTACACCTCCTCCTTTAATTAGCCAACCGCAGGGTCTGTGGAGGCAAAGGCCGGGGGGGTGTGTCGGTATATATAACGTGTATTGTCTATGTGAAAGATTAATCAAAAGGAGTTGCTTGAGGTGGGAAGGCTTTTCCGGAGAGGTTCCACATGTTGTCAGGTAGTCCCTCTGAATGGCAGCTTCCGGTTCGGTCCCTTAGCTTTCGGAAGTGACATTTAGTCTGATATGTGCCAGCCGTGCAATCTACCTAGCCCTGCAAAGTGCAAATATTAACCTAAATGCATATTAAGATACTGTGTGTTAGCTCCTGAACTGAAATAGAGAGCGGGTGTTCCAGCGGAGGCAAGCAAATCGTGTTGATTTAGAGTGGCTTGAGGATTTGGCCCATTACCGCTTCTTTATACACTTTTAAACAGAAATGCCAACTCGATAGTTTAGGCTTTAACTGGAACATGGCAAGTAATTGTATGTTTTGGCGGACCCCTAGTAATGTTGCAGAATCTTTCTCAGAAGTTGTTCCATGGGATAGCCGATTCCTCAGGTAAGAGCTACTTGTTTGTTCAATCCTCCATCTTAGGCCTGCTCCTCAGGTGCACCCTCCTTCTCGCAGCGATTTCCTAGGAACAGATTTCGAAGAACAGCTCTGATCACAGAATCACAGATTGGTTAGGGTTGGAAAGGAGCTCTGGAGATCATCCAGTCCAACCCCCCTGCCAGAGCAGGGTCACCTACAGCAGGTTGCACAGGATGACCTCCAGGCGGGTTTTGAATGTCTCTGGGGTGGGAGACTCTACCGCCTCCCTGGGCAGCCTGTTCCAGCGCTCTGCCACCCTCAAAGTAAAGAAGTTCCTCCTCATGCTTTGATAGAAGTTCCTAGGTTCCAGTTTGTACCCGTTACCTCTTGTCCTGGATCATCTTTGATGATCCAGGACAAGAGGTAACGGGCACCAATTGGAACGTAGGAACTTGAACTTGAACTGGAAGGTAGGAACTTGAACATAGGATTATCCTTGATGATTCAGGATAGCTGTGTGTCTGACCAGTCTGTCTTTCGAAGGAGGTCCTGGGCCAGCTCCAGCCATGCTGTGCTGAGCAGAGCCCCTGGCAGCAGCCCCACAGCTCACTCCCAGTGTGCCTGAATGGAAAAGGTACCAAAGTTGCTCCAACACTTTCTGAAAAACTCTATAGTGTTACCCCACAAGCGCAAAGCGACGGCAAAGCCCGTGAAATGACACCGGTGCTTCCAGAAAATGCCAAGCTTCCTGCCCAAGGGTGACATGCCATGCGGTGGGGTCAGGGCCACGCGCTGAGCACCCGGTGCGCTGGGGTTGCCCCAGCGGTTCCTGAGCAGCTCCTGCAGTGCTGCCGCCGGTACCGTTCTGGCGGCTGTAGTTGTTTAAAAAGCCGTTGTTGTTTCCGGCGTAATCTGACGGCAGTTTTCTCGGGCATTTGGGCCTCTTCTAATAAGTGTGCTGTGAGTACATCTGCAAGCATTCACCTGTCGAGGTCAAATGACTGGTGGTGCTCATCTCCCCCCGTGCTACTGCTGCTGCCTCCCGTGAATGCTCATGTGCCTGCGTGCCCCTGTACAGGCACAGATGCACGCGCGCAACACCTGATCCCGCATCCTAATTATTTTTCGCCCGGTTCTCTGAGTTGTTCTGCTTCTGGCTGATGAATGGGAAAGTGTAGTAGTGCTGTTTCATTTCACCAGCCTCTCAAGTGTGGAAATTATGGTAAATTTGAGAACAAGCCAGATTAGATTGATAGTTACACCTCCTCCTTTAATTAGCCAACCACAGGATCTGTGGAGGCAAAGGCCGGGGGGGTGTGTCGGTGTATATAACGTGTATTGTCTATGTGAAAGATTAATCAAAAGGAGTTGCTTGAGGTGGGAAGGCTTTTCCGGAGAGGTTCCACATGTTGTCAGGTAGTCCCTCTGAATGGCAGCTTCCGGTTCGGTCCCTTAGCTTTCGGAAGTGACATTTAGTCTGATATGTGCCAGCCGTGCAATCTACCTAGCCCTGCAAAGTGCAAATATTAACTTAAATGCATATTAAGATACTGTGTGTTAGCTCCTGAACTGAAATAGAGAGCGGGTGTTCCAGCGGAGGCAAGCAAATCGTGTTGATTTACAGTGGCTTGAGGATTTGGCCCATTACCGCTTCTTTATACACTTTTAAAAAGAAATGCCAACTCGATAGTTTAGGCTTTAACTGGAACATGGCAAGTAATTGTATGTTTTGGCGGACCCCTAGTAATGTTGCAGAATCTTTCTCAGAAGTTGTTCCATGGGATAGCCGATTCCTAAGGTAAGAGCTACTTGTTTGTTCAATCCTCCATCTTAGGCCTGCTCCTCAGGTGCATCCTCCTTCTCGCAGCGATTTCCTAGGAACAGATTTCGAAGAACAGCTCTGATCACAGAATCACAGATTGGTTAGGGTTGGAAAGGAGCTCTGGAGATCATCCAGTCCAACCCCCTGCCAGAGCAGGGTCACCTACAGCAGGTTGCACAGGATGACCTCCAGGCGGGTTATGAATGTAGCTGGGGTCGGAGACTCTACCGCCTCCCTGGGCAGCCTGTTCCAGCGCTCTGCCACCCTCAAAGTAAAGAAGTTCCTCCTCATGCTTTGATAGAAGTTCCTAGGTTCCAGTTTGTACTCGTTACCTCTTGTCCTGGATCATCTTTGATGATCCAGGACAAGAGGTAACGGGCACCAATTGGAACGTAGGAACTTGAACTTGAACTGGAACGTAGGAGCTTGAACTTGAACATAGGATTATCCTTGATGATTCAGGATAGCTGTGTGTCTGACCAGTCTGTCTTTCGAAGGAGGTCCTGGGCCAGCTCCAGCCATGCTGTGCTGAGCAGAGCCCCTGGCAGCAGCCCCACACCTCACTCCCAGTGTGCCTGAATGGAAAAGGTACCAAAGTTGCTCCAACACTTTCTGAAAAACTCTATAGTGTTACCCCACAAGCGCAAAGCGACGGCAAAGCCCGTGAAATGACACCGGTGCTTCCAGAAAATGTCAAGCTTCCTGCCCAAGGGTGACATGCCATGCGGTGGGGTCAGGGCCACGCGCTGAGCACCCGGTGCGCTGGGGTTGCCCCAGCGGTTCCTGAGCAGCTCCTGCAGTGCTGCCGCCGGTACCGTTCTGGCGGCTGTAGTTGTTTAAAAAGCCGTTGTTGTTTCCGGCGTAATCTGACGGCAGTTTTCTCGGGCATTTGGGCCTCTTCTAATAAGTGTGCTGTGAGTACATCTGCAAGCATTCACCTGTCGAGGTCAAATGACTGGTGGTGCTCATCTGCCCCCGTGCTACTGCTGCTGCCTCCCGTGAATGCTCATGTGCCTGCGTGCCCCTGTACAGGCACAGATGCACGCGCGCAACACCTGATCCCGCATCCTAATTATTTTTCGCCCGGTTCTCTGAGTTGTTCTGCTTCCGGCTGATGAATGGGAAAGTGTAGTAGTGCTGTTTCATTTCACCAGCCTCTCAAGTGTGGAAATTATGGTAAATTTGAGAACAAGCGAGATTAGATTGATAGTTACACCTCCTCCTTTAATTAGCCAACCACAGGATCTGTGGAGGCAAAGGCCGGGGGGTGTGTCGGTGGGGGGGCATACGATTTTACCATGGCGAGATTGCTGGAGGTTCTTTCTTGTCTGTTCTTTCTTGTCTTGTAAATTGGTTTGAGGTTCTGCCAGTCTTCCTCACGTAGCACAATCGCTCTTGATTTCTGGAGGTTCCTCACAGGGTAAGCTAATGTTTAACATCAATAAGGGTTACCGAATCTTGTCCTTGAGAAGCAGGAGTCTGGAAGCTGTTGTCAATCCAACTGCTGTATTCCTGACCAGCAAGCCCGCTCGATTCAGGGTTAATTAACTGATTACTTAGAGCGGAAGTGTTGTGGAAGAGCCCGATCATTACCATTTCTATTCATTCTAATATGATGTATTTCAACTCCCCCTCCCTCACGCCTTCCAGAGAGTGATCTGGTGAAGGAGGATGACAAGTCTTTGTGAAACCATCTCGAGTTCTCCCAGATACTCGTAGTTGAAGTTGTCTAGCGGTGCGAGATTAGACACCGTGTGAAAGGCAATACTGCACAGATTCTTTATTCCAGACCATTTTGTAAGTTCGCATGATACAAAACCTCACGGTTACTGGGCAGCTCTCCCACTTTTCACGTCAACCTTTGCTACCTCGCACGCTGCAACGTGCAGGAAAGAAACATTGATTTGAATTGCGCCGTGGTGCCGTGCATCTTAATGACACTCTGGAGTGACTGGCAGTGTGTCTGGGTCCTGGGGTTGGACCCGGTCTAGCTGCCAGGAGGCAACATTGCAGAGAGGGGCTACAGCTGTGGTCTCTGAAGGGACCTGGCTACTCTATGTAGGCCTTCTCTCCCTGCGTCTCAGAGTGCTTGAAGATGCTAATTGGTTCACATTTTCCTCTGTTCGTTAAGGTATTCTGTCCTTAAAAATTCAGCTTTTTAAAATAGTAACGTGTATTGTCTATGTGAAAGATTAATCAAAAGGAGTTGCTTGAGGTGGGAAGGCTTTTCCGGAGAGGTTCCACATGTTGTCAGGTAGTCCCTCTGAATGGCAGCTTCCGGTTCGGTCCCTTAGCTTTCGGAAGTGACATTTAGTCTGATATGTGCCAGCCGTGCAATCTACCTAGCCCCGCAAAGTGCAAATATTAACCTAAATGCATATTAAGATACTTTGTGTTAGCTCCTGAACTGAAATAGAGAGCGGGTGTTCCAGCGGAGGCAAGCAAATCGTGTTGATTTACAGTGGCTTGAGGATTTGGCCCATTACCGCTTCTTTATACACTTTTAAAAAGAAATGCCAACTAAACAATAGTTTAGGCTTTAACTGGAACATGGCAAGTAATTGTATGTTTTGGCGGACCCCTAGTAATGTTGCAGAATCTTTCTCAGAAGTTGTTCCATGGGATAGCCGATTCCTCAGGTAAGAGCTACTTGTTTGTTCAATCCTCCATCTTAGGCCTGCTCCTCAGGTGCATCCTCCTTCTCGCAGCGATTTCCTAGGAACAGATTTCGAAGAACAGCTCTGATCACAGAATCACAGATTGGTTAGGGTTGGAAAGGACCTCTGGAGATCATCCAGCCCAACCCCCCTGCCAGAGCAGGATCACCTACAGCAGGTTGCACAGGATGACCTCCAGGCGGGTTTTGAATGTTTCTGGGGTCGGAGACTCTACCGCCTCCCTGGGCAGCCTGTTCCAGCGCTCTGCCACCCTCAAAGTAAAGAAGTTCCTCCTCATGCTTTGATAGAAGTTCCTAGGTTCCAGTTTGTACCCGTTACCTCTTGTCCTGGATCATCTTTGATGATCCAGGACAAGAGGTAACGGGCACCAATTGGAACGTAGGAACTTGAACTTGAACTGGAACGTAGGAGCTTGAACATAGGATTATCCTTGATGATTCAGGATAGCTGTGTGTCTGACCAGTCTGTCTTTCGAAGGAGGTCCTGGACCAGCTCCAGCCATGCTGTGCTGAGCAGAGCCCCTGGCAGCAGCCCCACAGCTCACTCCCAGTGTGCCTGAATGGAAAAGGTACCAAAGTTGCTCCAACACTTTCTGAAAAACTCTATAGTGTTACCCCACAAGCGCAAAGCGACGGCAAAGCCCGTGAAATGACACCGGTGCTTCCAGAAAATGTCAAGCTTCCTGCCCAAGGGTGACATGCCATGCGGTGGGATCAGGGCCACGCGCTGAGCACCCGGTGCGCTGGGGTTGCCCCAGCGGTTCCTGAGCAGCTCCTGCAGTGCTGCCGCCGGTACCGTTCTGGCGGCTGTAGTTGTTTAAAAAGCCGTTGTTGTTTCCGGCGTAATCTGACGGCAGTTTTCTCGGGCATTTGGGCCTCTTCTAATAAGTGTGCTGTGAGTACATCTGCAAGCATTCACCTGTCGAGGTCAAATGACTGGTGGTGCTCATCTGCCCCCGTGCTACTGCTGCTGCCTCCCGTGAATGCTCATGTGCCTGCGTGCCCCTGTACAGGCACAGATGCACGCGCGCAACACCTGATCCCGCATCCTAATTATTTTTCGCCCGGTTCTCGGAGTTGTTCTGCTTCCGGCTGATGAATGGGAAAGTGTAGTAGTGCTGTTTCATTTCACCAGCCTCTCAAGTGTGGAAATTATGGTAAATTTGAGAACAAGCCAGATTAGATTGATAGTTACACCTCCTCCTTTAATTAGCTACCACAGGATCTGTGGAGGCAAAGGCCGGGGGGGTGTGTCGGTGTATATAACGTGTATTGTCTATGTGAAAGATTAATCAAAAGGAGTTGCTTGAGGTGGGAAGGCTTTTCCGGAGAGGTTCCACATGTTGTCAGGTAGTCCCTCTGAATGGCAGCTTCCGGTTCGGTCCCTTAGCTTTCGGAAGTGACATTTAGTCTGATATGTGCCAGCCGTGCAATCTACCTAGCCCTGCAAAGTGCAAATATTAACATAAATGCATATTAAGATACTGTGTGTTAGCTCCTGAACTGAAATAGAGAGCGGGTGTTCCAGCGGAGGCAAGCAAATCGTGTTGATTTACAGTGGCTTGAGGATTTGGCCCATTACCGCTTCTTTATACACTTTTAAACAGAAATGCCAACTCGATAGTTTAGGCTTTAACTGGAACATGGCAAGTAATTGTATGTTTTGGCGGACCCCTAGTAATGTTGCAGAATCTTTCTCAGAAGTTGTTCCATGGGATAGCCGATTCCTCAGGTAAGAGCTACTTGTTTGTTCAATCCTCCATCTTAGGCCTGCTCCTCAGGTGCATCCTCCTTCTCGCAGCGATTTCCTAGGAACAGATTTCGAAGAACAGCTCTGATCACAGAATCACAGATTGGTTAGGGTTGGAAAGGACCTCTGGAGATCATCCAGCCCAACCCCCCTGCCAGAGCAGGGTCACCTACAGCAGGTTGCACAGGATGACCTCCAGGCGGGTTTTGAATGTTTCTGGGGTCGGAGACTCTACCGCCTCCCTGGGCAGCCTGTTCCAGCGCTCTGCCACCCTCAAAGTAAAGAAGTTCCTCCTCATGCTTTGATAGAAGTTCCTAGGTTCCAGTTTGTACCCGTTACCTCTTGTCCTGGATCATCTTTGATGATCCAGGACAAGAGGTAACGGGCACCAATTGGAACGTAGGAACTTGAACTTCAACTGGAACGTAGGAACTTGAACATAGGATTATCCTTGATGATTCAGGATAGCTGTGTGTCTGACCAGTCTGTCTTTCGAAGGAGGTCCTGGACCAGCTCCAGCCATGCTGTGCTGAGCAGAGCCCCTGGCAGCAGCCCCACAGCTCACTCCCAGTGTGCCTGAATGGAAAAGGTACCAAAGTTGCTCCAACACTTTCTGAAAAACTCTATAGTGTTACCCCACAAGCGCAAAGCGACGGCAAAGCCCGTGAAATGACACCGGTGCTTCCAGAAAATGTCAAGCTTCCTGCCCAAGGGTGACATGCCATGCGGTGGGGTCAGGGCCACGCGCTGAGCACCCGGTGCGCTGGGGTTGCCCCAGCGGTTCCTGAGCAGCTCCTGCAGTGCTGCCGCCGGTACCGTTCTGGCGGCTGTAGTTGTTTAAAAAGCCGTTGTTGTTTCCGGCGTAATCTGACGGCAGTTTTCTCGGGCATTTGGGCCTCTTCTAATAAGTGTGCTGTGAGTACATCTGCAAGCATTCACCTGTCGAGGTCAAATGACTGGTGGTGCTCATCTGCCCCCGTGCTACTGCTGCTGCCTCCCGTGAATGCTCATGTGCCTGCGTGCCCCTGTACAGGCACAGATGCACGCGCGCAACACCTGATCCCGCATCCTAATTATTTTTCGCCCGGTTCTCGGAGTTGTTCTGCTTCCGGCTGATGAATGGGAAAGTGTAGTAGTGCTGTTTCATTTCACCAGCCTCTCAAGTGTGGAAATTATGGTAAATTTGAGAACAAGCCAGATTAGATTGATAGTTACACCTCCTCCTTTAATTAGCCAACCACAGGATCTGTGGAGGCAAAGGCCGGGGGGGTGTGTCGGTGTATATAACGTGTATTGTCTATGTGAAAGATTAATCAAAAGGAGTTGCTTGAGGTGGGAAGGCTTTTCCGGAGAGGTTCCACATGTTGTCAGGTAGTCCCTCTGAATGGCAGCTTCCGGTTCGGTCCCTTAGCTTTCGGAAGTGACATTTAGTCTGATATGTGCCAGCCGTGCAATCTACCTAGCCCTGCAAAGTGCAAATATTAACATAAATGCATATTAAGATACTGTGTGTTAGCTCTTGAACTGCAATAGAGAGCGGGTGTTCCAGCGGAGGCAAGCAAATCGTGTTGATTTACAGTGGCTTGCGGATTTGGCCCATTACCGCTTCTTTATACACTTTTAAAAAGAAATGCCAACTCGATAGTTTAGGCTTTAACTGGAACATGGCAAGTAATTGTATGTTTTGGCGGACCCCTAGTAATGTTGCAGAATCTTTCTCAGAAGTTGTTCCATGGGATAGCCGATTCCTCAGGTAAGAGCTACTTGTTTTTTCAATCCTCCATCTTAGGCCTGCTCCTCAGGTGCATCCTCCTTCTCGCAGCGATTTCCTAGGAACAGATTTCGAAGAACAGCTCTGATCACAGAATCACAGATTGGTTAGGGTTGGAAAGGAGCTCTGGAGATCATCCAGCCCAACCCCCCTGCCAGAGCAGGGTCACCTACAGCAGGTTGCACAGGATGACCTCCAGGCGGGTTTTGAATGTTTCTGGGGTCGGAGACTCTACCGCCTCCCTGGGCAGCCTGTTCCAGCGCTCTGCCACCCTCAAAGTAAAGAAGTTCCTCCTCATGCTTTGATAGAAGTTCCTAGGTTCCAGTTTGTACCCGTTACCTCTTGTCCTGGATCATCTTTGATGATCCAGGACAAGAGGTAACGGGCACCAATTGGAACGTAGGAACTTGAACTTCAACTGGAACGTAGGAACTTGAACATAGGATTATCCTTGATGATTCAGGATAGCTGTGTGTCTGACCAGTCTGTCTTTCGAAGGAGGTCCTGGACCAGCTCCAGCCATGCTGTGCTGAGCAGAGCCCCTGGCAGCAGCCCCACAGCTCACTCCCAGTGTGCCTGAATGGAAAAGGTACCAAAGTTGCTCCAACACTTTCTGAAAAACTCTATAGTGTTACCCCACAAGCGCAAAGCGACGGCAAAGCCCGTGAAATGACACCGGTGCTTCCAGAAAATGTCAAGCTTCCTGCCCAAGGGTGACATGCCATGCGGTGGGGTCAGGGCCACGCGCTGAGCACCCGGTGCGCTGGGGTTGCCCCAGCGGTTCCTGAGCAGCTCCTGCAGTGCTGCCGCCGGTACCGTTCTGGCGGCTGTAGTTGTTTAAAAAGCCGTTGTTGTTTCCGGCGTAATCTGACGGCAGTTTTCTCGGGCATTTGGGCCTCTTCTAATAAGTGTGCTGTGAGTACATCTGCAAGCATTCACCTGTCGAGGTCAAATGACTGGTGGTGCTCATCTGCCCCCGTGCTACTGCTGCTGCCTCCCGTGAATGCTCATGTGCCTGCGTGCCCCTGTACAGGCACAGATGCACGCGCGCAACACCTGATCCCGCATCCTAATTATTTTTCGCCCGGTTCTCTGAGTTGTTCTGCTTCCGGCTGATGAATGGGAAAGTGTAGTAGTGCTGTTTCATTTCACCAGCCTCTCAAGTGTGGAAATTATGGTAAATTTGAGAACAAGCGAGATTAGATTGATAGTTACACCTCCTCCTTTAATTAGCCAATCACAGGATCTGTGGAGGCAAAGGCCGGGGGGGTGTGTCGGTGTATATAAGGTGTATTGTCTATGTGAAAGATTAATCAAAAGGAGTTGCTTGAGGTGGGAAGGCTTTTCCGGAGAGGTTCCACATGTTGTCAGGTAGTCCCTCTGAATGGCAGCTTCCGGTTCGGTCCCTTAGCTTTCGGAAGTGACATTTAGTCTGATATGTGCCAGCCGTGCAATCTACCTAGCCCTGCAAAGTGCAAATATTAACATAAATGCATATTAAGATACTGTGTGTTAGCTCTTGAACTGCAATAGAGAGCGGGTGTTCCAGCGGAGGCAAGCAAATCGTGTTGATTTACAGTGGCTTGCGGATTTGGCCCATTACCGCTTCTTTATACACTTTTAAAAAGAAATGCCAACTCGATAGTTTAGGCTTTAACTGGAACATGGCAAGTAATTGTATGTTTTGGCGGACCCCTAGTAATGTTGCAGAATCTTTCTCAGAAGTTGTTCCATGGGATAGCCGATTCCTCAGGTAAGAGCTACTTGTTTTTTCAATCCTCCATCTTAGGCCTGCTCCTCAGGTGCATCCTCCTTCTCGCAGCGATTTCCTAGGAACAGATTTCGAAGAACAGCTCTGATCACAGAATCACAGATTGGTTAGGGTTGGAAAGGACCTCTGGAGATCATCCAGCCCATCCCCCCTGCCAGAGCAGGGTCACCTACAGCAGGTTGCACAGGATGACCTCCAGGCGGGTTTTGAATGTTTCTGGGGTCGGAGACTCTACCGCCTCCCTGGGCAGCCTGTTCCAGCGCTCTGCCACCCTCAAAGTAAAGAAGTTCCTCCTCATGCTTTGATAGAAGTTCCTAGGTTCCAGTTTGTACCCGTTACCTCTTGTCCTGGATCATCTTTGATGATCCAGGACAAGAGGTAACGGGCACCAATTGGAACGTAGGAACTTGAACTTGAACTGGAACGTAGGAACTTGAACATAGGATTATCCTTGATGATTCAGGATAGCTGTGTGTCTGACCAGTCTGTCTTTCGAAGGAGGTCCTGGGCCAGCTCCAGCCATGCTGTGCTGAGCAGAGCCCCTGGCAGCAGCCCCACACCTCACTCCCAGTGTGCCTGAATGGAAAAGGTACCAAAGTTGCTCCAACACTTTCTGAAAAACTCTATAGTGTTACCCTTACAAGCGCAAAGCGACGGCAAAGCCCGTGAAATGACACCGGTGCTTCCAGAAAATGTCAAGCTTCCTGCCCAAGGGTGACATGCCATGCGGTGGGGTCAGGGCCACGCGCTGAGCACCCGGTGCGCTGGGGTTGCCCCAGCGGTTCCTGAGCAGCTCCTGCAGTGCTGCCGCCGGTACCGTTCTGGTGGCTGTAGTTGTTTAAAAAGCCGTTGTTGTTTCCGGCGTAATCTGACGGCAGTTTTCTCGGGCATTTGGGCCTCTTCTAATAAGTGTGCTGTGAGTACATCTGCAAGCATTCACCTGTCGAGGTCAAATGACTGGTGGTGCTCATCTGCCCCCGTGCTACTGCTGCTGCCTCCCGTGAATGCTCATGTGCCTGCGTGCCCCTGTACAGGCACAGATGCACGCGCGCAACACCTGATCCCGCATCCTAATTATTTTTCGCCCGGTTCTCGGAGTTGTTCTGCTTCCGGCTGATGAATGGGAAAGTGTAGTAGTGCTGTTTCATTTCACCAGCCTCTCAAGTGTGGAAATTATGGTAAATTTGAGAACAAGCCAGATTAGATTGATAGTTACACCTCCTCCTTTAATTAGCCAACCACAGGATCTGTGGAGGCAAAGGCCGGGGGGGTGTGTCGGTGTATATAACGTGTATTGTCTATGTGAAAGATGAATCAAAAGGAGTACTTGAGGTGGGAAGGCTTTTCCGGAGAGGTTCCACATGTTGTCAGGTAGTCCCTCTGAATGGCAGCTTCCGGTTCGGTCCCTTAGCTTTCGGAAGTGACATTTAGTCTGATATGTGCCAGCCGTGCAATCTACCTAGCCCTGCAAAGTGCAAATATTAACCTAAATGCATATTAAGATAGTGTGTGTTAGCTCCTGAACTGAAATAGAGAGCGGGTGTTCCAGCGGAGGCAAGCAAATCGTGTTGATTTACAGTGGCTTGAGGATTTGGCCCATTACCGCTTCTTTATACACTTTTAAAAAGAAATGCCAACTCGATAGTTTAGGCTTTAACTGGAACATGGCAAGTAATTGTATGTTTTGGCGGACCCCTAGTAATGTTGCAGAATCTTTCTCAGAAGTTGTTCCATGGGATAGCCGATTCCTCAGGTAAGAGCTACTTGTTTGTTCAATCCTCCATCTTAGGCCTGCTCCTCAGGTGCATCCTCCTTCTCGCAGCGATTTCCTAGGAACAGATTTCAAAGAACAGCTCTGATCACAGAATCACAGATTGGTTAGGGTTGGAAAGGACCTCTGGAGATCATCCAGTCCAACCCCCTGCCAGAGCAGGGTCACCTACAGCAGGTTGCACAGGATGACCTCCAGGCGGGTTTTGAATGTCTCTGGGGTGGGAGACTCTACCGCCTCCCCGGGCAGCCTGTTCCAGCGCTCTGCCACCCTCAAAGTAAAGAAGTTCCTCCTCATGCTTTGATAGAAGTTCCTAGGTTCCAGTTTGTACCCGTTACCTCTTGTCCTGGATCATCTTTGATGATCCAGGACAAGAGGTAACGGGCACCAATTGGAACGTAGGAACTTGAACTTGAACTGGAACGTAGGAACTTGAACTTGAACATAGGATTATCCTTGATGATTCAGGATAGCTGTGTGTCTGACCAGTCTGTCTTTCGAAGGAGGTCCTGGGCCAGCTCCAGCCATGCTGTGCTGAGCAGAGCCCCTGGCAGCAGCCCCACAGCTCACTCCCAGTGTGCCTGAATGGAAAAGGTACCAAAGTTGCTCCAACACTTTCTGAAAAACTCTATAGTGTTACCCCACAAGCGCAAAGCGACGGCAAAGCCCGTGAAATGACACCGGTGCTTCCAGAAAATGTCAAGCTTCCTGCCCAAGGGTGGCATGCCATGCGGTGGGGTCAGGGCCACGCGCTGAGCACCCGGTGCGCTGGGGTTGCCCCAGCGGTTCCTGAGCAGCTCCTGCAGTGCTGCCGCCGGTACCGTTCTGGCGGCTGTAGTTGTTTAAAAAGCCGTTGTTGTTTCCGGCGTAATCTGACGGCAGTTTTCTCGGGCATTTGGGCCTCTTCTAATAAGTGTGCTGTGAGTACATCTGCAAGCATTCACCTGTCGAGGTCAAATGACTGGTGGTGCTCATCTGCCCCCGTGCTACTGCTGCTGCCTCCCGTGAATGCTCATGTGCCTGCGTGCCCCTGTACAGGCACAGATGCACGCGCGCAACACCTGATCCCGCATCCTAATTATTTTTCGCCCGGTTCTCGGAGTTGTTCTGCTTCCGGCTGATGAATGGGAAAGTGTAGTAGTGCTGTTTCATTTCACCAGCCTCTCAAGTGTGGAAATTATGGTAAATTTGAGAACAAGCGAGATTAGATTGATAGTTACACCTCCTCCTTTAATTAGCCAACCACAGGATCTGTGGAGGCAAAGGCGGGGGGGGGTGTCGGAGGGGGGGCATACGAGTTTACCATGGCGAGAGTGCTGGAGGTTCTTTCTTGTCTGTTCTTTCTTGTCTTGTAAATTGGTATGAGATTCTGCCAGTCTTCCTCACGTAGCACAATCCCTCTTGATTTCTGGAGGTTGCTCACAGGGTAAGCTAATGTTTAACATCAATAAGGGTTACCGAATCTTGTCCTTGAGAAGCAGGAGTCTGGAAGCTGTTGTCAATCCAACTGCTGTATTCCTGACCAGCAAGCCCGCTCGATTCAGGGTTAATTAACTGATTACTTAGAGCGGAAGTGTTGTGGAAGAGCCCGATCATTACCATTTCTATTCATTCTAATATGATGTATTTCAACTCCCCATCCCTCACGCCTTCTAGAGAGTGATCTGGTGAAGGAGGATGACAAGTCTTTGTGAAACCATCTCGAGTTCTGCCAGATACTCGTAGTTGAAGTTGTCTAGCGGTACGAGATTAGACACCGTGTGAAAGGCAATACTGCACAGATTCTTTATTCCAGACCATTTTCTAAGTTCGCGTGATACAAAACCTCACGGTTACTGGGCAGCTCTCCCACTTTTCACGTCAACCTTTGCTACCTCGCCCGCTGCAACGTGCAGGAAAGAAACATTGATTTGAATTGCGCCGTGGTGCCGTGCATCTTAATGACACTCTGGAGTGACTGGCAGTGTGTCTGGGTCCTGGGGTTGGACCCGGTCTAGCTGCCAGGAGGCAACATGCAGAGAGGGGCTACAGCTGTGGTCTCTGAAGGGACCTGGCTACTCTATGTAGGCCTTCTCTCCCTGCGTCTCAGAGTGCTTGAAGATGCTAATTGGTTCACATTTTCCTCTGTTTGTTAAGGTATTCTGTCCTTAAAATTTCAGCTTTTTAAAATAGTAACGTGTATTGTCTATGTGAAAGATTAATCAAAAGGAGTTGCTTGAGGTGGGAAGGCTTTTCCGGAGAGGTTCCACATGTTGTCAGGTAGTCCCTCTGAATGGCAGCTTCCGGTTCGGTCCCTTAGCTTTCGGAAGTGACATTTAGTCTGATATGTGCCAGCCGTGCAATCTACCTAGCCCTGCAAAGTGCAAATATTAACCTAAATGCATATTAAGATACTGTGTGTTAGCTCCTGAACTGAAATAGAGAGCGGGTGTTCCAGCGGAGGCAAGCAAATCGTGTTGACTTACAGTGGCTTGAGGATTTGGCCCATTACCGCTTCTTTATACACTTTTAAAAAGAAATGCCAACTCGATAGTTTAGGCTTTAACTGGAACATGGCAAGTAATTGTATGTTTTGGCGGACCCCTAGTAATGTTGCAGAATCTTTCTCAGAAGTTGTTCCATGGGATAGCCGATTCCTCAGGTAAGAGCTACTTGTTTGTTCAATCCTCCATCTTAGGCCTGCTCCTCAGGTGCATCCTCCTTCTCGCAGCGATTTCCTAGGAACAGATTTCAAAGAACAGCTCTGATCACAGAATCACAGATTGCTTTGGGTTGGAAAGGAGCTCTGGAGATCATCCAGCCCAACCCCCCTGCCAGAGCAGAGTCACCTACAGCAGGTTGCACAGGATGACCTCCAGGCGGGTTTTGAATGTCTCTGGGGTGGGAGACTCTACCGCCTCCCTGGGCAGCCTGTTCCAGCGCTCTGCCACCCTCAAAGTAAAGAAGTTCCTCCTCATGCTTTGATAGAAGTTCCTAGGTTCCAGTTTGTACCCGTTACCTCTTGTCCTGGATCATCAAAAATCATCTTTGATGATCCAGGACAAGAGGTAACGGGCACCAATTGGAACGTAGGAACTTGAACTTGAACTGGAAGGTAGGAACTTGAACTTGAACATAGGATTATCCTTGATGATTCAGGATAGCTGTGTGTCTGACCAGTCTGTCTTTCGAAGGAGGTCCTGGACCAGCTCCAGCCATGCTGTGCTGAGCAGAGCCCCTGGCAGCAGCCCCACAGCTCACTCCCAGTGTGCCTGAATGGAAAAGGTACCAAAGTTGCTCCAACACTTTCTGAAAAACTCTATAGTGTTACCCCACAAGCGCAAAGCGACGGCAAAGCCCGTGAAATGACACCGGTGCTTCCAGAAAATGTCAAGCTTCCTGCCCAAGGGTGACATGCCATGCGGTGGGGTCAGGGCCACGCGCTGAGCACCCGGTGCGCTGGGGTTGCCCCAGCGGTTCCTGAGCAGCTCCTGCAGTGCTGCCGCCGGTACCGTTCTGGCGGCTGTAGTTGTTTAAAAAGCCGTTGTTGTTTCCGGCGTAATCTGACGGCAGTTTTCTCGGGCATTTGGGCCTCTTCTAATAAGTGTGCTGTGAGTACATCTGCAAGCATTCACCTGTCGAGGTCAAATGACTGGTGGTGCTCATCTCCCCCCGTGCTACTGCTGCTGCCTCCCGTGAATGCTCATGTGCCTGCGTGCCCCTGTACAGGCACAGATGCACGCGCGCAACACCTGATCCCGCATCCTAATTATTTTTCGCCCGGTTCTCGGAGTTGTTCTGCTTCCGGCTGATGAATGGGAAAGTGTAGTAGTGCTGTTTCATTTAACCAGCCTCTCAAGTGTGGAAATTATGGTAAATTTGAGAACAAGCCAGATTAGATTGATAGTTACACCTCCTCCTTTAATTAGCCAACCACAGGATCTGTGGAGGCAAAGGCCGGGGGGTGTGTCTGTGTATATAACGTGTATTGTCTATGTGAAAGATGAATCAAAAGGAGTTGCTTGAGGTGGGAAGGCTTTTCCGGAGAGGTTCCACATGTTGTCAGGTAGTCCCTCTGAATGGCAGCTTCCGGTTCGGTCCCTTAGCTTTCGGAAGTGACATTTAGTCTGATATGTGCCAGCCGTGCAATCTACCTAGCCCTGCAAAGTGCAAATATTAACCTAATTGCATATTAAGATACTGTGTGTTAGCTCCTGAACTGAAATAGAGAGCGGGTGTTCCAGCGGAGGCAAGCAAATCGTGTTGATTTACAGTGGCTTGAGGATTTGGCCCATTACCGCTTCTTTATATACTTTTAAAAAGAAATGCCAACTCGATAGTTTAGGCTTTAACTGGAACATGGCAAGTAATTGTATGTTTTGGCGGACCCCTAGTAATGTTGCAGAATCTTTCTCAGAAGTTGTTCCATGGGATAGCCGATTCCTCAGGTAAGAGCTACTTGTTTGTTCAATCCTCCATCTTAGGCCTGCTCCTCAGGTGCGTCCTCCTTCTCGCAGCGATTTCCTAGGAACAGATTTCGAAGAACAGCTCTGATCACAGAATCACAGATTGGTTAGGGTTGGAAAGGAGCTCTGGAGATCATCCAGTCCAACCCCCTGCCAGAGCAGGGTCACCTACAGCAGGTTGCACAGGATGACCTCCAGGCGGGTTTTGAATGTCTCTGGGGTGGGAGACTCTACCGCCTCCCCGGGCAGCCTGTTCCAGCGCTCTGCCACCCTCAAAGTAAAGAAGTTCCTCCTCATGCTTTGAAAGAAGTTCCTAGGTTCCAGTTTGTACCCGTTACCTCTTGTCCTGGATCATCAAAAATCATCTTTGATGATCCAGGACAAGAGGTAACGGGCACCAATTGGAACGTAGGAACTTGAACTTCAACTGGAAGGTAGGAACTTGAACTTGAACATAGGATTATCCTTGATGATTCAGGATAGCTGTGTGTCTGACCAGTCTGTCTTTCGAAGGAGGTCCTGGGCCAGCTCCAGCCATGCTGTGCTGAGCAGAGCCCCTGGCAGCAGCCCCACAGCTCACTCCCAGTGTGCCTGAATGGAAAAGGTACCAAAGTTGCTCCAACACTTTCTGAAAAACTCTATAGTGTTACCCCACAAGCGCAAAGCGACGGCAAAGCCCGTGAAATGACACCGGTGCTTCCAGAAAATGTCAAGCTTCCTGCCCAAGGGTGACATGCCATGCGGTGGGGTCAGGGCCACGCGCTGAGCACCCGGTGCGCTGGGGTTGCCCCAGCGGTTCCTGAGCAGCTCCTGCAGTGCTGCCGCCGGTACCGTTCTGGCGGCTGTAGTTGTTTAAAAAGCCGTTGTTGTTTCCGGCGTAATCTGACGGCAGTTTTCTCGGGCATTTGGGCCTCTTCTAATAAGTGTGCTGTGAGTACATCTGCAAGCATTCACCTGTCGAGGTCAAATGACTGGTGGTGCTCATCTGCCCCCGTGCTACTGCTGCTGCCTCCCGTGAATGCTCATGTGCCTGCGTGCCCCTGTACAGGCACAGATGCACGCGCGCAACACCTGATCCCGCATCCTAATTATTTTTCGCCCGGTTCTCGGAGTTGTTCTGCTTCCGGCTGATGAATGGGAAAGTGTAGTAGTGCTGTTTCATTTCACCAGCCTCTCAAGTGTGGAAATTATGGTAACTTTGAGAACAAGCCAGATTAGATTGATAGTTACACCTCCTCCTTTAATTAGCCAACCACAGGATCTGTGGAGGCAAAGGCCGGGGGGGTGTGTCGGTGTATATAACGTGTATTGTCTATGTGAAAGATGAATCAAAAGGAGTTGCTTGAGGTGGGAAGGCTTTTCCGGAGAGGTTCCACACGTTGTCAGGTAGTCCCTCTGAATGGCAGCTTCCGGTTCGGTCCCTTAGCTTTCGGAAGTGACATTTAGTCTGATATGTGCCAGCCGTGCAATCTACCTAGCCCCGCAAAGTGCAAATATTAACCTAAATGCATATTAAGATACTGTGTGTTAGCTCCTGAACTGAAATAGAGAGCGGGTGTTCCAGCGGAGGCAAGCAAATCGTGTTGATTTACAGTGGCTTGAGGATTTGGCCCATTACAGCTTCTTTATATACTTTTAAAAAGAAATGCCAACTCGATAGTTTAGGCTTTAACTGGAACATGGCAAGTAATTGTATGTTTTGGCGGACCCCTAGTAATGTTGCAGAATCTTTCTCAGAAGTTGTTCCATGGGATAGCCGATTCCTCAGGTAAGAGCTACTTGTTTGTTCAATCCTCCATCTTAGGCCTGCTCCTCAGGTGCATCCTCCTTCTCGCAGCGATTTCCTAGGAACAGATTTCGAAGAACAGCTCTGATCACAGAATCACAGATTGGTTAGGGTTGGAAAGGAGCTCTGGAGATCATCCAGTCCAACCCCCTGCCAGAGCAGGGTCACCTACAGCAGGTTGCACAGGATGACCTCCAGGCGGGTTTTGAATGTCTCTGGGGTGGGAGACTCTACCGCCTCCCTGGGCAGCCTGTTCCAGCGCTCTGCCACCCTCAAAGTAAAGAAGTTCCTCCTCATGCTTTGAAAGAAGTTCCTAGGTTCCAGTTTGTACCCGTTACCTCTTGTCCTGGATCATCAAAAATCATCTTTGATGATCCAGGACAAGAGGTAACGGGCACCAATTGGAACGTAGGAACTTGAACTTGAACTGGAAGGTAGGAACTTGAACTTGAACATAGGATTATCCTTGATGATTCAGGATAGCTGTGTGTCTGACCAGTCTGTCTTTCGAAGGAGGTCCTGGGCCAGCTCCAGCCATGCTGTGCTGAGCAGAGCCCCTGGCAGCAGCCGCACACCTCACTCCCAGTGTGCCTGAATGGAAAAGGTACCAAAGTTGCTCCAACACTTTCTGAAAAACTCTATAGTGTTACCCCACAAGCGCAAAGCGACGGCAAAGCCCGTGAAATGACACCGGTTCTTCCAGAAAATGTCAAGCTTCCTGCCCAAGGGTGACATGCCATGCGGTGGGGTCAGGGCCACGCGCTGAGCACCCGGTGCGCTGGGGTTGCCCCAGCGGTTCCTGAGCAGCTCCTGCAGTGCTGCCGCCGGTACCGTTCTGGCGGCTGTAGTTGTTTAAAAAGCCGTTGTTGTTTCCGGCGTAATCTGACGGCAGTTTTCTCGGGCATTTGGGCCTCTTCTAATAAGTGTGCTGTGAGTACATCTGCAAGCATTCACCTGTCGAGGTCAAATGACTGGTGGTGCTCATCTGCCCCCGTGCTACTGCTGCTGCCTCCCGTGAATGCTCATGTGCCTGCGTGCCCCTGTACAGGCACAGATGCACGCGCGCAACACCTGATCCCGCATCCTAATTATTTTTCGCCCGGTTCTCGGAGTTGTTCTGCTTCCGGCTGATGAATGGGAAAGTGTAGTAGTGCTGTTTCATTTCACCAGCCTCTCAAGTGTGGAAATTATGGTAAATTTGAGAACAAGCCAGATTAGATTGATAGTTACACCTCCTCCTTTAATTAGCCAACCACAGGATCTGTGGAGGCAAAGGCCGGGGGGGTGTGTCGGTGTATATAAGGTGTATTGTCTATGTGAAAGATTAATCAAAAGGAGTTGCTTGAGGTGGGAAGGCTTTTCCGGAGAGGTTCCACATGTTGTCAGGTAGTCCCTCTGAATGGCAGCTTCCGGTTCGGTCCCTTAGCTTTCGGAAGTGACATTTAGTCTGATATGTGCCAGCCGTGCAATCTACCTAGCCCTGCAAAGTGCAAATATTAACCTAAATGCATATTAAGATACTGTGTGTTAGCTCCTGAACTGAAATAGAGAGCGGGTGTTCCAGCGGAGGCAAGCAAATCCTGTTGATTTACAGTGGCTTGAGGATTTGGCCCATTACCGCTTCTTTATACACTTTTAAAAAGAAATGCCAACTCGATAGTTTAGGCTTTAACTGGAACATGGCAAGTAATTGTATGTTTTGGCGGACCCCTAGTAATGTTGCAGAATCTTTCTCAGAAGTTGTTCCATGGGATAGCCGATTCCTCAGGTAAGAGCTACTTGTTTGTTCAATCCTCCATCTTAGGCCTGCTCCTCAGGTGCATCCTCCTTCTCGCAGCAATTTCCTAGGAACAGATTTCGAAGAACAGCTCTGATCACAGAATCACAGATTGGTTAGAGTTGGAAAGGAGCTCTGGAGATCATGTAGTCCAACCCCCCTGCCAGAGCAGGGTCACCTACAGCAGGTTGCACAGGATGACCTCCAGGCGGGTTTTGAATGTCTCTGGGGTGGGAGACTCTACCGCCTCCCTGGGCAGCCTGTTCCAGCGCTCTGCCACCCTCAAAGTAAAGAAGTTCCTCCTCATGCTTTGATAGAAGTTCCTACGTTCCAGTTTGTACCCGTTACCTCTTGTCCTGGATCATCAAAAATCATCTTTGATGATCCAGGACAAGAGGTAACGGGCACCAATTGGAACGTAGGAACTTGAACTTGAACTGGAAGGTAGGAACTTGAACTTGAACATAGGATTATCCTTGATGATTCAGGATAGCTGTGTGTCTGACCAGTCTGTCTTTCGAAGGAGGTCCTGGGCCACCTCCAGCCATGCTGTGCTGAGCAGTGCCCCTGGCAGCAGCCCCACAGCTCACTCCCAGTGTGCCTGAATGGAAAAGGTACCAAAGTTGCTCCAACACTTTCTGAAAAACTCTATTGTTACCCCACAAGCGCAAAGCGACGGCAAAGCCCGTGAAATGACACCGGTGCTTCCAGAAAATGTCAAGCTTCCTGCCCAAGGGTGACATGCCATGCGGTGGGGTCAGGGCCACGCGCTGAGCACCCGGTGCGCTGGGGTTGCCCCAGCGGTTCCTGAGCAGCTCCTGCAGTGCTGCCGCCGGTACCGTTCTGGCGGCTGTAGTTGTTTAAAAAGCCGTTGTTGTTTCCGGCGTAATCTGACGGCAGTTTTCTCGGGCATTTGGGCCTCTTCTAATAAGTGTGCTGTGAGTACATCTGCAAGCATTCACCTGTCGAGGTCAAATGACTG
This sequence comes from Vanellus vanellus, assembly GCF_965231255.1. Taxonomy (NCBI): domain Eukaryota; kingdom Metazoa; phylum Chordata; class Aves; order Charadriiformes; family Charadriidae; genus Vanellus; species Vanellus vanellus. The sequence continues at coordinate 442,053 of NC_138925.1, read as the reverse complement.
GTGGTGCTCATCTCCCCCCGTGCTACTGCTGCTGCTGCCTCCCGTGAATGCTCATGTGCCTGCGTGCCCCTGTACAGGCACAGAAGCACGCGCGCAACACCTGATCCCGCATCCTAATTATTTTTCGCCCGGTTCTCTGAGTTGTTCTGCTTCCGGCTGATGAACGGGAAAGTGTAGTAGTGCTGTTTCATTTCACCAGCCTCTCAAGTGTGGAAATTATGGTAAATTTGAGAACAAGCCAGATTAGATTGATAGTTACACCTCCTCCTTTAATTAGCCAACCACAGGATCTGTGGAGGCAAAGGCCGGGGGGGTGTGTCGGTGTATATAAGGTGTATTGTCTATGTGAAAGATGAATCAAAAGGAGTTGCTTGAGGTGGGAAGGCTTTTCCGGAGAGGTTCCACATGTTGTCAGGTAGTCCCTCTGAATGGCAGCTTCCGGTTCGGTCCCTTAGCTTTCGGACGTGACATTTAGTCTGATATGTGCCAGCCGTGCAATCTACCTAGCCCTGCAAAGTGCAAATATTAACCTAAATGCATATTAAGATACTGTGTGTTAGCTCCTGAACTGAAATAGAGAGCGGGTGTTCCAGCGGAGGCAAGCAAATCGTGTTGATTTACAGTGGCTTGAGGATTTGGCCCATTACCGCTTCTTTATACACTTTTAAAAAGAAATGCCAACTCGATAGTTTAGGCTTTAACTGGAACATGGCAAGTAATTGTATGTTTTGGCGGACCCCTAGTAATGTTGCAGAATCTTTCTCAGAAGTTGTTCCATGGGATAGCCGATTCCTCAGGTAAGAGCTACTTGTTTGTTCAATCCTCCATCTTAGGCCTGCTCCTCAGGTGCATCCTCCTTCTCGCAGCGATTTCCTAGGAACAGATTTCGAAGAACAGCTCTGATCACAGAATCACAGATTGGTTAGGCTTAGAAAGGAGCTCTGGAGATCATCCAGTCCAACCCCCTGCCAGCGCAGGGTCACCTACAGCAGGTTGCACAGGATGACCTCCAGGCGGGTTTTGAATGTCTCTGGGGTGGGAGACTCTACCGCCTCCCTGGGCAGCCTGTTCCAGCGCTCTGCCACCCTCAAAGTAAAGAAGTCCCTCCTCATGCTTTGATAGAAGTTCCTACGTTCCAGTTTGTACCCGTTACCTCTTGTCCTGGATCATCTTTGATGATCCAGGACAAGAGGTAACGGGCACCAATTGGAACGTAGGAACTTGAACTTGAACTGGAAGGTAGGAACTTGAACATAGGATTATCCTTGATGATTCAGGATAGCTGTGTGTCTGACCAGTCTGTCTTTCGAAGGAGGTCCTGGGCCAGCTCCAGCCATGCTGTGCTGAGCAGAGCCCCTGGCAGCAGCCCCACAGCTCACTCCCAGTGTGCCTGAATGGAAAAGGTACCAAAGTTGCTCCAACACTTTCTGAAAAACTCTATAGTGTTACCCCACAAACGCAAAGCGACGGCAAAGCCCGTGAAATGACACCGGTGCTTCCAGAAAATGTCAAGCTTCCTGCCCAAGGGTGACATGCCATGCGGTGGGGTCAGGGCCACACGCTGAGCACCCGGTGCGCTGGGGTTGCCCCAGCGGTTCCTGAGCAGCTCCTGCAGTGCTGCCGCCGGTACCGTTCTGGCGGCTGTAGTTGTTTAAAAAGCCGTTGTTGTTTCCGGCGTAATCTGACGGCAGTTTTCTCGGGCATTTGGGCCTCTTCTAATAAGTGTGCTGTGAGTACATCTGCAAGCATTCACCTGTCGAGGTCAAATGATTGGTGGTGCTCATCTCCCCCCGTGCTACTGCTGCTGCTGCCTCCCGTGAATGCTCATGTGCCTGCGTGCCCCTGTACAGGCACAGAAGCACGCGCGCAACACCTGATCCCGCATCCTAATTATTTTTCGCCCGGTTCTCTGAGTTGTTCTGCTTCCGGCTGATGAACGGGAAAGTGTAGTAGTGCTGTTTCATTTCACCAGCCTCTCAAGTGTGGAAATTATGGTAAATTTGAGAACAAGCCAGATTAGATTGATAGTTACACCTCCTCCTTTAATTAGCCAACCACAGGATCTGTGGAGGCAAAGGCCGGGGGGGTGTGTCGGTGTATATAACGTGTATTGTCTATGTGAAAGATGAATCAAAAGGAGTTGCTTGAGGTGGGAAGGCTTTTCCGGAGAGGTTCCACATGTTGTCAGGTAGTCCCTCTGAATGGCAGCTTCCGGTTCGGTCCCTTAGCTTTCGGACGTGACATTTAGTCTGATATGTGCCAGCCGTGCAATCTACCTAGCCCTGCAAAGTGCAAATATTAACCTAAATGCATATTAAGATACTGTGTGTTAGCTCCTGAACTGAAATAGAGAGCGGGTGTTCCAGCGGAGGCAAGCAAATCGTGTTGATTTACAGTGGCTTGAGGATTTGGCCCATTACCGCTTCTTTATACACTTTTAAAAAGAAATGCCAACTCGATAGTTTAGGCTTTAACTGGAACATGGCAAGTAATTGTATGTTTTGGCGGACCCCTAGTAATGTTGCAGAATCTTTCTCAGAAGTTGTTCCATGGGATAGCCGATTCCTCAGGTAAGAGCTACTTGTTTGTTCAATCCTCCATCTTAGGCCTGCTCCTCAGGTGCATCCTCCTTCTCGCAGCGATTTCCTAGGAACAGATTTCGAAGAACAGCTCTGATCACAGAATCACAGATTGGTTAGGGTTAGAAAGGAGCTCTGGAGATCATCCAGTCAAACCCCCTGCCAGCGCAGGGTCACCTACAGCAGGTTGCACAGGATGACCTCCAGGCGGGTTTTGAATGTCTCTGGGGTGGGAGACTCTACCGCCTCCCTGGGCAGCCTGTTCCAGCGCTCTGCCACCCTCAAAGTAAAGAAGTTCCTCCTCATGCTTTGATAGAAGTTCCTACGTTCCAGTTTGTACCCGTTACCTCTTGTCCTGGATCATCTTTGATGATCCAGGACAAGAGGTAACGGGCACCAATTGGAACGTAGGAACTTGAACTTTAACTGGAAGGTAGGAACTTGAACTTGAACATAGGATTATCCTTGATGATTCAGGATAGCTGTGTGTCTGACCAGTCTGTCTTTCGAAGGAGGTCCTGGGCCAGCTCCAGCCATGCTGTGCTGAGCAGAGCCCCTGGCAGCAGCCCCACAGCTCACTCCCAGTGTGCCTGAATGGAAAAGGTACCAAAGTTGCTCCAACACTTTCTGAAAAACTCTATAGTGTTACCCCACAAGCGCAAAGCGACGGCAAAGCCCGTGAAATGACACCGGTTCTTCCAGAAAATGTCAAGCTTCCTGCCCAAGGGTGACATGCCATGCGGTGGGGTCAGGGCCACACGCTGAGCACCCGGTGCGCTGGGGTTGCCCCAGCGGTTCCTGAGCAGCTCCTGCAGTGCTGACGCCGGTACCGTTCTGGCGGCTGTAGTTGTTTAAAAAGCCGTTGTTGTTTCCGGCGTAATCTGACGGCAGTTTTCTCGGGCATTTGGGCCTCTTCTAATAAGTGTGCTGTGAGTACATCTGCAAGCATTCACCTGTCGAGGTCAAATGACTGGTGGTGCTCATCTGCCCCCGTGCTACTGCTGCTGCCTCCCGTGAATGCTCATGTGCCTGCGTGCCCCTGTACAGGCACAGATGCACGCGCGCAACACCTGATCCCGCATCCTAATTATTTTTCGCCCGGTTCTCGGAGTTGTTCTGCTTCCGGCTGATGAATGGGAAAGTGTAGTAGTGCTGTTTCATTTCACCAGCCTCTCAAGTGTGGAAATTATGGTAAATTTGAGAACAAGCCAGATTAGATTGATAGTTACACCTCCTCCTTTAATTAGCCAACCACAGGATCTGTGGAGGCAAAGGCCGGGGGGGTGTGTCGGTGTATATAAGGTGTATTGTCTATGTGAAAGATTAATCAAAAGGAGTTGCTTGAGGTGGGAAGGCTTTTCCGGAGAGGTTCCACATGTTGTCAGGTAGTCCCTCTGAATGGCAGCTTCCGGTTCGGTCCCTTAGCTTTCGGAAGTGACATTTAGTCTGATATGTGCCAGCCGTGCAATCTACCTAGCCCTGCAAAGTGCAAATATTAACCTAAATGCATATTAAGATACTGTGTGTTAGCTCCTGAACTGAAATAGAGAGCGGGTGTTCCAGCGGAGGCAAGCAAATCCTGTTGATTTACAGTGGCTTGAGGATTTGGCCCATTACCGCTTCTTTATACACTTTTAAAAAGAAATGCCAACTCGATAGTTTAGGCTTTAACTGGAACATGGCAAGTAATTGTATGTTTTGGCGGACCCCTAGTAATGTTGCAGAATCTTTCTCAGAAGTTGTTCCATGGGATAGCCGATTCCTCAGGTAAGAGCTACTTGTTTGTTCAATCCTCCATCTTAGGCCTGCTCCTCAGGTGCATCCTCCTTCTCGCAGCGATTTCCTAGGAACAGATTTCGAAGAACAGCTCTGATCACAGAATCACAGATTGGTTAGGCTTAGAAAGGAGCTCTGGAGATCATCCAGTCCAACCCCCTGCCAGCGCAGGGTCACCTACAGCAGGTTGCACAGGATGACCTCCAGGCGGGTTTTGAATGTCTCTGGGGTGGGAGACTCTACCGCCTCCCTGGGCAGCCTGTTCCAGCGCTCTGCCACCCTCAAAGTAAAGAAGTCCCTCCTCATGCTTTGATAGAAGTTCCTACGTTCCAGTTTGTACCCGTTACCTCTTGTCCTGGATCATCTTTGATGATCCAGGACAAGAGGTAACGGGCACCAATTGGAACGTAGGAACTTGAACTTGAACTGGAAGGTAGGAACTTGAACATAGGATTATCCTTGATGATTCAGGATAGCTGTGTGTCTGACCAGTCTGTCTTTCGAAGGAGGTCCTGGGCCAGCTCCAGCCATGCTGTGCTGAGCAGAGCCCCTGGCAGCAGCCCCACAGCTCACTCCCAGTGTGCCTGAATGGAAAAGGTACCAAAGTTGCTCCAACACTTTCTGAAAAACTCTATAGTGTTACCCCACAAACGCAAAGCGACGGCAAAGCCCGTGAAATGACACCGGTGCTTCCAGAAAATGTCAAGCTTCCTGCCCAAGGGTGACATGCCATGCGGTGGGGTCAGGGCCACACGCTGAGCACCCGGTGCGCTGGGGTTGCCCCAGCGGTTCCTGAGCAGCTCCTGCAGTGCTGCCGCCGGTACCGTTCTGGCGGCTGTAGTTGTTTAAAAAGCCGTTGTTGTTTCCGGCGTAATCTGACGGCAGTTTTCTCGGGCATTTGGGCCTCTTCTAATAAGTGTGCTGTGAGTACATCTGCAAGCATTCACCTGTCGAGGTCAAATGATTGGTGGTGCTCATCTCCCCCCGTGCTACTGCTGCTGCTGCCTCCCGTGAATGCTCATGTGCCTGCGTGCCCCTGTACAGGCACAGAAGCACGCGCGCAACACCTGATCCCGCATCCTAATTATTTTTCGCCCGGTTCTCTGAGTTGTTCTGCTTCCGGCTGATGAACGGGAAAGTGTAGTAGTGCTGTTTCATTTCACCAGCCTCTCAAGTGTGGAAATTATGGTAAATTTGAGAACAAGCCAGATTAGATTGATAGTTACACCTCCTCCTTTAATTAGCCAACCACAGGATCTGTGGAGGCAAAGGCCGGGGGGGTGTGTCGGTGTATATAACGTGTATTGTCTATGTGAAAGATGAATCAAAAGGAGTTGCTTGAGGTGGGAAGGCTTTTCCGGAGAGGTTCCACATGTTGTCAGGTAGTCCCTCTGAATGGCAGCTTCCGGTTCGGTCCCTTAGCTTTCGGACGTGACATTTAGTCTGATATGTGCCAGCCGTGCAATCTACCTAGCCCTGCAAAGTGCAAATATTAACCTAAATGCATATTAAGATACTGTGTGTTAGCTCCTGAACTGAAATAGAGAGCGGGTGTTCCAGCGGAGGCAAGCAAATCGTGTTGATTTACAGTGGCTTGAGGATTTGGCCCATTACCGCTTCTTTATACACTTTTAAAAAGAAATGCCAACTCGATAGTTTAGGCTTTAACTGGAACATGGCAAGTAATTGTATGTTTTGGCGGACCCCTAGTAATGTTGCAGAATCTTTCTCAGAAGTTGTTCCATGGGATAGCCGATTCCTCAGGTAAGAGCTACTTGTTTGTTCAATCCTCCATCTTAGGCCTGCTCCTCAGGTGCATCCTCCTTCTCGCAGCGATTTCCTAGGAACAGATTTCGAAGAACAGCTCTGATCACAGAATCACAGATTGGTTAGGGTTAGAAAGGAGCTCTGGAGATCATCCAGTCAAACCCCCTGCCAGCGCAGGGTCACCTACAGCAGGTTGCACAGGATGACCTCCAGGCGGGTTTTGAATGTCTCTGGGGTGGGAGACTCTACCGCCTCCCTGGGCAGCCTGTTCCAGCGCTCTGCCACCCTCAAAGTAAAGAAGTTCCTCCTCATGCTTTGATAGAAGTTCCTACGTTCCAGTTTGTACCCGTTACCTCTTGTCCTGGATCATCTTTGATGATCCAGGACAAGAGGTAACGGGCACCAATTGGAACGTAGGAACTTGAACTTTAACTGGAAGGTAGGAACTTGAACTTGAACATAGGATTATCCTTGATGATTCAGGATAGCTGTGTGTCTGACCAGTCTGTCTTTCGAAGGAGGTCCTGGGCCAGCTCCAGCCATGCTGTGCTGAGCAGAGCCCCTGGCAGCAGCCCCACAGCTCACTCCCAGTGTGCCTGAATGGAAAAGGTACCAAAGTTGCTCCAACACTTTCTGAAAAACTCTATAGTGTTACCCCACAAGCGCAAAGCGACGGCAAAGCCCGTGAAATGACACCGGTTCTTCCAGAAAATGTCAAGCTTCCTGCCCAAGGGTGACATGCCATGCGGTGGGGTCAGGGCCACACGCTGAGCACCCGGTGCGCTGGGGTTGCCCCAGCGGTTCCTGAGCAGCTCCTGCAGTGCTGACGCCGGTACCGTTCTGGCGGCTGTAGTTGTTTAAAAAGCCGTTGTTGTTTCCGGCGTAATCTGACGGCAGTTTTCTCGGGCATTTGGGCCTCTTCTAATAAGTGTGCTGTGAGTACATCTGCAAGCATTCACCTGTCGAGGTCAAATGACTGGTGGTGCTCATCTGCCCCCGTGCTACTGCTGCTGCCTCCCGTGAATGCTCATGTGCCTGCGTGCCCCTGTACAGGCACAGATGCACGCGCGCAACACCTGATCCCGCATCCTAATTATTTTTCGCCCGGTTCTCGGAGTTGTTCTGCTTCCGGCTGATGAATGGGAAAGTGTAGTAGTGCTGTTTCATTTCACCAGCCTCTCAAGTGTGGAAATTATGGTAAATTTGAGAACAAGCCAGATTAGATTGATAGTTACACCTCCTCCTTTAATTAGCCAACCACAGGATCTGTGGAGGCAAAGGCCGGGGGGGTGTGTCGGTGTATATAAGGTGTATTGTCTATGTGAAAGATTAATCAAAAGGAGTTGCTTGAGGTGGGAAGGCTTTTCCGGAGAGGTTCCACATGTTGTCAGGTAGTCCCTCTGAATGGCAGCTTCCGGTTCGGTCCCTTAGCTTTCGGAAGTGACATTTAGTCTGATATGTGCCAGCCGTGCAATCTACCTAGCCCTGCAAAGTGCAAATATTAACCTAAATGCATATTAAGATACTGTGTGTTAGCTCCTGAACTGAAATAGAGAGCGGGTGTTCCAGCGGAGGCAAGCAAATCCTGTTGATTTACAGTGGCTTGAGGATTTGGCCCATTACCGCTTCTTTATACACTTTTAAAAAGAAATGCCAACTCGATAGTTTAGGCTTTAACTGGAACATGGCAAGTAATTGTATGTTTTGGCGGACCCCTAGTAATGTTGCAGAATCTTTCTCAGAAGTTGTTCCATGGGATAGCCGATTCCTCAGGTAAGAGCTACTTGTTTGTTCAATCCTCCATCTTAGGCCTGCTCCTCAGGTGCATCCTCCTTCTCGCAGCGATTTCCTAGGAACAGCTTTCAAAGAACAGCTCTGATCACAGAATCACAGATTGCTTTGGGTTGGAAAGGAGCTCTGGAGATCATCCAGTCAAACCCCCCTGCCAGAGCAGGGTCACCTACAGCAGGTTGCACAGGATGACCTCCAGGCGGGTTTTGAATGTCTCTGGGGTGGGAGACTCTACCGCCTCCCTGGGCAGCCTGTTCCAGCGCTCTGCCACCCTCAAAGTAAAGAAGTTCCTCCTCATGCTTTGATAGAAGTTCCTAGGTTCCAGTTTGTACCCGTTACCTCTTGTCCTGGATCATCTTTGATGATCCAGGACAAGAGGTAACGGGCACCAATTGGAACGTAGGAACTTGAACTTCAACTGGAAGGTAGGAACTTGAACTTGAACATAGGATTATCCTTGATGATTCAGGATAGCTGTGTGTCTGACCAGTCTGTCTTTCGAAGGAGGTCCTGGGCCAGCTCCAGCCATGCTGTGCTGAGCAGAGCCCCTGGCAGCAGCCCCACAGCTCACTCCCAGTGTGCCTGAATGGAAAAGGTACCAAAGTTGCTCCAACACTTTCTGAAAAACTCTATAGTGTTACCCCACAAGCGCAAAGCGACGGCAAAGCCCGTGAAATGACACCGGTTCTTCCAGAAAATGTCAAGCTTCCTGCCCAAGGGTGACATGCCATGCGGTGGGGTCAGGGCCACACGCTGAGCACCCGGTGCGCTGGGGTTGCCCCAGCGGTTCCTGAGCAGCTCCTGCAGTGCTGCCGCCGGTACCGTTCTGGCGGCTGTAGTTGTTTAAAAAGCCGTTGTTGTTTCCGGCGTAATCTGACGGCAGTTTTCTCGGGCATTTGGGCCTCTTCTAATAAGTGTGCTGTGAGTACATCTGCAAGCATTCACCTGTCGAGGTCAAATGACTGGTGGTGCTCATCTGCCCCCGTGCTACTGCTGCTGCCTCCCGTGAATGCTCATGTGCCTGCGTGCCCCTGTACAGGCACAGATGCACGCGCGCAACACCTGATCCCGCATCCTAATTATTTTTCGCCCGGTTCTCGGAGTTGTTCTGCTTCCGGCTGATGAATGGGAAAGTGTAGTAGTGCTGTTTCATTTCACCAGCCTCTCAAGTGTGGAAATTATGGTAAATTTGAGAACAAGCCAGATTAGATTGATAGTTACACCTCCTCCTTTAATTAGCCAACCACAGGATCTGTGGAGGCAAAGGCCGGGGGGGGGTGTCGGTGTATATAAGGTGTATTGTCTATGTGAAAGATTAATCAAAAGGAGTTGCTTGAGGTGGGAAGGCTTTTCCGGAGAGGTTCCACATGTTGTCAGGTAGTCCCTCTGAATGGCAGCTTCCGGTTCGGTCCCTTAGCTTTCGGAAGTGACATTTAGTCTGATATGTGCCAGCCGTGCAATCTACCTAGCCCTGCAAAGTGCAAATATTAACCTAAATGCATATTAAGATACTGTGTGTTAGCTCCTGAACTGAAATAGAGAGCGGGTGTTCCAGCGGAGGCAAGCAAATCCTGTTGATTTACAGTGGCTTGAGGATTTGGCCCATTACCGCTTCTTTATACACTTTTAAAAAGAAATGCCAACTCGATAGTTTAGGCTTTAACTGGAACATGGCAAGTAATTGTATGTTTTGGCGGACCCCTAGTAATGTTGCAGAATCTTTCTCAGAAGTTGTTCCATGGGATAGCCGATTCCTCAGGTAAGAGCTACTTGTTTGTTCAATCCTCCATCTTAGGCCTGCTCCTCAGGTGCATCCTCCTTCTCGCAGCGATTTCCTAGGAACAGCTTTCAAAGAACAGCTCTGATCACAGAATCACAGATTGCTTTGGGTTGGAAAGGAGCTCTGGAGATCATCCAGTCAAACCCCCCTGCCAGAGCAGGGTCACCTACAGCAGGTTGCACAGGATGACCTCCAGGCGGGTTTTGAATGTCTCTGGGGTGGGAGACTCTACCGCCTCCCTGGGCAGCCTGTTCCAGCGCTCTGCCACCCTCAAAGTAAAGAAGTTCCTCCTCATGCTTTGATAGAAGTTCCTAGGTTCCAGTTTGTACCCGTTACCTCTTGTCCTGGATCATCTTTGATGATCCAGGACAAGAGGTAACGGGCACCAATTGGAACGTAGGAACTTGAACTTCAACTGGAAGGTAGGAACTTGAACTTGAACATAGGATTATCCTTGATGATTCAGGATAGCTGTGTGTCTGACCAGTCTGTCTTTCGAAGGAGGTCCTGGGCCAGCTCCAGCCATGCTGTGCTGAGCAGAGCCCCTGGCAGCAGCCCCACAGCTCACTCCCAGTGTGCCTGAATGGAAAAGGTACCAAAGTTGCTCCAACACTTTCTGAAAAACTCTATAGTGTTACCCCACAAGCGCAAAGCGACGGCAAAGCCCGTGAAATGACACCGGTGCTTCCAGAAAATGTCAAGCTTCCTGCCCAAGGGTGACATGCCATGCGGTGGGGTCAGGGCCACGCGCTGAGCACCCGGTGCGCTGGGGTTGCCCCAGCGGTTCCTGAGCAGCTCCTGCAGTGCTGCCGCCGGTACCGTTCTGGCGGCTGTAGTTGTTTAAAAAGCCGTTGTTGTTTCCGGCGTAATCTGACGGCAGTTTTCTCGGGCATATGGGCCTCTTCTAATAAGTGTGCTGTGAGTACATCTGCAAGCATTCACCTGTCGAGGTCAAATGACTGGTGGTGCTCATCTCCCCCCGTGCTACTGCTGCTGCCTCCCGTGAATGCTCATGTGCCTGCGTGCCCCTGTACAGGCACAGATGCACGCGCGCAACACCTGATCCCGCATCCTAATTATTTTTCGCCCGGTTCTCGGAGTTGTTCTGCTTCCGGCTGATGAATGGGAAAGTGTAGTAGTGCTGTTTCATTTCACCAGCCTCTCAAGTGTGGAAATTATGGTAAATTTGAGAACAAGCCAGATTAGATTGATAGTTACACCTCCTCCTTTAATTAGCCAACCACAGGATCTGTGGAGGCAAAGGCGGGGGGGGGTGTCGGAGGGGGGGCATACGAGTTTACCATGGCGAGAGTGCTGGAGGTTCTTTCTTGTCTGTTCTTTCTTGTCTTGTAAATTGGTATGAGATTCTGCCAGTTTTCCTCACGTAGCACAATCCCTCTTGATTTCTGGAGGTTGCTCACAGGGTAAGCTAATGTTTAACATCAATAAGGGTTACCGAATCTTGTCCTTGAGAAGCAGGAGTCTGGAAGCTGTTGTCAATCCAACTGCTGTATTCCTGACCAGCAAGCCCGCTCGATTCAGGGTTAATTAACTGATTACTTAGAGCGGAAGTGTTGTGGAAGAGCCCGATCATTACCATTTCTATTCATTCTAATATGATGTATTTCAACTCCCCATCCCTCACGCCTTCTAGAGAGTGATCTGGTGAAGGAGGATGACAAGTCTTTGTGAAATCATCTCGAGTTCTGCCAGATACTCGTAGTTGAAGTTGTCTAGCGGTACGAGATTAGACACCGTGTGAAAGGCAATACTGCACAGATTCTTTATTCCAGACCATTTTCTAAGTTCGCGTGATACAAAACCTCACGGTTACTGGGCAGCTCTCCCACTTTTCACGTCAACCTTTGCTACCTCGCCCGCTGCAACGTGCAGGAAAGAAACATTGATTTGAATTGCGCCGTGGTGCCGTGCATCTTAATGACACTCTGGAGTGACTGGCAGTGTGTCTGGGTCCTGGGGTTGGACCCGGTCTAGCTGCCAGGAGGCAACATTGCAGAGAGGGGCTACAGCTGTGGTCTCTGAAGGGACCTGGCTACTCTATGTAGGCCTTCTCTCCCTGCGTCTCAGAGTGCTTGAAGATGCTAATTGGTTCACATTTTCCTCTGTTCGTTAAGGTATTCTGACCTTAAAAATTCAGCTTTTTAAAATAGTAACGTGTATTGTCTATGTGAAAGATTAATCAAAAGGAGTTGCTTGAGGTGGGAAGGCTTTTCCGGAGAGGTTCCACATGTTGTCAGGTAGTCCCTCTGAATGGCAGCTTCCGGTTCGGTCCCTTAGCTTTCGGAAGTGACATTTAGTCTGATATGTGCCAGCCGTGCAATCTACCTAGCCCTGCAAAGTGCAAATATTAACCTAAATGCATATTAAGATACTGTGTGTTAGCTCCTGAACTGAAATAGAGAGCGGGTGTTCCAGCGGAGGCAAGCAAATCCTGTTGATTTACAGTGGCTTGAGGATTTGGCCCATTACCGCTTCTTTATACACTTTTAAAAAGAAATGCCAACTCGATAGTTTAGGCTTTAACTGGAACATGGCAAGTAATTGTATGTTTTGGCGGACCCCTAGTAATGTTGCAGAATCTTTCTCAGAAGTTGTTCCATGGGATAGCCGATTCCTCAGGTAAGAGCTACTTGTTTGTTCAATCCTCCATCTTAGGCCTGCTCCTCAGGTGCATCCTCCTTCTCGCAGCGATTTCCTAGGAACAGCTTTCAAAGAACAGCTCTGATCACAGAATCACAGATTGCTTTGGGTTGGAAAGGAGCTCTGGAGATCATCCAGTCAAACCCCCCTGCCAGAGCAGGGTCACCTACAGCAGGTTGCACAGGATGACCTCCAGGCGGGTTTTGAATGTCTCTGGGGTGGGAGACTCTACCGCCTCCCTGGGCAGCCTGTTCCAGCGCTCTGCCACCCTCAAAGTAAAGAAGTTCCTCCTCATGCTTTGATAGAAGTTCCTAGGTTCCAGTTTGTACCCGTTACCTCTTGTCCTGGATCATCTTTGATGATCCAGGACAAGAGGTAACGGGCACCAATTGGAACGTAGGAACTTGAACTTCAACTGGAAGGTAGGAACTTGAACTTGAACATAGGATTATCCTTGATGATTCAGGATAGCTGTGTGTCTGACCAGTCTGTCTTTCGAAGGAGGTCCTGGGCCAGCTCCAGCCATGCTGTGCTGAGCAGAGCCCCTGGCAGCAGCCCCACAGCTCACTCCCAGTGTGCCTGAATGGAAAAGGTACCAAAGTTGCTCCAACACTTTCTGAAAAACTCTATAGTGTTACCCCACAAGCGCAAAGCGACGGCAAAGCCCGTGAAATGACACCGGTGCTTCCAGAAAATGTCAAGCTTCCTGCCCAAGGGTGACATGCCATGCGGTGGGGTCAGGGCCACGCGCTGAGCACCCGGTGCGCTGGGGTTGCCCCAGCGGTTCCTGAGCAGCTCCTGCAGTGCTGCCGCCGGTACCGTTCTGGCGGCTGTAGTTGTTTAAAAAGCCGTTGTTGTTTCCGGCGTAATCTGACGGCAGTTTTCTCGGGCATATGGGCCTCTTCTAATAAGTGTGCTGTGAGTACATCTGCAAGCATTCACCTGTCGAGGTCAAATGACTGGTGGTGCTCATCTCCCCCCGTGCTACTGCTGCTGCCTCCCGTGAATGCTCATGTGCCTGCGTGCCCCTGTACAGGCACAGATGCACGCGCGCAACACCTGATCCCGCATCCTAATTATTTTTCGCCCGGTTCTCGGAGTTGTTCTGCTTCCGGCTGATGAATGGGAAAGTGTAGTAGTGCTGTTTCATTTCACCAGCCTCTCAAGTGTGGAAATTATGGTAAATTTGAGAACAAGCCAGATTAGATTGATAGTTACACCTCCTCCTTTAATTAGCCAACCACAGGATCTGTGGAGGCAAAGGCGGGGGGGGGTGTCGGAGGGGGGGCATACGAGTTTACCATGGCGAGAGTGCTGGAGGTTCTTTCTTGTCTGTTCTTTCTTGTCTTGTAAATTGGTATGAGATTCTGCCAGTCTTCCTCACGTAGCACAATCCCTCTTGATTTCTGGAGGTTCCTCACAGGGTAAGCTAATGTTTAACATCAATAAGGGTTACCGAATCTTGTCCTTGAGAAGCAGGAGTCTGGAAGCTGTTGTCAATCCAACTGCTGTATTCCTGACCAGCAAGCCCGCTCGATTCAGGGTTAATTAACTGATTACTTAGAGCGGAAGTGTTGTGGAAGAGCCCGATCATTACCATTTCTATTCATTCTAATATGATGTATTTCAACTCCCCATCCCTCACGCCTTCTAGAGAGTGATCTGGTGAAGGAGGATGACAAGTCTTTGTGAAATCATCTCGAGTTCTGCCAGATACTCGTAGTTGAAGTTGTCTAGCGGTACGAGATTAGACACCGTGTGAAAGGCAATACTGCACAGATTCTTTATTCCAGACCATTTTCTAAGTTCGCGTGATACAAAACCTCACGGTTACTGGGCAGCTCTCCCACTTTTCACGTCAACCTTTGCTACCTCGCCCGCTGCAACGTGCAGGAAAGAAACATTGATTTGAATTGCGCCGTGGTGCCGTGCATCTTAATGACACTCTGGAGTGACTGGCAGTGTGTCTGGGTCCTGGGGTTGGACCCGGTCTAGCTGCCAGGAGGCAACATTGCAGAGAGGGGCTACAGCTGTGGTCTCTGAAGGGACCTGGCTACTCTATGTAGGCCTTCTCTCCCTGCGTCTCAGAGTGCTTGAAGATGCTAATTGGTTCACATTTTCCTCTGTTCGTTAAGGTATTCTGACCTTAAAAATTCAGCTTTTTAAAATAGTAACGTGTATTGTCTATGTGAAAGATTAATCAAAAGGAGTTGCTTGAGGTGGGAAGGCTTTTCCGGAGAGGTTCCACATGTTGTCAGGTAGTCCCTCTGAATGGCAGCTTCCGGTTCGGTCCCTTAGCTTTCGGAAGTGACATTTAGTCTGATATGTGCCAGCCGTGCAATCTACCTAGCCCTGCAAAGTGCAAATATTAACCTAAATGCATATTAAGATACTGTGTGTTAGCTCCTGAACTGAAATAGAGAGCGGGTGTTCCAGCGGAGGCAAGCAAATCGTGTTGATTTACAGTGGCTTGCGGATTTGGCCCATTACCGCTTCTTTATACACTTTTAAAAAGAAATGCCAACTCGATAGTTTAGGCTTTAACTGGAACATGGCAAGTAATTGTATGTTTTGGCGGACCCCTAGTAATGTTGCAGAATCTTTCTCAGAAGTTGTTCCATGGGATAGCCGATTCCTCAGGTAAGAGCTACTTGTTTGTTCAATCCTCCATCTTCGGCCTGCTCCTCAGGTGCATCCTCCTTCTCGCAGCGATTTCCTAGGAACAGCTTTCAAAGAACAGCTCTGATCACAGAATCACAGATTGCTTTGGGTTGGAAAGGAGCTCATGAGATCATCCAGTCAAACCCCCCTGCCAGAGCAGGGTCACCTACAGCAGGTTGCACAGGATGACCTCCAGGCGGGTTTTGAATGTCTCTGGGGTGGGAGACTCTACCGCCTCCCTGGGCAGCCTGTTCCAGCGCTCTGCCACCCTCAAAGTAAAGAAGTTCCTCCTCATGCTTTGATAGAAGTTCCTAGGTTCCAGTTTGTACCCGTTACCTCTTGTCCTGGATCATCTTTGATGATCCAGGACAAGAGGTAACGGGCACCAATTGGAACGTAGGAACTTGAACTTCAACTGGAAGGTAGGAACTTGAACTTGAACATAGGATTATCCTTGATGATTCAGGATAGCTGTGTGTCTGACCAGTCTGTCTTTCGAAGGAGGTCCTGGGCCAGCTCCAGCCATGCTGTGCTGAGCAGAGCCCCTGGCAGCAGCCCCACAGCTCACTCCCAGTGTGCCTGAATGGAAAAGGTACCAAAGTTGCTCCAACACTTTCTGAAAAACTCTATAGTGTTACCCCACAAGCGCAAAGCGACGGCAAAGCCCGTGAAATGACACCGGTGCTTCCAGAAAATGTCAAGCTTCCTGCCCAAGGGTGACATGCCATGCGGTGGGGTCAGGGCCACGCGCTGAGCACCCGGTGCGCTGGGGTTGCCCCAGCGGTTCCTGAGCAGCTCCTGCAGTGCTGCCGCCGGTACCGTTCTGGCGGCTGTAGTTGTTTAAAAAGCCGTTGTTGTTTCCGGCGTAATCTGACGGCAGTTTTCTCGGGCATATGGGCCTCTTCTAATAAGTGTGCTGTGAGTACATCTGCAAGCATTCACCTGTCGAGGTCAAATGACTGGTGGTGCTCATCTGCCCCCGTGCTACTGCTGCTGCCTCCCGTGAATGCTCATGTGCCTGCGTGCCCCTGTACAGGCACAGATGCACGCGCGCAACACCTGATCCCGCATCCTAATTATTTTTCGCCCGGTTCTCGGAGTTGTTCTGCTTCCGGCTGATGAATGGGAAAGTGTAGTAGTGCTGTTTCATTTCACCAGCCTCTCAAGTGTGGAAATTATGGTAAATTTGAGAACAAGCGAGATTAGATTGATAGTTACACCTCCTCCTTTAATTAGCCAACCACAGGATCTGTGGAGGCAAAGGCGGGGGGGGGTGTCGGAGGGGGGGCATACGAGTTTACCATGGCGAGAGTGCTGGAGGTTCTTTCTTGTCTGTTCTTTCTTGTCTTGTAAATTGGTATGAGATTCTGCCAGTCTTCCTCACGTAGCACAATCCCTCTTGATTTCTGGAGGTTCCTCAGAGGGTAAGCTAATGTTTAACATCAATAAGGGTTACCGAATCTTGTCCTTGAGAAGCAGGAGTCTGGAAGCTGTTGTCAATCCAACTGCTGTATTCCTGACCAGCAAGCCCGCTCGATTCAGGGTTAATTAACTGATTACTTAGAGCGGAAGTGTTGTGGAAGAGCCCGATCATTACCATTTCTATTCATTCTAATATGATGTATTTCAACTCCCCATCCCTCACGCCTTCTAGAGAGTGATCTGGTGAAGGAGGATGACAAGTCTTTGTGAAATCATCTCGAGTTCTGCCAGATACTCGTAGTTGAAGTTGTCTAGCGGTACGAGATTAGACACCGTGTGAAAGGCAATACTGCACAGATTCTTTATTCCAGACCATTTTCTAAGTTCGCGTGATACAAAACCTCACGGTTACTGGGCAGCTCTCCCACTTTTCACGTCAACCTTTGCTACCTCGCCCGCTGCAACGTGCAGGAAAGAAACATTGATTTGAATTGCGCCGTGGTGCCGTGCATCTTAATGACACTCTGGAGTGACTGGCAGTGTGTCTGGGTCCTGGGGTTGGACACGGTCTAGCTGCCAGGAGGCAACATTGCAGAGAGGGGCTACAGCTGTGGTCTCTGAAGGGACCTGGCTACTCTATGTAGGCCTTCTCTCCCTGCGTCTCAGAGTGCTTGAAGATGCTAATTGGTTCACATTTTCCTCTGTTCGTTAAGGTATTCTGACCTTAAAAATTCAGCTTTTTAAAATAGTAACGTGTATTGTCTATGTGAAAGATTAATCAAAAGGAGTTGCTTGAGGTGGGAAGGCTTTTCCGGAGAGGTTCCACATGTTGTCAGGTAGTCCCTCTGAATGGCAGCTTCCGGTTCGGTCCCTTAGCTTTCGGAAGTGACATTTAGTCTGATATGTGCCAGCCGTGCAATCTACCTAGCCCTGCAAAGTGCAAATATTAACCTAAATGCATATTAAGATACTGTGTGTTAGCTCCTGAACTGAAATAGAGAGCGGGTGTTCCAGCGGAGGCAAGCAAATCGTGTTGATTTACAGTGGCTTGTGGATTTGGCCCATTACCGCTTCTTTATACACTTTTAAAAAGAAATGCCAACTCGATAGTTTAGGCTTTAACTGGAACATGGCAAGTAATTGTATGTTTTGGCGGACCCCTAGTAATGTTGCAGAATCTTTCTCAGAAGTTGTTCCATGGGATAGCCGATTCCTCAGGTAAGAGCTACTTGTTTGTTCAATCCTCCATCTTAGGCCTGCTCCTCAGGTGCATCCTCCTTCTCGCAGCGATTTCCTAGGAACAGATTTCGAAGAACAGCTCTGATCACAGAATCACAGATTGGTTAGGGTTGGAAAGGAGCTCTGGAGATCATCCAGTCCAACCCCCCTGCCAGAGCAGGGTCACCTACAGCAGGTTGCACAGGATGACCTCCAGGCGGGTTTTGAATGTCTCTGGGGTGGGAGACTCTACCGCCTCCCTGGGCAGCCTGTTCCAGTGCTCTGCCACCCTCAAAGTAAAGAAGTTCCTCCTCATGCTTTGATAGAAGTTCCTAGGTTCCAGTTTGTACCCGTTACCTCTTGTCCTGGATCATCTTTGATGATCCAGGACAAGAGGTAACGGGCACCAATTGGAACGTAGGAACTTGAACTTCAACTGGAAGGTAGGAACTTGAACTTGAACATAGGATTATCCTTGATGATTCAGGATAGCTGTGTGTCTGACCAGTCTGTCTTTCGAAGGAGGTCCTGGGCCAGCTCCAGCCATGCTGTGCTGAGCAGAGCCCCTGGCAGCAGCCCCACAGCTCACTCCCAGTGTGCCTGAATGGAAAAGGTACCAAAGTTGCTCCAACACTTTCTGAAAAACTCTATAGTGTTACCCCACAAGCGCAAAGCGACGGCAAAGCCCGTGAAATGACACCGGTGCTTCCAGAAAATGTCAAGCTTCCTGCCCAAGGGTGACATGCCATGCGGTGGGGTCAGGGCCACGCGCTGAGCACCCGGTGCGCTGGGGTTGCCCCAGCGGTTCCTGAGCAGCTCCTGCAGTGCTGCCGCCGGTACCGTTCTGGCGGCTGTAGTTGTTTAAAAAGCCGTTGTTGTTTCCGGCGTAATCTGACGGCAGTTTTCTCGGGCATTTGGGCCTCTTCTAATAAGTGTGCTGTGAGTACATCTGCAAGCATTCACCTGTCGAGGTCAAATGACTGGTGGTGCTCATCTCCCCCCGTGCTACTGCTGCTGCCTCCCGTGAATGCTCATGTGCCTGCGTGCCCCTGTACAGGCACAGATGCACGCGCGCAACACCTGATCCCGCATCCTAATTATTTTTCGCCCGGTTCTCGGAGTTGTTCTGCTTCCGGCTGATGAATGGGAAAGTGTAGTAGTGCTGTTTCATTTCACCAGCCTCTCAAGTGTGGAAATTATGGTAAATTTGAGAACAAGCCAGATTAGATTGATAGTTACACCTCCTCCTTTAATTAGCCAACCACAGGATCTGTGGAGGCAAAGGCCGGGGGGGTGTGTCGGTGTATATAAGGTGTATTGTCTATGTGAAAGATTAATCAAAAGGAGTTGCTTGAGGTGGGAAGGCTTTTCCGGAGAGGTTCCACATGTTGTCAGGTAGTCCCTCTGAATGGCAGCTTCCGGTTCGGTCCCTTAGCTTTCGGAAGTGACATTTAGTCTGATATGTGCCAGCCGTGCAATCTACCTAGCCCTGCAAAGTGCAAATATTAACCTAAATGCATATTAAGATACTGTGTGTTAGCTCCTGAACTGAAATAGAGAGCGGGTGTTCCAGCGGAGGCAAGCAAATCGTGTTGATTTAGAGTGGCTTGAGGATTTGGCCCATTACCGCTTCTTTATACACTTTTAAAAAGAAATGACAACTCGATAGTTTAGGCTTTAACTGGAACATGGCAAGTAATTGTATGTTTTGGCGGACCCCTAGTAATGTTGCAGAATCTTTCTCAGAAGTTGTTCCATGGGATAGCCGATTCCTCAGGTAAGAGCTACTTGTTTGTTCAATCCTCCATCTTAGGCCTGCTCCTCAGGTGCATCCTCCTTCTCGCAGCGATTTCCTAGGAACAGATTTCGAAGAACAGCTCTGATCACAGAATCACAGATTGGTTAGGGTTGGAAAGGAGCTCTGGAGATCATCCAGTCCAACCCCCCTGCCAGAGCAGAGTCACCTACAGCAGGTTGCACAGGATGACCTCCAGGCGGGTTTTGAATGTCTCTGGGGTGGGAGACTCTACCGCCTCCCTGGGCAGCCTGTTCCAGCGCTCTGCCACCCTCAAAGTAAAGAAGTTCCTCCTCATGCTTTGATAGAAGTTCCTACGTTCCAGTTTGTACCCGTTACCTCTTGTCCTGGATCATCTTTGATGATCCAGGACAAGAGGTAACGGGCACCAATTGGAACGTAGGAACTTGAACTTCAACTGGAACGTAGGAACTTGAACTTGAACATAGGATTATCCTTGATGATTCAGGATAGCTGTGTGTCTGACCAGTCTGTCTTTCGAAGGAGGTCCTGGGCCAGCTCCAGCCATGCTGTGCTGAGCAGAGCCCCTGGCAGCAGCCCCACAGCTCACTCCCAGTGTGCCTGAATGGAAAAGGTACCAAAGTTGCTCCAACACTTTCTGAAAAACTCTATAGTGTTACCCCACAAGCGCAAAGCGACGGCAAAGCCCGTGAAATGACACCGGTGCTTCCAGAAAATGTCAAGCTTCCTGCCCAAGGGTGACATGCCATGCGGTGGGGTCAGGGCCACGTGCTGAGCACCCGGTGCGCTGGAGTTGCCCCAGCGGTTCCTGAGCAGCTCCTGCAGTGCTGCCGCCGGTACCGTTCTGGCGGCTGTAGTTGTTTAAAAAGCCGTTGTTGTTTCTGGCGTAATCTGACGGCAGTTTTCTCGGGCATTTGGGCCTCTTCTAATAAGTGTGCTGTGAGTACATCTGCAAGCATTCACCTGTCGAGGTCAAATGACTGGTGGTGCTCATCTGCCCCCGTGCTACTGCTGCTGCCTCCCGTGAATGCTCATGTGCCTGCGTGCCCCTGTACAGGCACAGATGCACGCGCGCAACACCTGATCCCGCATCCTAATTATTTTTTGCCCGGTTCTCGGAGTTGTTCTGCTTCCGGCTGATGAATGGGAAAGTGTAGTAGTGCTGTTTCATTTCACCAGCCTATCAAGTGTGGAAATTATGGTAAATTTGAGAACAAGCCAGATTAGATTGATAGTTACACCTCCTCCTTTAATTAGCCAACCACAGGATCTGTGGAGGCAAAGGCCGGGGGGGTGTGTCGGTGTATATAATGTGTATTGTCTATGTGAAAGATTAATCAAAAGGAGTTGCTTGAGGTGGGAAGGCTTTTCCGGAGAGGTTCCACATGTTGTCAGGTAGTCCCTCTGAATGGCAGCTTCCGGTTCGGTCCCTTAGCTTTCGGAAGTGACATTTAGTCTGATATGTGCCAGCCGTGCAATCTACCTAGCCCTGCAAAGTGCAAATATTAACATAAATGCATATTAAGATACTGTGTGTTAGCTCCTGAACTGCAATAGAGAGCGGGTGTTCCAGCGGAGGCAAGCAAATCGTGTTGATTTACAGTGGCTTGTGGATTTGGCCCATTACCGCTTCTTTATACACTTTTAAAAAGAAATGCCAACTTGATAGTTTAGGCTTAAACTTGAACATGGCAAGTAATTGTATGTTTTGGCGGACCCCTAGTAATGTTGCAGAATCTTTCTCAGAAGTTGTTCCATGGGATAGCCGATTCCTCAGGTAAGAGCTACTTGTTTGTTCAATCCTCCATCTTAGGCCTGCTCCTCAGGTGCATCCTCCTTCTCGCAGCGATTTCCTAGGAACAGATTTCGAAGAACAGCTCTGATCACAGAATCACAGATTGGTTAGGGTTGGAAAGGAGCTCTGGAGATCATCCAGTCCAACCCCCCTGCCAGAGCAGAGTCACCTACAGCAGGTTGCACAGGATGACCTCCAGGCGGGTTTTGAATGTCTCTGGGGTCGGAGACTCTACCGCCTCCCTGGGCAGCCTGTTCCAGCGCTCTGCCACCCTCAAAGTAAAGAAGTTCCTCCTCATGCTTTGATAGAAGTTCCTAGGTTCCAGTTTGTACCCGTTACCTCTTGTCCTGGATCATCAAAAATCATCTTTGATGATCCAGGACAAGAGGTAACGGGCACCAATTGGAACGTAGGAACTTGAACTTGAACTGGAAGGTAGGAACTTGAACTTGAACATAGGATTATCCTTGATGATTCAGGATAGCTGTGTGTCTGACCAGTCTGTCTTTCGAAGGAGGTCCTGGGCCAGCTCCAGCCATGCTGTGCTGAGCAGAGCCCCTGGCAGCAGCCCCACAGCTCACTCCCAGTGTGCCTGAATGGAAAAGGTACCAAAGTTGCTCCAACACTTTCTGAAAAACTCTATAGTGTTACCCCACAAGCGCAAAGCGACGGCAAAGCCCGTGAAATGACACCGGTGCTTCCAGAAAATGTCAAGCTTCCTGCCCAAGGGTGACATGCCATGCGGTGGGGTCAGGGCCACGCGCTGAGCACCCGGTGCGCTGGGGTTGCCCCAGCGGTTCCTGAGCAGCTCCTGCAGTGCTGCCGCCGGTACCGTTCTGGCGGCTGTAGTTGTTTAAAAAGCCGTTGTTGTTTCTGGCGTAATCTGACGGCAGTTTTCTCGGGCATTTGGGCCTCTTCTAATAAGTGTGCTGTGAGTACATCTGCAAGCATTCACCTGTCGAGGTCAAATGACTGGTGGTGCTCATCTGCCCCCGTGCTACTGCTGCTGCCTCCCGTGAATGCTCATGTGCCTGCGTGCCCCTGTACAGGCACAGATGCACGCGCGCAACACCTGATCCCGCATCCTAATTATTTTTTGCCCGGTTCTCGGAGTTGTTCTGCTTCCGGCTGATGAATGGGAAAGTGTAGTAGTGCTGTTTCATTTCACCAGCCTATCAAGTGTGGAAATTATGGTAAATTTGAGAACAAGCCAGATTAGATTGATAGTTACACCTCCTCCTTTAATTAGCCAACCACAGGATCTGTGGAGGCAAAGGCCGGGGGGGTGTGTCGGTGTATATAATGTGTATTGTCTATGTGAAAGATTAATCAAAAGGAGTTGCTTGAGGTGGGAAGGCTTTTCCGGAGAGGTTCCACATGTTGTCAGGTAGTCCCTCTGAATGGCAGCTTCCGGTTCGGTCCCTTAGCTTTCGGAAGTGACATTTAGTCTGATATGTGCCAGCCGTGCAATCTACCTAGCCCTGCAAAGTGCAAATATTAACATAAATGCATATTAAGATACTGTGTGTTAGCTCCTGAACTGCAATAGAGAGCGGGTGTTCCAGCGGAGGCAAGCAAATCGTGTTGATTTACAGTGGCTTGTGGATTTGGCCCATTACCGCTTCTTTATACACTTTTAAAAAGAAATGCCAACTTGATAGTTTAGGCTTAAACTTGAACATGGCAAGTAATTGTATGTTTTGGCGGACCCCTAGTAATGTTGCAGAATCTTTCTCAGAAGTTGTTCCATGGGATAGCCGATTCCTCAGGTAAGAGCTACTTGTTTGTTCAATCCTCCATCTTAGGCCTGCTCCTCAGGTGCATCCTCCTTCTCGCAGCGATTTCCTAGGAACAGATTTCGAAGAACAGCTCTGATCACAGAATCACAGATTGGTTAGGGTTGGAAAGGAGCTCTGGAGATCATCCAGTCCAACCCCCCTGCCAGAGCAGAGTCACCTACAGCAGGTTGCACAGGATGACCTCCAGGCGGGTTTTGAATGTCTCTGGGGTCGGAGACTCTACCGCCTCCCTGGGCAGCCTGTTCCAGCGCTCTGCCACCCTCAAAGTAAAGAAGTTCCTCCTCATGCTTTGATAGAAGTTCCTAGGTTCCAGTTTGTACCCGTTACCTCTTGTCCTGGATCATCAAAAATCATCTTTGATGATCCAGGACAAGAGGTAACGGGCACCAATTGGAACGTAGGAACTTGAACTTGAACTGGAAGGTAGGAACTTGAACTTGAACATAGGATTATCCTTGATGATTCAGGATAGCTGTGTGTCTGACCAGTCTGTCTTTCGAAGGAGGTCCTGGGCCAGCTCCAGCCATGCTGTGCTGAGCAGAGCCCCTGGCAGCAGCCCCACAGCTCACTCCCAGTGTGCCTGAATGGAAAAGGTACCAAAGTTGCTCCAACACTTTCTGAAAAACTCTATAGTGTTACCCCACAAGCGCAAAGCGACGGCAAAGCCCGTGAAATGACACCGGTGCTTCCAGAAAATGTCAAGCTTCCTGCCCAAGGGTGACATGCCATGCGGTGGGGTCAGGGCCACGCGCTGAGCACCCGGTGCGCTGGGGTTGCCCCAGCGGTTCCTGAGCAGCTCCTGCAGTGCTGCCGCCGGTACCGTTCTGGCGGCTGTAGTTGTTTAAAAAGCCGTTGTTGTTTCCGGCGTAATCTGACGGCAGTTTTCTCGGGCATTTGGGCCTCTTCTAATAAGTGTGCTGTGAGTACATCTGCAAGCATTCACCTGTCGAGGTCAAATGACTGGTGGTGCTCATCTGCCCCCGTGCTACTGCTGCTGCCTCCCGTGAATGCTCATGTGCCTGCGTGCCCCTGTACAGGCACAGATGCACGCGCGCAACACCTGATCCCGCATCCTAATTATTTTTCGCCCGGTTCTCGGAGTTGTTCTGCTTCCGGCTGATGAATGGGAAAGTGTAGTAGTGCTGTTTCATTTCACCAGCCTATCAAGTGTGGAAATTATGGTAAATTTGAGAACAAGCCAGATTAGATTGATAGTTACACCTCCTCCTTTAATTAGCCAACCACAGGATCTGTGGAGGCAAAGGCCGGGGGGGTGTGTCGGTGTAGATAATGTGTATTGTCTATGTGAAAGATTAATCAAAAGGAGTTGCTTGAGGTGGGAAGGCTTTTCCGGAGAGGTTCCACATGTTGTCAGGTAGTCCCTCTGAATGGCAGCTTCCGGTTCGGTCCCTTAGCTTTCGGAAGTGACATTTAGTCTGATATGTGCCAGCCGTGCAATCTACCTAGCCCTGCAAAGTGCAAATATTAACATAAATGCATATTAAGATACTGTGTGTTAGCTCCTGAACTGAAATAGAGAGCGGGTGTTCCAGCGGAGGCAAGCAAATCGTGTTGATTTACAGTGGCTTGTGGATTTGGCCCATTACCGCTTCTTTATACACTTTTAAAAAGAAATGCCAACTTGATAGTTTAGGCTTAAACTTGAACATGGCAAGTAATTGTATGTTTTGGCGGACCCCTAGTAATGTTGCAGAATCTTTCTCAGAAGTTGTTCCATGGGATAGCCGATTCCTCAGGTAAGAGCTACTTGTTTGTTCAATCCTCCATCTTAGGCCTGCTCCTCAGGTGCATCCTCCTTCTCGCAGCGATTTCCTAGGAACAGATTTCGAAGAACAGCTCTGATCACAGAATCACAGATTGGTTAGGGTTGGAAAGGAGCTCTGGAGATCATCCAGTCCAACCCCCCTGCCAGAGCAGAGTCACCTACAGCAGGTTGCACAGGATGACCTCCAGGCGGGTTTTGAATGTCTCTGGGGTCGGAGACTCTACCGCCTCCCTGGGCAGCCTGTTCCAGCGCTCTGCCACCCTCAAAGTAAAGAAGTTCCTCCTCATGCTTTGATAGAAGTTCCTACGTTCCAGTTTGTACCCGTTACCTCTTGTCCTGGATCATCAAAAATCATCTTTGATGATCCAGGACAAGAGGTAACGGGCACCAATTGGAACGTAGGAACTTGAACTTGAACTGGAAGGTAGGAACTTGAACTTGAACATAGGATTATCCTTGATGATTCAGGATAGCTGTGTGTCTGACCAGTCTGTCTTTCGAAGGAGGTCCTGGGCCAGCTCCAGCCATGCTGTGCTGAGCAGAGCCCCTGGCAGCAGCCCCACAGCTCACTCCCAGTGTGCCTGAATGGAAAAGGTACCAAAGTTGCTCCAACACTTTCTGAAAAACTCTATAGTGTTACCCCACAAGCGCAAAGCGACGGCAAAGCCCGTGAAATGACACCGGTGCTTCCAGAAAATGTCAAGCTTCCTGCCCAAGGGTGACATGCCATGCGGTGGGGTCAGGGCCACGCGCTGAGCACCCGGTGCGCTGGGGTTGCCCCAGCGGTTCCTGAGCAGCTCCTGCAGTGCTGCCGCCGGTACCGTTCTGGCGGCTGTAGTTGTTTAAAAAGCCGTTGTTGTTTCCGGCGTAATCTGACGGCAGTTTTCTCGGGCATTTGGGCCTCTTCTAATAAGTGTGCTGTGAGTACATCTGCAAGCATTCACCTGTCGAGGTCAAATGACTGGTGGTGCTCATCTGCCCCCGTGCTACTGCTGCTGCCTCCCGTGAATGCTCATGTGC
Source organism: Vanellus vanellus (assembly GCF_965231255.1). Classification (NCBI taxonomy): domain Eukaryota; kingdom Metazoa; phylum Chordata; class Aves; order Charadriiformes; family Charadriidae; genus Vanellus; species Vanellus vanellus. The sequence goes on along the minus strand of NC_138925.1, from coordinate 416,221 downwards.
CTGCGTGCCCCTGTACAGGCACAGATGCACATGCGCAACACCTGATCCCGCATCCTAATTATTTTTCGCCCGGTTCTCGGAGTTGTTCTGCTTCCGGCTGATGAATGGGAAAGTGTAGTACTGCTGTTTCATTTCACCAGCCTCTCAAGTGTGGAAATTATGGTAAATTTGAGAACAAGCCAGATTAGATTGATAGTTACACCTCCTCCTTTAATTAGCCAACCACAGGATCTGTGGAGGCAAAGGCCGGGGGGTGTGTCGGTGTATATAACGTGTATTGTCTATGTGAAAGATGAATCAAAAGGAGTTGCTTGAGGTGGGAAGGCTTTTCCGGAGAGGTTCCACATGTTGTCAGGTAGTCCCTCTGAATGGCAGCTTCCGGTTCGGTCCCTTAGCTTTCGGACGTGACATTTAGTCTGATATGTGCCAGCCGTGCAATCTACCTAGCCCTGCAAAGTGCAAATATTAACCTAAATGCATATTAAGATACTGTGTGTTAGCTCCTGAACTGAAATAGAGAGCGGGTGTTCCAGCGGAGGCAAGCAAATCGTGTTGATTTACAGTGGCTTGAGGATTTGGCCCATTACCGCTTCTTTATATACTTTTAAAAAGAAATGCCAACTCGATAGTTTAGGCTTTAACTGGAACATGGCAAGTAATTCTATGTTTTGGCGGACCCCTAGTAATGTTGCAGAATCTTTCTCAGAAGTTGTTCCATGGGATAGCCGATTCCTCAGGTAAGAGCTACTTGTTTGTTCAATCCTCCATCTTAGGCCTGCTCCTCAGGTGCGTCCTCCTTCTCGCAGCGATTTCCTAGGAACAGATTTCGAAGAACAGCTCTGATCACAGAATCACAGATTGGTTAGGGTTGGAAAGGAGCTCTGGAGATCATCCAGTCCAACCCCCTGCCAGAGCAGGGTCACCTACAGCAGGTTGAGCAGGATGACCTCCAGGCGGGTTTTGAATGTCTCTGGGGTGGGAGACTCTACCGCCTCCCTGGGCAGCCTGTTCCAGCGCTCTGCCACCCTCAAAGTAAAGAAGTTCCTCCTCATGCTTTGAAAGAAGTTCCTAGGTTCCAGTTTGTACCCGTTACATCTTGTCCTGGATCATCAAAAATCATCTTTGATGATCCAGGACAAGAGGTAACGGGCACCAATTGGAACGTAGGAACTTGAACTTGAACTGGAAGGTAGGAACTTGAACTTGAACATAGGATTATCCTTGATGATTCAGGATAGCTGTGTGTCTGACCAGTCTGTCTTTCGAAGGAGGTCCTGGGCCAGCTCCAGCCATGCTGTGCTGAGCAGAGCCCCTGGCAGCAGCCCCACAGCTCACTCCCAGTGTGCCTGAATGGAAAAGGTACCAAAGTTGCTCCAACACTTTCTGAAAAACTCTATAGTGTTACCCCACAAGCGCAAAGCGACGGCAAAGCCCGTGAAATGACACCGGTGCTTCCAGAAAATGTCAAGCTTCCTGCCCAAGGGTGACATGCCATGCGGTGGGGTCAGGGCCACGCGCTGAGCACCCGGTGCGCTGGGGTTGCCCCAGCGGTTCCTGAGCAGCTCCTGCAGTGCTGCCGCCGGTACCGTTCTGGCGGCTGTAGTTGTTTAAAAAGCCGTTGTTGTTTCCGGCGTAATCTGACGGCAGTTTTCTCGGGCATTTGGGCCTCTTCTAATAAGTGTGCTGTGAGTACATCTGCAAGCATTCACCTGTCGAGGTCAAATGACTGGTGGTGCTCATCTCCCCCCGTGCTACTGCTGCTGCCTCCCGTGAATGCTCATGTGCCTGCGTGCCCCTGTACAGGCACAGATGCACGCGCGCAACACCTGATCCCGCATCCTAATTATTTTTCGCCCGGTTCTCGGAGTTGTTCTGCTTCCGGCTGATGAATGGGAAAGTGTAGTAGTGCTGTTTCATTTCACCAGCCTCTCAAGTGTGGAAATTATGGTAAATTTGAGAACAAGCCAGATTAGATTGATAGTTACACCTCCTCCTTTAATTAGCCAACCACAGGATCTGTGGAGGCAAAGGCCGGGGGGGTGTGTCGGTGTATATAACGTGTATTGTCTATGTGAAAGATGAATCAAAAGGAGTTGCTTGAGGTGGGAAGGCTTTTCCGGAGAGGTTCCACATGTTGTCAGGTAGTCCCTCTGAATGGCAGCTTCCGGTTCGGTCCCTTAGCTTTCGGAAGTGACATTTAGTCTGATATGTGCCAGCCGTGCAATCTACCTAGCCCTGCAAAGTGCAAATATTAACATAAATGCATATTAAGATACTGTGTGTTAGCTCCTGAACTGAAATAGAGAGCGGGTGTTCCAGCGGAGGCAAGCAAATCGTGTTGATTTAGAGTGGCTTGAGGATTTGGCCCATTACCGCTTCTTTATATACTTTTAAAAAGAAATGCCAACTCGATAGTTTAGGCTTTAACTGGAACATGGCAAGTAATTGTATGTTTTGGCGGACCCCTAGTAATGTTGCAGAATCTTTCTCAGAAGTTGTTCCATGGGATAGCCGATTCCTCAGGTAAGAGCTACTTGTTTGTTCAATCCTCCATCTTAGGCCTGCTCCTCAGGTGCGTCCTCCTTCTCGCAGCGATTTCCTAGGAACAGATTTCGAAGAACAGCTCTGATCACAGAATCACAGATTGGTTAGGGTTGGAAAGGAGCTCTGGAGATCATCCAGTCCAACCCCCTGCCAGAGCAGGGTCACCTACAGCAGGTTGCACAGGATGACCTCCAGGCGGGTTTTGAATGTCTCTGGGGTGGGAGACTCTACCGCCTCCCTGGGCAGCCTGTTCCAGCGCTCTGCCACCCTCAAAGTAAAGAAGTTCCTCCTCATGCTTTGAAAGAAGTTCCTAGGTTCCAGTTTGTACCCGTTACCTCTTGTCCTGGATCATCAAAAATTATCTTTGATGATCCAGGACAAGAGGTAACGGGCACCAATTGGAACGTAGGAACTTGAACTTGAACTGGAAGGTAGGAACTTGAACTTGAACATAGGATTATCCTTGATGATTCAGGATAGCTGTGTGTCTGACCAGTCTGTCTTTCGAAGGAGGTCCTGGGCCAGCTCCAGCCATGCTGTGCTGAGCAGAGCCCCTGGCAGCAGCCCCACAGCTCACTCCCAGTGTGCCTGAATGGAAAAGGTACCAAAGTTGCTCCAACACTTTCTGAAAAACTCTATAGTGTTACCCCACAAGCGCAAAGCGACGGCAAAGCCCGTGAAATGACACCGGTGCTTCCAGAAAATGTCAAGCTTCCTGCCCAATGGTGACATGCCATGCGGTGGGGTCAGGGCCACGCGCTGAGCACCCAGTGCGCTGGGGTTGCCCCAGCGGTTCCTGAGCAGCTCCTGCAGTACTGCTGCCGGTACCGTTCTGGCGGCTGTAGTTGTTTAAAAAGCCGTTGTTGTTTCCGGCGTAATCTGACGGCAGTTTTCTCGGGCATTTGGGCCTCTTCTAATAAGTGTGCTGTGAGTACATCTGCAAGCATTCACCTGTCGAGGTCAAATGACTGGTGGTGCTCATCTCCCCCCGTGCTACTGCTGCTGCCTCCCGTGAATGCTCATGTGCCTGCGTGCCCCTGTACAGGCACAGATGCACATGCGCAACACCTGATCCCGCATCCTAATTATTTTTCGCCCGGTTCTCTGAGTTGTTCTGCTTCCGGCTGATGAATGGGAAAGTGTAGTACTGCTGTTTCATTTCACCAGCCTCTCAAGTGTGGAAATTATGGTAAATTTGAGAACAAGCCAGATTAGATTGATAGTTACACCTCCTCCTTTAATTAGCCAACCACAGGATCTGTGGAGGCAAAGGCCGGGGGGTGTGTCGGTGTATATAACGTGTATTGTCTATGTGAAAGATGAATCAAAAGGAGTTGCTTGAGGTGGGAAGGCTTTTCCGGAGAGGTTCCACATGTTGTCAGGTAGTCACTCTGAATGGCAGCTTCCGGTTCGGTCCCTTAGCTTTCGGAAGTGACATTTAGTCTGATATGTGCCAGCCGTGCAATCTACCTAGCCCTGCAAAGTGCAAATATTAACATAAATGCATATTAAGATACTGTGTGTTAGCTCCTGAACTGAAATAGAGAGCGGGTGTTCCAGCGGAGGCAAGCAAATCGTGTTGATTTAGAGTGGCTTGAGGATTTGGCCCATTACCGCTTCTTTATATACTTTTAAAAAGAAATGCCAACTCGATAGTTTAGGCTTTAACTGGAACATGGCAAGTAATTGTATGTTTTGGCGGACCCCTAGTAATGTTGCAGAATCTTTCTCAGAAGTTGTTCCATGGGATAGCCGATTCCTCAGGTAAGAGCTACTTGTTTGTTCAATCCTCCATCTTAGGCCTGCTCCTCAGGTGCGTCCTCCTTCTCGCAGCGATTTCCTAGGAACAGATTTCGAAGAACAGCTCTGATCACAGAATCACAGATTGGTTAGGGTTGGAAAGGAGCTCTGGAGATCATCCAGTCCAACCCCCTGCCAGAGCAGGGTCACCTACAGCAGGTTGAGCAGGATGACCTCCAGGCGGGTTTTGAATGTCTCTGGGGTGGGAGACTCTACCGCCTCCCTGGGCAGCCTGTTCCAGCGCTCTGCCACCCTCAAAGTAAAGAAGTTCCTCCTCATGCTTTGAAAGAAGTTCCTAGGTTCCAGTTTGTACCCGTTACCTCTTGTCCTGGATCATCTTTGATGATCCAGGACAAGAGGTAACGGGCACCAATTGGAACGTAGGAACTTGAACTTGAACTGGAAGGTAGGAACTTGAACTTGAACATAGGATTATCCTTGATGATTCAGGATAGCTGTGTGTCTGACCAGTCTGTCTTTCGAAGGAGGTCCTGGGCCAGCTCCAGCCATGCTGTGCTGAGCAGAGCCCCTGGCAGCAGCCCCACAGCTCACTCCCAGTGTGCCTGAATGGAAAAGGTACCAAAGTTGCTCCAACACTTTCTGAAAAACTCTATAGTGTTACCCCACAAGCGCAAAGCGACGGCAAAGCCCGTGAAATGACACCGGTGCTTCCAGAAAATGTCAAGCTTCCTGCCCAAGGGTGACATGCCATGCGGTGGGGTCAGGGCCACGCGCTGAGCACCCGGTGCGCTGGGGTTGCCCCAGCGGTTCCTGAGCAGCTCCTGCAGTGCTGCCGCCGGTACCGTTCTGGCGGCTGTAGTTGTTTAAAAAGCCGTTGTTGTTTCCGGCGTAATCTGACGGCAGTTTTCTCGGGCATTTGGGCCTCTTCTAATAAGTGTGCTGTGAGTACATCTGCAAGCATTCACCTGTCGAGGTCAAATGACTGGTGGTGCTCATCTCCCCCCGTGCTACTGCTGCTGCCTCCCGTGAATGCTCATGTGCCTGCGTGCCCCTGTACAGGCACAGATGCACGCGCGCAACACCTGATCCCGCATCCTAATTATTTTTCGCCCGGTTCTCGGAGTTGTTCTGCTTCCGGCTGATGAATGGGAAAGTGTAGTAGTGCTGTTTCATTTCACCAGCCTCTCAAGTGTGGAAATTATGGTAAATTTGAGAACAAGCCAGATTAGATTGATAGTTACACCTCCTCCTTTAATTAGCCAACCACAGGATCTGTGGAGGCAAAGGCCGGGGGGGTGTGTCGGTGTATATAACGTGTATTGTCTATGTGAAAGATGAATCAAAAGGAGTTGCTTGAGGTGGGAAGGCTTTTCCGGAGAGGTTCCACATGTTGTCAGGTAGTCCCTCTGAATGGCAGCTTCCGGTTCGGTCCCTTAGCTTTCGGAAGTGACATTTAGTCTGATATGTGCCAGCCGTGCAATCTACCTAGCCCTGCAAAGTGCAAATATTAACATAAATGCATATTAAGATACTGTGTGTTAGCTCCTGAACTGAAATAGAGAGCGGGTGTTCCAGCGGAGGCAAGCAAATCGTGTTGATTTAGAGTGGCTTGAGGATTTGGCCCATTACCGCTTCTTTATATACTTTTAAAAAGAAATGCCAACTCGATAGTTTAGGCTTTAACTGGAACATGGCAAGTAATTGTATGTTTTGGCGGACCCCTAGTAATGTTGCAGAATCTTTCTCAGAAGTTGTTCCATGGGATAGCCGATTCCTCAGGTAAGAGCTACTTGTTTGTTCAATCCTCCATCTTAGGCCTGCTCCTCAGGTGCGTCCTCCTTCTCGCAGCGATTTCCTAGGAACAGATTTCGAAGAACAGCTCTGATCACAGAATCACAGATTGGTTAGGGTTGGAAAGGAGCTCTGGAGATCATCCAGTCCAACCCCCTGCCAGAGCAGGGTCACCTACAGCAGGTTGCACAGGATGACCTCCAGGCGGGTTTTGAATGTCTCTGGGGTGGGAGACTCTACCGCCTCCCTGGGCAGCCTGTTCCAGCGCTCTGCCACCCTCAAAGTAAAGAAGTTCCTCCTCATGCTTTGAAAGAAGTTCCTAGGTTCCAGTTTGTACCCGTTACCTCTTGTCCTGGATCATCAAAAATTATCTTTGATGATCCAGGACAAGAGGTAACGGGCACCAATTGGAACGTAGGAACTTGAACTTGAACTGGAAGGTAGGAACTTGAACTTGAACATAGGATTATCCTTGATGATTCAGGATAGCTGTGTGTCTGACCAGTCTGTCTTTCGAAGGAGGTCCTGGGCCAGCTCCAGCCATGCTGTGCTGAGCAGAGCCCCTGGCAGCAGCCCCACAGCTCACTCCCAGTGTGCCTGAATGGAAAAGGTACCAAAGTTGCTCCAACACTTTCTGAAAAACTCTATAGTGTTACCCCACAAGCGCAAAGCGACGGCAAAGCCCGTGAAATGACACCGGTGCTTCCAGAAAATGTCAAGCTTCCTGCCCAATGGTGACATGCCATGCGGTGGGGTCAGGGCCACGCGCTGAGCACCCAGTGCGCTGGGGTTGCCCCAGCGGTTCCTGAGCAGCTCCTGCAGTACTGCTGCCGGTACCGTTCTGGCGGCTGTAGTTGTTTAAAAAGCCGTTGTTGTTTCCGGCGTAATCTGACGGCAGTTTTCTCGGGCATTTGGGCCTCTTCTAATAAGTGTGCTGTGAGTACATCTGCAAGCATTCACCTGTCGAGGTCAAATGACTGGTGGTGCTCATCTCCCCCCGTGCTACTGCTGCTGCCTCCCGTGAATGCTCATGTGCCTGCGTGCCCCTGTACAGGCACAGATGCACATGCGCAACACCTGATCCCGCATCCTAATTATTTTTCGCCCGGTTCTCTGAGTTGTTCTGCTTCCGGCTGATGAATGGGAAAGTGTAGTACTGCTGTTTCATTTCACCAGCCTCTCAAGTGTGGAAATTATGGTAAATTTGAGAACAAGCCAGATTAGATTGATAGTTACACCTCCTCCTTTAATTAGCCAACCACAGGATCTGTGGAGGCAAAGGCCGGGGGGTGTGTCGGTGTATATAACGTGTATTGTCTATGTGAAAGATGAATCAAAAGGAGTTGCTTGAGGTGGGAAGGCTTTTCCGGAGAGGTTCCACATGTTGTCAGGTAGTCACTCTGAATGGCAGCTTCCGGTTCGGTCCCTTAGCTTTCGGAAGTGACATTTAGTCTGATATGTGCCAGCCGTGCAATCTACCTAGCCCTGCAAAGTGCAAATATTAACATAAATGCATATTAAGATACTGTGTGTTAGCTCCTGAACTGAAATAGAGAGCGGGTGTTCCAGCGGAGGCAAGCAAATCGTGTTGATTTAGAGTGGCTTGAGGATTTGGCCCATTACCGCTTCTTTATATACTTTTAAAAAGAAATGCCAACTCGATAGTTTAGGCTTTAACTGGAACATGGCAAGTAATTGTATGTTTTGGCGGACCCCTAGTAATGTTGCAGAATCTTTCTCAGAAGTTGTTCCATGGGATAGCCGATTCCTCAGGTAAGAGCTACTTGTTTGTTCAATCCTCCATCTTAGGCCTGCTCCTCAGGTGCGTCCTCCTTCTCGCAGCGATTTCCTAGGAACAGATTTCGAAGAACAGCTCTGATCACAGAATCACAGATTGGTTAGGGTTGGAAAGGAGCTCTGGAGATCATCCAGTCCAACCCCCTGCCAGAGCAGGGTCACCTACAGCAGGTTGAGCAGGATGACCTCCAGGCGGGTTTTGAATGTCTCTGGGGTGGGAGACTCTACCGCCTCCCTGGGCAGCCTGTTCCAGCGCTCTGCCACCCTCAAAGTAAAGAAGTTCCTCCTCATGCTTTGAAAGAAGTTCCTAGGTTCCAGTTTGTACCCGTTACCTCTTGTCCTGGATCATCTTTGATGATCCAGGACAAGAGGTAACGGGCACCAATTGGAACGTAGGAACTTGAACTTGAACTGGAAGGTAGGAACTTGAACTTGAACATAGGATTATCCTTGATGATTCAGGATAGCTGTGTGTCTGACCAGTCTGTCTTTCGAAGGAGGTCCTGGGCCAGCTCCAGCCATGCTGTGCTGAGCAGAGCCCCTGGCAGCAGCCCCACAGCTCACTCCCAGTGTGCCTGAATGGAAAAGGTACCAAAGTTGCTCCAACACTTTCTGAAAAACTCTATAGTGTTACCCCACAAGCGCAAAGCGACGGCAAAGCCCGTGAAATGACACCGGTGCTTCCAGAAAATGTCAAGCTTCCTTCCCAAGGGTGACATGCCATGCGGTGGGGTCAGGGCCACGCGCTGAGCACCCGGTGCGCTGGGGTTGCCCCAGCGGTTCCTGAGCAGCTCCTGCAGTGCTGCCGCCGGTACCGTTCTGGCGGCTGTAGTTGTTTAAAAAGCCGTTGTTGTTTCCGGCGTAATCTGACGGCAGTTTTCTCGGGCATTTGGGCCTCTTCTAATAAGTGTGCTGTGAGTACATCTGCAAGCATTCACCTGTCGAGGTCAAATGACTGGTGGTGCTCATCTCCCCCCGTGCTACTGCTGCTGCCTCCCGTGAATGCTCATGTGCCTGCGTGCCCCTGTACAGGCACAGATGCACGCGCGCAACACCTGATCCCGCATCCTAATTATTTTTCGCCCGGTTCTCGGAGTTGTTCTGCTTCCGGCTGATGAATGGGAAAGTGTAGTAGTGCTGTTTCATTTCACCAGCCTCTCAAGTGTGGAAATTATGGTAAATTTGAGAACAAGCCAGATTAGATTGATAGTTACACCTCCTCCTTTAATTAGCCAACCACAGGATCTGTGGAGGCAAAGGCCGGGGGGGTGTGTCGGTGTATATAACGTGTATTGTCTATGTGAAAGATGAATCAAAAGGAGTTGCTTGAGGTGGGAAGGCTTTTCCGGAGAGGTTCCACATGTTGTCAGGTAGTCCCTCTGAATGGCAGCTTCCGGTTCGGTCCCTTAGCTTTCGGAAGTGACATTTAGTCTGATATGTGCCAGCCGTGCAATCTACCTAGCCCTGCAAAGTGCAAATATTAACATAAATGCATATTAAGATACTGTGTGTTAGCTCCTGAACTGAAATAGAGAGCGGGTGTTCCAGCGGAGGCAAGCAAATCGTGTTGATTTAGAGTGGCTTGAGGATTTGGCCCATTACCGCTTCTTTATATACTTTTAAAAAGAAATGCCAACTCGATAGTTTAGGCTTTAACTGGAACATGGCAAGTAATTGTATGTTTTGGCGGACCCCTAGTAATGTTGCAGAATCTTTCTCAGAAGTTGTTCCATGGGATAGCCGATTCCTCAGGTAAGAGCTACTTGTTTGTTCAATCCTCCATCTTAGGCCTGCTCCTCAGGTGCGTCCTCCTTCTCGCAGCGATTTCCTAGGAACAGATTTCGAAGAACAGCTCTGATCACAGAATCACAGATTGGTTAGGGTTGGAAAGGAGCTCTGGAGATCATCCAGTCCAACCCCCTGCCAGAGCAGGGTCACCTACAGCAGGTTGCACAGGATGACCTCCAGGCGGGTTTTGAATGTCTCTGGGGTGGGAGACTCTACCGCCTCCCTGGGCAGCCTGTTCCAGCGCTCTGCCACCCTCAAAGTAAAGAAGTTCCTCCTCATGCTTTGAAAGAAGTTCCTAGGTTCCAGTTTGTACCCGTTACCTCTTGTCCTGGATCATCAAAAATTATCTTTGATGATCCAGGACAAGAGGTAACGGGCACCAATTGGAACGTAGGAACTTGAACTTGAACTGGAAGGTAGGAACTTGAACTTGAACATAGGATTATCCTTGATGATTCAGGATAGCTGTGTGTCTGACCAGTCTGTCTTTCGAAGGAGGTCCTGGACCAGCTCCAGCCATGCTGTGCTGAGCAGAGCCCCTGGCAGCAGCCCCACAGCTCACTCCCAGTGTGCCTGAATGGAAAAGGTACCAAAGTTGCTCCAACACTTTCTGAAAAACTCTATAGTGTTACCCCACAAGCGCAAAGCGACGGCAAAGCCCGTGAAATGACACCGGTGCTTCCAGAAAATGTCAAGCTTCCTGCCCAATGGTGACATGCCATGCGGTGGGGTCAGGGCCACGCGCTGAGCACCCAGTGCGCTGGGGTTGCCCCAGCGGTTCCTGAGCAGCTCCTGCAGTACTGCTGCCGGTACCGTTCTGGCGGCTGTAGTTGTTTAAAAAGCCGTTGTTGTTTCCGGCGTAATCTGACGGCAGTTTTCTCGGGCATTTGGGCCTCTTCTAATAAGTGTGCTGTGAGTACATCTGCAAGCATTCACCTGTCGAGGTCAAATGACTGGTGGTGCTCATCTCCCCCCGTGCTACTGCTGCTGCCTCCCGTGAATGCTCATGTGCCTGCGTGCCCCTGTACAGGCACAGATGCACACGCGCAACACCTGATCCCGCATCCTAATTATTTTTCGCCCGGTTCTCTGAGTTGTTCTGCTTCCGGCTGATGAATGGGAAAGTGTAGTACTGCTGTTTCATTTCACCAGCCTCTCAAGTGTGGAAATTATGGTAAATTTGAGAACAAGCCAGATTAGATTGATAGTTACACCTCCTCCTTTAATTAGCCAACCACAGGATCTGTGGAGGCAAAGGCCGGGGGGCGTGTCGGTGGGGGGGCATACGATTTTACCATGGCGAGATTGCTGGAGGTTCTTTCTTGTCTGTTCTTTCTTGTCTTGTAAATTGGTATGAGGTTCTGCCAGTCTTCCTCACGTAGCACAATCGCTCTTGATTTCTGGAGGTTGCTCACAGGGTAAGCTAATGTTTAACATCAATAAGGGTTACCGAATCTTGTCCTTGAGAAGCAGGAGTCTGGAAGCTGTTGTCAATCCAACTGCTGTATTCCTGACCAGCAAGCCCGCTCGATTCAGGGTTAATTAACTGATTACTTAGAGCGGAAGTGTTGTGGAAGAGCCCGATCATTACCATTTCTATTCATTCTAATATGATGTATTTCAACTCCCCCTCCCTCACGCCTTCCAGAGAGTGATCTGGTGAAGGAGGATGACAAGTCTTTGTGAAATCATCTCGAGTTCTCCCAGATACTCGTAGTTGAAGTTGTCTAGCGGTGCGAGATTAGACACCGTGTGAAAGGCAATACTGCACAGATTCTTTATTCCAGACCATTTTGTAAGTTCGCATGATACAAAACCTCACGGTTACTGGGCAGCTCTCCCACTTTTCACGTCAACCTTTGCTACCTCGCCTGCTGCAACGTGCAGGAAAGAAACATTGATTTGAATTGCGCCGTGGTGCCGTGCATCTTAATGACATTCTGGAGTGACTGGCAGTGTGTCTGGGTCCTGGGGTTGGACCCGGTCTAGCTGCCAGGAGGCAACATTGCAGAGAGGGGCTACAGCTGTGGTCTCTGAAGGGACCTGGCTACTCTATGTAGGCCTTCTCTCCCTGCGTCTCAGAGTGCTTGAAGATGCTAATTGGTTCACATTTTCCTCTGTTCGTTAAGGTATTCTGTCCTTAAAAATTCAGCTTTTTAAAATAGTAACGTGTATTGTCTATGTGAAAGATTAATCAAAAGGAGTTGCTTGAGGTGGGAAGGCTTTTCCGGAGAGGTTCCACATGTTGTCAGGTAGTCCCTCTGAATGGCAGCTTCCGGTTCGGTCCCTTAGATTTCGGAAGTGACATTTAGTCTGATATGTGCCAGCCGTGCAATCTACCTAGCCCCGCAAAGTGCAAATATTAACCTAAATGCATATTAAGATACTGTGTGTTAGCTCCTGAACTGAAATAGAGAGCGGGTGTTCCAGCGGAGGCAAGCAAATCGTGTTGATTTACAGTGGCTTGCGGATTTGGCCCATTACCGCTTCTTTATACACTTTTAAAAAGAAATGCCAACTCGATAGTTTAGGCTTTAACTGGAACATGGCAAGTAATTGTATGTTTTGGCGGACCCCTAGTAATGTTGCAGAATCTTTCTCAGAAGTTGTTCCATGGGATAGCCGATTCCTCAGGTAAGAGCTACTTGTTTGTTCAATCCTCCATCTTAGGCCTGCTCCTCAGGTGCATCCTCCTTCTCGCAGCGATTTCCTAGGAACAGATTTCGAAGAACAGCTCTGATCACAGAATCACAGATTGGTTAGGGTTGGAAAGGAGCTCTGGAGATCATCCAGCCCAACCCCCCTGCCAGAGCAGGGTCACCTACAGCAGGTTGCACAGGATGACCTCCAGGCGGGTTTTGAATGTCTCTGGGGTGGGAGACTCTACCGCCTCCCTGGGCAGCCTGTTCCAGCGCTCTGCCACCCTCAAAGTAAAGAAGTTCCTCCTCATGCTTTGATAGAAGTTCCTAGGTTCCAGTTTGTACCCGTTACCTCTTGTCCTGGATCATCTTTGATGATCCAGGACAAGAGGTAACGGGCACCAATTGGAACGTAGGAACTTGAACTTGAACTGGAAGGTAGGAACTTGAACTTGAACATAGGATTATCCTTGATGATTCAGGATAGCTGTGTGTCTGACCAGTCTGTCTTTCGAAGGAGGTCCTGGGCCAGCTCCAGCCATGCTGTGCTGAGCAGAGCCCCTGGCAGCAGCCCCACAGCTCACTCCCAGTGTGCCTGAATGGAAAAGGTACCAAAGTTGCTCCAACACTTTCTGAAAAACTCTATAGTGTTACCCCACAAGCGCAAAGCGACGGCAAAGCCCGTGAAATGACACCGGTGCTTCCAGAAAATGTCAAGCTTCCTGCCCAAGGGTGACATGCCATGCGGTGGGGTCAGGGCCACGCGCTGAGCACCCGGTGCGCTGGGGTTGCCCCAGCGGTTCCTGAGCAGCTCCTGCAGTACTGCTGCCGGTACCGTTCTGGCGGCTGTAGTTGTTTAAAAAGCCGTTGTTGTTTCCGGCGTAATCTGACGGCAGTTTTCTCGGGCATTTGGGCCTCTTCTAATAAGTGTGCTGTGAGTACATCTGCAAGCATTCACCTGTCGAGGTCAAATGACTGGTGGTGCTCATCTCCCCCCGTGCTACTGCTGCTGCCTCCCGTGAATGCTCATGTGCCTGCGTGCCCCTGTACAGGCACAGATGCACACGCGCAACACCTGATCCCGCATCCTAATTATTTTTCGCCCGGTTCTCTGAGTTGTTCTGCTTCCGGCTGATGAATGGGAAAGTGTAGTACTGCTGTTTCATTTCACCAGCCTCTCAAGTGTGGAAATTATGGTAAATTTGAGAACAAGCCAGATTAGATTGATAGTTACACCTCCTCCTTTAATTAGCCAACCACAGGATCTGTGGAGGCAAAGGCCGGGGGGCGTGTCGGTGGGGGGGCATACGATTTTACCATGGCGAGATTGCTGGAGGTTCTTTCTTGTCTGTTCTTTCTTGTCTTGTAAATTGGTATGAGGTTCTGCCAGTCTTCCTCACGTAGCACAATCGCTCTTGATTTCTGGAGGTTGCTCACAGGGTAAGCTAATGTTTAACATCAATAAGGGTTACCGAATCTTGTCCTTGAGAAGCAGGAGTCTGGAAGCTGTTGTCAATCCAACTGCTGTATTCCTGACCAGCAAGCCCGCTCGATTCAGGGTTAATTAACTGATTACTTAGAGCGGAAGTGTTGTGGAAGAGCCCGATCATTACCATTTCTATTCATTCTAATATGATGTATTTCAACTCCCCCTCCCTCACGCCTTCCAGAGAGTGATCTGGTGAAGGAGGATGACAAGTCTTTGTGAAATCATCTCGAGTTCTCCCAGATACTCGTAGTTGAAGTTGTCTAGCGGTGCGAGATTAGACACCGTGTGAAAGGCAATACTGCACAGATTCTTTATTCCAGACCATTTTGTAAGTTCGCATGATACAAAACCTCACGGTTACTGGGCAGCTCTCCCACTTTTCACGTCAACCTTTGCTACCTCGCCTGCTGCAACGTGCAGGAAAGAAACATTGATTTGAATTGCGCCGTGGTGCCGTGCATCTTAATGACACTCTGGAGTGACTGGCAGTGTGTCTGGGTCCTGGGGTTGGACCCGGTCTAGCTGCCAGGAGGCAACATTGCAGAGAGGGGCTACAGCTGTGGTCTCTGAAGGGACCTGGCTACTCTATGTAGGCCTTCTCTCCCTGCGTCTCAGAGTGCTTGAAGATGCTAATTGGTTCACATTTTCCTCTGTTCGTTAAGGTATTCTATCCTTAAAAATTCAGCTTTTTAAAATAGTAACGTGTATTGTCTATGTGAAAGATTAATCAAAAGGAGTTGCTTGAGGTGGGAAGGCTTTTCCGGAGAGGTTCCACATGTTGTCAGGTAGTCCCTCTGAATGGCAGCTTCCGGTTCGGTCCCTTAGATTTCGGAAGTGACATTTAGTCTGATATGTGCCAGCCGTGCAATCTACCTAGCCCCGCAAAGTGCAAATATTAACCTAAATGCATATTAAGATACTGTGTGTTAGCTCCTGAACTGAAATAGAGAGCGGGTGTTCCAGCGGAGGCAAGCAAATCGTGTTGATTTACAGTGGCTTGCGGATTTGGCCCATTACCGCTTCTTTATACACTTTTAAAAAGAAATGACAACTCGATAGTTTAGGCTTTAACTGGAACATGGCAAGTAATTGTATGTTTTGGCGGACCCCTAGTAATGTTGCAGAATCTTTCTCAGAAGTTGTTCCATGGGATAGCCGATTCCTCAGGTAAGAGCTACTTGTTTGTTCAATCCTCCATCTTAGGCCTGCTCCTCAGGTGCATCCTCCTTCTCGCAGCGATTTCCTAGGAACAGATTTCGAAGAACAGCTCTGATCACAGAATCACAGATTGGTTAGGGTTGGAAAGGAGCTCTGGAGATCATCCAGCCCAACCCCCCTGCCAGAGCAGGGTCACCTACAGCAGGTTGCACAGGATGACCTCCAGGCGGGTTTTGAATGTCTCTGGGGTGGGAGACTCTACCGCCTCCCTGGGCAGCCTGTTCCAGCGCTCTGCCACCCTCAAAGTAAAGAAGTTCCTCCTCATGCTTTGATAGAAGTTCCTAGGTTCCAGTTTGTACCCGTTACCTCTTGTCCTGGATCATCTTTGATGATCCAGGACAAGAGGTAACGGGCACCAATTGGAACGTAGGAACTTGAACTTGAACTGGAAGGTAGGAACTTGAACTTGAACATAGGATTATCCTTGATGATTCAGGATAGCTGTGTGTCTGACCAGTCTGTCTTTCGAAGGAGGTCCTGGACCAGCTCCAGCCATGCTGTGCTGAGCAGAGCCCCTGGCAGCAGCCCCACAGCTCACTCCCAGTGTGCCTGAATGGAAAAGGTACCAAAGTTGCTCCAACACTTTCTGAAAAACTCTATAGTGTTACCCCACAAGCGCAAAGCGACGGCAAAGCCCGTGAAATGACACCGGTGCTTCCAGAAAATGTCAAGCTTCCTGCCCAAGGGTGACATGCCATGCGGTGGGGTCAGGGCCACGCGCTGAGCACCCGGTGCGCTGGGGTTGCCCCAGCGGTTCCTGAGCAGCTCCTGCAGTGCTGCCGCCGGTACCGTTCTGGCGGCTGTAGTTGTTTAAAAAGCCGTTGTTGTTTCCGGCGTAATCTGACGGCAGTTTTCTCGGGCATTTGGGCCTCTTCTAATAAGTGTGCTGTGAGTACATCTGCAAGCATTCACCTGTCGAGGTCAAATGACTGGTGGTGCTCATCTGCCCCCGTGCTACTGCTGCTGCCTCCCGTGAATGCTCATGTGCCTGCGTGCCCCTGTACAGGCACAGATGCACGCGCGCAACACCTGATCCCGCATCCTAATTATTTTTCGCCCGGTTCTCGGAGTTGTTCTGCTTCCGGCTGATGAATGGGAAAGTGTAGTAGTGCTGTTTCATTTCACCAGCCTCTCAAGTGTGGAAATTATGGTAAATTTGAGAACAAGCCAGATTAGATTGATAGTTACACCTCCTCCTTTAATTAGCCAACCACAGGATCTGTGGAGGCAAAGGCCGGGGCGGTGTGTCGGTGTATATAACGTGTATTGTCTATGTGAAAGATGAATCAAAAGGAGTTACTTGAGGTGGGAAGGCTTTTCCGGAGAGGTTCCACATGTTGTCAGGTAGTCCCTCTGAATGGCAGCTTCCGGTTCGGTCCCTTAGCTTTCGGAAGTGACATTTAGTCTGATATGTGCCAGCCGTGCAATCTACCTAGCCCTGCAAAGTGCAAATATTAACCTAAATGCATATTAAGATACTGTGTGTTAGCTCCTGAACTGAAATAGAGAGCGGGTGTTCCAGCGGAGGCAAGCAAATCGTGTTGATTTACAGTGGCTTGAGGATTTGGCCCATTACCGCTTCTTTATACACTTTTAAAAAGAAATGCCAACTCGATAGTTTAGGCTTTAACTGGAACATGGCAAGTAATTGTATGTTTTGGCGGACCCCTAGTAATGTTGCAGAATCTTTCTCAGAAGTTGTTCCATGGGATAGCCGATTCCTCAGGTAAGAGCTACTTGTTTGTTCAATCCTCCATCTTAGGCCTGCTCCTCAGGTGCATCCTCCTTCTCGCAGCGATTTCCTAGGAACAGATTTCGAAGAACAGCTCTGATCACAGAATCACAGATTGGTTAGGGTTTGAAAGGACCTCTGGAGATCATCCAGCCCAACCCCCCTGCCAGAGCAGGGTCACCTACAGCAGGTTGCACAGGATGACCTCCAGGCGGGTTTTGAATGTTTCTGGGGTCGGAGAATCTACCGCCTCCCTGGGCAGCCTGTTCCAGTGCTCTGCCACCCTCAAAGTAAAGAAGTTCCTCCTCATGCTTTGATAGAAGTTCCTAGGTTCCAGTTTGTACCCGTTACCTCTTGTCCTGGATCATCTTTGATGATCCAGGACAAGAGGTAACGGGCACCAATTGGAACGTAGGAACTTGAACTTCAACTGGAAGGTAGGAACTTGAACTTGAACATAGGATTATCCTTGATGATTCAGGATAGCTGTGTGTCTGACCAGTCTGTCTTTCGAAGGAGGTCCTTGACCAACTCCAGCCATGCTGTGCTGAGCAGAGCCCCTGGCAGCAGCCCCACAGCTCACTCCCAGTGTGCCTGAATGGAAAAGGTACCAAAGTTGCTCCAACACTTTCTGAAAAACTCTATAGTGTTACCCCACAAGCGCAAAGCGACGGCAAAGCCCGTGAAATGACACTGGTGCTTCCAGAAAATGTCAAGCTTCCTGCCCAAGGGTGACATGCCATGCGGTGGGGTCAGGGCCACGCGCTGAGCACCCGGTGCGCTGGGGTTGCCCCAGCGGTTCCTGAGCAGCTCCTGCAGTGCTGCCGCCGGTACCGTTCTGGCGGCTGTAGTTGTTTAAAAAGCCGTTGTTGTTTCCGGCGTAATCTGACGGCAGTTTTCTCGGGCATTTGGGCCTCTTCTAATAAGTGTGCTGTGAGTACATCTGCAAGCATTCACCTGTCGAGGTCAAATGACTGGTGGTGCTCATCTCCCCCCGTGCTACTGCTGCTGCCTCCCGTGAATGCTCATGTGCCTGCGTGCCCCTGTACAGGCACAGATGCACGCGCGCAACACCTGATCCCGCATCCTAATTATTTTTCGCCCGGTTCTCGGAGTTGTTCTGCTTCCGGCTGATGAATGGGAAAGTGTAGTAGTGCTGTTTCATTTCACCAGCCTCTCAAGTGTGGAAATTATGGTAAATTTGAGAACAAGCCAGATTAGATTGATAGTTACACCTCCTCCTTTAATTAGCCAACCACAGGATCTGTGGAGGCAAAGGCCGGGGGGGTGTGTCGGTGTATATAACGTGTATTGTCTATGTGAAAGATGAATCAAAAGGAGTTGCTTGAGGTGGGAAGGCTTTTCCGGAGAGGTTCCACATGTTGTCAGGTAGTCCCTCTGAATGGCAGCTTCCGGTTCGGTCCCTTAGCTTTCGGACGTGACATTTAGTCTGATATGTGCCAGCCGTGCAATCTACCTAGCCCTGCAAAGTGCAAATATTAACCTAAATGCATATTAAGATACTGTGTGTTAGCTCCTGAACTGAAATAGAGAGCGGGTGTTCCAGCGGAGGCAAGCAAATCGTGTTGATTTACAGTGGCTTGAGGATTTGGCCCATTACCGCTTCTTTATACACTTTTAAAAAGAAATGCCAACTCGATAGTTTAGGCTTTAACTGGAACATGGCAAGTAATTGTATGTTTTGGCGGACCCCTAGTAATGTTGCAGAATCTTTCTCAGAAGTTGTTCCATGGGATAGCCGATTCCTCAGGTAAGAGCTACTTGTTTGTTCAATCCTCCATCTTAGGCCTGCTCCTCAGGTGCATCCTCCTTCTCGCAGCGATTTCCTAGGAACAGATTTCGAAGAACAGCTCTGATCACAGAATCACAGATTGGTTAGGGTTAGAAAGGAGCTCTGGAGATCATCCAGTCCAACCCCCTGCCAGCGCAGGGTCACCTACAGCAGGTTGCACAGGATGACCTCCAGGCGGGTTTTGAATGTCTCTGGGGTGGGAGACTCTACCGCCTCCCTGGGCAGCCTGTTCCAGCGCTCTGCCACCCTCAAAGTAAAGAAGTTCCTCCTCATGCTTTGATAGAAGTTCCTACGTTCCAGTTTGTACCCGTTACCTCTTGTCCTGGATCATCTTTGATGATCCAGGACAAGAGGTAACGGGCACCAATTGGAACGTAGGAACTTGAACTTGAACTGGAAGGTAGGAACTTGAACTTGAACATAGGATTATCCTTGATGATTCAGGATAGCTGTGTGTCTGACCAGTCTGTCTTTCGAAGGAGGTCCTGGGCCAGCTCCAGCCATGCTGTGCTGAGCAGAGCCCCTGGCAGCAGCCCCACAGCTCACTCCCAGTGTGCCTGAATGGAAAAGGTACCAAAGTAGCTCCAACACTTTCTGAAAAACTCTATAGTGTTACCCCACAAACGCAAAGCGACGGCAAAGCCCGTGAAATGACACCGGTTCTTCCAGAAAATGTCAAGCTTCCTGCCCAAGGGTGACATGCCATGCGGTGGGGTCAGGGCCACACGCTGAGCACCCGGTGCGCTGGGGTTGCCCCAGCGGTTCCTGAGCAGCTCCTGCAGTGCTGACGCCGGTACCGTTCTGGCGGCTGTAGTTGTTTAAAAAGCCGTTGTTGTTTCCGGCGTAATCTGACGGCAGTTTTCTCGGGCATTTGGGCCTCTTCTAATAAGTGTGCTGTGAGTACATCTGCAAGCATTCACCTGTCGAGGTCAAATGACTGGTGGTGCTCATCTGCCCCCGTGCTACTGCTGCTGCCTCCCATGAATGCTCATGTGCCTGCGTGCCCCTGTACAGGCACAGATGCACGCGCGCAACACCTGATCCCGCATCCTAATTATTTTTCGCCCGGTTCTCTGAGTTGTTCTGCTTCCGGCTGATGAATGGGAAAGTGTAGTAGTGCTGTTTCATTTCACCAGCCTCTCAAGTGTGGAAATTATGGTAAATTTGAGAACAAGCCAGATTAGATTGATAGTTACACCTCCTCCTTTAATTAGCCAACCACAGGATCTGTGGAGGCAAAGGCCGGGGGGGTGTGTCGGTGTATATAAGGTGTATTGTCTATGTGAAAGATTAATCAAAAGGAGTTGCTTGAGGTGGGAAGGCTTTTCCGGAGAGGTTCCACATGTTGTCAGGTAGTCCCTCTGAATGGCAGCTTCCGGTTCGGTCCCTTAGCTTTCGGAAGTGACATTTAGTCTGATATGTGCCAGCCGTGCAATCTACCTAGCCCTGCAAAGTGCAAATATTAACCTAAATGCATATTAAGATACTGTGTGTTAGCTCCTGAACTGAAATAGAGAGCGGGTGTTCCAGCGGAGGCAAGCAAATCGTGTTGATTTACAGTGGCTTGCGGATTTGGCCCATTACCGCTTCTTTATACACTTTTAAAAAGAAATGCCAACTCGATAGTTTAGGCTTTAACTGGAACATGGCAAGTAATTGTATGTTTTGGCGGACCCCTAGTAATGTTGCAGAATCTTTCTCAGAAGTTGTTCCATGGGATAGCCGATTCCTCAGGTAAGAGCTACTTGTTTGTTCAATCCTCCATCTTAGGCCTGCTCCTCAGGTGCATCCTCCTTCTCGCAGCGATTTCCTAGGAACAGATTTCAAAGAACAGCTCTGATCACAGAATCACAGATTGCTTTGGGTTGGAAAGGAGCTCTGGAGATCATCCAGTCAAACCCCCCTGCGAGAGCAGGGTCACCTACAGCAGGTTGCACAGGATGACCTCCAGGCAGGTTTTGAATGTCTCTGGGGTGGGAGACTCTACCGCCTCCCTGGGCAGCCTGTTCCAGCGCTCTGCCACCCTCAAAGTAAAGAAGTTCCTCCTCATGCTTTGATAGAAGTTCCTACGTTCCAGTTTGTACCCGTTACCTCTTGTCCTGGATCATCTTTGATGATCCAGGACAAGAGGTAACGGGCACCAATTGGAACGTAGGAACTTGAACTTCAACTGGAAGGTAGGAACTTGAACTTGAACATAGGATTATCCTTGATGATTCAGGATAGCTGTGTGTCTGACCAGTCTGTCTTTCGAAGGAGGTCCTGGGCCAGCTCCAGCCATGCTGTGCTGAGCAGAGCCCCTGGCAGCAGCCCCACAGCTCACTCCCAGTGTGCCTGAATGGAAAAGGTACCAAAGTTGCTCCAACACTTTCTGAAAAACTCTATAGTGTTACCCCACAAGCGCAAAGCGACGGCAAAGCCCGTGAAATGACACCGGTGCTTCCAGAAAATGTCAAGCTTCCTGCCCAAGGGTGACATGCCATGCGGTGGGGTCAGGGCCACGCGCTGAGCACCCGGTGCGCTGGGGTTGCCCCAGCGGTTCCTGAGCAGCTCCTGCAGTGCTGCCGCCGGTACCGTTCTGGCGGCTGTAGTTGTTTAAAAAGCCGTTGTTGTTTCCGGCGTAATCTGACGGCAGTTTTCTCGGGCATATGGGCCTCTTCTAATAAGTGTGCTGTGAGTACATCTGCAAGCATTCACCTGTCGAGGTCAAATGACTGGTGGTGCTCATCTCCCCCCGTGCTACTGCTGCTGCCTCCCGTGAATGCTCATGTGCCTGCGTGCCCCTGTACAGGCACAGATGCACGCGCGCAACACCTGATCCCGCATCCTAATTATTTTTCGCCCGGTTCTCGGAGTTGTTCTGCTTCCGGCTGATGAATGGGAAAGTGTAGTAGTGCTGTTTCATTTCACCAGCCTCTCAAGTGTGGAAATTATGGTAAATTTGAGAACAAGCCAGATTAGATTGATAGTTACACCTCCTCCTTTAATTAGCCAACCACAGGATCTGTGGAGGCAAAGGCCGGGGGGGTGTGTCGGTGTATATAACGTGTATTGTCTATGTGAAAGATGAATCAAAAGGAGTTGCTTGAGGTGGGAAGGCTTTTCCGGAGAGGTTCCACATGTTGTCAGGTAGTCCCTCTGAATGGCAGCTTCCGGTTCGGTCCCTTAGCTTTCGGACGTGACATTTAGTCTGATATGTGCCAGCCGTGCAATCTACCTAGCCCTGCAAAGTGCAAATATTAACCTAAATGCATATTAAGATACTGTGTGTTAGCTCCTGAACTGAAATAGAGAGCGGGTGTTCCAGCGGAGGCAAGCAAATCGTGTTGATTTACAGTGGCTTGAGGATTTGGCCCATTACCGCTTCTTTATACACTTTTAAAAAGAAATGCCAACTCGATAGTTTAGGCTTTAACTGGAACATGGCAAGTAATTGTATGTTTTGGCGGACCCCTAGTAATGTTGCAGAATCTTTCTCAGAAGTTGTTCCATGGGATAGCCGATTCCTCAGGTAAGAGCTACTTGTTTGTTCAATCCTCCATCTTAGGCCTGCTCCTCAGGTGCATCCTCCTTCTCGCAGCGATTTCCTAGGAACAGATTTCGAAGAACAGCTCTGATCACAGAATCACAGATTGGTTAGGGTTAGAAAGGAGCTCTGGAGATCATCCAGTCCAACCCCCTGCCAGCGCAGGGTCACCTACAGCAGGTTGCACAGGATGACCTCCAGGCGGGTTTTGAATGTCTCTGGGGTGGGAGACTCTACCGCCTCCCTGGGCAGCCTGTTCCAGCGCTCTGCCACCCTCAAAGTAAAGAAGTTCCTCCTCATGCTTTGATAGAAGTTCCTACGTTCCAGTTTGTACCCGTTACCTCTTGTCCTGGATCATCTTTGATGATCCAGGACAAGAGGTAACGGGCACCAATTGGAACGTAGGAACTTGAACTTGAACTGGAAGGTAGGAACTTGAACTTGAACATAGGATTATCCTTGATGATTCAGGATAGCTGTGTGTCTGACCAGTCTGTCTTTCGAAGGAGGTCCTGGGCCAGCTCCAGCCATGCTGTGCTGAGCAGAGCCCCTGGCAGCAGCCCCACAGCTCACTCCCAGTGTGCCTGAATGGAAAAGGTACCAAAGTTGCTCCAACACTTTCTGAAAAACTCTATAGTGTTACCCCACAAGCGCAAAGCGACGGCAAAGCACGTGAAATGACACCGGTTCTTCCAGAAAATGTCAAGCTTCCTGCCCAAGGGTGACATGCCATGCGGTGGGGTCAGGGCCACACGCTGAGCACCCGGTGCGCTGGGGTTGCCCCAGCGGTTCCTGAGCAGCTCCTGCAGTGCTGACGCCGGTACCGTTCTGGCGGCTGTAGTTGTTTAAAAAGCCGTTGTTGTTTCCGGCGTAATCTGACGGCAGTTTTCTCGGGCATTTGGGCCTCTTCTAATAAGTGTGCTGTGAGTACATCTGCAAGCATTCACCTGTCGAGGTCAAATGACTGGTGGTGCTCATCTGCCCCCGTGCTACTGCTGCTGCCTCCCATGAATGCTCATGTGCCTGCGTGCCCCTGTACAGGCACAGATGCACGCGCGCAACACCTGATCCCGCATCCTAATTATTTTTCGCCCGGTTCTCTGAGTTGTTCTGCTTCCGGCTGATGAATGGGAAAGTGTAGTAGTGCTGTTTCATTTCACCAGCCTCTCAAGTGTGGAAATTATGGTAAATTTGAGAACAAGCCAGATTAGATTGATAGTTACACCTCCTCCTTTAATTAGCCAACCACAGGATCTGTGGAGGCAAAGGCCGGGGGGGTGTGTCGGTGTATATAAGGTGTATTGTCTATGTGAAAGATTAATCAAAAGGAGTTGCTTGAGGTGGGAAGGCTTTTCCGGAGAGGTTCCACATGTTGTCAGGTAGTCCCTCTGAATGGCAGCTTCCGGTTCGGTCCCTTAGCTTTCGGAAGTGACATTTAGTCTGATATGTGCCAGCCGTGCAATCTACCTAGCCCTGCAAAGTGCAAATATTAACCTAAATGCATATTAAGATACTGTGTGTTAGCTCCTGAACTGAAATAGAGAGCGGGTGTTCCAGCGGAGGCAAGCAAATCGTGTTGATTTACAGTGGCTTGCGGATTTGGCCCATTACCGCTTCTTTATACACTTTTCAAAAGAAATGCCAACTCGATAGTTTAGGCTTTAACTGGAACATGGCAAGTAATTGTATGTTTTGGCGGACCCCTAGTAATGTTGCAGAATCTTTCTCAGAAGTTGTTCCATGGGATAGCCGATTCCTCAGGTAAGAGCTACTTGTTTGTTCAATCCTCCATCTTAGGCCTGCTCCTCAGGTGCATCCTCCTTCTCGCAGCGATTTCCTAGGAACAGATTTCAAAGAACAGCTCTGATCACAGAATCACAGATTGCTTTGGGTTGGAAAGGAGCTCTGGAGATCATCCAGTCAAACCCCCCTGCGAGAGCAGGGTCACCTACAGCAGGTTGCACAGGATGACCTCCAGGCGGGTTTTGAATGTCTCTGGGGTGGGAGACTCTACCGCCTCCCTGGGCAGCCTGTTCCAGCGCTCTGCCACCCTCAAAGTAAAGAAGTTCCTCCTCATGCTTTGATAGAAGTTCCTACGTTCCAGTTTGTACCCGTTACCTCTTGTCCTGGATCATCTTTGATGATCCAGGACAAGAGGTAACGGGCACCAATTGGAACGTAGGAACTTGAACTTCAACTGGAAGGTAGGAACTTGAACTTGAACATAGGATTATCCTTGATGATTCAGGATAGCTGTGTGTCTGACCAGTCTGTCTTTCGAAGGAGGTCCTGGGCCAGCTCCAGCCATGCTGTGCTGAGCAGAGCCCCTGGCAGCAGCCCCACACTTCACTCCCAGTGTGCCTGAATGGAAAAGGTACCAAAGTTGCTCCAACACTTTCTGAAAAACTCTATAGTGTTACCCCACAAGCGCAAAGCGACGGCAAAGCCCGTGAAATGACACCGGTGCTTCCAGAAAATGTCAAGCTTCCTGCCCAAGGGTGACATGCCATGCGGTGGGGTCAGGGCCACGCGCTGAGCACCCGGTGCGCTGGGGTTGCCCCAGCGGTTCCTGAGCAGCTCCTGCAGTGCTGCCGCCGGTACCGTTCTGGCGGCTGTAGTTGTTTAAAAAGCCGTTGTTGTTTCCGGCGTAATCTGACGGCAGTTTTCTCGGGCATATGGGCCTCTTCTAATAAGTGTGCTGTGAGTACATCTGCAAGCATTCACCTGTCGAGGTCAAATGACTGGTGGTGCTCATCTCCCCCCGTGCTACTGCTGCTGCCTCCCGTGAATGCTCATGTGCCTGCGTGCCCCTGTACAGGCACAGATGCACGCGCGCAACACCTGATCCCGCATCCTAATTATTTTTCGCCCGTTTCTCGGAGTTGTTCTGCTTCCGGCTGATGAATGGGAAAGTGTAGTAGTGCTGTTTCATTTCACCAGCCTCTCAAGTGTGGAAATTATGGTAAATTTGAGAACAAGCGAGATTAGATTGATAGTTACACCTCCTCCTTTAATTAGCCAACCACAGGATCTGTGGAGGCAAAGGCGGGGGGGGGTGTCGGAGGGGGGGCATACGAGTTTACCATGGCGAGAGTGCTGGAGGTTCTTTTTGTCTGTTCTTTCTTGTCTTGTAAATTGGTATGAGATTCTGCCAGTCTTCCTCACGTAGCACAATCCCTCTTGATTTCTGGAGGTTCCTCACAGGGTAAGCTAATGTTTAACATCAATAAGGGTTACCGAATCTTGTCCTTGAGAAGCAGGAGTCTGGAAGCTGTTGTCAATCCAACTGCTGTATTCCTGACCAGCAAGCCCGCTCGATTCAGGGTTAATTAACTGATTACTTAGAGCGGAAGTGTTGTGGAAGAGCCCGATCATTACCATTTCTATTCATTCTAATATGATGTATTTCAACTCCCCATCCCTCACGCCTTCTAGAGAGTGATCTGGTGAAGGAGGATGACAAGTCTTTGTGAAATCATCTCGAGTTCTGCCAGATACTCGTAGTTGAAGTTGTCTAGCGGTACGAGATTAGACACCGTGTGAAAGGCAATACTGCACAGATTCTTTATTCCAGACCATTTTCTAAGTTCGCGTGATACAAAACCTCACGGTTACTGGGCAGCTCTCCCACTTTTCACGTCAACCTTTGCTACCTCGCCCGCTGCAACGTGCAGGAAAGAAACATTGATTTGAATTGCGCCGTGGTGCCGTGCATCTTAATGACACTCTGGAGTGACTGGCAGTGTGTCTGGGTCCTGGGGTTGGACCCGGTCTAGCTGCCAGGAGGCAACATTGCAGAGAGGGGCTACAGCTGTGGTCTCTGAAGGGACCTGGCTACTCTATGTAGGCCTTCTCTCCCTGCGTCTCAGAGTGCTTGAAGATGCTAATTGGTTCACATTTTCCTCTGTTCGTTAAGGTATTCTGTCCTTAAAAATTCAGCTTTTTAAAATAGTAACGTGTATTGTCTATGTGAAAGATTAATCAAAAGGAGTTGCTTGAGGTGGGAAGGCTTTTCCGGAGAGGTTCCACATGTTGTCAGGTAGTCCCTCTGAATGGCAGCTTCCGGTTCGGTCCCTTAGCTTTCGGAAGTGACATTTAGTCTGATATGTGCCAGCCGTGCAATCTACCTAGCCCTGCAAAGTGCAAATATTAACCTAAATGCATATTAAGATACTGTGTGTTAGCTCCTGAACTGAAATAGAGAGCGGGTGTTCCAGCGGAGGCAAGCAAATCGTGTTGATTTACAGTGGCTTGAGGATTTGGCCCATTACCGCTTCTTTATATACTTTTAAAAAGAAATGCCAACTCGATAGTTTAGGCTTTAACTGGAACATGGCAAGTAATTGTATGTTTTGGCGGACCCCTAGTAATGTTGCAGAATCTTTCTCAGAAGTTGTTCCATGGGATAGCCGATTCCTCAGGTAAGAGCTACTTGTTTGTTCAATCCTCCATCTTAGGCCTGCTCCTCAGGTGCGTCCTCCTTCTCGCAGCGATTTCCTAGGAACAGATTTCGAAGAACAGCTCTGATCACAGAATCACAGATTGGTTAGGGTTGGAAAGGAGCTCTGGAGATCATCCAGTCCAACCCCCTGCCAGAGCAGGGTCACCTACAGCAGGTTGAGCAGGATGACCTCCAGGCGGGTTTTGAATGTCTCTGGGGTGGGAGACTCTACCGCCTCCCTGGGCAGCCTGTTCCAGCGCTCTGCCACCCTCAAAGTAAAGAAGTTCCTCCTCATGCTTTGAAAGAAGTTCCTAGGTTCCAGTTTGTACCCGTTACCTCTTGTCCTGGATCATCTTTGATGATCCAGGACAAGAGGTAACGGGCACCAATTGGAACGTAGGAACTTGAACTTGAACTGGAAGGTAGGAACTTGAACTTGAACATAGGATTATCCTTGATGATTCAGGATAGCTGTGTGTCTGACCAGTCTGTCTTTCGAAGGAGGTCCTGGGCCAGCTCCAGCCATGCTGTGCTGAGCAGAGCCCCTGGCAGCAGCCCCACACCTCACTCCCAGTGTGCCTGAATGGAAAAGGTACCAAAGTTGCTCCAACACTTTCTGAAAAACTCTATAGTGTTACCCCACAAGCGCAAAGCGACGGCAAAGCCCGTGAAATGACACCGGTGCTTCCAGAAAATGTCAAGCTTCCTGCCCAAGGGTGACATGCCATGCGGTGGGGTCAGGGCCACGCGCTGAGCACCCGGTGCGCTGGGGTTGCCCCAGCGGTTCCTGAGCAGCTCCTGCAGTGCTGCCGCCGGTACCGTTCTGGCGGCTGTAGTTGTTTAAAAAGCCGTTGTTGTTTCCGGCGTAATCTGACGGCAGTTTTCTCGGGCATTTGGGCCTCTTCTAATAAGTGTGCTGTGAGTACATCTGCAAGCATTCACCTGTCGAGGTCAAATGACTGGTGGTGCTCATCTCCCCCCGTGCTACTGCTGCTGCCTCCCGTGAATGCTCATGTGCCTGCGTGCCCCTGTACAGGCACAGATGCACGCGCGCAACACCTGATCCCGCATCCTAATTATTTTTCGCCCGGTTCTCGGAGTTGTTCTGCTTCCGGCTGATGAATGGGAAAGTGTAGTAGTGCTGTTTCATTTCACCAGCCTCTCAAGTGTGGAAATTATGGTAAATTTGAGAACAAGCCAGATTAGATTGATAGTTACACCTCCTCCTTTAATTAGCCAACCACAGGATCTGTGGAGGCAAAGGCCGGGGGGGTGTGTCGGTGTATATAACGTGTATTGTCTATGTGAAAGATGAATCAAAAGGAGTTGCTTGAGGTGGGAAGGCTTTTCCGGAGAGGTTCCACATGTTGTCAGGTAGTCCCTCTGAATGGCAGCTTCCGGTTCGGTCCCTTAGCTTTCGGAAGTGACATTTAGTCTGATATGTGCCAGCCGTGCAATCTACCTAGCCCTGCAAAGTGCAAATATTAACATAAATGCATATTAAGATAGTGTGTGTTAGCTCCTGAACTGAAATAGAGAGCGGGTGTTCCAGCGGAGGCAAGCAAATCGTGTTGATTTAGAGTGGCTTGAGGATTTGGCCCATTACCGCTTCTTTATATACTTTTAAAAAGAAATGCCAACTCGATAGTTTAGGCTTTAACTGGAACATGGCAAGTAATTGTATGTTTTGGCGGACCCCTAGTAATGTTGCAGAATCTTTCTCAGAAGTTGTTCCATGGGATAGCCGATTCCTCAGGTAAGAGCTACTTGTTTGTTCAATCCTCCATCTTAGGCCTGCTCCTCAGGTGCGTCCTCCTTCTCGCAGCGATTTCCTAGGAACAGATTTCGAAGAACAGCTCTGATCACAGAATCACAGATTGGTTAGGGTTGGAAAGGAGCTCTGGAGATCATCCAGTCCAACCCCCTGCCAGCGCAGGGTCACCTACAGCAGGTTGCACAGGATGACCTCCAGGCGGGTTTTGAATGTCTCTGGGGTGGGAGACTCTACCGCCTCCCTGGGCAGCCTGTTCCAGCGCTCTGCCACCCTCAAAGTAAAGAAGTTCCTCCTCATGCTTTGAAAGATGTTCCTAGGTTCCAGTTTGTACCCGTTACCTCTTGTCCTGGATCATCAAAAATTATCTTTGATGATCCAGGACAAGAGGTAACGGGCACCAATTGGAACGTAGGAACTTGAACTTGAACTGGAAGGTAGGAACTTGAACTTGAACATAGGATTATCCTTGATGATTCAGGATAGCTGTGTGTCTGACCAGTCTGTCTTTCGAAGGAGGTCCTGGGCCAGCTCCAGCCATGCTGTGCTGAGCAGAGCCCCTGGCAGCAGCCCCACACCTCACTCCCAGTGTGCCTGAATGGAAAAGGTACCAAAGTTGCTCCAACACTTTCTGAAAAACTCTATAGTGTTACCCCACAAGCGCAAAGCGACGGCAAAGCCCGTGAAATGACACCGGTGCTTCCAGA
The DNA here is from genome assembly GCF_965231255.1 of Vanellus vanellus. NCBI lineage: Eukaryota > Metazoa > Chordata > Aves > Charadriiformes > Charadriidae > Vanellus > Vanellus vanellus. The sequence continues at coordinate 387,204 of NC_138925.1, read as the reverse complement.
AAATGTCAAGCTTCCTGCCCAATGGTGACATGCCATGCGGTGGGGTCAGGGCCACGCGCTGAGCACCCAGTGCGCTGGGGTTGCCCCAGCGGTTCCTGAGCAGCTCCTGCAGTACTGCTGCCGGTACCGTTCTGGCGGCTGTAGTTGTTTAAAAAGCCGTTGTTGTTTCCGGCGTAATCTGACGGCAGTTTTCTCGGGCATTTGGGCCTCTTCTAATAAGTGTGCTGTGAGTACATCTGCAAGCATTCACCTGTCGAGGTCAAATGACTGGTGGTGCTCATCTCCCCCCGTGCTACTGCTGCTGCCTCCCGTGAATGCTCATGTGCCTGCGTGCCCCTGTACAGGCACAGATGCACACGCGCAACACCTGATCCCGCATCCTAATTATTTTTCGCCCGGTTCTCTGAGTTGTTCTGCTTCCGGCTGATGAATGGGAAAGTGTAGTAGTGCTGTTTCATTTCACCAGCCTCTCAAGTGTGGAAATTATGGTAAATTTGAGAACAAGCCAGATTAGATTGATAGTTACACCTCCTCCTTTAATTAGCCAACCACAGGATCTGTGGAGGCAAAGGCCGGGGGGCGTGTCGGTGGGGGGGCATACGATTTTACCATGGCGAGATTGCTGGAGGTTCTTTCTTGTCTGTTCTTTCTTGTCTTGTAAATTGGTATGAGGTTCTGCCAGTCTTCCTCACGTAGCACAATCGCTCTTGATTTCTGGAGGTTGCTCACAGGGTAAGCTAATGTTTAACATCAATAAGGGTTACCGAATCTTGTCCTTGAGAAGCAGGAGTCTGGAAGCTGTTGTCAATCCAACTGCTGTATTCCTGACCAGCAAGCCCGCTCGATTCAGGGTTAATTAACTGATTACTTAGAGCGGAAGTGTTGTGGAAGAGCCCGATCATTACCATTTCTATTCATTCTAATATGATGTATTTCAACTCCCCCTCCCTCACGCCTTCCAGAGAGTGATCTGGTGAAGGAGGATGACAAGTCTTTGTGAAATCATCTCGAGTTCTCCCAGATACTCGTAGTTGAAGTTGTCTAGCGGTGCGAGATTAGACACCGTGTGAAAGGCAATACTGCACAGATTCTTTATTCCAGACCATTTTGTAAGTTCGCATGATACAAAACCTCACGGTTACTGGGCAGCTCTCCCACTTTTCACGTCAACCTTTGCTACCTCGCCTGCTGCAACGTGCAGGAAAGAAACATTGATTTGAATTGCGCCGTGGTGCCGTGCATCTTAATGACACTCTGGAGTGACTGGCAGTGTGTCTGGGTCCTGGGGTTGGACACGGTCTAGCTGCCAGGAGGCAACATTGCAGAGAGGGGCTACAGCTGTGGTCTCTGAAGGGACCTGGCTACTCTATGTAGGCCTTCTCTCCCTGCGTCTCAGAGTGCTTGAAGATGCTAATTGGTTCACATTTTCCTCTGTTCGTTAAGGTATTCTGTCCTTAAAAATTCAGCTTTTTAAAATAGTAACGTGTATTGTCTATGTGAAAGATTAATCAAAAGGAGTTGCTTGAGGTGGGAAGGCTTTTCCGGAGAGGTTCCACATGTTGTCAGGTAGTCCCTCTGAATGGCAGCTTCCGGTTCGGTCCCTTAGATTTCGGAAGTGACATTTAGTCTGATATGTGCCAGCCGTGCAATCTACCTAGCCCCGCAAAGTGCAAATATTAACCTAAATGCATATTAAGATACTGTGTGTTAGCTCCTGAACTGAAATAGAGAGCGGGTGTTCCAGCGGAGGCAAGCAAATCGTGTTGATTTACAGTGGCTTGCGGATTTGGCCCATTACCGCTTCTTTATACACTTTTAAAAAGAAATGCCAACTCGATAGTTTAGGCTTTAACTGGAACATGGCAAGTAATTGTATGTTTTGGCGGACCCCTAGTAATGTTGCAGAATCTTTCTCAGAAGTTGTTCCATGGGATAGCCGATTCCTCAGGTAAGAGCTACTTGTTTGTTCAATCCTCCATCTTAGGCCTGCTCCTCAGGTGCATCCTCCTTCTCGCAGCGATTTCCTAGGAACAGATTTCGAAGAACAGCTCTGATCACAGAATCACAGATTGGTTAGGGTTGGAAAGGAGCTCTGGAGATCATCCAGCCCAACCCCCCTGCCAGAGCAGGGTCACCTACAGCAGGTTGCACAGGATGACCTCCAGGCGGGTTTTGAATGTCTCTGGGGTGGGAGACTCTACCGCCTCCCTGGGCAGCCTGTTCCAGCGCTCTGCCACCCTCAAAGTAAAGAAGTTCCTCCTCATGCTTTGATAGAAGTTCCTACGTTCCAGTTTGTACCCGTTACCTCTTGTCCTGGATCATCTTTGATGATCCAGGACAAGAGGTAACGGGCACCAATTGGAACGTAGGAACTTGAACTTGAACTGGAAGGTAGGAACTTGAACTTGAACATAGGATTATCCTTGATGATTCAGGATAGCTGTGTGTCTGACCAGTCTGTCTTTCGAAGGAGGTCCTGGACCAGCTCCAGCCATGCTGTGCTGAGCAGAGCCCCTGGCAGCAGCCCCACAGCTCACTCCCAGTGTGCCTGAATGGAAAAGGTACCAAAGTTGCTCCAACACTTTCTGAAAAACTCTATAGTGTTACCCCACAAGCGCAAAGCGACGGCAAAGCCCGTGAAATGACACCGGTGCTTCCAGAAAATGTCAAGCTTCCTGCCCAATGGTGACATGCCATGCGGTGGGGTCAGGGCCACGCGCTGAGCACCCGGTGCGCTGGGGTTGCCCCAGCGGTTCCTGAGCAGCTCCTGCAGTACTGCTGCCGGTACCGTTCTGGCGGCTGTAGTTGTTTAAAAAGCCGTTGTTGTTTCCGGCGTAATCTGACGGCAGTTTTCTCGGGCATTTGGGCCTCTTCTAATAAGTGTGCTGTGAGTACATCTGCAAGCATTCACCTGTCGAGGTCAAATGACTGGTGGTGCTCATCTCCCCCCGTGCTACTGCTGCTGCCTCCCGTGAATGCTCATGTGCCTGCGTGCCCCTGTACAGGCACAGATGCACACGCGCAACACCTGATCCCGCATCCTAATTATTTTTCGCCCGGTTCTCTGAGTTGTTCTGCTTCCGGCTGATGAATGGGAAAGTGTAGTAGTGCTGTTTCATTTCACCAGCCTCTCAAGTGTGGAAATTATGGTAAATTTGAGAACAAGCCAGATTAGATTGATAGTTACACCTCCTCCTTTAATTAGCCAACCACAGTGTCTGTGGAGGCAAAGGCCGGGGGGCGTGTCGGTGGGGGGGCATACGATTTTACCATGGCGAGATTGCTGGAGGTTCTTTCTTGTCTGTTCTTTCTTGTCTTGTAAATTGGTATGAGGTTCTGCCAGTCTTCCTCACGTAGCACAATCGCTCTTGATTTCTGGAGGTTGCTCACAGGGTAAGCTAATGTTTAACATCAATAAGGGTTACCGAATCTTGTCCTTGAGAAGCAGGAGTCTGGAAGCTGTTGTCAATCCAACTGCTGTATTCCTGACCAGCAAGCCCGCTCGATTCAGGGTTAATTAACTGATTACTTAGAGCGGAAGTGTTGTGGAAGAGCCCGATCATTACCATTTCTATTCATTCTAATATGATGTATTTCAACTCCCCCTCCCTCACGCCTTCCAGAGAGTGATCTGGTGAAGGAGGATGACAAGTCTTTGTGAAATCATCTCGAGTTCTCCCAGATACTCGTAGTTGAAGTTGTCTAGCGGTGCGAGATTAGACACCGTGTGAAAGGCAATACTGCACAGATTCTTTATTCCAGACCATTTTGTAAGTTCGCATGATACAAAACCTCACGGTTACTGGGCAGCTCTCCCACTTTTCACGTCAACCTTTGCTACCTCGCCTGCTGCAACGTGCAGGAAAGAAACATTGATTTGAATTGCGCCGTGGTGCCGTGCATCTTAATGACACTCTGGAGTGACTGGCAGTGTGTCTGGGTCCTGGGGTTGGACACGGTCTAGCTGCCAGGAGGCAACATTGCAGAGAGGGGCTACAGCTGTGGTCTCTGAAGGGACCTGGCTACTCTATGTAGGCCTTCTCTCCCTGCGTCTCAGAGTGCTTGAAGATGCTAATTGGTTCACATTTTCCTCTGTTCGTTAAGGTATTCTGTCCTTAAAAATTCAGCTTTTTAAAATAGTAACGTGTATTGTCTATGTGAAAGATTAATCAAAAGGAGTTGCTTGAGGTGGGAAGGCTTTTCCGGAGAGGTTCCACATGTTGTCAGGTAGTCCCTCTGAATGGCAGCTTCCGGTTCGGTCCCTTAGATTTCGGAAGTGACATTTAGTCTGATATGTGCCAGCCGTGCAATCTACCTAGCCCCGCAAAGTGCAAATATTAACCTAAATGCATATTAAGATACTGTGTGTTAGCTCCTGAACTGAAATAGAGAGCGGGTGTTCCAGCGGAGGCAAGCAAATCGTGTTGATTTACAGTGGCTTGCGGATTTGGCCCATTACCGCTTCTTTATACACTTTTAAAAAGAAATGCCAACTCGATAGTTTAGGCTTTAACTGGAACATGGCAAGTAATTGTATGTTTTGGCGGACCCCTAGTAATGTTGCAGAATCTTTCTCAGAAGTTGTTCCATGGGATAGCCGATTCCTCAGGTAAGAGCTACTTGTTTGTTCAATCCTCCATCTTAGGCCTGCTCCTCAGGTGCATCCTCCTTCTCGCAGCGATTTCCTAGGAACAGATTTCGAAGAACAGCTCTGATCACAGAATCACAGATTGGTTAGGGTTGGAAAGGACCTCTGGAGATCATCCAGCCCAACCCCCCTGCCAGAGCAGGGTCACCTACAGCAGGTTGCACAGGATGACCTCCAGGCGGGTTTTGAATGTCTCTGGGGTGGGAGACTCTACCGCCTCCCTGGGCAGCCTGTTCCAGCGCTCTGCCACCCTCAAAGTAAAGAAGTTCCTCCTCATGCTTTGATAGAAGTTCCTACGTTCCAGTTTGTACCCGTTACCTCTTGTCCTGGATCATCTTTGATGATCCAGGACAAGAGGTAACGGGCACCAATTGGAACGTAGGAACTTGAACTTGAACTGGAAGGTAGGAACTTGAACTTGAACATAGGATTATCCTTGATGATTCAGGATAGCTGTGTGTCTGACCAGTCTGTCTTTCGAAGGAGGTCCTGGACCAGCTCCAGCCATGCTGTGCTGAGCAGAGCCCCTGGCAGCAGCCCCACACCTCACTCCCAGTGTGCCTGAATGGAAAAGGTACCAAAGTTGCTCCAACACTTTCTGAAAAACTCTATAGTGTTACCCCACAAGCGCAAAGCGACGGCAAAGCCCATGAAATGACACCGGTGCTTCCAGAAAATGTCAAGCTTCCTGCCCAAGGGTGACATGCCATGCGGTGGGGTCAGGGCCACGCGCTGAGCACCCGGTGCGCTGGGGTTGCCCCAGCGGTTCCTGAGCAGCTCCTGCAGTGCTGCCGCCGGTACCGTTCTGGCGGCTGTAGTTGTTTAAAAAGCCGTTGTTGTTTCCGGCGTAATCTGACGGCAGTTTTCTCGGGCATTTGGGCCTCTTCTAATAAGTGTGCTGTGAGTACATCTGCAAGCATTCACCTGTCGAGGTCAAATGACTGGTGGTGCTCATCTGCCCCCGTGCTACTGCTGCTGCCTCCCGTGAATGCTCATGTGCCTGCGTGCCCCTGTACAGGCACAGATGCATGCGCGCAACACCTGATCCCGCATCCTAATTATTTTTCGCCTGGTTCTCGGAGTTGTTCTGCTTCCGGCTGATGAATGGGAAAGTGTAGTAGTGCTGTTTCATTTCACCAGCCTCTCAAGTGTGGAAATTATGGTAAATTTGAGAACAAGCCAGATTAGATTGATAGTTACACCTCCTCCTTTAATTAGCCAACCACAGGATCTGTAGAGGCAAAGGCCGGGGCGGTGTGTCGGTGTATATAAGGTGTATTGTCTATGTGAAAGATGAATCAAAAGGAGTTACTTGAGGTGGGAAGGCTTTTCCGGAGAGGTTCCACATGTTGTCAGGTAGTCCCTCTGAATGGCAGCTTCCGGTTCGGTCCCTTAGCTTTCGGAAGTGACATTTAGTCTGATATGTGCCAGCCGTGCAATCTACCTAGCCCTGCAAAGTGCAAATATTAACCTAAATGCATATTAAGATAGTGTGTGTTAGCTCCTGAACTGAAATAGAGAGCGGGTGTTCCAGCGGAGGCAAGCAAATCGTGTTGATTTACAGTGGCTTGAGGATTTGACCCATTACCGCTTCTTTATACACTTTTAAAAAGAAATGCCAACTCGATAGTTTAGGCTTTAACTGGAACATGGCAAGTAATTGTATGTTTTGGCGGACCCCTAGTAATGTTGCAGAATCTTTCTCAGAAGTTGTTCCATGGGATAGCCGATTCCTCAGGTAAGAGCTACTTGTTTGTTCAATCCTCCATCTTAGGCCTGCTCCTCAGGTGCATCCTCCTTCTCGCAGCGATTTCCTAGGAACAGATTTCGAAGAACAGCTCTGATCACAGAATCACAGATTGGTTAGGGTTGGAAAGGACCTCTGGAGATCATCCAGCCCAACCCCCCTGCCAGAGCAGGGTCACCTACAGCAGGTTGCACAGGATGACCTCCAGGCGGGTTTTGAATGTCTCTGGGGTGGGAGACTCTACCGCCTCCCTGGGCAGCCTGTTCCAGCGCTCTGCCACCCTCAAAGTAAAGAAGTTCCTCCTCATGCTTTGATAGAAGTTCCTACGTTCCAGTTTGTACCCGTTACCTCTTGTCCTGGATCATCTTTGATGATCCAGGACAAGAGGTAACGGGCACCAATTGGAACGTAGGAACTTGAACTTGAACTGGAAGGTAGGAACTTGAACTTGAACATAGGATTATCCTTGATGATTCAGGATAGCTGTGTGTCTGACCAGTCTGTCTTTCGAAGGAGGTCCTGGGCCAGCTCCAGCCATGCTGTGCTGAGCAGAGCCCCTGGCAGCAGCCCCACACCTCACTCCCAGTGTGCCTGAATGGAAAAGGTACCAAAGTTGCTCCAACACTTTCTGAAAAACTCTATAGTGTTACCCCACAAGCGCAAAGCGACGGCAAAGCCCGTGAAATGACACCGGTGCTTCCAGAAAATGTCAAGCTTCCTGCCCAAGGGTGACATGCCATGCGGTGGGGTCAGGGCCACGCGCTGAGCACCCGGTGCGCTGGGGTTGCCCCAGCGGTTCCTGAGCAGCTCCTGCAGTGCTGCCGCCGGTACCGTTCTGGCGGCTGTAGTTGTTTAAAAAGCCGTTGTTGTTTCCGGCGTAATCTGACGGCAGTTTTCTCGGGCATTTGGGCCTCTTCTAATAAGTGTGCTGTGAGTACATCTGCAAGCATTCACCTGTCGAGGTCAAATGACTGGTGGTGCTCATCTCCCCCCGTGCTACTGCTGCTGCCTCCCGTGAATGCTCATGTGCCTGCGTGCCCCTGTACAGGCACAGATGCATGCGCGCAACACCTGATCCCGCATCCTAATTATTTTTCGCCTGGTTCTCGGAGTTGTTCTGCTTCCGGCTGATGAATGGGAAAGTGTAGTAGTGCTGTTTCATTTCACCAGCCTCTCAAGTGTGGAAATTATGGTAAATTTGAGAACAAGCCAGATTAGATTGATAGTTACACCTCCTCCTTTAATTAGCCAACCACAGGATCTGTAGAGGCAAAGGCCGGGGCGGTGTGTCGGTGTATATAACGTGTATTGTCTATGTGAAAGATGAATCAAAAGGAGTTACTTGAGGTGGGAAGGCTTTTCCGGAGAGGTTCCACATGTTGTCAGGTAGTCCCTCTGAATGGCAGCTTCCGGTTCGGTCCCTTAGCTTTCGGACGTGACATTTAGTCTGATATGTGCCAGCCGTGCAATCTACCTAGCCCTGCAAAGTGCAAATATTAACCTAAATGCATATTAAGATAGTGTGTGTTAGCTCCTGAACTGAAATAGAGAGCGGGTGTTCCAGCGGAGGCAAGCAAATCGTGTTGATTTACAGTGGCTTGAGGATTTGACCCATTACCGCTTCTTTATACACTTTTAAAAAGAAATGCCAACTCGATAGTTTAGGCTTTAACTGGAACATGGCAAGTAATTGTATGTTTTGGCGGACCCCTAGTAATGTTGCAGAATCTTTCTCAGAAGTTGTTCCATGGGATAGCCGATTCCTCAGGTAAGAGCTACTTGTTTGTTCAATCCTCCATCTTAGGCCTGCTCCTCAGGTGCATCCTCCTTCTCGCAGCGATTTCCTAGGAACAGATTTCGAAGAACAGCTCTGATCACAGAATCACAGATTGGTTAGGGTTGGAAAGGACCTCTGGAGATCATCCAGTCCAACCCCCCTGCCAGAGCAGGGTCACCTACAGCAGGTTGCACAGGATGACCTCCAGGCGGGTTTTGAATGTCTCTGGGGTGGGAGACTCTACCGCCTCCCTGGGCAGCCTGTTCCAGCGCTCTGCCACCCTCAAAGTAAAGAAGTTCCTCCTCATGCTTTGATAGAAGTTCCTAGGTTCCAGTTTGTACCCGTTACCTCTTGTCCTGGATCATCTTTGATGATCCAGGACAAGAGGTAACGGGCACCAATTGGAACGTAGGAACTTGAACTTCAACTGGAAGGTAGGAACTTGAACTTGAACATAGGATTATCCTTGATGATTCAGGATAGCTGTGTGTCTGACCAGTCTGTCTTTCGAAGGAGGTCCTGGACCAGCTCCAGCCATGCTGTGCTGAGCAGAGCCCCTGGCAGCAGCCCCACACCTCACTCCCAGTGTGCCTGAATGGAAAAGGTACCAAAGTTGCTCCAACACTTTCTGAAAAACTCTATAGTGTTACCCCACAAGCGCAAAGCGACGGCAAAGCCCGTGAAATGACACCGGTGCTTCCAGAAAATGTCAAGCTTCCTGCCCAAGGGTGACATGCCATGCGGTGGGGTCAGGGCCACGCGCTGAGCACCCGGTGCGCTGGGGTTGCCCCAGCGGTTCCTGAGCAGCTCCTGCAGTGCTGCCGCCGGTACCGTTCTGGCGGCTGTAGTTGTTTAAAAAGCCGTTGTTGTTTCCGGCGTAATCTGACGGCAGTTTTCTCGGGCATTTGGGCCTCTTCTAATAAGTGTGCTGTGAGTACATCTGCAAGCATTCACCTGTCGAGGTCAAATGACTGGTGGTGCTCATCTGCCCCCGTGCTACTGCTGCTGCCTCCCGTGAATGCTCATGTGCCTGCGTGCCCCTGTACAGGCACAGATGCACGCGCGCAACACCTGATCCCGCATCCTAATTATTTTTCGCCTGGTTCTCGGAGTTGTTCTGCTTCCGGCTGATGAATGGGAAAGTGTAGTAGTGCTGTTTCATTTCACCAGCCTCTCAAGTGTGGAAATTATGGTAAATTTGAGAACAAGCCAGATTAGATTGATAGTTACACCTCCTCCTTTAATTAGCCAACCACAGGATCTGTGGAGGCAAAGGCCGGGGCGGTGTGTCGGTGTATATAACGTGTATTGTCTATGTGAAAGATGAATCAAAAGGAGTTACTTGAGGTGGGAAGGCTTTTCCGGAGAGGTTCCATATGTTGTCAGGTAGTCCCTCTGAATGGCAGCTTCCGGTTCGGTCCCTTAGCTTTCGGAAGTGACATTTAGTCTGATATGTGCCAGCCGTGCAATCTACCTAGCCCTGCAAAGTGCAAATATTAACCTAAATGCATATTAAGATAGTGTGTGTTAGCTCCTGAACTGAAATAGAGAGCGGGTGTTCCAGCGGAGGCAAGCAAATCGTGTTGATTTACAGTGGCTTGAGGATTTGGCCCATTACCGCTTCTTTATACACTTTTAAAAAGAAATGCCAACTCGATAGTTTAGGCTTTAACTGGAACATGGCAAGTAATTGTATGTTTTGGCGGACCCCTAGTAATGTTGCAGAATCTTTCTCAGAAGTTGTTCCATGGGATAGCCGATTCCTCAGGTAAGAGCTACTTGTTTGTTCAATCCTCCATCTTAGGCCTGCTCCTCAGGTGCATCCTCCTTCTCGCAGCGATTTCCTAGGAACAGATTTCGAAGAACAGCTCTGATCACAGAATCACAGATTGGTTAGGGTTGGAAAGGACCTCTGGAGATCATCCAGCCCAACCCCCCTGCCAGAGCAGGGTCACCTACAGCAGGTTGCACAGGATGACCTCCAGGCGGGTTTTGAATGTTTCTGGGGTCGGAGAATCTACCGCCTCCCTGGGCAGCCTGTTCCAGTGCTCTGCTACCCTCAAAGTAAAGAAGTTCCTCCTCATGCTTTGATAGAAGTTCCTAGGTTCCAGTTTGTACCCGTTACCTCTTGTCCTGGATCATCTTTGATGATCCAGGACAAGAGGTAACGGGCACCAATTGGAACGTAGGAACTTGAACTTCAACTGGAAGGTAGGAACTTGAACTTGAACATAGGATTATCCTTGATGATTCAGGATAGCTGTGTGTCTGACCAGTCTGTCTTTCGAAGGATGTCCTTGACCAACTCCAGCCATGCTCTGCTGAGCAGAGCCCCTGGCAGCAGCCCCACAGCTCACTCCCAGTGTGCCTGAATGGAAAAGGTACCAAAGTTGCTCCAACACTTTCTGAAAAACTCTATAGTGTTACCCCACAAGCGCAAAGCGACGGCAAAGCCCGTGAAATGACACCGGTGCTTCCAGAAAATGTCAAGCTTCCTGCCCAAGGGTGACATGCCATGCGGTGGGGTCAGGGCCACGCGCTGAGCACCCGGTGCGCTGGGGTTGCCCCAGCGGTTCCTGAGCAGCTCCTGCAGTGCTGCCGCCGGTACCGTTCTGGCGGCTGTAGTTGTTTAAAAAGCCGTTGTTGTTTCCGGCGTAATCTGACGGCAGTTTTCTCGGGCATTTGGGCCTCTTCTAATAAGTGTGCTGTGAGTACATCTGCAAGCATTCACCTGTCGAGGTCAAATGACTGGTGGTGCTCATCTCCCCCCGTGCTACTGCTGCTGCCTCCTGTGAATGCTCATGTGCCTGCGTGCCCCTGTACAGGCACAGATGCACGCGCGCAACACCTGATCCCGCATCCTAATTATTTTTCGCCCGGTTCTCGGAGTTGTTCTGCTTCCGGCTGATGAATGGGAAAGTGTAGTAGTGCTGTTTCATTTCACCAGCCTCTCAAGTGTGGAAATTATGGTAAATTTGAGAACAAGCCAGATTAGATTGATAGTTACACCTCCTCCTTTAATTAGCCAACCACAGGATCTGTGGAGGCAAAGGCCGGGGGGGTGTGTCGGTGTATATAACGTGTATTGTCTATGTGAAAGATTAATCAAAAGGAGTTGCTTGAGGTGGGAAGGCTTTTCCGGAGAGGTTCCACATGTTTTCAGGTAGTCCCTCTGAATGGCAGCTTCCGGTTCGGTCCCTTAGCTTTCGGAAGTGACATTTAGTCTGATATGTGCCAGCCGTGCAATCTACCTAGCCCTGCAAAGTGCAAATATTAACCTAAATGCATATTAAGATACTGTGTGTTAGCTCTTGAACTGCAATAGAGAGCGGGTGTTCCAGCGGAGGCAAGCAAATCGTGTTGATTTACAGTGGCTTGAGGATTTGGCCCATTACCGCTTCTTTATACACTTCTAAAAAGAAATGCCAACTCGATAGTTTAGGTTTTAACTGGAACATGGCAAGTAATTGTATGTTTTGGCGGACCCCTAGTAATGTTGCAGAATCTTTCTCAGAAGTTGTTCCATGGGATAGCCGATTCCTCAGGTAAGAGCTACTTGTTTGTTCAATCCTCCATCTTAGGCCTGCTCCTCAGGTGCATCCTCCTTCTCGCAGCGATTTCCTAGGAACAGATTTCGAAGAACAGCTCTGATCACAGAATCACAGATTGGTTAGGGTTGGAAAGGACCTCTGGAGATCATGTAGTGCAACCCCCCTGCCAGAGCAGGGTCACCTACAGCAGGTTGCACAGGATGACCTCCAGGCGGGTTATGAATGTAGCTGGAGTCGGAGACTCTACCGCCTCCCTGGGCAGCCTGTTCCAGCGCTCTGCCACCCTCAAAGTAAAGAAGTTCCTCCTCATGCTTTGATAGAAGTTCCTAGGTTCCAGTTTGTACCCGTTACCTCTTGTCCTGGATCATCTTTGATGATCCAGGACAAGAGGTAACGGGCACCAATTGGAACGTAGGAACTTGAACTTGAACTGGAAGGTAGGAACTTGAACATAGGATTATCCTTGATGATTCAGGATAGCTGTGTGTCTGACCAGTCTGTCTTTCGAAGGAGGTCCTGGGCCAGCTCCAGCCATGCTGTGCTGAGCAGAGCCCCTGGCAGCAGCCCCACAGCTCACTCCCAGTGTGCCTGAATGGAAAAGGTACCAAAGTTGCTCCAACACTTTCTGAAAAACTCTATAGTGTTACCCCACAAGCGCAAAGCGACGGCAAAGCCCGTGAAATGACACCGGTGCTTCCAGAAAACGTCAAGCTTCCTGCCCAAGGGTGACATGCCATGCGGTGGGGTCAGGGCCACGCGCTGAGCACCCGGTGCGCTGGGGTTGCCCCAGCGGTTCCTGAGCAGCTCCTGCAGTGCTGCCACCGGTACCGTTCTGGCGGCTGTAGTTGTTTAAAAAGCCGTTGTTGTTTCCGGCGTAATCTGACGGCAGTTTTCTCGGGCATTTGGGCCTCTTCTAATAAGTGTGCTGTGAGTACATCTGCAAGCATTCACCTGTCGAGGTCAAATGACTGGTGGTGCTCATCTCCCCCCGTGCTACTGCTGCTGCCTCCCGTGAATGCTCATGTGCCTGCGTGCCCCTGTACAGGCACAGATGCACGCGCGCAACACCTGATCCCGCATCCTAATTATTTTTCGCCCGGTTCTCGGAGTTGTTCTGCTTCCGGCTGATGAATGGGAAAGTGTAGTAGTGCTGTTTCATTTCACCAGCCTCTCAAGTGTGGAAATTATGGTAAATTTGAGAACAAGCCAGATTAGATTGATAGTTACACCTCCTCCTTTAATTAGCCAACCACAGGATCTGTGGAGGCAAAGGCCGGGGGTGTGTGTCGGTGTATATAAGGTGTATTTTCTATGTGAAAGATTAATCAAAAGGAGTTGCTTGAGGTGGGAAGGCTTTTCCGGAGAGGTTCCACATGTTGTCAGGTAGTCCCTCTGAATGGCAGCTTCCGGTTCGGTCCCTTAGCTTTCGGAAGTGACATTTAGTCTGATATGTGCCAGCCGTGCAATCTACCTAGCCCCGCAAAGTGCAAATATTAACCTAAATGCATATTAAGATAGTGTGTGTTAGCTCCTGAACTGAAATAGAGAGCGGGTGTTCCAGCGGAGGCAAGCAAATCGTGTTGATTTAGAGTGGCTTGCGGATTTGGCCCATTACCGCTTCTTTATACACTTTTAAAAAGAAATGCCAACTCGATAGTTTAGGCTTTAACTGGAACATGGCAAGTAATTGTATGTTTTGGCGGACCCCTAGTAATGTTGCAGAATCTTTCTCAGAAGTTGTTCCATGGGATAGCCGATTCCTCAGGTAAGAGCTACTTGTTTGTTCAATCCTCCATCTTAGGCCTGCTCCTCAGGTGCATCCTCCTTCTCGCAGCGATTTCCTAGGAACAGATTTCGAAGAACAGCTCTGATCACAGAATCACAGATTGGTTAGGGTTGGAAAGGAGCTCTGGAGATCATCCAGTCCAACCCCCCTGCCAGAGCAGGGTCACCTACAGCAGGTTGCACAGGATGACCTCCAGGCGGGTTTTGAATGTTTCTGGGGTGGGAGACTCTACCGCCTCCCTGGGCAGCCTGTTCCAGCGCTCTGCCACCCTCAAAGTAAAGAAGTTCCTCCTCATGCTTTGATAGAAGTTCCTACGTTCCAGTTTGTACCCGTTACCTCTTGTCCTGGATCATCTTTGATGATCCAGGACAAGAGGTAACGGGCACCAATTGGAACGTAGGAACTTGAACTTGAACTGGAACGTAGGAACTTGAACATAGGATTATCCTTGATGATTCAGGATAGATGTGTGTCTGACCAGTCTGTCTTTCGAAGGAGGTCCTGGGCCAGCTCCAGCCATGCTGTGCTGAGCAGAGCCCCTGGCAGCAGCCCCACAGCTCACTCCCAGTGTGCCTGAATGGAAAAGGTACAAAAGTTGCTCCAACACTTTCTGAAAAACTCTATAGTGTTACCCCACAAGCGCAAAGCGACGGCAAAGCCCGTGAAATGACACCGGTGCTTCCAGAAAATGTCAAGCTTCCTGCCCAAGGGTGACATGCCATGCGGTGGGGTCAGGGCCACGCGCTGAGCACCCAGTGCGCTGGGGTTGCCCCAGCGGTTCCTGAGCAGCTCCTGCAGTGCTGCCGCCGGTACCGTTCTGGCGGCTGTAGTTGTTTAAAAAGCCGTTGTTGTTTCCGGCGTAATCTGACGGCAGTTTTCTCGGGCATTTGGGACTCTTCTAATAAGTGTGCTGTGAGTACATCTGCAAGCATTCACCTGTCGAGGTCAAATGACTGGTGGTGCTCATCTGCCCCCGTGCTACTGCTGCTGCCTCCCGTGAATGCTCATGTGCCTGCGTGCCCCTGTACAGGCACAGATGCACGCGCGCAACACCTGATCCCGCATCCTAATTATTTTTCGCCCGGTTCTCGGAGTTGTTCTGCTTCCGGCTGATGAATGGGAAAGTGTAGTAGTGCTGTTTCATTTCACCAGCCTCTCAAGTGTGGAAATTATGGTAAATTTGAGAACAAGCCAGATTAGATTGATAGTTACACCTCCTCCTTTAATTAGCCAACCACAGGATCTGTGGAGGCAAAGGCCGGGGGGGTGTGTCGGTGTAGATAATGTGTATTGTCTATGTGAAAGATTAATCAAAAGGAGTTGCTTGAGGTGGGAAGGCTTTTCCGGAGAGGTTCCACATGTTGTCAGGTAGTCCCTCTGAATGGCAGCTTCCGGTTCGGTCCCTTAGCTTTCGGAAGTGACATTTAGTCTGATATGTGCCAGCCGTGCAATCTACCTAGCCCCGCAAAGTGCAAATATTAACCTAAATGCATATTAAGATACTGTGTGTTAGCTCCTGAACTGAAATAGAGAGCGGGTGTTCCAGCGGAGGCAAGCAAATCGTGTTGATTTACAGTGGCTTGAGGATTTGGCCCATTACCGCTTCTTTATACACTTTTAAAAAGAAATGCCAACTCGATAGTTTAGGCTTTAACTGGAACATGGCAAGTAATTGTATGTTTTGGCGGACCCCTAGTAATGTTGCAGAATCTTTCTCAGAAGTTGTTCCATGGGATAGCCGATTCCTCAGGTAAGAGCTACTTGTTTGTTCAATCCTCCATCTTAGGCCTGCTCCTCAGGTGCATCCTCCTTCTCGCAGCGATTTCCTAGGAACAGATTTCGAAGAACAGCTCTGATCACAGAATCACAGATTGGTTAGGGTTGGAAAGGACCTCTGGAGATCATGTAGTGCAACCCCCCTGCCAGAGCAGGGTCACCTACAGCAGGTTGCACAGGATGACCTCCAGGCGGGTTTTGAATGTTTCTGGGGTCAGAGACTCTACCGCCTCCCTGGGCAGCCTGTTCCAGCGCTCTGCCACCCTCAAAGTAAAGAAGTTCCTCCTCATGCTTTGATAGAAGTTCCTACGTTCCAGTTTGTACCCGTTACCTCTTGTCCTGGATCATCTTTGATGATCCAGGACAAGAGGTAACGGGCACCAATTGGAACGTAGGAACTTGAACTTGAACTGGAACGTAGGAACTTGAACATAGGATTATCCTTGATGATTCAGGATAGCTGTGTGTCTGACCAGTCTGTCTTTCGAAGGAGGTCCTGGGCCAGCTCCAGCCATGCTGTGCTGAGCAGAGCCCCTGGCAGCAGCCCCACAGCTCACTCCCAGGTTGCCTGAATGGAAAAGGTACAAAAGTTGCTCCAACACTTTCTGAAAAACTCTATAGTGTTACCCCACAAGCGCAAAGCGACGGCAAAGCCCGTGAAATGACACCGGTGCTTCCAGAAAATGTCAAGCTTCCTGCCCAAGGGTGACATGCCATGCGGTGGGGTCAGGGCCACGCGCTGAGCACCCAGTGCGCTGGGGTTGCCCCAGCGGTTCCTGAGCAGCTCCTGCAGTGCTGCCGCCGGTACCGTTCTGGCGGCTGTAGTTGTTTAAAAAGCCGTTGTTGTTTCCGGCGTAATCTGACGGCAGTTTTCTCGGGCATTTGGGACTCTTCTAATAAGTGTGCTGTGAGTACATCTGCAAGCATTCACCTGTCGAGGTCAAATGACTGGTGGTGCTCATCTGCCCCCGTGCTACTGCTGCTGCCTCCCGTGAATGCTCATGTGCCTGCGTGCCCCTGTACAGGCACAGATGCACGCGCGCAACACCTGATCCCGCATCCTAATTATTTTTCGCCCGGTTCTCGGAGTTGTTCTGCTTCCGGCTGATGAATGGGAAAGTGTAGTAGTGCTGTTTCATTTCACCAGCCTCTCAAGTGTGGAAATTATGGTAAATTTGAGAACAAGCCAGATTAGATTGATAGTTACACCTCCTCCTTTAATTAGCCAACCACAGGATCTGTGGAGGCAAAGGCCGGGGGGGTGTGTCGGTGTAGATAATGTGTATTGTCTATGTGAAAGATTAATCAAAAGGAGTTGCTTGAGGTGGGAAGGCTTTTCCGGAGAGGTTCCACATGTTGTCAGGTAGTCCCTCTGAATGGCAGCTTCCGGTTCGGTCCCTTAGCTTTCGGAAGTGACATTTAGTCTGATATGTGCCAGCCGTGCAATCTACCTAGCCCCGCAAAGTGCAAATATTAACCTAAATGCATATTAAGATACTGTGTGTTAGCTCCTGAACTGAAATAGAGAGCGGGTGTTCCAGCGGAGGCAAGCAAATCGTGTTGATTTAGAGTGGCTTGAGGATTTGGCCCATTACCGCTTCTTTATACACTTTTAAAAAGAAATGCCAACTCGATAGTTTAGGCTTTAACTGGAACATGGCAAGTAATTGTATGTTTTGGCGGACCCCTAGTAATGTTGCAGAATCTTTCTCAGAAGTTGTTCCATGGGATAGCCGATTCCTCAGGTAAGAGCTACTTGTTTGTTCAATCCTCCATCTTAGGCCTGCTCCTCAGGTGCATCCTCCTTCTCGCAGCGATTTCCTAGGAACAGATTTCGAAGAACAGCTCTGATCACAGAATCACAGATTGGTTAGGGTTGGAAAGGACCTCTGGAGATCATCCAGCCCAACCCCCCTGCCAGAGCAGGGTCACCTACAGCAGGTTGCACAGGATGACCTCCAGGCGGGTTTTGAATGTTTCTGGGGTGGGAGACTCTACCGCCTCCCTGGGCAGCCTGTTCCAGCGCTCTGCCACCCTCAAAGTAAAGAAGTTCCTCCTCATGCTTTGATAGAAGTTCCTACGTTCCAGTTTGTACCCGTTACCTCTTGTCCTGGATCATCTTTGATGATCCAGGACAAGAGGTAACGGGCACCAATTGGAACGTAGGAACTTGAACTTGAACTGGAACGTAGGAACTTGAACATAGGATTATCCTTGATGATTCAGGATAGCTGTGTGTCTGACCAGTCTGTCTTTCGAAGGAGGTCCTGGGCCAGCTCCAGCCATGCTGTGCTGAGCAGAGCCCCTGGCAGCAGCCCCACAGCTCACTCCCAGTGTGCCTGAATGGAAAAGGTACCAAAGTTGCTCCAACACTTTCTGAAAAACTCTATAGTGTTACCCCACAAGCGCAAAGCGACGGCAAAGCCCGTGAAATGACACGGGTGCTTCCAGAAAATGTCAAGCTTCCTGCCCAAGGGTGACATGCCATGCGGTGGGGTCAGGGCCACGCGCTGAGCACCCGGTGCGCTGGGGTTGCCCCAGCGGTTCCTCAGCAGCTCCTGCAGTGCTGCCGCCGGTACCGTTCTGGCGGCTGTAGTTGTTTAAAAAGCCGTTGTTGTTTCCGGCGTAATCTGACGGCAGTTTTCTCGGGCATTTGGGCCTCTTCTAATAAGTGTGCTGTGAGTACATCTGCAAGCATTCACCTGTCGAGGTCAAATGACTGGTGGTGCTCATCTGCCCCCGTGCTACTGCTGCTGCCTCCCGTGAATGCTCATGTGCCTGCGTGCCCCTGTACAGGCACAGATGCACGCGCGCAACACCTGATCCCGCATCCTAATTATTTTTCGCCCGGTTCTCGGAGTTGTTCTGCTTCCGGCTGATGAATGGGAAAGTGTAGTAGTGCTGTTTCATTTCACCAGCCTCTCAAGTGTGGAAATTATGGTAAATTTGAGAACAAGCCAGATTAGATTGATAGTTACACCTCCTCCTTTAATTAGCCAACCACAGGATCTGTGGAGGCAAAGGCCGGGAGGGTGTGTCGGTGTATATAACGTGTATTGTCTATGTGAAAGATTAATCAAAAGGAGTTGCTTGAGGTGGGAAGGCTTTTCCGGAGAGGTTCCACATGTTGTCAGGTAGTCCCTCTGAATGGCAGCTTCCGGTTCGGTCCCTTAGCTTTCGGAAGTGACATTTAGTCTGATATGTGCCAGCCGTGCAATCTACCTAGCCCTGCAAAGTGCAAATATTAACCTAAATGCATATTAAGATACTGTGTGTTAGCTCCTGAACTGAAATAGAGAGCGGGTGTTCCAGCGGAGGCAAGCAAATCGTGTTGATTTAGAGTGGCTGGCGGATTTGGCCCATTACCGCTTCTTTATACACTTTTAAAAAGAAATGCCAACTCGATAGTTTAGGCTTTAACTGGAACATGGCAAGTAATTGTATGTTTTGGCGGACCCCTAGTAATGTTGCAGAATCTTTCTCAGAAGTTGTTCCATGGGATAGCCGATTCCTCAGGTAAGAGCTACTTGTTTGTTCAATCCTCCATCTTAGGCCTGCTCCTCAGGTGAATCCTCCTTCTCGCAGCGATTTCCTAGGAACAGATTTCGAAGAACAGCTCTGATCACAGAATCAGAGATTGCTTTGGGTTGGAAAGGAGGTCTGGAGATCATCCAGTCAACCACCCTGCCAGAGCAGGGTCACCTACAGCAGGTTGCACAGGATGACCTCCAGGCGGGTTTTGAATGTCTCTGGGGTCGGAGACTCTACTGCCTCCCCGGGCAGCCTGTTCCAGCGCTCTGCCACCCTCAAAGTAAAGAAGTTCCTCCTCATGCTTTGATAGAAGTTCCTAGGTTCCAGTTTGTACGTGTTACCTCTTGTCCTGGATCATCTTTGATGATCATCATCTTTGATAATCCAGGACAAGAGGTAACGGGCACCAATTGGAACGTAGGAACTTGAACTTGAACTGGATTGTAGGAACTTGAACATAGGATTATCCTTGATGATTCAGGATAGCTGTGTGTCTGACCAGTCTGTCTTTCGAAGGAGGTCCTGGGCCAGCTCCAGCCATGCTGTGCTGAGCAGAGCCCCTGGCAGCAGCCCCACACCTCACTCCCAGTGTGCCTGAATGGAAAAGGTACCAAAGTTGCTCCAACACTTTCTGAAAAACTCTATAGTGTTACCCCACAAGCGCAAAGCGACGGCAAAGCCCGTGAAATGACACCGGTGCTTCCAGAAAATGTCAAGCTTCCTGCCCAAGGGTGACATGTCATGCGGTGGGGTCAGGGCCACGCGCTGAGCACCCGGTGCGCTGGGGTTGCCCCAGCGGTTCCTGAGCAGCTCCTGCAGTGCTGCTGCCGGTACCGTTCTGGCGGCTGTAGTTGTTTAAAAAGCCGTTGTTGTTTCCGGCGTAATCTGACGGCAGTTTTCTCGGGCGTTTGGGCCTCTTCTAATAAGTGTGCTGTGAGTACATCTGCAAGCATTCACATGTCGAGGTCAAATGACTGGTGGTGCTCATCTGCCCCCGTGCTACTGCTGCTGCCTCCCGTGAATGCTCATGTGCCTGCGTGCCCCTGTACAGGCACAGATGCACGCGCGCAACACCTGATCCCGCATCCTAATTATTTTTCGCCCGGTTCTCTGAGTTGTTCTGCTTCCGGCTGATGAATGGGAAAGTGTAGTAGTGCTGTTTCATTTCACCAGCCTCTCAAGTGTGGAAATTATGGTAAATTTGAGAACAAGCCAGATTAGATTGATAGTTACACCTCCTCCTTTAATTAGCCAACCACAGGATCTGTGGAGGCAAAGGCCGGGGGGGTGTGTCGGTGTATATAACGTGTATTGTCTATGTGAAAGATTAATCAAAAGGAGTTGCTTGAGGTGGGAAGGCTTTTCCGGAGAGGTTCCACATGTTGTCAGGTAGTCCCTCTGAATGGCAGCTTCCGGTTCGGTCCCTTAGCTTTCGGAAGTGACATTTAGTCTGATATGTGCCAGCCGTGCAATCTACCTAGCCCTGCAAAGTGCAAATATTAACCTAAATGCATATTAAGATAGTGTGTGTTAGCTCCTGAACTGCAATAGAGAGCGGGTGTTCCAGCGGAGGCAAGCAAATCGTGTTGATTTAGAGTGGCTTGAGGATTTGGCCCATTAGCGCTTCTTTATACACTTTTAAAAAGAAATGCCAACTCGATAGTTTAGGCTTTAACTGGAACATGGCAAGTAATTGTATGTTTTGGCGGACCCCTAGTAATGTTGCAGAATCTTTCTCAGAAGTTGTTCCATGGGATAGCCGATTCCTCAGGTAAGAGCTACTTGTTTGTTCAATCCTCCATCTTAGGCCTGCTCCTCAGGTGCATCCTCCTTCTCGCAGCGATTTCCTAGGAACAGATTTCGAAGAACAGCTCTGATCACAGAATCACAGATTGGTTAGGGTTGGAAAGGAGCTCTGGAGATCATCCAGTCCAACCCCCTGCCAGAGCAGGGTCACCTACAGCAGGTTGCACAGGATGACCTCCAGGCGGGTTATGAATGTCTCTGGGGTGGGAGACTCTACCGCCTCCCTGGGCAGCCTGTTCCAGCGCTCTGCCACCCTCAAAGTAAAGAAGTTCCTCCTCATGCTTTGATAGAAGTTCCTAGGTTCCAGTTTGTACCCGTTACCTCTTGTCCTGGATCATCTTTGATGATCCAGGACAAGAGGTAACGGGCACCAATTGGAACGTAGGAACTTGAACTTGAACTGGAAGGTAGGAACTTGAACTTGAACATAGGATTATCCTTGATGATTCAGGATAGCTGTGTGTCTGACCAGTCTGTCTTTCGAAGGAGGTCCTGGGCCAGCTCCAGCCATGCTGTGCTGAGCAGAGCCCCTGGCAGCAGCCCCACAGCTCACTCCCAGTGTGCCTGAATGGAAAAGGTACCAAAGTTGCTCCAACACTTTCTGAAAAACTCTATAGTGTTACCCCACAAGCGCAAAGCGACGGCAAAGCCCGTGAAATGACACCGGTGCTTCCAGAAAATGTCAAGCTTCCTGCCCAAGGGTGACATGCCATGCGGTGGGGTCAGGGCCACGCGCTGAGCACCCGGTGCGCTGGGGTTGCCCCAGCGGTTCCTGAGCAGCTCCTGCAGTGCTGCCGCCGGTACCGTTCTGGCGGCTGTAGTTGTTTAAAAAGCCGTTGTTGTTTCCGGCGTAATCTGACGGCAGTTTTCTCGGGCATTTGGGCCTCTTCTAATAAGTGTGCTGTGAGTACATCTGCAAGCATTCACCTGTCGAGGTCAAATGACTGGTGGTGCTCATCTGCCCCCGTGCTACTGCTGCTGCCTCCCGTGAATGCTCATGTGCCTGCGTGCCCCTGTACAGGCACAGATGCACGCGCGCAACACCTGATCCCGCATCCTAATTATTTTTCGCCCGGTTCTCTGAGTTGTTCTGCTTCCGGCTGATGAATGGGAAAGTGTAGTAGTGCTGTTTCATTTCACCAGCCTCTCAAGTGTGGAAATTATGGTAAATTTGAGAACAAGCCAGATTAGATTGATAGTTACACCTCCTCCTTTAATTAGCCAACCACAGGATCTGTGGAGGCAAAGGCCGGGGGGGTGTGTCGGTGTATATAACGTGCATTGTCTATGTGAAAGATTAATCAAAAGGAGTTGCTTGAGGTGGGAAGGCTTTTCCGGAGAGGTTCCACATGTTGTCAGGTAGTCCCTCTGAATGGCAGCTTCCGGTTCGGTCCCTTAGCTTTCGGAAGTGACATTTAGTCTGATATGTGCCAGCCGTGCAATCTACCTAGCCCTGCAAAGTGCAAATATTAACCTAAATGCATATTAAGATAGTGTGTGTTAGCTCCTGAACTGAAATAGAGAGCGGGTGTTCCAGCGGAGGCAAGCAAATCGTGTTGATTTACAGTGGCTTGAGGATTTGGCCCATTACCGCTTCTTTATACACTTTTAAAAAGAAATGCCAACTCGATAGTTTAGGCTTTAACTGGAACATGGCAAGTAATTCTGTGTTTTGGCGGACCCCTAGTAATGTTGCAGAATCTTTCTCAGAAGTTGTTCCATGGGATAGCCGATTCCTAAGGTAAGAGCTACTTGTTTGTTCAATCCTCCATCTTCGGCCTGCTCCTCAGGTGCATCCTCCTTCTCGCAGCGATTTCCTAGGAACAGATTTCGAAGAACAGCTCTGATCACAGAATCACAGATTGGTTAGGGTTGGAAAGGAGCTCTGGAGATCATCCAGTCCAACCCCCCTGCCAGAGCAGGGTCACCTTCAGCAGGTTGCACAGGATGACCTCCAGGCGGGTTTTGAATGTCTCTGGGGTGGGAGACTCTACCGCCTCCCTGGGCAGCCTGTTCCAGCGCTCTGCCACCCTCAAAGTAAAGAAGTTCCTCCTCATGCTTTGATAGAAGTTCCTAGGTTCCAGTTTGTACCCGTTACCTCTTGTCCTGGATCATCTTTGATGATCCAGGACAAGAGGTAACGGGCACCAATTGGAACGTAGGAACTTGAACTTGAACTGGAACGTAGGAACTTGAACATAGGATTATCCTTGATGATTCAGGATAGCTGTGTGTCTGACCAGTCTGTCTTTCGAAGGAGGTCCTGGGCCAGCTCCAGCCATGCTGTGCTGAGCAGAGCCCCTGGCAGCAGCCCCACACCTCACTCCCAGTGTGCCTGAATGGAAAAGGTACCAAAGTTGCTCCAACACTTTCTGAAAAACTCTATAGTGTTACCCCACAAGCACAAAGCGACGGCAAAGCCCGTGAAATGACACCGGTGCTTCCAGAAAATGTCAAGCTTCCTGCCCAAGGGTGACACGCCATGCGGTGGGGTCAGGGCCACGCGCTGAGCACCCGGTGCGCTGGGGTTGCCCCAGCGGTTCCTGAGCAGCTCCTGCAGTGCTGCCGCCGGTACCGTTCTGGCGGCTGTAGTTGTTTAAAAAGCCGTTGTTGTTTCCGGCGTAATCTGACGGCAGTTTTCTCGGGCATTTGGGCCTCTTCTAATAAGTGTGCTGTGAGTACATCTGCAAGCATTCACCTGTCGAGGTCAAATGACTGGTGGTGCTCATCTCCCCCCGTGCTACTGCTGCTGCCTCCCGTGAATGCTCATGTGCCTGCGTGCCCCTGTACAGGCACAGATGCACGCGCGCAACACCTGATCCCGCATCCTAATTATTTTTCGCCCGGTTCTCGGAGTTGTTCTGCTTCCGGCTGATGAATGGGAAAGTGTAGTAGTGCTGTTTCATTTCACCAGCCTCTCAAGTGTGGAAATTATGGTAAATTTGAGAACAAGCCAGATTAGATTGATAGTTACACCTCCTCCTTTAATTAGCCAACCACAGGATCTGTGGAGGCAAAGGCCGGGGGGGTGTGTCGGTGTATATAACGTGTATTGTCTATGTGAAAGATTAATCAAAAGGAGTTGCTTGAGGTGGGAAGGCTTTTCCGGAGAGGTTCCACATGTTTTCAGGTAGTCCCTCTGAATGGCAGCTTCCGGTTCGGTCCCTTAGCTTTCAGAAGTGACATTTAGTCTGATATGTGCCAGCCGTGCAATCTACCTAGCCCTGCAAAGTGCAAATATTAACCTAAATGCATATTAAGATAGTGTGTGTTAGCTCCTGAACTGAAATAGAGAGCGGGTGTTCCAGCGGAGGCAAGCAAATCGTGTTGATTTAGAGTGGCTTGAGGATTTGGCCCATTACCGCTTCTTTATACACTTTTAAAAAGAAATGCCAACTCGATAGTTTAGGCTTTAACTGGAACATGGCAAGTAATTGTATGTTTTGGCGGACCCCTAGTAATGTTGCAGAATCTTTCTCAGAAGTTGTTCCATGGGATAGCCGATTCCTCAGGTAAGAGCTACTTGTTTGTTCAATCCTCCATCTTAGGCCTGCTCCTCAGGTGCATCCTCCTTCTCGCAGCGATTTCCTAGGAACAGATTTCGAAGAACAGCTCTGATCACAGAATCACAGATTGGTTAGGGTTGGAAAGGAGCTCTGGAGATCATCCAGTCCAACCCCCCTGCCAGAGCAGGGTCACCTACAGCAGGTTGCACAGGATGACCTCCAGGCGGGTTTTGAATGTCTCTGGGGTGGGAGACTCTACTGCCTCCCTGGGCAGCATGTTCCAGCGCTCTGCCACCCTCAAAGTAAAGAAGTTCCTCCTCATGCTTTGATAGAAGTTCCTAGGTTCCAGTTTGTACCCGTTACCTCTTGTCCTGGATCATCTTTGATGATCCAGGACAAGAGGTAACGGGCACCAATTGGAACGTAGGAACTTGAACTTGAACTGGAACGTAGGAACTTGAACATAGGATTATCCTTGATGATTCAGGATAGCTGTGTGTCTGACCAGTCTGTCTTTCGAAGGAGGTCCTGGGCCAGCTCCAGCCATGCTGTGCTGAGCAGAGCCCCTGGCAGCAGCCCCACAGCTCACTCCCAGTGTGCCTGAATGGAAAAGGTACCAAAGTTGCTCCAACACTTTCTGAAAAACTCTATAGTGTTACCCCACAAGCACAAAGCGACGGCAAAGCCCGTGAAATGACACCGGTGCTTCCAGAAAATGTCAAGCTTCCTGCCCAAGGGTGACACGCCATGCGGTGGGGTCAGGGCCACGCGCTGAGCACCCGGTGCGCTGGGGTTGCCCCAGCGGTTCCTGAGCAGCTCCTGCAGTGCTGCCGCCGGTACCGTTCTGGCGGCTGTAGTTGTTTAAAAAGCCGTTGTTGTTTCCGGCGTAATCTGACGGCAGTTTTCTCGGGCATTTGGGCCTCTTCTAATAAGTGTGCTGTGAGTACATCTGCAAGCATTCACCTGTCGAGGTCAAATGACTGGTGGTGCTCATCTCCCCCCGTGCTACTGCTGCTGCCTCCCGTGAATGCTCATGTGCCTGCGTGCCCCTGTACAGGCACAGATGCACGCGCGCAACACCTGATCCCGCATCCTAATTATTTTTCGCCCGGTTCTCGGAGTTGTTCTGCTTCCGGCTGATGAATGGGAAAGTGTAGTAGTGCTGTTTCATTTCACCAGCCTCTCAAGTGTGGAAATTATGGTAAATTTGAGAACAAGCCAGATTAGATTGATAGTTACACCTCCTCCTTTAATTAGCCAACCACAGGATCTGTGGAGGCAAAGGCCGGGGGGGTGTGTCGGTGTATATAACGTGTATTGTCTATGTGAAAGATTAATCAAAAGGAGTTGCTTGAGGTGGGAAGGCTTTTCCGGAGAGGTTCCACATGTTTTCAGGTAGTCCCTCTGAATGGCAGCTTCCGGTTCGGTCCCTTAGCTTTCAGAAGTGACATTTAGTCTGATATGTGCCAGCCGTGCAATCTACCTAGCCCTGCAAAGTGCAAATATTAACCTAAATGCATATTAAGATACTGTGTGTTAGCTCCTGAACTGAAATAGAGAGCGGGTGTTCCAGCGGAGGCAAGCAAATCGTGTTGATTTAGAGTGGCTTGAGGATTTGGCCCATTACCGCTTCTTTATACACTTTTAAAAAGAAATGCCAACTCGATAGTTTAGGCTTTAACTGGAACATGGCAAGTAATTGTATGTTTTGGCGGAACCCTAGTAATGTTGCAGAATCTTTCTCAGAAGTTGTTCCATGGGATAGCCGATTCCTCAGGTAAGAGCTACTTGTTTGTTCAATCCTCCATCTTAGGCCTGCTCCTCAGGTGCATCCTCCTTCTCGCAGCGATTTCCTAGGAACAGATTTCGAAGAACAGCTCTGATCACAGAATCACAGATTGGTTAGGGTTGGAAAGGAGCTCTGGAGATCATCCAGTCCAACCCCCCTGCCAGAGCAGGGTCACCTACAGCAGGTTGCACAGGATGACCTCCAGGCGGGTTTTGAATGTCTCTGGGGTGGGAGACTCTACTGCCTCCCTGGGCAGCATGTTCCAGCGCTCTGCCACCCTCAAAGTAAAGAAGTTCCTCCTCATGCTTTGATAGAAGTTCCTAGGTTCCAGTTTGTACCCGTTACCTCTTGTCCTGGATCATCTTTGATGATCCAGGACAAGAGGTAACGGGCACCGATTGGAACGTAGGAACTTGAACTTGAACTGGAAGGTAGGAACTTGAACTTGAACATAGGATTATCCTTGATGATTCAGGATAGCTGTGTGTCTGACCAGTCTGTCTTTCGAAGTAGGTCCTGGGCCAGCTCCAGCCATGCTGTGCTGAGCAGAGCCCCTGGCAGCAGCCCCACAGCTCACTCCCAGTGTGCCTGAATGGAAAAGGTACCAAAGTTGCTCCAACACTTTCTGAAAAACTCTATAGTGTTACCCCACAAGCGCAAAGCGACGGCAAAGCCCGTGAAATGACACCGGTGCTTCCAGAAAATGTCAAGCTTCCTGCCCAAGGGTGACATGCCATGCGGTGGGGTCAGGGCCACGCGCTGAGCACCCGGTGCGCTGGGGTTGCCCCAGCGGTTCCTGAGCAGCTCCTGCAGTGCTGGCGCCGGTACTGTTCTGGCGGCTGTAGTTGTTTAAAAAGCCGTTGTTGTTTCCGGCGTAATCTGACGGCAGTTTTCTCGGGCATTTGGGCCTCTTCTAATAAGTGTGCTGTGAGTACATCTGCAAGCATTCACCTGTCGAGGTCAAATGACTGGTGGTGCTCATCTCCCCCCGTGCTACTGCTGCTGCCTCCCGTGAATGCTCATGTGCCTGCGTGCCCCTCTACAGGCACAGATGCACGCGCGCAACACCTGATCCCGCATCCTAATTATTTTTCGCCCGGTTCTCGGAGTTGTTCTGCTTCCGGCTGATGAATGGGAAAGTGTAGTAGTGCTGTTTCATTTAACCAGCCTCTCAAGTGTGGAAATTATGGTAAATTTGAGAACAAGCCAGATTAGATTGATAGTTACACCTCCTCCTTTAATTAGCCAACCACAGGATCTGTGGAGGCAAAGGCCGGGGGGGTGTGTCGGTGTATATAACGTGTATTGTCTATGTGAAAGATTAATCAAAAGGAGTTGCTTGAGGTGGGAAGGCTTTTCCGGAGAGGTTCCACACGTTGTCAGGTAGTCCCTCTGAATGGCAGCTTCCGGTTCGGTCCCTTAGCTTTCGGAAGTGACATTTAGTCTGATATGTGCCAGCCGTGCAATCTACCTAGCCCTGCAAAGTGCAAATATTAACCTAAATGCATATTAAGATAGTGTGTGTTAGCTCCTGAACTGAAATAGAGAGCGGGTGTTCCAGCGGAGGCAAGCAAATCGTGTTGATTTAGAGTGGCTTGAGGATTTGGCCCATTACCGCTTCTTTATACACTTTTAAAAAGAAATGCCAACTCGATAGTTTAGGCTTTAACTGGAACATGGCAAGTAATTGTATGTTTTGGCGGACCCCTAGTAATGTTGCAGAATCTTTCTCAGAAGTTGTTCCATGGGATAGCCGATTCCTCAGGTAAGAGCTACTTGTTTGTTCAATCCTCCATCTTAGGCCTGCTCCTCAGGTGCATCCTCCTTCTCGCAGCGATTTCCTAGGAACAGATTTCGAAGAACAGCTCTGATCACAGAATCACAGATTGGTTAGGGTTGGAAAGGACCTCTGGAGATCATCCAGTCCAACCCCCTGCCAGAGCAGGGTCACCTACAGCAGGTTGCACAGGATGACCTCCAGGCGGGTTTTGAATGTCTCTGGGGTGGGAGACTCTACCGCCTCCCTGGGCAGCCTGTTCCAGCGCTCTGCCACCCTCAAAGTAAAGAAGTTCCTCCTCATGCTTTGATAGAAGTTCCTAGGTTCCAGTTTGTACCCGTTACCTCTTGTCCTGGATCATCTTTGATGATCCAGGACAAGAGGTAACGGGCACCAATTGGAACGTAGGAACTTGAACTTGAACTGGAACGTAGGAACTTGAACATAGGATTATCCTTGATGATTCAGGATAGCTGTGTGTCTGACCAGTCTGTCTTTCGAAGGAGGTCCTGGGCCAGCTCCAGCCATGCTGTGCTGAGCAGAGCCCCTGGCAGCAGCCCCACACCTCACTCCCAGTGTGCCTGAATGGAAAAGGTACCAAAGTTGCTCCAACACTTTCTGAAAAACTCTATAGTGTTACCCCACAAGCGCAAAGCGACGGCAAAGCCCGTGAAATGACACCGGTGCTTCCAGAAAATGTCAAGCTTCCTGCCCAAGGGTGACATGCCATGCGGTGGGGTCAGGGCCACACGCTGAGCACCCGGTGCGCTGGGGTTGCCCCAGCGGTTCCTGAGCAGCTCCTGCAGTGCTGCCGCCGGTACCGTTCTGGCGGCTGTAGTTGTTTAAAAAGCCGTTGTTGTTTCCGGCGTAATCTGACGGCAGTTTTCTCGGGCATTTGGGCCTCTTCTAATAAGTGTGCTGTGAGTACATCTGCAAGCATTCACCTGTCGAGGTCAAATGACTGGTGGTGCTCATCTCCCCCCGTGCTACTGCTGCTGCCTCCCGTGAATGCTCATGTGCCTGCGTGCCCCTGTACAGGCACAGATGCACGCGCGCAACACCTGATCCCGCATCCTAATTATTTTTCGCCCGGTTCTCGGAGTTGTTCTGCTTCCGGCTGATGAATGGGAAAGTGTAGTAGTGCTGTTTCATTTAACCAGCCTCTCAAGTGTGGAAATTATGGTAAATTTGAGAACAAGCCAGATTAGATTGATAGTTACACCTCCTCCTTTAATTAGCCAACCACAGGATCTGTGGAGGCAAAGGCCGGGGGGGTGTGTCGGTGTATATAACGTGTATTGTCTATGTGAAAGATTAATCAAAAGGAGTTGCTTGAGGTGGGAAGGCTTTTCCGGAGAGGTTCCACACGTTGTCAGGTAGTCCCTCTGAATGGCAGCTTCCGGTTCGGTCCCTTAGCTTTCGGAAGTGACATTTAGTCTGATATGTGCCAGCCGTGCAATCTACCTAGCCCTGCAAAGTGCAAATATTAACATAAATGCATATTAAGATAGTGTGTGTTAGCTCCTGAACTGAAATAGAGAGCGGGTGTTCCAGCGGAGGCAAGCAAATCGTGTTGATTTACAGTGGCTTGAGGATTTGGCCCATTACCGCTTCTTTATACACTTTTAAAAAGAAATGCCAACTCGATAGTTTAGGCTTTAACTGGAACATGGCAAGTAATTGTATGTTTTGGCGGACCCCTAGTAATGTTGCAGAATCTTTCTCAGAAGTTGTTCCATGGGATAGCCGATTCCTCAGGTAAGAGCTACTTGTTTGTTCAATCCTCCATCTTAGGCCTGCTCCTCAGGTGCATCCTCCTTCTCGCAGCGATTTCCTAGGAACAGATTTCGAAGAACAGCTCTGATCACAGAATCACAGATTGGTTAGGGTTGGAAAGGACCTCTGGAGATCATCCAGTCCAACCCCCTGCCAGAGCAGGGTCACCTACAGCAGGTTGCACAGGATGACCTCCAGGCGGGTTTTGAATGTCTCTGGGGTGGGAGACTCTACCGCCTCCCTGGGCAGCCTGTTCCAGCGCTCTGCCACCCTCAAAGTAAAGAAGTTCCTCCTCATGCTTTGATAGAAGTTCCTAGGTTCCAGTTTGTACCCGTTACCTCTTGTCCTTGATCATCTTTGATGATCCAGGACAAGAGGTAACGGGCACCAATTGGAACGTAGGAACTTGAACTTGAACTGGAAGGTAGGAACTTGAACTTGAACATAGGATTATCCTTGATGATTCAGGATAGCTGTGTGTCTGACCAGTCTGTCTTTCGAAGGAGGTCCTGGGCCAGCTCCAGCCATGCTGTGCTGAGCAGAGCCCCTGGCAGCAGCCCCACACCTCACTCCCAGTGTGCCTGAATGGAAAAGGTACCAAAGTTGCTCCAACACTTTCTGAAAAACTCTATAGTGTTACCCCACAAGCGCAAAGCGACGGCAAAGCCCGTGAAATGACACCGGTGCTTCCAGAAAATGTCAAGCTTCCTGCCCAAGGGTGACATGCCATGCGGTGGGGTCAGGGCCACGCGCTGAGCACCCGGTGCGCTGGGGTTGCCCCAGCGGTTCCTGAGCAGCTCCTGCAGTGCTGCCGCCGGTACCGTTCTGGCGGCTGTAGTTGTTTAAAAAGCCGTTGTTGTTTCCGGCGTAATCTGACGGCAGTTTTCTCGGGCATTTGGGCCTCTTCTAATAAGTGTGCTGTGAGTACATCTGCAAGCATTCACCTGTCGAGGTCAAATGACTGGTGGTGCTCATCTCCCCCCGTGCTACTGCTGCTGCCTCCCGTGAATGCTCATGTGCCTGCGTGCCCCTGTACAGGCACAGATGCACGCGCGCAACACCTGATCCCGCATCCTAATTATTTTTCGCCCGGTTCTCTGAGTTGTTCTGCTTCCGGCTGATGAATGGGAAAATGTAGTAGTGCTGTTTCATTTCACCAGCCTCTCAAGTGTGGAAATTATGGTAAATTTGAGAACAAGCGAGATTAGATTGATAGTTACACCTCCTCCTTTAATTAGCCAACCACAGGATCTGTGGAGGCAAAGGCCGGGGGGTTGTGTCGGTGTATATAAGGTGTATTGTCTATGTGAAAGATTAATCAAAAGGAGTTGCTTGAGGTGGGAAGGCTTTTCCGGAGAGGTTCCACATGTTGTCAGGTAGTCCCTCTGAATGGCAGCTTCCGGTTCGGTCCCTTAGCTTTCGGAAGTGACATTTAGTCTGATATGTGCCAGCCGTGCAATCTACCTAGCCCTGCAAAGTGCAAATATTAACCTAAATGCATATTAAGATACTGTGTGTTAGCTCCTGAACTGCAATAGAGAGCGGGTGTTCCAGCGGAGGCAAGCAAATCGTGTTGATTTACAGTGGCTTGAGGATTTGGCCCATTACCGCTTCTTTATACACTTTTAAAAAGAAATGCCAACTCGATAGTTTAGGCTTTAACTGGAACATGGCAAGTAATTCTGTGTTTTGGCGGACCCCTAGTAATGTTGCAGAATCTTTCTCAGAAGTTGTTCCATGGGATAGCCGATTCCTCAGGTAAGAGCTACTTGTTTGTTCAATCCTCCATCTTAGGCCTGCTCCTCAGGTGCATCCTCCTTCTCGCAGCGATTTCCTAGGAACAGATTTCGAAGAACAGCTCTGATCACAGAATCACAGATTGGTTAGGGTTGGAAAGGAGCTCTGGAGATCATCCAGTCCAACCCCCCTGCCAGAGCAGGGTCACCTACAGCAGGTTGCACAGGATGACCTCCAGGCGGGTTTTGAATGTCTCTGGGGTGGGAGACTCTACTGCCTCCCTGGGCAGCCTGTTCCAGCGCTCTGCCACCCTCAAAGTAAAGAAGTTCCTCCTCATGCTTTGATAGAAGTTCCTAGGTTCCAGTTTGTACCCGTTACCTCTTGTCCTGGATCATCTTTGATGATCCAGGACAAGAGGTAACGGGCACCGATTGGAACGTAGGAACTTGAACTTGAACTGGAAGGTAGGAACTTGAACTTGAACATAGGATTATCCTTGATGATTCAGGATAGCTGTGTGTCTGACCAGTCTGTCTTTCGAAGGAGGTCCTGGGCCAGCTCCAGCCATGCTGTGCTGAGCAGAGCCCCTGGCAGCAGCCCCACACCTCACTCCCAGTGTGCCTGAATGGAAAAGGTACCAAAGTTGCTCCAACACTTTCTGAAAAACTCTATAGTGTTACCCCACAAGCGCAAAGCGACGGCAAAGCCCGTGAAATGACACCGGTGCTTCCAGAAAATGTCAAGCTTCCTGCCCAATGGTGACATGCCATGCGGTGGGGTCAGGGCCACGCGCTGAGCACCCGGTGCGCTGGGGTTGCCCCAGCGGTTCCTGAGCAGCTCCTGCAGTGCTGCCGCCGGTACCGTTCTGGCGGCTGTAGTTGTTTAAAAAGCCGTTGTTGTTTCCGGCGTAATCTGACGGCAGTTTTCTCGGGCATTTGGGCCTCTTCTAATAAGTGTGCTGTGAGTACATCTGCAAGCATTCACCTGTCGAGGTCAAATGACTGGTGGTGCTCATCTGCCCCCGTGCTACTGCTGCTGCCTCCCGTGAATGCTCATGTGCCTGCGTGCCCCTGTACAGGCACAGATGCACGCGCGCAACACCTGATCCCGCATCCTAATTATTTTTCGCCCGGTTCTCTGAGTTGTTCTGCTTCCGGCTGATGAATGGGAAAATGTAGTAGTGCTGTTTCATTTCACCAGCCTCTCAAGTGTGGAAATTATGGTAAATTTGAGAACAAGCCAGATTAGATTGATAGTTACACCTCCTCCTTTAATTAGCCAACCACAGGATCTGTGGAGGCAAAGGCCGGGGGGGTGTGTCGGTGTATATAACGTGTATTGTCTATGTGAAAGATTAATCAAAAGGAGTTGCTTGAGGTGGGAAGGCTTTTCCGGAGAGGTTCCACACGTTGTCAGGTAGTCCCTCTGAATGGCAGCTTCCGGTTCGGTCCCTTAGCTTTCGGAAGTGACATTTAGTCTGATATGTGCCAGCCGTGCAATCTACCTAGCCCTGCAAAGTGCAAATATTAACCTAAATGCATATTAAGATACTGTGTGTTAGCTCCTGAACTGAAATAGAGAGCGGGTGTTCCAGCGGAGGCAAGCAAATCGTGTTGATTTACAGTGGCTTGAGGATTTGGCCCATTACCGCTTCTTTATACACTTTTAAAAAGAAATGCCAACTCGATAGTTTAGGCTTTAACTGGAACATGGCAAGTAATTGTATGTTTTGGCGGACCCCTAGTAATGTTGCAGAATCTTTCTCAGAAGTTGTTCCATGGGATAGCCGATTCCTCAGGTAAGAGCTACTTGTTTGTTCAATCCTCCATCTTAGGCCTGCTCCTCAGGTGCATCCTCCTTCTCGCAGCGATTTCCTAGGAACAGATTTCGAAGAACAGCTCTGATCACAGAATCACAGATTGGTTAGGGTTGGAAAGGAGCTCTGGAGATCATCCAGTCCAACCCCCTGCCAGAGCAGTGTCACCTACAGCAGGTTGCACAGGATGACCTCCAGGCGGGTTTTGAATGTTTCTGGGGTCGGAGACTCTACCGCCTCCCTGGGACCCCTGTTCCAGCGCTCTGCCACCCTCAAAGTAAAGAAGTTCCTCCTCATGCTTTGATAGAAGTTCCTAGGTTCCAGTTTGTACCCGTTACCTCTTGTCCTGGATCATCTTTGATGATCCAGGACAAGAGGTAACGGGCACCGATTGGAACGTAGGAACTTGAACTTGAACTGGAAGGTAGGAACTTGAACTTGAACATAGGATTATCCTTGATGATTCAGGATAGCTGTGTGTCTGACCAGTCTGTCTTTCGAAGGAGGTCCTGGGCCAGCTCCAGCCATGCTGTGCTGAGCAGAGCCCCTGGCAGCAGCCCCACACCTCACTCCCAGTGTGCCTGAATGGAAAAGGTACCAAAGTTGCTCCAACACTTTCTGAAAAACTCTATAGTGTTACCCCACAAGCGCAAAGCGACGGCAAAGCCCGTGAAATGACACCGGTGCTTCCAGAAAATGTCAAGCTTCCTGCCCAAGGGTGACATGCCATGCGGTGGGGTCAGGGCCACGCGCTGAGCACCCGGTGCGCTGGGGTTGCCCCAGCGGTTCCTGAGCAGCTCATGCAGTGCTGCCGCCGGTACCGTTCTGGTGGCTGTAGTTGTTTAAAAAGCCGTTGTTGTTTCCGGCGTAATCTGACGGCAGTTTTCTCGGGCATTTGGGCCTCTTCTAATAAGTGTGCTGTGAGTACATCTGCAAGCATTCACCTGTCGAGGTCAAATGACTGGTGGTGCTCATCTGCCCCCGTGCTACTGCTGCTGCCTCCCGTGAATGCTCATGTGCCTGCGTGCCCCTGTACAGGCACAGATGCACGCGCGCAACACCTGATCCCGCATCCTAATTATTTTTCGCCCGGTTCTCGGAGTTGTTCTGCTTCCGGCTGATGAATGGGAAAGTGTAGTAGTGCTGTTTCATTTCACCAGCCTCTCAAGTGTGGAAATTATGGTAAATTTGAGAACAAGCGAGATTAGATTGATAGTTACACCTCCTCCTTTAATTAGCCAACCACAGGATCTGTGGAGGCAAAGGCCGGGGGGGTGTGTCGGTGTATATAACGTGTATTGTCTATGTGAAAGATTAATCAAAAGGAGTTGCTTGAGGTGGGAAGGCTTTTCCGGAGAGGTTCCACACGTTGTCAGGTAGTCCCTCTGAATGGCAGCTTCCGGTTCGGTCCCTTAGCTTTCGGAAGTGACATTTAGTCTGATATGTGCCAGCCGTGCAATCTACCTAGCCCCGCAAAGTGCAAATATTAACCTAAATGCATATTAAGATACTGTGTGTTAGCTCCTGAACTGAAATAGAGAGCGGGTGTTCCAGCGGAGGCAAGCAAATCGTGTTGATTTACAGTGGCTTGAGGATTTGGCCCATTACCGCTTCTTTATACACTTTTAAAAAGAAATGCCAACTCGATAGTTTAGGCTTTAACTGGAACATGGCAAGTAATTGTATGTTTTGGCGGACCCCTAGTAATGTTGCAGAATCTTTCTCAGAAGTTGTTCCATGGGATAGCCGATTCCTCAGGTAAGAGCTACTTGTTTGTTCAATCCTCCATCTTAGGCCTGCTCCTCAGGTGCATCCTCCTTCTCGCAGCGATTTCCTAGGAACAGATTTCAAAGAACAGCTCTGATCACAGAATCACAGATTGGTTAGGGTTGGAAAGGAGCTCTGGAGATCATCCAGTCCAACCCCCCTGCCAGAGCAGGGTCACCTACAGCAGGTTGCACAGGATGACCTCCAGGCGGGTTTTGAATGTCTCTGGGGTGGGAGACTCTACCGCCTCCCTGGGCAGCCTGTTCCAGCGCTCTGCCACCCTCAAAGTAAAGAAGTTCCTCCTCATGCTTTGATAGAAGTTCCTAGGTTCCAGTTTGTACCCGTTACCTCTTGTCCTGGATCATCTTTGATGATCCAGGACAAGAGGTAACGGGCACCAATTGGAACGTAGGAACTTGAACTTGAACTGGAAGGTAGGAACTTGAACTTGAACATAGGATTATCCTTGATGATTCAGGATAGCTGTGTGTCTGACCAGTCTGTCTTTCGAAGGAGGTCCTGGGCCAGCTCCAGCCATGCTGTGCTGAGCAGAGCCCCTGGCAGCAGCCCCACACCTCACTCCCAGTGTGCCTGAATGGAAAAGGTACCAAAGTTGCTCCAACACTTTCTGAAAAACTCTATAGTGTTACCCCACAAGCGCAAAGCGACGGCAAAGCCCGTGAAATGACACCGGTGCTTCCAGAAAATGTCAAGCTTCCTGCCCAAGGGTGACATGCCATGCGGTGGGGTCAGGGCCACGCGCTGAGCACCCGGTGCGCTGGGGTTGCCCCAGCGGTTCCTGAGCAGCTCCTGCAGTGCTGCCGCCGGTACCGTTCTGGCGGCTGTAGTTGTTTAAAAAGCCGTTGTTGTTTCCGGCGTAATCTGACGGCAGTTTTCTCGGGCATTTGGGCCTCTTCTAATAAGTGTGCTGTGAGTACATCTGCAAGCATTCACCTGTCGAGGTCAAATGACTGGTGGTGCTCATCTCCCCCCGTGC
Source organism: Vanellus vanellus (assembly GCF_965231255.1). NCBI lineage: Eukaryota > Metazoa > Chordata > Aves > Charadriiformes > Charadriidae > Vanellus > Vanellus vanellus. The sequence continues at coordinate 351,417 of NC_138925.1, read as the reverse complement.
TACTGCTGCTGCCTCCCGTGAATGCTCATGTGCCTGCGTGCCCCTGTACAGGCACAGATGCACGCGCGCAACACCTGATCCCGCATCCTAATTATTTTTCGCCCGGTTCTCGGAGTTGTTCTGCTTCCGGCTGATGAATGGGAAAGTGTAGAAGTGCTGTTTCATTTCACCAGCCTCTCAAGTGTGGAAATTATGGTAAATTTGAGAACAAGCCAGATTAGATTGATAGTTACACCTCCTCCTTTAATTAGCCAACCACAGGATCTGTGGAGGCAAAGGCCGGGGGGGTGTGTCGGTGTATATAACGTGTATTGTCTATGTGAAAGATTAATCAAAAGGAGTTGCTTGAGGTGGGAAGGCTTTTCCGGAGAGGTTCCACATGTTGTCAGGTAGTCCCTCTGAATGGCAGCTTCCGGTTCGGTCCCTTAGCTTTCGGAAGTGACATTTAGTCTGATATGTGCCAGCCGTGCAATCTACCTAGCCCTGCAAAGTGCAAATATTAACCTAAATGCATATTAAGATAGTGTGTGTTAGCTCCTGAACTGAAATAGAGAGCGGGTGTTCCAGCGGAGGCAAGCAAATCGTGTTGATTTAGAGTGGCTTGAGGATTTGGCCCATTAGCGCTTCTTTATACACTTTTAAAAAGAAATGCCAACTCGATAGTTTAGGCTTTAACTGGAACATGGCAAGTAATTGTATGTTTTGGCGGACCCCTAGTAATGTTGCAGAATCTTTCTCAGAAGTTGTTCCATGGGATAGCCGATTCCTCAGGTAAGAGCTACTTGTTTGTTCAATCCTCCATCTTAGGCCTGCTCCTCAGGTGCATCCTCCTTTTCGCAGCGATTTCCTAGGAACAGATTTCGAAGAACAGCTCTGATCACAGAATCACAGATTGGTTAGGGTTGGAAAGGAGCTCTGGAGATCATCCAGTCCAACCCCCCTGCCAGAGCAGGGTCACCTTCAGCAGGTTGCACAGGATGACCTCCAGGCGGGTTTTGAATGTCTCTGGGGTGGGAGACTCTACCGCCTCCCTGGGCAGCCTGTTCCAGCGCTCTGCCACCCTCAAAGTAAAGAAGTTCCTCCTCATGCTTTGATAGAAGTTCCTACGTTCCAGTTTGTACCCGTTACATCTTGTCCTGGATCATCAAAAATCATCTTTGATGATCCAGGACAAGAGGTAACGGGCACCAATTGGAACGTAGGAACTTGAACTTGAACTGGAAGGTAGGAACTTGAACTTGAACATAGGATTATCCTTGATGATTCAGGACAGCTGTGTGTCTGACCAGTCTGTCTTTCGAAGGAGGTCCTGGGCCAGCTCCAGCCATGCTGTGCTGAGCAGAGCCCCTGGCAGCAGCCCCACACCTCACTCCCAGTGTGCCTGAATGGAAAAGGTACCAAAGTTGCTCCAACACTTTCTGAAAAACTCTATAGTGTTACCCCACAAGCGCAAAGCGACGGCAAAGCCCGTGAAATGACACCGGTGCTTCCAGAAAATGTCAAGCTTCCTGCCCAAGGGTGACACGCCATGCGGTGGGGTCAGGGCCACGCGCTGAGCACCCGGTGCGCTGGGGTTGCCCCAGCGGTTCCTGAGCAGCTCCTGCAGTGCTGCCGCCGGTACCGTTCTGGCGGCTGTAGTTGTTTAAAAAGCCGTTGTTGTTTCCGGCGTAATCTGACGGCAGTTTTCTCGGGCATTTGGGCCTCTTCTAATAAGTGTGCTGTGAGTACATCTGCAAGCATTCACCTGTCGAGGTCAAATGACTGGTGGTGCTCATCTCCCCCCGTGCTACTGCTGCTGCCTCCCGTGAATGCTCATGTGCCTGCGTGCCCCTGTACAGGCACAGATGCACGCGCGCAACACCTGATCCCGCATCCTAATTATTTTTCGCCCGGTTCTCGGAGTTGTTCTGCTTCCGGCTGATGAATGGGAAAGTGTAGTAGTGCTGTTTCATTTCACCAGCCTCTCAAGTGTGGAAATTATGGTAAATTTGAGAACAAGCCAGATTAGATTGATAGTTACACCTCCTCCTTTAATTAGCCAACCACAGGATCTGTGGAGGCAAAGGCCGGGGGGGTGTGTCGGTGTATATAACGTGTATTGTCTATGTGAAAGATTAATCAAAAGGAGTTGCTTGAGGTGGGAAGGCTTTTCCGGAGAGGTTCCACATGTTGTCAGGTAGTCCCTCTGAATGGCAGCTTCCGGTTCGGTCCCTTAGCTTTCGGAAGTGACATTTAGTCTGATATGTGCCAGCCGTGCAATCTACCTAGCCCTGCAAAGTGCAAATATTAACCTAAATGCATATTAAGATAGTGTGTGTTAGCTCCTGAACTGAAATAGAGAGCGGGTGTTCCAGCGGAGGCAAGCAAATCGTGTTGATTTACAGTGGCTTGAGGATTTGGCCCATTACCGCTTCTTTATACACTTTTAAAAAGAAATGCCAACTCGATAGTTTAGGCTTTAACTGGAACATGGCAAGTAATTGTATGTTTTGGCGGACCCCTAGTAATGTTGCAGAATCTTTCTCAGAAGTTGTTCCATGGGATAGCCGATTCCTCAGGTAAGAGCTACTTGTTTGTTCAATCCTCCATCTTAGGCCTGCTCCTCAGGTGCATCCTCCTTCTCGCAGCGATTTCCTAGGAACAGATTTCGAAGAACAGCTCTGATCACAGAATCACAGATTGGTTAGGGTTGGAAAGGAGCTCTGGAGATCATCCAGTCCAACCCCCCTGCCAGAGCAGGGTCACCTTCAGCAGGTTGCACAGGATGACCTCCAGGCGGGTTTTGAATGTCTCTGGGGTGGGAGACTCTACCGCCTCCCTGGGCAGCCTGTTCCAGCGCTCTGCCACCCTCAAAGTAAAGAAGTTCCTCCTCATGCTTTGATAGAAGTTCCTACGTTCCAGTTTGTACCCGTTACATCGTGTCCTGGATCATCAAAAATCATCTTTGATGATCCAGGACAAGAGGTAACGGGCACCAATTGGAACGTAGGAACTTGAACTTGAACTGGAAGGTAGGAACTTGAACTTGAACATAGGATTATCCTTGATGATTCAGGACAGCTGTGTGTCTGACCAGTCTGTCTTTCGAAGGAGGTCCTGGGCCAGCTCCAGCCATGCTGTGCTGAGCAGAGCCCCTGGCAGCAGCCCCACACCTCACTCCCAGTGTGCCTGAATGGAAAAGGTACCAAAGTTGCTCCAACACTTTCTGAAAAACTCTATAGTGTTACCCCACAAGCGCAAAGCGACGGCAAAGCCCGTGAAATGACACCGGTGCTTCCAGAAAATGTCAAGCTTCCTGCCCAAGGGTGACACGCCATGCGGTGGGGTCAGGGCCACGCGCTGAGCACCCGGTGCGCTGGGGTTGCCCCAGCGGTTCCTGAGCAGCTCCTGCAGTGCTGCCGCCGGTACCGTTCTGGCGGCTGTAGTTGTTTAAAAAGCCGTTGTTGTTTCCGGCGTAATCTGACGGCAGTTTTCTCGGGCATTTGGGCCTCTTCTAATAAGTGTGCTGTGAGTACATCTGCAAGCATTCACCTGTCGAGGTCAAATGACTGGTGGTGCTCATCTGCCCCCGTGCTACTGCTGCTGCCTCCCGTGAATGCTCATGTGCCTGCGTGCCCCTGTACAGGCACAGATGCACGCGCGCAACACCTGATCCCGCATCCTAATTATTTTTCGCCCGGTTCTCGGAGTTGTTCTGCTTCCGGCTGATGAATGGGAAAGTGTAGTAGTGCTGTTTCATTTCACCAGCCTCTCAAGTGTGGAAATTATGGTAAATTTGAGAACAAGCCAGATTAGATTGATAGTTACACCTCCTCCTTTAATTAGCCAACCACAGGATCTGTGGAGGCAAAGGCCGGGGGGGTGTGTCGGTGTATATAACGTGTATTGTCTATGTGAAAGATTAATCAAAAGGAGTTGCTTGAGGTGGGAAGGCTTTTCCGGAGAGGTTCCACACGTTGTCAGGTAGTCCCTCTGAATGGCAGCTTCCGGTTCGGTCCCTTAGCTTTCGGAAGTGACATTTAGTCTGATATGTGCCAGCCGTGCAATCTACCTAGCCCTGCAAAGTGCAAATATTAACCTAAATGCATATTAAGATACTGTGTGTTAGCTCCTGAACTGAAATAGAGAGCGGGTGTTCCAGCGGAGGCAAGCAAATCGTGTTGATTTACAGTGGCTTGAGGATTTGACCCATTACCGCTTCTTTATACACTTTTAAAAAGAAATGCCAACTCGATAGTTTAGGCTTTAACTGGAACATGGCAAGTAATTGTATGTTTTGGCGGACCCCTAGTAATGTTGCAGAATCTTTCTCAGAAGTTGTTCCATGGGATAGCCGATTCCTCAGGTAAGAGCTACTTGTTTGTTCAATCCTCCATCTTAGGCCTGCTCCTCAGGTGCATCCTCCTTCTCGCAGCTATTTCCTAGGAACAGATTTCGAAGAACAGCTCTGATCACAGAATCACAGATTGGTTAGGGTTGGAAAGGAGCTCTGGAGATCATCCAGTCCAACCCCCCTGCCAGAGCAGGGTCACCTACAGCAGGTTGCACAGGATGACCTCCAGGCGGGTTTTGAATGTCTCTGGGGTGGGAGACTCTACCGCCTCCCTGGGCAGCCTGTTCCAGCGCTCTGCCACCCTCAAAGTAAAGAAGTTCCTCCTCATGCTTTGATAGAAGTTCCTAGGTTCCAGTTTGTACCCGTTACCTCTTGTCCTGGATCATCTTTGATGATCCAGGACAAGAGGTAACGGGCACCAATTGGAACGTAGGAACTTGAACTTGAACTGGAAGGTAGGAACTTGAACTTGAACATAGGATTATCCTTGATGATTCAGGATAGCTGTGTGTCTGACCAGTCTGTCTTTCGAAGGAGGTCCTGGGCCAGCTCCAGCCATGCTGTGCTGAGCAGAGCCCCTGGCAGCAGCCCCACAGCTCACTCCCAGTGTGCCTGAATGGAAAAGGTACCAAAGTTGCTCCAACACTTTCTGAAAAACTCTATAGTGTTACCCCACAAGCGCAAAGCGACGGCAAAGCCCGTGAAATGACACCGGTGCTTCCAGAAAATGTCAAGCTTCCTGCCCAAGGGTGACATGCCATGCGGTGGGGTCAGGGCCACGCGCTGAGCACCCGGTGCGCTGGGGTTGCCCCAGCGGTTCCTGAGCAGCTCCTGCAGTGCTGCCGCCGGTACCGTTCTGGCGGCTGTAGTTGTTTAAAAAGCCGTTGTTGTTTCCGGCGTAATCTGACGGCAGTTTTCTCGGGCATTTGGGCCTCTTCTAATAAGTGTGCTGTGAGTACATCTGCAAGCATTCACCTGTCGAGGTCAAATGACTGGTGGTGCTCATCTGCCCCCGTGCTACTGCTGCTGCCTCCCGTGAATGCTCATGTGCCTGCGTGCCCCTGTACAGGCACAGATGCACGCGCGCAACACCTGATCCCGCATCCTAATTATTTTTCGCCCGGTTCTCGGAGTTGTTCTGCTTCCGGCTGATGAATGGGAAAGTGTAGTAGTGCTGTTTCATTTCACCAGCCTCTCAAGTGTGGAAATTATGGTAAATTTGAGAACAAGTGAGATTAGATTGATAGTTACACCTCCTCCTTTAATTAGCCAACCACAGGATCTGTGGAGGCAAAGGCCGGGGGGGTGTGTCGGTGTATATAACGTGTATTGTCTATGTGAAAGATTAATCAAAAGGAGTTGCTTGAGGTGGGAAGGCTTTTCCGGAGAGGTTCCACACGTTGTCAGGTAGTCCCTCTGAATGGCAGCTTCCGGTTCGGTCCCTTAGCTTTCGGAAGTGACATTTAGTCTGATATGTGCCAGCCGTGCAATCTACCTAGCCCTGCAAAGTGCAAATATTAACCTAAATGCATATTAAGATAGTGTGTGTTAGCTCCTGAACTGAAATAGAGAGCGGGTGTTCCAGCGGAGGCAAGCAAATCGTGTTGATTTACAGTGGCTTGAGGATTTGACCCATTACCGCTTCTTTATACACTTTTAAAAAGAAATGCCAACTCGATAGTTTAGGCTTTAACTGGAACATGGCAAGTAATTGTATGTTTTGGCGGACCCCTAGTAATGTTGCAGAATCTTTCTCAGAAGTTGTTCCATGGGATAGCCGATTCCTCAGGTAAGAGCTACTTGTTTGTTCAATCCTCCATCTTAGGCCTGCTCCTCAGGTGCATCCTCCTTCTCGCAGCTATTTCCTAGGAACAGATTTCGAAGAACAGCTCTGATCACAGAATCACAGATTGGTTAGGGTTGGAAAGGAGCTCTGGAGATCATCCAGTCCAACCCCCCTGCCAGAGCAGGGTCACCTACAGCAGGTTGCACAGGATGACCTCCAGGCGGGTTTTGAATGTCTCTGGGGTGGGAGACTCTACCGCCTCCCTGGGCAGCCTGTTCCAGCGCTCTGCCACCCTCAAAGTAAAGAAGTTCCTCCTCATGCTTTGATAGAAGTTCCTAGGTTCCAGTTTGTACCCGTTACCTCTTGTCCTGGATCATCTTTGATGATCCAGGACAAGAGGTAACGGGCACCAATTGGAACGTAGGAACTTGAACTTGAACTGGAAGGTAGGAACTTGAACTTGAACATAGGATTATCCTTGATGATTCAGGATAGCTGTGTGTCTGACCAGTCTGTCTTTCGAAGGAGGTCCTGGGCCAGCTCCAGCCATGCTGTGCTGAGCAGAGCCCCTGGCAGCAGCCCCACAGCTCACTCCCAGTGTGCCTGAATGGAAAAGGTACCAAAGTTGCTCCAACACTTTCTGAAAAACTCTATAGTGTTACCCCACAAGCGCAAAGCGACGGCAAAGCCCGTGAAATGACACCGGTGCTTCCAGAAAATGTCAAGCTTCCTGCCCAAGGGTGACATGCCATGCGGTGGGGTCAGGGCCACGCGCTGAGCACCCGGTGCGCTGGGGTTGCCCCAGCGGTTCCTGAGCAGCTCCTGCAGTGCTGCCGCCGGTACCGTTCTGGCGGCTGTAGTTGTTTAAAAAGCCGTTGTTGTTTCCGGCGTAATCTGACGGCAGTTTTCTCGGGCATTTGGGCCTCTTCTAATAAGTGTGCTGTGAGTACATCTGCAAGCATTCACCTGTCGAGGTCAAATGACTGGTGGTGCTCATCTCCCCCCGTGCTACTGCTGCTGCCTCCCGTGAATGCTCATGTGCCTGCGTGCCCCTGTACAGGCACAGATGCACGCGCGCAACACCTGATCCCGCATCCTAATTATTTTTCGCCCGGTTCTCGGAGTTGTTCTGCTTCCGGCTGATGAATGGGAAAGTGTAGTAGTGCTGTTTCATTTCACCAGCCTCTCAAGTGTGGAAATTATGGTAAATTTGAGAACAAGCGAGATTAGATTGATAGTTACACCTCCTCCTTTAATTAGCCAACCACAGGATCTGTGGAGGCAAAGGCCGGGGGGGTGTGTCGGTGTATATAACGTGTATTGTCTATGTGAAAGATTAATCAAAAGGAGTTGCTTGAGGTGGGAAGGCTTTTCTGGAGAGGTTCCACATGTTGTCAGGTAGTCCCTCTGAATGGCAGCTTCCGGTTCGGTCCCTTAGCTTTCGGAAGTGACATTTAGTCTGATATGTGCCAGCCGTGCAATCTACCTAGCCCCGCAAAGTGCAAATATTAACCTAAATGCATATTAAGATACTGTGTGTTAGCTCCTGAACTGAAATAGAGAGCGGGTGTTCCAGCGGAGGCAAGCAAATCGTGTTGATTTAGAGTGGCTTGAGGATTTGGCCCATTACCGCTTCTTTATACACTTTTAAAAAGAAATGCCAACTCGATAGTTTAGGCTTTAACTGGAACATGGCAAGTAATTGTATGTTTTGGCGGACCCCTAGTAATGTTGCAGAATCTTTCTCAGAAGTTGTTCCATGGGATAGCCGATTCCTCAGGTAAGAGCTACTTGTTTGTTCAATCCTCCATCTTAGGCCTGCTCCTCAGGTGCATCCTCCTTCTCGCAGCGATTTCCTAGGAACAGATTTCGAAGAACAGCTCTGATCACAGAATCACAGATTGGTTAGGGTTGGAAAGGAGCTCTGGAGATCATCCAGTCCAACCCCCCTGCCAGAGCAGGGTCACCTACAGCAGGTTGCACAGGATGACCTCCAGGCGGGTTTTGAATGTTTCTGGGGTGGGAGACTCTACCGCCTCCCTGGGCAGCCTGTTCCAGCGCTCTGCCACCCTCAAAGTAAAGAAGTTCCTCCTCATGCTTTGATAGAAGTTCCTAGGTTCCAGTTTGTACCCGTTACCTCTTGTCCTGGATCATCTTTGATGATCCAGGACAAGAGGTAACGGGCACCAATTGGAACGTAGGAACTTGAACTTCAACTGGAAGGTAGGAACTTGAACTTGAACATAGGATTATCCTTGATGATTCAGGATAGCTGTGTGTCTGACCAGTCTGTCTTTCGAAGGAGGTCCTGGGCCAGCTCCAGCCATGCTGTGCTGAGCAGAGCCCCTGGCAGCAGCCCCACACCTCACTCCCAGTGTGCCTGAATGGAAAAGGTACCAAAGTTGCTCCAACACTTTCTGAAAAACTCTATAGTGTTACCCCACAAGCGCAAAGCGACGGCAAAGCCCGTGAAATGACACCGGTGCTTCCAGAAAATGTCAAGCTTCCTGCCCAAGGGTGACATGCCATGCGGTGGGGTCAGGGCCACACGCTGAGCACCCGGTGCGCTGGGGTTGCCCCAGCGGTTCCTGAGCAGCTCCTGCAGTGCTGCCGCCGGTACCGTTCTGGCGGCTGTAGTTGTTTAAAAAGCCGTTGTTGTTTCCGGCGTAATCTGACGGCAGTTTTCTCGGGCATTTGGGCCTCTTCTAATAAGTGTGCTGTGAGTACATCTGCAAGCATTCACCTGTCGAGGTCAAATGACTGGTGGTGCTCATCTGCCCCCGTGCTACTGCTGCTGCCTCCCGTGAATGCTCATGTGCCTGCGTGCCCCTGTACAGGCACAGATGCACGCGCGCAACAACTGATCCCGCATCCTAATTATTTTTCGCCCGGTTCTCGGAGTTGTTCTGCTTCCGGCTGATGAATGGGAAAGTGTAGTAGTGCTGTTTCATTTCACCAGCCTCTCAAGTGTGGAAATTATGGTAAATTTGAGAACAAGCCAGATTAGATTGATAGTTACACCTCCTCCTTTAATTAGCCAACCACAGGATCTGTGGAGGCAAAGGCCGGGGGGGTGTGTCGGTGTATATAAGGTGTATTGTCTATGTGAAAGATTAATCAAAAGGAGTTGCTTGAGGTGGGAAGGCTTTTCCGGAGAGGTTCCACATGTTGTCAGGTAGTCCCTCTGAATGGCAGCTTCCGGTTCGGTCCCTTAGCTTTCGGAAGTGACATTTAGTCTGATATGTGCCAGCCGTGCAATCTACCTAGCCCTGCAAAGTGCAAATATTAACCTAAATGCATATTAAGATACTGTGTGTTAGCTCCTGAACTGAAATAGAGAGCGGGTGTTCCAGCGGAGGCAAGCAAATCGTGTTGATTTACAGTGGCTTGAGGATTTGGCCCATTACCGCTTCTTTATACACTTTTAAAAAGAAATGCCAACTCGATAGTTTAGGCTTTAACTGGAACATGGCAAGTAATTGTATGTTTTGGCGGACCCCTAGTAATGTTGCAGAATCTTTCTCTGAAGTTGTTCCATGGGATAGCCGATTCCTCAGGTAAGAGCTACTTGTTTGTTCAATCCTCCATCTTAGGCCTGCTCCTCAGGTGCATCCTCCTTCTCGCAGCGATTTCCTAGGAACAGATTTCGAAGAACAGCTCTGATCACAGAATCACAGATTGGTTAGGGTTGGAAAGGAGCTCTGGAGATCATCCAGTCCAACCCCCCTGCCAGAGCAGGGTCACCTTCAGCAGGTTGCACAGGATGACCTCCAGGCGGGTTTTGAATGTCTCTGGGGTGGGAGACTCTACCGCCTCCCTGGGCAGCCTGTTCCAGCGCTCTGCCACCCTCAAAGTAAAGAAGTTCCTCCTCATGCTTTGATAGAAGTTCCTACGTTCCAGTTTGTACCCGTTACATCTTGTCCTGGATCATCAAAAATCATCTTTGATAATCCAGGACAAGAGGTAACGGGCACCAATTGGAACGTAGGAACTTGAACTTGAACTGGAAGGTAGGAACTTGAACTTGAACATAGGATTATCCTTGATGATTCAGGATAGCTGTGTGTCTGACCAGTCTGTCTTTCGAAGGAGGTCCTGGGCCAGCTCCAGCCATGCTGTGCTGAGCAGAGCCCCTGGCAGCAGCCCCACACCTCACTCCCAGTGTGCCTGAATGGAAAAGGTACCAAAGTTGCTCCAACACTTTCTGAAAAACTCTATAGTGTTACCCCACAAGCGCAAAGCGACGGCAAAGCCCGTGAAATGACACCGGTGCTTCCAGAAAATGTCAAGCTTCCTGCCCAAGGGTGACACGCCATGCGGTGGGGTCAGGGCCACGCGCTGAGCACCCGGTGCGCTGGGGTTGCCCCAGCGGTTCCTGAGCAGCTCCTGCAGTGCTGCCGCCGGTACCGTTCTGGCGGCTGTAGTTGTTTAAAAAGCCGTTGTTGTTTCCGGCGTAATCTGACGGCAGTTTTCTCGGGCATTTGGGCCTCTTCTAATAAGTGTGCTGTGAGTACATCTGCAAGCATTCACCTGTCGAGGTCAAATGACTGGTGGTGCTCATCTCCCCCCGTGCTACTGCTGCTGCCTCCCGTGAATGCTCATGTGCCTGCGTGCCCCTGTACAGGCACAGATGCACGCGCGCAACACCTGATCCCGCATCCTAATTATTTTTCGCCCGGTTCTCGGAGTTGTTCTGCTTCCGGCTGATGAATGGGAAAGTGTAGTAGTGCTGTTTCATTTCACCAGCCTCTCAAGTGTGGAAATTATGGTAAATTTGAGAACAAGCGAGATTAGATTGATAGTTACACCTCCTCCTTTAATTAGCCAACCACAGGATCTGTGGAGGCAAAGGCCGGGGGGGTGTGTCGGTGTATATAACGTGTATTGTCTATGTGAAAGATTAATCAAAAGGAGTTGCTTGAGGTGGGAAGGCTTTTCCGGAGAGGTTCCACACGTTGTCAGGTAGTCCCTCTGAATGGCAGCTTCCGGTTCGGTCCCTTAGCTTTCGGAAGTGACATTTAGTCTGATATGTGCCAGCCGTGCAATCTACCTAGCCCTGCAAAGTGCAAATATTAACCTAAATGCATATTAAGATAGTGTGTGTTAGCTCCTGAACTGAAATAGAGAGCGGGTGTTCCAGCGGAGGCAAGCAAATCGTGTTGATTTACAGTGGCTTGAGGATTTGGCCCATTACCGCTTCTTTATATACTTTTAAAAAGAAATGCCAACTCGATAGTTTAGGCTTTAACTGGAACATGGCAAGTAATTGTATGTTTTGGCGGACCCCTAGTAATGTTGCAGAATCTTTCTCAGAAGTTGTTCCATGGGATAGCCGATTCCTCAGGTAAGAGCTACTTGTTTGTTCAATCCTCCATCTTAGGCCTGCTCCTCAGGTGCATCCTCCTTCTCGCAGCGATTTCCTAGGAACAGATTTCGAAGAACAGCTCTGATCACAGAATCACAGATTGGTTAGGGTTGGAAAGGAGCTCTGGAGATCATCCAGTCCAACCCCCCTGCCAGAGCAGGGTCACCTACAGCAGGTTGCACAGGATGACCTCCAGGCGGGTTTTGAATGTCTCTGGGGTGGGAGACTCTACCGCCTCCCTGGGCAGCCTGTTCCAGCGCTCTGCCACCCTCAAAGTAAAGAAGTTCCTCCTCATGCTTTGATAGAAGTTCCTAGGTTCCAGTTTGTACCCGTTACCTCTTGTCCTGGATCATCTTTGATGATCCAGGACAAGAGGTAACGGGCACCAATTGGAACGTAGGAACTTGAACTTGAACTGGAAGGTAGGAACTTGAACTTGAACATAGGATTATCCTTGATGATTCAGGATAGCTGTGTGTCTGACCAGTCTGTCTTTCGAAGGAGGTCCTGGACCAGCTCCAGCCATGCTGTGCTGAGCAGAGCCCCTGGCAGCAGCCCCACAGCTCACTCCCAGTGTGCCTGAATGGAAAAGGTACCAAAGTTGCTGCAACACTTTCTGAAAAACTCTATAGTGTTACCCCACAAGCGCAAAGCGACGGCAAAGCCCGTGAAATGACACCGGTGCTTCCAGAAAATGTCAAGCTTCCTGCCCAAGGGTGACATGCCATGCGGTGGGGTCAGGGCCACGCCCTGAGCACCCGGTGCGCTGGGGTTGCCCCAGCGGTTCCTGAGCAGCTCCTGCAGTGCTGCCGCCGGTACCGTTCTGGCGGCTGTAGTTGTTTAAAAAGCCGTTGTTGTTTCCGGCGTAATCTGACGGCAGTTTTCTCGGGCATTTGGGCCTCTTCTAATAAGTGTGCTGTGAGTACATCTGCAAGCATTCACCTGTCGAGGTCAAATGACTGGTGGTGCTCATCTGCCCCCGTGCTACTGCTGCTGCCTCCCGTGAATGCTCATGTGCCTGCGTGCCCCTGTACAGGCACAGATGCACGCGCGCAACAACTGATCCCGCATCCTAATTATTTTTCGCCCGGTTCTCGGAGTTGTTCTGCTTCCGGCTGATGAATGGGAAAGTGTAGTAGTGCTGTTTCATTTCACCAGCCTCTCAAGTGTGGAAATTATGGTAAATTTGAGAACAAGCCAGATTAGATTGATAGTTACACCTCCTCCTTTAATTAGCCAACCACAGGATCTGTGGAGGCAAAGGCCGGGGGGGTGTGTCGGTGTATATAACGTGTATTGTCTATGTGAAAGATGAATCAAAAGGAGTTGCTTGAGGTGGGAAGGCTTTTCCGGAGAGGTTCCACATGTTGTCAGGTAGTCCCTCTGAATGGCAGCTTCCGGTTCGGTCCCTTAGCTTTCGGAAGTGACATTTAGTCTGATATGTGCCAGCCGTGCAATCTACCTAGCCCTGCAAAGTGCAAATATTAACCTAAATGCATATTAAGATAGTGTGTGTTAGCTCCTGAACTGAAATAGAGAGCGGGTGTTCCAGCGGAGGCAAGCAAATCGTGTTGATTTAGAGTGGCTTGAGGATTTGGCCCATTACCGCTTCTTTATACACTTTTAAAAAGAATTGCCAACTCGATAGTTTAGGCTTTAACTGGAACATGGCAAGTAATTGTATGTTTTGGCGGACCCCTAGTAATGTTGCAGAATTTTTCTCAGAAGTTGTTCCATGGGATAGCCGATTCCTCAGGTAAGAGCTACTTGTTTGTTCAATCCTCCATCTTAGGCCTGCTCCTCAGGTGCATCCTCCTTCTCGCAGCGATTTCCTAGGAACAGATTTCGAAGAACAGCTCTGATCACAGAATCACAGATTGGTTAGGGTTGGAAAGGAGCTCTGGAGATCATCCAGTCCAACCCCCCTGCCAGAGCAGGGTCACCTACAGCAGGTTGCACAGGATGACCTCCAGGCGGGTTTTGAATGTTTCTGGGGTGGGAGACTCTACCGCCTCCCTGGGCAGCCTGTTCCAGCGCTCTGCCACCCTCAAAGTAAAGAAGTTCCTCCTCATGCTTTGATAGAAGTTCCTAGGTTCCAGTTTGTACCCGTTACCTCTTGTCCTGGATCATCTTTGATGATCCAGGACAAGAGGTAACGGGCACCAATTGGAACGTAGGAACTTGAACTTGAACTGGAACGTAGGAGCTTGAACATAGGATTATCCTTGATGATTCAGGATAGCTGTGTGTCTGACCAGTCTATCTTTTGAAGGAGGTCCTGGGCCAGCTCCAGCCATGCTGTGCTGAGCAGAGCCCCTGGCAGCAGCCCCACAGCTCACTCCCAGTGTGCCTGAATGGAAAAGGTACCAAAGTTGCTCCAACACTTTCTGAAAAACTCTACAGTGTTACCCCACAAGCGCAAAGCGACGGCAAAGCCCGTGACATGACACCGGTGCTTCCAGAAAATGTCAAGCTTCCTGCCCAAGGGTGACATGCCATGCGGTGGGGTCAGGGCCACGCGCTGAGCACCCGGTGCGCTGGGGTTGCCCCAGCGGTTCCTGAGCAGCTCCTGCAGTGCTGCCGCCGGTACCGTTCTGGCGGCTGTAGTTGTTTAAAAAGCCGTTGTTGTTTCCGGCGTAATCTGACGGCAGTTTTCTCGGGCATTTGGGCCTCTTCTAATAAGTGTGCTGTGAGTACATCTGCAAGCATTCACCTGTCGAGGTCAAATGACTGGTGGTGCTCATCTGCCCCCGTGCTACTGCTGCTGCCTCCCGTGAATGCTCATGTGCCTGCGTGCCCCTGTACAGGCACAGATGCACGCGCGCAACACCTGATCCCGCATCCTAATTATTTTTCGCCCGGTTCTCTGAGTTGTTCTGCTTCCGGCTGATGAATGGGAAAGTGTAGTAGTGCTGTTTCATTTCACCAGCCTCTCAAGTGTGGAAATTATGGTAAATTTGAGAACAAGCCAGATTAGATTGATAGTTACACCTCCTCCTTTAATTAGCCAACCACAGGATCTGTGGAGGCAAAGGCCGGGGGGGTGTGTCGGTGTATATAACGTGTATTGTCTATGTGAAAGATTAATCAAAAGGAGTTGCTTGAGGTGGGAAGGCTTTTCCGGAGAGGTTCCACATATTGTCAGGTAGTCCCTCTGAATGGCAGCTTCCGGTTCGGTCCCTTAGCTTTCGGAAGTGACATTTAGTCTGATATGTGCCAGCCGTGCAATCTACCTAGCCCTGCAAAGTGCAAATATTAACCTAAATGCATATTAAGATAGTGTGTGTTAGCTCCTGAACTGAAATAGAGAGCGGGTGTTCCAGCGGAGGCAAGCAAATCCTGTTGATTTACAGTGGCTTGAGGATTTGGCCCATTACCGCTTCTTTATACACTTTTAAAAAGAAATGCCAACTCGATAGTTTAGGCTTTAACTGGAACATGGCAAGTAATTGTATGTTTTGGCGGACCCCTAGTAATGTTGCAGAATCTTTCTCAGAAGTTGTTCCATGGGATAGCCGATTCCTCAGGTAAGAGCTACTTGTTTGTTCAATCCTCCATCTTAGGCCTGCTCCTCAGGTGCATCCTCCTTCTCGCAGCGATTTCCTAGGAACAGATTTCGAAGAACAGCTCTGATCACAGAATCACAGATTGGTTAGGGTTGGAAAGGAGCTCTGGAGATCATCCAGTCCAACCCCCCTGCCAGAGCAGGGTCACCTACAGCAGGTTGCACAGGATGACCTCCAGGCGGGTTTTGAATGTTTCTGGGGTGGGAGACTCTACCGCCTCCCTGGGCAGCCTGTTCCAGCGCTCTGCCACCCTCAAAGTAAAGAAGTTCCTCCTCATGCTTTGATAGAAGTTCCTAGGTTCCAGTTTGTACCCGTTACCTCTTGTCCTGGATCATCTTTGATGATCCAGGACAAGAGGTAACGGGCACCAATTGGAACGTAGGAACTTGAACTTCAACTGGAAGGTAGGAACTTGAACTTGAACATAGGATTATCCTTGATGATTCAGGACAGCTGTGTGTCTGACCAGTCTGTCTTTCGAGGGAGGTCCTGGGCCAGCTCCAGCCATGCTGTGCTGAGCAGAGCCCCTGGCAGCAGCCCCACAGCTCACTCCCAGTGTGCCTGAATGGAAAAGGTACCAAAGTTGCTCCAACACTTTCTGAAAAACTCTACAGTGTTACCCCACAAGCGCAAAGCGACGGCAAAGCCCGTGACATGACACCGGTGCTTCCAGAAAATGTCAAGCTTCCTGCCCAAGGGTGACATGCCATGCGGTGGGGTCAGGGCCACGCGCTGAGCACCCGGTGCGCTGGGGTTGCCCCAGCGGTTCCTGAGCAGCTCCTGCAGTGCTGCCGCCGGTACCGTTCTGGCGGCTGTAGTTGTTTAAAAAGCCGTTGTTGTTTCCGGCGTAATCTGACGGCAGTTTTCTCGGGCATTTGGGCCTCTTCTAATAAGTGTGCTGTGAGTACATCTGCAAGCATTCACCTGTCGAGGTCAAATGACTGGTGGTGCTCATCTGCCCCCGTGCTACTGCTGCTGCCTCCCGTGAATGCTCATGTGCCTGCGTGCCCCTGTACAGGCACAGATGCACGCGCGCAACACCTGATCCCGCATCCTAATTATTTTTCGCCCGGTTCTCTGAGTTGTTCTGCTTCCGGCTGATGAATGGGAAAGTGTAGTAGTGCTGTTTCATTTCACCAGCCTCTCAAGTGTGGAAATTATGGTAAATTTGAGAACAAGCCAGATTAGATTGATAGTTACACCTCCTCCTTTAATTAGCCAACCACAGGATCTGTGGAGGCAAAGGCCGGGGGGGTGTGTCGGTGTATATAACGTGTATTGTCTATGTGAAAGATGAATCAAAAGGAGTTGCTTGAGGTGGGAAGGCTTTTCCGGAGAGGTTCCACATGTTGTCAGGTAGTCCCTCTGAATGGCAGCTTCCGGTTCGGTCCCTTAGCTTTCGGAAGTGACATTTAGTCTGATATGTGCCAGCCGTGCAATCTACCTAGCCCTGCAAAGTGCAAATATTAACCTAAATGCATATTAAGATAGTGTGTGTTAGCTCCTGAACTGAAATAGAGAGCGGGTGTTCCAGCGGAGGCAAGCAAATCGTGTTGATTTAGAGTGGCTTGAGGATTTGGCCCATTACCGCTTCTTTATACACTTTTAAAAAGAAATGCCAACTCGATAGTTTAGGCTTTAACTGGAACATGGCAAGTAATTGTATGTTTTGGCGGACCCCTAGTAATGTTGCAGAATCTTTCTCAGAAGTTGTTCCATGGGATAGCCGATTCCTCAGGTAAGAGCTACTTGTTTGTTCAATCCTCCATCTTAGGCCTGCTCCTCAGGTGCATCCTCCTTCTCGCAGCGATTTCCTAGGAACAGATTTCGAAGAACAGCTCTGATCACAGAATCACAGATTGGTTAGGGTTGGAAAGGAGCTCTGGAGATCATCCAGTCCAACCCCCCTGCCAGAGCAGGGTCACCTACAGCAGGTTGCACAGGATGACCTCCAGGCGGGTTTTGAATGTTTCTGGGGTGGGAGACTCTACCGCCTCCCTGGGCAGCCTGTTCCAGCGCTCTGCCACCCTCAAAGTAAAGAAGTTCCTCCTCATGCTTTGATAGAAGTTCCTAGGTTCCAGTTTGTACCCGTTACCTCTTGTCCTGGATCATCTTTGATGATCCAGGACAAGAGGTAACGGGCACCAATTGGAACGTAGGAACTTGAACTTGAACTGGAACGTAGGAGCTTGAACATAGGATTATCCTTGATGATTCAGGACAGCTGTGTGTCTGACCAGTCTGTCTTTCGAGGGAGGTCCTGGGCCAGCTCCAGCCATGCTGTGCTGAGCAGAGCCCCTGGCAGCAGCCCCACAGCTCACTCCCAGTGTGCCTGAATGGAAAAGGTACCAAAGTTGCTCCAACACTTTCTGAAAAACTCTATAGTGTTACCCCACAAGCGCAAAGCGACGGCAAAGCCCGTGAAATGACACCGGTGCTTCCAGAAAATGTCAAGCTTCCTGCCCAAGGGTGACATGCCATGCGGTGGGGTCAGGGCCACGCGCTGAGCACCCGGTGCGCTGGGGTTGCCCCAGCGGTTCCTGAGCAGCTCCTGCAGTGCTGCCGCCGGTACCGTTCTGGCGGCTGTAGTTGTTTAAAAAGCCGTTGTTGTTTCCGGCGTAATCTGACGGCAGTTTTCTCGGGCATTTGGGCCTCTTCTAATAAGTGTGCTGTGAGTACATCTGCAAGCATTCACCTGTCGAGGTCAAATGACTGGTGGTGCTCATCTGCCCCCGTGCTACTGCTGCTGCCTCCCGTGAATGCTCATGTGCCTGCGTGCCCCTGTACAGGCACAGATGCACGCGCGCAACACCTGATCCCGCATCCTAATTATTTTTCGCCCGGTTCTCGGAGTTGTTCTGCTTCCGGCTGATGAATGGGAAAGTGTAGTAGTGCTGTTTCATTTCACCAGCCTCTCAAGTGTGGAAATTATGGTAAATTTGAGAACAAGCCAGATTAGATTGATAGTTACACCTCCTCCTTTAATTAGCCAACCACAGGATCTGTGGAGGCAAAGGCCGGGGGGGTGTGTCGGTGTATATAACGTGTATTGTCTATGTGAAAGATGAATCAAAAGGAGTTGCTTGAGGTGGGAAGGCTTTTCCGGAGAGGTTCCACATGTTGTCAGGTAGTCCCTCTGAATGGCAGCTTCCGGTTCGGTCCCTTAGCTTTCGGAAGTGACATTTAGTCTGATATGTGCCAGCCGTGCAATCTACCTAGCCCTGCAAAGTGCAAATATTAACCTAAATGCATATTAAGATACTGTGTGTTAGCTCCTGAACTGAAATAGAGAGCGGGTGTTCCAGCGGAGGCAAGCAAATCGTGTTGATTTAGAGTGGCTTGAGGATTTGGCCCATTACCGCTTCTTTATACACTTTTAAAAAGAAATGCCAACTCGATAGTTTAGGCTTTAACTGGAACATGGCAATTAATTCTGTGTTTTGGCGGACCCCTAGTAATGTTGCAGAATCTTTCTCAGAAGTTGTTCCATGGGATAGCCGATTCCTCAGGTAAGAGCTACTTGTTTGTTCAATCCTCCATCTTAGGCCTGCTCCTCAGGTGCATCCTCCTTCTCGCAGCGATTTCCTAGGAACAGATTTCGAAGAACAGCTCTGATCACAGAATCACAGATTGGTTAGGGTTGGAAAGGAGCTCTGGAGATCATCCAGTCCAACCCCCCTGCCAGAGCAGGGTCACCTACAGCAGGTTGCACAGGATGACCTCCAGGCGGGTTTTGAATGTTTCTGGGGTGGGAGACTCTACCGCCTCCCTGGGCAGCCTGTTCCAGCGCTCTGCCACCCTCAAAGTAAAGAAGTTCCTCCTCATGCTTTGATAGAAGTTCCTAGGTTCCAGTTTGTACCCGTTACCTCTTGTCCTGGATCATCTTTGATGATCCAGGACAAGAGGTAACGGGCACCAATTGGAACGTAGGAACTTGAACTTGAACTGGAACGTAGGAGCTTGAACATAGGATTATCCTTGATGATTCAGGATAGCTGTGTGTCTGACCAGTCTATCTTTTGAAGGAGGTCCTGGGCCAGCTCCAGCCATGCTGTGCTGAGCAGAGCCCCTGGCAGCAGCCCCACAGCTCACTCCCAGTTTGCCTGAATGGAAAAGGTACCAAAGTTGCTCCAACACTTTCTGAAAAACTCTACAGTGTTACCCCACAAGCGCAAAGCGACGGCAAAGCCCGTGACATGACACCGGTGCTTCCAGAAAATGTCAAGCTTCCTGCCCAAGGGTGACATGCCATGCGGTGGGGTCAGGGCCACGCGCTGAGCACCCGGTGCGCTGGGGTTGCCCCAGCGGTTCCTGAGCAGCTCCTGCAGTGCTGCCGCCGGTACCGTTCTGGCGGCTGTAGTTGTTTAAAAAGCCGTTGTTGTTTCCGGCGTAATCTGACGGCAGTTTTCTCGGGCATTTGGGCCTCTTCTAATAAGTGTGCTGTGAGTACATCTGCAAGCATTCACCTGTCGAGGTCAAATGACTGGTGGTGCTCATCTGCCCCCGTGCTACTGCTGCTGCCTCCCGTGAATGCTCATGTGCCTGCGTGCCCCTGTACAGGCACAGATGCACGCGCGCAACACCTGATCCCGCATCCTAATTATTTTTCGCCCGGTTCTCTGAGTTGTTCTGCTTCCGGCTGATGAATGGGAAAGTGTAGTAGTGCTGTTTCATTTCACCAGCCTCTCAAGTGTGGAAATTATGGTAAATTTGAGAACAAGCCAGATTAGATTGATAGTTACACCTCCTCCTTTAATTAGCTAACCACAGGATCTGTGGAGGCAAAGGCCGGGGGGGTGTGTCGGTGTATATAACGTGTATTGTCTATGTGAAAGATTAATCAAAAGGAGTTGCTTGAGGTGGGAAGGCTTTTCCGAAGAGGTTCCACATATTGTCAGGTAGTCCCTCTGAATGGCAGCTTCCGGTTCGGTCCCTTAGCTTTCGGAAGTGACATTTAGTCTGATATGTGCCAGCCGTGCAATCTACCTAGCCCTGCAAAGTGCAAATATTAACCTAAATGCATATTAAGATACTGTGTGTTAGCTCCTGAACTGCAATAGAGAGCGGGTGTTCCAGCGGAGGCAAGCAAATCCTGTTGATTTACAGTGGCTTCAGGATTTGGCCCATTACCGCATCTTTATACACTTTTAAAAAGAAATGCCAACTCGATAGTTTAGGCTTTAACTGGAACATGGCAAGTAATTGTATGTTTTGGCGGACCCCTAGTAATGTTGCAGAATCTTTCTCAGAAGTTGTTCCATGGGATAGCCGATTCCTCAGGTAAGAGCTACTTGTTTGTTCAATCCTCCATCTTAGGCCTGCTCCTCAGGTGCATCCTTCTTCTCGCAGCGATTTCCTAGGAACAGATTTCGAAGAACAGCTCTGATCACAGAATCACAGATTGGTTAGGGTTGGAAAGGAGCTCTGGAGATCATCCAGTCCAACCCCCCTGCCAGAGCAGGGTCACCTACAGCAGGTTGCACAGGATGACCTCCAGGCGGGTTTTGAATGTCTCTGGGGTGGGAGACTCTACCGCCTCCCTGGGCAGCCTGTTCCAGCGCTCTGCCACCCTCAAAGTAAAGAAGTTCCTCCTCATGCTTTGATAGAAGTTCTTAGGTTCCAGTTTGTACCTGTTACCTCTTGTCCTGGATCATCTTTGATGATCCAGGACAAGAGGTAACGGGCACCAATTGGAACGTAGGAACTTGAACTTGAACTGGAAGGTAGGAACTTGAACATAGGATTATCCTTGATGATTCAGGATAGCTGTGTGTCTGACCAGTCTGTCTTTCGAAGGAGGTCCTGGGCCAGCTCCAGCTATGCTGTGCTGAGCAGAGCCCCTGGCAGCAGCCCCACAGCTCACTCCCAGTGTGCCTGAATGGAAAAGGTACCAAAGTTGCTCCAACACTTTCTGAAAAACTCTATAGTGTTACCCCACAAGCGCAAAGCGACGGCAAAGCCCGTGACATGACACCGGTGCTTCCAGAAAATGTCAAGCTTCCTGCCCAAGGGTGACATGCCATGCGGTGGGGTCAGGGCCACGCGCTGAGCACCCGGTGCGCTGGGGTTGCCCCAGCGGTTCCTGAGCAGCTCCTGCAGTGCTGCCGCCGGTACCGTTCTGGCGGCTGTAGTTGTTTAAAAAGCCGTTGTTGTTTCCGGCGTAATCTGACGGCAGTTTTCTCGGGCATTTGGGCCTCTTCTAATAAGTGTGCTGTGAGTACATCTGCAAGCATTCACCTGTCGAGGTCAAATGACTGGTGGTGCTCATCTGCCCCCGTGCTACTGCTGCTGCCTCCCGTGAATGCTCATGTGCCTGCGTGCCCCTGTACAGGCACAGATGCACGCGCGCAACACCTGATCCCGCATCCTAATTATTTTTCGCCCGGTTCTCGGAGTTGTTCTGCTTCCGGCTGATGAATGGGAAAGTGTAGTAGTGCTGTTTCATTTCACCAGCCTCTCAAGTGTGGAAATTATGGTAAATTTGAGAACAAGCCAGATTAGATTGATAGTTACACCTCCTCCTTTAATTAGCCAACCACAGGATCTGTGGAGGCAAAGGCCGGGGGGGTGTGTCGGTGTATATAACGTGTATTGTCTATGTGAAAGATTAATCAAAAGGAGTTGCTTGAGGTGGGAAGGCTTTTCCGAAGAGGTTCCACATATTGTCAGGTAGTCCCTCTGAATGGCAGCTTCCGGTTCGGTCCCTTAGCTTTCGGAAGTGACATTTAGTCTGATATGTGCCAGCCGTGCAATCTACCTAGCCCTGCAAAGTGCAAATATTAACCTAAATGCATATTAAGATACTGTGTGTTAGCTCCTGAACTGAAATAGAGAGCGGGTGTTCCAGCGGAGGCAAGCAAATCCTGTTGATTTACAGTGGCTTGAGGATTTGGCCCATTACCGCTTCTTTATACACTTTTAAAAAGAAATGCCAACTCGATAGTTTAGGCTTTAACTGGAACATGGCAAGTAATTGTATGTTTTGGCGGACCCCTAGTAATGTTGCAGAATCTTTCTCAGAAGTTGTTCCATGGGATAGCCGATTCCTCAGGTAAGAGCTACTTGTTTGTTCAATCCTCCATCTTAGGCCTGCTCCTCAGGTGCATCCTCCTTCTCGCAGCGATTTCCTAGGAACAGATTTCGAAGAACAGCTCTGATCACAGAATCACAGATTGGTTAGGGTTGGAAAGGAGCTCTGGAGATCATCCAGTCCAACCCCCCTGCCAGAGCAGGGTCACCTACAGCAGGTTGCACAGGATGACCTCCAGGCGGGTTTTGAATGTTTCTGGGGTGGGAGACTCTACCGCCTCCCTGGGCAGCCTGTTCCAGCGCTCTGCCACCCTCAAAGTAAAGAAGTTCCTCCTCATGCTTTGATAGAAGTTCCTAGGTTCCAGTTTGTACCCGTTACCTCTTGTCCTGGATCATCTTTGATGATCCAGGACAAGAGGTAACGGGCACCAATTGGAACGTAGGAACTTGAACTTCAACTGGAAGGTAGGAACTTGAACTTGAACATAGGATTATCCTTGATGATTCAGGACAGCTGTGTGTCTGACCAGTCTGTCTTTCGAGGGAGGTCCTGGGCCAGCTCCAGCCATGCTGTGCTGAGCAGAGCCCCTGGCAGCAGCCCCACAGCTCACTCCCAGTGTGCCTGAATGGAAAAGGTACCAAAGTTGCTCCAACACTTTCTGAAAAACTCTACAGTGTTACCCCACAAGCGCAAAGCGACGGCAAAGCCCGTGACATGACACCGGTGCTTCCAGAAAATGTCAAGCTTCCTGCCCAAGGGTGACATGCCATGCGGTGGGGTCAGGGCCACGCGCTGAGCACCCGGTGCGCTGGGGTTGCCCCAGCGGTTCCTGAGCAGCTCCTGCAGTGCTGCCGCCGGTACCGTTCTGGCGGCTGTAGTTGTTTAAAAAGCCGTTGTTGTTTCCGGCGTAATCTGACGGCAGTTTTCTCGGGCATTTGGGCCTCTTCTAATAAGTGTGCTGTGAGTACATCTGCAAGCATTCACCTGTCGAGGTCAAATGACTGGTGGTGCTCATCTGCCCCCGTGCTACTGCTGCTGCCTCCCGTGAATGCTCATGTGCCTGCGTGCCCCTGTACAGGCACAGATGCACGCGCGCAACACCTGATCCCGCATCCTAATTATTTTTCGCCCGGTTCTCGGAGTTGTTCTGCTTCCGGCTGATGAATGGGAAAGTGTAGTAGTGCTGTTTCATTTCACCAGCCTCTCAAGTGTGGAAATTATGGTAAATTTGAGAACAAGCCAGATTAGATTGATAGTTACACCTCCTCCTTTAATTAGCTAACCACAGGATCTGTGGAGGCAAAGGCCGGGGGGGTGTGTCGGTGTATATAACGTGTATTGTCTATGTGAAAGATTAATCAAAAGGAGTTGCTTGAGGTGGGAAGGCTTTTCCGAAGAGGTTCCACATATTGTCAGGTAGTCCCTCTGAATGGCAGCTTCCGGTTCGGTCCCTTAGCTTTTGGAAGTGACATTTAGTCTGATATGTGCCAGCCGTGCAATCTACCTAGCCCTGCAAAGTGCAAATATTAACCTAAATGCATATTAAGATACTGTGTGTTAGCTCCTGAACTGAAATAGAGAGCGGGTGTTCCAGCGGAGGCAAGCAAATCCTGTTGATTTACAGTGGCTTGAGGATTTGGCCCATTACCGCTTCTTTATACACTTTTAAAAAGAAATGCCAACTCGATAGTTTAGGCTTTAACTGGAACATGGCAAGTAATTGTATGTTTTGGCGGACCCCTAGTAATGTTGCAGAATCTTTCTCAGAAGTTGTTCCATGGGATAGCCGATTCCTCAGGTAAGAGCTACTTGTTTGTTCAATCCTCCATCTTAGGCCTGCTCCTCAGGTGCATCCTCCTTCTCGCAGCGATTTCCTAGGAACAGATTTCGAAGAACAGCTCTGATCACAGAATCACAGATTGGTTAGGGTTGGAAAGGAGCTCTGGAGATCATCCAGTCCAACCCCCCTGCCAGAGCAGGGTCACCTACAGCAGGTTGCACAGGATGACCTCCAGGCGGGTTTTGAATGTTTCTGGGGTGGGAGACTCTACCGCCTCCCTGGGCAGCCTGTTCCAGCGCTCTGCCACCCTCAAAGTAAAGAAGTTCCTCCTCATGCTTTGATAGAAGTTCCTAGGTTCCAGTTTGTACCCGTTACCTCTTGTCCTGGATCATCTTTGATGATCCAGGACAAGAGGTAACGGGCACCAATTGGAACGTAGGAACTTGAACTTCAACTGGAAGGTAGGAACTTGAACTTGAACATAGGATTATCCTTGATGATTCAGGACAGCTGTGTGTCTGACCAGTCTGTCTTTCGAGGGAGGTCCTGGGCCAGCTCCAGCCATGCTGTGCTGAGCAGAGCCCCTGGCAGCAGCCCCACAGCTCACTCCCAGTGTGCCTGAATGGAAAAGGTACCAAAGTTGCTCCAACACTTTCTGAAAAACTCTATAGTGTTACCCCACAAGCGCAAAGCGACGGCAAAGCCCGTGAAATGACACCGGTGCTTCCAGAAAATGTCAAGCTTCCTGCCCAAGGGTGACATGCCATGCGGTGGGGTCAGGGCCACGCGCTGAGCACCCGGTGCGCTGGGGTTGCCCCAGCGGTTCCTGAGCAGCTCCTGCAGTGCTGCCGCCGGTACCGTTCTGGCGGCTGTAGTTGTTTAAAAAGCCGTTGTTGTTTCCGGCGTAATCTGACGGCAGTTTTCTCGGGCATTTGGGCCTCTTCTAATAAGTGTGCTGTGAGTACATCTGCAAGCATTCACCTGTCGAGGTCAAATGACTGGTGGTGCTCATCTGCCCCCGTGCTACTGCTGCTGCCTCCCGTGAATGCTCATGTGCCTGCGTGCCCCTGTACAGGCACAGATGCACGCGCGCAACACCTGATCCCGCATCCTAATTATTTTTCGCCCGGTTCTCGGAGTTGTTCTGCTTCCGGCTGATGAATGGGAAAGTGTAGTAGTGCTGTTTCATTTCACCAGCCTCTCAAGTGTGGAAATTATGGTAAATTTGAGAACAAGCCAGATTAGATTGATAGTTACACCTCCTCCTTTAATTAGCCAACCACAGGATCTGTGGAGGCAAAGGCCGGGGGGGTGTGTCGGTGTATATAACGTGTATTGTCTATGTGAAAGATGAATCAAAAGGAGTTGCTTGAGGTGGGAAGGCTTTTCCGGAGAGGTTCCACATGTTGTCAGGTAGTCCCTCTGAATGGCAGCTTCCGGTTCGGTCCCTTAGCTTTCGGAAGTGACATTTAGTCTGATATGTGCCAGCCGTGCAATCTACCTAGCCCTGCAAAGTGCAAATATTAACCTAAATGCATATTAAGATACTGTGTGTTAGCTCCTGAACTGAAATAGAGAGCGGGTGTTCCAGCGGAGGCAAGCAAATCGTGTTGATTTAGAGTGGCTTGAGGATTTGGCCCATTACCGCTTCTTTATACACTTTTAAAAAGAAATGCCAACTCGATAGTTTAGGCTTTAACTGGAACATGGCAATTAATTCTGTGTTTTGGCGGACCCCTAGTAATGTTGCAGAATCTTTCTCAGAAGTTGTTCCATGGGATAGCCGATTCCTCAGGTAAGAGCTACTTGTTTGTTCAATCCTCCATCTTAGGCCTGCTCCTCAGGTGCATCCTCCTTCTCGCAGCGATTTCCTAGGAACAGATTTCGAAGAACAGCTCTGATCACAGAATCACAGATTGGTTAGGGTTGGAAAGGAGCTCTGGAGATCATCCAGTCCAACCCCCCTGCCAGAGCAGGGTCACCTACAGCAGGTTGCACAGGATGACCTCCAGGCGGGTTTTGAATGTTTCTGGGGTGGGAGACTCTACCGCCTCCCTGGGCAGCCTGTTCCAGCGCTCTGCCACCCTCAAAGTAAAGAAGTTCCTCCTCATGCTTTGATAGAAGTTCCTAGGTTCCAGTTTGTACCCGTTACCTCTTGTCCTGGATCATCTTTGATGATCCAGGACAAGAGGTAACGGGCACCAATTGGAACGTAGGAACTTGAACTTGAACTGGAACGTAGGAGCTTGAACATAGGATTATCCTTGATGATTCAGGATAGCTGTGTGTCTGACCAGTCTATCTTTTGAAGGAGGTCCTGGGCCAGCTCCAGCCATGCTGTGCTGAGCAGAGCCCCTGGCAGCAGCCCCACAGCTCACTCCCAGTTTGCCTGAATGGAAAAGGTACCAAAGTTGCTCCAACACTTTCTGAAAAACTCTACAGTGTTACCCCACAAGCGCAAAGCGACGGCAAAGCCCGTGACATGACACCGGTGCTTCCAGAAAATGTCAAGCTTCCTGCCCAAGGGTGACATGCCATGCGGTGGGGTCAGGGCCACGCGCTGAGCACCCGGTGCGCTGGGGTTGCCCCAGCGGTTCCTGAGCAGCTCCTGCAGTGCTGCCGCCGGTACCGTTCTGGCGGCTGTAGTTGTTTAAAAAGCCGTTGTTGTTTCCGGCGTAATCTGACGGCAGTTTTCTCGGGCATTTGGGCCTCTTCTAATAAGTGTGCTGTGAGTACATCTGCAAGCATTCACCTGTCGAGGTCAAATGACTGGTGGTGCTCATCTGCCCCCGTGCTACTGCTGCTGCCTCCCGTGAATGCTCATGTGCCTGCGTGCCCCTGTACAGGCACAGATGCACGCGCGCAACACCTGATCCCGCATCCTAATTATTTTTCGCCCGGTTCTCGGAGTTGTTCTGCTTCCGGCTGATGAATGGGAAAGTGTAGTAGTGCTGTTTCATTTCACCAGCCTCTCAAGTGTGGAAATTATGGTAAATTTGAGAACAAGCCAGATTAGATTGATAGTTACACCTCCTCCTTTAATTAGCTAACCACAGGATCTGTGGAGGCAAAGGCCGGGGGGGTGTGTCGGTGTATATAACGTGTATTGTCTATGTGAAAGATTAATCAAAAGGAGTTGCTTGAGGTGGGAAGGCTTTTCCGAAGAGGTTCCACATATTGTCAGGTAGTCCCTCTGAATGGCAGCTTCCGGTTCGGTCCCTTAGCTTTCGGAAGTGACATTTAGTCTGATATGTGCCAGCCGTGCAATCTACCTAGCCCTGCAAAGTGCAAATATTAACCTAAATGCATATTAAGATACTGTGTGTTAGCTCCTGAACTGCAATAGAGAGCGGGTGTTCCAGCGGAGGCAAGCAAATCCTGTTGATTTACAGTGGCTTCAGGATTTGGCCCATTACCGCATCTTTATACACTTTTAAAAAGAAATGCCAACTCGATAGTTTAGGCTTTAACTGGAACATGGCAAGTAATTGTATGTTTTGGCGGACCCCTAGTAATGTTGCAGAATCTTTCTCAGAAGTTGTTCCATGGGATAGCCGATTCCTCAGGTAAGAGCTACTTGTTTGTTCAATCCTCCATCTTAGGCCTGCTCCTCAGGTGCATCCTTCTTCTCGCAGCGATTTCCTAGGAACAGATTTCGAAGAACAGCTCTGATCACAGAATCACAGATTGGTTAGGGTTGGAAAGGAGCTCTGGAGATCATCCAGTCCAACCCCCCTGCCAGAGCAGGGTCACCTACAGCAGGTTGCACAGGATGACCTCCAGGCGGGTTTTGAATGTCTCTGGGGTGGGAGACTCTACCGCCTCCCTGGGCAGCCTGTTCCAGCGCTCTGCCACCCTCAAAGTAAAGAAGTTCCTCCTCATGCTTTGATAGAAGTTCTTAGGTTCCAGTTTGTACCTGTTACCTCTTGTCCTGGATCATCTTTGATGATCCAGGACAAGAGGTAACGGGCACCAATTGGAACGTAGGAACTTGAACTTGAACTGGAACGTAGGAACTTGAACATAGGATTATCCTTGATGATTCAGGATAGCTGTGTGTCTGACCAGTCTGTCTTTCGAAGGAGGTCCTGGGCCAGCTCCAGCTATGCTGTGCTGAGCAGAGCCCCTGGCAGCAGCCCCACAGCTCACTCCCAGTGTGCCTGAATGGAAAAGGTACCAAAGTTGCTCCAACACTTTCTGAAAAACTCTATAGTGTTACCCCACAAGCGCAAAGCGACGGCAAAGCCCGTGACATGACACCGGTGCTTCCAGAAAATGTCAAGCTTCCTGCCCAAGGGTGACATGCCATGCGGTGGGGTCAGGGCCACGCGCTGAGCACCCGGTGCGCTGGGGTTGCCCCAGCGGTTCCTGAGCAGCTCCTGCAGTGCTGCCGCCGGTACCGTTCTGGCGGCTGTAGTTGTTTAAAAAGCCGTTGTTGTTTCCGGCGTAATCTGACGGCAGTTTTCTCGGGCATTTGGGCCTCTTCTAATAAGTGTGCTGTGAGTACATCTGCAAGCATTCACCTGTCGAGGTCAAATGACTGGTGGTGCTCATCTGCCCCCGTGCTACTGCTGCTGCCTCCCGTGAATGCTCATGTGCCTGCGTGCCCCTGTACAGGCACAGATGCACGCGCGCAACACCTGATCCCGCATCCTAATTATTTTTCGCCCGGTTCTCGGAGTTGTTCTGCTTCCGGCTGATGAATGGGAAAGTGTAGTAGTGCTGTTTCATTTCACCAGCCTCTCAAGTGTGGAAATTATGGTAAATTTGAGAACAAGCCAGATTAGATTGATAGTTACACCTCCTCCTTTAATTAGCCAACCACAGGATCTGTGGAGGCAAAGGCCGGGGGGGTGTGTCGGTGTATATAACGTGTATTGTCTATGTGAAAGATTAATCAAAAGGAGTTGCTTGAGGTGGGAAGGCTTTTCCGAAGAGGTTCCACATATTGTCAGGTAGTCCCTCTGAATGGCAGCTTCCGGTTCGGTCCCTTAGCTTTCGGAAGTGACATTTAGTCTGATATGTGCCAGCCGTGCAATCTACCTAGCCCTGCAAAGTGCAAATATTAACCTAAATGCATATTAAGATACTGTGTGTTAGCTCCTGAACTGAAATAGAGAGCGGGTGTTCCAGCGGAGGCAAGCAAATCGTGTTGATTTACAGTGGCTTGAGGATTTGGCCCATTACCGCTTCTTTATACACTTTTAAAAAGAAATGCCAACTCGATAGTTTAGGCTTTAACTGGAACATGGCAAGTAATTGTATGTTTTGGCGGACCCCTAGTAATGTTGCAGAATCTTTCTCAGAAGTTGTTCCATGGGATAGCCGATTCCTCAGGTAAGAGCTACTTGTTTGTTCAATCCTCCATCTTAGGCCTGCTCCTCAGGTGCATCCTCCTTCTCGCAGCGATTTCCTAGGAACAGATTTCGAAGAACAGCTCTGATCACAGAATCACAGATTGGTTAGGGTTGGAAAGGAGCTCTGGAGATCATCCAGTCCAACCCCCCTGCCAGAGCAGGGTCACCTACAGCAGGTTGCACAGGATGACCTCCAGGCGGGTTTTGAATGTCTCTGGGGTGGGAGACTCTACCGCCTCCCTGGGCAGCCTGTTCCAGCGCTCTGCCACCCTCAAAGTAAAGAAGTTCCTCCTCATGCTTTGATAGAAGTTCCTAGGTTCCAGTTTGTACCCGTTACCTCTTGTCCTGGATCATCTTTGATGATCCAGGACAAGAGGTAACGGGCACCAATTGGAACGTAGGAACTTGAACTTGAACTGGAACGTAGGAACTTGAACATAGGATTATCCTTGATGATTCAGGATAGCTGTGTGTCTGACCAGTCTGTCTTTCGAAGGAGGTCCTGGGCCAGCTCCAGCTATGCTGTGCTGAGCAGAGCCCCTGGCAGCAGCCCCACAGCTCACTCCCAGTGTGCCTGAATGGAAAAGGTACCAAAGTTGCTCCAACACTTTCTGAAAAACTCTATAGTGTTACCCCACAAGCGGAAAGCGACGGCAAAGCCCGTGACATGACACCGGTGCTTCCAGAAAATGTCAAGCTTCCTGCCCAAGGGTGACATGCCATGCGGTGGGGTCAGGGCCACGCGCTGAGCACCCGGTGCGCTGGGGTTGCCCCAGCGGTTCCTGAGCAGCTCCTGCAGTGCTGCCGCCGGTACCGTTCTGGCGGCTGTAGTTGTTTAAAAAGCCGTTGTTGTTTCCGGCGTAATCTGACGGCAGTTTTCTCGGGCATTTGGGCCTCTTCTAATAAGTGTGCTGTGAGTACATCTGCAGGCATTCACCTGTCGAGGTCAAATGACTGGTGGTGCTCATCTGCCCCCGTGCTACTGCTGCTGCCTCCCGTGAATGCTCATGTGCCTGCGTGCCCCTGTACAGGCACAGATGCACGCGCGCAACACCTGATCCCGCATCCTAATTATTTTTCGCCCGGTTCTCGGAGTTGTTCTGCTTCCGGCTGATGAATGGGAAAGTGTAGTAGTGCTGTTTCATTTCACCAGCCTCTCAAGTGTGGAAATTATGGTAAATTTGAGAACAAGCCAGATTAGATTGATAGTTACACCTCCTCCTTTAATTAGCCAACCACAGGATCTGTGGAGGCAAAGGCCGGGGGGGTGTGTCGGTGTATATAACGTGTATTGTCTATGTGAAAGATTAATCAAAAGGAGTTGCTTGAGGTGGGAAGGCTTTTCCGAAGAGGTTCCACATATTGTCAGGTAGTCCCTCTGAATGGCAGCTTCCGGTTCGGTCCCTTAGCTTTCGGAAGTGACATTTAGTCTGATATGTGCCAGCCGTGCAATCTACCTAGCCCTGCAAAGTGCAAATATTAACCTAAATGCATATTAAGATACTGTGTGTTAGCTCCTGAACTGAAATAGAGAGCGGGTGTTCCAGCGGAGGCAAGCAAATCGTGTTGATTTACAGTGGCTTCAGGATTTGGCCCATTACCGCATCTTTATACACTTTTAAAAAGAAATGCCAACTCGATAGTTTAGGCTTTAACTGGAACATGGCAAGTAATTGTATGTTTTGGCGGACCCCTAGTAATGTTGCAGAATCTTTCTCAGAAGTTGTTCCATGGGATAGCCGATTCCTCAGGTAAGAGCTACTTGTTTGTTCAATCCTCCATCTTAGGCCTGCTCCTCAGGTGCATCCTTCTTCTCGCAGCGATTTCCTAGGAACAGATTTCGAAGAACAGCTCTGATCACAGAATCACAGATTGGTTAGGGTTGGAAAGGAGCTCTGGAGATCATCCAGTCCAACCCCCCTCCCAGAGCAGGGTCACCTACAGCAGGTTGCACAGGATGACCTCCAGGCGGGTTTTGAATGTCTCTGGGGTGGGAGACTCTACCGCCTCCCTGGGCAGCCTGTTCCAGCGCTCTGCCACCCTCAAAGTAAAGAAGTTCCTCCTCATGCTTTGATAGAAGTTCTTA
This sequence comes from Vanellus vanellus, assembly GCF_965231255.1. Lineage (NCBI taxonomy): Eukaryota > Metazoa > Chordata > Aves > Charadriiformes > Charadriidae > Vanellus > Vanellus vanellus. Next base: position 320,114 of record NC_138925.1, on the reverse strand, counting down.
GGTTCCAGTTTGTACCTGTTACCTCTTGTCCTGGATCATCTTTGATGATCCAGGACAAGAGGTAACGGGCACCAATTGGAACGTAGGAACTTGAACTTGAACTGGAACGTAGGAACTTGAACATAGGATTATCCTTGATGATTCAGGATAGCTGTGTGTCTGACCAGTCTGTCTTTCGAAGGAGGTCCTGGGCCAGCTCCAGCTATGCTGTGCTGAGCAGAGCCCCTGGCAGCAGCCCCACAGCTCACTCCCAGTGTGCCTGAATGGAAAAGGTACCAAAGTTGCTCCAACACTTTCTGAAAAACTCTATAGTGTTACCCCACAAGCGCAAAGCGACGGCAAAGCCCGTGACATGACACCAGTGCTTCCAGAAAATGTCAAGCTTCCTGCCCAAGGGTGACATGCCATGCGGTGGGGTCAGGGCCACGCGCTGAGCACCCGGTGCGCTGGGGTTGCCCCAGCGGTTCCTGAGCAGCTCCTGCAGTGCTGCCGCCGGTACCGTTCTGGCGGCTGTAGTTGTTTAAAAAGCCGTTGTTGTTTCCGGCGTAATCTGACGGCAGTTTTCTCGGGCATTTGGGCCTCTTCTAATAAGTGTGCTGTGAGTACATCTGCAAGCATTCACCTGTCGAGGTCAAATGACTGGTGGTGCTCATCTGCCCCCGTGCTACTGCTGCTGCCTCCCGTGAATGCTCATGTGCCTGCGTGCCCCTGTACAGGCACAGATGCACGCGCGCAACACCTGATCCCGCATCCTAATTATTTTTCGCCCGGTTCTCGGAGTTGTTCTGCTTCCGGCTGATGAATGGGAAAGTGTAGTAGTGCTGTTTCATTTCACCAGCCTCTCAAGTGTGGAAATTATGGTAAATTTGAGAACAAGCCAGATTAGATTGATAGTTACACCTCCTCCTTTAATTAGCCAACCACAGGATCTGTGGAGGCAAAGGCCGGGGGGGTGTGTCGGTGTATATAACGTGTATTGTCTATGTGAAAGATGAATCAAAAGGAGTTGCTTGAGGTGGGAAGGCTTTTCCGGAGAGGTTCCACATGTTGTCAGGTAGTCCCTCTGAATGGCAGCTTCCGGTTCGGTCCCTTAGCTTTCGGAAGTGACATTTAGTCTGATATGTGCCAGCCGTGCAATCTACCTAGCCCTGCAAAGTGCAAATATTAACCTAAATGCATATTAAGATAGTGTGTGTTAGCTCCTGAACTGAAATAGAGAGCGGGTGTTCCAGCGGAGGCAAGCAAATCGTGTTGATTTACAGTGGCTTGAGGATTTGGCCCATTACTGCTTCTTTATACACTTTTAAAAAGAAATGCCAACTCGATAGTTTAGGCTTTAACTGGAACATGGCAAGTAATTCTGTGTTTTGGCGGACCCCTAGTAATGTTGCAGAATCTTTCTCAGAAGTTGTTCCATGGGATAGCCGATTCCTCAGGTAAGAGCTACTTGTTTGTTCAATCCTCCATCTTAGGCCTGCTCCTCAGGTGCATCCTCCTTCTCGCAGCGATTTCCTAGGAACAGATTTCGAAGAACAGCTCTGATCACAGAATCACAGATTGGTTAGGGTTGGAAAGGAGCTCTGGAGATCATCCAGTCCAACCCCCCTGCCAGAGCAGGGTCACCTACAGCAGGTTGCACAGGATGACCTCCAGGCGGGTTTTGAATGTCTCTGGGGTGGAAGACTCTACCGCCTCCCTGGGCAGCCTGTTCCAGCGCTCTGCCACCCTCAAAGTAAAGAAGTTCCTCCTCATGCTTTGATAGAAGTTCCTACGTTCCAGTTTGTACCCGTTACCTCTTGTCCTGGATCATCTTTGATGATCCAGGACAAGAGGTAACGGGCACCAATTGGAACGTAGGAACTTGAACTTGAACTGGAAGGTAGGAACTTGAACATAGGATTATCCTTGATGATTCAGGATAGCTGTGTGTCTGACCAGTCTGTCTTTCGAAGGAGGTCCTGGGCCAGCTCCAGCCATGCTGTGCTGAGCAGAACCCCTGGCAGCAGCCCCACAGCTCACTCCCAGTGTGCCTGAATGGAAAAGGTACCAAAGTTGCTGCAACACTTTCTGAAAAACTCTATAGTGTTACCCCACAAGCGCAAAGCGACGGCAAAGCCCGTGAAATGACACCGGTGCTTCCAGAAAATGTCAAGCTTCCTGCCCAAGGGTGACATGCCATGCGGTGGGGTCAGGGCCACGCGCTGAGCACCCGGTGCGCTGGGGTTGCCCCAGCGGTTCCTGAGCAGCTCCTGCAGTGCTGCCGCCGGTACCGTTCTGGCGGCTGTAGTTGTTTAAAAAGCCGTTGTTGTTTCCGGCGTAATCTGACGGCAGTTTTCTCGGGCATTTGGGCCTCTTCTAATAAGTGTGCTGTGAGTACATCTGCAAGCATTCACCTGTCGAGGTCAAATGACTGGTGGTGCTCATCTGCCCCCGTGCTACTGCTGCTGCCTCCCGTGAATGCTCATGTGCCTGCGTGCCCCTGTACAGGCACAGATGCACGCGCGCAACACCTGATCCCGCATCCTAATTATTTTTCGCCCGGTTCTCGGAGTTGTTCTGCTTCCGGCTGATGAATGGGAAAGTGTAGTAGTGCTGTTTCATTTCACCAGCCTCTCAAGTGTGGAAATTATGGTAAATTTGAGAACAAGCCAGATTAGATTGATAGTTACACCTCCTCCTTTAATTAGCCAACCACAGGATCTGTGGAGGCAAAGGCCGGGGGGTTGTGTCGGTGTATATAAGGTGTATTGTCTATGTGAAAGATGAATCAAAAGGAGTTGCTTGAGGTGGGAAGGCTTTTCCGGAGAGGTTCCACATGTTGTCAGGTAGTCCCTCTGAATGGCAGCTTCCGGTTCGGTCCCTTAGCTTTCGGAAGTGACATTTAGTCTGATATGTGCCAGCCGTGCAATCTACCTAGCCCTGCAAAGTGCAAATATTAACCTAAATGCATATTAAGATACTGTGTGTTAGCTCCTGAACTGAAATAGAGAGCGGGTGTTCCAGCGGAGGCAAGCAAATCGTGTTGATTTACAGTGGCTTGAGGATTTGGCCCATTACCGCTTCTTTATACACTTTTAAAAAGAAATGCCAACTCGATAGTTTAGGCTTTAACTGGAACATGGCAAGTAATTGTATGTTTTGGCGGACCCCTAGTAATGTTGCAGAATCTTTCTCAGAAGTTGTTCCATGGGATAGCCGATTCCTCAGGTAAGAGCTACTTGTTTGTTCAATCCTCCATCTTAGGCCTGCTCCTCAGGTGCATCCTCCTTCTCGCAGCGATTTCCTAGGAACAGATTTCGAAGAACAGCTCTGATCACAGAATCACAGATTGGTTAGGGTTGGAAAGGAGCTCTGGAGATCATCCAGTCCAACCCCCCTGCCAGAGCAGGGTCACCTACAGCAGGTTGCACAGGATGACCTCCAGGCGGGTTTTGAATGTCTCTGGGGTGGAAGACTCTACCGCCTCCCTGGGCAGCCTGTTCCAGCGCTCTGCCACCCTCAAAGTAAAGAAGTTCCTCCTCATGCTTTGATAGAAGTTCCTAGGTTCCAGTTTGTACCCGTTACCTCTTGTCCTGGATCATCTTTGATGATCCAGGACAAGAGGTAACGGGCACCAATTGGAACGTAGGAACTTGAACTTGAACTGGAAGGTAGGAACTTGAACTTGAACATAGGATTATCCTTGATGATTCAGGATAGCTGTGTGTCTGACCAGTCTGTCTTTCGAAGGAGGTCCTGGGCCAGCTCCAGCCATGCTGTGCTGAGCAGAGCCCCTGGCAGCAGCCCCACAGCTCACTCCCAGTGTGCCTGAATGGAAAAGGTACCAAAGTTGCTCCAACACTTTCCGAAAAACTCTATAGTGTTACCCCACAAGCGCAAAGCGACGGCAAAGCCCGTGAAATGACACCGGTGCTTCCAGAAAATGTCAAGCTTCCTGCCCAAGGGTGACATGCCATGCGGTGGGGTCAGGGCCACGCGCTGAGCACCCGGTGCACTGGGGTTGCCCCAGCGGTTCCTGAGCAGCTCCTGCAGTGCTGCCGCCGGTACCATTCTGGCGGCTGTAGTTGTTTAAAAAGCCGTTGTTGTTTCCGGCGTAATCTGACGGCAGTTTTCTCGGGCATTTGGGCCTCTTCTAATAAGTGTGCTGTGAGTACATCTGCAAGCATTCACCTGTCGAGGTCAAATGACTGGTGGTGCTCATCTGCCCCCGTGCTACTGCTGCTGCCTCCCGTGAATGCTCATGTGCCTGCGTGCCCCTGTACAGGCACAGATGCACGCGCGCAACACCTGATCCCGCATCCTAATTATTTTTCACCCGGTTCTCTGAGTTGTTCTGCTTCCGGCTGATGAATGGGAAAGTGTAGTAGTGCTGTTTCATTTCACCAGCCTCTCAAGTGTGGAAATTATGGTAAATTTGAGAACAAGCCAGATTAGATTGATAGTTACACCTCCTCCTTTAATTAGCCAACCACAGGATCTGTGGAGGCAGAGGCCGGGGGTGTGTGTCGGTGTATATAAGGTGTATTGTCTATGTGAAAGATTAATCAAAAGGAGTTGCTTGAGGTGGGAAGGCTTTTCCGGAGAGGTTCCACATGTTGTCAGGTAGTCCCTCTGAATGGCAGCTTCCGGTTCGGTCCCTTAGCTTTCGGAAGTGACATTTAGTCTGATATGTGCCAGCCGTGCAATCTACCTAGCCCTGCAAAGTGCAAATATTAACCTAAATGCATATTAAGATACTGTGTGTTAGCTCCTGAACTGAAATAGAGAGCGGGTGTTCCAGCGGAGGCAAGCAAATCGTGTTGATTTACAGTGGCTTGAGGATTTGGCCCATTACCGCTTCTTTATACACTTTTAAAAAGAAATGCCAACTCGATAGTTTAGGCTTTAACTGGAACATGGCAAGTAATTCTGTGTTTTGGCGGACCCCTAGTAATGTTGCAGAATCTTTCTCAGAAGTTGTTCCATGGGATAGCCGATTCCTCAGGTAAGAGCTACTTGTTTGTTCAATCCTCCATCTTAGGCCTGCTCCTCAGGTGCATCCTCCTTCTCGCAGCGATTTCCTAGGAACAGATTTCGAAGAACAGCTCTGATCACAGAATCACAGATTGGTTAGGGTTGGAAAGGAGCTCTGGAGATCATCCAGTCCAACCCCCCTGCCAGAGCAGGGTCACCTACAGCAGGTTGCACAGGATGACCTCCAGGCGGGTTTTGAATGTCTCTGGGGTGGAAGACTCCACCGCCTCCCTGGGCAGCCTGTTCCAGCGCTCTGCCACCCTCAAAGTAAAGAAGTTCCTCCTCATGCTTTGAAAGAAGTTCCTAGGTTCCAGTTTGTACCCGTTACCTCTTGTCCTGGATCATCTTTGATGATCCAGGACAAGAGGTAACGGGCACCAATTGGAACGTAGGAACTTGAACTTGAACTGGAAGGTAGGAACTTGAACTTGAACATAGGATTATCCTTGATGATTCAGGATAGCTGTGTGTCTGACCAGTCTGTCTTTCGAAGGAGGTCCTGGGCCAGCTCCAGCCATGCTGTGCTGAGCAGAGCCCCTGGCAGCAGCCCCACAGCTCACTCCCAGTGTGCCTGAATGGAAAGGTACCAAAGTTGCTCCAACACTTTCTGAAAAACTCTATAGTGTTACCCCACAAGCGCAAAGCGACGGCAAAGCCCGTGAAATGACACCGGTGCTTCCAGAAAATGTCAAGCTTCCTGCCCAAGGGTGACATGCCATGCGGTGGGGTCAGGGCCACGCGCTGAGCACCCGGTGCGCTGGGGTTGCCCCAGCGGTTCCTGAGCAGCTCCTGCAGTGCTGCCGCCGGTACCGTTCTGGCGGCTGTAGTTGTTTAAAAAGCCGTTGTTGTTTCCGGCGTAATCTGACGGCAGTTTTCTCGGGCATTTGGGCCTCTTCTAATAAGTGTGCTGTGAGTACATCTGCAAGCATTCACCTGTCGAGGTCAAATGACTGGTGGTGCTCATCTGCCCCCGTGCTACTGCTGCTGCCTCCCGTGAATGCTCATGTGCCTGCGTGCCCCTGTACAGGCACAGATGCACGCGCGCAACACCTGATCCCGCATCCTAATTATTTTTCGCCCGGTTCTCGGAGTTGTTCTGCTTTTGGCTGATGAATGGGAAAGTGTAGTAGTGCTGTTTCATTTCACCAGCCTATCAAGTGTGGAAATTATGGTAAATTTGAGAACAAGCCAGATTAGATTGATAGTTACACCTCCTCCTTTAATTAGCCAACCACAGGATCTGTGGAGGCAAAGGCCGGGGGGGTGTGTCGGTGTATATAATGTGTATTGTCTATGTGAAAGATTAATCAAAAGGAGTTGCTTGAGGTGGGAAGGCTTTTCCGGAGAGGTTCCACATGTTGTCAGGTAGTCCCTCTGAATGGCAGCTTCCGGTTCGGTCCCTTAGCTTTCGGAAGTGACATTTAGTCTGATATGTGCCAGCCGTGCAATCTACCTAGCCCTGCAAAGTGCAAATATTAACCTAAATGCATATTAAGATACTGTGTGTTAGCTCCTGAACTGAAATAGAGAGCGGGTGTTCCAGCGGAGGCAAGCAAATCGTGTTGATTTACAGTGGCTTGTGGATTTGGCCCATTACCGCTTCTTTATACACTTTTAAAAAGAAATGCCAACTTGATAGTTTAGGCTTAAACTTGAACATGGCAAGTAATTGTATGTTTTGGCGGACCCCTAGTAATGTTGCAGAATCTTTCTCAGAAGTTGTTCCATGGGATAGCCGATTCCTCAGGTAAGAGCTACTTGTTTGTTCAATCCTCCATCTTAGGCCTGCTCCTCAGGTGCATCCTCCTTCTCGCAGCGATTTCCTAGGAACAGATTTCGAAGAACAGCTCTGATCACAGAATCACAGATTGGTTAGGGTTGGAAAGGAGCTCTGGAGATCATCCAGCCCAACCCCCCTGCCAGAGCAGAGTCACCTACAGCAGGTTGAGCAGGATGACCTCCAGGCGGGTTTTGAATGTCTCTGGGGTGGGAGACTCTACCGCCTCCCTGGGCAGCCTGTTCCAGCGCTCTGCCACCCTCAAAGTAAAGAAGTTCCTCCTCATGCTTTGATAGAAGTTCCTACGTTCCAGTTTGTACCCGTTACCTCTTGTCCTGGATCATCTTTGATGATCCAGGACAAGAGGTAACGGGCACCAATTGGAACGTAGGAACTTGAACTTGAACTGGAAGGTAGGAACTTGAACTTGAACATAGGATTATCCTTGATGATTCAGGATAGCTGTGTGTCTGACCAGTCTGTCTTTCGAAGGAGGTCCTGGGCCAGCTCCAGCCATGCTGTGCTGAGCAGAGCCCCTGGCAGCAGCCCCACAGCTCACTCCCAGTGTGCCTGAATGGAAAAGGTACCAAAGTTGCTCCAACACTTTCTGAAAAACTCTATAGTGTTACCCCACAAGCGCAAAGCGACGGCAAAGCCCGTGAAATGACACCGGTGCTTCCAGAAAATGTCAAGCTTCCTGCCCAAGGGTGACATGCCATGCGGTGGGGTCAGGGCCACGCGCTGAGCACCCGGTGCGCTGGGGTTGCCCCAGCGGTTCCTGAGCAGCTCCTGCAGTGCTGCCGCCGGTACCGTTCTGGCGGCTGTAGTTGTTTAAAAAGCCGTTGTTGTTTCCGGCGTAATCTGACGGCAGTTTTCTCGGGCATTTGGGCCTCTTCTAATAAGTGTGCTGTGAGTACATCTGCAAGCATTCACCTGTCGAGGTCAAATGACTGGTGGTGCTCATCTCCCCCCGTGCTACTGCTGCTGCCTCCCGTGAATGCTCATGTGCCTGCGTGCCCCTGTACAGGCACAGATGCACGCGCGCAACACCTGATCCCGCATCCTAATTATTTTTCGCCCGGTTCTCGGAGTTGTTCTGCTTCCGGCTGATGAATGGGAAAGTGTAGTAGTGCTGTTTCATTTCACCAGCCTCTCAAGTGTGGAAATTATGGTAAATTTGAGAACAAGCCAGATTAGATTGATAGTTACACCTCCTCCTTTAATTAGCCAACCACAGGATCTGTGGAGGCAAAGGCCGGGGGGGTGTGTCGGTGTATATAACGTGTATTGTCTATGTGAAAGATGAATCAAAAGGAGTTGCTTGAGGTGGGAAGGCTTTTCCGGAGAGGTTCCACATGTTGTCAGGTAGTCCCTCTGAATGGCAGCTTCCGGTTCGGTCCCTTAGCTTTCGGAAGTGACATTTAGTCTGATATGTGCCAGCCGTGCAATCTACCTAGCCCTGCAAAGTGCAAATATTAACCTAAATGCATATTAAGATACTGTGTGTTAGCTCCTGAACTGAAATAGAGAGCGGGTGTTCCAGCGGAGGCAAGCAAATCGTGTTGATTTACAGTGGCTTGAGGATTTGGCCCATTACCGCTTCTTTATACACTTTTAAAAAGAAATGCCAACTCGATAGTTTAGGCTTTAACTGGAACATGGCAAGTAATTGTATGTTTTGGCGGACCCCTAGTAATGTTGCAGAATCTTTCTCAGAAGTTGTTCCATGGGATAGCCGATTCCTCAGGTAAGAGCTACTTGTTTGTTCAATCCTCCATCTTAGGCCTGCTCCTCAGGTGCATCCTCCTTCTCGCAGCGATTTCCTAGGAACAGATTTCGAAGAACAGCTCTGATCACAGAATCACAGATTGGTTAGGGTTGGAAAGGAGCTCTGGAGATCATCCAGTCCAACCCCCCTGCCAGAGCAGGGTCACCTACAGCAGGTTGCACAGGATGACCTCCAGGCGGGTTTTGAATGTCTCTGGGGTGGAAGACTCTACCGCCTCCCTGGGCAGCCTGTTCCAGCGCTCTGCCACCCTCAAAGTAAAGAAGTTCCTCCTCATGCTTTGATAGAAGTTCCTAGGTTCCAGTTTGTACCCGTTACCTCTTGTCCTGGATCATCTTTGATGATCCAGGACAAGAGGTAACGGGCACCAATTGGAACGTAGGAACTTGAACTTGAACTGGAAGGTAGGAACTTGAACTTGAACATAGGATTATCCTTGATGATTCAGGATAGCTGTGTGTCTGACCAGTCTGTCTTTCGAAGGAGGTCCTGGGCCAGCTCCAGCCATGCTGTGCTGAGCAGAGCCCCTGGCAGCAGCCCCACAGCTCACTCCCAGTGTGCCTGAATGGAAAAGGTACCAAAGTTGCTCCAACACTTTCCGAAAAACTCTATAGTGTTACCCCACAAGCGCAAAGCGACGGCAAAGCCCGTGAAATGACACCGGTGCTTCCAGAAAATGTCAAGCTTCCTGCCCAAGGGTGACATGCCATGCGGTGGGGTCAGGGCCACGCGCTGAGCACCCGGTGCACTGGGGTTGCCCCAGCGGTTCCTGAGCAGCTCCTGCAGTGCTGCCGCCGGTACCATTCTGGCGGCTGTAGTTGTTTAAAAAGCCGTTGTTGTTTCCGGCGTAATCTGACGGCAGTTTTCTCGGGCATTTGGGCCTCTTCTAATAAGTGTGCTGTGAGTACATCTGCAAGCATTCACCTGTCGAGGTCAAATGACTGGTGGTGCTCATCTGCCCCCGTGCTACTGCTGCTGCCTCCCGTGAATGCTCATGTGCCTGCGTGCCCCTGTACAGGCACAGATGCACGCGCGCAACACCTGATCCCGCATCCTAATTATTTTTCACCCGGTTCTCTGAGTTGTTCTGCTTCCGGCTGATGAATGGGAAAGTGTAGTAGTGCTGTTTCATTTCACCAGCCTCTCAAGTGTGGAAATTATGGTAAATTTGAGAACAAGCCAGATTAGATTGATAGTTACACCTCCTCCTTTAATTAGCCAACCACAGGATCTGTGGAGGCAGAGGCCGGGGGTGTGTGTCGGTGTATATAAGGTGTATTGTCTATGTGAAAGATTAATCAAAAGGAGTTGCTTGAGGTGGGAAGGCTTTTCCGGAGAGGTTCCACATGTTGTCAGGTAGTCCCTCTGAATGGCAGCTTCCGGTTCGGTCCCTTAGCTTTCGGAAGTGACATTTAGTCTGATATGTGCCAGCCGTGCAATCTACCTAGCCCTGCAAAGTGCAAATATTAACCTAAATGCATATTAAGATACTGTGTGTTAGCTCCTGAACTGAAATAGAGAGCGGGTGTTCCAGCGGAGGCAAGCAAATCGTGTTGATTTACAGTGGCTTGAGGATTTGGCCCATTACCGCTTCTTTATACACTTTTAAAAAGAAATGCCAACTCGATAGTTTAGGCTTTAACTGGAACATGGCAAGTAATTCTGTGTTTTGGCGGACCCCTAGTAATGTTGCAGAATCTTTCTCAGAAGTTGTTCCATGGGATAGCCGATTCCTCAGGTAAGAGCTACTTGTTTGTTCAATCCTCCATCTTAGGCCTGCTCCTCAGGTGCATCCTCCTTCTCGCAGCGATTTCCTAGGAACAGATTTCGAAGAACAGCTCTGATCACAGAATCACAGATTGGTTAGGGTTGGAAAGGAGCTCTGGAGATCATCCAGTCCAACCCCCCTGCCAGAGCAGGGTCACCTACAGCAGGTTGCACAGGATGACCTCCAGGCGGGTTTTGAATGTCTCTGGGGTGGAAGACTCCACCGCCTCCCTGGGCAGCCTGTTCCAGCGCTCTGCCACCCTCAAAGTAAAGAAGTTCCTCCTCATGCTTTGAAAGAAGTTCCTAGGTTCCAGTTTGTACCCGTTACCTCTTGTCCTGGATCATCTTTGATGATCCAGGACAAGAGGTAACGGGCACCAATTGGAACGTAGGAACTTGAACTTGAACTGGAAGGTAGGAACTTGAACTTGAACATAGGATTATCCTTGATGATTCAGGATAGCTGTGTGTCTGACCAGTCTGTCTTTCGAAGGAGGTCCTGGGCCAGCTCCAGCCATGCTGTGCTGAGCAGAGCCCCTGGCAGCAGCCCCACAGCTCACTCCCAGTGTGCCTGAATGGAAAGGTACCAAAGTTGCTCCAACACTTTCTGAAAAACTCTATAGTGTTACCCCACAAGCGCAAAGCGACGGCAAAGCCCGTGAAATGACACCGGTGCTTCCAGAAAATGTCAAGCTTCCTGCCCAAGGGTGACATGCCATGCGGTGGGGTCAGGGCCACGCGCTGAGCACCCGGTGCGCTGGGGTTGCCCCAGCGGTTCCTGAGCAGCTCCTGCAGTGCTGCCGCCGGTACCGTTCTGGCGGCTGTAGTTGTTTAAAAAGCCGTTGTTGTTTCCGGCGTAATCTGACGGCAGTTTTCTCGGGCATTTGGGCCTCTTCTAATAAGTGTGCTGTGAGTACATCTGCAAGCATTCACCTGTCGAGGTCAAATGACTGGTGGTGCTCATCTGCCCCCGTGCTACTGCTGCTGCCTCCCGTGAATGCTCATGTGCCTGCGTGCCCCTGTACAGGCACAGATGCACGCGCGCAACACCTGATCCCGCATCCTAATTATTTTTCGCCCGGTTCTCGGAGTTGTTCTGCTTTTGGCTGATGAATGGGAAAGTGTAGTAGTGCTGTTTCATTTCACCAGCCTATCAAGTGTGGAAATTATGGTAAATTTGAGAACAAGCCAGATTAGATTGATAGTTACACCTCCTCCTTTAATTAGCCAACCACAGGATCTGTGGAGGCAAAGGCCGGGGGGGTGTGTCGGTGTATATAATGTGTATTGTCTATGTGAAAGATTAATCAAAAGGAGTTGCTTGAGGTGGGAAGGCTTTTCCGGAGAGGTTCCACATGTTGTCAGGTAGTCCCTCTGAATGGCAGCTTCCGGTTCGGTCCCTTAGCTTTCGGAAGTGACATTTAGTCTGATATGTGCCAGCCGTGCAATCTACCTAGCCCTGCAAAGTGCAAATATTAACCTAAATGCATATTAAGATACTGTGTGTTAGCTCCTGAACTGAAATAGAGAGCGGGTGTTCCAGCGGAGGCAAGCAAATCGTGTTGATTTACAGTGGCTTGTGGATTTGGCCCATTACCGCTTCTTTATACACTTTTAAAAAGAAATGCCAACTTGATAGTTTAGGCTTAAACTTGAACATGGCAAGTAATTGTATGTTTTGGCGGACCCCTAGTAATGTTGCAGAATCTTTCTCAGAAGTTGTTCCATGGGATAGCCGATTCCTCAGGTAAGAGCTACTTGTTTGTTCAATCCTCCATCTTAGGCCTGCTCCTCAGGTGCATCCTCCTTCTCGCAGCGATTTCCTAGGAACAGATTTCGAAGAACAGCTCTGATCACAGAATCACAGATTGGTTAGGGTTGGAAAGGAGCTCTGGAGATCATCCAGCCCAACCCCCCTGCCAGAGCAGAGTCACCTACAGCAGGTTGAGCAGGATGACCTCCAGGCGGGTTTTGAATGTCTCTGGGGTGGGAGACTCTACCGCCTCCCTGGGCAGCCTGTTCCAGCGCTCTGCCACCCTCAAAGTAAAGAAGTTCCTCCTCATGCTTTGATAGAAGTTCCTACGTTCCAGTTTGTACCCGTTACCTCTTGTCCTGGATCATCTTTGATGATCCAGGACAAGAGGTAACGGGCACCAATTGGAACGTAGGAACTTGAACTTGAACTGGAAGGTAGGAACTTGAACTTGAACATAGGATTATCCTTGATGATTCAGGATAGCTGTGTGTCTGACCAGTCTGTCTTTCGAAGGAGGTCCTGGGCCAGCTCCAGCCATGCTGTGCTGAGCAGAGCCCCTGGCAGCAGCCCCACAGCTCACTCCCAGTGTGCCTGAATGGAAAAGGTACCAAAGTTGCTCCAACACTTTCTGAAAAACTCTATAGTGTTACCCCACAAGCGCAAAGCGACGGCAAAGCCCGTGAAATGACACCGGTGCTTCCAGAAAATGTCAAGCTTCCTGCCCAAGGGTGACATGCCATGCGGTGGGGTCAGGGCCACGCGCTGAGCACCCGGTGCGCTGGGGTTGCCCCAGCGGTTCCTGAGCAGCTCCTGCAGTGCTGCCGCCGGTACCGTTCTGGCGGCTGTAGTTGTTTAAAAAGCCGTTGTTGTTTCCGGCGTAATCTGACGGCAGTTTTCTCGGGCATTTGGGCCTCTTCTAATAAGTGTGCTGTGAGTACATCTGCAAGCATTCACCTGTCGAGGTCAAATGACTGGTGGTGCTCATCTCCCCCCGTGCTACTGCTGCTGCCTCCCGTGAATGCTCATGTGCCTGCGTGCCCCTCTACAGGCACAGATGCACGCGCGCAACACCTGATCCCGCATCCTAATTATTTTTCGCCCGGTTCTCGGAGTTGTTCTGCTTCCGGCTGATGAATGGGAAAGTGTAGTAGTGCTGTTTCATTTCACCAGCCTCTCAAGTGTGGAAATTATGGTAAATTTGAGAACAAGCCAGATTAGATTGATAGTTACACCTCCTCCTTTAATTAGCCAACCACAGGATCTGTGGAGGCAAAGGCCGGGGGGGTGTGTCGGTGTATATAACGTGTATTGTCTATGTGAAAGATGAATCAAAAGGAGTTGCTTGAGGTGGGAAGGCTTTTCCGGAGAGGTTCCACATGTTGTCAGGTAGTCCCTCTGAATGGCAGCTTCCGGTTCGGTCCCTTAGCTTTCGGAAGTGACATTTAGTCTGATATGTGCCAGCCGTGCAATCTACCTAGCCCTGCAAAGTGCAAATATTAACATAAATGCATATTAAGATACTGTGTGTTAGCTCCTGAACTGAAATAGAGAGCGGGTGTTCCAGCGGAGGCAAGCAAATCGTGTTGATTTACAGTGGCTTGAGGATTTGGCCCATTACCGCTTCTTTATATACTTTTAAAAAGAAATGCCAACTCGATAGTTTAGGCTTTAACTGGAACATGGCAAGTAATTGTATGTTTTGGCGGACCCCTAGTAATGTTGCAGAATCTTTCTCAGAAGTTGTTCCATGGGATAGCCGATTCCTCAGGTAAGAGCTACTTGTTTGTTCAATCCTCCATCTTAGGCCTGCTCCTCAGGTGCGTCCTCCTTCTCGCAGCGATTTCCTAGGAACAGATTTCGAAGAACAGCTCTGATCACAGAATCACAGATTGGTTAGGGTTGGAAAGGAGCTCTGGAGATCATCCAGTCCAACCCCCTGCCAGAGCAGGGTCACCTACAGCAGGTTGAGCAGGATGACCTCCAGGCGGGTTTTGAATGTCTCTGGGGTGGGAGACTCTACCGCCTCCCTGGGCAGCCTGTTCCAGCGCTCTGCCACCCTCAAAGTAAAGAAGTTCCTCCTCATGCTTTGAAAGAAGTTCCTAGGTTCCAGTTTGTACCCGTTACCTCTTGTCCTGGATCATCTTTGATGATCCAGGACAAGAGGTAACGGGCACCAATTGGAACGTAGGAACTTGAACTTGAACTGGAAGGTAGGAACTTGAACTTGAACATAGGATTATCCTTGATGATTCAGGATAGCTGTGTGTCTGACCAGTCTGTCTTTCGAAGGAGGTCCTGGGCCAGCTCCAGCCATGCTGTGCTGAGCAGAGCCCCTGGCAGCAGCCCCACAGCTCACTCCCAGTGTGCCTGAATGGAAAAGGTACCAAAGTTGCTCCAACACTTTCTGAAAAACTCTATAGTGTTACCCCACAAGCACAAAGCGACGGCAAAGCCCGTGAAATGACACCGGTGCTTCCAGAAAATGTCAAGCTTCCTGCCCAAGGGTGACATGCCATGCGGTGGGGTCAGGGCCACGCGCTGAGCACCCGGTGCGCTGGGGTTGCCCCAGCGGTTCCTGAGCAGCTCCTGCAGTGCTGCCGCCGGTACCGTTCTGGCGGCTGTAGTTGTTTAAAAAGCCGTTGTTGTTTCCGGCGTAATCTGACGGCAGTTTTCTCGGGCATTTGGGCCTCTTCTAATAAGTGTGCTGTGAGTACATCTGCAAGCATTCACCTGTCGAGGTCAAATGACTGGTGGTGCTCATCTCCCCCCGTGCTACTGCTGCTGCCTCCCGTGAATGCTCATGTGCCTGCGTGCCCCTCTACAGGCACAGATGCACGCGCGCAACACCTGATCCCGCATCCTAATTATTTTTCGCCCGGTTCTCGGAGTTGTTCTGCTTCCGGCTGATGAATGGGAAAGTGTAGTAGTGCTGTTTCATTTCACCAGCCTCTCAAGTGTGGAAATTATGGTAAATTTGAGAACAAGCCAGATTAGATTGATAGTTACACCTCCTCCTTTAATTAGCCAACCACAGGATCTGTGGAGGCAAAGGCCGGGGGGGTGTGTCGGTGTATATAACGTGTATTGTCTATGTGAAAGATGAATCAAAAGGAGTTGCTTGAGGTGGGAAGGCTTTTCCGGAGAGGTTCCACATGTTGTCAGGTAGTCCCTCTGAATGGCAGCTTCCGGTTCGGTCCCTTAGCTTTCGGAAGTGACATTTAGTCTGATATGTGCCAGCCGTGCAATCTACCTAGCCCTGCAAAGTGCAAATATTAACATAAATGCATATTAAGATACTGTGTGTTAGCTCCTGAACTGAAATAGAGAGCGGGTGTTCCAGCGGAGGCAAGCAAATCGTGTTGATTTACAGTGGCTTGAGGATTTGGCCCATTACCGCTTCTTTATATACTTTTAAAAAGAAATGCCAACTCGATAGTTTAGGCTTTAACTGGAACATGGCAAGTAATTGTATGTTTTGGCGGACCCCTAGTAATGTTGCAGAATCTTTCTCAGAAGTTGTTCCATGGGATAGCCGATTCCTCAGGTAAGAGCTACTTGTTTGTTCAATCCTCCATCTTAGGCCTGCTCCTCAGGTGCGTCCTCCTTCTCGCAGCGATTTCCTAGGAACAGATTTCGAAGAACAGCTCTGATCACAGAATCACAGATTGGTTAGGGTTGGAAAGGAGCTCTGGAGATCATCCAGTCCAACCCCCTGCCAGAGCAGGGTCACCTACAGCAGGTTGAGCAGGATGACCTCCAGGCGGGTTTTGAATGTCTCTGGGGTGGGAGACTCTACCGCCTCCCTGGGCAGCCTGTTCCAGCGCTCTGCCACCCTCAAAGTAAAGAAGTTCCTCCTCATGCTTTGAAAGAAGTTCCTAGGTTCCAGTTTGTACCCGTTACCTCTTGTCCTGGATCATCTTTGATGATCCAGGACAAGAGGTAACGGGCACCAATTGGAACGTAGGAACTTGAACTTGAACTGGAAGGTAGGAACTTGAACTTGAACATAGGATTATCCTTGATGATTCAGGATAGCTGTGTGTCTGACCAGTCTGTCTTTCGAAGGAGGTCCTGGGCCAGCTCCAGCCATGCTGTGCTGAGCAGAGCCCCTGGCAGCAGCCCCACAGCTCACTCCCAGTGTGCCTGAATGGAAAAGGTACCAAAGTTGCTCCAACACTTTCTGAAAAACTCTATAGTGTTACCCCACAAGCACAAAGCGACGGCAAAGCCCGTGAAATGACACCGGTGCTTCCAGAAAATGTCAAGCTTCCTGCCCAAGGGTGACATGCCATGCGGTGGGGTCAGGGCCACGCGCTGAGCACCCGGTGCGCTGGGGTTGCCCCAGCGGTTCCTGAGCAGCTCCTGCAGTGCTGCCGCCGGTACCGTTCTGGCGGCTGTAGTTGTTTAAAAAGCCGTTGTTGTTTCCGGCGTAATCTGACGGCAGTTTTCTCGGGCATTTGGGCCTCTTCTAATAAGTGTGCTGTGAGTACATCTGCAAGCATTCACCTGTCGAGGTCAAATGACTGGTGGTGCTCATCTCCCCCCGTGCTACTGCTGCTGCCTCCCGTGAATGCTCATGTGCCTGCGTGCCCCTCTACAGGCACAGATGCACGCGCGCAACACCTGATCCCGCATCCTAATTATTTTTCGCCCGGTTCTCGGAGTTGTTCTGCTTCCGGCTGATGAATGGGAAAGTGTAGTAGTGCTGTTTCATTTCACCAGCCTCTCAAGTGTGGAAATTATGGTAAATTTGAGAACAAGCCAGATTAGATTGATAGTTACACCTCCTCCTTTAATTAGCCAACCACAGGATCTGTGGAGGCAAAGGCCGGGGGGGTGTGTCGGTGTATATAACGTGTATTGTCTATGTGAAAGATGAATCAAAAGGAGTTGCTTGAGGTGGGAAGGCTTTTCCGGAGAGGTTCCACATGTTGTCAGGTAGTCCCTCTGAATGGCAGCTTCCGGTTCGGTCCCTTAGCTTTCGGAAGTGACATTTAGTCTGATATGTGCCAGCCGTGCAATCTACCTAGCCCTGCAAAGTGCAAATATTAACATAAATGCATATTAAGATACTGTGTGTTAGCTCCTGAACTGAAATAGAGAGCGGGTGTTCCAGCGGAGGCAAGCAAATCGTGTTGATTTAGAGTGGCTTGAGGATTTGGCCCATTACTGCTTCTTTATATACTTTTAAAAAGAAATGCCAACTCGATAGTTTAGGCTTTAACTGGAACATGGCAAGTAATTGTATGTTTTGGCGGACCCCTAGTAATGTTGCAGAATCTTTCTCAGAAGTTGTTCCATGGGATAGCCGATTCCTCAGGTAAGAGCTACTTGTTTGTTCAATCCTCCATCTTAGGCCTGCTCCTCAGGTGCGTCCTCCTTCTCGCAGCGATTTCCTAGGAACAGATTTCGAAGAACAGCTCTGATCACAGAATCACAGATTGGTTAGGGTTGGAAAGGAGCTCTGGAGATCATCCAGTCCAACCCCCTGCCAGAGCAGGGTCACCTACAGCAGGTTGCACAGGATGACCTCCAGGCGGGTTTTGAATGTCTCTGGGGTGGGAGACTCTACCGCCTCCCTGGGCAGCCTGTTCCAGCGCTCTGCCACCCTCAAAGTAAAGAAGTTCCTCCTCATGCTTTGAAAGAAGTTCCTAGGTTCCAGTTTGTACCCGTTACCTCTTGTCCTGGATCATCAAAAATTATCTTTGATGATCCAGGACAAGAGGTAACGGGCACCAATTGGAACGTAGGAACTTGAACTTGAACTGGAAGGTAGGAACTTGAACTTGAACATAGGATTATCCTTGATGATTCAGGATAGCTGTGTGTCTGACCAGTCTGTCTTTCGAAGGAGGTCCTGGGCCAGCTCCAGCCATGCTGTGCTGAGCAGAGCCCCTGGCAGCAGCCCCACAGCTCACTCCCAGTGTGCCTGAATGGAAAAGGTACCAAAGTTGCTCCAACACTTTCTGAAAAACTCTATAGTGTTACCCCACAAGCGCAAAGCGACGGCAAAGCCCGTGACATGACACCGGTGCTTCCAGAAAATGTCAAGCTTCCTGCCCAAGGGTGACATGCCATGCGGTGGGGTCAGGGCCACGCGCTGAGCACCCAGTGCGCTGGGGTTGCCCCAGCGGTTCCTGAGCAGCTCCTGCAGTACTGCTGCCGGTACCGTTCTGGCGGCTGTAGTTGTTTAAAAAGCCGTTGTTGTTTCCGGCGTAATCTGACGGCAGTTTTCTCGGGCATTTGGGCCTCTTCTAATAAGTGTGCTGTGAGTACATCTGCAAGCATTCACCTGTCGAGGTCAAATGACTGGTGGTGCTCATCTCCCCCCGTGCTACTGCTGCTGCCTCCCGTGAATGCTCATGTGCCTGCGTGCCCCTGTACAGGCACAGATGCACACGCGCAACACCTGATCCCGCATCCTAATTATTTTTCGCCCGGTTCTCTGAGTTGTTCTGCTTCCGGCTGATGAATGGGAAAGTGTAGTACTGCTGTTTCATTTCACCAGCCTCTCAAGTGTGGAAATTATGGTAAATTTGAGAACAAGCCAGATTAGATTGATAGTTACACCTCCTCCTTTAATTAGCCAACCACAGGATCTGTGGAGGCAAAGGCCGGGGGGCGTGTCGGTGGGGGGGGCATACGATTTTACCATGGCGAGATTGCTGGAGGTTCTTTCTTGTCTGTTCTTTCTTGTCTTGTAAATTGGTATGAGGTTCTGCCAGTCTTCCTCACGTAGCACAATCGCTCTTGATTTCTGGAGGTTGCTCACAGGGTAAGCTAATGTTTAACATCAATAAGGGTTACCGAATCTTGTCCTTGAGAAGCAGGAGTCTGGAAGCTGTTGTCAATCCAACTGCTGTATTCCTGACCAGCAAGCCCGCTCGATTCAGGGTTAATTAACTGATTACTTAGAGCGGAAGTGTTGTGGAAGAGCCCGATCATTACCATTTCTATTCATTCTAATATGATGTATTTCAACTCCCCCTCCCTCACGCCTTCCAGAGAGTGATCTGGTGAAGGAGGATGACAAGTCTTTGTGAAATCATCTCGAGTTCTCCCAGATACTCGTAGTTGAAGTTGTCTAGCGGTGCGAGATTAGACACCGTGTGAAAGGCAATACTGCACAGATTCTTTATTCCAGACCATTTTGTAAGTTCGCATGATACAAAACCTCACGGTTACTGGGCAGCTCTCCCACTTTTCACGTCAACCTTTGCTACCTCGCCTGCTGCAACGTGCAGGAAAGAAACATTGATTTGAATTGCGCCGTGGTGCCGTGCATCTTAATGACACTCTGGAGTGACTGGCAGTGTGTCTGGGTCCTGGGGTTGGACCCGGTCTAGCTGCCAGGAGGCAACATTGCAGAGAGGGGCTACAGCTGTGGTCTCTGAAGGGACCTGGCTACTCTATGTAGGCCTTCTCTCCCTGCGTCTCAGAGTGCTTGAAGATGCTAATTGGTTCACATTTTCCTCTGTTCGTTAAGGTATTCTGTCCTTAAAAATTCAGCTTTTTAAAATAGTAACGTGTATTGTCTATGTGAAAGATTAATCAAAAGGAGTTGCTTGAGGTGGGAAGGCTTTTCCGGAGAGGTTCCACATGTTGTCAGGTAGTCCCTCTGAATGGCAGCTTCCGGTTCGGTCCCTTAGATTTCGGAAGTGACATTTAGTCTGATATGTGCCAGCCGTGCAATCTACCTAGCCCCGCAAAGTGCAAATATTAACCTAAATGCATATTAAGATACTGTGTGTTAGCTCCTGAACTGAAATAGAGAGCGGGTGTTCCAGCGGAGGCAAGCAAATCGTGTTGATTTAGAGTGGCTTGCGGATTTGGCCCATTACCGCTTCTTTATACACTTTTAAAAAGAAATGCCAACTCGATAGTTTAGGCTTTAACTGGAACATGGCAAGTAATTGTATGTTTTGGCGGACCCCTAGTAATGTTGCAGAATCTTTCTCAGAAGTTGTTCCATGGGATAGCCGATTCCTCAGGTAAGAGCTACTTGTTTGTTCAATCCTCCATCTTAGGCCTGCTCCTCAGGTGCATCCTCCTTCTCGCAGCGATTTCCTAGGAACAGATTTCGAAGAACAGCTCTGATCACAGAATCACAGATTGGTTAGGGTTGGAAAGGAGCTCTGGAGATCATCCAGTCCAACCCCCCTCCCAGAGCAGGGTCACCTACAGCAGGTTGCACAGGATGACCTCCAGGCGGGTTTTGAATGTCTCTGGGGTGGGAGACTCTACCGCCTCCCTGGGCAGCCTGTTCCAGCGCTCTGCCACCCTCAAAGTAAAGAAGTTCCTCCTCATGCTTTGATAGAAGTTCCTACGTTCCAGTTTGTACCCGTTACCTCTTGTCCTGGATCATCTTTGATGATCCAGGACAAGAGGTAACGGGCACCAATTGGAACGTAGGAACTTGAACTTGAACTGGAAGGTAGGAACTTGAACTTGAACATAGGATTATCCTTGATGATTCAGGATAGCTGTGTGTCTGACCAGTCTGTCTTTCGAAGGAGGTCCTGGACCAGCTCCAGCCATGCTGTGCTGAGCAGAGCCCCTGGCAGCAGCCCCACAGCTCACTCCCAGTGTGCCTGAATGGAAAAGGTACCAAAGTTGCTCCAACACTTTCTGAAAAACTCTATAGTGTTACCCCACAAGCGCAAAGCGACGGCAAAGCCCGTGAAATGACACCGGTGCTTCCAGAAAATGTCAAGCTTCCTGCCCAATGGTGACATGCCATGCGGTGGGGTCAGGGCCACGCGCTGAGCACCCGGTGCGCTGGGGTTGCCCCAGCGGTTCCTGAGCAGCTCCTGCAGTACTGCTGCCGGTACCGTTCTGGCGGCTGTAGTTGTTTAAAAAGCCGTTGTTGTTTCCGGCGTAATCTGACGGCAGTTTTCTCGGGCATTTGGGCCTCTTCTAATAAGTGTGCTGTGAGTACATCTGCAAGCATTCACCTGTCGAGGTCAAATGACTGGTGGTGCTCATCTCCCCCCGTGCTACTGCTGCTGCCTCCCGTGAATGCTCATGTGCCTGCGTGCCCCTGTACAGGCACAGATGCACACGCGCAACACCTGATCCCGCATCCTAATTATTTTTCGCCCGGTTCTCTGAGTTGTTCTGCTTCCGGCTGATGAATGGGAAAGTGTAGTACTGCTGTTTCATTTCACCAGCCTCTCAAGTGTGGAAATTATGGTAAATTTGAGAACAAGCCAGATTAGATTGATAGTTACACCTCCTCCTTTAATTAGCCAACCACAGGATCTGTGGAGGCAAAGGCCGGGGGGCGTGTCGGTGGGGGGGCATACGATTTTACCATGGCGAGATTGCTGGAGGTTCTTTCTTGTCTGTTCTTTCTTGTCTTGTAAATTGGTATGAGGTTCTGCCAGTCTTCCTCACGTAGCACAATCGCTCTTGATTTCTGGAGGTTGCTCACAGGGTAAGCTAATGTTTAACATCAATAAGGGTTACCGAATCTTGTCCTTGAGAAGCAGGAGTCTGGAAGCTGTTGTCAATCCAACTGCTGTATTCCTGACCAGCAAGCCCGCTCGATTCAGGGTTAATTAACTGATTACTTAGAGCGGAAGTGTTGTGGAAGAGCCCGATCATTACCATTTCTATTCATTCTAATATGATGTATTTCAACTCCCCCTCCCTCACGCCTTCCAGAGAGTGATCTGGTGAAGGAGGATGACAAGTCTTTGTGAAATCATCTCGAGTTCTCCCAGATACTCGTAGTTGAAGTTGTCTAGCGGTGCGAGATTAGACACCGTGTGAAAGGCAATACTGCACAGATTCTTTATTCCAGACCATTTTGTAAGTTCGCATGATACAAAACCTCACGGTTACTGGGCAGCTCTCCCACTTTTCACGTCAACCTTTGCTACCTCGCCTGCTGCAACGTGCAGGAAAGAAACATTGATTTGAATTGCGCCGTGGTGCCGTGCATCTTAATGACACTCTGGAGTGACTGGCAGTGTGTCTGGGTCCTGGGGTTGGACCCGGTCTAGCTGCCAGGAGGCAACATTGCAGAGAGGGGCTACAGCTGTGGTCTCTGAAGGGACCTGGCTACTCTATGTAGGCCTTCTCTCCCTGCGTCTCAGAGTGCTTGAAGATGCTAATTGGTTCACATTTTCCTCTGTTCGTTAAGGTATTCTGTCCTTAAAAATTCAGCTTTTTAAAATAGTAACGTGTATTGTCTATGTGAAAGATTAATCAAAAGGAGTTGCTTGAGGTGGGAAGGCTTTTCCGGAGAGGTTCCACATGTTGTCAGGTAGTCCCTCTGAATGGCAGCTTCCGGTTCGGTCCCTTAGATTTCGGAAGTGACATTTAGTCTGATATGTGCCAGCCGTGCAATCTACCTAGCCCCGCAAAGTGCAAATATTAACCTAAATGCATATTAAGATACTGTGTGTTAGCTCCTGAACTGAAATAGAGAGCGGGTGTTCCAGCGGAGGCAAGCAAATCGTGTTGATTTAGAGTGGCTTGCGGATTTGGCCCATTACCGCTTCTTTATACACTTTTAAAAAGAAATGCCAACTCGATAGTTTAGGCTTTAACTGGAACATGGCAAGTAATTGTATGTTTTGGCGGACCCCTAGTAATGTTGCAGAATCTTTCTCAGAAGTTGTTCCATGGGATAGCCGATTCCTCAGGTAAGAGCTACTTGTTTGTTCAATCCTCCATCTTAGGCCTGCTCCTCAGGTGCATCCTCCTTCTCGCAGCGATTTCCTAGGAACAGATTTCGAAGAACAGCTCTGATCACAGAATCACAGATTGGTTAGGGTTGGAAAGGAGCTCTGGAGATCATCCAGTCCAACCCCCCTCCCAGAGCAGGGTCACCTACAGCAGGTTGCACAGGATGACCTCCAGGCGGGTTTTGAATGTCTCTGGGGTGGGAGACTCTACCGCCTCCCTGGGCAGCCTGTTCCAGCGCTCTGCCACCCTCAAAGTAAAGAAGTTCCTCCTCATGCTTTGATAGAAGTTCCTACGTTCCAGTTTGTACCCGTTACCTCTTGTCCTGGATCATCTTTGATGATCCAGGACAAGAGGTAACGGGCACCAATTGGAACGTAGGAACTTGAACTTGAACTGGAAGGTAGGAACTTGAACTTGAACATAGGATTATCCTTGATGATTCAGGATAGCTGTGTGTCTGACCAGTCTGTCTTTCGAAGGAGGTCCTGGACCAGCTCCAGCCATGCTGTGCTGAGCAGAACCCCTGGCAGCAGCCCCACAGCTCACTCCCAGTGTGCCTGAATGGAAAAGGTACCAAAGTTGCTCCAACACTTTCTGAAAAACTCTATAGTGTTACCCCACAAGCGCAAAGCGACGGCAAAGCCCGTGAAATGACACCGGTGCTTCCAGAAAATGTCAAGCTTCCTGCCCAATGGTGACATGCCATGCGGTGGGGTCAGGGCCACGCGCTGAGCACCCGGTGCGCTGGGGTTGCCCCAGCGGTTCCTGAGCAGCTCCTGCAGTACTGCTGCCGGTACCGTTCTGGCGGCTGTAGTTGTTTAAAAAGCCGTTGTTGTTTCCGGCGTAATCTGACGGCAGTTTTCTCGGGCATTTGGGCCTCTTCTAATAAGTGTGCTGTGAGTACATCTGCAAGCATTCACCTGTCGAGGTCAAATGACTGGTGGTGCTCATCTCCCCCCGTGCTACTGCTGCTGCCTCCCGTGAATGCTCATGTGCCTGCGTGCCCCTGTACAGGCACAGATGCACACGCGCAACACCTGATCCCGCATCCTAATTATTTTTCGCCCGGTTCTCTGAGTTGTTCTGCTTCCGGCTGATGAATGGGAAAGTGTAGTACTGCTGTTTCATTTCACCAGCCTCTCAAGTGTGGAAATTATGGTAAATTTGAGAACAAGCCAGATTAGATTGATAGTTACACCTCCTCCTTTAATTAGCCAACCACAGGATCTGTGGAGGCAAAGGCCGGGGGGCGTGTCGGTGGGGGGGCATACGATTTTACCATGGCGAGATTGCTGGAGGTTCTTTCTTGTCTGTTCTTTCTTGTCTTGTAAATTGGTATGAGGTTCTGCCAGTCTTCCTCACGTAGCACAATCGCTCTTGATTTCTGGAGGTTGCTCACAGGGTAAGCTAATGTTTAACATCAATAAGGGTTACCGAATCTTGTCCTTGAGAAGCAGGAGTCTGGAAGCTGTTGTCAATCCAACTGCTGTATTCCTGACCAGCAAGCCCGCTCGATTCAGGGTTAATTAACTGATTACTTAGAGCGGAAGTGTTGTGGAAGAGCCCGATCATTACCATTTCTATTCATTCTAATATGATGTATTTCAACTCCCCCTCCCTCACGCCTTCCAGAGAGTGATCTGGTGAAGGAGGATGACAAGTCTTTGTGAAATCATCTCGAGTTCTCCCAGATACTCGTAGTTGAAGTTGTCTAGCGGTGCGAGATTAGACACCGTGTGAAAGGCAATACTGCACAGATTCTTTATTCCAGACCATTTTGTAAGTTCGCATGATACAAAACCTCACGGTTACTGGGCAGCTCTCCCACTTTTCACGTCAACCTTTGCTACCTCGCCTGCTGCAACGTGCAGGAAAGAAACATTGATTTGAATTGCGCCGTGGTGCCGTGCATCTTAATGACACTCTGGAGTGACTGGCAGTGTGTCTGGGTCCTGGGGTTGGACCCGGTCTAGCTGCCAGGAGGCAACATTGCAGAGAGGGGCTACAGCTGTGGTCTCTGAAGGGACCTGGCTACTCTATGTAGGCCTTCTCTCCCTGCGTCTCAGAGTGCTTGAAGATGCTAATTGGTTCACATTTTCCTCTGTTCGTTAAGGTATTCTGTCCTTAAAAATTCAGCTTTTTAAAATAGTAACGTGTATTGTCTATGTGAAAGATTAATCAAAAGGAGTTGCTTGAGGTGGGAAGGCTTTTCCGGAGAGGTTCCACATGTTGTCAGGTAGTCCCTCTGAATGGCAGCTTCCGGTTCGGTCCCTTAGATTTCGGAAGTGACATTTAGTCTGATATGTGCCAGCCGTGCAATCTACCTAGCCCCGCAAAGTGCAAATATTAACCTAAATGCATATTAAGATACTGTGTGTTAGCTCCTGAACTGAAATAGAGAGCGGGTGTTCCAGCGGAGGCAAGCAAATCGTGTTGATTTAGAGTGGCTTGCGGATTTGGCCCATTACCGCTTCTTTATACACTTTTAAAAAGAAATGCCAACTCGATAGTTTAGGCTTTAACTGGAACATGGCAAGTAATTGTATGTTTTGGCGGACCCCTAGTAATGTTGCAGAATCTTTCTCAGAAGTTGTTCCATGGGATAGCCGATTCCTCAGGTAAGAGCTACTTGTTTGTTCAATCCTCCATCTTAGGCCTGCTCCTCAGGTGCATCCTCCTTCTCGCAGCGATTTCCTAGGAACAGATTTCGAAGAACAGCTCTGATCACAGAATCACAGATTGGTTAGGGTTGGAAAGGAGCTCTGGAGATCATCCAGCCCAACCCCCCTGCCAGAGCAGGGTCACCTACAGCAGGTTGCACAGGATGACCTCCAGGCGGGTTTTGAATGTCTCTGGGGTGGGAGACTCTACCGCCTCCCTGGGCAGCCTGTTCCAGCGCTCTGCCACCCTCAAAGTAAAGAAGTTCCTCCTCATGCTTTGATAGAAGTTCCTACGTTCCAGTTTGTACCCGTTACCTCTTGTCCTGGATCATCTTTGATGATCCAGGACAAGAGGTAACGGGCACCAATTGGAACGTAGGAACTTGAACTTGAACTGGAAGGTAGGAACTTGAACTTGAACATAGGATTATCCTTGATGATTCAGGATAGCTGTGTGTCTGACCAGTCTGTCTTTCGAAGGAGGTCCTGGACCAGCTCCAGCCATGCTGTGCTGAGCAGAGCCCCTGGCAGCAGCCCCACAGCTCACTCCCAGTGTGCCTGAATGGAAAAGGTACCAAAGTTGCTCCAACACTTTCTGAAAAACTCTATAGTGTTACCCCACAAGCGCAAAGCGACGGCAAAGCCCGTGAAATGACACCGGTGCTTCCAGAAAATGTCAAGCTTCCTGCCCAAGGGTGACATGCCATGCGGTGGGGTCAGGGCCACGCGCTGAGCACCCGGTGCGCTGGGGTTGCCCCAGCGGTTCCTGAGCAGCTCCTGCAGTGCTGCCGCCGGTACCGTTCTGGCGGCTGTAGTTGTTTAAAAAGCCGTTGTTGTTTCCGGCGTAATCTGACGGCAGTTTTCTCGGGCATTTGGGCCTCTTCTAATAAGTGTGCTGTGAGTACATCTGCAAGCATTCACCTGTCGAGGTCAAATGACTGGTGGTGCTCATCTGCCCCCGTGCTACTGCTGCTGCCTCCCGTGAATGCTCATGTGCCTGCGTGCCCCTGTACAGGCACAGATGCACGCGCGCAACACCTGATCCCGCATCCTAATTATTTTTCGCCCGGTTCTCGGAGTTGTTCTGCTTCCGGCTGATGAATGGGAAAGTGTAGTAGTGCTGTTTCATTTCACCAGCCTCTCAAGTGTGGAAATTATGGTAAATTTGAGAACAAGCCAGATTAGATTGATAGTTACACCTCCTCCTTTAATTAGCCAACCACAGGATCTGTGGAGGCAAAGGCCGGGGCGGTGTGTCGGTGTATATAACGTGTATTGTCTATGTGAAAGATGAATCAAAAGGAGTTACTTGAGGTGGGAAGGCTTTTCCGGAGAGGTTCCACATGTTGTCAGGTAGTCCCTCTGAATGGCAGCTTCCGGTTCGGTCCCTTAGCTTTCGGAAGTGACATTTAGTCTGATATGTGCCAGCCGTGCAATCTACCTAGCCCTGCAAAGTGCAAATATTAACCTAAATGCATATTAAGATAGTGTGTGTTAGCTCCTGAACTGAAATAGAGAGCGGGTGTTCCAGCGGAGGCAAGCAAATCGTGTTGATTTACAGTGGCTTGAGGATTTGGCCCATTACCGCTTCTTTATACACTTTTAAAAAGAAATGCCAACTCGATAGTTTAGGCTTTAACTGGAACATGGCAAGTAATTGTATGTTTTGGCGGACCCCTAGTAATGTTGCAGAATCTTTCTCAGAAGTTGTTCCATGGGATAGCCGATTCCTCAGGTAAGAGCTACTTGTTTGTTCAATCCTCCATCTTAGGCCTGCTCCTCAGGTGCATCCTCCTTCTCGCAGCGATTTCCTAGGAACAGATTTCGAAGAACAGCTCTGATCACAGAATCACAGATTGGTTAGGGTTGGAAAGGACCTCTGGAGATCATCCAGCCCAACCCCCCTGCCAGAGCAGGGTCACCTACAGCAGGTTGCACAGGATGACCTCCAGGCGGGTTTTGAATGTTTCTGGGGTCGGAGAATCTACCGCCTCCCTGGGCAGCCTGTTCCAGTGCTCTGCCACCCTCAAAGTAAAGAAGTTCCTCCTCATGCTTTGATAGAAGTTCCTAGGTTCCAGTTTGTACCCGTTACCTCTTGTCCTGGATCATCTTTGATGATCCAGGACAAGAGGTAACGGGCACCAATTGGAACGTAGGAACTTGAACTTCAACTGGAAGGTAGGAACTTGAACTTGAACATAGGATTATCCTTGATGATTCAGGATAGCTGTGTGTCTGACCAGTCTGTCTTTCGAAGGAGGTCCTTGACCAACTCCAGCCATGCTCTGCTGAGCAGAGCCCCTGGCAGCAGCCCCACAGCTCACTCCCAGTGTGCCTGAATGGAAAAGGTACCAAAGTTGCTCCAACACTTTCTGAAAAACTCTATAGTGTTACCCCACAAGCGCAAAGCGACGGCAAAGCCCGTGAAATGACACCGGTGCTTCCAGAAAATGTCAAGCTTCCTGCCCAAGGGTGACATGCCATGCGGTGGGGTCAGGGCCACGCGCTGAGCACCCGGTGCGCTGGGGTTGCCCCAGCGGTTCCTGAGCAGCTCCTGCAGTGCTGCCGCCGGTACCGTTCTGGCGGCTGTAGTTGTTTAAAAAGCCGTTGTTGTTTCCGGCGTAATCTGACGGCAGTTTTCTCGGGCATTTGGGCCTCTTCTAATAAGTGTGCTGTGAGTACATCTGCAAGCATTCACCTGTCGAGGTCAAATGACTGGTGGTGCTCATCTGCCCCCGTGCTACTGCTGCTGCCTCCCGTGAATGCTCATGTGCCTGCGTGCCCCTGTACAGGCACAGATGCACGCGCGCAACACCTGATCCCGCATCCTAATTATTTTTCGCCCGGTTCTCTGAGTTGTTCTGCTTCCGGCTGATGAATGGGAAAGTGTAGTAGTGCTGTTTCATTTCACCAGCCTCTCAAGTGTGGAAATTATGGTAAATTTGAGAACAAGCCAGATTAGATTGATAGTTACACCTCCTCCTTTAATTAGCCAACCACAGGATCTGTGGAGGCAAAGGCCGGGGCGGTGTGTCGGTGTATATAACGTGTATTGTCTATGTGAAAGATGAATCAAAAGGAGTTACTTGAGGTGGGAAGGCTTTTCCGGAGAGGTTCCACATGTTGTCAGGTAGTCCCTCTGAATGGCAGCTTCCGGTTCGGTCCCTTAGCTTTCGGAAGTGACATTTAGTCTGATATGTGCCAGCCGTGCAATCTACCTAGCCCTGCAAAGTGCAAATATTAACCTAAATGCATATTAAGATAGTGTGTGTTAGCTCCTGAACTGAAATAGAGAGCGGGTGTTCCAGCGGAGGCAAGCAAATCGTGTTGATTTACAGTGGCTTGAGGATTTGGCCCATTACCGCTTCTTTATACACTTTTAAAAAGAAATGCCAACTCGATAGTTTAGGCTTTAACTGGAACATGGCAAGTAATTGTATGTTTTGGCGGACCCCTAGTAATGTTGCAGAATCTTTCTCAGAAGTTGTTCCATGGGATAGCCGATTCCTCAGGTAAGAGCTACTTGTTTGTTCAATCCTCCATCTTAGGCCTGCTCCTCAGGTGCATCCTCCTTCTCGCAGCGATTTCCTAGGAACAGATTTCGAAGAACAGCTCTGATCACAGAATCACAGATTGGTTAGGGTTGGAAAGGACCTCTGGAGATCATCCAGCCCAACCCCCCTGCCAGAGCAGGGTCACCTACAGCAGGTTGCACAGGATGACCTCCAGGCGGGTTTTGAATGTTTCTGGGGTCGGAGAATCTACCGCCTCCCTGGGCAGCCTGTTCCAGTGCTCTGCCACCCTCAAAGTAAAGAAGTTCCTCCTCATGCTTTGATAGAAGTTCCTAGGTTCCAGTTTGTACCCGTTACCTCTTGTCCTGGATCATCTTTGATGATCCAGGACAAGAGGTAACGGGCACCAATTGGAACGTAGGAACTTGAACTTCAACTGGAAGGTAGGAACTTGAACTTGAACATAGGATTATCCTTGATGATTCAGGATAGCTGTGTGTCTGACCAGTCTGTCTTTCGAAGGAGGTCCTTGACCAACTCCAGCCATGCTCTGCTGAGCAGAGCCCCTGGCAGCAGCCCCACAGCTCACTCCCAGTGTGCCTGAATGGAAAAGGTACCAAAGTTGCTCCAACACTTTCTGAAAAACTCTATAGTGTTACCCCACAAGCGCAAAGCGACGGCAAAGCCCGTGAAATGACACCGGTGCTTCCAGAAAATGTCAAGCTTCCTGCCCAAGGGTGACATGCCATGCGGTGGGGTCAGGGCCACACGCTGAGCACCCGGTGCGCTGGGGTTGCCCCAGCGGTTCCTGAGCAGCTCCTGCAGTGCTGACGCCGGTACCGTTCTGGCGGCTGTAGTTGTTTAAAAAGCCGTTGTTGTTTCCGGCGTAATCTGACGGCAGTTTTCTCGGGCATTTGGGCCTCTTCTAATAAGTGTGCTGTGAGTACATCTGCAAGCATTCACCTGTCGAGGTCAAATGACTGGTGGTGCTCATCTGCCCCCGTGCTACTGCTGCTGCCTCCCGTGAATGCTCATGTGCCTGCGTGCCCCTGTACAGGCACAGATGCACGCGCGCAACACCTGATCCCGCATCCTAATTATTTTTCGCCCGGTTCTCGGAGTTGTTCTGCTTCCGGCTGATGAATGGGAAAGTGTAGTAGTGCTGTTTCATTTCACCAGCCTCTCAAGTGTGGAAATTATGGTAAATTTGAGAACAAGCGAGATTAGATTGATAGTTACACCTCCTCCTTTAATTAGCCAACCACAGGATCTGTGGAGGCAAAGGCCGGGGGGGTGTGTCGGTGTATATAAGGTGTATTGTCTATGTGAAAGATTAATCAAAAGGAGTTGCTTGAGGTGGGAAGGCTTTTCCGGAGAGGTTCCACATGTTGTCAGGTAGTCCCTCTGAATGGCAGCTTCCGGTTCGGTCCCTTAGCTTTCGGAAGTGACATTTAGTCTGATATGTGCCAGCCGTGCAATCTACCTAGCCCTGCAAAGTGCAAATATTAACCTAAATGCATATTAAGATACTGTGTGTTAGCTCCTGAACTGAAATAGAGAGCGGGTGTTCCAGCGGAGGCAAGCAAATCGTGTTGATTTACAGTGGCTTGCGGATTTGGCCCATTACCGCTTCTTTATACACTTTTCAAAAGAAATGCCAACTCGATAGTTTAGGCTTTAACTGGAACATGGCAAGTAATTGTATGTTTTGGCGGACCCCTAGTAATGTTGCAGAATCTTTCTCAGAAGTTGTTCCATGGGATAGCCGATTCCTCAGGTAAGAGCTACTTGTTTGTTCAATCCTCCATCTTAGGCCTGCTCCTCAGGTGCATCCTCCTTCTCGCAGCGATTTCCTAGGAACAGATTTCAAAGAACAGCTCTGATCACAGAATCACAGATTGCTTTGGGTTGGAAAGGAGCTCTGGAGATCATCCAGTCCAACCCCCCTGCCAGAGCAGGGTCACCTACAGCAGGTTGCACAGGATGACCTCCAGGCGGGTTTTGAATGTCTCTGGGGTGGGAGACTCTACCGCCTCCCTGGGCAGCCTGTTCCAGCGCTCTGCCACCCTCAAAGTAAAGAAGTTCCTCCTCATGCTTTGATAGAAGTTCCTACGTTCCAGTTTGTACCCGTTACCTCTTGTCCTGGATCATCTTTGATGATCCAGGACAAGAGGTAACGGGCACCAATTGGAACGTAGGAACTTGAACTTGAACTGGAAGGTAGGAACTTGAACTTGAACATAGGATTATCCTTGATGATTCAGGATAGCTGTGTGTCTGACCAGTCTGTCTTTCGAAGGAGGTCCTGGGCCAGCTCCAGCCATGCTGTGCTGAGCAGAGCCCCTGGCAGCAGCCCCACAGCTCACTCCCAGTGTGCCTGAATGGAAAAGGTACCAAAGTTGCTCCAACACTTTCTGAAAAACTCTATAGTGTTACCCCACAAACGCAAAGCGACGGCAAAGCCCATGAAATGACACCGGTTCTTCCAGAAAATGTCAAGCTTCCTGCCCAAGGGTGACATGCCATGCGGTGGGGTCAGGGCCACGCGCTGAGCACCCGGTGCGCTGGGGTTGCCCCAGCGGTTCCTGAGCAGCTCCTGCAGTGCTGCCGCCGGTACCGTTCTGGCGGCTGTAGTTGTTTAAAAAGCCGTTGTTGTTTCCGGCGTAATCTGACGGCAGTTTTCTCGGGCATTTGGGCCTCTTCTAATAAGTGTGCTGTGAGTACATCTGCAAGCATTCACCTGTCGAGGTCAAATGACTGGTGGTGCTCATCTGCCCCCGTGCTCCTGCTGCTGCCTCCCATGAATGCTCATGTGCCTGCGTGCCCCTGTACAGGCACAGATGCACGCGCGCAACACCTGATCCCGCATCCTAATTATTTTTCGCCCGGTTCTCTGAGTTGTTCTGCTTCCGGCTGATGAATGGGAAAGTGTAGTAGTGCTGTTTCATTTCACCAGCCTCTCAAGTGTGGAAATTATGGTAAATTTGAGAACAAGCCAGATTAGATTGATAGTTACACCTCCTCCTTTAATTAGCCAACCACAGGATCTGTGGAGGCAAAGGCCGGGGGGGTGTGTCGGTGTATATAAGGTGTATTGTCTATGTGAAAGATTAATCAAAAGGAGTTGCTTGAGGTGGGAAGGCTTTTCCGGAGAGGTTCCACATGTTGTCAGGTAGTCCCTCTGAATGGCAGCTTCCGGTTCGGTCCCTTAGCTTTCGGAAGTGACATTTAGTCTGATATGTGCCAGCCGTGCAATCTACCTAGCCCTGCAAAGTGCAAATATTAACCTAAATGCATATTAAGATAGTGTGTGTTAGCTCCTGAACTGAAATAGAGAGCGGGTGTTCCAGCGGAGGCAAGCAAATCGTGTTGATTTACAGTGGCTTGCGGATTTGGCCCATTACCGCTTCTTTATACACTTTTCAAAAGAAATGCCAACTCGATAGTTTAGGCTTTAACTGGAACATGGCAAGTAATTGTATGTTTTGGCGGACCCCTAGTAATGTTGCAGAATCTTTCTCAGAAGTTGTTCCATGGGATAGCCGATTCCTCAGGTAAGAGCTACTTGTTTGTTCAATCCTCCATCTTAGGCCTGCTCCTCAGGTGCATCCTCCTTCTCGCAGCGATTTCCTAGGAACAGATTTCAAAGAACAGCTCTGATCACAGAATCACAGATTGCTTTGGGTTGGAAAGGAGCTCTGGAGATCATCCAGTCCAACCCCCCTGCCAGAGCAGGGTCACCTACAGCAGGTTGCACAGGATGACCTCCAGGCGGGTTTTGAATGTCTCTGGGGTGGGAGACTCTACCGCCTCCCTGGGCAGCCTGTTCCAGCGCTCTGCCACCCTCAAAGTAAAGAAGTTCCTCCTCATGCTTTGATAGAAGTTCCTAGGTTCCAGTTTGTACCCGTTACCTCTTGTCCTGGATCATCTTTGATGATCCAGGACAAGAGGTAACGGGCACCAATTGGAACGTAGGAACTTGAACTTCAACTGGAAGGTAGGAACTTGAACTTGAACATAGGATTATCCTTGATGATTCAGGATAGCTGTGTGTCTGACCAGTCTGTCTTTCGAAGGAGGTCCTGGGCCAGCTCCAGCCATGCTGTGCTGAGCAGAGCCCCTGGCAGCAGCCCCACAGCTCACTCCCAGTGTGCCTGAATGGAAAAGGTACCAAAGTTGCTCCAACACTTTCTGAAAAACTCTATAGTGTTACCCCACAAGCGCAAAGCGACGGCAAAGCCCGTGAAATGACACCGGTGCTTCCAGAAAATGTCAAGCTTCCTGCCCAAGGGTGACATGCCATGCGGTGGGGTCAGGGCCACGCGCTGAGCACCCGGTGCGCTGGGGTTGCCCCAGCGGTTCCTGAGCAGCTCCTGCAGTGCTGCCGCCGGTACCGTTCTGGCGGCTGTAGTTGTTTAAAAAGCCGTTGTTGTTTCCGGCGTAATCTGACGGCAGTTTTCTCGGGCATATGGGCCTCTTCTAATAAGTGTGCTGTGAGTACATCTGCAAGCATTCACCTGTCGAGGTCAAATGACTGGTGGTGCTCATCTCCCCCCGTGCTACTGCTGCTGCCTCCCGTGAATGCTCATGTGCCTGCGTGCCCCTGTACAGGCACAGATGCACGCGCGCAACACCTGATCCCGCATCCTAATTATTTTTCGCCCGGTTCTCGGAGTTGTTCTGCTTCCGGCTGATGAATGGGAAAGTGTAGTAGTGCTGTTTCATTTCACCAGCCTCTCAAGTGTGGAAATTATGGTAAATTTGAGAACAAGCGAGATTAGATTGATAGTTACACCTCCTCCTTTAATTAGCCAACCACAGGATCTGTGGAGGCAAAGGCGGGGGGGGGTGTCGGAGGGGGGGCATACGAGTTTACCATGGCGAGAGTGCTGGAGGTTCTTTCTTGTCTGTTCTTTCTTGTCTTGTAAATTGGTATGAGATTCTGCCAGTCTTCCTCACGTAGCACAATCCCTCTTGATTTCTGGAGGTTCCTCACAGGGTAAGCTAATGTTTAACATCAATAAGGGTTACCGAATCTTGTCCTTGAGAAGCAGGAGTCTGGAAGCTGTTGTCAATCCAACTGCTGTATTCCTGACCAGCAAGCCCGCTCGATTCAGGGTTAATTAACTGATTACTTAGAGCGGAAGTGTTGTGGAAGAGCCCGATCATTACCATTTCTATTCATTCTAATATGATGTATTTCAACTCCCCATCCCTCACGCCTTCTAGAGAGTGATCTGGTGAAGGAGGATGACAAGTCTTTGTGAAATCATCTCGAGTTCTGCCAGATACTCGTAGTTGAAGTTGTCTAGCGGTACGAGATTAGACACCGTGTGAAAGGCAATACTGCACAGATTCTTTATTCCAGACCATTTTCTAAGTTCGCGTGATACAAAACCTCACGGTTACTGGGCAGCTCTCCCACTTTTCACGTCAACCTTTGCTACCTCGCCCGCTGCAACGTGCAGGAAAGAAACATTGATTTGAATTGCGCCGTGGTGCCGTGCATCTTAATGACACTCTGGAGTGACTGGCAGTGTGTCTGGGTCCTGGGGTTGGACCCGGTCTAGCTGCCAGGAGGCAACATTGCAGAGAGGGGCTACAGCTGTGGTCTCTGAAGGGACCTGGCTACTCTATGTAGGCCTTCTCTCCCTGCGTCTCAGAGTGCTTGAAGATGCTAATTGGTTCACATTTTCCTCTGTTCGTTAAGGTATTCTGTCCTTAAAAATTCAGCTTTTTAAAATAGTAACGTGTATTGTCTATGTGAAAGATTAATCAAAAGGAGTTGCTTGAGGTGGGAAGGCTTTTCCGGAGAGGTTCCACATGTTGTCAGGTAGTCCCTCTGAATGGCAGCTTCCGGTTCGGTCCCTTAGCTTTCGGAAGTGACATTTAGTCTGATATGTGCCAGCCGTGCAATCTACCTAGCCCTGCAAAGTGCAAATATTAACCTAAATGCATATTAAGATACTGTGTGTTAGCTCCTGAACTGAAATAGAGAGCGGGTGTTCCAGCGGAGGCAAGCAAATCGTGTTGATTTACAGTGGCTTGAGGATTTGGCCCATTACCGCTTCTTTATATACTTTTAAAAAGAAATGCCAACTCGATAGTTTAGGCTTTAACTGGAACATGGCAAGTAATTGTATGTTTTGGCGGACCCCTAGTAATGTTGCAGAATCTTTCTCAGAAGTTGTTCCATGGGATAGCCGATTCCTCAGGTAAGAGCTACTTGTTTGTTCAATCCTCCATCTTAGGCCTGCTCCTCAGGTGCGTCCTCCTTCTCGCAGCGATTTCCTAGGAACAGATTTCGAAGAACAGCTCTGATCACAGAATCACAGATTGGTTAGGGTTGGAAAGGAGCTCTGGAGATCATCCAGTCCAACCCCCTGCCAGAGCAGGGTCACCTACAGCAGGTTGAGCAGGATGACCTCCAGGCGGGTTTTGAATGTCTCTGGGGTGGGAGACTCTACCGCCTCCCTGGGCAGCCTGTTCCAGCGCTCTGCCACCCTCAAAGTAAAGAAGTTCCTCCTCATGCTTTGAAAGAAGTTCCTAGGTTCCAGTTTGTACCCGTTACCTCTTGTCCTGGATCATCTTTGATGATCCAGGACAAGAGGTAACGGGCACCAATTGGAACGTAGGAACTTGAACTTGAACTGGAAGGTAGGAACTTGAACTTGAACATAGGATTATCCTTGATGATTCAGGATAGCTGTGTGTCTGACCAGTCTGTCTTTCGAAGGAGGTCCTGGGCCAGCTCCAGCCATGCTGTGCTGAGCAGAGCCCCTGGCAGCAGCCCCACAGCTCACTCCCAGTGTGCCTGAATGGAAAAGGTACCAAAGTTGCTCCAACACTTTCTGAAAAACTCTATAGTGTTACCCCACAAGCGCAAAGCGACGGCAAAGCCCGTGAAATGACACCGGTTCTTCCAGAAAATGTCAAGCTTCCTGCCCAAGGGTGACATGCCATGCGGTGGGGTCAGGGCCACGCGCTGAGCACCCGGTGCGCTGGGGTTGCCCCAGCGGTTCCTGAGCAGCTCCTGCAGTGCTGCCGCCGGTACCGTTCTGGCGGCTGTAGTTGTTTAAAAAGCCGTTGTTGTTTCCGGCGTAATCTGACGGCAGTTTTCTCGGGCATTTGGGCCTCTTCTAATAAGTGTGCTGTGAGTACATCTGCAAGCATTCACCTGTCGAGGTCAAATGACTGGTGGTGCTCATCTCCCCCCGTGCTACTGCTGCTGCCTCCCGTGAATGCTCATGTGCCTGCGTGCCCCTGTACAGGCACAGATGCACGCGCGCAACACCTGATCCCGCATCCTAATTATTTTTCGCCCGGTTCTCGGAGTTGTTCTGCTTCCGGCTGATGAATGGGAAAGTGTAGTAGTGCTGTTTCATTTCACCAGCCTCTCAAGTGTGGAAATTATGGTAAATTTGAGAACAAGCCAGATTAGATTGATAGTTACACCTCCTCCTTTAATTAGCCAACCACAGGATCTGTGGAGGCAAAGGCCGGGGGGGTGTGTCGGTGTATATAACGTGTATTGTCTATGTGAAAGATGAATCAAAAGGAGTTGCTTGAGGTGGGAAGGCTTTTCCGGAGAGGTTCCACATGTTGTCAGGTAGTCCCTCTGAATGGCAGCTTCCGGTTCGGTCCCTTAGCTTTCGGAAGTGACATTTAGTCTGATATGTGCCAGCCGTGCAATCTACCTAGCCCTGCAAAGTGCAAATATTAACATAAATGCATATTAAGATACTGTGTGTTAGCTCCTGAACTGAAATAGAGAGCGGGTGTTCCAGCGGAGGCAAGCAAATCGTGTTGATTTAGAGTGGCTTGAGGATTTGGCCCATTACCGCTTCTTTATATACTTTTAAAAAGAAATGCCAACTCGATAGTTTAGGCTTTAACTGGAACATGGCAAGTAATTGTATGTTTTGGCGGACCCCTAGTAATGTTGCAGAATCTTTCTCAGAAGTTGTTCCATGGGATAGCCGATTCCTCAGGTAAGAGCTACTTGTTTGTTCAATCCTCCATCTTAGGCCTGCTCCTCAGGTGCGTCCTCCTTCTCGCAGCGATTTCCTAGGAACAGATTTCGAAGAACAGCTCTGATCACAGAATCACAGATTGGTTAGGGTTGGAAAGGAGCTCTGGAGATCATCCAGTCCAACCCCCTGCCAGAGCAGGGTCACCTACAGCAGGTTGCACAGGATGACCTCCAGGCGGGTTTTGAATGTCTCTGGGGTGGGAGACTCTACCGCCTCCCTGGGCAGCCTGTTCCAGCGCTCTGCCACCCTCAAAGTAAAGAAGTTCCTCCTCATGCTTTGATAGAAGTTCCTAGGTTCCAGTTTGTACCCGTTACCTCTTGTCCTGGATCATCAAAAATTATCTTTGATGATCCAGGACAAGAGGTAACGGGCACCAATTGGAACGTAGGAACTTGAACTTGAACTGGAAGGTAGGAACTTGAACTTGAACATAGGATTATCCTTGATGATTCAGGATAGCTGTGTGTCTGACCAGTCTGTCTTTCGAAGGAGGTCCTGGGCCAGCTCCAGCCATGCTGTGCTGAGCAGAGCCCCTGGCAGCAGCCCCACAGCTCACTCCCAGTGTGCCTGAATGGAAAAGGTACCAAAGTTGCTCCAACACTTTCTGAAAAACTCTATAGTGTTACCCCACAAGCGCAAAGCGACGGCAAAGCCCGTGAAATGACACCGGTGCTTCCAGAAAATGTCAAGCTTCCTGCCCAAGGGTGACATGCCATGCGGTGGGGTCAGGGCCACGCGCTGAGCACCCAGTGCGCTGGGGTTGCCCCAGCGGTTCCTGAGCAGCTCCTGCAGTACTGCTGCCGGTACCGTTCTGGCGGCTGTAGTTGTTTAAAAAGCCGTTGTTGTTTCCGGCGTAATCTGACGGCAGTTTTCTCGGGCATTTGGGCCTCTTCTAATAAGTGTGCTGTGAGTACATCTGCAAGCATTCACCTGTCGAGGTCAAATGACTGGTGGTGCTCATCTCCCCCCGTGCTACTGCTGCTGCCTCCCGTGAATGCTCATGTGCCTGCGTGCCCCTGTACAGGCACAGATGCACACGCGCAACACCTGATCCCGCATCCTAATTATTTTTCGCCCGGTTCTCTGAGTTGTTCTGCTTCCGGCTGATGAATGGGAAAGTGTAGTAGTGCTGTTTCATTTCACCAGCCTCTCAAGTGTGGAAATTATGGTAAATTTGAGAACAAGCCAGATTAGATTGATAGTTACACCTCCTCCTTTAATTAGCCAACCACAGGATCTGTGGAGGCAAAGGCCGGGGGGCGTGTCGGTGGGGGGGCATACGATTTTACCATGGCGAGATTGCTGGAGGTTCTTTCTTGTCTGTTCTTTCTTGTCTTGTAAATTGGTATGAGGTTCTGCCAGTCTTCCTCACGTAGCACAATCGCTCTTGATTTCTGGAGGTTGCTCACAGGGTAAGCTAAT
Source organism: Vanellus vanellus (assembly GCF_965231255.1). Classification (NCBI taxonomy): domain Eukaryota; kingdom Metazoa; phylum Chordata; class Aves; order Charadriiformes; family Charadriidae; genus Vanellus; species Vanellus vanellus. The sequence continues at coordinate 281,693 of NC_138925.1, read as the reverse complement.
GTTTAACATCAATAAGTGTTACCGAATCTTGTCCTTGAGAAGCAGGAGTCTGGAAGCTGTTGTCAATCCAACTGCTGTATTCCTGACCAGCAAGCCCGCTCGATTCAGGGTTAATTAACTGATTACTTAGAGCGGAAGTGTTGTGGAAGAGCCCGATCATTACCATTTCTATTCATTCTAATATGATGTATTTCAACTCCCCCTCCCTCACGCCTTCCAGAGAGTGATCTGGTGAAGGAGGATGACAAGTCTTTGTGAAATCATCTCGAGTTCTCCCAGATACTCGTAGTTGAAGTTGTCTAGCGGTGCGAGATTAGACACCGTGTGAAAGGCAATACTGCACAGATTCTTTATTCCAGACCATTTTGTAAGTTCGCATGATACAAAACCTCACGGTTACTGGGCAGCTCTCCCACTTTTCACGTCAACCTTTGCTACCTCGCCTGCTGCAACGTGCAGGAAAGAAACATTGATTTGAATTGCGCCGTGGTGCCGTGCATCTTAATGACACTCTGGAGTGACTGGCAGTGTGTCTGGGTCCTGGGGTTGGACCCGGTCTAGCTGCCAGGAGGCAACATTGCAGAGAGGGGCTACAGCTGTGGTCTCTGAAGGGACCTGGCTACTCTATGTAGGCCTTCTCTCCCTGCGTCTCAGAGTGCTTGAAGATGCTAATTGGTTCACATTTTCCTCTGTTCGTTAAGGTATTCTGTCCTTAAAAATTCAGCTTTTTAAAATAGTAACGTGTATTGTCTATGTGAAAGATTAATCAAAAGGAGTTGCTTGAGGTGGGAAGGCTTTTCCGGAGAGGTTCCACATGTTGTCAGGTAGTCCCTCTGAATGGCAGCTTCCGGTTCGGTCCCTTAGATTTCGGAAGTGACATTTAGTCTGATATGTGCCAGCCGTGCAATCTACCTAGCCCCGCAAAGTGCAAATATTAACCTAAATGCATATTAAGATACTGTGTGTTAGCTCCTGAACTGAAATAGAGAGCGGGTGTTCCAGCGGAGGCAAGCAAATCGTGTTGATTTACAGTGGCTTGCGGATTTGGCCCATTACCGCTTCTTTATACACTTTTAAAAAGAAATGCCAACTCGATAGTTTAGGCTTTAACTGGAACATGGCAAGTAATTGTATGTTTTGGCGGACCCCTAGTAATGTTGCAGAATCTTTCTCAGAAGTTGTTCCATGGGATAGCCGATTCCTCAGGTAAGAGCTACTTGTTTGTTCAATCCTCCATCTTAGGCCTGCTCCTCAGGTGCATCCTCCTTCTCGCAGCGATTTCCTAGGAACAGATTTCGAAGAACAGCTCTGATCACAGAATCACAGATTGGTTAGGGTTGGAAAGGAGCTCTGGAGATCATCCAGCCCAACCCCCCTGCCAGAGCAGGGTCACCTACAGCAGGTTGCACAGGATGACCTCCAGGCGGGTTTTGAATGTCTCTGGGGTGGGAGACTCTACCGCCTCCCTGGGCAGCCTGTTCCAGCGCTCTGCCACCCTCAAAGTAAAGAAGTTCCTCCTCATGCTTTGATAGAAGTTCCTACGTTCCAGTTTGTACCCGTTACCTCTTGTCCTGGATCATCTTTGATGATCCAGGACAAGAGGTAACGGGCACCAATTGGAACGTAGGAACTTGAACTTCAACTGGAAGGTAGGAACTTGAACTTGAACATAGGATTATCCTTGATGATTCAGGATAGCTGTGTGTCTGACCAGTCTGTCTTTCGAAGGAGGTCCTGGACCAGCTCCAGCCATGCTGTGCTGAGCAGAGCCCCTGGCAGCAGCCCCACAGCTCACTCCCAGTGTGCCTGAATGGAAAAGGTACCAAAGTTGCTCCAACACTTTCTGAAAAACTCTATAGTGTTACCCCACAAGCGCAAAGCGACGGCAAAGCCCGTGAAATGACACCGGTGCTTCCAGAAAATGTCAAGCTTCCTGCCCAAGGGTGACATGCCATGCGGTGGGGTCAGGGCCACGCGCTGAGCACCCGGTGCGCTGGGGTTGCCCCAGCGGTTCCTGAGCAGCTCCTGCAGTACTGCTGCCGGTACCGTTCTGGCGGCTGTAGTTGTTTAAAAAGCCGTTGTTGTTTCCGGCGTAATCTGACGGCAGTTTTCTCGGGCATTTGGGCCTCTTCTAATAAGTGTGCTGTGAGTACATCTGCAAGCATTCACCTGTCGAGGTCAAATGACTGGTGGTGCTCATCTGCCCCCGTGCTACTGCTGCTGCCTCCCGTGAATGCTCATGTGCCTGCGTGCCCCTGTACAGGCACAGATGCACACGCGCAACACCTGATCCCGCATCCTAATTATTTTTCGCCCGGTTCTCTGAGTTGTTCTGCTTCCGGCTGATGAATGGGAAAGTGTAGTACTGCTGTTTCATTTCACCAGCCTCTCAAGTGTGGAAATTATGGTAAATTTGAGAACAAGCCAGATTAGATTGATAGTTACACCTCCTCCTTTAATTAGCCAACCACAGGATCTGTGGAGGCAAAGGCCGGGGGGCGTGTCGGTGGGGGGGCATACGATTTTACCATGGCGAGATTGCTGGAGGTTCTTTCTTGTCTGTTCTTTCTTGTCTTGTAAATTGGTATGAGGTTCTGCCAGTCTTCCTCACGTAGCACAATCGCTCTTGATTTCTGGAGGTTGCTCACAGGGTAAGCTAATGTTTAACATCAATAAGGGTTACCGAATCTTGTCCTTGAGAAGCAGGAGTCTGGAAGCTGTTGTCAATCCAACTGCTGTATTCCTGACCAGCAAGCCCGCTCGATTCAGGGTTAATTAACTGATTACTTAGAGCGGAAGTGTTGTGGAAGAGCCCGATCATTACCATTTCTATTCATTCTAATATGATGTATTTCAACTCCCCCTCCCTCACGCCTTCCAGAGAGTGATCTGGTGAAGGAGGATGACAAGTCTTTGTGAAATCATCTCGAGTTCTCCCAGATACTCGTAGTTGAAGTTGTCTAGCGGTGCGAGATTAGACACCGTGTGAAAGGCAATACTGCACAGATTCTTTATTCCAGACCATTTTGTAAGTTCGCATGATACAAAACCTCACGGTTACTGGGCAGCTCTCCCACTTTTCACGTCAACCTTTGCTACCTCGCCTGCTGCAACGTGCAGGAAAGAAACATTGATTTGAATTGCGCCGTGGTGCCGTGCATCTTAATGACACTCTGGAGTGACTGGCAGTGTGTCTGGGTCCTGGGGTTGGACCCGGTCTAGCTGCCAGGAGGCAACATTGCAGAGAGGGGCTACAGCTGTGGTCTCTGAAGGGACCTGGCTACTCTATGTAGGCCTTCTCTCCCTGCGTCTCAGAGTGCTTGAAGATGCTAATTGGTTCACATTTTCCTCTGTTCGTTAAGGTATTCTGTCCTTAAAAATTCAGCTTTTTAAAATAGTAACGTGTATTGTCTATGTGAAAGATTAATCAAAAGGAGTTGCTTGAGGTGGGAAGGCTTTTCCGGAGAGGTTCCACATGTTGTCAGGTAGTCCCTCTGAATGGCAGCTTCCGGTTCGGTCCCTTAGATTTCGGAAGTGACATTTAGTCTGATATGTGCCAGCCGTGCAATCTACCTAGCCCCGCAAAGTGCAAATATTAACCTAAATGCATATTAAGATACTGTGTGTTAGCTCCTGAACTGAAATAGAGAGCGGGTGTTCCAGCGGAGGCAAGCAAATCGTGTTGATTTACAGTGGCTTGCGGATTTGGCCCATTACCGCTTCTTTATACACTTTTAAAAAGAAATGCCAACTCGATAGTTTAGGCTTTAACTGGAACATGGCAAGTAATTGTATGTTTTGGCGGACCCCTAGTAATGTTGCAGAATCTTTCTCAGAAGTTGTTCCATGGGATAGCCGATTCCTCAGGTAAGAGCTACTTGTTTGTTCAATCCTCCATCTTAGGCCTGCTCCTCAGGTGCATCCTCCTTCTCGCAGCGATTTCCTAGGAACAGATTTCGAAGAACAGCTCTGATCACAGAATCACAGATTGGTTAGGGTTGGAAAGGAGCTCTGGAGATCATCCAGCCCAACCCCCCTGCCAGAGCAGGGTCACCTACAGCAGGTTGCACAGGATGACCTCCAGGCGGGTTTTGAATGTCTCTGGGGTGGGAGACTCTACCGCCTCCCTGGGCAGCCTGTTCCAGCGCTCTGCCACCCTCAAAGTAAAGAAGTTCCTCCTCATGCTTTGATAGAAGTTCCTACGTTCCAGTTTGTACCCGTTACCTCTTGTCCTGGATCATCTTTGATGATCCAGGACAAGAGGTAACGGGCACCAATTGGAACGTAGGAACTTGAACTTGAACTGGAAGGTAGGAACTTGAACTTGAACATAGGATTATCCTTGATGATTCAGGATAGCTGTGTGTCTGACCAGTCTGTCTTTCGAAGGAGGTCCTGGACCAGCTCCAGCCATGCTGTGCTGAGCAGAGCCCCTGGCAGCAGCCCCACAGCTCACTCCCAGTGTGCCTGAATGGAAAAGGTACCAAAGTTGCTCCAACACTTTCTGAAAAACTCTATAGTGTTACCCCACAAGCGCAAAGCGATGGCAAAGCCCGTGAAATGACACCGGTGCTTCCAGAAAATGTCAAGCTTCCTGCCCAAGGGTGACATGCCATGCGGTGGGGTCAGGGCCACGCGCTGAGCACCCGGTGCGCTGGGGTTGCCCCAGCGGTTCCTGAGCAGCTCCTGCAGTGCTGCCGCCGGTACCGTTCTGGCGGCTGTAGTTGTTTAAAAAGCCGTTGTTGTTTCCGGCGTAATCTGACGGCAGTTTTCTCGGGCATTTGGGCCTCTTCTAATAAGTGTGCTGTGAGTACATCTGCAAGCATTCACCTGTCGAGGTCAAATGACTGGTGGTGCTCATCTGCCCCCGTGCTACTGCTGCTGCCTCCCGTGAATGCTCATGTGCCTGCGTGCCCCTGTACAGGCACAGATGCATGCGCGCAACACCTGATCCCGCATCCTAATTATTTTTCGCCTGGTTCTCGGAGTTGTTCTGCTTCCGGCTGATGAATGGGAAAGTGTAGTAGTGCTGTTTCATTTCACCAGCCTCTCAAGTGTGGAAATTATGGTAAATTTGAGAACAAGCCAGATTAGATTGATAGTTACACCTCCTCCTTTAATTAGCCAACCACAGGATCTGTAGAGGCAAAGGCCGGGGCGGTGTGTCGGTGTATATAACGTGTATTGTCTATGTGAAAGATGAATCAAAAGGAGTTACTTGAGGTGGGAAGGCTTTTCCGGAGAGGTTCCACATGTTGTCAGGTAGTCCCTCTGAATGGCAGCTTCCGGTTCGGTCCCTTAGCTTTCGGAAGTGACATTTAGTCTGATATGTGCCAGCCGTGCAATCTACCTAGCCCTGCAAAGTGCAAATATTAACCTAAATGCATATTAAGATAGTGTGTGTTAGCTCCTGAACTGAAATAGAGAGCGGGTGTTCCAGCGGAGGCAAGCAAATCGTGTTGTTTTACAGTGGCTTGAGGATTTGACCCATTACCGCTTCTTTATACACTTTTAAAAAGAAATGCCAACTCGATAGTTTAGGCTTTAACTGGAACATGGCAAGTAATTGTATGTTTTGGCGGACCCCTAGTAATGTTGCAGAATCTTTCTCAGAAGTTGTTCCATGGGATAGCCGATTCCTCAGGTAAGAGCTACTTGTTTGTTCAATCCTCCATCTTAGGCCTGCTCCTCAGGTGCATCCTCCTTCTCGCAGCGATTTCCTAGGAACAGATTTCGAAGAACAGCTCTGATCACAGAATCACAGATTGGTTAGGGTTGGAAAGGACCTCTGGAGATCATCCAGCCCAACCCCCCTGCCAGAGCAGGGTCACCTACAGCAGGTTGCACAGGATGACCTCCAGGCGGGTTTTGAATGTCTCTGGGGTGGGAGACTCTACCGCCTCCCTGGGCAGCCTGTTCCAGCGCTCTGCCACCCTCAAAGTAAAGAAGTTCCTCCTCATGCTTTGATAGAAGTTCCTACGTTCCAGTTTGTACCCGTTACCTCTTGTCCTGGATCATCTTTGATGATCCAGGACAAGAGGTAACGGGCACCAATTGGAACGTAGGAACTTGAACTTCAACTGGAACGTAGGAACTTGAACTTGAACATAGGATTATCCTTGATGATTCAGGATAGCTGTGTGTCTGACCAGTCTGTCTTTCGAAGGAGGTCCTGGACCAGCTCCAGCCATGCTGTGCTGAGCAGAGCCCCTGGCAGCAGCCCCACAGCTCACTCCCAGTGTGCCTGAATGGAAAAGGTACCAAAGTTGCTCCAACACTTTCTGAAAAACTCTATAGTGTTACCCCACAAGCGCAAAGCGACAGCAAAGCCCGTGAAATGACACCGGTGCTTCCAGAAAATGTCAAGCTTCCTGCCCAAGGGTGACATGCCATGCGGTGGGGTCAGGGCCACGCGCTGAGCACCCGGTGCGCTGGGGTTGCCCCAGCGGTTCCTGAGCAGCTCCTGCAGTGCTGCCGCCGGTACCGTTCTGGCGGCTGTAGTTGTTTAAAAAGCCGTTGTTGTTTCCGGCGTAATCTGACGGCAGTTTTCTCGGGCATTTGGGCCTCTTCTAATAAGTGTGCTGTGAGTACATCTGCAAGCATTCACCTGTCGAGGTCAAATGACTGGTGGTGCTCATCTGCCCCCGTGCTACTGCTGCTGCCTCCCGTGAATGCTCATGTGCCTGCGTGCCCCTGTACAGGCACAGATGCATGCGCGCAACACCTGATCCCGCATCCTAATTATTTTTCGCCTGGTTCTCGGAGTTGTTCTGCTTCCGGCTGATGAATGGGAAAGTGTAGTAGTGCTGTTTCATTTCACCAGCCTCTCAAGTGTGGAAATTATGGTAAATTTGAGAACAAGCCAGATTAGATTGATAGTTACACCTCCTCCTTTAATTAGCCAACCACAGGATCTGTAGAGGCAAAGGCCGGGGCGGTGTGTCGGTGTATATAACGTGTATTGTCTATGTGAAAGATGAATCAAAAGGAGTTACTTGAGGTGGGAAGGCTTTTCCGGAGAGGTTCCACATGTTGTCAGGTAGTCCCTCTGAATGGCAGCTTCCGGTTCGGTCCCTTAGCTTTCGGAAGTGACATTTAGTCTGATATGTGCCAGCCGTGCAATCTACCTAGCCCTGCAAAGTGCAAATATTAACCTAAATGCATATTAAGATAGTGTGTGTTAGCTCCTGAACTGAAATAGAGAGCGGGTGTTCCAGCGGAGGCAAGCAAATCGTGTTGATTTACAGTGGCTTGAGGATTTGACCCATTACCGCTTCTTTATACACTTTTAAAAAGAAATGCCAACTCGATAGTTTAGGCTTTAACTGGAACATGGCAAGTAATTGTATGTTTTGGCGGACCCCTAGTAATGTTGCAGAATCTTTCTCAGAAGTTGTTCCATGGGATAGCCGATTCCTCAGGTAAGAGCTACTTGTTTGTTCAATCCTCCATCTTAGGCCTGCTCCTCAGGTGCATCCTCCTTCTCGCAGCGATTTCCTAGGAACAGATTTCGAAGAACAGCTCTGATCACAGAATCACAGATTGGTTAGGGTTGGAAAGGACCTCTGGAGATCATCCAGCCCAACCCCCCTGCCAGAGCAGGGTCACCTACAGCAGGTTGCACAGGATGACCTCCAGGCGGGTTTTGAATGTCTCTGGGGTGGGAGACTCTACCGCCTCCCTGGGCAGCCTGTTCCAGCGCTCTGCCACCCTCAAAGTAAAGAAGTTCCTCCTCATGCTTTGATAGAAGTTCCTAGGTTCCAGTTTGTACCCGTTACCTCTTGTCCTGGATCATCTTTGATGATCCAGGACAAGAGGTAACGGGCACCAATTGGAACGTAGGAACTTGAACTTCAACTGGAAGGTAGGAACTTGAACTTGAACATAGGATTATCCTTGATGATTCAGGATAGCTGTGTGTCTGACCAGTCTGTCTTTCGAAGGAGGTCCTGGACCAGCTCCAGCCATGCTGTGCTGAGCAGAGCCCCTGGCAGCAGCCCCACACCTCACTCCCAGTGTGCCTGAATGGAAAAGGTACCAAAGTTGCTCCAACACTTTCTGAAAAACTCTATAGTGTTACCCCACAAGCGCAAAGCGATGGCAAAGCCCGTGAAATGACACCGGTGCTTCCAGAAAATGTCAAGCTTCCTGCCCAAGGGTGACATGCCATGCGGTGGGGTCAGGGCCACGCGCTGAGCACCCGGTGCGCTGGGGTTGCCCCAGCGGTTCCTGAGCAGCTCCTGCAGTGCTGCCGCCGGTACCGTTCTGGCGGCTGTAGTTGTTTAAAAAGCCGTTGTTGTTTCCGGCGTAATCTGACGGCAGTTTTCTCGGGCATTTGGGCCTCTTCTAATAAGTGTGCTGTGAGTACATCTGCAAGCATTCACCTGTCGAGGTCAAATGACTGGTGGTGCTCATCTGCCCCCGTGCTACTGCTGCTGCCTCCCGTGAATGCTCATGTGCCTGCGTGCCCCTGTACAGGCACAGATGCACGCGCGCAACACCTGATCCCGCATCCTAATTATTTTTCGCCTGGTTCTCGGAGTTGTTCTGCTTCCGGCTGATGAATGGGAAAGTGTAGTAGTGCTGTTTCATTTCACCAGCCTCTCAAGTGTGGAAATTATGGTAAATTTGAGAACAAGCCAGATTAGATTGATAGTTACACCTCCTCCTTTAATTAGCCAACCACAGGATCTGTGGAGGCAAAGGCCGGGGCGGTGTGTCGGTGTATATAACGTGTATTGTCTATGTGAAAGATGAATCAAAAGGAGTTACTTGAGGTGGGAAGGCTTTTCCGGAGAGGTTCCACATGTTGTCAGGTAGTCCCTCTGAATGGCAGCTTCCGGTTCGGTCCCTTAGCTTTCGGAAGTGACATTTAGTCTGATATGTGCCAGCCATGCAATCTACCTAGCCCTGCAAAGTGCAAATATTAACCTAAATGCATATTAAGATAGTGTGTGTTAGCTCCTGAACTGAAATAGAGAGCGGGTGTTCCAGCGGAGGCAAGCAAATCGTGTTGATTTACAGTGGCTTGAGGATTTGGCCCATTACCGCTTCTTTATACACTTTTAAAAAGAAATGCCAACTCGATAGTTTAGGCTTTAACTGGAACATGGCAAGTAATTGTATGTTTTGGCGGACCCCTAGTAATGTTGCAGAATCTTTCTCAGAAGTTGTTCCATGGGATAGCCGATTCCTCAGGTAAGAGCTACTTGTTTGTTCAATCCTCCATCTTAGGCCTGCTCCTCAGGTGCATCCTCCTTCTCGCAGCGATTTCCTAGGAACAGATTTCGAAGAACAGCTCTGATCACAGAATCACAGATTGGTTAGGGTTGGAAAGGACCTCTGGAGATCATCCAGCCCAACCCCCCTGCCAGAGCAGGGTCACCTACAGCAGGTTGCACAGGATGACCTCCAGGCGGGTTTTGAATGTTTCTGGGGTCGGAGAATCTAGCGCCTCCCTGGGCAGCCTGTTCCAGTGCTCTGCCACCCTCAAAGTAAAGAAGTTCCTCCTCATGCTTTGATAGAAGTTCCTAGGTTCCAGTTTGTACCCGTTACCTCTTGTCCTGGATCATCTTTGATGATCCAGGACAAGAGGTAACGGGCACCAATTGGAACGTAGGAACTTGAACTTCAACTGGAAGGTAGGAACTTGAACTTGAACATAGGATTATCCTTGATGATTCAGGATAGCTGTGTGTCTGACCAGTCTGTCTTTCGAAGGAGGTCCTTGACCAACTCCAGCCATGCTCTGCTGAGCAGAGCCCCTGGCAGCAGCCCCACAGCTCACTCCCAGTGTGCCTGAATGGAAAAGGTACCAAAGTTGCTCCAACACTTTCTGAAAAACTCTATAGTGTTACCCCACAAGCGCAAAGCGACGGCAAAGCCCGTGAAATGACACCGGTGCTTCCAGAAAATGTCAAGCTTCCTGCCCAAGGGTGACATGCCATGCGGTGGGGTCAGGGCCACGCGCTGAGCACCCGGTGCGCTGGGGTTGCCCCAGCGGTTCCTGAGCAGCTCCTGCAGTGCTGCCGCCGGTACCGTTCTGGCGGCTGTAGTTGTTTAAAAAGCCGTTGTTGTTTCCGGCGTAATCTGACGGCAGTTTTCTCGGGCATTTGGGCCTCTTCTAATAAGTGTGCTGTGAGTACATCTGCAAGCATTCACCTGTCGAGGTCAAATGACTGGTGGTGCTCATCTGCCCCCGTGCTACTGCTGCTGCCTCCCGTGAATGCTCATGTGCCTGCGTGCCCCTGTACAGGCACAGATGCACGCGCGCAACACCTGATCCCGCATCCTAATTATTTTTCGCCTGGTTCTCGGAGTTGTTCTGCTTCCGGCTGATGAATGGGAAAGTGTAGTAGTGCTGTTTCATTTCACCAGCCTCTCAAGTGTGGAAATTATGGTAAATTTGAGAACAAGCCAGATTAGATTGATAGTTACACCTCCTCCTTTAATTAGCCAACCACAGGATCTGTGGAGGCAAAGGCCGGGGCGGTGTGTCGGTGTATATAACGTGTATTGTCTATGTGAAAGATGAATCAAAAGGAGTTACTTGAGGTGGGAAGGCTTTTCCGGAGAGGTTCCACATGTTGTCAGGTAGTCCCTCTGAATGGCAGCTTCCGGTTCGGTCCCTTAGCTTTCGGAAGTGACATTTAGTCTGATATGTGCCAGCCGTGCAATCTACCTAGCCCTGCAAAGTGCAAATATTAACCTAAATGCATATTAAGATAGTGTGTGTTAGCTCCTGAACTGAAATAGAGAGCGGGTGTTCCAGCGGAGGCAAGCAAATCGTGTTGATTTACAGTGGCTTGAGGATTTGGCCCATTACCGCTTCTTTATACACTTTTAAAAAGAAATGCCAACTCGATAGTTTAGGCTTTAACTGGAACATGGCAAGTAATTGTATGTTTTGGCGGACCCCTAGTAATGTTGCAGAATCTTTCTCAGAAGTTGTTCCATGGGATAGCCGATTCCTCAGGTAAGAGCTACTTGTTTGTTCAATCCTCCATCTTAGGCCTGCTCCTCAGGTGCATCCTCCTTCTCGCAGCGATTTCCTAGGAACAGATTTCGAAGAACAGCTCTGATCACAGAATCACAGATTGGTTAGGGTTGGAAAGGAGCTCTGGAGATCATCCAGCCCAACCCCCCTGCCAGAGCAGGGTCACCTACAGCAGGTTGCACAGGATGACCTCCAGGCGGGTTTTGAATGTTTCTGGGGTCGGAGAATCTACCGCCTCCCTGGGCAGCCTGTTCCAGTGCTCTGCCACCCTCAAAGTAAAGAAGTTCCTCCTCATGCTTTGATAGAAGTTCCTAGGTTCCAGTTTGTACCCGTTACCTCTTGTCCTGGATCATCTTTGATGATCCAGGACAAGAGGTAACGGGCACCAATTGGAACGTAGGAACTTGAACTTCAACTGGAAGGTAGGAACTTGAACTTGAACATAGGATTATCCTTGATGATTCAGGATAGCTGTGTGTCTGACCAGTCTGTCTTTCGAAGGAGGTCCTTGACCAACTCCAGCCATGCTAGGCTGAGCAGAGCCCCTGGCAGCAGCCCCACAGCTCACTCCCAGTGTGCCTGAATGGAAAAGGTACCAAAGTTGCTCCAACACTTTCTGAAAAACTCTATAGTGTTACCCCACAAGCGCAAAGCGACGGCAAAGCCCGTGAAATGACACCGGTGCTTCCAGAAAATGTCAAGCTTCCTGCCCAAGGGTGACATGCCATGCGGTGGGGTCAGGGCCACGCGCTGAGCACCCGGTGCGCTGGGGTTGCCCCAGCGGTTCCTGAGCAGCTCCTGCAGTGCTGCCGCCGGTACCGTTCTGGCGGCTGTAGTTGTTTAAAAAGCCGTTGTTGTTTCCGGCGTAATCTGACGGCAGTTTTCTCGGGCATTTGGGCCTCTTCTAATAAGTGTGCTGTGAGTACATCTGCAAGCATTCACCTGTCGAGGTCAAATGACTGGTGGTGCTCATCTCCCCCCGTGCTACTGCTGCTGCCTCCTGTGAATGCTCATGTGCCTGCGTGCCCCTGTACAGGCACAGATGCACGCGCGCAACACCTGATCCCGCATCCTAATTATTTTTCGCCCGGTTCTCGGAGTTGTTCTGCTTCCGGCTGATGAATGGGAAAGTGTAGTAGTGCTGTTTCATTTCACCAGCCTCTCAAGTGTGGAAATTATGGTAAATTTGAGAACAAGCGAGATTAGATTGATAGTTACACCTCCTCCTTTAATTAGCCAACCACAGGATCTGTGGAGGCAAAGGCCGGGGGGGTGTGTCGGTGTATATAACGTGTATTGTCTATGTGAAAGATTAATCAAAAGGAGTTGCTTGAGGTGGGAAGGCTTTTCCGGAGAGGTTCCACATGTTGTCAGGTAGTCCCTCTGAATGGCAGCTTCCGGTTCGGTCCCTTAGCTTTCGGAAGTGACATTTAGTCTGATATGTGCCAGCCGTGCAATCTACCTAGCCCTGCAAAGTGCAAATATTAACCTAAATGCATATTAAGATACTGTGTGTTAGCTCCTGAACTGCAATAGAGAGCGGGTGTTCCAGCGGAGGCAAGCAAATCGTGTTGATTTACAGTGGCTTGAGGATTTGGCCCATTACCGCTTCTTTATACACTTCTAAAAAGAAATGCCAACTCGATAGTTTAGGCTTTAACTGGAACATGGCAAGTAATTGTATGTTTTGGCGGACCCCTAGTAATGTTGCAGAATCTTTCTCAGAAGTTGTTCCATGGGATAGCCGATTCCTCAGGTAAGAGCTACTTGTTTGTTCAATCCTCCATCTTAGGCCTGCTCCTCAGGTGCATCCTCCTTCTCGCAGCGATTTCCTAGGAACAGATTTCGAAGAACAGCTCTGATCACAGAATCACAGATGGGTTAGGGTTGGAAAGGACCTCTGGAGATCATCCAGCCCAACCCCCCTGCCAGAGCAGGGTCACCTACAGCAGGTTGCACAGGATGACCTCCAGGCGGGTTTTGAATGTTTCTGGAGTCGGAGACTCTACCGCCTCCCTGGGCAGCCTGTTCCAGCGCTCTGCCACCCTCAAAGTAAAGAAGTTCCTCCTCATGCTTTGATAGAAGTTCCTAGGTTCCAGTTTGTACCCGTTACCTCTTGTCCTGGATCATCTTTGATGATCCAGGACAAGAGGTAACGGGCACCAATTGGAACGTAGGAACTTGAACTTGAACTGGAACGTAGGAACTTGAACATAGGATTATCCTTGATGATTCAGGATAGCTGTGTGTCTGACCAGTCTGTCTTTCGAAGGAGGTCCTGGGCCAGCTCCAGCCATGCTGTGCTGAGCAGAGCCCCTGGCAGCAGCCCCACACCTCACTCCCAGTGTGCCTGAATGGAAAAGGTACCAAAGTTGCTCCAACACTTTCTGAAAAACTCTATAGTGTTACCCCACAAGCGCAAAGCGACGGCAAAGCCCGTGAAATGACACCGGTGCTTCCAGAAAATGTCAAGCTTCCTGCCCAAGGGTGACATGCCATGCGGTGGGGTCAGGGCCACGCGCTGAGCACCCGGTGCGCTGGGGTTGCCCCAGCGGTTCCTGAGCAGCTCCTGCAGTGCTGCCGCCGGTACCGTTCTGGCGGCTGTAGTTGTTTAAAAAGCCGTTGTTGTTTCCGGCGTAATCTGACGGCAGTTTTCTCGGGCATTTGGGCCTCTTCTAATAAGTGTGCTGTGAGTACATCTGCAAGCATTCACCTGTCGAGGTCAAATGACTGGTGGTGCTCATCTGCCCCCGTGCTACTGCTGCTGCCTCCCGTGAATGCTCATGTGCCTGCGTGCCCCTGTACAGGCACAGATGCACGCGCGCAACACCTGATCCCGCATCCTAATTATTTTTCGCCCGGTTCTCGGAGTTGTTCTGCTTCCGGCTGATGAATGGGAAAGTGTAGTAGTGCTGTTTCATTTCACCAGCCTCTCAAGTGTGGAAATTATGGTAAATTTGAGAACAAGCCAGATTAGATTGATAGTTACACCTCCTCCTTTAATTAGCCAACCACAGGATCTGTGGAGGCAAAGGCCGGGGGGGTGTGTCGGTGTATATAAGGTGTATTGTCTATGTGAAAGATTAATCAAAAGGAGTTGCTTGAGGTGGGAAGGCTTTTCCGGAGAGGTTCCACATGTTGTCAGGTAGTCCCTCTGAATGGCAGCTTCCGGTTCGGTCCCTTAGCTTTCGGAAGTGACATTTAGTCTGATATGTGCCAGCCGTGCAATCTACCTAGCCCTGCAAAGTGCAAATATTAACCTAAATGCATATTAAGATAGTGTGTGTTAGCTCCTGAACTGCAATAGAGAGCGGGTGTTCCAGCGGAGGCAAGCAAATCGTGTTGATTTACAGTGGCTTGAGGATTTGGCCCATTACCGCTTCTTTATACACTTTTAAAAAGAAATGCCAACTTGATAGTTTAGGCTTTAACTGGAACATGGCAAGTAATTGTATGTTTTGGCGGACCCCTAGTAATGTTGCAGAATCTTTCTCAGAAGTTGTTCCATGGGATAGCCGATTCCTCAGGTAAGAGCTACTTGTTTGTTCAATCCTCCATCTTAGGCCTGCTCCTCAGGTGCATCCTCCTTCTCGCAGCGATTTCCTAGGAACAGATTTCGAAGAACAGCTCTGATCACAGAATCACAGATTGGTTAGGGTTGGAAAGGACCTCTGGAGATCATCCAGCCCAACCCCCCTGCCAGAGCAGGGTCACCTACAGCAGGTTGCACAGGATGACCTCCAGGCGGGTTTTGAATGTTTCTGGAGTCGGAGACTCTACCGCCTCCCTCGGCAGTCTGTTCCAGCGCTCTGCCACCCTCAAAGTAAAGAAGTTCCTCCTCATGCTTTGATAGAAGTTCCTAGGTTCCAGTTTGTACCCGTTACCTCTTGTCCTGGATCATCTTTGATGATCCAGGACAAGAGGTAACGGGCACCAATTGGAACGTAGGAACTTGAACTTGAACTGGATTGTAGGAACTTGAACATAGGATTATCCTTGATGATTCAGGATAGCTGTGTGTCTGACCAGTCTGTCTTTCGAAGGAGGTCCTGGGCCAGCTCCAGCCATGCTGTGCTGAGCAGAGCCCCTGGCAGCAGCCCCACACCTCACTCCCAGTGTGCCTGAATGGAAAAGGTACCAAAGTTGCTCCAACACTTTCTGAAAAACTCTATAGTGTTACCCCACAAGCGCAAAGCGACGGCAAAGCCCGTGAAATGACACCGGTGCTTCCAGAAAATGTCAAGCTTCCTGCCCAAGGGTGACATGCCATGCGGTGGGGTCAGGGCCACGCGCTGAGCACCCGGTGCGCTGGGGTTGCCCCAGCGGTTCCTGAGCAGCTCCTGCAGTGCTGCCGCCGGTACCGTTCTGGCGGCTGTAGTTGTTTAAAAAGCCGTTGTTGTTTCCGGCGTAATCTGACGGCAGTTTTCTCGGGCATTTGGGCCTCTTCTAATAAGTGTGCTGTGAGTACATCTGCAAGCATTCACCTGTCGAGGTCAAATGACTGGTGGTGCTCATCTGCCCCCGTGCTACTGCTGCTGCCTCCCGTGAATGCTCATGTGCCTGCGTGCCCCTGTACAGGCACAGATGCACGCGCGCAACACCTGATCCCGCATCCTAATTATTTTTCGCCCGGTTCTCGGAGTTGTTCTGCTTCCGGCTGATGAATGGGAAAGTGTAGTAGTGCTGTTTCATTTCACCAGCCTCTCAAGTGTGGAAATTATGGTAAATTTGAGAACAAGCGAGATTAGATTGATAGTTACACCTCCTCCTTTAATTAGCCAACCACAGGATCTGTGGAGGCAAAGGCCGGGGGGGTGTGTCGGTGTATATAACGTGTATTGTCTATGTGAAAGATTAATCAAAAGGAGTTGCTTGAGGTGGGAAGGCTTTTCCGGAGAGGTTCCACATGTTGTCAGGTAGTCCCTCTGAATGGCAGCTTCCGGTTCGGTCCCTTAGCTTTCGGAAGTGACATTTAGTCTGATATGTGCCAGCCGTGCAATCTACCTAGCCCTGCAAAGTGCAAATATTAACCTAAATGCATATTAAGATACTGTGTGTTAGCTCCTGAACTGCAATAGAGAGCGGGTGTTCCAGCGGAGGCAAGCAAATCGTGTTGATTTACAGTGGCTTGAGTATTTGGCCCATTACCGCTTCTTTATACACTTTTAAAAAGAAATGCCAACTTGATAGTTTAGGCTTTAACTGGAACATGGCAAGTAATTGTATGTTTTGGCGGACCCCTAGTAATGTTGCAGAATCTTTCTCAGAAGTTGTTCCATGGGATAGCCGATTCCTCAGGTAAGAGCTACTTGTTTGTTCAATCCTCCATCTTAGGCCTGCTCCTCAGGTGCATCCTCCTTCTCGCAGCGATTTCCTAGGAACAGATTTCGAAGAACAGCTCTGATCACAGAATCACAGATTGGTTAGGGTTGGAAAGGACCTCTGGAGATCATCCAGCCCAACCCCCCTGCCAGAGCAGGGTCACCTACAGCAGGTTGCACAGGATGACCTCCAGGCGGGTTTTGAATGTTTCTGGGGTCGGAGACTCTACCGCCTCCCTCGGCAGTCTGTTCCAGCGCTCTGCCACCCTCAAAGTAAAGAAGTTCCTCCTCATGCTTTGATAGAAGTTCCTAGGTTCCAGTTTGTACCCGTTACCTCTTGTCCTGGATCATCTTTGATGATCCAGGACAAGAGGTAACGGGCACCAATTGGAACGTAGGAACTTGAACTTGAACTGGAAGGTAGGAACTTGAACATAGGATTATCCTTGATGATTCAGGATAGCTGTGTGTCTGACCAGTCTGTCTTTCGAAGGAGGTCCTGGGCCAGCTCCAGCCATGCTGTGCTGAGCAGAGCCCCTGGCAGCAGCCCCACAGCTCACTCCCAGTGTGCCTGAATGGAAAAGGTACCAAAGTTGCTCCATCACTTTCTGAAAAACTCTATAGTGTTACCCCACAAGCGCAAAGCGACGGCAAAGCCCGTGAAATGACACCGGTGCTTCCAGAAAACGTCAAGCTTCCTGCCCAAGGGTGACATGCCATGCGGTGGGGTCAGGGCCACGCGCTGAGCACCCGGTGCGCTGGGGTTGCCCCAGCGGTTCCTGAGCAGCTCCTGCAGTGCTGACGCCGGTACCGTTCTGGCGGCTGTAGTTGTTTAAAAAGCCGTTGTTGTTTCCGGCGTAATCTGACGGCAGTTTTCTCGGGCATTTGGGCCTCTTCTAATAAGTGTGCTGTGAGTACATCTGCAAGCATTCACCTGTCGAGGTCAAATGACTGGTGGTGCTCATCTGCCCCCGTGCTACTGCTGCTGCCTCCCGTGAATGCTCATGTGCCTGCGTGCCCCTGTACAGGCACAGATGCACGCGCGCAACACCTGATCCCGCATCCTAATTATTTTTCGCCCGGTTCTCTGAGTTGTTCTGCTTCCGGCTGATGAATGGGAAAGTGTAGTAGTGCTGTTTCATTTCACCAGCCTCTCAAGTGTGGAAATTATGGTAAATTTGAGAACAAGCGAGATTAGATTGATAGTTACACCTCCTCCTTTAATTAGCCAACCACAGGATCTGTGGAGGCAAAGGCTAGGGGGCGTGTCGGTGGAGGGGCATACGATTTTACCATGGCGAGATTGCTGGAGGTTCTTTCTTGTCTGTTCTTTCTTGTCTTGTAAATTGGTATGAGGTTCTGCCAGTCTTCCTCACGTAGCACAATCGCTCTTGATTTCTGGAGGTTGCTCACAGGGTAAGCTAATGTTTAACATCAATAAGGGTTACCGAATCTTGTCCTTGAGAAGCAGGAGTCTGTAAGCTGTTGTCAATCCAACTGCTGTATTCCTGACCAGCAAGCCCGCTCGATTCAGGGTTAATTAACTGATTACTTAGAGCGGAAGTGTTGTGGAAGAGCCCGATCATTACCATTTCTATTCATTCTAATATGATGTATTTCAACTCCCCCTCCCTCACGCCTTCCAGAGAGTGATCTGGTGAAGGAGGATGACAAGTCTTTGTGAAACCATCTCGAGTTCTCCCAGATACTCGTAGTTGAAGTTGTCTAGCGGTGCGAGATTAGACACCGTGTGAAAGGCAATACTGCACAGATTCTTTATTCCAGACCATTTTGTAAGTTCGCATGATACAAAACCTCACGGTTACTGGGCAGCTCTCCCACTTTTCACGTCAACCTTTGCTACCTCGCCTGCTGCAACGTGCAGGAAAGAAACATTGATTTGAATTGCGCCGTGGTGCCGTGCATCTTAATGACACTCTGGAGTGACTGGCAGTGTGTCTGGGTCCTGGGGTTGGACCCGGTCTAGCTGCCAGGAGGCAACATTGCAGAGAGGGGCTACAGCTGTGGTCTCTGAAGGGACCTGGCTACTCTATGTAGGCCTTCTCTCCCTGCGTCTCAGAGTGCTTGAAGATGCTAATTGGTTCACATTTTCCTCTGTTCGTTAAGGTATTCTGTCCTTAAAAATTCAGCTTTTTAAAATAGTAACGTGTATTGTCTATGTGAAAGATTAATCAAAAGGAGTTGCTTGAGGTGGGAAGGCTTTTCCGGAGAGGTTCCACATGTTGTCAGGTAGTCCCTCTGAATGGCAGCTTCCGGTTCGGTCCCTTAGCTTTCGGAAGTGACATTTAGTCTGATATGTGCCAGCCGTGCAATCTACCTAGCCCCGCAAAGTGCAAATATTAACATAAATGCATATTAAGATACTGTGTGTTAGCTCCTGAACTGAAATAGAGAGCGGGTGTTCCAGCGGAGGCAAGCAAATCGTGTTGATTTACAGTGGCTTGCGGATTTGGCCCATTACCGCTTCTTTATACACTTTTAAAAAGAAATGCCAACTCGATAGTTTAGGCTTTAACTGGAACATGGCAAGTAATTGTATGTTTTGGCGGACCCCTAGTAATGTTGCAGAATCTTTCTCAGAAGTTGTTCCATGGGATAGCCGATTCCTCAGGTAAGAGCTACTTGTTTGTTCAATCCTCCATCTTAGGCCTGCTCCTCAGGTGCATCCTCCTTCTCGCAGCGATTTCCTAGGAACAGATTTCGAAGAACAGCTCTGATCACAGAATCACAGATGGGTTAGGGTTGGAAAGGACCTCTGGAGATCATCCAGCCCAACCCCCCTGCCAGAGCAGGGTCACCTACAGCAGGTTGCACAGGATGACCTCCAGGCAGGTTTTGAATGTCTCTGGGGTGGGAGACTCTACCGCCTCCCTGGGCAGCCTGTTCCAGCGCTCTGCCACCCTCAAAGTAAAGAAGTTCCTCCTCATGCTTTGATAGAAGTTCCTACGTTCCAGTTTGTACCCGTTACCTCTTGTCCTGGATCATCTTTGATGATCCAGGACAAGAGGTAACGGGCACCAATTGGAACGTAGGAACTTGAACTTGAACTGGAACGTAGGAACTTGAACTTGAACATAGGATTATCCTTGATGATTCAGGATAGCTGTGTGTCTGACCAGTCTGTCTTTCGAAGGAGGTCCTGGGCCAGCTCCAGCCATGCTGTGCTGAGCAGAGCCCCTGGCAGCAGCCCCACAGCTCACTCCCAGTGTGCCTGAATGGAAAAGGTACCAAAGTTGCTCCAACACTTTCTGAAAAACTCTATAGTGTTACCCCACAAGCGCAAAGCGACGGCAAAGCCCGTGAAATGACACCGGTGCTTCCAGAAAATGTCAAGCTTCCTGCCCAAGGGTGACATGCCATGCGGTGGGGTCAGGGCCACACGCTGAGCACCCGGTGCGCTGGGATTGCCCCAGCGGTTCCTGAGCAGCTCCTGCAGTGCTGCCGCCGGTACCGTTCTGGCAGCTGTAGTTGTTTAAAAAGCCGTTGTTGTTTCCGGCGTAATCTGACGGCAGTTTTCTCGGGCATTTGGGCCTCTTCTAATAAGTGTGCTGTGAGTACATCTGCAAGCATTCACCTGTCGAGGTCAAATGACTGGTGGTGCTCATCTCCCCCCGTGCTACTGCTGCTGCTGCCTCCCGTGAATGCTCATGTGCCTGCGTGCCCCTGTACAGGCACAGAAGCATGCGTGCAACACCTGATCCCGCATCCTAATTATTTTTCGCCCGGTTCTCTGAGTTGTTCTGCTTCCGGCTGATGAATGGGAAAGTGTAGTAGTGCTGTTTCATTTCACCAGCCTCTCAAGTGTGGAAATTATGGTAAATTTGAGAACAAGCCAGATTAGATTGATAGTTACACCTCCTCCTTTAATTAGCCAACCACAGGATCTGTGGAGGCAAAGGCCGGGGGGGTGTGTCGGTGTATATAACGTGTATTGTCTATGTGAAAGATTAATCAAAAGGAGTTGCTTGAGGTGGGAAGGCTTTTCCGGAGAGGTTCCACATGTTGTCAGGTAGTCCCTCTGAATGGCAGCTTCCGGTTCGGTCCCTTAGCTTTCGGAAGTGACATTTAGTCTGATATGTGCCAGCCGTGCAATCTACCTAGCCCTGCAAAGTGCAAATATTAACCTAAATGCATATTAAGATACTGTGTGTTAGCTCTTGAACTGCAATAGAGAGCGGGTGTTCCAGCGGAGGCAAGCAAATCGTGTTGATTTACAGTGGCTTGAGGATTTGGCCCATTACCGCTTCTTTATACACTTCTAAAAAGAAATGCCAACTCGATAGTTTAGGTTTTAACTGGAACATGGCAAGTAATTGTATGTTTTGGCGGACCCCTAGTAATGTTGCAGAATCTTTCTCAGAAGTTGTTCCATGGGATAGCCGATTCCTCAGGTAAGAGCTACTTGTTTGTTCAATCCTCCATCTTAGGCCTGCTCCTCAGGTGCATCCTCCTTCTCGCAGCGATTTCCTAGGAACAGATTTCGAAGAACAGCTCTGATCACAGAATCACAGATTGGTTAGGGTTGGAAAGGACCTCTGGAGATCATGTAGTGCAACCCCCCTGCCAGAGCAGGGTCACCTACAGCAGGTTGCACAGGATGACCTCCAGGCGGGTTATGAATGTAGCTGGAGTCGGAGACTCTACCGCCTCCCTGGGCAGCCTGTTCCAGCGCTCTGCCACCCTCAAAGTAAAGAAGTTCCTCCTCATGCTTTGATAGAAGTTCCTACGTTCCAGTTTGTACCCGTTACCTCTTGTCCTGGATCATCTTTGATGATCCAGGACAAGAGGTAACGGGCACCAATTGGAACGTAGGAACTTGAACTTGAACTGGAACGTAGGAACTTGAACATAGGATTATCCTTGATGATTCAGGATAGCTGTGTGTCTGACCAGTCTGTCTTTCGAAGGAGGTCCTGGGCCAGCTCCAGCCATGCTGTGCTGAGCAGAGCCCCTGGCAGCAGCCCCACAGCTCACTCCCAGTGTGCCTGAATGGAAAAGGTACCAAAGTTGCTCCAACACTTTCTGAAAAACTCTATAGTGTTACCCCACAAGCGCAAAGCGACGGCAAAGCCCGTGAAATGACACCGGTGCTTCCAGAAAATGTCAAGCTTCCTGCCCAAGGGTGACATGCCATGCGGTGGGGTCAGGGCCACGCGCTGAGCACCCGGTGCGCTGGGGTTGCCCCAGCGGTTCCTGAGCAGCTCCTGCAGTGCTGCCGCCGGTACCGTTCTGGCGGCTGTAGTTGTTTAAAAAGCCGTTGTTGTTTCCGGCGTAATCTGACGGCAGTTTTCTCGGGCATTTGGGCCTCTTCTAATAAGTGTGCTGTGAGTACATCTGCAAGCATTCACCTGTCGAGGTCAAATGACTGGTGGTGCTCATCTGCCCCCGTGCTACTGCTGCTGCCTCCCGTGAATGCTCATGTGCCTGCGTGCCCCTGTACAGGCACAGATGCACGCGCGCAACACCTGATCCCGCATCCTAATTATTTTTCGCCCGGTTCTCGGAGTTGTTCTGCTTCCGGCTGATGAATGGGAAAGTGTAGTAGTGCTGTTTCATTTCACCAGCCTCTCAAGTGTGGAAATTATGGTAAATTTGAGAACAAGCGAGATTAGATTGATAGTTACACCTCCTCCTTTAATTAGCCAACCACAGGATCTGTGGAGGCAAAGGCCGGGGGGGTGTGTCGGTGTATATAACGTGTATTGTCTATGTGAAAGATTAATCAAAAGGAGTTGCTTGAGGTGGGAAGGCTTTTCCGGAGAGGTTCCACATGTTGTCAGGTAGTCCCTCTGAATGGCAGCTTCCGGTTCGGTCCCTTAGCTTTCGGAAGTGACATTTAGTCTGATATGTGCCAGCCGTGCAATCTACCTAGCCCTGCAAAGTGCAAATATTAACCTAAATGCATATTAAGATACTGTGTGTTAGCTCCTGAACTGAAATAGAGAGCGGGTGTTCCAGCGGAGGCAAGCAAATCGTGTTGATTTAGAGTGGCTTGAGGATTTGGCCCATTACCGCTTCTTTATACACTTTTAAAAAGAAATGCCAACTCGATAGTTTAGGCTTTAACTGGAACATGGCAAGTAATTGTATGTTTTGGCGGACCCCTAGTAATGTTGCAGAATCTTTCTCAGAAGTTGTTCCATGGGATAGCCGATTCCTCAGGTAAGAGCTACTTGTTTGTTCAATCCTCCATCTTAGGCCTGCTCCTCAGGTGCATCCTCCTTCTCGCAGAGATTTCCTAGGAACAGATTTCGAAGAACAGCTCTGATCACAGAATCACAGATTAGTTAGGGTTGGAAAGGAGCTCTGGAGATCATCCAGCCCAACCCCCCTGCCAGAGCAGGGTCACCTACAGCAGGTTGCACAGGATGACCTCCAGGCGGGTTTTGAATGTTTCTGGGGTCGGAGACTCTACCGCCTCCCTGGGCAGCCTGTTCCAGCGCTCTGCCACCCTCAAAGTAAAGAAGTTCCTCCTCATGCTTTGATAGAAGTTCCTACGTTCCAGTTTGTACCCGTTACCTCTTGTCCTGGATCATCTTTGATGATCCAGGACAAGAGGTAACAGGCACCAATTGGAACGTAGGAACTTGAACTTGAACTGGAACGTAGGAACTTGAACATAGGATTATCCTTGATGATTCAGGATAGCTGTGTGTCTGACCAGTCTGTCTTTCGAAGGAGGTCCTGGGCCAGCTCCAGCCATGCTGTGCTGAGCAGAGCCCCTGGCAGCAGCCCCACACCTCACTCCCAGTGTGCCTGAATGGAAAAGGTACCAAAGTTGCTCCAACACTTTCTGAAAAACTCTATAGTGTTACCCCACAAGCGCAAAGCGACGGCAAAGCCCGTGAAATGACACCGGTGCTTCCAGAAAATGTCAAGCTTCCTGCCCAAGGGTGACATGCCATGCGGTGGGGTCAGGGCCACGCGCTGAGCACCCGGTGCGCTGGGGTTGCCCCAGCGGTTCCTGAGCAGCTCCTGCAGTGCTGCCGCCGGTACCGTTCTGGCGGCTGTAGTTGTTTAAAAAGCCGTTGTTGTTTCCGGCGTAATCTGACGGCAGTTTTCTCGGGCATTTGGGCCTCTTCTAATAAGTGTGCTGTGAGTACATCTGCAAGCATTCACCTGTCGAGGTCAAATGACTGGTGGTGCTCATCTGCCCCCGTGCTACTGCTGCTGCCTCCCGTGAATGCTCATGTGCCTGCGTGCCCCTGTACAGGCACAGATGCACGCGCGCAACACCTGATCCCGCATCCTAATTATTTTTCGCCCGGTTCTCGGAGTTGTTCTGCTTCCGGCTGATGAATGGGAAAGTGTAGTAGTGCTGTTTCATTTCACCAGCCTCTTAAGTGTGGAAATTATGGTAAATTTGAGAACAAGCCAGATTAGATTGATAGTTACACCTCCTCCTTTAATTAGCCAACCACAGGATCTGTGGAGGCAAAGGCCGGGGGGGTGTGTCGGTGTATATAACGTGTATTGTCTATGTGAAAGATGAATCAAAAGGAGTTGCTTGAGGTGGGAAGGCTTTTCCGGAGAGGTTCCACATGTTGTCAGGTAGTCCCTCTGAATGGCAGCTTCCGGTTCGGTCCCTTAGCTTTCGGAAGTGACATTTAGTCTGATATGTGCCAGCCGTGCAATCTACCTAGCCCTGCAAAGTGCAAATATTAACCTAAATGCATATTAAGATAGTGTGTGTTAGCTCCTGAACTGAAATAGAGAGCGGGTGTTCCAGCGGAGGCAAGCAAATCGTGTTGATTTAGAGTGGCTTGCGGATTTGGCCCATTACCGCTTCTTTATACACTTTTAAAAAGAAATGCCAACTCGATAGTTTAGGCTTTAACTGGAACATGGCAAGTAATTGTATGTTTTGGCGGACCCCTAGTAATGTTGCAGAATCTTTCTCAGAAGTTGTTCCATGGGATAGCCGATTCCTCAGGTAAGAGCTACTTGTTTGTTCAATCCTCCATCTTAGGCCTGCTCCTCAGGTGCATCCTCCTTCTCGCAGCGATTTCCTAGGAACAGATTTCGAAGAACAGCTCTGATCACAGAATCACAGATTGGTTAGGGTTGGAAAGGAGCTCTGGAGATCATCCAGCCCAACCCCCCTGCCAGAGCAGGGTCACCTACAGCAGGTTGCACAGGATGACCTCCAGGCGGGTTTTGAATGTTTCTGGGGTGGGAGACTCTACCGCCTCCCTGGGCAGCCTGTTCCAGCGCTCTGCCACCCTCAAAGTAAAGAAGTTCCTCCTCATGCTTTGATAGAAGTTCCTAGGTTCCAGTTTGTACCCGTTACCTCTTGTCCTGGATCATCTTTGATGATCCAGGACAAGAGGTAACGGGCACCAATTGGAACGTAGGAACTTGAACTTGAACTGGAACGTAGGAACTTGAACATAGGATTATCCTTGATGATTCAGGATAGATGTGTGTCTGACCAGTCTGTCTTTCGAAGGAGGTCCTGGGCCAGCTCCAGCCATGCTGTGCTGAGCAGAGCCCCTGGCAGCAGCCCCACAGCTCACTCCCAGTGTGCCTGAATGGAAAAGGTACCAAAGTTGCTCCAACATTTTCTGAAAAACTCTATAGTGTTACCCCACAAGCGCAAAGCGACGGCAAAGCCCGTGAAATGACACCGGTGCTTCCAGAAAATGTCAAGCTTCCTGCCCAAGGGTGACATGCCATGCGGTGGGGTCAGGGCCACGCGCTGAGCACCCAGTGCGCTGGGGTTGCCCCAGCGGTTCCTGAGCAGCTCCTGCAGTGCTGCCGCCGGTACCGTTCTGGCGGCTGTAGTTGTTTAAAAAGCCGTTGTTGTTTCCGGCGTAATCTGACGGCAGTTTTCTCGGGCATTTGGGCCTCTTCTAATAAGTGTGCTGTGAGTACATCTGCAAGCATTCACCTGTCGAGGTCAAATGACTGGTGGTGCTCATCTGCCCCCGTGCTACTGCTGCTGCCTCCCGTGAATGCTCATGTGCCTGCGTGCCCCTGTACAGGCACAGATGCACGCGCGCAACACCTGATCCCGCATCCTAATTATTTTTCGCCCGTTTCTCGGAGTTGTTCTGCTTCCGGCTGATGAATGGGAAAGTGTAGTAGTGCTGTTTCATTTCACCAGCCTCTCAAGTGTGGAAATTATGGTAAATTTGAGAACAAGCCAGATTAGATTGATAGTTACACCTCCTCCTTTAATTAGCCAACCACAGGATCTGTGGAGGCAAAGGCCGGGGGGGTGTGTCGGTGTAGATAACGTGTATTGTCTATGTGAAAGATTAATCAAAAGGAGTTGCTTGAGGTGGGAAGGCTTTTCCGGAGAGGTTCCACATGTTGTCAGGTAGTCCCTCTGAATGGCAGCTTCCGGTTCGGTCCCTTAGCTTTCGGAAGTGACATTTAGTCTGATATGTGCCAGCCATGCAATCTACCTACCCCTGCAAAGTGCAAATATTAACCTAAATGCATATTAAGATACTGTGTGTTAGCTCCTGAACTGCAATAGAGAGCGGGTGTTCCAGCGGAGGCAAGCAAATCGTGTTGACTTACAGTGGCTTGAGGATTTGGCCCATTACCGCTTCTTTATACACTTTTAAAAAGAAATGCCAACTCGATAGTTTAGGCTTTAACTGGAACATGGCAAGTAATTGTATGTTTTGGCGGACCCCTAGTAATGTTGCAGAATCTTTCTCAGAAGTTGTTCCATGGGATAGCCGATTCCTCAGGTAAGAGCTACTTGTTTGTTCAATCCTCCATCTTAGGCCTGCTCCTCAGGTGCATCCTCCTTCTCGCAGCGATTTCCTAGGAACAGATTTCGAAGAACAGCTCTGATCACAGAATCACAGATTGGTTAGGGTTGGAAAGGAGCTCTGGAGATCATCCAGTCCAACCACCCTGCCAGAGCAGGGTCACCTACAGCAGGTTGCACAGGATGACCTCCAGGCGGGTTTTGAATGTTTCTGGGGTGGGAGACTCTACCGCCTCCCTGGGCAGCCTGTTCCAGCGCTCTGCCACCCTCAAAGTAAAGAAGTTCCTCCTCATGCTTTGATAGAAGTTCCTACGTTCCAGTTTGTACCCGTTACCTCTTGTCCTGGATCATCTTTGATGATCCAGGACAAGAGGTAACGGGCACCAATTGGAACGTAGGAACTTGAACTTGAACTGGAACGTAGGAACTTGAACATAGGATTATCCTTGATGATTCAGGATAGCTGTGTGTCTGACCAGTCTGTCTTTCGAAGGAGGTCCTGGGCCAGCTCCAGCCATGCTGTGCTGAGCAGAGCCCCTGGCAGCAGCCCCACACCTCACTCCCAGTGTGCCTGAATGGAAAAGGTACCAAAGTTGCTCCAACACTTTCTGAAAAACTCTATAGTGTTACCCCACAAGCGCAAAGCGACGGCAAAGCCCGTGAAATGACACCGGTGCTTCCAGAAAATGTCAAGCTTCCTGCCCAAGGGTGACATGCCATGCGGTGGGGTCAGGGCCACGCGCTGAGCACCCGGTGCGCTGGGGTTGCCCCAGCGGTTCCTGAGCAGCTCCTGCAGTGCTGCCGCCGGTACCGTTCTGGCGGCTGTAGTTGTTTAAAAAGCCGTTGTTGTTTCCGGCGTAATCTGACGGCAGTTTTCTCGGGCATTTGGGCCTCTTCTAATAAGTGTGCTGTGAGTACATCTGCAAGCATTCACCTGTCGAGGTCAAATGACTGGTGGTGCTCATCTGCCCCCGTGCTACTGCTGCTGCCTCCCGTGAATGCTCATGTGCCTGCGTGCCCCTGTACAGGCACAGATGCACGCGCGCAACACCTGATCCCGCATCCTAATTATTTTTCGCCCGTTTCTCGGAGTTGTTCTGCTTCCGGCTGATGAATGGGAAAGTGTAGTAGTGCTGTTTCATTTCACCAGCCTCTCAAGTGTGGAAATTATGGTAAATTTGAGAACAAGCCAGATTAGATTGATAGTTACACCTCCTCCTTTAATTAGCCAACCACAGGATCTGTGGAGGCAAAGGCCGGGGGGGTGTGTCGGTGTAGATAACGTGTATTGTCTATGTGAAAGATTAATCAAAAGGAGTTGCTTGAGGTGGGAAGGCTTTTCCGGAGAGGTTCCACATGTTGTCAGGTAGTCCCTCTGAATGGCAGCTTCCGGTTCGGTCCCTTAGCTTTCGGAAGTGACATTTAGTCTGATATGTGCCAGCCATGCAATCTACCTACCCCTGCAAAGTGCAAATATTAACCTAAATGCATATTAAGATACTGTGTGTTAGCTCCTGAACTGCAATAGAGAGCGGGTGTTCCAGCGGAGGCAAGCAAATCGTGTTGACTTACAGTGGCTTGAGGATTTGGCCCATTACCGCTTCTTTATACACTTTTAAAAAGAAATGCCAACTCGATAGTTTAGGCTTTAACTGGAACATGGCAAGTAATTGTATGTTTTGGCGGACCCCTAGTAATGTTGCAGAATCTTTCTCAGAAGTTGTTCCATGGGATAGCCGATTCCTCAGGTAAGAGCTACTTGTTTGTTCAATCCTCCATCTTAGGCCTGCTCCTCAGGTGCATCCTCCTTCTCGCAGCGATTTCCTAGGAACAGATTTCGAAGAACAGCTCTGATCACAGAATCACAGATTGGTTAGGGTTGGAAAGGAGCTCTGGAGATCATCCAGTCCAACCACCCTGCCAGAGCAGGGTCACCTACAGCAGGTTGCACAGGATGACCTCCAGGCGGGTTTTGAATGTTTCTGGGGTGGGAGACTCTACCGCCTCCCTGGGCAGCCTGTTCCAGCGCTCTGCCACCCTCAAAGTAAAGAAGTTCCTCCTCATGCTTTGATAGAAGTTCCTACGTTCCAGTTTGTACCCGTTACCTCTTGTCCTGGATCATCTTTGATGATCCAGGACAAGAGGTAACGGGCACCAATTGGAACGTAGGAACTTGAACTTGAACTGGAACGTAGGAACTTGAACATAGGATTATCCTTGATGATTCAGGATAGCTGTGTGTCTGACCAGTCTGTCTTTCGAAGGAGGTCCTGGGCCAGCTCCAGCCATGCTGTGCTGAGCAGAGCCCCTGGCAGCAGCCCCACACCTCACTCCCAGTGTGCCTGAATGGAAAAGGTACCAAAGTTGCTCCAACACTTTCTGAAAAACTCTATAGTGTTACCCCACAAGCGCAAAGCGACGGCAAAGCCCGTGAAATGACACCGGTGCTTCCAGAAAATGTCAAGCTTCCTGCCCAAGGGTGACATGCCATGCGGTGGGGTCAGGGCCACGCGCTGAGCACCCGGTGCGCTGGGGTTGCCCCAGCGGTTCCTGAGCAGCTCCTGCAGTGCTGCCGCCGGTACCGTTCTGGCGGCTGTAGTTGTTTAAAAAGCCGTTGTTGTTTCCGGCGTAATCTGACGGCAGTTTTCTCGGGCATTTGGGCCTCTTCTAATAAGTGTGCTGTGAGTACATCTGCAAGCATTCACCTGTCGAGGTCAAATGACTGGTGGTGCTCATCTGCCCCCGTGCTACTGCTGCTGCCTCCCGTGAATGCTCATGTGCCTGCGTGCCCCTGTACAGGCACAGATGCACGCGCGCAACACCTGATCCCGCATCCTAATTATTTTTCGCCCGGTTCTCGGAGTTGTTCTGCTTCCGGCTGATGAATGGGAAAGTGTAGTAGTGCTGTTTCATTTCACCAGCCTCTCAAGTGTGGAAATTATGGTAAATTTGAGAACAAGCCAGATTAGATTGATAGTTACACCTCCTCCTTTAATTAGCCAACCACAGGATCTGTGGAGGCAAAGGCCGGGAGGGTGTGTCGGTGTATATAACGTGTATTGTCTATGTGAAAGATGAATCAAAAGGAGTTGCTTGAGGTGGGAAGGCTTTTCCGGAGAGGTTCCACATGTTGTCAGGTAGTCCATCTGAATGGCAGCTTCCGGTTCGGTCCCTTAGCTTTCGGAAGTGACATTTAGTCTGATATGTGCCAGCCGTGCAATCTACCTAGCCCTGCAAAGTGCAAATATTAACCTAAATGCATATTAAGATAGTGTGTGTTAGCTCCTGAACTGAAATAGAGAGCGGGTGTTCCAGCGGAGGCAAGCAAATCGTGTTGATTTAGAGTGGCTTGCGGATTTGGCCCATTACCGCTTCTTTATACACTTTTAAAAAGAAATGCCAACTCGATAGTTTAGGCTTTAACTGGAACATGGCAAGTAATTGTATGTTTTGGCGGACCCCTAGTAATGTTGCAGAATCTTTCTCAGAAGTTGTTCCATGGGATAGCCGATTCCTCAGGTAAGAGCTACTTGTTTGTTCAATCCTCCATCTTAGGCCTGCTCCTCAGGTGCATCCTCCTTCTCGCAGCGATTTCCTAGGAACAGATTTCGAAGAACAGCTCTGATCACAGAATCACAGATTGGTTAGGGTTGGAAAGGAGCTCTGGAGATCATCCAGCCCAACCCCCCTGCCAGAGCAGGGTCACCTACAGCAGGTTGCACAGGATGACCTCCAGGCGGGTTTTGAATGTTTCTGGGGTGGGAGACTCTACCGCCTCCCTGGGCAGCCTGTTCCAGCGCTCTGCCACCCTCAAAGTAAAGAAGTTCCTCCTCATGCTTTGATAGAAGTTCCTAGGTTCCAGTTTGTACCCGTTACCTCTTGTCCTGGATCATCTTTGATGATCCAGGACAAGAGGTAACGGGCACCAATTGGAACGTAGGAACTTGAACTTGAACTGGAACGTAGGAACTTGAACATAGGATTATCCTTGATGATTCAGGATAGATGTGTGTCTGACCAGTCTGTCTTTCGAAGGAGGTCCTGGGCCAGCTCCAGCCATGCTGTGCTGAGCAGAGCCCCTGGCAGCAGCCCCACACCTCACTCCCAGTGTGCCTGAATGGAAAAGGTACCAAAGTTGCTCCAACACTTTCTGAAAAACTCTATAGTGTTACCCCACAAGCGCAAAGCGACGGCAAAGCCCGTGAAATGACACCGGTGCTTCCAGAAAATGTCAAGCTTCCTGCCCAAGGGTGACATGCCATGCGGTGGGGTCAGGGCCACGCGCTGAGCACCCAGTGCGCTGGGGTTGCCCCAGCGGTTCCTGAGCAGCTCCTGCAGTGCTGCCGCCGGTACCGTTCTGGCGGCTGTAGTTGTTTAAAAAGCCGTTGTTGTTTCCGGCGTAATCTGACGGCAGTTTTCTCGGGCATTTGGGCCTCTTCTAATAAGTGTGCTGTGAGTACATCTGCAAGCATTCACCTGTCGAGGTCAAATGACTGGTGGTGCTCATCTGCCCCCGTGCTACTGCTGCTGCCTCCCGTGAATGCTCATGTGCCTGCGTGCCCCTGTACAGGCACAGATGCACGCGCGCAACACCTGATCCCGCATCCTAATTATTTTTCGCCCGGTTCTCGGAGTTGTTCTGCTTCCGGCTGATGAATGGGAAAGTGTAGTAGTGCTGTTTCATTTCACCAGCCTCTCAAGTGTGGAAATTATGGTAAATTTGAGAACAAGCCAGATTAGATTGATAGTTACACCTCCTCCTTTAATTAGCCAACCACAGGATCTGTGGAGGCAAAGGCCGGGGGGGTGTGTCGGTGTATATAACGTGTATTGTCTATGTGAAAGATTAATCAAAAGGAGTTGCTTGAGGTGGGAAGGCTTTTCCGGAGAGGTTCCACATGTTGTCAGGTAGTCCCTCTGAATGGCAGCTTCCGGTTCGGTCCCTTAGCTTTCGGAAGTGACATTTAGTCTGATATGTGCCAGCCATGCAATCTACCTAGCCCTGCAAAGTGCAAATATTAACCTAAATGCATATTAAGATACTGTGTGTTAGCTCCTGAACTGCAATAGAGAGCGGGTGTTCCAGCGGAGGCAAGCAAATCGTGTTGACTTACAGTGGCTTGAGGATTTGGCCCATTACCGCTTCTTTATACACTTTTAAAAAGAAATGCCAACTCGATAGTTTAGGCTTTAACTGGAACATGGCAAGTAATTGTATGTTTTGGCGGACCCCTAGTAATGTTGCAGAATCTTTCTCAGAAGTTGTTCCATGGGATAGCCGATTCCTCAGGTAAGAGCTACTTGTTTGTTCAATCCTCCATCTTAGGCCTGCTCCTCAGGTGCATCCTCCTTCTCGCAGCGATTTCCTAGGAACAGATTTCGAAGAACAGCTCTGATCACAGAATCACAGATTGGTTAGGGTTGGAAAGGAGCTCTGGAGATCATCCAGTCCAACCACCCTGCCAGAGCAGGGTCACCTACAGCAGGTTGCACAGGATGACCTCCAGGCGGGTTTTGAATGTTTCTGGGGTGGGAGACTCTACCGCCTCCCTGGGCAGCCTGTTCCAGCGCTCTGCCACCCTCAAAGTAAAGAAGTTCCTCCTCATGCTTTGATAGAAGTTCCTACGTTCCAGTTTGTACCCGTTACCTCTTGTCCTGGATCATCTTTGATGATCCAGGACAAGAGGTAACGGGCACCAATTGGAACGTAGGAACTTGAACATAGGATTATCCTTGATGATTCAGGATAGCTGTGTGTCTGACCAGTCTGTCTTTCGAAGGAGGTCCTGGGCCAGCTCCAGCCATGCTGTGCTGAGCAGAGCCCCTGGCAGCAGCCCCACACCTCACTCCCAGTGTGCCTGAATGGAAAAGGTACCAAAGTTGCTCCAACACTTTCTGAAAAACTCTATAGTGTTACCCCACAAGCGCAAAGCGACGGCAAAGCCCGTGAAATGACACCGGTGCTTCCAGAAAATGTCAAGCTTCCTGCCCAAGGGTGACATGCCATGCGGTGGGGTCAGGGCCACGCGCTGAGCACCCAGTGCGCTGGGGTTGCCCCAGCGGTTCCTGAGCAGCTCCTGCAGTGCTGCCGCCGGTACCGTTCTGGCGGCTGTAGTTGTTTAAAAAGCCGTTGTTGTTTCCGGCGTAATCTGACGGCAGTTTTCTCGGGCATTTGGGCCTCTTCTAATAAGTGTGCTGTGAGTACATCTGCAAGCATTCACCTGTCGAGGTCAAATGACTGGTGGTGCTCATCTGCCCCCGTGCTACTGCTGCTGCCTCCCGTGAATGCTCATGTGCCTGCGTGCCCCTGTACAGGCACAGATGCACGCGCGCAACACCTGATCCCGCATCCTAATTATTTTTCGCCCGTTTCTCGGAGTTGTTCTGCTTCCGGCTGATGAATGGGAAAGTGTAGTAGTGCTGTTTCATTTCACCAGCCTCTCAAGTGTGGAAATTATGGTAAATTTGAGAACAAGCCAGATTAGATTGATAGTTACACCTCCTCCTTTAATTAGCCAACCACAGGATCTGTGGAGGCAAAGGCCGGGGGGGTGTGTCGGTGTATATAACGTGTATTGTCTATGTGAAAGATTAATCAAAAGGAGTTGCTTGAGGTGGGAAGGCTTTTCCGGAGAGGTTCCACATGTTGTCAGGTAGTCCCTCTGAATGGCAGCTTCCGGTTCGGTCCCTTAGCTTTCGGAAGTGACATTTAGTCTGATATGTGCCAGCCATGCAATCTACCTACCCCTGCAAAGTGCAAATATTAACCTAAATGCATATTAAGATACTGTGTGTTAGCTCCTGAACTGCAATAGAGAGCGGGTGTTCCAGCGGAGGCAAGCAAATCGTGTTGACTTACAGTGGCTTGAGGATTTGGCCCATTACCGCTTCTTTATACACTTTTAAAAAGAAATGCCAACTCGATAGTTTAGGCTTTAACTGGAACATGGCAAGTAATTGTATGTTTTGGCTGACCCCTAGTAATGTTGCAGAATCTTTCTCAGAAGTTGTTCCATGGGATAGCCGATTCCTCAGGTAAGAGCTACTTGTTTGTTCAATCCTCCATCTTAGGCCTGCTCCTCAGGTGCATCCTCCTTCTCGCAGCGATTTCCTAGGAACAGATTTCGAAGAACAGCTCTGATCACAGAATCACAGATTGGTTAGGGTTGGAAAGGAGCTCTGGAGATCATCCAGTCCAACCACCCTGCCAGAGCAGGGTCACCTACAGCAGGTTGCACAGGATGACCTCCAGGCGGGTTTTGAATGTTTCTGGGGTGGGAGACTCTACCGCCTCCCTGGGCAGCCTGTTCCAGCGCTCTGCCACCCTCAAAGTAAAGAAGTTCCTCCTCATGCTTTGATAGAAGTTCCTACGTTCCAGTTTGTACCCGTTACCTCTTGTCCTGGATCATCTTTGATGATCCAGGACAAGAGGTAACGGGCACCAATTGGAACGTAGGAACTTGAACTTGAACTGGAACGTAGGAACTTGAACATAGGATTATCCTTGATGATTCAGGATAGCTGTGTGTCTGACCAGTCTGTCTTTCGAAGGAGGTCCTGGGCCAGCTCCAGCCATGCTGTGCTGAGCAGAGCCCCTGGCAGCAGCCCCACACCTCACTCCCAGTGTGCCTGAATGGAAAAGGTACCAAAGTTGCTCCAACACTTTCTGAAAAACTCTATAGTGTTACCCCACAAGCGCAAAGCGACGGCAAAGCCCGTGAAATGACACCGGTGCTTCCAGAAAATGTCAAGCTTCCTGCCCAAGGGTGACATGCCATGCGGTGGGGTCAGGGCCACGCGCTGAGCACCCGGTGCGCTGGGGTTGCCCCAGCGGTTCCTGAGCAGCTCCTGCAGTGCTGCCGCCGGTACCGTTCTGGCGGCTGTAGTTGTTTAAAAAGCCGTTGTTGTTTCCGGCGTAATCTGACGGCAGTTTTCTCGGGCATTTGGGCCTCTTCTAATAAGTGTGCTGTGAGTACATCTGCAAGCATTCACCTGTCGAGGTCAAATGACTGGTGGTGCTCATCTGCCCCCGTGCTACTGCTGCTGCCTCCTGTGAATGCTCATGTGCCTGCGTGCCCCTGTACAGGCACAGATGCACGCGCGCAACAACTGATCCCGCATCCTAATTATTTTTCGCCCGGTTCTCTGAGTTGTTCTGCTTCCGGCTGATGAATGGGAAAGTGTAGTAGTGCTGTTTCATTTCACCAGCCTCTCAAGTGTGGAAATTATGGTAAATTTGAGAACAAGCCAGATTAGATTGATAGTTACACCTCCTCCTTTAATTAGCCAACCACAGGATCTGTGGAGGCAAAGGCCGGGGGGGTGTGTCGGTGTATATAACGTGTATTGTCTATGTGAAAGATTAATCAAAAGGAGTTGCTTGAGGTGGGAAGGCTTTTCCGGAGAGGTTCCACATGTTGTCAGGTAGTCCCTCTGAATGGCAGCTTCCGGTTCGGTCCCTTAGCTTTCGGAAGTGACATTTAGTCTGATATGTGCCAGCCGTGCAATCTACCTAGCCCTGCAAAGTGCAAATATTAACCTAAATGCATATTAAGATACTGTGTGTTAGCTCCTGAACTGAAATAGAGAGCGGGTGTTCCAGCGGAGGCAAGCAAATCGTGTTGACTTACAGTGGCTTGAGGATTTGGCCCATTACCGCTTCTTTATACACTTTTAAAAAGAAATGCCAACTCGATAGTTTAGGCTTTAACTGGAACATGGCAAGTAATTGTATGTTTTGGCGGACCCCTAGTAATGTTGCAGAATCTTTCTCAGAAGTTGTTCCATGGGATAGCCGATTCCTCAGGTAAGAGCTACTTGTTTGTTCAATCCTCCATCTTAGGCCTGCTCCTCAGGTGAATCCTCCTTCTCGCAGCGATTTCCTAGGAACAGATTTCGAAGAACAGCTCTGATCACAGAATCAGAGATTGCTTTGGGTTGGAAAGGAGGTCTGGAGATCATCCAGTCAACCACCCTGCCAGAGCAGGGTCACCTACAGCAGGTTGCACAGGATGACCTCCAGGCGGGTTTTGAATGTCTCTGGGGTCGGAGACTCTACTGCCTCCCTGGGCAGCCTGTTCCAGCGCTCTGCCACCCTCAAAGTAAAGAAGTTCCTCCTCATGCTTTGATAGAAGTTCCTACGTTCCAGTTTGTACCCGTTACCTCTTGTCCTGGATCATCTTTGATGATCCAGGACAAGAGGTAACGGGCACCAATTGGAACGTAGGAACTTAAACTTGAACTGGAAGGTAGGAACTTGAACTTGAACATAGGATTATCCTTGATGATTCAGGATAGCTGTGTGTCTGACCAGTCTGTCTTTCGAAGGAGGTCCTGGGCCAGCTCCAGCCATGCTGTGCTGAGCAGAGCCCCTGGCAGAAGCCCCACAGCTCACTCCCAGTGTGCCTGAATGGAAAAGGTACCAAAGTTGCTCCAACACTTTCTGAAAAACTCTATAGTGTTACCCCACAAGCGCAAAGCGACGGCAAAGCCCGTGAAATGACACCGGTGCTTCCAGAAAATGTCAAGCTTCCTGCCCAAGGGTGACATGCCATGCGGTGGGGTCAGGGCCACACGCTGAGCACCCGGTGCGCTGGGGTTGCCCCAGCGGTTCCTGAGCAGCTCCTGCAGTGCTGCCGCCGGTACCGTTCTGGCGGCTGTAGTTGTTTAAAAAGCCGTTGTTGTTTCCGGCGTAATCTGACGGCAGTTTTCTCGGGCATTTGGGCCTCTTCTAATAAGTGTGCTGTGAGTACATCTGCAAGCATTCACCTGTCGAGGTCAAATGACTGGTGGTGCTCATCTGCCCCCGTGCTACTGCTGCTGCCTCCTGTGAATGCTCATGTGCCTGCGTGCCCCTGTACAGGCACAGATGCACGCGCGCAACACCTGATCCCGCATCCTAATTATTTTTCGCCCGTTTCTCGGAGTTGTTCTGCTTCCGGCTGATGAATGGGAAAGTGTAGTAGTGCTGTTTCATTTCACCAGCCTCTCAAGTGTGGAAATTATGGTAAATTTGAGAACAAGCCAGATTAGATTGATAGTTACACCTCCTCCTTTAATTAGCCAACCACAGGATCTGTGGAGGCAAAGGCCGGGGGGGTGTGTCGGTGTATATAACGTGTATTGTCTATGTGAAAGATTAATCAAAAGGAGTTGCTTGAGGTGGGAAGGCTTTTCCGGAGAGGTTCCACATGTTGTCAGGTAGTCCCTCTGAATGGCAGCTTCCGGTTCGGTCCCTTAGCTTTCGGAAGTGACATTTAGTCTGATATGTGCCAGCCGTGCAATCTACCTAGCCCTGCAAAGTGCAAATATTAACCTAAATGCATATTAAGATACTGTGTGTTAGCTCCTGAACTGAAATAGAGAGCGGGTGTTCCAGCGGAGGCAAGCAAATCGTGTTGATTTAGAGTGGCTGGCGGATTTGGCCCATTACCGCTTCTTTATACACTTTTAAAAAGAAATGCCAACTCGATAGTTTAGGCTTTAACTGGAACATGGCAAGTAATTGTATGTTTTGGCGGACCCCTAGTAATGTTGCAGAATCTTTCTCAGAAGTTGTTCCATGGGATAGCCGATTCCTCAGGTAAGAGCTACTTGTTTGTTCAATCCTCCATCTTAGGCCTGCTCCTCAGGTGAATCCTCCTTCTCGCAGCGATTTCCTAGGAACAGATTTCGAAGAACAGCTCTGATCACAGAATCAGAGATTGCTTTGGGTTGGAAAGGAGGTCTGGAGATCATCCAGTCAACCACCCTGCCAGAGCAGGGTCACCTACAGCAGGTTGCACAGGATGACCTCCAGGCGGGTTTTGAATGTCTCTGGGGTCGGAGACTCTACTGCCTCCCTGGGCAGCCTGTTCCAGCGCTCTGCCACCCTCAAAGTAAAGAAGTTCCTCCTCATGCTTTGATAGAAGTTCCTACGTTCCAGTTTGTACCCGTTACCTCTTGTCCTGGATCATCTTTGATGATCCAGGACAAGAGGTAACGGGCACCAATTGGAACGTAGGAACTTAAACTTGAACTGGAAGGTAGGAACTTGAACTTGAACATAGGATTATCCTTGATGATTCAGGATAGCTGTGTGTCTGACCAGTCTGTCTTTCGAAGGAGGTCCTGGGCCAGCTCCAGCCATGCTGTGCTGAGCAGAGCCCCTGGCAGAAGCCCC
Source organism: Vanellus vanellus (assembly GCF_965231255.1). Lineage (NCBI taxonomy): Eukaryota > Metazoa > Chordata > Aves > Charadriiformes > Charadriidae > Vanellus > Vanellus vanellus. The sequence continues at coordinate 244,467 of NC_138925.1, read as the reverse complement.
ACAGCTCACTCCCAGTGTGCCTGAATGGAAAAGGTACCAAAGTTGCTCCAACACTTTCTGAAAAACTCTATAGTGTTACCCCACAAGCGCAAAGCGACGGCAAAGCCCGTGAAATGACACCGGTGCTTCCAGAAAATGTCAAGCTTCCTGCCCAAGGGTGACATGCCATGCGGTGGGGTCAGGGCCACACGCTGAGCACCCGGTGCGCTGGGGTTGCCCCAGCGGTTCCTGAGCAGCTCCTGCAGTGCTGCCGCCGGTACCGTTCTGGCGGCTGTAGTTGTTTAAAAAGCCGTTGTTGTTTCCGGCGTAATCTGACGGCAGTTTTCTCGGGCATTTGGGCCTCTTCTAATAAGTGTGCTGTGAGTACATCTGCAAGCATTCACCTGTCGAGGTCAAATGACTGGTGGTGCTCATCTGCCCCCGTGCTACTGCTGCTGCCTCCCGTGAATGCTCATGTGCCTGCGTGCCCCTGTACAGGCACAGATGCACGCGCGCAACACCTGATCCCGCATCCTAATTATTTTTCGCCCGGTTCTCGGAGTTGTTCTGCTTCCGGCTGATGAATGGGAAAGTGTAGTAGTGCTGTTTCATTTCACCAGCCTCTCAAGTGTGGAAATTATGGTAAATTTGAGAACAAGCCAGATTAGATTGATAGTTACACCTCCTCCTTTAATTAGCCAACCACAGGATCTGTGGAGGCAAAGGCCGGGGGGGTGTGTCGGTGTATATAACGTGTATTGTCTATGTGAAAGATTAATCAAAAGGAGTTGCTTGAGGTGGGAAGGCTTTTCCGGAGAGGTTCCACATGTTGTCAGGTAGTCCCTCTGAATGGCAGCTTCCGGTTCGGTCCCTTAGCTTTCGGAAGTGACATTTAGTCTGATATGTGCCAGCCGTGCAATCTACCTAGCCCTGCAAAGTGCAAATATTAACCTAAATGCATATTAAGATAGTGTGTGTTAGCTCCTGAACTGAAATAGAGAGCGGGTGTTCCAGCGGAGGCAAGCAAATCGTGTTGATTTAGAGTGGCTTGAGGATTTGGCCCATTACCGCTTCTTTATACACTTTTAAAAAGAAATGCCAACTCGATAGTTTAGGCTTTAACTGGAACATGGCAAGTAATTGTATGTTTTGGCGGACCCCTAGTAATGTTGCAGAATCTTTCTCAGAAGTTGTTCCATGGGATAGCCGATTCCTCAGGTAAGAGCTACTTGTTTGTTCAATCCTCCATCTTAGGCCTGCTCCTCAGGTGCATCCTCCTTCTCGCAGCGATTTCCTAGGAACAGATTTCGAAGAACAGCTCTGATCACAGAATCACAGATTGGTTAGGGTTGGAAAGGAGCTCTGGAGATCATCCAGTCCAACCCCCTGCCAGAGCAGGGTCACCTACAGCAGGTTGCACAGGATGACCTCCAGGCGGGTTATGAATGTCTCTGGGGTGGGAGACTCTACCGCCTCCCTGGGCAGCCTGTTCCAGCGCTCTGCCACCCTCAAAGTAAAGAAGTTCCTCCTCATGCTTTGATAGAAGTTCCTAGGTTCCAGTTTGTACCCGTTACCTCTTGTCCTGGATCATCTTTGATGATCCAGGACAAGAGGTAACGGGCACCAATTGGAACGTAGGAACTTGAACTTGAACTGGAAGGTAGGAACTTGAACTTGAACATAGGATTATCCTTGATGATTCAGGATAGCTGTGTGTCTGACCAGTCTGTCTTTCGAAGGAGGTCCTGGGCCAGCTCCAGCCATGCTGTGCTGAGCAGAGCCCCTGGCAGCAGCCCCACAGCTCACTCCCAGTGTGCCTGAATGGAAAAGGTACCAAAGTTGCTCCAACACTTTCTGAAAAACTCTATAGTGTTACCCCACAAGCGCAAAGCGACGGCAAAGCCCGTGAAATGACACCGGTGCTTCCAGAAAATGTCAAGCTTCCTGCCCAAGGGTGACATGCCATGCGGTGGGGTCAGGGCCACGCGCTGAGCACCCGGTGCGCTGGGGTTGCCCCAGCGGTTCCTGAGCAGCTCCTGCAGTGCTGCCGCCGGTACCGTTCTGGCGGCTGTAGTTGTTTAAAAAGCCGTTGTTGTTTCCGGCGTAATCTGACGGCAGTTTTCTCGGGCATTTGGGCCTCTTCTAATAAGTGTGCTGTGAGTACATCTGCAAGCATTCACCTGTCGAGGTCAAATGACTGGTGGTGCTCATCTGCCCCCGTGCTACTGCTGCTGCCTCCCGTGAATGCTCATGTGCCTGCGTGCCCCTGTACAGGCACAGATGCACGCGCGCAACACCTGATCCCGCATCCTAATTATTTTTCGCCCGGTTCTCGGAGTTGTTCTGCTTCCGGCTGATGAATGGGAAAGTGTAGTAGTGCTGTTTCATTTAACCAGCCTCTCAAGTGTGGAAATTATGGTAAATTTGAGAACAAGCCAGATTAGATTGATAGTTACACCTCCTCCTTTAATTAGCCAACCACAGGATCTGTGGAGGCAAAGGCCGGGGGGGTGTGTCGGTGTATATAACGTGCATTGTCTATGTGAAAGATTAATCAAAAGGAGTTGCTTGAGGTGGGAAGGCTTTTCCGGAGAGGTTCCACATGTTGTCAGGTAGTCCCTCTGAATGGCAGCTTCCGGTTCGGTCCCTTAGCTTTCGGAAGTGACATTTAGTCTGATATGTGCCAGCCGTGCAATCTACCTAGCCCTGCAAAGTGCAAATATTAACCTAAATGCATATTAAGATAGTGTGTGTTAGCTCCTGAACTGAAATAGAGAGCGGGTGTTCCAGCGGAGGCAAGCAAATCGTGTTGATTTACAGTGGCTTGAGGATTTGGCCCATTACCGCTTCTTTATACACTTTTAAAAAGAAATGCCAACTCGATAGTTTAGGCTTTAACTGGAACATGGCAAGTAATTGTATGTTTTGGCGGACCCCTAGTAATGTTGCAGAATCTTTCTCAGAAGTTGTTCCATGGGATAGCCGATTCCTCAGGTAAGAGCTACTTGTTTGTTCAATCCTCCATCTTAGGCCTGCTCCTCAGGTGCATCCTCCTTCTCGCAGCGATTTCCTAGGAACAGATTTCGAAGAACAGCTCTGATCACAGAATCACAGATTGGTTAGGGTTGGAAAGGAGCTCTGGAGATCATCCAGTCCAACCCCCTGCCAGAGCAGGGTCACCTACAGCAGGTTGCACAGGATGACCTCCAGGCGGGTTATGAATGTCTCTGGGGTGGGAGACTCTACTGCCTCCCTGGGCAGCCTGTTCCAGCGCTCTGCCACCCTCAAAGTAAAGAAGTTCCTCCTCATGCTTTGATAGAAGTTCCTAGGTTCCAGTTTGTACCCGTTACCTCTTGTCCTGGATCATCTTTGATGATCCAGGACAAGAGGTAACGGGCACCAATTGGAACGTAGGAACTTGAACTTGAACTGGAAGGTAGGAACTTGAACTTGAACATAGGATTATCCTTGATGATTCAGGATAGCTGTGTGTCTGACCAGTCTGTCTTTCGAAGGAGGTCCTGGGCCAGCTCCAGCCATGCTGTGCTGAGCAGAGCCCCTGGCAGCAGCCCCACAGCTCACTCCCAGTGTGCCTGAATGGAAAAGGTACCAAAGTTGCTCCAACACTTTCTGAAAAACTCTATAGTGTTACCCCACAAGCGCAAAGCGACGGCAAAGCCCGTGAAATGACACCGGTGCTTCCAGAAAATGTCAAGCTTCCTGCCCAAGGGTGACATGCCATGCGGTGGGGTCAGGGCCACGCGCTGAGCACCCGGTGCGCTGGGGTTGCCCCAGCGGTTCCTGAGCAGCTCCTGCAGTGCTGCCGCCGGTACCGTTCTGGCGGCTGTAGTTGTTTAAAAAGCCGTTGTTGTTTCCGGCGTAATCTGACGGCAGTTTTCTCGGGCATTTGGGCCTCTTCTAATAAGTGTGCTGTGAGTACATCTGCAAGCATTCACCTGTCGAGGTCAAATGACTGGTGGTGCTCATCTGCCCCCGTGCTACTGCTGCTGCCTCCCGTGAATGCTCATGTGCCTGCGTGCCCCTGTACAGGCACAGATGCACGCGCGCAACACCTGATCCCGCATCCTAATTATTTTTCGCCCGGTTCTCTGAGTTGTTCTGCTTCCGGCTGATGAATGGGAAAGTGTAGTAGTGCTGTTTCATTTCACCAGCCTCTCAAGTGTGGAAATTATGGTAAATTTGAGAACAAGCCAGATTAGATTGATAGTTACACCTCCTCCTTTAATTAGCCAACCACAGGATCTGTGGAGGCAAAGGCCGGGGGGGTGTGTCGGTGTATATAACGTGTATTGTCTATGTGAAAGATTAATCAAAAGGAGTTGCTTGAGGTGGGAAGGCTTTTCCGGAGAGGTTCCACATGTTGTCAGGTAGTCCCTCTGAATGGCAGCTTCCGGTTCGGTCCCTTAGCTTTCGGAAGTGACATTTAGTCTGATATGTGCCAGCCGTGCAATCTACCTAGCCCTGCAAAGTGCAAATATTAACCTAAATGCATATTAAGATAGTGTGTGTTAGCTCCTGAACTGAAATAGAGAGCGGGTGTTCCAGCAGAGGCAAGCAAATCGTGTTGATTTAGAGTGGCTTGAGGATTTGGCCCATTACCGCTTCTTTATACACTTTTAAAAAGAAATGCCAACTCGATAGTTTAGGCTTTAACTGGAACATGGCAAGTAATTGTATGTTTTGGCGGACCCCTAGTAATGTTGCAGAATCTTTCTCAGAAGTTGTTCCATGGGATAGCCGATTCCTCAGGTAACAGCTACTTGTTTGTTCAATCCTCCATCTTAGGCCTGCTCCTCAGGTGCATCCTCCTTCTCGCAGCGATTTCCTAGGAACAGATTTCGAAGAACAGCTCTGATCACAGAATCACAGATTGGTTAGGGTTGGAAAGGAGCTCTGGAGATCATCCAGCCCAACCCCCCTGCCAGAGCAGGGTCACCTACAGCAGGTTGCACAGGATGACCTCCAGGCGGGTTTTGAATGTTTCTGGGGTGGGAGACTCTACCGCCTCCCTGGGCAGCCTGTTCCAGCGCTCTGCCACCCTCAAAGTAAAGAAGTTCCTCCTCATGCTTTGATAGAAGTTCCTAGGTTCCAGTTTGTACCCGTTACCTCTTGTCCTGGATCATCTTTGATGATCCAGGACAAGAGGTAACGGGCACCAATTGGAACGTAGGAACTTGAACTTGAACTGGAACGTAGGAACTTGAACATAGGATTATCCTTGATGATTCAGGATAGCTGTGTGTCTGACCAGTCTGTCTTTCGAAGGAGGTCCTGGGCCAGCTCCAGCCATGCTGTGCTGAGCAGAGCCCCTGGCAGCAGCCCCACACCTCACTCCCAGTGTGCCTGAATGGAAAAGGTACCAAAGTTGCTCCAACACTTTCTGAAAAACTCTATAGTGTTACCCCACAAGCGCAAAGCGACGGCAAAGCCCGTGAAATGACACCGGTGCTTCCAGAAAATGTCAAGCTTCCTGCCCAAGGGTGACATGCCATGCGGTGGGGTCAGGGCCACGTGCTGAGCACCCGGTGCGCTGGAGTTGCCCCAGCGGTTCCTGAGCAGCTCCTGCAGTGCTGCCGCCGGTACCGTTCTGGCGGCTGTAGTTGTTTAAAAAGCCGTTGTTGTTTCCGGCGTAATCTGACGGCAGTTTTCTCGGGCATTTGGGCCTCTTCTAATAAGTGTGCTGTGAGTACATCTGCAAGCATTCACCTGTCGAGGTCAAATGACTGGTGGTGCTCATCTCCCCCCGTGCTACTGCTGCTGCCTCCCGTGAATGCTCATGTGCCTGCGTGCCCCTGTACAGGCACAGATGCACGCGCGCAACACCTGATCCCGCATCCTAATTATTTTTCGCCCGGTTCTCGGAGTTGTTCTGCTTCCGGCTGATGAATGGGAAAGTGTAGTAGTGCTGTTTCATTTCACCAGCCTCTCAAGTGTGGAAATTATGGTAAATTTGAGAACAAGCCAGATTAGATTGATAGTTACACCTCCTCCTTTAATTAGCCAACCACAGGATCTGTGGAGGCAAAGGCCGGGGGGGTGTGTCGGTGTATATAACGTGTATTGTCTATGTGAAAGATTAATCAAAAGGAGTTGCTTGAGGTGGGAAGGCTTTTCCGGAGAGGTTCCACATGTTTTCAGGTAGTCCCTCTGAATGGCAGCTTCCGGTTCGGTCCCTTAGCTTTCAGAAGTGACATTTAGTCTGATATGTGCCAGCCGTGCAATCTACCTAGCCCTGCAAAGTGCAAATATTAACCTAAATGCATATTAAGATAGTGTGTGTTAGCTCCTGAACTGAAATAGAGAGCGGGTGTTCCAGCGGAGGCAAGCAAATCGTGTTGATTTAGAGTGGCTTGAGGATTTGGCCCATTACCGCTTCTTTATACACTTTTAAAAAGAAATGCCAACTCGATAGTTTAGGCTTTAACTGGAACATGGCAATTAATTCTGTGTTTTGGCGGACCCCTAGTAATGTTGCAGAATCTTTCTCAGAAGTTGTTCCATGGGATAGCCGATTCCTCAGGTAAGAGCTACTTGTTTGTTCAATCCTCCATCTTAGGCCTGCTCCTCAGGTGCATCCTCCTTCTCGCAGCGATTTCCTAGGAACAGATTTCGAAGAACAGCTCTGATCACAGAATCACAGATTGGTTAGGGTTGGAAAGGAGCTCTGGAGATCATCCAGTCCAACCCCCCTGCCAGAGCAGGGTCACCTACAGCAGGTTGCACAGGATGACCTCCAGGCGGGTTTTGAATGTCTCTGGGGTGGGAGACTCTACTGCCTCCCTGGGCAGCATGTTCCAGCGCTCTGCCACCCTCAAAGTAAAGAAGTTCCTCCTCATGCTTTGATAGAAGTTCCTAGGTTCCAGTTTGTACCCGTTACCTCTTGTCCTGGATCATCTTTGATGATCCAGGACAAGAGGTAACGGGCACTGATTGGAACGTAGGAACTTGAACTTGAACTGGAAGGTAGGAACTTGAACTTGAACATAGGATTATCCTTGATGATTCAGGATAGCTGTGTGTCTGACCAGTCTGTCTTTCGAAGTAGGTCCTGGGCCAGCTCCAGCCATGCTGTGCTGAGCAGAGCCCCTGGCAGCAGCCCCACACCTCACTCCCAGTGTGCCTGAATGGAAAAGGTACCAAAGTTGCTCCAACACTTTCTGAAAAACTCTATAGTGTTACCCCACAAGCGCAAAGCGACGGCAAAGCCCGTGAAATGACACCGGTGCTTCCAGAAAATGTCAAGCTTCCTGCCCAAGGGTGACATGCCATGCGGTGGGGTCAGGGCCACGCGCTGAGCACCCGGTGCGCTGGGGTTGCCCCAGCGGTTCCTGAGCAGCTCCTGCAGTGCTGCCGCCGGTACTGTTCTGGCGGCTGTAGTTGTTTAAAAAGCCGTTGTTGTTTCCGGCGTAATCTGACGGCAGTTTTCTCGGGCATTTGGGCCTCTTCTAATAAGTGTGCTGTGAGTACATCTGCAAGCATTCACCTGTCGAGGTCAAATGACTGGTGGTGCTCATCTGCCCCCGTGCTACTGCTGCTGCCTCCCGTGAATGCTCATGTGCCTGCGTGCCCCTGTACAGGCACAGATGCACGCGCGCAACACCTGATCCCGCATCCTAATTATTTTTCGCCCGGTTCTCGGAGTTGTTCTGCTTCCGGCTGATGAATGGGAAAGTGTAGTAGTGCTGTTTCATTTAACCAGCCTCTCAAGTGTGGAAATTATGGTAAATTTGAGAACAAGCCAGATTAGATTGATAGTTACACCTCCTCCTTTAATTAGCCAACCACAGGATCTGTGGAGGCAAAGGCCGGGGGGGTGTGTCGGTGTATATAACGTGTATTGTCTATGTGAAAGATTAATCAAAAGGAGTTGCTTGAGGTGGGAAGGCTTTTCCGGAGAGGTTCCACATGTTTTCAGGTAGTCCCTCTGAATGGCAGCTTCCGGTTCGGTCCCTTAGCTTTCAGAAGTGACATTTAGTCTGATATGTGCCAGCCGTGCAATCTACCTAGCCCTGCAAAGTGCAAATATTAACCTAAATGCATATTAAGATAGTGTGTGTTAGCTCCTGAACTGAAATAGAGAGCGGGTGTTCCAGCGGAGGCAAGCAAATCGTGTTGATTTAGAGTGGCTTGAGGATTTGGCCCATTACCGCTTCTTTATACACTTTTAAAAAGAAATGCCAACTCGATAGTTTAGGCTTTAACTGGAACATGGCAAGTAATTGTATGTTTTGGCGGACCCCTAGTAATGTTGCAGAATCTTTCTCAGAAGTTGTTCCATGGGATAGCCGATTCCTCAGGTAAGAGCTACTTGTTTGTTCAATCCTCCATCTTAGGCCTGCTCCTCAGGTGCATCCTCCTTCTCGCAGCGATTTCCTAGGAACAGATTTCGAAGAACAGCTCTGATCACAGAATCACAGATTGGTTAGGGTTGGAAAGGAGCTCTGGAGATCATCCAGTCCAACCCCCCTGCCAGAGCAGGGTCACCTACAGCAGGTTGCACAGGATGACCTCCAGGCGGGTTTTGAATGTCTCTGGGGTGGGAGACTCTACTGCCTCCCTGGGCAGCATGTTCCAGCGCTCTGCCACCCTCAAAGTAAAGAAGTTCCTCCTCATGCTTTGATAGAAGTTCCTAGGTTCCAGTTTGTACCCGTTACCTCTTGTCCTGGATCATCTTTGATGATCCAGGACAAGAGGTAACGGGCACCAATTGGAACGTAGGAACTTGAACTTGAACTGGAAGGTAGGAACTTGAACTTGAACATAGGATTATCCTTGATGATTCAGGATAGCTGTGTGTCTGACCAGTCTGTCTTTCGAAGTAGGTCCTGGGCCAGCTCCAGCCATGCTGTGCTGAGCAGAGCCCCTGGCAGCAGCCCCACACCTCACTCCCAGTGTGCCTGAATGGAAAAGGTACCAAAGTTGCTCCAACACTTTCTGAAAAACTCTATAGTGTTACCCCACAAGCGCAAAGCGACGGCAAAGCCCGTGAAATGACACCGGTGCTTCCAGAAAATGTCAAGCTTCCTGCCCAAGGGTGACATGCCATGCGGTGGGGTCAGGGCCACGCGCTGAGCACCCGGTGCGCTGGGGTTGCCCCAGCGGTTCCTGAGCAGCTCCTGCAGTGCTGCCGCCGGTACCGTTCTGGCGGCTGTAGTTGTTTAAAAAGCCGTTGTTGTTTCCGGCGTAATCTGACGGCAGTTTTCTCGGGCATTTGGGCCTCTTCTAATAAGTGTGCTGTGAGTACATCTGCAAGCATTCACCTGTCGAGGTCAAATGACTGGTGGTGCTCATCTGCCCCCGTGCTACTGCTGCTGCCTCCCGTGAATGCTCATGTGCCTGCGTGCCCCTGTACAGGCACAGATGCACGCGCGCAACACCTGATCCCGCATCCTAATTATTTTTCGCCCGGTTCTCGGAGTTGTTCTGCTTCCGGCTGATGAATGGGAAAGTGTAGTAGTGCTGTTTCATTTAACCAGCCTCTCAAGTGTGGAAATTATGGTAAATTTGAGAACAAGCCAGATTAGATTGATAGTTACACCTCCTCCTTTAATTAGCCAACCACAGGATCTGTGGAGGCAAAGGCCGGGGGGGTGTGTCGGTGTATATAACGTGTATTGTCTATGTGAAAGATTAATCAAAAGGAGTTGCTTGAGGTGGGAAGGCTTTTCCGGAGAGGTTCCACACGTTGTCAGGTAGTCCCTCTGAATGGCAGCTTCCGGTTCGGTCCCTTAGCTTTCGGAAGTGACATTTAGTCTGATATGTGCCAGCCGTGCAATCTACCTAGCCCTGCAAAGTGCAAATATTAACCTAAATGCATATTAAGATAGTGTGTGTTAGCTCCTGAACTGAAATAGAGAGCGGGTGTTCCAGCGGAGGCAAGCAAATCGTGTTGATTTACAGTGGCTTGAGGATTTGGCCCATTACCGCTTCTTTATACACTTTTAAAAAGAAATGCCAACTCGATAGTTTAGGCTTTAACTGGAACATGGCAAGTAATTGTATGTTTTGGCGGACCCCTAGTAATGTTGCAGAATCTTTCTCAGAAGTTGTTCCATGGGATAGCCGATTCCTCAGGTAAGAGCTACTTGTTTGTTCAATCCTCCATCTTAGGCCTGCTCCTCAGGTGCATCCTCCTTCTCGCAGCGATTTCCTAGGAACAGATTTCGAAGAACAGCTCTGATCACAGAATCACAGATTGGTTAGGGTTGGAAAGGACCTCTGGAGATCATCCAGTCCAACCCCCTGCCAGAGCAGGGTCACCTACAGCAGGTTGCACAGGATGACCTCCAGGCGGGTTTTGAATGTCTCTGGGGTGGGAGACTCTACCGCCTCCCTGGGCAGCCTGTTCCAGCGCTCTGCCACCCTCAAAGTAAAGAAGTTCCTCCTCATGCTTTGATAGAAGTTCCTAGGTTCCAGTTTGTACCCGTTACCTCTTGTCCTGGATCATCTTTGATGATCCAGGACAAGAGGTAACGGGCACCAATTGGAACGTAGGAACTTGAACTTGAACTGGAACGTAGGAACTTGAACATAGGATTATCCTTGATGATTCAGGATAGCTGTGTGTCTGACCAGTCTGTCTTTCGAAGGAGGTCCTGGGCCAGCTCCAGCCATGCTGTGCTGAGCAGAGCCCCTGGCAGCAGCCCCACACCTCACTCCCAGTGTGCCTGAATGGAAAAGGTACCAAAGTTGCTCCAACACTTTCTGAAAAACTCTATAGTGTTACCCCACAAGCGCAAAGCGACGGCAAAGCCCGTGAAATGACACCGGTGCTTCCAGAAAATGTCAAGCTTCCTGCCCAAGGGTGACATGCCATGCGGTGGGGTCAGGGCCACGCGCTGAGCACCCGGTGCGCTGGGGTTGCCCCAGCGGTTCCTGAGCAGCTCCTGCAGTGCTGCCGCCGGTACTGTTCTGGCGGCTGTAGTTGTTTAAAAAGCCGTTGTTGTTTCCGGCGTAATCTGACGGCAGTTTTCTCGGGCATTTGGGCCTCTTCTAATAAGTGTGCTGTGAGTACATCTGCAAGCATTCACCTGTCGAGGTCAAATGACTGGTGGTGCTCATCTGCCCCCGTGCTACTGCTGCTGCCTCCCGTGAATGCTCATGTGCCTGCGTGCCCCTGTACAGGCACAGATGCACGTGCGCAACACCTGATCCCGCATCCTAATTATTTTTCGCCCGGTTCTCGGAGTTGTTCTGCTTCCGGCTGATGAATGGGAAAGTGTAGTAGTGCTGTTTCATTTAACCAGCCTCTCAAGTGTGGAAATTATGGTAAATTTGAGAACAAGCCAGATTAGATTGATAGTTACACCTCCTCCTTTAATTAGCCAACCACAGGATCTGTGGAGGCAAAGGCCGGGGGGGTGTGTCGGTGTATATAACGTGTATTGTCTATGTGAAAGATTAATCAAAAGGAGTTGCTTGAGGTGGGAAGGCTTTTCCGGAGAGGTTCCACACGTTGTCAGGTAGTCCCTCTGAATGGCAGCTTCCGGTTCGGTCCCTTAGCTTTCGGAAGTGACATTTAGTCTGATATGTGCCAGCCGTGCAATCTACCTAGCCCTGCAAAGTGCAAATATTAACCTAAATGCATATTAAGATAGTGTGTGTTAGCTCCTGAACTGAAATAGAGAGCGGGTGTTCCAGCGGAGGCAAGCAAATCGTGTTGATTTACAGTGGCTTGAGGATTTGGCCCATTACCGCTTCTTTATACACTTTTAAAAAGAAATGACAACTCGATAGTTTAGGCTTTAACTGGAACATGGCAAGTAATTGTATGTTTTGGCGGACCCCTAGTAATGTTGCAGAATCTTTCTCAGAAGTTGTTCCATGGGATAGCCGATTCCTCAGGTAAGAGCTACTTGTTTGTTCAATCCTCCATCTTAGGCCTGCTCCTCAGGTGCATCCTCCTTCTCGCAGCGATTTCCTAGGAACAGATTTCGAAGAACAGCTCTGATCACAGAATCACAGATTGGTTAGGGTTGGAAAGGACCTCTGGAGATCATCCAGTCCAACCCCCTGCCAGAGCAGGGTCACCTACAGCAGGTTGCACAGGATGACCTCCAGGCGGGTTTTGAATGTCTCTGGGGTGGGAGACTCTACCGCCTCCCTGGGCAGCCTGTTCCAGCGCTCTGCCACCCTCAAAGTAAAGAAGTTCCTCCTCATGCTTTGATAGAAGTTCCTAGGTTCCAGTTTGTACCCGTTACCTCTTGTCCTGGATCATCTTTGATGATCCAGGACAAGAGGTAACGGGCACCAATTGGAACGTAGGAACTTGAACTTGAACTGGAAGGTAGGAACTTGAACTTGAACATAGGATTATCCTTGATGATTCAGGATAGCTGTGTGTCTGACCAGTCTGTCTTTCGAAGGAGGTCCTGGGCCAGCTCCAGCCATGCTGTGCTGAGCAGAGCCCCTGGCAGCAGCCCCACACCTCACTCCCAGTGTGCCTGAATGGAAAAGGTACCAAAGTTGCTCCAACACTTTCTGAAAAACTCTATAGTGTTACCCCACAAGCGCAAAGCGACGGCAAAGCCCGTGAAATGACACCGGTGCTTCCAGAAAATGTCAAGCTTCCTGCCCAAGGGTGACATGCCATGCGGTGGGGTCAGGGCCACGCGCTGAGCACCCGGTGCGCTGGGGTTGCCCCAGCGGTTCCTGAGCAGCTCCTGCAGTGCTGCCGCCGGTACCGTTCTGGCGGCTGTAGTTGTTTAAAAAGCCGTTGTTGTTTCCGGCGTAATCTGACGGCAGTTTTCTCGGGCATTTGGGCCTCTTCTAATAAGTGTGCTGTGAGTACATCTGCAAGCATTCACCTGTCGAGGTCAAATGACTGGTGGTGCTCATCTGCCCCCGTGCTACTGCTGCTGCCTCCCGTGAATGCTCATGTGCCTGCGTGCCCCTGTACAGGCACAGATGCACGCGCGCAACACCTGATCCCGCATCCTAATTATTTTTCGCCCGGTTCTCTGAGTTGTTCTGCTTCCGGCTGATGAATAGGAAAATGTAGTAGTGCTGTTTCATTTCACCAGCCTCTCAAGTGTGGAAATTATGGTAAATTTGAGAACAAGCGAGATTAGATTGATAGTTACACCTCCTCCTTTAATTAGCCAACCACAGGATCTGTGGAGGCAAAGGCCGGGGGGTTGTGTCGGTGTATATAAGGTGTATTGTCTATGTGAAAGATTAATCAAAAGGAGTTGCTTGAGGTGGGAAGGCTTTTCCGGAGAGGTTCCACATGTTGTCAGGTAGTCCCTCTGAATGGCAGCTTCCGGTTCGGTCCCTTAGCTTTCGGAAGTGACATTTAGTCTGATATGTGCCAGCCGTGCAATCTACCTAGCCCTGCAAAGTGCAAATATTAACCTAAATGCATATTAAGATACTGTGTGTTAGCTCCTGAACTGAAATAGAGAGCGGGTGTTCCAGCGGAGGCAAGCAAATCGTGTTGATTTACAGTGGCTTGAGGATTTGGCCCATTACCGCTTCTTTATACACTTTTAAAAAGAAATGCCAACTCGATAGTTTAGGCTTTAACTGGAACATGGCAAGTAATTCTGTGTTTTGGCGGACCCCTAGTATTGTTGCAGAATCTTTCTCAGAAGTTGTTCCATGGGATAGCCGATTCCTCAGGTAAGAGCTACTTGTTTGTTCAATCCTCCATCTTAGGCCTGCTCCTCAGGTGCATCCTCCTTCTCGCAGCGATTTCCTAGGAACAGATTTCGAAGAACAGCTCTGATCACAGAATCACAGATTGGTTAGGGTTGGAAAGGAGCTCTGGAGATCATCCAGTCCAACCCCCCTGCCAGAGCAGGGTCACCTACAGCAGGTTGCACAGGATGACCTCCAGGCGGGTTTTGAATGTCTCTGGGGTGGGAGACTCTACCGCCTCCCTGGGCAGCCTGTTCCAGCGCTCTGCCACCCTCAAAGTAAAGAAGTCCCTCCTCATGCTTTGATAGAAGTTCCTAGGTTCCAGTTTGTACCCGTTACCTCTTGTCCTGGATCATCTTTGATGATCCAGGACAAGAGGTAACAGGTACCAATTGGAACGTAGGAACTTGAACTTGAACTGGAAGGTAGGAACTTGAACTTGAACATAGGATTATCCTTGATGATTCAGGATAGCTGTGTGTCTGACCAGTCTGTCTTTCGAAGGAGGTCCTGGGCCAGCTCCAGCCATGCTGTGCTGAGCAGAGCCCCTGGCAGCAGCCCCACAGCTCACTCCCAGTGTGCCTGAATGGAAAAGGTACCAAAGTTGCTCCAACACTTTCTGAAAAACTCTATAGTGTTACCCCACAAGCGCAAAGCGACAGCAAAGCCCGTGAAATGACACCGGTGCTTCCAGAAAATGTCAAGCTTCCTGCCCAAGGGTGACATGCCATGCGGTGGGGTCAGGGCCACGCGCTGAGCACCCGGTGCGCTGGGGTTGCCCCAGCGGTTCCTGAGCAGCTCCTGCAGTGCTGCCGCCGGTACCGTTCTGGCGGCTGTAGTTGTTTAAAAAGCCGTTGTTGTTTCCGGCGTAATCTGACGGCAGTTTTCTCGGGCATTTGGGCCTCTTCTAATAAGTGTGCTGTGAGTACATCTGCAAGCATTCACCTGTCGAGGTCAAATGACTGGTGGTGCTCATCTGCCCCCGTGCTACTGCTGCTGCCTCCCGTGAATGCTCATGTGCCTGCGTGCCCCTGTACAGGCACAGATGCACGCGCGCAACACCTGATCCCGCATCCTAATTATTTTTCGCCCGGTTCTCGGAGTTGTTCTGCTTCCGGCTGATGAATGGGAAAGTGTAGTAGTGCTGTTTCATTTCACCAGCCTCTCAAGTGTGGAAATTATGGTAAATTTGAGAACAAGCCAGATTAGATTGATAGTTACACCTCCTCCTTTAATTAGCCAACCACAGGATCTGTGGAGGCAAAGGCCGGGGGGGTGTGTCGGTGTATATAACGTGTATTGTCTATGTGAAAGATGAATCAAAAGGAGTTGCTTGAGGTGGGAAGGCTTTTCCGGAGAGGTTCCACATGTTGTCAGGTAGTCCCTCTGAATGGCAGCTTCCGGTTCGGTCCCTTAGCTTTCGGAAGTGACATTTAGTCTGATATGTGCCAGCCGTGCAATCTACCTAGCCCTGCAAAGTGCAAATATTAACCTAAATGCATATTAAGATACTGTGTGTTAGCTCCTCAACTGAAATAGAGAGCGGGTGTTCCAGCGGAGGCAAGCAAATCGTGTTGATTTAGAGTGGCTTGAGGATTTGGCCCATTACCGCTTCTTCATACACTTTTAAAAAGAAATGCCAACTCGATAGTTTAGGCTTTAACTGGAACATGGCAAGTAATTGTATGTTTTGGCGGACCCCTAGTAATGTTGCAGAATCTTTCTCAGAAGTTGTTCCATGGGATAGCCGATTCCTCAGGTAAGAGCTACTTGTTTGTTCAATCCTCCATCTTAGGCCTGCTCCTCAGGTGCATCCTCCTTCTCGCAGCGATTTCCTACGAACAGATTTCGAAGAACAGCTCTGATCACAGAATCACAGATTGGTTAGGGTTGGAAAGGAGCTCTGGAGATCATCCAGTCCAACCCCCCTGCCAGAGCAGGGTCACCTTCAGAAATTTGCACAGGATGACCTCCAGGCGGGTTTTGAATGTCTCTGGGGTGGGAGACTCTACCGCCTCCCTGGGCAGCCTGTTCCAGCGCTCTGCCACCCTCAAAGTAAAGAAGTTCCTCCTCATGCTTTGATAGAAGTTCCTACGTTCCAGTTTGTACCCGTTACATCTTGTCCTGGATCATCAAAAATCATCTTTGATGATCCAGGACAAGAGGTAACGGGCACCAATTGGAACGTAGGAACTTGAACTTGAACTGGAAGGTAGGAACTTGAACTTGAACATAGGATTATCCTTGATGATTCAGGATAGCTGTGTGTCTGACCAGTCTGTCTTTCGAAGGAGGTCCTGGGCCAGCTCCAGCCATGCTGTGCTGAGCAGAGCCCCTGGCAGCAGCCCCACACCTCACTCCCAGTGTGCCTGAATGGAAAAGGTACCAAAGTTGCTCCAACACTTTCTGAAAAACTCTATAGTGTTACCCCACAAGCGCAAAGCGACGGCAAAGCCCGTGAAATGACACCGGTGCTTCCAGAAAATGTCAAGCTTCCTGCCCAAGGGTGACACGCCATGCGGTGGGGTCAGGGCCACGCGCTGAGCACCCGGTGCGCTGGGGTTGCCCCAGCGGTTCCTGAGCAGCTCCTGCAGTGCTGCCGCCGGTACCGT
This sequence comes from Vanellus vanellus, assembly GCF_965231255.1. Lineage (NCBI taxonomy): Eukaryota > Metazoa > Chordata > Aves > Charadriiformes > Charadriidae > Vanellus > Vanellus vanellus. The sequence continues at coordinate 228,217 of NC_138925.1, read as the reverse complement.
TCTGGCGGCTGTAGTTGTTTAAAAAGCCGTTGTTGTTTCCGGCGTAATCTGACGGCAGTTTTCTCGGGCATTTGGGCCTCTTCTAATAAGTGTGCTGTGAGTACATCTGCAAGCATTCACCTGTCGAGGTCAAATGACTGGTGGTGCTCATCTGCCCCCGTGCTACTGCTGCTGCCTCCCGTGAATGCTCATGTGCCTGCGTGCCCCTGTACAGGCACAGATGCACGCGCGCAACACCTGATCCCGCATCCTAATTATTTTTCGCCCGGTTCTCGGAGTTGTTCTGCTTCCGGCTGATGAATGGGAAAGTGTAGTAGTGCTGTTTCATTTCACCAGCCTCTCAAGTGTGGAAATTATGGTAAATTTGAGAACAAGCCAGATTAGATTGATAGTTACACCTCCTCCTTTAATTAGCCAACCACAGGATCTGTGGAGGCAAAGGCCGGGGGGGTGTGTCGGTGTATATAACGTGTATTGTCTATGTGAAAGATGAATCAAAAGGAGTTGCTTGAGGTGGGAAGGCTTTTCCGGAGAGGTTCCACACGTTGTCAGGTAGTCCCTCTGAATGGCAGCTTCCGGTTCGGTCCCTTAGCTTTCGGAAGTGACATTTAGTCTGATATGTGCCAGCCGTGCAATCTACCTAGCCCTGCAAAGTGCAAATATTAACCTAAATGCATATTAAGATAGTGTGTGTTAGCTCCTGAACTGAAATAGAGAGCGGGTGTTCCAGCGGAGGCAAGCAAATCGTGTTGATTTAGAGTGGCTTGAGGATTTGGCCCATTACCGCTTCTTTATACACTTTTAAAAAGAAATGCCAACTCGATAGTTTAGGCTTTAACTGGAACATGGCAAGTAATTGTATGTTTTGGCGGACCCCTAGTAATGTTGCAGAATCTTTCTCAGAAGTTGTTCCATGGGATAGCCGATTCCTCAGGTAAGAGCTACTTGTTTGTTCAATCCTCCATCTTAGGCCTGCTCCTCAGGTGCATCCTCCTTCTCGCAGCGATTTCCTAGGAACAGATTTCGAAGAACAGCTCTGATCACAGAATCACAGATTGGTTAGGGTTGGAAAGGAGCTCTGGAGATCATCCAGTCCAACCCCCCTGCCAGAGCAGGGTCACCTACAGCAGGTTGCACAGGATGACCTCCAGGCGGGTTTTGAATGTCTCTGGGGTGGGAGACTCTACTGCCTCCCTGGGCAGCCTGTTCCAGCGCTCTGCCACCCTCAAAGTAAAGAAGTTCCTCCTCATGCTTTGATAGAAGTTCCTAGGTTCCAGTTTGTACCCGTTACCTCTTGTCCTGGATCATCTTTGATGATCCAGGACAAGAGGTAACGGGCACCAATTGGAACGTAGGAACTTGAACTTGAACTGGAAGGTAGGAACTTGAACTTGAACATAGGATTATCCTTGATGATTCAGGATAGCTGTGTGTCTGACCAGTCTGTCTTTCGAAGGAGGTCCTGGGCCAGCTCCAGCCATGCTGTGCTGAGCAGAGCCCCTGGCAGCAGCCCCACACCTCACTCCCAGTGTGCCTGAATGGAAAAGGTACCAAAGTTGCTCCAACACTTTCTGAAAAACTCTATAGTGTTACCCCACAAGCGCAAAGCGACGGCAAAGCCCGTGAAATGACACCGGTGCTTCCAGAAAATGTCAAGCTTCCTGCCCAAGGGTGACACGCCATGCGGTGGGGTCAGGGCCACGCGCTGAGCACCCGGTGCGCTGGGGTTGCCCCAGCGGTTCCTGAGCAGCTCCTGCAGTGCTGCCGCCGGTACCGTTCTGGCGGCTGTAGTTGTTTAAAAAGCCGTTGTTGTTTCCGGCGTAATCTGACGGCAGTTTTCTCGGGCATTTGGGCCTCTTCTAATAAGTGTGCTGTGAGTACATCTGCAAGCATTCACCTGTCGAGGTCAAATGACTGGTGGTGCTCATCTGCCCCCGTGCTACTGCTGCTGCCTCCCGTGAATGCTCATGTGCCTGCGTGCCCCTGTACAGGCACAGATGCACGCGCGCAACACCTGATCCCGCATCCTAATTATTTTTCGCCCGGTTCTCGGAGTTGTTCTGCTTCCGGCTGATGAATGGGAAAGTGTAGTAGTGCTGTTTCATTTCACCAGCCTCTCAAGTGTGGAAATTATGGTAAATTTGAGAACAAGCCAGATTAGATTGATAGTTACACCTCCTCCTTTAATTAGCCAACCACAGGATCTGTGGAGGCAAAGGCCGGGGGGGTGTGTCGGTGTATATAACGTGTATTGTCTATGTGAAAGATGAATCAAAAGGAGTTGCTTGAGGTGGGAAGGCTTTTCCGGAGAGGTTCCACACGTTGTCAGGTAGTCCCTCTGAATGGCAGCTTCCGGTTCGGTCCCTTAGCTTTCGGAAGTGACATTTAGTCTGATATGTGCCAGCCGTGCAATCTACCTAGCCCTGCAAAGTGCAAATATTAACCTAAATGCATATTAAGATAGTGTGTGTTAGCTCCTGAACTGAAATAGAGAGCGGGTGTTCCAGCGGAGGCAAGCAAATCGTGTTGATTTAGAGTGGCTTGAGGATTTGGCCCATTACCGCTTCTTTATACACTTTTAAAAAGAAATGCCAACTCGATAGTTTAGGCTTTAACTGGAACATGGCAAGTAATTGTATGTTTTGGCGGACCCCTAGTAATGTTGCAGAATCTTTCTCAGAAGTTGTTCCATGGGATAGCCGATTCCTCAGGTAAGAGCTACTTGTTTGTTCAATCCTCCATCTTAGGCCTGCTCCTCAGGTGCATCCTCCTTCTCGCAGCGATTTCCTAGGAACAGATTTCGAAGAACAGCTCTGATCACAGAATCACAGATTGGTTAGGGTTGGAAAGGACCTCTGGAGATCATCCAGTCCAACCCCCCTCCCAGAGCAGGGTCACCTACAGCAGGTTGCACAGGATGACCTCCAGGCGGGTTTTGAATGTCTCTGGGGTGGGAGACTCTACTGCCTCCCTGGGCAGCCTGTTCCAGCGCTCTGCCACCCTCAAAGTAAAGAAGTTCCTCCTCATGCTTTGATAGAAGTTCCTAGGTTCCAGTTTGTACCCGTTACCTCTTGTCCTGGATCATCTTTGATGATCCAGGACAAGAGGTAACGGGCACCAATTGGAACGTAGGAACTTGAACTTGAACTGGAAGGTAGGAACTTGAACTTGAACATAGGATTATCCTTGATGATTCAGGATAGCTGTGTGTCTGACCAGTCTGTCTTTCGAAGGAGGTCCTGGGCCAGCTCCAGCCATGCTGTGCTGAGCAGAGCCCCTGGCAGCAGCCCCACACCTCACTCCCAGTGTGCCTGAATGGAAAAGGTACCAAAGTTGCTCCAACACTTTCTGAAAAACTCTATAGTGTTACCCCACAAGCGCAAAGCGACGGCAAAGCCCGTGAAATGACACCGGTGCTTCCAGAAAATGTCAAGCTTCCTGCCCAAGGGTGACACGCCATGCGGTGGGGTCAGGGCCACGCGCTGAGCACCCGGTGCGCTGGGGTTGCCCCAGCGGTTCCTGAGCAGCTCCTGCAGTGCTGCCGCCGGTACCGTTCTGGCGGCTGTAGTTGTTTAAAAAGCCGTTGTTGTTTCCGGCGTAATCTGACGGCAGTTTTCTCGGGCATTTGGGCCTCTTCTAATAAGTGTGCTGTGAGTACATCTGCAAGCATTCACCTGTCGAGGTCAAATGACTGGTGGTGCTCATCTGCCCCCGTGCTACTGCTGCTGCCTCCCGTGAATGCTCATGTGCCTGCGTGCCCCTGTACAGGCACAGATGCACGCGCGCAACACCTGATCCCGCATCCTAATTATTTTTCACCCGGTTCTCGGAGTTGTTCTGCTTCCGGCTGATGAATGGGAAAGTGTAGTAGTGCTGTTTCATTTCACCAGCCTCTCAAGTGTGGAAATTATGGTAAATTTGAGAACAAGCCAGATTAGATTGATAGTTACACCTCCTCCTTTAATTAGCCAACCACAGGATCTGTGGAGGCAAAGGCCGGGGGGGTGTGTCGGTGTATATAACGTGTATTGTCTATGTGAAAGATTAATCAAAAGGAGTTGCTTGAGGTGGGAAGGCTTTTCCGGAGAGGTTCCACACGTTGTCAGGTAGTCCCTCTGAATGGCAGCTTCCGGTTCGGTCCCTTAGCTTTCGGAAGTGACATTTAGTCTGATATGTGCCAGCCGTGCAATCTACCTAGCCCCGCAAAGTGCAAATATTAACCTAAATGCATATTAAGATAGTGTGTGTTAGCTCCTGAACTGAAATAGAGAGCGGGTGTTCCAGCGGAGGCAAGCAAATCGTGTTGATTTAGAGTGGCTTGAGGATTTGGCCCATTACCGCTTCTTTATACACTTTTAAAAAGAAATGCCAACTCGATAGTTTAGGCTTTAACTGGAACATGGCAAGTAATTGTATGTTTTGGCGGACCCCTAGTAATGTTGCAGAATCTTTCTCTGAAGTTGTTCCATGGGATAGCCGATTCCTCAGGTAAGAGCTACTTGTTTGTTCAATCCTCCATCTTAGGCCTGCTCCTCAGGTGCATCCTCCTTCTCGCAGCGATTTCCTAGGAACAGATTTCGAAGAACAGCTCTGATCACAGAATCACAGATTGGTTAGGGTTGGAAAGGAGCTCTGGAGATCATCCAGCCCAACCCCCCTGCCAGAGCAGGGTCACCTACAGCAGGTTGCACAGGATGACCTCCAGGCGGGTTTTGAATGTCTCTGGGGTGGGAGACTCTACCGCCTCCCTGGGCAGCCTGTTCCAGCGCTCTGCCACCCTCAAAGTAAAGAAGTTCCTCCTCATGCTTTGATAGAAGTTCCTACGTTCCAGTTTGTACCCGTTACATCTTGTCCTGGATCATCAAAAATCATCTTTGATGATCCAGGACAAGAGGTAACGGGCACCAATTGGAACGTAGGAACTTGAACTTGAACTGGAAGGTAGGAACTTGAACTTGAACATAGGATTATCCTTGATGATTCAGGACAGCTGTGTGTCTGACCAGTCTGTCTTTCGAAGGAGGTCCTGGGCCAGCTCCAGCCATGCTGTGCTGAGCAGAGCCCCTGGCAGCAGCCCCACACCTCACTCCCAGTGTGCCTGAATGGAAAAGGTACCAAAGTTGCTCCAACACTTTCTGAAAAACTCTATAGTGTTACCCCACAAGCGCAAAGCGACGGCAAAGCCCGTGAAATGACACCGGTGCTTCCAGAAAATGTCAAGCTTCCTGCCCAAGGGTGACACGGCATGCGGTGGGGTCAGGGCCACGCGCTGAGCACCCGGTGCGCTGGGGTTGCCCCAGCGGTTCCTGAGCAGCTCCTGCAGTGCTGCCGCCGGTACCGTTCTGGCGGCTGTAGTTGTTTAAAAAGCCGTTGTTGTTTCCGGCGTAATCTGACGGCAGTTTTCTCGGGCATTTGGGCCTCTTCTAATAAGTGTGCTGTGAGTACATCTGCAAGCATTCACCTGTCGAGGTCAAATGACTGGTGGTGCTCATCTCCCCCCGTGCTACTGCTGCTGCCTCCCGTGAATGCTCATGTGCCTGCGTGCCCCTGTACAGGCACAGATGCACGCGCGCAACACCTGATCCCGCATCCTAATTATTTTTCGCCCGGTTCTCTGAGTTGTTCTGCTTCCGGCTGATGAATGGGAAAGTGTAGTAGTGCTGTTTCATTTCACCAGCCTCTCAAGTGTGGAAATTATGGTAAATTTGAGAACAAGCGAGATTAGATTGATAGTTACACCTCCTCCTTTAATTAGCCAACCACAGGATCTGTGGAGGCAAAGGCCGGGGGGGTGTGTCGGTGTATATAACGTGTATTGTCTATGTGAAAGATTAATCAAAAGGAGTTGCTTGAGGTGGGAAGGCTTTTCCGGAGAGGTTCCACATGTTGTCAGGTAGTCCCTCTGAATGGCAGCTTCCGGTTCGGTCCCTTAGCTTTCGGAAGTGACATTTAGTCTGATATGTGCCAGCCGTGCAATCTACCTAGCCCTGCAAAGTGCAAATATTAACCTAAATGCATATTAAGATAGTGTGTGTTAGCTCCTGAACTGAAATAGAGAGCGGGTGTTCCAGCGGAGGCAAGCAAATCGTGTTGATTTAGAGTGGCTTGAGGATTTGGCCCATTACCGCTTCTTTATACACTTTTAAAAAGAAATGCCAACTCGATAGTTTAGGCTTTAACTGGAACATGGCAAGTAATTGTATGTTTTGGCGGACCCCTAGTAATGTTGCAGAATCTTTCTCAGAAGTTGTTCCATGGGATAGCCGATTCCTCAGGTAAGAGCTACTTGTTTGTTCAATCCTCCATCTTAGGCCTGCTCCTCAGGTGCATCCTCCTTCTCGCAGCGATTTCCTAGGAACAGATTTCGAAGAACAGCTCTGATCACAGAATCACAGATTGGTTAGGGTTGGAAAGGAGCTCTGGAGATCATCCAGTCCAACCCCCCTGCCAGAGCAGGGTCACCTTCAGCAGGTTGCACAGGATGACCTCCAGGCGGGTTTTGAATGTCTCTGGGGTGGGAGACTCTACCGCCTCCCTGGGCAGCCTGTTCCAGCGCTCTGCCACCCTCAAAGTAAAGAAGTTCCTCCTCATGCTTTGATAGAAGTTCCTACGTTCCAGTTTGTACCCGTTACATCTTGTCCTGGATCATCAAAAATCATATTTGATGATCCAGGACAAGAGGTAACGGGCACCAATTGGAACGTAGGAACTTGAACTTGAACTGGAAGGTAGGAACTTGAACTTGAACATAGGATTATCCTTGATGATTCAGGACAGCTGTGTGTCTGACCAGTCTGTCTTTCGAAGGAGGTCCTGGGCCAGCTCCAGCCATGCTGTGCTGAGCAGAGCCCCTGGCAGCAGCCCCACACCTCACTCCCAGTGTGCCTGAATGGAAAAGGTACCAAAGTTGCTCCAACACTTTCTGAAAAACTCTATAGTGTTACCCCACAAGCGCAAAGCGACGGCAAAGCCCATGAAATGACACCGGTGCTTCCAGAAAATGTCAAGCTTCCTGCCCAAGGGTGACACGCCATGCGGTGGGGTCAGGGCCACGCGCTGAGCACCCGGTGCGCTGGGGTTGCCCCAGCGGTTCCTGAGCAGCTCCTGCAGTGCTGCCGCCGGTACCGTTCTGGCGGCTGTAGTTGTTTAAAAAGCCGTTGTTGTTTCCGGCGTAATCTGACGGCAGTTTTCTCGGGCATTTGGGCCTCTTCTAATAAGTGTGCTGTGAGTACATCTGCAAGCATTCACCTGTCGAGGTCAAATGACTGGTGGTGCTCATCTGCCCCCGTGCTACTGCTGCTGCCTCCCGTGAATGCTCATGTGCCTGCGTGCCCCTGTACAGGCACAGATGCACGCGCGCAACACCTGATCCCGCATCCTAATTATTTTTCGCCCGGTTCTCGGAGTTGTTCTGCTTCCGGCTGATGAATGGGAAAGTGTAGTAGTGCTGTTTCATTTCACCAGCCTCTCAAGTGTGGAAATTATGGTAAATTTGAGAACAAGTGAGATTAGATTGATAGTTACACCTCCTCCTTTAATTAGCCAACCACAGGATCTGTGGAGGCAAAGGCCGGGGGGGTGTGTCGGTGTATATAACGTGTATTGTCTATGTGAAAGATTAATCAAAAGGAGTTGCTTGAGGTGGGAAGGCTTTTCCGGAGAGGTTCCACACGTTGTCAGGTAGTCCCTCTGAATGGCAGCTTCCGGTTCGGTCCCTTAGCTTTCGGAAGTGACATTTAGTCTGATATGTGCCAGCCGTGCAATCTACCTAGCCCTGCAAAGTGCAAATATTAACCTAAATGCATATTAAGATAGTGTGTGTTAGCTCCTGAACTGAAATAGAGAGCGGGTGTTCCAGCGGAGGCAAGCAAATCGTGTTGATTTAGAGTGGCTTGAGGATTTGGCCCATTACCGCTTCTTTATACACTTTTAAAAAGAAATGCCAACTCGATAGTTTAGGCTTTAACTGGAACATGGCAAGTAATTGTATGTTTTGGCGGACCCCTAGTAATGTTGCAGAATCTTTCTCAGAAGTTGTTCCATGGGATAGCCGATTCCTCAGGTAAGAGCTACTTGTTTGTTCAATCCTCCATCTTAGGCCTGCTCCTCAGGTGCATCCTCCTTCTCGCAGCGATTTCCTAGGAACAGATTTCGAAGAACAGCTCTGATCACAGAATCACAGATTGGTTAGGGTTGGAAAGGAGCTCTGGAGATCATCCAGTCCAACCCCCCTGCCAGAGCAGGGTCACCTACAGCAGGTTGCACAGGATGACCTCCAGGCGGGTTTTGAATGTTTCTGGGGTCGGAGACTCTACCGCCTCCCTGGGCAGCCTGTTCCAGCGCTCTGCCACCCTCAAAGTAAAGAAGTTCCTCCTCATGCTTTGATAGAAGTTCCTAGGTTCCAGTTTGTACCCGTTACCTCTTGTCCTGGATCATCTTTGATGATCCAGGACAAGAGGTAACGGGCACCAATTGGAACGTAGGAACTTGAACTTGAACTGGAAGGTAGGAACTTGAACTTGAACATAGGATTATCCTTGATGATTCAGGATAGCTGTGTGTCTGACCAGTCTGTCTTTCGAAGGAGGTCCTGGGCCAGCTCCAGCCATGCTGTGCTGAGCAGAGCCCCTGGCAGCAGCCCCACAGCTCACTCCCAGTGTGCCTGAATGGAAAAGGTACCAAAGTTGCTCCAACACTTTCTGAAAAACTCTATAGTGTTACCCCACAAGCGCAAAGCGACGGCAAAGCCCGTGAAATGACACCGGTGCTTCCAGAAAATGTCAAGCTTCCTGCCCAAGGGTGACATGCCATGCGGTGGGGTCAGGGCCACGCGCTGAGCACCCGGTGCGCTGGGGTTGCCCCAGCGGTTCCTGAGCAGCTCCTGCAGTGCTGCCGCCGGTACCGTTCTGGCAGCTGTAGTTGTTTAAAAAGCCGTTGTTGTTTCCGGCGTAATCTGACGGCAGTTTTCTCGGGCATTTGGGCCTCTTCTAATAAGTGTGCTGTGAGTACATCTGCAAGCATTCACCTGTCGAGGTCAAATGACTGGTGGTGCTCATCTCCCCCCGTGCTACTGCTGCTGCCTCCCGTGAATGCTCATGTGCCTGCGTGCCCCTGTACAGGCACAGATGCACGCGCGCAACACCTGATCCCGCATCCTAATTATTTTTCGCCCGGTTCTCTGAGTTGTTCTGCTTCCGGCTGATGAATGGGAAAGTGTAGTAGTGCTGTTTCATTTCACCAGCCTCTCAAGTGTGGAAATTATGGTAAATTTGAGAACAAGCGAGATTAGATTGATAGTTACACCTCCTCCTTTAATTAGCCAACCACAGGATCTGTGGAGGCAAAGGCCGGGGGGGTGTGTCGGTGTATATAACGTGTATTGTCTATGTGAAAGATTAATCAAAAGGAGTTGCTTGAGGTGGGAAGGCTTTTCCGGAGAGGTTCCACATGTTGTCAGGTAGTCCCTCTGAATGGCAGCTTCCGGTTCGGTCCCTTAGCTTTCGCAAGTGACATTTAGTCTGATATGTGCCAGCCGTGCAATCTACCTAGCCCTGCAAAGTGCAAATATTAACCTAAATGCATATTAAGATAGTGTGTGTTAGCTCCTGAACTGAAATAGAGAGCGGGTGTTCCAGCGGAGGCAAGCAAATCGTGTTGATTTACAGTGGCTTGCGGATTTGGCCCATTACCGCTTCTTTATACACTTTTAAAAAGAAATGCCAACTCGATAGTTTAGGCTTTAACTGGAACATGGCAAGTAATTGTATGTTTTGGCGGACCCCTAGTAATGTTGCAGAATCTTTCTCAGAAGTTGTTCCATGGGATAGCCGATTCCTCAGGTAAGAGCTACTTGTTTGTTCAATCCTCCATCTTAGGCCTGCTCCTCAGGTGCATCCTCCTTCTCGCAGCGATTTCCTAGGAACAGATTTCGAAGAACAGCTCTGATCACAGAATCACAGATTGGTTAGGGTTGGAAAGGAGCTCTGGAGATCATCCAGTCCAACCCCCCTGCCAGAGCAGGGTCACCTTCAGCAGGTTGCACAGGATGACCTCCAGGCGGGTTTTGAATGTCTCTGGGGTGGGAGACTCTACCGCCTCCCTGGGCAGCCTGTTCCAGCGCTCTGCCACCCTCAAAGTAAAGAAGTCCCTCCTCATGCTTTGATAGAAGTTCCTAGGTTCCAGTTTGTACCCGTTACCTCTTGTCCTGGATCATCTTTGATGATCCAGGACAAGAGGTAACAGGTACCAATTGGAACGTAGGAACTTGAACTTGAACTGGAAGGTAGGAACTTGAACTTGAACATAGGATTATCCTTGATGATTCAGGATAGCTGTGTGTCTGACCAGTCTGTCTTTCGAAGGAGGTCCTGGGCCAGCTCCAGCCATGCTGTGCTGAGCAGAGCCCCTGGCAGCAGCCCCACACCTCACTCCCAGTGTGCCTGAATGGAAAAGGTACCAAAGTTGCTCCAACACTTTCTGAAAAACTCTATAGTGTTACCCCACAAGCGCAAAGCGACGGCAAAGCCCGTGAAATGACACCGGTGCTTCCAGAAAATGTCAAGCTTCCTGCCCAAGGGTGACACGCCATGCGGTGGGGTCAGGGCCACGCGCTGAGCACCCGGTGCACTGGGGTTGCCCCAGCGGTTCCTGAGCAGCTCCTGCAGTGCTGCCGCCGGTACCGTTCTGGCGGCTGTAGTTGTTTAAAAAGCCGTTGTTGTTTCCGGCGTAATCTGACGGCAGTTTTCTCGGGCATTTGGGCCTCTTCTAATAAGTGTGCTGTGAGTACATCTGCAAGCATTCACCTGTCGAGGTCAAATGACTGGTGGTGCTCATCTCCCCCCGTGCTACTGCTGCTGCCTCCCGTGAATGCTCATGTGCCTGCGTGCCCCTGTACAGGCACAGATGCACGCGCGCAACACCTGATCCCGCATCCTAATTATTTTTCGCCCAGTTCTCGGAGTTGTTCTGCTTCCGGCTGATGAATGGGAAAGTGTAGTAGTGCTGTTTCATTTCACCAGCCTCTCAAGTGTGGAAATTATGGTAAATTTGAGAACAAGCGAGATTAGATTGATAGTTACACCTCCTCCTTTAATTAGCCAACCACAGGATCTGTGGAGGCAAAGGCCGGGGGGGTGTGTCGGTGTATATAACGTGTATTGTCTATGTGAAAGATTAATCAAAAGGAGTTGCTTGAGGTGGGAAGGCTTTTCCGGAGAGGTTCCACATGTTGTCAGGTAGTCCCTCTGAATGGCAGCTTCCGGTTCGGTCCCTTAGCTTTCGCAAGTGACATTTAGTCTGATATGTGCCAGCCGTGCAATCTACCTAGCCCTGCAAAGTGCAAATATTAACCTAAATGCATATTAAGATAGTGTGTGTTAGCTCCTGAACTGAAATAGAGAGCGGGTGTTCCAGCGGAGGCAAGCAAATCGTGTTGATTTACAGTGGCTTGAGGATTTGGCCCATTACCGCTTCTTTATACACTTTTAAAAAGAAATGCCAACTCGATAGTTTAGGCTTTAACTGGAACATGGCAAGTAATTGTATGTTTTGGCGGACCCCTAGTAATGTTGCAGAATCTTTCTCAGAAGTTGTTCCATGGGATAGCCGATTCCTCAGGTAACAGCTACTTGTTTGTTCAATCCTCCATCTTAGGCCTGCTCCTCAGGTGCATCCTCCTTCTCGCAGCGATTTCCTAGGAACAGATTTCGAAGAACAGCTCTGATCACAGAATCACAGATTGGTTAGGGTTGGAAAGGAGCTCTGGAGATCATCCAGTCCAACCCCCCTGCCAGAGCAGGGTCACCTACAGCAGGTTGCACAGGATGACCTCCAGGCGGGTTTTGAATGTCTCTGGGGTGGGAGACTCTACCGCCTCCCTGGGCAGCCTGTTCCAGCGCTCTGCCACCCTCAAAGTAAAGAAGTTCCTCCTCATGCTTTGATAGAAGTTCCTAGGTTCCAGTTTGTACCCGTTACCTCTTGTCCTGGATCATCTTTGATGATCCAGGACAAGAGGTAACGGGCACCAATTGGAACGTAGGAACTTGAACTTGAACTGGAAGGTAGGAACTTGAACTTGAACATAGGATTATCCTTGATGATTCAGGATAGCTGTGTGTCTGACCAGTCTGTCTTTCGAAGGAGGTCCTGGGCCAGCTCCAGCCATGCTGTGCTGAGCAGAGCCCCTGGCAGCAGCCCCACAGCTCACTCCCAGTGTGCCTGAATGGAAAAGGTACCAAAGTTGCTCCAACACTTTCTGAAAAACTCTATAGTGTTACCCCACAAGCGCAAAGCGACGGCAAAGCCCGTGAAATGACACCGGTGCTTCCAGAAAATGTCAAGCTTCCTGCCCAAGGGTGACATGCCATGCGGTGGGGTCAGGGCCACGCGCTGAGCACCCGGTGCGCTGGGGTTGCCCCAGCGGTTCCTGAGCAGCTCCTGCAGTGCTGCCGCCGGTACCGTTCTGGCGGCTGTAGTTGTTTAAAAAGCCGTTGTTGTTTCCGGCGTAATCTGACGGCAGTTTTCTCGGGCATTTGGGCCTCTTCTAATAAGTGTGCTGTGAGTACATCTGCAAGCATTCACCTGTCGAGGTCAAATGACTGGTGGTGCTCATCTGCCCCCGTGCTACTGCTGCTGCCTCCCGTGAATGCTCATGTGCCTGCGTGCCCCTGTACAGGCACAGATGCACGCGCGCAACAACTGATCCCGCATCCTAATTATTTTTCGCCCGGTTCTCTGAGTTGTTCTGCTTCCGGCTGATGAATGGGAAAGTGTAGTAGTGCTGTTTCATTTCACCAGCCTCTCAAGTGTGGAAATTATGGTAAATTTGAGAACAAGCCAGATTAGATTGATAGTTACACCTCCTCCTTTAATTAGCCAACCACAGGATCTGTGGAGGCAAAGGCCGGGGGGGTGTGTCGGTGTATATAACGTGTATTGTCTATGTGAAAGATGAATCAAAAGGAGTTGCTTGAGGTGGGAAGGCTTTTCCGGAGAGGTTCCACATGTTGTCAGGTAGTCCCTCTGAATGGCAGCTTCCGGTTCGGTCCCTTAGCTTTCGCAAGTGACATTTAGTCTGATATGTGCCAGCCGTGCAATCTACCTAGCCCTGCAAAGTGCAAATATTAACCTAAATGCATATTAAGATACTGTGTGTTAGCTCCTGAACTGCAATAGAGAGCGGGTGTTCCAGCGGAGGCAAGCAAATCCTGTTGATTTAGAGTGGCTTGAGGATTTGGCCCATTACCGCATCTTTATACACTTTTAAAAAGAAATGCCAACTCGATAGTTTAGGCTTTAACTGGAACATGGCAATTAATTCTGTGTTTTGGCGGACCCCTAGTAATGTTGCAGAATCTTTCTCAGAAGTTGTTCCATGGGATAGCCGATTCCTCAGGTAAGAGCTACTTGTTTGTTCAATCCTCCATCTTAGGCCTGCTCCTCAGGTGCATCCTCCTTCTCGCAGCAATTTCCTAGGAACAGATTTCGAAGAACAGCTCTGATCACAGAATCACAGATTGGTTAGGGTTGGAAAGGACCTCTGGAGATCATCCAGTCCAACCCCCCTGCCAGAGCAGGGTCACCTACAGCAGGTTGCACAGGATGACCTCCAGGCGGGTTTTGAATGTCTCTGGGGTCGGAGACTCTACCGCCTCCCTGGGCAGCCTGTTCCAGCGCTCTGCCACCCTCAAAGTAAAGAAGTTCCTCCTCATGCTTTGATAGAAGTTCCTAGGTTCCAGTTTGTACCCGTTACCTCTTGTCCTGGATCATCTTTGATGATCCAGGACAAGAGGTAACGGGCACCAATTGGAACGTAGGAACTTGAACTTGAACTGGAACGTAGGAACTTGAACATAGGATTATCCTTGATGATTCAGGATAGCTGTGTGTCTGACCAGTCTGTCTTTCGAAGGAGGTCCTGGGCCAGCTCCAGCTATGCTGTGCTGAGCAGAGCCCCTGGCAGCAGCCCCACAGCTCACTCCCAGTGTGCCTGAATGGAAAAGGTACCAAAGTTGCTCCAACACTTTCTGAAAAACTCTATAGTGTTACCCCACAAGCGCAAAGCGACGGCAAAGCCCGTGACATGACACCGGTGCTTCCAGAAAATGTCAAGCTTCCTGCCCAAGGGTGACATGCCATGCGGTGGGGTCAGGGCCACGCGCTGAGCACCCGGTGCGCTGGGGTTGCCCCAGCGGTTCCTGAGCAGCTCCTGCAGTGCTGCCGCCGGTACCGTTCTGGCGGCTGTAGTTGTTTAAAAAGCCGTTGTTGTTTCCGGCGTAATCTGACGGCAGTTTTCTCGGGCATTTGGGCCTCTTCTAATAAGTGTGCTGTGAGTACATCTGCAAGCATTCACCTGTCGAGGTCAAATGACTGGTGGTGCTCATCTGCCCCCGTGCTACTGCTGCTGCCTCCCGTGAATGCTCATGTGCCTGCGTGCCCCTGTACAGGCACAGATGCACGCGCGCAACACCTGATCCCGCATCCTAATTATTTTTCGCCCGGTTCTCGGAGTTGTTCTGCTTCCGGCTGATGAATGGGAAAGTGTAGTAGTGCTGTTTCATTTCACCAGCCTCTCAAGTGTGGAAATTATGGTAAATTTGAGAACAAGCCAGATTAGATTGATAGTTACACCTCCTCCTTTAATTAGCTAACCACAGGATCTGTGGAGGCAAAGGCCGGGGGGGTGTGTCGGTGTATATAACGTGTATTGTCTATGTGAAAGATTAATCAAAAGGAGTTGCTTGAGGTGGGAAGGCTTTTCCGAAGAGGTTCCACATATTGTCAGGTAGTCCCTCTGAATGGCAGCTTCCGGTTCGGTCCCTTAGCTTTCGGAAGTGACATTTAGTCTGATATGTGCCAGCCGTGCAATCTACCTAGCCCTGCAAAGTGCAAATATTAACCTAAATGCATATTAAGATACTGTGTGTTAGCTCCTGAACTGCAATAGAGAGCGGGTGTTCCAGCGGAGGCAAGCAAATCGTGTTGATTTACAGTGGCTTCAGGATTTGGCCCATTACCGCATCTTTATACACTTTTAAAAAGAAATGCCAACTCGATAGTTTAGGCTTTAACTGGAACATGGCAAGTAATTGTATGTTTTGGCGGACCCCTAGTAATGTTGCAGAATCTTTCTCAGAAGTTGTTCCATGGGATAGCCGATTCCTCAGGTAAGAGCTACTTGTTTGTTCAATCCTCCATCTTAGGCCTGCTCCTCAGGTGCATCCTCCTTCTCGCAGCAATTTCCTAGGAACAGATTTCGAAGAACAGCTCTGATCACAGAATCACAGATTGGTTAGGGTTGGAAAGGACCTCTGGAGATCATCCAGCCCAACCCCCCTGCCAGAGCAGGGTCACCTACAGCAGGTTGCACAGGATGACCTCCAGGCGGGTTTTGAATGTTTCTGGGGTCGGAGACTCTACCGCCTCCCTGGGCAGCCTGTTCCAGCGCTCTGCCACCCTCAAAGTAAAGAAGTTCCTCCTCATGCTTTGATAGAAGTTCCTAGGTTCCAGTTTGTACCCGTTACCTCTTGTCCTGGATCATCTTTGATGATCCAGGACAAGAGGTAACGGGCACCAATTGGAACGTAGGAACTTGAACTTGAACTGGAACGTAGGAACTTGAACATAGGATTATCCTTGATGATTCAGGATAGCTGTGTGTCTGACCAGTCTGTCTTTCGAAGGAGGTCCTGGGCCAGCTCCAGCCATGCTGTGCTGAGCAGAGCCCCTGGCAGCAGCCCCACAGCTCACTCCCAGTGTGCCTGAATGGAAAAGGTACCAAAGTTGCTCCAACACTTTCTGAAAAACTCTATAGTGTTACCCCACAAGCGCAAAGCGACGGCAAAGCCCGTGACATGACACCGGTTCTTCCAGAAAATGTCAAGCTTCCTGCCCAAGGGTGACATGCCATGCGGTGGGGTCAGGGCCACGCGCTGAGCACCCGGTGCGCTGGGGTTGCCCCAGCGGTTCCTGAGCAGCTCCTGCAGTGCTGCCGCCGGTACCGTTCTGGCGGCTGTAGTTGTTTAAAAAGCCGTTGTTGTTTCCGGCGTAATCTGACGGCAGTTTTCTCGGGCATTTGGGCCTCTTCTAATAAGTGTGCTGTGAGTACATCTGCAAGCATTCACCTGTCGAGGTCAAATGACTGGTGGTGCTCATCTGCCCCCGTGCTACTGCTGCTGCCTCCCGTGAATGCTCATGTGCCTGCGTGCCCCTGTACAGGCACAGATGCACGCGCGCAACACCTGATCCCGCATCCTAATTATTTTTCGCCCGGTTCTCGGAGTTGTTCTGCTTCCGGCTGATGAATGGGAAAGTGTAGTAGTGCTGTTTCATTTCACCAGCCTCTCAAGTGTGGAAATTATGGTAAATTTGAGAACAAGCCAGATTAGATTGATAGTTACACCTCCTCCTTTAATTAGCTAACCACAGGATCTGTGGAGGCAAAGGCCGGGGGGGTGTGTCGGTGTATATAACGTGTATTGTCTATGTGAAAGATTAATCAAAAGGAGTTGCTTGAGGTGGGAAGGCTTTTCCGGAGAGGTTCCACACGTTGTCAGGTAGTCCCTCTGAATGGCAGCTTCCGGTTCGGTCCCTTAGCTTTCGCAAGTGACATTTAGTCTGATATGTGCCAGCCGTGCAATCTACCTAGCCCTGCAAAGTGCAAATATTAACCTAAATGCATATTAAGATAGTGTGTGTTAGCTCCTGAACTGAAATAGAGAGCGGGTGTTCCAGCGGAGGCAAGCAAATCGTGTTGATTTAGAGTGGCTTGAGGATTTGGCCCATTACCGCTTCTTTATACACTTTTAAAAAGAAATGCCAACTCGATAGTTTAGGCTTTAACTGGAACATGGCAAGTAATTGTATGTTTTGGCGGACCCCTAGTAATGTTGCAGAATCTTTCTCAGAAGTTGTTCCATGGGATAGCCGATTCCTCAGGTAAGAGCTACTTGTTTGTTCAATCCTCCATCTTAGGCCTGCTCCTCAGGTGCATCCTCCTTCTCGCAGCGATTTCCTAGGAACAGATTTCGAAGAACAGCTCTGATCACAGAATCACAGATTGGTTAGGGTTGGAAAGGAGCTCTGGAGATCATCCAGTCCAACCCCCCTGCCAGAGCAGGGTCACCTACAGCAGGTTGCACAGGATGACCTCCAGGCGGGTTTTGAATGTCTCTGGGGTCGGAGACTCTACCGCCTCCCTGGGCAGCCTGTTCCAGCGCTCTGCCAACCTCAAAGTAAAGAAGTTCCTCCTCATGCTTTGATAGAAGTTCCTAGGTTCCAGTTTGTACCCGTTACCTCTTGTCCTGGATCATCTTTGATGATCCAGGACAAGAGGTAACGGGCACCAATTGGAACGTAGGAACTTGAACTTGAACTGGAAGGTAGGAACTTGAACATAGGATTATCCTTGATGATTCAGGATAGCTGTGTGTCTGACCAGTCTGTCTTTCGAAGGAGGTCCTGGGCCAGCTCCAGCCATGCTGTGCTGAGCAGAGCCCCTGGCAGCAGCCCCACAGCTCACTCCCAGTGTGCCTGAATGGAAAAGGTACCAAAGTTGCTCCAACACTTTCTGAAAAACTCTATAGTGTTACCCCACAAGCGCAAAGCGACGGCAAAGCCCGTGAAATGACACCGGTGCTTCCAGAAAATGTCAAGCTTCCTGCCCAAGGGTGACATGCCATGCGGTGGGGTCAGGGCCACGCGCTGAGCACCCGGTGCGCTGGGGTTGCCCCAGCGGTTCCTGAGCAGCTCCTGCAGTGCTGCCGCCGGTACCGTTCTGGCGGCTGTAGTTGTTTAAAAAGCCGTTGTTGTTTCCGGCGTAATCTGACGGCAGTTTTCTCGGGCATTTGGGCCTCTTCTAATAAGTGTGCTGTGAGTACATCTGCAAGCATTCACCTGTCGAGGTCAAATGACTGGTGGTGCTCATCTCCCCCCGTGCTACTGCTGCTGCCTCCCGTGAATGCTCATGTGCCTGCGTGCCCCTGTACAGGCACAGATGCACGCGCGCAACACCTGATCCCGCATCCTAATTATTTTTCGCCCAGTTCTCGGAGTTGTTCTGCTTCCGGCTGATGAATGGGAAAGTGTAGTAGTGCTGTTTCATTTCACCAGCCTCTCAAGTGTGGAAATTATGGTAAATTTGAGAACAAGCGAGATTAGATTGATAGTTACACCTCCTCCTTTAATTAGCCAACCACAGGATCTGTGGAGGCAAAGGCCGGGGGGGTGTGTCGGTGTATATAACGTGTATTGTCTATGTGAAAGATTAATCAAAAGGAGTTGCTTGAGGTGGGAAGGCTTTTCCGGAGAGGTTCCACACGTTGTCAGGTAGTCCCTCTGAATGGCAGCTTCCGGTTCGGTCCCTTAGCTTTCGGAAGTGACATTTAGTCTGATATGTGCCAGCCGTGCAATCTACCTAGCCCTGCAAAGTGCAAATATTAACCTAAATGCATATTAAGATAGTGTGTGTTAGCTCCTGAACTGAAATAGAGAGCGGGTGTTCCAGCGGAGGCAAGCAAATCGTGTTGATTTAGAGTGGCTTGAGGATTTGGCCCATTACCGCTTCTTTATACACTTTTAAAAAGAAATGCCAACTCGATAGTTTAGGCTTTAACTGGAACATGGCAATTAATTCTGTGTTTTGGCGGACCCCTAGTAATGTTGCAGAATCTTTCTCAGAAGTTGTTCCATGGGATAGCCGATTCCTCAGGTAAGAGCTACTTGTTTGTTCAATCCTCCATCTTAGGCCTGCTCCTCAGGTGCATCCTCCTTCTCGCAGCGATTTCCTAGGAACAGATTTCGAAGAACAGCTCTGATCACAGAATCACAGATTGGTTAGGGTTGGAAAGGACCTCTGGAGATCATCCAGCCCAACCCCCCTGCCAGAGCAGGGTCACCTACAGCAGGTTGCACAGGATGACCTCCAGGCGGGTTTTGAATGTTTCTGGGGTGGGAGACTCTACCGCCTCCCTGGGCAGCCTGTTCCAGCGCTCTGCCACCCTCAAAGTAAAGAAGTTCCTCCTCATGCTTTGATAGAAGTTCCTAGGTTCCAGTTTGTACCCGTTACCTCTTGTCCTGGATCATCTTTGATGATCCAGGACAAGAGGTAACGGGCACCAATTGGAACGTAGGAACTTGAACTTGAACTGGAACGTAGGAGCTTGAACATAGGATTATCCTTGATGATTCAGGATAGCTGTGTGTCTGACCAGTCTATCTTTTGAAGGAGGTCCTGGGCCAGCTCCAGCCATGCTGTGCTGAGCAGAGCCCCTGGCAGCAGCCCCACAGCTCACTCCCAGTGTGCCTGAATGGAAAAGGTACCAAAGTTGCTCCAACACTTTCTGAAAAACTCTACAGTGTTACCCCACAAGCGCAAAGCGACGGCAAAGCCCGTGACATGACACCGGTGCTTCCAGAAAATGTCAAGCTTCCTGCCCAAGGGTGACATGCCATGCGGTGGGGTCAGGGCCACGCGCTGAGCACCCGGTGCGCTGGGGTTGCCCCAGCGGTTCCTGAGCAGCTCCTGCAGTGCTGCCGCCGGTACCGTTCTGGCGGCTGTAGTTGTTTAAAAAGCCGTTGTTGTTTCCGGCGTAATCTGACGGCAGTTTTCTCGGGCATTTGGGCCTCTTCTAATAAGTGTGCTGTGAGTACATCTGCAAGCATTCACCTGTCGAGGTCAAATGACTGGTGGTGCTCATCTGCCCCCGTGCTACTGCTGCTGCCTCCCGTGAATGCTCATGTGCCTGCGTGCCCCTGTACAGGCACAGATGCACGCGCGCAACACCTGATCCCGCATCCTAATTATTTTTCGCCCGGTTCTCTGAGTTGTTCTGCTTCCGGCTGATGAATGGGAAAGTGTAGTAGTGCTGTTTCATTTCACCAGCCTCTCAAGTGTGGAAATTATGGTAAATTTGAGAACAAGCCAGATTAGATTGATAGTTACACCTCCTCCTTTAATTAGCTAACCACAGGATCTGTGGAGGCAAAGGCCGGGGGGGTGTGTCGGTGTATATAACGTGTATTGTCTATGTGAAAGATTAATCAAAAGGAGTTGCTTGAGGTGGGAAGGCTTTTCCGAAGAGGTTCCACATATTGTCAGGTAGTCCCTCTGAATGGCAGCTTCCGGTTCGGTCCCTTAGCTTTCGGAAGTGACATTTAGTCTGATATGTGCCAGCCGTGCAATCTACCTAGCCCTGCAAAGTGCAAATATTAACCTAAATGCATATTAAGATACTGTGTGTTAGCTCCTGAACTGAAATAGAGAGCGGGTGTTCCAGCGGAGGCAAGCAAATCCTGTTGATTTACAGTGGCTTGAGGATTTGGCCCATTACCGCTTCTTTATACACTTTTAAAAAGAAATGCCAACTCGATAGTTTAGGCTTTAACTGGAACATGGCAAGTAATTGTATGTTTTGGCGGACCCCTAGTAATGTTGCAGAATCTTTCTCAGAAGTTGTTCCATGGGATAGCCGATTCCTCAGGTAAGAGCTACTTGTTTGTTCAATCCTCCATCTTAGGCCTGCTCCTCAGGTGCATCCTCCTTCTCGCAGCGATTTCCTAGGAACAGATTTCGAAGAACAGCTCTGATCACAGAATCACAGATTGGTTAGGGTTGGAAAGGAGCTCTGGAGATCATCCAGTCCAACCCCCCTGCCAGAGCAGGGTCACCTACAGCAGGTTGCACAGGATGACCTCCAGGCGGGTTTTGAATGTTTCTGGGGTGGGAGACTCTACCGCCTCCCTGGGCAGCCTGTTCCAGCGCTCTGCCACCCTCAAAGTAAAGAAGTTCCTCCTCATGCTTTGATAGAAGTTCCTAGGTTCCAGTTTGTACCCGTTACCTCTTGTCCTGGATCATCTTTGATGATCCAGGACAAGAGGTAACGGGCACCAATTGGAACGTAGGAACTTGAACTTGAACTGGAAGGTAGGAACTTGAACTTGAACATAGGATTATCCTTGATGATTCAGGATAGCTGTGTGTCTGACCAGTCTGTCTTTCGAAGGAGGTCCTGGGCCAGCTCCAGCCATGCTGTGCTGAGCAGAGCCCCTGGCAGCAGCCCCACAGCTCACTCCCAGTGTGCCTGAATGGAAAAGGTACCAAAGTTGCTCCAACACTTTCTGAAAAACTCTATAGTGTTACCCCACAAGCGCAAAGCGACGGCAAAGCCCGTGAAATGACACCGGTGCTTCCAGAAAATGTCAAGCTTCCTGCCCAAGGGTGACATGCCATGCGGTGGGGTCAGGGCCACGCGCTGAGCACCCGGTGCGCTGGGGTTGCCCCAGCGGTTCCTGAGCAGCTCCTGCAGTGCTGCCGCCGGTACCGTTCTGGCGGCTGTAGTTGTTTAAAAAGCCGTTGTTGTTTCCGGCGTAATCTGACGGCAGTTTTCTCGGGCATTTGGGCCTCTTCTAATAAGTGTGCTGTGAGTACATCTGCAAGCATTCACCTGTCGAGGTCAAATGACTGGTGGTGCTCATCTGCCCCCGTGCTACTGCTGCTGCCTCCCGTGAATGCTCATGTGCCTGCGTGCCCCTGTACAGGCACAGATGCACGCGCGCAACAACTGATCCCGCATCCTAATTATTTTTCGCCCGGTTCTCTGAGTTGTTCTGCTTCCGGCTGATGAATGGGAAAGTGTAGTAGTGCTGTTTCATTTCACCAGCCTCTCAAGTGTGGAAATTATGGTAAATTTGAGAACAAGCCAGATTAGATTGATAGTTACACCTCCTCCTTTAATTAGCCAACCACAGGATCTGTGGAGGCAAAGGCCGGGGGGGTGTGTCGGTGTATATAACGTGTATTGTCTATGTGAAAGATGAATCAAAAGGAGTTGCTTGAGGTGGGAAGGCTTTTCCGGAGAGGTTCCACATGTTGTCAGGTAGTCCCTCTGAATGGCAGCTTCCGGTTCGGTCCCTTAGCTTTCGCAAGTGACATTTAGTCTGATATGTGCCAGCCGTGCAATCTACCTAGCCCTGCAAAGTGCAAATATTAACCTAAATGCATATTAAGATACTGTGTGTTAGCTCCTGAACTGCAATAGAGAGCGGGTGTTCCAGCGGAGGCAAGCAAATCCTGTTGATTTAGAGTGGCTTGAGGATTTGGCCCATTACCGCATCTTTATACACTTTTAAAAAGAAATGCCAACTCGATAGTTTAGGCTTTAACTGGAACATGGCAATTAATTCTGTGTTTTGGCGGACCCCTAGTAATGTTGCAGAATCTTTCTCAGAAGTTGTTCCATGGGATAGCCGATTCCTCAGGTAAGAGCTACTTGTTTGTTCAATCCTCCATCTTAGGCCTGCTCCTCAGGTGCATCCTCCTTCTCGCAGCAATTTCCTAGGAACAGATTTCGAAGAACAGCTCTGATCACAGAATCACAGATTGGTTAGGGTTGGAAAGGACCTCTGGAGATCATCCAGTCCAACCCCCCTGCCAGAGCAGGGTCACCTACAGCAGGTTGCACAGGATGACCTCCAGGCGGGTTTTGAATGTTTCTGGGGTCGGAGACTCTACCGCCTCCCTGGGCAGCCTGTTCCAGCGCTCTGCCACCCTCAAAGTAAAGAAGTTCCTCCTCATGCTTTGATAGAAGTTCCTAGGTTCCAGTTTGTACCCGTTACCTCTTGTCCTGGATCATCTTTGATGATCCAGGACAAGAGGTAACGGGCACCAATTGGAACGTAGGAACTTGAACTTGAACTGGAACGTAGGAACTTGAACATAGGATTATCCTTGATGATTCAGGATAGCTGTGTGTCTGACCAGTCTGTCTTTCGAAGGAGGTCCTGGGCCAGCTCCAGCTATGCTGTGCTGAGCAGAGCCCCTGGCAGCAGCCCCACAGCTCACTCCCAGTGTGCCTGAATGGAAAAGGTACCAAAGTTGCTCCAACACTTTCTGAAAAACTCTATAGTGTTACCCCACAAGCGCAAAGCGACGGCAAAGCCCGTGACATGACACCGGTGCTTCCAGAAAATGTCAAGCTTCCTGCCCAAGGGTGACATGCCATGCGGTGGGGTCAGGGCCACGCGCTGAGCACCCGGTGCGCTGGGGTTGCCCCAGCGGTTCCTGAGCAGCTCCTGCAGTGCTGCCGCCGGTACCGTTCTGGCGGCTGTAGTTGTTTAAAAAGCCGTTGTTGTTTCCGGCGTAATCTGACGGCAGTTTTCTCGGGCATTTGGGCCTCTTCTAATAAGTGTGCTGTGAGTACATCTGCAAGCATTCACCTGTCGAGGTCAAATGACTGGTGGTGCTCATCTGCCCCCGTGCTACTGCTGCTGCCTCCCGTGAATGCTCATGTGCCTGCGTGCCCCTGTACAGGCACAGATGCACGCGCGCAACACCTGATCCCGCATCCTAATTATTTTTCGCCCGGTTCTCGGAGTTGTTCTGCTTCCGGCTGATGAATGGGAAAGTGTAGTAGTGCTGTTTCATTTCACCAGCCTCTCAAGTGTGGAAATTATGGTAAATTTGAGAACAAGCCAGATTAGATTGATAGTTACACCTCCTCCTTTAATTAGCTAACCACAGGATCTGTGGAGGCAAAGGCCGGGGGGGTGTGTCGGTGTATATAACGTGTATTGTCTATGTGAAAGATTAATCAAAAGGAGTTGCTTGAGGTGGGAAGGCTTTTCCGAAGAGGTTCCACATATTGTCAGGTAGTCCCTCTGAATGGCAGCTTCCGGTTCGGTCCCTTAGCTTTCGGAAGTGACATTTAGTCTGATATGTGCCAGCCGTGCAATCTACCTAGCCCTGCAAAGTGCAAATATTAACCTAAATGCATATTAAGATACTGTGTGTTAGCTCCTGAACTGCAATAGAGAGCGGGTGTTCCAGCGGAGGCAAGCAAATCGTGTTGATTTACAGTGGCTTCAGGATTTGGCCCATTACCGCATCTTTATACACTTTTAAAAAGAAATGCCAACTCGATAGTTTAGGCTTTAACTGGAACATGGCAAGTAATTGTATGTTTTGGCGGACCCCTAGTAATGTTGCAGAATCTTTCTCAGAAGTTGTTCCATGGGATAGCCGATTCCTCAGGTAAGAGCTACTTGTTTGTTCAATCCTCCATCTTAGGCCTGCTCCTCAGGTGCATCCTCCTTCTCGCAGCAATTTCCTAGGAACAGATTTCGAAGAACAGCTCTGATCACAGAATCACAGATTGGTTAGGGTTGGAAAGGACCTCTGGAGATCATCCAGCCCAACCCCCCTGCCAGAGCAGGGTCACCTACAGCAGGTTGCACAGGATGACCTCCAGGCGGGTTTTGAATGTTTCTGGGGTCGGAGACTCTACCGCCTCCCTGGGCAGCCTGTTCCAGCGCTCTGCCACCCTCAAAGTAAAGAAGTTCCTCCTCATGCTTTGATAGAAGTTCCTAGGTTCCAGTTTGTACCCGTTACCTCTTGTCCTGGATCATCTTTGATGATCCAGGACAAGAGGTAACGGGCACCAATTGGAACGTAGGAACTTGAACTTGAACTGGAACGTAGGAACTTGAACATAGGATTATCCTTGATGATTCAGGATAGCTGTGTGTCTGACCAGTCTGTCTTTCGAAGGAGGTCCTGGGCCAGCTCCAGCCATGCTGTGCTGAGCAGAGCCCCTGGCAGCAGCCCCACAGCTCACTCCCAGTGTGCCTGAATGGAAAAGGTACCAAAGTTGCTCCAACACTTTCTGAAAAACTCTATAGTGTTACCCCACAAGCGCAAAGCGACGGCAAAGCCCGTGACATGACACCGGTGCTTCCAGAAAATGTCAAGCTTCCTGCCCAAGGGTGACATGCCATGCGGTGGGGTCAGGGCCACGCGCTGAGCACCCGGTGCGCTGGGGTTGCCCCAGCGGTTCCTGAGCAGCTCCTGCAGTGCTGCCGCCGGTACCGTTCTGGCGGCTGTAGTTGTTTAAAAAGCCGTTGTTGTTTCCGGCGTAATCTGACGGCAGTTTTCTCGGGCATTTGGGCCTCTTCTAATAAGTGTGCTGTGAGTACATCTGCAAGCATTCACCTGTCGAGGTCAAATGACTGGTGGTGCTCATCTGCCCCCGTGCTACTGCTGCTGCCTCCCGTGAATGCTCATGTGCCTGCGTGCCCCTGTACAGGCACAGATGCACGCGCGCAACACCTGATCCCGCATCCTAATTATTTTTCGCCCGGTTCTCGGAGTTGTTCTGCTTCCGGCTGATGAATGGGAAAGTGTAGTAGTGCTGTTTCATTTCACCAGCCTCTCAAGTGTGGAAATTATGGTAAATTTGAGAACAAGCCAGATTAGATTGATAGTTACACCTCCTCCTTTAATTAGCTAACCACAGGATCTGTGGAGGCAAAGGCCGGGGGGGTGTGTCGGTGTATATAACGTGTATTGTCTATGTGAAAGATTAATCAAAAGGAGTTGCTTGAGGTGGGAAGGCTTTTCCGGAGAGGTTCCACACGTTGTCAGGTAGTCCCTCTGAATGGCAGCTTCCGGTTCGGTCCCTTAGCTTTCGCAAGTGACATTTAGTCTGATATGTGCCAGCCGTGCAATCTACCTAGCCCTGCAAAGTGCAAATATTAACCTAAATGCATATTAAGATAGTGTGTGTTAGCTCCTGAACTGAAATAGAGAGCGGGTGTTCCAGCGGAGGCAAGCAAATCGTGTTGATTTAGAGTGGCTTGAGGATTTGGCCCATTACCGCTTCTTTATACACTTTTAAAAAGAAATGCCAACTCGATAGTTTAGGCTTTAACTGGAACATGGCAAGTAATTGTATGTTTTGGCGGACCCCTAGTAATGTTGCAGAATCTTTCTCAGAAGTTGTTCCATGGGATAGCCGATTCCTCAGGTAAGAGCTACTTGTTTGTTCAATCCTCCATCTTAGGCCTGCTCCTCAGGTGCATCCTCCTTCTCGCAGCGATTTCCTAGGAACAGATTTCGAAGAACAGCTCTGATCACAGAATCACAGATTGGTTAGGGTTGGAAAGGAGCTCTGGAGATCATCCAGTCCAACCCCCCTGCCAGAGCAGGGTCACCTACAGCAGGTTGCACAGGATGACCTCCAGGCGGGTTTTGAATGTCTCTGGGGTCGGAGACTCTACCGCCTCCCTGGGCAGCCTGTTCCAGCGCTCTGCCAACCTCAAAGTAAAGAAGTTCCTCCTCATGCTTTGATAGAAGTTCCTAGGTTCCAGTTTGTACCCGTTACCTCTTGTCCTGGATCATCTTTGATGATCCAGGACAAGAGGTAACGGGCACCAATTGGAACGTAGGAACTTGAACTTGAACTGGAAGGTAGGAACTTGAACATAGGATTATCCTTGATGATTCAGGATAGCTGTGTGTCTGACCAGTCTGTCTTTCGAAGGAGGTCCTGGGCCAGCTCCAGCCATGCTGTGCTGAGCAGAGCCCCTGGCAGCAGCCCCACAGCTCACTCCCAGTGTGCCTGAATGGAAAAGGTACCAAAGTTGCTCCAACACTTTCTGAAAAACTCTATAGTGTTACCCCACAAGCGCAAAGCGACGGCAAAGCCCGTGAAATGACACCGGTGCTTCCAGAAAATGTCAAGCTTCCTGCCCAAGGGTGACATGCCATGCGGTGGGGTCAGGGCCACGCGCTGAGCACCCGGTGCGCTGGGGTTGCCCCAGCGGTTCCTGAGCAGCTCCTGCAGTGCTGCCGCCGGTACCGTTCTGGCGGCTGTAGTTGTTTAAAAAGCCGTTGTTGTTTCCGGCGTAATCTGACGGCAGTTTTCTCGGGCATTTGGGCCTCTTCTAATAAGTGTGCTGTGAGTACATCTGCAAGCATTCACCTGTCGAGGTCAAATGACTGGTGGTGCTCATCTCCCCCCGTGCTACTGCTGCTGCCTCCCGTGAATGCTCATGTGCCTGCGTGCCCCTGTACAGGCACAGATGCACGCGCGCAACACCTGATCCCGCATCCTAATTATTTTTCGCCCAGTTCTCGGAGTTGTTCTGCTTCCGGCTGATGAATGGGAAAGTGTAGTAGTGCTGTTTCATTTCACCAGCCTCTCAAGTGTGGAAATTATGGTAAATTTGAGAACAAGCGAGATTAGATTGATAGTTACACCTCCTCCTTTAATTAGCCAACCACAGGATCTGTGGAGGCAAAGGCCGGGGGGGTGTGTCGGTGTATATAACGTGTATTGTCTATGTGAAAGATTAATCAAAAGGAGTTGCTTGAGGTGGGAAGGCTTTTCCGGAGAGGTTCCACACGTTGTCAGGTAGTCCCTCTGAATGGCAGCTTCCGGTTCGGTCCCTTAGCTTTCGGAAGTGACATTTAGTCTGATATGTGCCAGCCGTGCAATCTACCTAGCCCTGCAAAGTGCAAATATTAACCTAAATGCATATTAAGATAGTGTGTGTTAGCTCCTGAACTGAAATAGAGAGCGGGTGTTCCAGCGGAGGCAAGCAAATCGTGTTGATTTAGAGTGGCTTGAGGATTTGGCCCATTACCGCTTCTTTATACACTTTTAAAAAGAAATGCCAACTCGATAGTTTAGGCTTTAACTGGAACATGGCAATTAATTCTGTGTTTTGGCGGACCCCTAGTAATGTTGCAGAATCTTTCTCAGAAGTTGTTCCATGGGATAGCCGATTCCTCAGGTAAGAGCTACTTGTTTGTTCAATCCTCCATCTTAGGCCTGCTCCTCAGGTGCATCCTCCTTCTCGCAGCGATTTCCTAGGAACAGATTTCGAAGAACAGCTCTGATCACAGAATCACAGATTGGTTAGGGTTGGAAAGGACCTCTGGAGATCATCCAGCCCAACCCCCCTGCCAGAGCAGGGTCACCTACAGCAGGTTGCACAGGATGACCTCCAGGCGGGTTTTGAATGTTTCTGGGGTGGGAGACTCTACCGCCTCCCTGGGCAGCCTGTTCCAGCGCTCTGCCACCCTCAAAGTAAAGAAGTTCCTCCTCATGCTTTGATAGAAGTTCCTAGGTTCCAGTTTGTACCCGTTACCTCTTGTCCTGGATCATCTTTGATGATCCAGGACAAGAGGTAACGGGCACCAATTGGAACGTAGGAACTTGAACTTGAACTGGAACGTAGGAGCTTGAACATAGGATTATCCTTGATGATTCAGGATAGCTGTGTGTCTGACCAGTCTATCTTTTGAAGGAGGTCCTGGGCCAGCTCCAGCCATGCTGTGCTGAGCAGAGCCCCTGGCAGCAGCCCCACAGCTCACTCCCAGTGTGCCTGAATGGAAAAGGTACCAAAGTTGCTCCAACACTTTCTGAAAAACTCTACAGTGTTACCCCACAAGCGCAAAGCGACGGCAAAGCCCGTGACATGACACCGGTGCTTCCAGAAAATGTCAAGCTTCCTGCCCAAGGGTGACATGCCATGCGGTGGGGTCAGGGCCACGCGCTGAGCACCCGGTGCGCTGGGGTTGCCCCAGCGGTTCCTGAGCAGCTCCTGCAGTGCTGCCGCCGGTACCGTTCTGGCGGCTGTAGTTGTTTAAAAAGCCGTTGTTGTTTCCGGCGTAATCTGACGGCAGTTTTCTCGGGCATTTGGGCCTCTTCTAATAAGTGTGCTGTGAGTACATCTGCAAGCATTCACCTGTCGAGGTCAAATGACTGGTGGTGCTCATCTGCCCCCGTGCTACTGCTGCTGCCTCCCGTGAATGCTCATGTGCCTGCGTGCCCCTGTACAGGCACAGATGCACGCGCGCAACACCTGATCCCGCATCCTAATTATTTTTCGCCCGGTTCTCGGAGTTGTTCTGCTTCCGGCTGATGAATGGGAAAGTGTAGTAGTGCTGTTTCATTTCACCAGCCTCTCAAGTGTGGAAATTATGGTAAATTTGAGAACAAGCCAGATTAGATTGATAGTTACACCTCCTCCTTTAATTAGCTAACCACAGGATCTGTGGAGGCAAAGGCCGGGGGGGTGTGTCGGTGTATATAACGTGTATTGTCTATGTGAAAGATTAATCAAAAGGAGTTGCTTGAGGTGGGAAGGCTTTTCCGAAGAGGTTCCACATATTGTCAGGTAGTCCCTCTGAATGGCAGCTTCCGGTTCGGTCCCTTAGCTTTCGGAAGTGACATTTAGTCTGATATGTGCCAGCCGTGCAATCTACCTAGCCCTGCAAAGTGCAAATATTAACCTAAATGCATATTAAGATACTGTGTGTTAGCTCCTGAACTGAAATAGAGAGCGGGTGTTCCAGCGGAGGCAAGCAAATCCTGTTGATTTACAGTGGCTTGAGGATTTGGCCCATTACCGCTTCTTTATACACTTTTAAAAAGAAATGCCAACTCGATAGTTTAGGCTTTAACTGGAACATGGCAAGTAATTGTATGTTTTGGCGGACCCCTAGTAATGTTGCAGAATCTTTCTCAGAAGTTGTTCCATGGGATAGCCGATTCCTCAGGTAAGAGCTACTTGTTTGTTCAATCCTCCATCTTAGGCCTGCTCCTCAGGTGCATCCTCCTTCTCGCAGCGATTTCCTAGGAACAGATTTCGAAGAACAGCTCTGATCACAGAATCACAGATTGGTTAGGGTTGGAAAGGAGCTCTGGAGATCATCCAGTCCAACCCCCCTGCCAGAGCAGGGTCACCTACAGCAGGTTGCACAGGATGACCTCCAGGCGGGTTTTGAATGTTTCTGGGGTGGGAGACTCTACCGCCTCCCTGGGCAGCCTGTTCCAGCGCTCTGCCACCCTCAAAGTAAAGAAGTTCCTCCTCATGCTTTGATAGAAGTTCCTAGGTTCCAGTTTGTACCCGTTACCTCTTGTCCTGGATCATCTTTGATGATCCAGGACAAGAGGTAACGGGCACCAATTGGAACGTAGGAACTTGAACTTCAACTGGAAGGTAGGAACTTGAACTTGAACATAGGATTATCCTTGATGATTCAGGACAGCTGTGTGTCTGACCAGTCTGTCTTTCGAGGGAGGTCCTGGGCCAGCTCCAGCCATGCTGTGCTGAGCAGAGCCCCTGGCAGCAGCCCCACAGCTCACTCCCAGTGTGCCTGAATGGAAAAGGTACCAAAGTTGCTCCAACACTTTCTGAAAAACTCTATAGTGTTACCCCACAAGCGCAAAGCGACGGCAAAGCCCGTGAAATGACACCGGTGCTTCCAGAAAATGTCAAGCTTCCTGCCCAAGGGTGACATGCCATGCGGTGGGGTCAGGGCCACGCGCTGAGCACCCGGTGCGCTGGGGTTGCCCCAGCGGTTCCTGAGCAGCTCCTGCAGTGCTGCCGCCGGTACCGTTCTGGCGGCTGTAGTTGTTTAAAAAGCCGTTGTTGTTTCCGGCGTAATCTGACGGCAGTTTTCTCGGGCATTTGGGCCTCTTCTAATAAGTGTGCTGTGAGTACATCTGCAAGCATTCACCTGTCGAGGTCAAATGACTGGTGGTGCTCATCTGCCCCCGTGCTACTGCTGCTGCCTCCCGTGAATGCTCATGTGCCTGCGTGCCCCTGTACAGGCACAGATGCACGCGCGCAACACCTGATCCCGCATCCTAATTATTTTTCGCCCGGTTCTCTGAGTTGTTCTGCTTCCGGCTGATGAATGGGAAAGTGTAGTAGTGCTGTTTCATTTCACCAGCCTCTCAAGTGTGGAAATTATGGTAAATTTGAGAACAAGCCAGATTAGATTGATAGTTACACCTCCTCCTTTAATTAGCCAACCACAGGATCTGTGGAGGCAAAGGCCGGGGGGGTGTGTCGGTGTATATAACGTGTATTGTCTATGTGAAAGATTAATCAAAAGGAGTTGCTTGAGGTGGGAAGGCTTTTCCGAAGAGGTTCCACATATTGTCAGGTAGTCCCTCTGAATGGCAGCTTCCGGTTCGGTCCCTTAGCTTTCGGAAGTGACATTTAGTCTGATATGTGCCAGCCGTGCAATCTACCTAGCCCTGCAAAGTGCAAATATTAACCTAAATGCATATTAAGATACTGTGTGTTAGCTCCTGAACTGCAATAGAGAGCGGGTGTTCCAGCGGAGGCAAGCAAATCGTGTTGATTTACAGTGGCTTCAGGATTTGGCCCATTACCGCATCTTTATACACTTTTAAAAAGAAATGCCAACTCGATAGTTTAGGCTTTAACTGGAACATGGCAAGTAATTGTATGTTTTGGCGGACCCCTAGTAATGTTGCAGAATCTTTCTCAGAAGTTGTTCCATGGGATAGCCGATTCCTCAGGTAAGAGCTACTTGTTTGTTCAATCCTCCATCTTAGGCCTGCTCCTCAGGTGCATCCTCCTTCTCGCAGCGATTTCCTAGGAACAGATTTCGAAGAACAGCTCTGATCACAGAATCACAGATTGGTTAGGGTTGGAAAGGAGCTCTGGAGATCATCCAGTCCAACCCCCCTGCCAGAGCAGGGTCACCTACAGCAGGTTGCACAGGATGACCTCCAGGCGGGTTTTGAATGTCTCTGGGGTGGGAGACTCTACCGCCTCCCTGGGCAGCCTGTTCCAGCGCTCTGCCACCCTCAAAGTAAAGAAGTTCCTCCTCATGCTTTGATAGAAGTTCTTAGGTTCCAGTTTGTACCTGTTACCTCTTGTCCTGGATCATCTTTGATGATCCAGGACAAGAGGTAACGGGCACCAATTGGAACGTAGGAACTTGAACTTGAACTGGAACGTAGGAACTTGAACATAGGATTATCCTTGATGATTCAGGATAGCTGTGTGTCTGACCAGTCTGTCTTTCGAAGGAGGTCCTGGGCCAGCTCCAGCTATGCTGTGCTGAGCAGAGCCCCTGGCAGCAGCCCCACAGCTCACTCCCAGTGTGCCTGAATGGAAAAGGTACCAAAGTTGCTCCAACACTTTCTGAAAAACTCTATAGTGTTACCCCACAAGCGCAAAGCGACGGCAAAGCCCGTGACATGACACCGGTGCTTCCAGAAAATGTCAAGCTTCCTGCCCAAGGGTGACATGCCATGCGGTGGGGTCAGGGCCACGCGCTGAGCACCCGGTGCGCTGGGGTTGCCCCAGCGGTTCCTGAG
This sequence comes from Vanellus vanellus, assembly GCF_965231255.1. Taxonomy (NCBI): domain Eukaryota; kingdom Metazoa; phylum Chordata; class Aves; order Charadriiformes; family Charadriidae; genus Vanellus; species Vanellus vanellus. The sequence continues at coordinate 196,295 of NC_138925.1, read as the reverse complement.
CAGCTCCTGCAGTGCTGCCGCCGGTACCGTTCTGGCGGCTGTAGTTGTTTAAAAAGCCGTTGTTGTTTCCGGCGTAATCTGACGGCAGTTTTCTCGGGCATTTGGGCCTCTTCTAATAAGTGTGCTGTGAGTACATCTGCAAGCATTCACCTGTCGAGGTCAAATGACTGGTGGTGCTCATCTGCCCCCGTGCTACTGCTGCTGCCTCCCGTGAATGCTCATGTGCCTGCGTGCCCCTGTACAGGCACAGATGCACGCGCGCAACACCTGATCCCGCATCCTAATTATTTTTCGCCCGGTTCTCGGAGTTGTTCTGCTTCCGGCTGATGAATGGGAAAGTGTAGTAGTGCTGTTTCATTTCACCAGCCTCTCAAGTGTGGAAATTATGGTAAATTTGAGAACAAGCCAGATTAGATTGATAGTTACACCTCCTCCTTTAATTAGCTAACCACAGGATCTGTGGAGGCAAAGGCCGGGGGGGTGTGTCGGTGTATATAACGTGTATTGTCTATGTGAAAGATTAATCAAAAGGAGTTGCTTGAGGTGGGAAGGCTTTTCCGAAGAGGTTCCACATATTGTCAGGTAGTCCCTCTGAATGGCAGCTTCCGGTTCGGTCCCTTAGCTTTCGGAAGTGACATTAATTCTGATATGTGCCAGCCGTGCAATCTACCTAGCCCTGCAAAGTGCAAATATTAACCTAAATGCATATTAAGATACTGTGTGTTAGCTCCTGAACTGAAATAGAGAGCGGGTGTTCCAGCGGAGGCAAGCAAATCCTGTTGATTTACAGTGGCTTGCGGATTTGGCCCATTACCGCTTCTTTATACACTTTTAAAAAGAAATGCCAACTCGATAGTTTAGGCTTTAACTGGAACATGGCAAGTAATTGTATGTTTTGGCGGACCCCTAGTAATGTTGCAGAATCTTTCTCAGAAGTTGTTCCATGGGATAGCCGATTCCTCAGGTAAGAGCTACTTGTTTGTTCAATCCTCCATCTTAGGCCTGCTCCTCAGGTGCATCCTCCTTCTCGCAGCGATTTCCTAGGAACAGATTTCGAAGAACAGCTCTGATCACAGAATCACAGATTGGTTAGGGTTGGAAAGGACCTCTGGAGATCATCCAGCCCAACCCCCCTGCCAGAGCAGGGTCACCTACAGCAGGTTGCACAGGATGACCTCCAGGCGGGTTTTGAATGTTTCTGGGGTGGGAGACTCTACCGCCTCCCTGGGCAGCCTGTTCCAGCGCTCTGCCACCCTCAAAGTAAAGAAGTTCCTCCTCATGCTTTGATAGAAGTTCCTAGGTTCCAGTTTGTACCCGTTACCTCTTGTCCTGGATCATCTTTGATGATCCAGGACAAGAGGTAACGGGCACCAATTGGAACGTAGGAACTTGAACTTGAACTGGAACGTAGGAACTTGAACATAGGATTATCCTTGATGATTCAGGATAGCTGTGTGTCTGACCAGTCTGTCTTTCGAAGGAGGTCCTGGGCCAGCTCCAGCTATGCTGTGCTGAGCAGAGCCCCTGGCAGCAGCCCCACAGCTCACTCCCAGTGTGCCTGAATGGAAAAGGTACCAAAGTTGCTCCAACACTTTCTGAAAAACTCTATAGTGTTACCCCACAAGCGCAAAGCGACGGCAAAGCCCGTGACATGACACCGGTGCTTCCAGAAAATGTCAAGCTTCCTGCCCAAGGGTGACATGCCATGCGGTGGGGTCAGGGCCACGCGCTGAGCACCCGGTGCGCTGGGGTTGCCCCAGCGGTTCCTGAGCAGCTCCTGCAGTGCTGCCGCCGGTACCGTTCTGGCGGCTGTAGTTGTTTAAAAAGCCGTTGTTGTTTCCGGCGTAATCTGACGGCAGTTTTCTCGGGCATTTGGGCCTCTTCTAATAAGTGTGCTGTGAGTACATCTGCAAGCATTCACCTGTCGAGGTCAAATGACTGGTGGTGCTCATCTGCCCCCGTGCTACTGCTGCTGCCTCCCGTGAATGCTCATGTGCCTGCGTGCCCCTGTACAGGCACAGATGCACGCGCGCAACACCTGATCCCGCATCCTAATTATTTTTCGCCCGGTTCTCTGAGTTGTTCTGCTTCCGGCTGATGAATGGGAAAGTGTAGTAGTGCTGTTTCATTTCACCAGCCTCTCAAGTGTGGAAATTATGGTAAATTTGAGAACAAGCCAGATTAGATTGATAGTTACACCTCCTCCTTTAATTAGCCAACCACAGGATCTGTGGAGGCAAAGGCCGGGGGGGTGTGTCGGTGTATATAACGTGTATTGTCTATGTGAAAGATGAATCAAAAGGAGTTGCTTGAGGTGGGAAGGCTTTTCCGGAGAGGTTCCACATGTTGTCAGGTAGTCCCTCTGAATGGCAGCTTCCGGTTCGGTCCCTTAGCTTTCGGAAGTGACATTTAGTCTGATATGTGCCAGCCGTGCAATCTACCTAGCCCTGCAAAGTGCAAATATTAACCTAAATGCATATTAAGATAGTGTGTGTTAGCTCCTGAACTGAAATAGAGAGCGGGTGTTCCAGCGGAGGCAAGCAAATCGTGTTGATTTAGAGTGGCTTGAGGATTTGGCCCATTACCGCTTCTTTATACACTTTTAAAAAGAAATGCCAACTCGATAGTTTAGGCTTTAACTGGAACATGGCAAGTAATTCTGTGTTTTGGCGGACCCCTAGTAATGTTGCAGAATCTTTCTCAGAAGTTGTTCCATGGGATAGCCGATTCCTCAGGTAAGAGCTACTTGTTTGTTCAATCCTCCATCTTAGGCCTGCTCCTCAGGTGCATCCTCCTTCTCGCAGCGATTTCCTAGGAACAGATTTCGAAGAACAGCTCTGATCACAGAATCACAGATTGGTTAGGGTTGGAAAGGAGCTCTGGAGATCATCCAGTCCAACCCCCCTGCCAGAGCAGGGTCACCTACAGCAGGTTGCACAGGATGACCTCCAGGCGGGTTTTGAATGTCTCTGGGGTGGAAGACTCTACCGCCTCCCTGGGCAGCCTGTTCCAGCGCTCTGCCACCCTCAAAGTAAAGAAGTTCCTCCTCATGCTTTGATAGAAGTTCCTACGTTCCAGTTTGTACCCGTTACCTCTTGTCCTGGATCATCTTTGATGATCCAGGACAAGAGGTAACGGGCACCAATTGGAACGTAGGAACTTGAACTTGAACTGGAACGTAGGAACTTGAACATAGGATTATCCTTGATGATTCAGGATAGCTGTGTGTCTGACCAGTCTGTCTTTCGAAGGAGGTCCTGGGCCAGCTCCAGCCATGCTGTGCTGAGCAGAACCCCTGGCAGCAGCCCCACAGCTCACTCCCAGTGTGCCTGAATGGAAAAGGTACCAAAGTTGCTGCAAGACTTTCTGAAAAACTCTATAGTGTTACCCCACAAGCGCAAAGCGACGGCAAAGCCCGTGAAATGACACCGGTGCTTCCAGAAAATGTCAAGCTTCCTGCCCAAGGGTGACATGCCATGCGGTGGGGTCAGGGCCACGCGCTGAGCACCCGGTGCGCTGGGGTTGCCCCAGCGGTTCCTGAGCAGCTCCTGCAGTGCTGCCGCCGGTACCGTTCTGGCGGCTGTAGTTGTTTAAAAAGCCGTTGTTGTTTCCGGCGTAATCTGACGGCAGTTTTCTCGGGCATTTGGGCCTCTTCTAATAAGTGTGCTGTGAGTACATCTGCAAGCATTCACCTGTCGAGGTCAAATGACTGGTGGTGCTCATCTGCCCCCGTGCTACTGCTGCTGCCTCCCGTGAATGCTCATGTGCCTGCGTGCCCCTGTACAGGCACAGATGCACGCGCGCAACACCTGATCCCGCATCCTAATTATTTTTCGCCCGGTTCTCGGAGTTGTTCTGCTTCCGGCTGATGAATGGGAAAGTGTAGTAGTGCTGTTTCATTTCACCAGCCTCTCAAGTGTGGAAATTATGGTAAATTTGAGAACAAGCCAGATTAGATTGATAGTTACACCTCCTCCTTTAATTAGCCAACCACAGGATCTGTGGAGGCAAAGGCCGGGGGGGTGTGTCGGTGTATATAACGTGTATTGTCTATGTGAAAGATTAATCAAAAGGAGTTGCTTGAGGTGGGAAGGCTTTTCCGGAGAGGTTCCACATGTTGTCAGGTAGTCCCTCTGAATGGCAGCTTCCGGTTCGGTCCCTTAGCTTTCGCAAGTGACATTTAGTCTGATATGTGCCAGCCGTGCAATCTACCTAGCCCTGCAAAGTGCAAATATTAACCTAAATGCATATTAAGATACTGTGTGTTAGCTCCTGAACTGAAATAGAGAGCGGGTGTTCCAGCGGAGGCAAGCAAATCGTGTTGATTTACAGTGGCTTGCGGATTTGGCCCATTACTGCTTCTTTATACACTTTTAAAAAGAAATGCCAACTCGATAGTTTAGGCTTTAACTGGAACATGGCAAGTAATTCTGTGTTTTGGCGGACCCCTAGTAATGTTGCAGAATCTTTCTCAGAAGTTGTTCCATGGGATAGCCGATTCCTCAGGTAAGAGCTACTTGTTTGTTCAATCCTCCATCTTAGGCCTGCTCCTCAGGTGCATCCTCCTTCTCGCAGCGATTTCCTAGGAACAGATTTCGAAGAACAGCTCTGATCACAGAATCACAGATTGGTTAGGGTTGGAAAGGAGCTCTGGAGATCATCCAGTCCAACCCCCCTGCCAGAGCAGGGTCACCTACAGCAGGTTGCACAGGATGACCTCCAGGCGGGTTTTGAATGTCTCTGGGGTGGAAGACTCTACCGCCTCCCCGGGAAGCCTGTTCCAGCGCTCTGCCACCCTCAAAGTAAAGAAGTTCCTCCTCATGCTTTGATAGAAGTTCCTAGGTTCCAGTTTGTACCCGTTACCTCTTGTCCTGGATCATCTTTGATGATCCAGGACAAGAGGTAACGGGCACCAATTGGAACGTAGGAACTTGAACTTGAACTGGAAGGTCGGAACTTGAACTTGAACATAGGATTATCCTTGATGATTCAGGATAGCTGTGTGTCTGACCAGTCTGTCTTTCGAAGGAGGTCCTGGGCCAGCTCCAGCCATGCTGTGCTGAGCAGAGCCCCTGGCAGCAGCCCCACAGCTCACTCCCAGTGTGCCTGAATGGAAAAGGTACCAAAGTTGCTCCAACACTTTCTGAAAAACTCTATAGTGTTACCCCACAAGCGCAAAGCGACGGCAAAGCCCGTGACATGACACCGGTGCTTCCAGAAAATGTCAAGCTTCCTGCCCAAGGGTGACATGCCATGCGGTGGGGTCAGGGCCACGCGCTGAGCACCCGGTGCGCTGGGGTTGCCCCAGCGGTTCCTGAGCAGCTCCTGCAGTGCTGCCGCCGGTACCGTTCTGGCGGCTGTAGTTGTTTAAAAAGCCGTTGTTGTTTCCGGCGTAATCTGACGGCAGTTTTCTCGGGCATTTGGGCCTCTTCTAATAAGTGTGCTGTGAGTACATCTGCAAGCATTCACCTGTCGAGGTCAAATGACTGGTGGTGCTCATCTGCCCCCGTGCTACTGCTGCTGCCTCCCGTGAATGCTCATGTGCCTGCGTGCCCCTGTACAGGCACAGATGCACGCGCGCAACACCTGATCCCGCATCCTAATTATTTTTCGCCCGGTTCTCGGAGTTGTTCTGCTTCCGGCTGATGAATGGGAAAGTGTAGTAGTGCTGTTTCATTTCACCAGCCTCTCAAGTGTGGAAATTATGGTAAATTTGAGAACAAGCCAGATTAGATTGATAGTTACACCTCCTCCTTTAATTAGCCAACCACAGGATCTGTGGAGGCAAAGGCCGGGGGGGTGTGTCGGTGTATATAACGTGTATTGTCTATGTGAAAGATTAATCAAAAGGAGTTGCTTGAGGTGGGAAGGCTTTTCCGGAGAGGTTCCACATGTTGTCAGGTAGTCCCTCTGAATGGCAGCTTCCGGTTCGGTCCCTTAGCTTTCGCAAGTGACATTTAGTCTGATATGTGCCAGCCGTGCAATCTACCTAGCCCTGCAAAGTGCAAATATTAACCTAAATGCATATTAATATACTGTGTGTTAGCTCCTGAAGTGAAATAGAGAGCGGGTGTTCCAGCGGAGGCAAGCAAATCGTGTTGATTTAGAGTGGCTTGAGGATTTGGCCCATTACCGCTTCTTTATACACTTTTAAAAAGAAATGCCAACTCGATAGTTTAGGCTTTAACTGGAACATGGCAAGTAATTCTGTGTTTTGGCGGACCCCTAGTAATGTTGCAGAATCTTTCTCAGAAGTTGTTCCATGGGATAGCCGATTCCTCAGGTAAGAGCTACTTGTTTGTTCAATCCTCCATCTTAGGCCTGCTCCTCAGGTGCATCCTCCTTCTCGCAGCGATTTCCTAGGAACAGATTTCGAAGAACAGCTCTGATCACAGAATCACAGATTGGTTAGGGTTGGAAAGGAGCTCTGGAGATCATCCAGTCCAACCCCCCTGCCAGAGCAGGGTCACCTACAGCAGGTTGCACAGGATGACCTCCAGGCGGGTTTTGAATGTCTCTGGGGTGGGAGACTCTACCGCCTCCCTGGGCAGCCTGTTCCAGCGCTCTGCCACCCTCAAAGTAAAGAAGTTCCTCCTCATGCTTTGATAGAAGTTCCTACGTTCCAGTTTGTACCCGTTACCTCTTGTCCTGGATCATCTTTGATGATCCAGGACAAGAGGTAACGGGCACCAATTGGAACGTAGGAACCTGAACTTGAACTGGAAGGTAGGAACTTGAACATAGGATTATCCTTGATGATTCAGGATAGCTGTGTGTCTGACCAGTCTGTCTTTCGAAGGAGGTCCTGGACCAGCTCCAGCCATGCTGTGCTGAGCAGAGCCCCTGGCAGCAGCCCCACAGCTCACTCCCAGTGTGCCTGAATGGAAAAGGTACCAAAGTTGCTCCAACACTTTCTGAAAAACTCTATAGTGTTACCCCACAAGCGCAAAGCGATGGCAAAGCCCGTGAAATGACACCGGTGCTTCCAGAAAATGTCAAGCTTCCTGCCCAAGGGTGACATGCCATGCGGTGGGGTCAGAGCCACGCGCTGAGCACCCGGTGCGCTGGGGTTGCCCCAGCGGTTCCTGAGCAGCTCCTGCAGTGCTGCCGCCGGTACCGTTCTGGCGGCTGTAGTTGTTTAAAAAGCCGTTGTTGTTTCCGGCGTAATCTGACGGCAGTTTTCTCGGGCATTTGGGCCTCTTCTAATAAGTGTGCTGTGAGTACATCTGCAAGCATTCACCTGTCGAGGTCAAATGACTGGTGGTGCTCATCTGCCCCCGTGCTACTGCTGCTGCCTCCCGTGAATGCTCATGTGCCTGCGTGCCCCTGTACAGGCACAGATGCACGCGCGCAACACCTGATCCCGCATCCTAACTATTTTTCGCCCGGTTCTCTGAGTTGTTCTGCTTCCGGCTGATGAATGGGAAAGTGTAGTAGTGCTGTTTCATTTCACCAGCCTCTCAAGTGTGGAAATTATGGTAAATTTGAGAACAAGCCAGATTAGATTGATAGTTACACCTCCTCCTTTAATTAGCCAACCACAGGATCTGTGGAGGCAAAGGCCGGGGGGGTGTGTCGGTGTATATAACGTGTATTGTCTATGTGAAAGATTAATCAAAAGGAGTTGCTTGAGGTGGGAAGGCTTTTCCGAAGAGGTTCCACATATTGTCAGGTAGTCCCTCTGAATGGCAGCTTCCGGTTCGGTCCCTTAGCTTTCGGAAGTGATATTTAGTCTGATATGTGCCAGCCGTGCAATCTACCTAGCCCTGCAAAGTGCAAATATTAACCTAAATGCATATTAAGATACTGTGTGTTAGCTCCTGAACTGAAATAGAGAGCGGGTGTTCCAGCGGAGGCAAGCAAATCGTGTTGATTTAGAGTGGCTTGCGGATTTGGCCCATTACCGCTTCTTTATACACTTTTAAAAAGAAATGCCAACTCGATAGTTTAGGCTTTAACTGGAACATGGCAAGTAACTGTATGTTTTGGCGGACCCCTAGTAATGTTGCAGAATCTTTCTCAGAAGTTGTTCCATGGGATAGCCGATTCCTCAGGTAAGAGCTACTTGTTTGTTCAATCCTCCATCTTAGGCCTGCTCCTCAGGTGCATCCTCCTTCTCGCAGCGATTTCCTAGGAACAGATTTCGAAGAACAGCTCTGATCACAGAATCACAGATTGGTTAGGGTTGGAAAGGACCTCTGGAGATCATCCAGCCCAACCCCCCTGCCAGAGCAGGGTCACCTACAGCAGGTTGCACAGGATGACCTCCAGGCGGGTTTTGAATGTTTCTGGGGTGGGAGACTCTACCGCCTCCCTGGGCAGCCTGTTCCAGCGCTCTGCCACCCTCAAAGTAAAGAAGTTCCTCCTCATGCTTTGATAGAAGTTCCTAGGTTCCAGTTTGTACCCGTTACCTCTTGTCCTGGATCATCTTTGATGATCCAGGACAAGAGGTAACGGGCACCAATTGGAACGTAGGAACTTGAACTTGAACTGGAACGTAGGAACTTGAACATAGGATTATCCTTGATGATTCAGGATAGCTGTGTGTCTGACCAGTCTGTCTTTCGAAGGAGGTCCTGGGCCAGCTCCAGCCATGCTGTGCTGAGCAGAGCCCCTGGCAGCAGCCCCACACCTCACTCCCAGTGTGCCTGAATGGAAAAGGTACCAAAGTTGCTCCAACACTTTCTGAAAAACTCTATAGTGTTACCCCACAAGCGCAAAGCGACGGCAAAGCCCGTGAAATGACACCGGTGCTTCCAGAAAATGTCAAGCTTCCTGCCCAAGGGTGACATGCCATGCGGTGGGGTCAGGGCCACGCGCTGAGCACCCGGTGCGCTGGGGTTGCCCCAGCGGTTCCTGAGCAGCTCCTGCAGTGCTGCCGCCGGTACCGTTCTGGCGGCTGTAGTTGTTTAAAAAGCCGTTGTTGTTTCCGGCGTAATCTGACGGCAGTTTTCTCGGGCATTTGGGCCTCTTCTAATAAGTGTGCTGTGAGTACATCTGCAAGCATTCACCTGTCGAGGTCAAATGACTGGTGGTGCTCATCTGCCCCCGTGCTACTGCTGCTGCCTCCCGTGAATGCTCATGTGCCTGCGTGCCCCTGTACAGGCACAGATGCACGCGCGCAACACCTGATCCCGCATCCTAATTATTTTTCGCCCGGTTCTCTGAGTTGTTCTGCTTCCGGCTGATGAATGGGAAAGTGTAGTAGTGCTGTTTCATTTCACCAGCCTCTCAAGTGTGGAAATTATGGTAAATTTGAGAACAAGCCAGATTAGATTGATAGTTACACCTCCTCCTTTAATTAGCCAACCACAGGATCTGTGGAGGCAAAGGCCGGGGGGGTGTGTCGGTGTATATAACGTGTATTGTCTATGTGAAAGATTAATCAAAAGGAGTTGCTTGAGGTGGGAAGGCTTTTCCGGAGAGGTTCCACATGTTGTCAGGTAGTCCCTCTGAATGGCAGCTTCCGGTTCGGTCCCTTAGCTTTCGGAAGTGACATTTAGTCTGATATGTGCCAGCCGTGCAATCTACCTAGCCCCGCAAAGTGCAAATATTAACATAAATGCATATTAAGATACTGTGTGTTAGCTCCTGAACTGCAATAGAGAGCGGGTGTTCCAGCGGAGGCAAGCAAATCGTGTTGATTTACAGTGGCTTGCGGATTTGGCCCATTACCGCTTCTTTATACACTTTTAAAAAGAAATGCCAACTCGATAGTTTAGGCTTTAACTGGAACATGGCAAGTAATTCTATGTTTTGGCGGACCCCTAGTAATGTTGCAGAATCTTTCTCAGAAGTTGTTCCATGGGATAGCCGATTCCTCAGGTAAGAGCTACTTGTTTGTTCAATCCTCCATCTTAGGCCTGCTCCTCAGGTGCATCCTCCTTCTCGCAGCAATTTCCTAGGAACAGATTTCGAAGAACAGCTCTGATCACAGAATCACAGATTGGTTAGGGTTGGAAAGGACCTCTGGAGATCATCCAGCCCAACCCCCCTGCCAGAGCAGGGTCACCTACAGCAGGTTGCACAGGATGACCTCCAGGCGGGTTTTGAATGTTTCTGGGGTCGGAGACTCTACCGCCTCCCTGGGCAGCCTGTTCCAGCGCTCTGCCACCCTCAAAGTAAAGAAGTTCCTCCTCATGCTTTGATAGAAGTTCCTAGGTTCCAGTTTGTACCCGTTACCTCTTGTCCTGGATCATCTTTGATGATCCAGGACAAGAGGTAACGGGCACCAATTGGAACGTAGGAACTTGAACTTGAACTGGAACGTAGGAACTTGAACATAGGATTATCCTTGATGATTCAGGATAGCTGTGTGTCTGACCAGTCTGTCTTTCGAAGGAGGTCCTGGACCAGCTCCAGCCATACTGTGCTGAGCAGAGCCCCTGGCAGCAGCCCCACAGCTCACTCCCAGTGTGCCTGAATGGAAAAGGTACCAAAGTTGCTCCAACACTTTCTGAAAAACTCTATAGTGTTACCCCACAAGCGCAAAGCGACGGCAAAGCCCGTGAAATGACACCGGTGCTTCCAGAAAATGTCAAGCTTCCTGCCCAAGGGTGACATGCCATGCGGTGGGGTCAGGGCCACGCGCTGAGCACCCGGTGCGCTGGGGTTGCCCCAGCGGTTCCTGAGCAGCTCCTGCAGTGCTGCCGCCGGTACCGTTCTGGCGGCTGTAGTTGTTTAAAAAGCCGTTGTTGTTTCCGGCGTAATCTGACGGCAGTTTTCTCGGGCATTTGGGCCTCTTCTAATAAGTGTGCTGTGAGTACATCTGCAAGCATTCACCTGTCGAGGTCAAATGACTGGTGGTGCTCATCTCCCCCCGTGCTACTGCTGCTGCCTCCCGTGAATGCTCATGTGCCTGCGTGCCCCTGTACAGGCACAGATGCACGCGCGCAACACCTGATCCCGCATCCTAATTATTTTTCGCCCGGTTCTCGGAGTTGTTCTGCTTCCGGCTGATGAATGGGAAAGTGTAGTAGTGCTGTTTCATTTCACCAGCCTCTCAAGTGTGGAAATTATGGTAAATTTGAGAACAAGCCAGATTAGATTGATAGTTACACCTCCTCCTTTAATTAGCCAACCACAGGATCTGTGGAGGCAAAGGCCGGGGGGGTGTGTCGGTGTATATAACGTGTATTGTCTATGTGAAAGATTAATCAAAAGGAGTTGCTTGAGGTGGGAAGGCTTTTCCGGAGAGGTTCCACATGTTGTCAGGTAGTCCCTCTGAATGGCAGCTTCCGGTTCGGTCCCTTAGCTTTCAGAAGTGACATTTAGTCTGATATGTGCCAGCCGTGCAATCTACCTAGCCCTGCAAAGTGCAAATATTAACATAAATGCATATTAAGATACTGTGTGTTAGCTCCTGAACTGCAATAGAGAGCGGGTGTTCCAGCGGAGGCAAGCAATTCGTGTTGATTTACAGTGGCTTGCGGATTTGGCCCATTACCGCTTCTTTATACACTTTTAAAAAGAAATGCCAACTCGATAGTTTAGGCTTTAACTGGAACATGGCAAGTAATTGTATGTTTTGGCTGACCCCTAGTAATGTTGCAGAATCTTTCTCAGAAGATGTTCCATGGGATAGCCGATTCCTCAGGTAAGAGCTACTTGTTTGTTCAATCCTCCATCTTAGGCCTGCTCCTCAGGTGCATCCTCCTTCTCGCAGCGATTTCCTAGGAACAGATTTCGAAGAACAGCTCTGATCACAGAATCACAGATTGGTTAGGGTTGGAAAGGACCTCTGGAGATCATCCAGCCCAACCCCCCTGCCAGAGCAGGGTCACCTACAGCAGGTTGCACAGGATGACCTCCAGGCGGGTTTTGAATGTCTCTGGGGTGGGAGACTCTACCGCCTCCCTGGGCAGCCTGTTCCAGCGCTCTGCCACCCTCAAAGTAAAGAAGTTCCTCCTCATGCTTTGATAGAAGTTCCTAGGTTCCAGTTTGTACCCGTTACCTCTTGTCCTGGATCATCTTTGATGATCCAGGACAAGAGGTAACGGGCACCAATTGGAACGTAGGAACTTGAACTTGAACTGGAACGTAGGAACTTGAACATAGGATTATCCTTGATGATTCAGGATAGCTGTGTGTCTGACCAGTCTGTCTTTCGAAGGAGGTCCTGGACCAGCTCCAGCCATGCTGTGCTGAGCAGAGCCCCTGGCAGCAGCCCCACAGCTCACTCCCAGTGTGCCTGAATGGAAAAGGTACCAAAGTTGCTCCAACACTTTCTGAAAAACTCTATAGTGTTACCCCACAAGCGCAAAGCGACGGCAAAGCCCGTGAAATGACACCGGTGCTTCCAGAAAATGTCAAGCTTCCTGCCCAAGGGTGACATGCCATGCGGTGGGGTCAGGGCCACGCGCTGAGCACCCGGTGCGCTGGGGTTGCCCCAGCGGTTCCTGAGCAGCTCCTGCAGTGCTGCCACCGGTACCGTTCTGGCGGCTGTAGTTGTTTAAAAAGCCGTTGTTGTTTCCGGCGTAATCTGACGGCAGTTTTCTCGGGCATTTGGGCCTCTTCTAATAAGTGTGCTGTGAGTACATCTGCAAGCATTCACCTGTCGAGGTCAAATGACTGGTGGTGCTCATCTGCCCCCGTGCTACTGCTGCTGCCTCCCGTGAATGCTCATGTGCCTGCGTGCCCCTGTACAGGCACAGATGCACGCGCGCAACACCTGATCCCGCATCCTAATTATTTTTCGCCCGGTTCTCTGAGTTGTTCTGCTTCCTGCTGATGAATGGGAAAGTGTAGTAGTGCTGTTTCATTTCACCAGCCTCTCAAGTGTGGAAATTATGGTAAATTTGAGAACAAGCCAGATTAGATTGATAGTTACACCTCCTCCTTTAATTAGCCAACCACAGGATCTGTGGAGGCAAAGGCCGGGGGGGTGTGTCGGTGTATATAACGTGTATTGTCTATGTGAAAGATTAATCAAAAGGAGTTGCTTGAGGTGGGAAGGCTTTTCCGGAGAGGTTCCACATGTTGTCAGGTAGTCCCTCTGAATGGCAGCTTCCGGTTCGGTCCCTTAGCTTTCGGAAGTGACATTTAGTCTGATATGTGCCAGCCGTGCAATCTACCTAGCCCTGCAAAGTGCAAATATTAACATAAATGCATATTAAGATACTGTGTGTTAGCTCCTGAACTGCAATAGAGAGCGGGTGTTCCAGCGGAGGCAAGCAAATCGTGTTGATTTAGAGTGGCTTGAGGATTTGGCCCATTACCGCTTCTTTATACACTTTTAAAAAGAAATGCCAACTCGATAGTTTAGGCTTTAACTGGAACATGGCAAGTAATTGTATGTTTTGGCGGACCCCTAGTAATGTTGCAGAATCTTTCTCAGAAGTTGTTACGTGGGATAGCCGATTCCTCAGGTAAGAGCTACTTGTTTGTTCAATCCTCCATCTTAGGCCTGCTCCTCAGGTGCATCCTCCTTCTCACAGCGATTTCCTAGGAACAGATTTCGAAGAACAGCTCTGATCACAGAATCACAGATTGGTTAGGGTTGGAAAGGACCTCTGGAGATCATCCAGCCCAACCCCCCTGCCAGAGCAGGGTCACCTACAGCAGGTTGCACAGGATGACCTCCAGGCGGGTTTTGAATGTTTCTGGGGTGGGAGACTCTGCCGCCTCCCTGGGCAGCCTGTTCCAGCGCTCTGCCACCCTCAAAGTAAAGAAGTTCCTCCTCATGCTTTGATAGAAGTTCCTAGGTTCCAGTTTGTACCCGTTACCTCTTGTCCTGGATCATCTTTGATGATCCAGGACAAGAGGTAACGGGCACCAATTGGAACGTAGGAACTTGAACATAGGATTATCCTTGATGATTCAGGATAGCTGTGTGTCTGACCAGTCTGTCTTTCGAAGGAGGTCCTGGGCCAGCTCCAGCCATGCTGTGCTGAGCAGAGCCCCTGGCAGCAGCCCCACAGCTCACTCCCAGTGTGCCTGAATGGAAAAGGTACCAAAGTTGCTCCAACACTTTCTGAAAAACTCTATAGTGTTACCCCACAAGCGCAAAGCGACGGCAAAGCCCGTGAAATGACACCGGTGCTTCCAGAAAATGTCAAGCTTCCTGCCCAAGGGTGACATGCCATGCGGTGGGGTCAGGGCCACGCGCTGAGCACCCGGTGCGCTGGGGTTGCCCCAGCGGTTCCTGAGCAGCTCCTGCAGTGCTGCCGCCGGTACCGTTCTGGCGGCTGTAGTTGTTTAAAAAGCCGTTGTTGTTTCCGGCGTAATCTGACGGCAGTTTTCTCGGGCATTTGGGCCTCTTCTAATAAGTGTGCTGTGAGTACATCTGCAAGCATTCACCTGTCGAGGTCAAATGACTGGTGGTGCTCATCTGCCCCCGTGCTACTGCTCCTGCCTCCCGTGAATGCTCATGTGCCTGTGTGCCCCTCTACAGGCACAGATGCACGCGCGCAACACCTGATCCCGCATCCTAATTATTTTTCGCCCGGTTCTCGGAGTTGTTCTGCTTCCGGCTGATGAATGGGAAAGTGTAGTAGTGCTGTTTCATTTCACCAGCCTCTCAAGTGTGGAAATTATGGTAAATTTGGGAACAAGCCAGATTAGATTGATAGTTACACCTCCTCCTTTAATTAGCCAACCACAGGATCTGTGGAGGCAAAGGCCGGGGGGGTGTGTCGGTGTATATAACGTGTATTGTCTATGTGAAAGATTAATCAAAAGGAGTTGCTTGAGGTGGGAAGGCTTTTCCGGAGAGGTTCCACAAGTTGTCAGGTAGTCCCTCTGAATGGCAGCTTCCGGTTCGGTCCCTTAGCTTTCGGAAGTGACATTTAGTCTGATATGTGCCAGCCGTGCAATCTACCTAGCCCTGCAAAGTGCAAATATTAACATAAATGCATATTAAGATACTGTGTGTTAGCTCCTGAACTGCAATAGAGAGCGGGTGTTCCAGCGGAGGCAAGCAAATCGTGTTGATTTAGAGTGGCTTGAGGATTTGGCCCATTACCGCTTCTTTATACACTTTTAAAAAGAAATGCCAACTTGATATTTTAGGCTTTAACTGGAACATGGCAAGTAATTGTATGTTTTGGCGGACCCCTAGTAATGTTGCAGAATCTTTCTCAGAAGTTGTTCCATGGGATAGCCGATTCCTCAGGTAAGAGCTACTTGTTTGTTCAATCCTCCATCTTAGGCCTGCTCCTCAGGTGCATCCTCCTTCTCGCAGCGATTTCCTAGGAACAGATTTCGAAGAACAGCTCTGATCACAGAATCACAGATTGGTTAGGGTTGGAAAGGAGCTCTGGAGATCATCCAGCCCAACCCCCCTGCCAGAGCAGGGTCACCTACAGCAGGTTGCACAGGATGACCTCCAGGCGGGTTTTGAATGTCTCTGGAGTGGGAGACTCTACCGCCTCCCTGGGCAGCCTGTTCCAGCGCTCTGCCACCCTCAAAGTAAAGAAGTTCCTCCTCATGCTTTGATAGAAGTTCCTAGGTTCCAGTTTGTACCCGTTACCTCTTGTCCTGGATCATCTTTGATGATCCAGGACAAGAGGTAACGGGCACCAATTGGAACGTAGGAACTTGAACTTGAACTGGAACGTAGGAACTTGAACATAGGATTATCCTTGATGATTCAGGATAGCTGTGTGTCTGACCAGTCTGTCTTTCGAAGGAGGTCCTGGGCCAGCTCCAGCCATGCTGTGCTGAGCAGAGCCCCTGGCAGCAGCCCCACAGCTCACTCCCAGTGTGCCTGAATGGAAAAGGTACCAAAGTTGCTCCAACACTTTCTGAAAAACTCTACAGTGTTACCCCACAAGCGCAAAGCGACGGCAAAGCCCGTGAAATGACACCGGTGCTTCCAGAAAATGTCAAGCTTCCTGCCCAAGGGTGACATGCCATGCGGTGGGGTCAGGGCCACGCGCTGAGCACCCGGTGCGCTGGGGTTGCCCCAGCGGTTCCTGAGCAGCTCCTGCAGTGCTGCCGCCGGTACTGTTCTGGCGGCTGTAGTTGTTTAAAAAGCCGTTGTTGTTTCCGGCGTAATCTGACGGCAGTTTTCTCGGGCATTTGGGCCTCTTCGAATAAGTGTGCTGTGAGTACATCTGCAAGCATTCACCTGTCGAGGTCAAATGACTGGTGGTGCTCATCTGCCCCCGTGCTACTGCTGCTGCCTCCCGTGAATGCTCATGTGCCTGCGTGCCCCTGTACAGGCACAGATGCACGCGCGCAACACCTGATCCCGCATCCTAATTATTTTTCGCCCGGTTCTCTGAGTTGTTCTGCTTCCGGCTGATGAATGGGAAAGTGTAGTAGTGCTGTTTCATTTCACCAGCCTCTCAAGTGTGGAAATTATGGTAAATTTGAGAACAAGCCAGATTAGATTGATAGTTACACCTCCTCCTTTAATTAGCCAACCACAGGATCTGTGGAGGCAAAGGCCGGGGGGGTGTGTCGGTGTATATAACGTGTATTGTCTATGTGAAAGATTAATCAAAAGGAGTTGCTTGAGGTGGGAAGGCTTTTCCGGAGAGGTTCCACATGTTGTCAGGTAGTCCCTCTGAATGGCAGCTTCCGGTTCGGTCCCTTAGCTTTCGGAAGTGACATTTAGTCTGATATGTGCCAGCCGTGCAATCTACCTAGCCCTGCAAAGTGCAAATATTAACCTAAATCCATATTAAGATACTGTGTGTTAGCTCCTGAACTGAAATAGAGAGCGGGTGTTCCAGCGGAGGCAAGCAAATCGTGTTGATTTACAGTGGCTTGAGGATTTGGCCCATTACCGCTTCTTTATACACTTTTAAAAAGAAATGCCAACTCGATAGTTTAGGCTTTAACTGGAACATGGCAAGTAATTGTATGTTTTGGCGGACCCCTAGTAATGTTGCAGAATCTTTCTCAGAAGTTGTTCCATGGGATAGCCGATTCCTCAGGTAAGAGCTACTTGTTTGTTCAATCCTCCATCTTAGGCCTGCTCCTCAGGTGCATCCTCCTTCTCGCAGCGATTTCCTAGGAACAGATTTCGAAGAACAGCTCTGATCACAGAATCACAGATTGGTTAGGGTTGGAAAGGAGCTCTGGAGATCATCCAGCCCAACCCCCCTGCCAGAGCAGGGTCACCTACAGCAGGTTGCTCCGGATGACCTCCAGGCGTGTTTTGAATGTCTCTGGGGTGGGAGACTCTACTGCCTCCCTGGGCAGCCTGTTCCAGTGCTCTGCCACCCTCAAAGTAAAGAAGTTCCTCCTCATGCTTTGATAGAAGTTCCTAGGTTCCAGTTTGTACCCGTTACCTCTTGTCCTGGATCATCTTTGATGATCCAGGAAAAGAGGTAACGGGCACCAATTGGAACGTAGGAACTTGAACTTGAACTGGAACGTAGGAACTTGAACATAGGATTATCCTTGATGATTCAGGATAGCTGTGTGTCTGACCAGTCTGTCTTTCGAAGGAGGTCCTGGACCAGCTCCAGCCATGCTGTGCTGAGCAGAGCCCCTGGCAGCAGCCCCACAGCTCACTCCCAGTGTGCCTGAATGGAAAAGGTACCAAAGTTGCTCCAACACTTTCTGAAAAACTCTATAGTGTTACCCCACAAGCGCAAAGCGACGGCAAAGCCCGTGAAATGACACCGGTGCTTCCAGAAAATGTCAAGCTTCCTGCCCAAGGGTGACATGCCATGCGGTGGGGTCAGGGCCACGCGCTGAGCACCCGGTGCGCTGGGGTTGCCCCAGCGGTTCCTGAGCAGCTCCTGCAGTGCTGCTGCCGGTACCGTTCTGTCAGCTGTATTTGTTTAAAAAGCCGTTGTTGTTTCCGGCGTAATCTGACGGCAGTTTTCTCGGGCATTTGGGCCTCTTCTAATAAGTGTGCTGTAAGTACATCTGCAAGCATTCACCTGTCGAGGTCAAATGACTGGTGGTGCTCATCTCCCCCCGTGCTACTGCTGCTGCCTCCCGTGAATGCTCATGTGCCTGCGTGCCCCTGTACAGGCACAGATGCACGCGCGCAACACCTGATCCCGCATCCTAATTATTTTTCGCCCGGTTCTCGGAGTTGTTCTGCTTCCGGCTGATGAATGGGAAAGTGTAGTAGTGCTGTTTCATTTCACCAGCCTCTCAAGTGTGGAAATTATGGTAAATTTGAGAACAAGCCAGATTAGATTGATAGTTACACCTCCTCCTTTAATTAGCCAACCACAGGATCTGTGGAGGCAAAGGCCGGGGGGGTGTGTCGGTGTATATAAGGTGTATTGTCTATGTGAAAGATTAATCAAAAGGAGTTGCTTGAGGTGGGAAGGCTTTTCCGAAGAGGTTCCACATGTTGTCAGGTAGTCCATCTGAATGGCAGCTTCCGGTTCGGTCCCTTAGCTTTCGGACGTGACATTTAGTCTGATATGTGCCAGCCGTGCAATCTACCTAGCCCTGCAAAGTGCAAATATTAACCTAAATGCATATTAATATACTGTGTGTTAGCTCCTGAAGTGAAATAGAGAGCGGGTGTTCCAGCGGAGGCAAGCAAATCGTGTTGGTTTAGAGTGGCTTGAGGATTTGGCCCATTACCGCTTCTTTATACACTTTTAAAAAGAAATGCCAACTCGATAGTTTAGGCTTTAACTGGAACATGGCAAGTAATTGTATGCTTTGGCGGACCCCTAGTAATGTTGCAGAATCTTTCTCAGAAGTTGTTCCATGGGATAGCCGATTCCTCAGGTAAGAGCTACTTGTTTGTTCAATCCTCCATCTTAGGCCTGCTCCTCAGGTGCGTCCTTCTTCTCGCAGCGATTTCCTAGGAACAGATTTCGAAGAACAGCTCTGATCACAGAATCACAGATTGGTTAGGGTTGGAAAGGAGCTCTGGAGATCATGTAGTGCAACACCCCTGCCAGAGCAGGGTCACCTACAGCAGGTTGCACAGGATGACCTCCAGGCGGGTTTTGAATGTCTCTGGGGTGGGAGACTCTACCGCCTCCCTGGGCAGCCTGTTCCAGCGCTCTGCCACCCTCAAAGTAAAGAAGTTCCTCCTCATGCTTTGATAGAAGTTCCTAGGTTCCAGTTTGTACCCGTTACCTCTTGTCCTGGATCATCTTTGATGATCCAGGACAAGAGGTAACGGGCACCAATTGGAACGTAGGAACTTGAACTTGAACTGGAACGTAGGAGCTTGAACATAGGATTATCCTTGATGATTCAGGATAGCTGTGTGTCTGACCAGTCTGTCTTTCGAAGGAGGTCCTGGGCCAGCTCCAGCTATGCTGTGCTGAGCAGAGCCCCTGGCAGCAGCCCCACACCTCACTCCCAGTGTGCCTGAATGGAAAAGGTACCAAAGTTGCTCCAACACTTTCTGAAAAACTCTATAGTGTTACCCCACAAGCGCAAAGCGACGGCAAAGCCCGTGAAATGACACCGGTGCTTCCAGAAAATGTCAAGCTTCCTGCCCAAGGGTGACATGCCATGCGGTGGGGTCAGGGCCACACGCTGAGCACCCGGTGCGCTGGGGTTGCCCCAGCGGTTCCTGAGCAGCTCCTGCAGTGCTGCCGCCGGTACCGTTCTGGCGGCTGTAGTTGTTTAAAAAGCCGTTGTTGTTTCCGGCGTAATCTGACGGCAGTTTTCTCGGGCATTTGGGCCTCTTCTAATAAGTGTGCTGTGAGTACATCTGCAAGCATTCACCTGTCGAGGTCAAATGACTGGTGGTGCTCATCTGCCCCCGTGCTACTGCTGCTGCCTCCCGTGAATGCTCATGTGCCTGCGTGCCCCTGTACAGGCACAGATGCACGCGCGCAACACCTGATCCCGCATCCTAATTATTTTTCGCCCGGTTCTCTGAGTTGTTCTGCTTCCGGATGATGAATGGGAAAGTGTAGTAGTGCTGTTTCATTTCACCAGCCTCTCAAGTGTGGAAATTATGGTAAATTTGAGAACAAGCCAGATTAGATTGATAGTTACACCTCCTCCTTTAATTAGCCAACCACAGGATCTGTGGAGGCAAAGGCCGGGGGGGTGTGTCGGTGTATATAACGTGTATTGTCTATGTGAAAGATTAATCAAAAGGAGTTGCTTGAGGTGGGAAGGCTTTTCTGGAGAGGTTCCACATGTTGTCAGGTAGTCCATCTGAATGGCAGCTTCCGGTTCGGTCCCTTAGCTTTCGGACGTGACATTTAGTCTGATATGTGCCAGCCGTGCAATCTACCTAGCCCTGCAAAGTGCAAATATTAACCTAAATGCATATTAATATACTGTGTGTTAGCTCCTGAAGTGAAATAGAGAGCGGGTGTTCCAGCGGAGGCAAGCAAATCGTGTTGGTTTAGAGTGGCTTGAGGATTTGGCCCATTACCGCTTCTTTATACACTTTTAAAAAGAAATGCCAACTCGATAGTTTAGGCTTTAACTGGAACATGGCAAGTAATTGTATGCTTTGGCGGACCCCTAGTAATGTTGCAGAATCTTTCTCAGAAGTTGTTCCATGGGATAGCCGATTCCTCAGGTAAGAGCTACTTGTTTGTTCAATCCTCCATCTTAGGCCTGCTCCTCAGGTGCGTCCTTCTTCTCGCAGCGATTTCCTAGGAACAGATTTCGAAGAACAGCTCTGATCACAGAATCACAGATTGGTTAGGGTTGGAAAGGAGCTCTGGAGATCATGTAGTGCAACACCCCTGCCAGAGCAGGGTCACCTACAGCAGGTTGCACAGGATGACCTCCAGGCGGGTTTTGAATGTCTCTGGGGTGGGAGACTCTACCGCCTCCCTGGGCAGCCTGTTCCAGCGCTCTGCCACCCTCAAAGTAAAGAAGTTCCTCCTCATGCTTTGATAGAAGTTCCTAGGTTCCAGTTTGTACCCGTTACCTCTTGTCCTGGATCATCTTTGATGATCCAGGACAAGAGGTAACGGGCACCAATTGGAACGTAGGAACTTGAACTTGAACTGGAACGTAGGAGCTTGAACATAGGATTATCCTTGATGATTCAGGATAGCTGTGTGTCTGACCAGTCTGTCTTTCGAAGGAGGTCCTGGGCCAGCTCCAGCTATGCTGTGCTGAGCAGAGCCCCTGGCAGCAGCCCCACAGCTCACTCCCAGTGTGCCTGAATGGAAAAGGTACCAAAGTTGCTCCAACACTTTCTGAAAAACTCTATAGTGTTACCCCACAAGCGCAAAGCGACGGCAAAGCCCGTGAAATGACACCGGTGCTTCCAGAAAATGTCAAGCTTCCTGCCCAAGGGTGACATGCCATGCGGTGGGGTCAGGGCCACGCGCTGAGCACCCGGTGCGCTGGGGTTGCCCCAGCGGTTCCTGAGCAGCTCCTGCAGTGCTGCCGCCGGTACCGTTCTGGCGGCTGTAGTTGTTTAAAAAGCCGTTGTTGTTTCCGGCGTAATCTGACGGCAGTTTTCTCGGGCATTTGGGCCTCTTCTAATAAGTGTGCTGTGAGTACATCTGCAAGCATTCACCTGTCGAGGTCAAATGACTGGTGGTGCTCATCTGCCCCCGTGCTACTGCTGCTGCCTCCCGTGAATGCTCATGTGCCTGCGTGCCCCTGTACAGGCACAGATGCACGCGCGCAACACCTGATCCCGCATCCTAATTATTTTTCGCCCGGTTCTCTGAGTTGTTCTGCTTCCGGCTGATGAATGGGAAAGTGTAGTAGTGCTGTTTCATTTCACCAGCCTCTCAAGTGTGGAAATTATGGTAAATTTGAGAACAAGCGAGATTAGATTGATAGTTACACCTCCTCCTTTAATTAGCCAACCACAGGATCTGTGGAGGCAAAGGCCGGGGGGGTGTGTCGGTGTATATAACGTGTATTGTCTATGTGAAAGATTAATCAAAAGGAGTTGCTTGAGGTGGGAAGGCTTTTCCGGAGAGGTTCCACATGTTGTCAGGTAGTCCCTCTGAATGGCAGCTTCCGGTTCGGTCCCTTAGCTTTCGGAAGTGACATTTAGTCTGATATGTGCCAGCCGTGCAATCTACCTAGCCCTGCAAAGTGCAAATATTAACCTAAATGCATATTAAGATACTGTGTGTTAGCTCCTGAACTGAAATAGAGAGCGGGTGTTCCAGCGGAGGCAAGCAAATCGTGTTGATTTAGAGTGGCTTGAGGATTTGGCCCATTACCGCTTCTTTATACACTTCTAAAAAGAAATGCCAACTCGATAGTTTAGGCTTTAACTGGAACATGGCAAGTAATTGTATGTTTTGGCGGACCCCTAGTAATGTTGCAGAATCTTTCTCAGAAGTTGTTCCATGGGATAGCCGATTCCTCAGGTAAGAGCTACTTGTTTGTTCAATCCTCCATCTTAGGCCTGCTCCTCAGGTGCATCCTCCTTCTCGCAGCGATTTCCTAGGAACAGATTTCGAAGAACAGCTCTGATCACAGAATCACAGATTGGTTAGGGTTGGAAAGGAGCTCTGGAGATCATCCAGCCCAACCCCCCTGCCAGAGCAGGGTCACCTACAGCAGGTTGCACAGGATGACCTCCAGGCGGGTTTTGAATGTTTCTGGGGTGGGAGACTCTACCGCCTCCCTGGGCAGCCTGTTCCAGCGCTCTGCCACCCTCAAAGTAAAGAAGTTCCTCCTCATGCTTTGATAGAAGTTCCTACGTTCCAGTTTGTACCCGTTACCTCTTGTCCTGGATCATCTTTGATGATCCAGGACAAGAGGTAACGGGCACCAATTGGAACGTAGGAACTTGAACTTGAACTGGAAAATAGGAACTTGAACTTGAACATAGGATTATCCTTGATGATTCAGGATAGCTGTGTGTCTGACCAGTCTGTCTTTCGAAGGAGGTCCTGGGCCAGCTCCAGCCATGCTGTGCTGAGCAGAGCCCCTGGCAGCAGCCCCACACCTCACTCCCAGTGTGCCTGAATGGAAAAGGTACCAAAGTTGCTCCAACACTTTCTGAAAAACTCTATAGTGTTACCCCACAAGCGCAAAGCGACGGCAAAGCCCGTGAAATGACACCGGTGCTTCCAGAAAATGTCAAGCTTCCTGCCCAAGGGTGACAAGCCATGCGGTGGGGTCAGGGCCACACGCTGAGCACCCGGTGCGCTGGGGTTGCCCCAGCGGTTCCTGAGCAGCTCCTGCAGTGCTGCCGCCGGTACCGTTCTGGCGGCTGTAGTTGTTTAAAAGGCCGTTGTTGTTTCCGGCGTAATCTGACGGCAGTTTTCTCGGGCATTTGGGCCTCTTCTAATAAGTGTGCTGTGAGTACATCTGCAAGCATTCACCTGTCGAGGTCAAATGACTGGTGGTGCTCATCTGCCCCCGTGCTACTGCTGCTGCTGCCTCCCGTGAATGCTCATGTGCCTGCGTGCCCCTGTACAGGCACAGATGCACGCGCGCAACACCTGATCCCGCATCCTAATTATTTTTCGCCCGGTTCTCTGAGTTGTTCTGCTTCCGGCTGATGAATGGGAAAGTGTAGTAGTGCTGTTTCATTTCACCAGCCTCTCAAGTGTGGAAATTATGGTAAATTTGAGAACAAGCCAGATTAGATTGATAGTTACACCTCCTCCTTTAATTAGCCAACCACAGGATCTGTGGAGGCAAAGGCCGGGGGGGTGTGTCGGTGTATATAACGTGTATTGTCTATGTGAAAGATTAATCAAAAGGAGTTGCTTGAGGTGGGAAGGCTTTTCTGGAGAGGTTCCACATGTTGTCAGGTAGTCCATCTGAATGGCAGCTTCCGGTTCGGTCCCTTAGCTTTCGGACGTGACATTTAGTCTGATATGTGCCAGCCGTGCAATCTACCTAGCCCTGCAAAGTGCAAATATTAACCTAAATGCATATTAATATACTGTGTGTTAGCTCCTGAAGTGAAATAGAGAGCGGGTGTTCCAGCGGAGGCAAGCAAATCGTGTTGGTTTAGAGTGGCTTGAGGATTTGGCCCATTACCGCTTCTTTATACACTTTTAAAAAGAAATGCCAACTCGATAGTTTAGGCTTTAACTGGAACATGGCAAGTAATTGTATGCTTTGGCGGACCCCTAGTAATGTTGCAGAATCTTTCTCAGAAGTTGTTCCATGGGATAGCCGATTCCTCAGGTAAGAGCTACTTGTTTGTTCAATCCTCCATCTTAGGCCTGCTCCTCAGGTGCGTCCTTCTTCTCGCAGCGATTTCCTAGGAACAGATTTCGAAGAACAGCTCTGATCACAGAATCACAGATTGGTTAGGGTTGGAAAGGAGCTCTGGAGATCATGTAGTGCAACACCCCTGCCAGAGCAGGGTCACCTACAGCAGGTTGCACAGGATGACCTCCAGGCGGGTTTTGAATGTCTCTGGGGTGGGAGACTCTACCGCCTCCCTGGGCAGCCTGTTCCAGCGCTCTGCCACCCTCAAAGTAAAGAAGTTCCTCCTCATGCTTTGATAGAAGTTCCTAGGTTCCAGTTTGTACCCGTTACCTCTTGTCCTGGATCATCTTTGATGATCCAGGACAAGAGGTAACGGGCACCAATTGGAACGTAGGAACTTGAACTTGAACTGGAACGTAGGAGCTTGAACATAGGATTATCCTTGATGATTCAGGATAGCTGTGTGTCTGACCAGTCTGTCTTTCGAAGGAGGTCCTGGGCCAGCTCCAGCTATGCTGTGCTGAGCAGAGCCCCTGGCAGCAGCCCCACAGCTCACTCCCAGTGTGCCTGAATGGAAAAGGTACCAAAGTTGCTCCAACACTTTCTGAAAAACTCTATAGTGTTACCCCACAAGCGCAAAGCGACGGCAAAGCCCGTGAAATGACACCGGTGCTTCCAGAAAATGTCAAGCTTCCTGCCCAAGGGTGACATGCCATGCGGTGGGGTCAGGGCCACACGCTGAGCACCCGGTGCGCTGGGGTTGCCCCAGCGGTTCCTGAGCAGCTCCTGCAGTGCTGCCGCCGGTACCGTTCTGGCGGCTGTAGTTGTTTAAAAAGCCGTTGTTGTTTCCGGCGTAATCTGACGGCAGTTTTCTCGGGCATTTGGGCCTCTTCTAATAAGTGTGCTGTGAGTACATCTGCAAGCATTCACCTGTCGAGGTCAAATGACTGGTGGTGCTCATCTGCCCCCGTGCTACTGCTGCTGCCTCCCGTGAATGCTCATGTGCCTGCGTGCCCCTGTACAGGCACAGATGCACGCGCGCAACACCTGATCCCGCATCCTAATTATTTTTCGCCCGGTTCTCTGAGTTGGTCTGCTTCCGGATGATGAATGGGAAAGTGTAGTAGTGCTGTTTCATTTCACCAGCCTCTCAAGTGTGGAAATTATGGTAAATTTGAGAACAAGCCAGATTAGATTGATAGTTACACCTCCTCCTTTAATTAGCCAACCACAGGATCTGTGGAGGCAAAGGCCGGGGGGGTGTGTCGGTGTATATAACGTGTATTGTCTATGTGAAAGATTAATCAAAAGGAGTTGCTTGAGGTGGGAAGGCTTTTCTGGAGAGGTTCCACATGTTGTCAGGTAGTCCATCTGAATGGCAGCTTCCGGTTCGGTCCCTTAGCTTTCGGACGTGACATTTAGTCTGATATGTGCCAGCCGTGCAATCTACCTAGCCCTGCAAAGTGCAAATATTAACCTAAATGCATATTAATATACTGTGTGTTAGCTCCTGAAGTGAAATAGAGAGCGGGTGTTCCAGCGGAGGCAAGCAAATCGTGTTGGTTTAGAGTGGCTTGAGGATTTGGCCCATTACCGCTTCTTTATACACTTTTAAAAAGAAATGCCAACTCGATAGTTTAGGCTTTAACTGGAACATGGCAAGTAATTGTATGCTTTGGCGGACCCCTAGTAATGTTGCAGAATCTTTCTCAGAAGTTGTTCCATGGGATAGCCGATTCCTCAGGTAAGAGCTACTTGTTTGTTCAATCCTCCATCTTAGGCCTGCTCCTCAGGTGCGTCCTTCTTCTCGCAGCGATTTCCTAGGAACAGATTTCGAAGAACAGCTCTGATCACAGAATCACAGATTGGTTAGGGTTGGAAAGGAGCTCTGGAGATCATGTAGTGCAACACCCCTGCCAGAGCAGGGTCACCTACAGCAGGTTGCACAGGATGACCTCCAGGCGGGTTTTGAATGTCTCTGGGGTGGGAGACTCTACCGCCTCCCTGGGCAGCCTGTTCCAGCGCTCTGCCACCCTCAAAGTAAAGAAGTTCCTCCTCATGCTTTGATAGAAGTTCCTAGGTTCCAGTTTGTACCCGTTACCTCTTGTCCTGGATCATCTTTGATGATCCAGGACAAGAGGTAACGGGCACCAATTGGAACGTAGGAACTTGAACTTGAACTGGAACGTAGGAGCTTGAACATAGGATTATCCTTGATGATTCAGGATAGCTGTGTGTCTGACCAGTCTGTCTTTCGAAGGAGGTCCTGGGCCAGCTCCAGCTATGCTGTGCTGAGCAGAGCCCCTGGCAGCAGCCCCACAGCTCACTCCCAGTGTGCCTGAATGGAAAAGGTACCAAAGTTGCTCCAACACTTTCTGAAAAACTCTATAGTGTTACCCCACAAGCGCAAAGCGACGGCAAAGCCCGTGAAATGACACCGGTGCTTCCAGAAAATGTCAAGCTTCCTGCCCAAGGGTGACATGCCATGCGGTGGGGTCAGGGCCACGCGCTGAGCACCCGGTGCGCTGGGGTTGCCCCAGCGGTTCCTGAGCAGCTCCTGCAGTGCTGCCGCCGGTACCGTTCTGGCGGCTGTAGTTGTTTAAAAAGCCGTTGTTGTTTCCGGCGTAATCTGACGGCAGTTTTCTCGGGCATTTGGGCCTCTTCTAATAAGTGTGCTGTGAGTACATCTGCAAGCATTCACCTGTCGAGGTCAAATGACTGGTGGTGCTCATCTGCCCCCGTGCTACTGCTGCTGCTGCCTCCCGTGAATGCTCATGTGCCTGCGTGCCCCTGTACAGGCACAGAAGCACGCGCGCAACACCTGATCCCGCATCCTAATTATTTTTCGCCCGGTTCTCTGAGTTGTTCTGCTTCCGGCTGATGAATGGGAAAGTGTAGTAGTGCTGTTTCATTTCACCAGCCTCTCAAGTGTGGAAATTATGGTAAATTTGAGAACAAGCGAGATTAGATTGATAGTTACACCTCCTCCTTTAATTAGCCAACCACAGGATCTGTGGAGGCAAAGGCCGGGGGGGTGTGTCGGTGTATATAACGTGTATTGTCTATGTGAAAGATGAATCAAAAGGAGTTGCTTGAGGTGGGAAGGCTTTTCCGGAGAGGTTCCACATGTTGTCAGGTAGTCCCTCTGAATGGCAGCTTCCGGTTCGGTCCCTTAGCTTTCGGAAGTGACATTTAGTCTGATATGTGCCAGCCGTGCAATCTACCTAGCCCTGCAAAGTGCAAATATTAACCTAAATGCATATTAAGATACTGTGTGTTAGCTCCTGAACTGAAATAGAGAGCGGGTGTTCCAGCGGAGGCAAGCAAATCGTGTTGATTTACAGTGGCTTGAGGATTTGGCCCATTACCGCTTCTTTATACACTTCTAAAAAGAAATGCCAACTCGATAGTTTAGGCTTTAACTGGAACATGGCAAGTAATTGTATGCTTTGGCGGACCCCTAGTAATGTTGCAGAATCTTTCTCAGAAGTTGTTCCATGGGATAGCCGATTCCTCAGGTAAGAGCTACTTGTTTGTTCAATCCTCCATCTTAGGCCTGCTCCTCAGGTGCATCCTCCTTCTCGCAGCGATTTCCTAGGAACAGATTTCGAAGAACAGCTCTGATCACAGAATCACAGATTGGTTAGGGTTGGAAAGGAGCTCTGTAGATCATGTAGTGCAACCCCCCTGCCAGAGCAGGGTCACCTACAGCAGGTTGCACATGATGACCTCCAGGCGGGTTTTGAATGTCTCTGGGGTGGGAGACTCTACCGCCTCCCTGGGCAGCCTGTTCCAGCGCTCTGCCACCCTCAAAGTAAAGAAGTTCCTCCTCATGCTTTGATAGAAGTTCCTAGGTTCCAGTTTGTACCCGTTACCTCTTGTCCTGGATCATCTTTGATGATCCAGGAAAAGAGGTAACGGGCACCAATTGGAACATAGGAACTTGAACTTGAACTGGAAGGTAGGAACTTGAACTTGAACATAGGATTATCCTTGATGATTCAGGATAGCTGTGTGTCTGACCAGTCTGTCTTTCGAAGGAGGTCCTGGGCCAGCTCCAGCCATGCTGTGCTGAGCAGAGCCCCTGGCAGCAGCCCCACACCTCACTCCCAGTGTGCCTGAATGGAAAAGGTACCAAAGTTGCTCCAACACTTTCTGAAAAACTCTATAGTGTTACCCCACAAACGCAAAGCGACGGCAAAGCCCGTGAAATGACACCGGTGCTTCCAGAAAATGTCAAGCTTCCTGCCCAAGGGTGACATGCCATGCGGTGGGGTCAGGGCCACACGCTGAGCACCCGGTGCGCTGGGGTTGCCCCAGCGGTTCCTGAGCAGCTCCTGCAGTGCTGCCGCCGGTACCGTTCTGGCGGCTGTAGTTGTTTAAAAAGCCGTTGTTGTTTCCGGCGTAATCTGACGGCAGTTTTCTCGGGCATTTGGGCCTCTTCTAATAAGTGTGCTGTGAGTACATCTGCAAGCATTCACCTGTCGAGGTCAAATGACTGGTGGTGCTCATCTCCCCCCGTGCTACTTCTGCTGCTGCCTCCCGTGAATGCTCATGTGCCTGCGTGCCCCTGTACAGGCACAGAAGCACGCGCGCAACACCTGATCCCGCATCCTAATTATTTTTCGCCCGGTTCTCTTAGTTGTTCTGCTTCCGGCTGATGAATGGGAAAGTGTAGTAGTGCTGTTTCATTTCACCAGCCTCTCAAGTGTGGAAATTATGGTAAATTTGAGAACAAGCGAGATTAGATTGATAGTTACACCTCCTCCTTTAATTAGCCAACCACAGGATCTGTGGAGGCAAAGGCCGGGGGGGTGTGTCGGTGTATATAACGTGTATTGTCTATGTGAAAGATTAATCAAAAGGAGTTGCTTGAGGTGGGAAGGCTTTTCCGGAGAGGTTCCACATGTTGTCAGGTAGTCCCTCTGAATGGCAGCTTCCGGTCCGGTCCCTTAGCTTTCGCAAGTGACATTTAGTCTGATATGTGCCAGCCGTGCAATCTACCTAGCCCTGCAAAGTGCAAATATTAACCTAAATGCATATTAAGATAGTGTGTGTTAGCTCCTGAACTGAAATAGAGAGCGGGTGTTCCAGCGGAGGCAAGCAAATCGTGTTGATTTACAGTGGCTTGAGGATTTGGCCCATTACCGCTTCTTTATACACTTTTAAAAAGAAATGCCAACTCGATAGTTTAGGCTTTAACTGGAACATGGCAAGTAATTGTATGTTTTGGCGGACCCCTAGTAATGTTGCAGAATCTTTCTCAGAAGTTGTTCCATTGGATAGCCGATTCCTCAGGTAAGAGCTACTTGTTTGTTCAATCCTCCATCTTAGGCCTGCTCCTCAGGTGCATCCTCCTTCTCGCAGCGATTTCCTAGGAACAGATTTCGAAGAACAGCTCTGATCACAGAATCACAGATTGGTTAGGGTTAGAAAGGAGCTCTGGAGATCATCCAGCCCAACCCCCCTGCCAGAGCAGGGTCACCTACAGCAGGTTGCACAGGATGACCTCCAGGCGGGTTTTGAATGTTTCTGGGGTGGGAGACTCTACCGCCTCCCTGGGCAGCCTGTTCCAGCGCTCTGCCACCCTCAAAGTAAAGAAGTTCCTCCTCATGCTTTGATAGAAGTTCCTAGGTTCCAGTTTGTACCCGTTACCTCTTGTCCTGGATCATCTTTGATGATCCAGGACAAGAGGTAACGGGCACCAATTGGAACGTAGGAACTTGAACTTGAACTGGAAGGTAGGAACTTGAATTTGAACATAGGATTATCCTTGATGATTCAGGATAGCTGTGTGTCTGACCAGTCTGTCTTTCGAAGGAGGTCCTGGGCCAGCTCCAGCCATGCTGTGCTGAGCAGAGCCCCTGGCAGCAGCCCCACACCTCACTCCCAGTGTGCCTGAATGGAAAAGGTACCAAAGTTGCTCCAACACTTTCTGAAAAACTCTATAGTGTTACCCCACAAGCGCAAAGCGACGGCAAAGCCCGTGAAATGACACCGGTGCTTCCAGAAAATGTCAAGCTTCCTGCCCAAGGGTGACATGCCATGCGGTGGGGTCAGGGCCACGCGCTGAGCACCCGGTGCGCTGGGGTTGCCCCAGCGGTTCCTGAGCAGCTCCTGCAGTGCTGCCGCCGGTACCGTTCTGGCGGCTGTAGTTGTTTAAAAAGCCGTTGTTGTTTCCGGCGTAATCTGACGGCAGTTTTCTCGGGCATTTGGGCCTCTTCTAATAAGTGTGCTGTGAGTACATCTGCAAGCATTCACCTGTCGAGGTCAAATGACTGGTGGTGCTCATCTGCCCCCGTGCTACTGCTGCTGCCTCCCGTGAATGCTCATGTGCCTGCGTGCCCCTGTACAGGCACAGATGCACGCGCGCAACACCTGATCCCGCATCCTAATTATTTTTCGCCCGGTTCTCGGAGTTGTTCTGCTTCCGGCTGATGAATGGGAAAGTGTAGTAGTGCTGTTTCATTTCACCAGCCTCTCAAGTGTGGAAATTATGGTAAATTTGAGAACAAGCGAGATTAGATTGATAGTTACACCTCCTCCTTTAATTAGCCAACCACAGGATCTGTGGAGGCAAAGGCCGGGGGGGTGTGTCGGTGTATATAACGTGTATTGTCTATGTGAAAGATTAATCAAAAGGAGTTGCTTGAGGTGGGAAGGCTTTTCCGGAGAGGTTCCACATGTTGTCAGGTAGTCCCTCTGAATGGCAGCTTCCGGTTCGGTCCCTTAGCTTTCGGAAGTGACATTTAGTCTGATATGTGCCAGCCGTGCAATCTACCTAGCCCTGCAAAGTGCAAATATTAACCTAAATGCATATTAAGATACTGTGTGTTAGCTCCTGAACTGAAATAGAGAGCGGGTGTTCCAGCGGAGGCAAGCAAATCGTGTTGATTTAGAGTGGCTTGAGGATTTGGCCCATTACCGCTTCTTTATACACTTCTAAAAAGAAATGCCAACTCGATAGTTTAGGCTTTAACTGGAACATGGCAAGTAATTGTATGTTTTGGCGGACCCCTAGTAATGTTGCAGAATCTTTCTCAGAAGTTGTTCCATGGGATAGCCGATTCCTCAGGTAAGAGCTACTTGTTTGTTCAATCCTCCATCTTAGGCCTGCTCCTCAGGTGCATCCTCCTTCTCGCAGCGATTTCCTAGGAACAGATTTCGAAGAACAGCTCTGATCACAGAATCACAGATTGGTTAGGGTTAGAAAGGAGCTCTGGAGATCATCCAGCCCAACCCCCCTGCCAGAGCAGGGTCACCTACAGCAGGTTGCACAGGATGACCTCCAGGCGGGTTTTGAATGTTTCTGGGGTGGGAGACTCTACCGCCTCCCTGGGCAGCCTGTTCCAGCGCTCTGCCACCCTCAAAGTAAAGAAGTTCCTCCTCATGCTTTGATAGAAGTTCCTACGTTCCAGTTTGTACCCGTTACCTCTTGTCCTGGATCATCTTTGATGATCCAGGACAAGAGGTAACGGGCACCAATTGGAACGTAGGAACTTGAACTTGAACTGGAAAATAGGAACTTGAACTTGAACATAGGATTATCCTTGATGATTCAGGATAGCTGTGTGTCTGACCAGTCTGTCTTTCGAAGGAGGTCCTGGGCCAGCTCCAGCCATGCTGTGCTGAGCAGAGCCCCTGGCAGCAGCCCCACACCTCACTCCCAGTGTGCCTGAATGGAAAAGGTACCAAAGTTGCTCCAACACTTTCTGAAAAACTCTATAGTGTTACCCCACAAGCGCAAAGCGACGGCAAAGCCCGTGAAATGACACCGGTGCTTCCAGAAAATGTCAAGCTTCCTGCCCAAGGGTGACAAGCCATGCGGTGGGGTCAGGGCCACACGCTGAGCACCCGGTGCGCTGGGGTTGCCCCAGCGGTTCCTGAGCAGCTCCTGCAGTGCTGCCGCCGGTACCGTTCTGGCGGCTGTAGTTGTTTAAAAGGCCGTTGTTGTTTCCGGCGTAATCTGACGGCAGTTTTCTCGGGCATTTGGGCCTCTTCTAATAAGTGTGCTGTGAGTACATCTGCAAGCATTCACCTGTCGAGGTCAAATGACTGGTGGTGCTCATCTGCCCCCGTGCTACTGCTGCTGCTGCCTCCCGTGAATGCTCATGTGCCTGCGTGCCCCTGTACAGGCACAGAAGCACGCGCGCAACACCTGATCCCGCATCCTAATTATTTTTCGCCCGGTTCTCTGAGTTGTTCTGCTTCCGGCTGATGAATGGGAAAGTGTAGTAGTGCTGTTTCATTTCACCAGCCTCTCAAGTGTGGAAATTATGGTAAATTTGAGAACAAGCGAGATTAGATTGATAGTTACACCTCCTCCTTTAATTAGCCAACCACAGGATCTGTGGAGGCAAAGGCCGGGGGGGTGTGTCGGTGTATATAACGTGTATTGTCTATGTGAAAGATGAATCAAAAGGAGTTGCTTGAGGTGGGAAGGCTTTTCCGGAGAGGTTCCACATGTTGTCAGGTAGTCCCTCTGAATGGCAGCTTCCGGTTCGGTCCCTTAGCTTTCGGAAGTGACATTTAGTCTGATATGTGCCAGCCGTGCAATCTACCTAGCCCTGCAAAGTGCAAATATTAACCTAAATGCATATTAAGATACTGTGTGTTAGCTCCTGAACTGAAATAGAGAGCGGGTGTTCCAGCGGAGGCAAGCAAATCGTGTTGATTTACAGTGGCTTGAGGATTTGGCCCATTACCGCTTCTTTATACACTTCTAAAAAGAAATGCCAACTCGATAGTTTAGGCTTTAACTGGAACATGGCAAGTAATTGTATGCTTTGGCGGACCCCTAGTAATGTTGCAGAATCTTTCTCAGAAGTTGTTCCATGGGATAGCCGATTCCTCAGGTAAGAGCTACTTGTTTGTTCAATCCTCCATCTTAGGCCTGCTCCTCAGGTGCATCCTCCTTCTCGCAGCGATTTCCTAGGAACAGATTTCGAAGAACAGCTCTGATCACAGAATCACAGATTGGTTAGGGTTGGAAAGGAGCTCTGTAGATCATGTAGTGCAACCCCCCTGCCAGAGCAGGGTCACCTACAGCAGGTTGCACAGGATGACCTCCAGGCGGGTTTTGAATGTCTCTGGGGTGGGAGACTCTACCGCCTCCCTGGGCAGCCTGTTCCAGCGCTCTGCCACCCTCAAAGTAAAGAAGTTCCTCCTCATGCTTTGATAGAAGTTCCTAGGTTCCAGTTTGTACCCGTTACCTCTTGTCCTGGATCATCTTTGATGATCCAGGAAAAGAGGTAACGGGCACCAATTGGAACATAGGAACTTGAACTTGAACTGGAAGGTAGGAACTTGAACTTGAACATAGGATTATCCTTGATGATTCAGGATAGCTGTGTGTCTGACCAGTCTGTCTTTCGAAGGAGGTCCTGGGCCAGCTCCAGCCATGCTGTGCTGAGCAGAGCCCCTGGCAGCAGCCCCACACCTCACTCCCAGTGTGCCTGAATGGAAAAGGTACCAAAGTTGCTCCAACACTTTCTGAAAAACTCTATAGTGTTACCCCACAAACGCAAAGCGACGGCAAAGCCCGTGAAATGACACCGGTGCTTCCAGAAAATGTCAAGCTTCCTGCCCAAGGGTGACATGCCATGCGGTGGGGTCAGGGCCACACGCTGAGCACCCGGTGCGCTGGGGTTGCCCCAGCGGTTCCTGAGCAGCTCCTGCAGTGCTGCCGCCGGTACCGTTCTGGCGGCTGTAGTTGTTTAAAAAGCCGTTGTTGTTTCCGGCGTAATCTGACGGCAGTTTTCTCGGGCATTTGGGCCTCTTCTAATAAGTGTGCTGTGAGTACATCTGCAAGCATTCACCTGTCGAGGTCAAATGACTGGTGGTGCTCATCTCCCCCCGTGCTACTTCTGCTGCTGCCTCCCGTGAATGCTCATGTGCCTGCGTGCCCCTGTACAGGCACAGAAGCACGCGCGCAACACCTGATCCCGCATCCTAATTATTTTTCGCCCGGTTCTCTTAGTTGTTCTGCTTCCGGCTGATGAATGGGAAAGTGTAGTAGTGCTGTTTCATTTCACCAGCCTCTCAAGTGTGGAAATTATGGTAAATTTGAGAACAAGCGAGATTAGATTGATAGTTACACCTCCTCCTTTAATTAGCCAACCACAGGATCTGTGGAGGCAAAGGCCGGGGGGGTGTGTCGGTGTATATAACGTGTATTGTCTATGTGAAAGATTAATCAAAAGGAGTTGCTTGAGGTGGGAAGGCTTTTCCGGAGAGGTTCCACATGTTGTCAGGTAGTCCCTCTGAATGGCAGCTTCCGGTCCGGTCCCTTAGCTTTCGCAAGTGACATTTAGTCTGATATGTGCCAGCCGTGCAATCTACCTAGCCCTGCAAAGTGCAAATATTAACCTAAATGCATATTAAGATAGTGTGTGTTAGCTCCTGAACTGAAATAGAGAGCGGGTGTTCCAGCGGAGGCAAGCAAATCGTGTTGATTTACAGTGGCTTGAGGATTTGGCCCATTACCGCTTCTTTATACACTTCTAAAAAGAAATGCCAACTCGATAGTTTAGGCTTTAACTGGAACATGGCAAGTAATTGTATGTTTTGGCGGACCCCTAGTAATGTTGCAGAATCTTTCTCAGAAGTTGTTCCATGGGATAGCCGATTCCTCAGGTAAGAGCTACTTGTTTGTTCAATCCTCCATCTTAGGCCTGCTCCTCAGGTGCATCCTCCTTCTCGCAGCGATTTCCTAGGAACAGATTTCGAAGAACAGCTCTGATCACAGAATCACAGATTGGTTAGGGTTAGAAAGGAGCTCTGGAGATCATCCAGCCCAACCCCCCTGCCAGAGCAGGGTCACCTACAGCAGGTTGCACAGGATGACCTCCAGGCGGGTTTTGAATGTTTCTGGGGTGGGAGACTCTACCGCCTCCCTGGGCAGCCTGTTCCAGCGCTCTGCCACCCTCAAAGTAAAGAAGTTCCTCCTCATGCTTTGATAGAAGTTCCTAGGTTCCAGTTTGTACCCGTTACCTCTTGTCCTGGATCATCTTTGATGATCCAGGACAAGAGGTAACGGGCACCAATTGGAACGTAGGAACTTGAACTTGAACTGGAAGGTAGGAACTTGAATTTGAACATAGGATTATCCTTGATGATTCAGGATAGCTGTGTGTCTGACCAGTCTGTCTTTCGAAGGAGGTCCTGGGCCAGCTCCAGCCATGCTGTGCTGAGCAGAGCCCCTGGCAGCAGCCCCACACCTCACTCCCAGTGTGCCTGAATGGAAAAGGTACCAAAGTTGCTCCAACACTTTCTGAAAAACTCTATAGTGTTACCCCACAAGCGCAAAGCGACGGCAAAGCCCGTGAAATGACACCGGTGCTTCCAGAAAATGTCAAGCTTCCTGCCCAAGGGTGACATGCCATGCGGTGGGGTCAGGGCCACGCGCTGAGCACCCGGTGCGCTGGGGTTGCCCCAGCGGTTCCTGAGCAGCTCCTGCAGTGCTGCCGCCGGTACCGTTCTGGCGGCTGTAGTTGTTTAAAAAGCCGTTGTTGTTTCCGGCGTAATCTGACGGCAGTTTTCTCGGGCATTTGGGCCTCTTCTAATAAGTGTGCTGTGAGTACATCTGCAAGCATTCACCTGTCGAGGTCAAATGACTGGTGGTGCTCATCTGCCCCCGTGCTACTGCTGCTGCCTCCCGTGAATGCTCATGTGCCTGCGTGCCCCTGTACAGGCACAGATGCACGCGCGCAACACCTGATCCCGCATCCTAATTATTTTTCGCCCGGTTCTCTGAGTTGTTCTGCTTCCTGCTGATGAATGGGAAAGTGTAGTAGTGCTGTTTCATTTCACCAGCCACTCAAGTGTGGAAATTATGGTAAATTTGAGAACAAGCCAGATTAGATTGATAGTTACACCTCCTCCTTTAATTAGCCAACCACAGGATCTGTGGAGGCAAAGGCCGGGGGGATGTGTCGGTGTATATAACGTGTATTGTCTATGTGAAAGATTAATCAAAAGGAGTTGCTTGAGGTGGGAAGGCTTTTCCGGAGAGGTTCCACATGTTGTCAGGTAGTCCCTCTGAATGGCAGCTTCCGGTTCGGTCCCTTAGCTTTCGGAAGTGACATTTAGTCTGATATGTGCCAGCCGTGCAATCTACCTAGCCCTGCAAAGTGCAAATATTAACCTAAATGCATATTAAGATACTGTGTGTTAGCTCCTGAACTGAAATAGAGAGCGGGTGTTCCAGCGGAGGCAAGCAAATCGTGTTGATTTACAGTGGCTTGAGGATTTGGCCCATTACCGCTTCTTTATACACTTTTAAAAAGAAATGCCAACTCGATAGTTTAGGCTTTAACTGGAACATGGCAAGTAATTGTATGTTTTGGCGGACCCCTAGTAATGTTGCAGAATCTTTCTCAGAAGTTGTTCCATGGGATAGCCGATTCCTCAGGTAAGAGCTACTTGTTTGTTCAATCCTCCATCTTAGGCCTGCTCCTCAGGTGCATCCTCCTTCTCGCAGCGATTTCCTAGGAACAGATTTCGAAGAACAGCTCTGATCACAGAATCACAGATTGGTTAGGGTTAGAAAGGAGCTCTGGAGATCATCCAGCCCAACCCCCCTGCCAGAGCAGGGTCACCTACAGCAGGTTGCACAGGATGACCTCCAGGCGGGTTTTGAATGTTTCTGGGGTGGGAGACTCTACCGCCTCCCTGGGCAGCCTGTTCCAGCGCTCTGCCACCCTCAAAGTAAAGAAGTTCCTCCTCATGCTTTGATAGAAGTTCCTAGGTTCCAGTTTGTACCCGTTACCTCTTGTCCTGGATCATCTTTGATGATCCAGGACAAGAGGTAACGGGCACCAATTGGAACGTAGGAACTTGAACTTGAACTGGAAGGTAGGAACTTGAATTTGAACATAGGATTATCCTTGATGATTCAGGATAGCTGTGTGTCTGACCAGTCTGTCTTTCGAAGGAGGTCCTGGGCCAGCTCCAGCCATGCTGTGCTGAGCAGAGCCCCTGGCAGCAGCCCCACACCTCACTCCCAGTGTGCCTGAATGGAAAAGGTACCAAAGTTGCTCCAACACTTTCTGAAAAACTCTATAGTGTTACCCCACAAGCGCAAAGCGACGGCAAAGCCCGTGAAATGACACCGGTGCTTCCAGAAAATGTCAAGCTTCCTGCCCAAGGGTGACATGCCATGCGGTGGGGTCAGGGCCACGCGCTGAGCACCCGGTGCGCTGGGGTTGCCCCAGCGGTTCCTGAGCAGCTCCTGCAGTGCTGCCGCCGGTACCGTTCTGGCGGCTGTAGTTGTTTAAAAAGCCGTTGTTGTTTCCGGCGTAATCTGACGGCAGTTTTCTCGGGCATTTGGGCCTCTTCTAATAAGTGTGCTGTGAGTACATCTGCAAGCATTCACCTGTCGAGGTCAAATGACTGGTGGTGCTCATCTGCCCCCGTGCTACTGCTGCTGCCTCCCGTGAATGCTCATGTGCCTGCGTGCCCCTGTACAGGCACAGATGCACGCGCGCAACACCTGATCCCGCATCCTAATTATTTTTCGCCCGGTTCTCTGAGTTGTTCTGCTTCCTGCTGATGAATGGGAAAGTGTAGTAGTGCTGTTTCATTTCACCAGCCACTCAAGTGTGGAAATTATGGTAAATTTGAGAACAAGCCAGATTAGATTGATAGTTACACCTCCTCCTTTAATTAGCCAACCACAGGATCTGTGGAGGCAAAGGCCGGGGGGATGTGTCGGTGTATATAACGTGTATTGTCTATGTGAAAGATTAATCAAAAGGAGTTGCTTGAGGTGGGAAGGCTTTTCCGGAGAGGTTCCACATGTTGTCAGGTAGTCCCTCTGAATGGCAGCTTCCGGTTCGGTCCCTTAGCTTTCGGAAGTGACATTTAGTCTGATATGTGCCAGCCGTGCAATCTACCTAGCCCTGCAAAGTGCAAATATTAACCTAAATGCATATTAAGATACTGTGTGTTAGCTCCTGAACTGAAATAGAGAGCGGGTGTTCCAGCGGAGGCAAGCAAATCGTGTTGATTTAGAGTGGCTTGAGGATTTGGCCCATTACCGCTTCTTTATACACTTTTAAAAAGAAATGCCAACTCGATAGTTTAGGCTTTAACTGGAACATGGCAAGTAATTGTATGTTTTGGCGGACCCCTAGTAATGTTGCAGAATCTTTCTCAGAAGTTGTTCCATGGGATAGCCGATTCCTCAGGTAAGAGCTACTTGTTTGTTCAATCCTCCATCTTAGGCCTGCTCCTCAGGTGCATCCTCCTTCTCGCAGCGATTTCCTAGGAACAGATTTCGAAGAACAGCTCTGATCACAGAATCACAGATTGGTTAGGGTTGGAAAGGAGCTCTGGAGATCATCCAGCCCAACCCCCCTGCCAGAGCAGGGTCACCTACAGCAGGTTGCACAGGATGACCTCCAGGCGGGTTTTGAATGTTTCTGGGGTGGGAGACTCTACCGCCTCCCTGGGCAGCCTGTTCCAGCGCTCTGCCACCCTCAAAGTAAAGAAGTTCCTCCTCATGCTTTGATAGAAGTTCCTAGGTTCCAGTTTGTACCCGTTACCTCTTGTCCTGGATCATCTTTGATGATCCAGGACAAGAGGTAACGGGCACCAATTGGAACGTAGGAACTTGAACTTGAACTGGAAGGTAGGAACTTGAACATAGGATTATCCTTGATGATTCAGGATAGCTGTGTGTCTGACCAGTCTGTCTTTCGAAGGAGGTCCTGGGCCAGCTCCAGCCATGCTGTGCTGAGCAGAGCCCCTGGCAGCAGCCCCACACCTCACTCCCAGTGTGCCTGAATGGAAAAGGTACCAAAGTTGCTCCAACACTTTCTGAAAAACTCTATAGTGTTACCCCACAAACGCAAAGCGACGGCAAAGCCCGTGAAATGACACCGGTGCTTCCAGAAAATGTCAAGCTTCCTGCCCAAGGGTGACAAGCCATGCGGTGGGGTCAGGGCCACACGCTGAGCACCCGGTGCGCTGGGGTTGCCCCAGCGGTTCCTGAGCAGCTCCTGCAGTGCTGCCGCCGGTACCGTTCTGGCGGCTGTAGTTGTTTAAAAGGCCGTTGTTGTTTCCGGCGTAATCTGACGGCAGTTTTCTCGGGCATTTGGGCCTCTTCTAATAAGTGTGCTGTGAGTACATCTGCAAGCATTCACCTGTCGAGGTCAAATGACTGGTGGTGCTCATCTGCCCCCGTGCTACTGCTGCTGCTGCCTCCCGTGAATGCTCATGTGCCTGCGTGCCCCTGTACAGGCACAGATGCACGCGCGCAACACCTGATCCCGCATCCTAATTATTTTTCGCCCGGTTCTCGGAGTTGTTCTGCTTCCGGCTGATGAATGGGAAAGTGTAGTAGTGCTGTTTCATTTCACCAGCCTCTCAAGTGTGGAAATTATGGTAAATTTGAGAACAAGCGAGATTAGATTGATAGTTACACCTCCTCCTTTAATTAGCCAACCACAGGATCTGTGGAGGCAAAGGCCGGGGGGGTGTGTCGGTGTATATAACGTGTATTGTCTATGTGAAAGATTAATCAAAAGGAGTTGCTTGAGGTGGGAAGGCTTTTCCGGAGAGGTTCCACATGTTGTCAGGTAGTCCCTCTGAATGGCAGCTTCCGGTTCGGTCCCTTAGCTTTCGGAAGTGACATTTGGTCTGATATGTGCCAGCCGTGCAATCTACCTAGCCCTGCAAAGTGCAAATATTAACCTAAATGCATATTAAGATAGTGTGTGTTAGCTCCTGAACTGAAATAGAGAGCGGGTGTTCCAGCGGAGGCAAGCAAATCGTGTTGATTTACAGTGGCTTGAGGATTTGGCCCATTACCGCTTCTTTATACACTTCTAAAAAGAAATGCCAACTCGATAGTTTAGGCTTTAACTGGAACATGGCAAGTAATTGTATGTTTTGGCGGACCCCTAGTAATGTTGCAGAATCTTTCTCAGAAGTTGTTCCATGGGATAGCCGATTCCTCAGGTAAGAGCTACTTGTTTGTTCAATCCTCCATCTTAGGCCTGCTCCTCAGGTGCATCCTCCTTCTCGCAGCGATTTCCTAGGAACAGATTTCGAAGAACAGCTCTGATCACAGAATCACAGATTGGTTAGGGTTGGAAAGGAGCTCTGGAGATCATCCAGCCCAACCCCCCTGCCAGAGCAGGGTCACCTACAGCAGGTTGCACATGATGACCTCCAGGCGGGTTTTGAATGTCTCTGGGGTGGGAGACTCTACCGCCTCCCTGGGCAGCCTGTTCCAGCGCTCTGAAACCCTCAAAGTAAAGAAGTTCCTCCTCATGCTTTGATAGAAGTTCCTAGGTTCCAGTTTGTACCCGTTACCTCTTGTCCTGGATCATCTTTGATGATCCAGGACAAGAGGTAACGGGCACCAATTGGAACGTAGGAACTTGAACTTGAACTGGAAGGTAGGAACTTGAACTTGAACATAGGATTATCCTTGATGATTCAGGATAGCTGTGTGTCTGACCAGTCTGTCTTTCGAAGGAGGTCCTGGGCCAGCTCCAGCCATGCTGTGCTGAGCAGAGCCCCTGGCAGCAGCCCCACACCTCACTCCCAGTGTGCCTGAATGGAAAAGGTACCAAAGTTGCTCCAACACTTTCTGAAAAACTCTATAGTGTTACCCCACAAGCGCAAAGCGACGGCAAAGCCCGTGAAATGACACCGGTGCTTCCAGAAAATGTCAAGCTTCCTGCCCAAGGGTGACAAGCCATGCGGTGGGGTCAGGGCCACACGCTGAGCACCCGGTGCGCTGGGGTTGCCCCAGCGGTTCCTGAGCAGCTCCTGCAGTGCTGCCGCCGGTACCGTTCTGGCGGCTGTAGTTGTTTAAAAAGCCGTTGTTGTTTCCGGCGTAATCTGACGGCAGTTTTCTCGGGCATTTGGGCCTCTTCTAATAAGTGTGCTGTGAGTACATCTGCAAGCATTCACCTGTCGAGGTCAAATGACTGGTGGTGCTCATCTCCCCCCGTGCTACTTCTGCCGCTGCCTCCCGTGAATGCTCATGTGCCTGCGTGCCCCTGTACAGGCACAGAAGCACGCGCGCAACACCTGATCCCGCATCCTAATTATTTTTCGCCCGGTTCTCTGAGTTGTTCTGCTTCCGGCTGATGAATGGGAAAGTGTAGTAGTGCTGTTTCATTTCACCAGCCTCTCAAGTGTGGAAATTATGGTAAATTTGAGAACAAGCCAGATTAGATTGATAGTTACACCTCCTCCTTTAATTAGCCAACCACAGGATCTGTGGAGGCAAAGGCCGGGGGGGTGTGTCGGTGTATATAACGTGTATTGTCTATGTGAAAGATTAATCAAAAGGAGTTGCTTGAGGTGGGAAGGCTTTTCCGGAGAGGTTCCACATGTTGTCAGGTAGTCCCTCTGAATGGCAGCTTCCGGTTCGGTCCCTTAGCTTTCGGAAGTGACATTTAGTCTGGTATGTGCCAGCCGTGCAATCTACCTAGCCCTGCAAAGTGCAAATATTAACCTAAATGCATATTAAGATACTGTGTGTTAGCTCCTGAACTGAAATAGAGAGCGGGTGTTCCAGCGGAGGCAAGCAAATCGTGTTGATTTACAGTGGCTTGAGGATTTGGCCCATTACCGCTTCTTTATACACTTTTAAAAAGAAATGCCAACTCGATAGTTTAGGCTTTAACTGGAACATGGCAAGTAATTGTATGTTTTGGCGGACCCCTAGTAATGTTGCAGAATCTTTCTCAGAAGTTGTTCCATTGGATAGCCGATTCCTCAGGTAAGAGCTACTTGTTTGTTCAATCCTCCATCTTAGGCCTGCTCCTCAGGTGCATCCTCCTTCTCGCAGCGATTTCCTAGGAACAGATTTCGAAGAACAGCTCTGATCACAGAATCACAGATTGGTTAGGGTTAGAAAGGAGCTCTGGAGATCATCCAGCCCAACCCCCCTGCCAGAGCAGGGTCACCTACAGCAGGTTCCACAGGATGACCTCCAAGCGGGTTTTGAATGTTTCTGGGGTGGGAGACTCTACCGCCTCCCTGGGCAGCCTGTTCCAGCGCTCTGCCACCCTCAAAGTAAAGAAGTTCCTCCTCATGCTTTGATAGAAGTTCCTAGGTTCCAGTTTGTACCCGTTACCTCTTGTCCTGGATCATCTTTGATGATCCAGGACAAGAGGTAACGGGCACCAATTGGAACGTAGGAACTTGAACTTGAACTGGAACGTAGGAACTTGAACATAGGATTATCCTTGATGATTCAGGATAGCTGTGTGTCTGACCAGTCTGTCTTTCGAAGGAGGTCCTGGGCCAGCTCCAGCCATGCTGTGCTGAGCAGAGCCCCTGGCAGCAGCCCCACAGCTCACTCCCAGTGTGCTTAAATGAAAAAGGTACCAAAGTTGCTCCAACACTTTCTGAAAACCTCTATAGTGTTACCCCACAAACGCAAAGCAACGGCAAAGCCCGTGAAATGACACCGGTGCTTCCAGAAAATGTCAAGCTTCCTGCCCAAGGGTGACATGCCATGCGGTGGGGTCAGGGCCACGCGCTGAGCACCCGGTGCGCTGGGGTTGCCCCAGCGGTTCCTGAGCAGCTCCTGCAGTGCTGCCGCCGGTACCGTTCTGGCGGCTGTAGTTGTTTAAAAAGCCGTTGTTGTTTCCGGCGTAATCTGACGGCAGTTTTCTCGGGCATTTGGGCCTCTTCTAATAAGTGTGCTGTGAGTACATCTGCAAGCATTCACCTGTCGAGGTCAAATTACTGGTGGTGCTCATCTGCCCCCGTGCTGCTGCTGCTGCCTCCCGTGAATGCTCATGTGCCTGCGTGCCCCTGTACAGGCACAGATGCATGCGCGCAACACCTGATCCCGCATCCTAATTATTTTTCGCCCGGTTCTCTGAGTTGTTCTGCTTCCGGCTGATGAATGGGAAAACTGTAGTAGTGCTGTTTCATTTCACCAGCCTCTCAAGTGTGGAAATTATGGTAAATTTGAGAACAAACGAGATTAGATTGATAGTTACACCTCCTCCTTTAATTAGCCAACCACAGGATCTGTGGAGGCAAAGGCCGGGGGGGTGTGTCGGTGTATATAACGTGTATTGTCTATGTGAAAGATTAATCAAAAGGAGTTGCTTGAGGTGGGAAGGCTTTTCCGGAGAGGTTCCACATGTTGTCAGGTAGTCCCTCTGAATGGCAGCTTCTGGTTCGGTCCCTTAGCTTTCGCAAGTGACATTTAGTCTGATATGTGCCAGCCGTGCAATCTACCTAGCCCTGCAAAGTGCAAATATTAACCTAAATGCATATTAAGATAGTGTGTGTTAGCTCCTGAACTGAAATAGAGAGCGGGTGTTCCAGCGGAGGCAAGCAAATCGTGTTGATTTACAGTGGCTTGAGGATTTGGCCCATTACCGCTTCTTTATACACTTTTAAAAAGAAATGCCAACTCGATAGTTTAGGCTTTAACTGGAACATGGCAAGTAATTGTATGCTTTGGCGGACCCCTAGTAATGTTGCAGAATCTTTCTCAGAAGTTGTTCCATGGGATAGCCGATTCCTCAGGTAAGAGCTACTTGTTTGTTCAATCCTCCATCTTAGGCCTGCTCCTCAGGTGCATCCTCCTTCTCGCAGCGATTTCCTAGGAACAGATTTCGAAGAACAGCTCTGATCACAGAATCACAGATTGGTTAGGGTTGGAAAGGAGCTCTGGAGATCATGTAGTGCAACCCCCCTGCCAGAGCAGGGTCACCTACAGCAGGTTGCACAGGATGACCTCCAGGCGGGTTTTGAATGTCTCTGGGGTGGGAGACTCTACCGCCTCCCTGGGCAGCCTGTTCCAGCGCTCTGCCACCCTCAAAGTAAAGAAGTTCCTCCTCATGCTTTGATAGAAGTTCCTAGGTTCCAGTTTGTACCCGTTACCTCTTGTCCTGGATCATCTTTGATGATCCAGGACAAGAGGTAACGGGCACCAATTGGAACGTAGGAACTTGAACTTGAACTGGAAGGTAGGAACTTGAACTTGAACATAGGATTATCCTTGATGA
The DNA here is from genome assembly GCF_965231255.1 of Vanellus vanellus. NCBI lineage: Eukaryota > Metazoa > Chordata > Aves > Charadriiformes > Charadriidae > Vanellus > Vanellus vanellus. Next base: position 152,295 of record NC_138925.1, on the reverse strand, counting down.
TTCAGGATAGCTGTGTGTCTGACCAGTCTGTCTTTCGAAGGAGGTCCTGGGCCAGCTCCAGCCATGCTGTGCTGAGCAGAGCCCCTGGCAGCAGCCCCACACCTCACTCCCAGTGTGCCTGAATGGAAAAGGTACCAAAGTTGCTCCAACACTTTCTGAAAAACTCTATAGTGTTACCCCACAAGCGCAAAGCGACGGCAAAGCCCGTGAAATGACACCGGTGCTTCCAGAAAATGCCAAGCTTCCTGCCCAAGGGTGACATGCCATGCGGTGAAGGGAATGATCTGATCAGCCTTGGAAGAACTCCTAGTGATAGCCAGCTAATCGAAAAGGACGTGCTGGAGCTCATGCAGCGCGAACTACAGAAAGTTTGAACAATGCAGCGCCTTGAAAAAAGCCTCTGCTTGGGCAAGACTGTTATCTGTCACAAGATAAACATCAGGAACAACAGACTGCAACATCCTGGCTTTGTTTATAGAACAAGGAATTGGTGGTTGAAAGAAATTGGGCAACAGGATGCGAAAAGAGACGGACGACTCTGAAATGACTGGCCAATTAGGAGCTCAGCTTTTGTAATATGTATGAGATGATTTTCTGTGTAACCAATCAGACTCTAACACGCTGTCTTCTAATGAATATTTGATCATATAAAAGATGGTTGCTGAAAACAATAAAGTTAGATCTGGCGTGCACCCAGCTAGGTCTCCGTCTCTCAATCGCGGCAAATTGGTGACCCCGACGTGATTCCCGGGTTCGACAACCACCTAACTGCGTGGCAGGCTGCGAGTCCCACAGACCTTTAAATGAGCTGCTGAAAGGAAGCAGGAGCCGGCCTAAGAATCCCTCTGGAACGAATAGGTGAGCTGTGGGAAACATGGGAAATCAAGCGTCTTCCCCAGAGAGAGACGTATATGAGCTTATGAAAGCTCTTCTTAAGAAACATGGAAAGAATATTTCTGGGCAAGACCTTAAAATGATGCTTAAATGGGTACAAGTAAAAATACCCACTGTGACTGCCTCCACTATTTTTACACGGGAACTGTGGGATGATGTAGGGGTGAAACTGTGGCATGCAGCCACAACTGGAAACGTTGAAGCGCAGCGTATGCTTCCGTGGTGGCGAACTATTTTTGAAACCTTAAAGGCGCAGGAGGGCAAGGACGGTAGAGAGGCTGGAGACACCGATAACCCGCCAGGTACCGAGCATACTAAAGGGCCCCTCACGGTGGGAGCGGCAGGGTATCCCCCGGAGGAGGATCCCTTTGACCCAGGACCCATAGACCCTGATAAGGAGCCACAACTTTACCCCCCTGACCCACACGATGTATGGGCTAATATCAAGCGACAAGCCTTGAAAGAGGGAGAACTGGACATAGCTCGGACAATCGTGGCTCCTGTGATATATCAAGGTCGTGGGGGAGGGGCACAATGGGAGGCTCTATCTTTCCCGGTAGTGAAGGAACTACGCCGTACTATCACAGAGCACGGGCTCTCCTCCCCATATTTTGCGAGCCTGCTGTCCTCCGCTTTTGATACTTATGTGATGACTCCGCATGATCTAAAGTCCCTTGCACAATTGTTACTAACCCCCACTCAGTACTCGTTGTGGGAATCGCATTGGAGGGGAGGACTCCAAGCTCTTCTGCTGACCTATGTAGGTCACGACAATGGAGGCCTTGCTGCACTGACTATAGAACATCTTACGGGTACGGGACAATGGGCAAATCCAGTTGCCCAGGCGCGGGACATCCCACGGGAAGCTCTTGAGGCGATACGGGAAGAAGCTAGAAAGGCTCTAAGAAAAGTCCCAGACTCTCAAAAGCCGCAAAAGGCCTTTACTACTATCGTACAAGAACCTCGGGAGCCCTATATGCAGTTTATTGACAGATTGAAACAAGCTCTGGAACGTCAGATAGATAATGCGGAAGCTCGAGAAATTTTGTTGTTAAAACTGGCTGTGGAAAATGCTAATGCAGATTGCAAAAAACTTTTGAAATCTCTCCCTAATCAAAACCCCACCCTAGTTGAAATGGTTGAAGCCTGTAATAGGATTGGTACTGCGGATCATAAGTATGAAGCCATGGCAGCTGCCTTTGCGGCTATGCGCGGCCCAATGGGTCCGGGTGTCTGCTATGGGTGCGGTAAGCCTGGTCACTTGAAGAAAAATTGCTTAGCCGCTAACGGCAGTACTAAACCTCGAGCTCCGGGAATTTGTCCCAGATGTAAGAAAGGGCGTCATTATGCTAATCAATGTTGGTCTAAGTATGATTTGCAGGGTCAATTAATCCAGGGAAACCGATCACGGAGCGCGGAGCAGCGACGCGTGCAGACACAAATGCCGCAGCAGACATTCCCAAACCCTCAGGGGGGGGCAGTAGCGCCTCAAGTCTTCGTCCAGCAACGGCCGGAAGCGCCGGACTGGACCTGGCAACCGCCCACACAGTAACGGTACTCGATCCCTCGGTCCACCTATTATCTACAAATGTTTCGGGGCCTCTGCCCCCTGGAACGCAAGCGTTATTGTTAGGAAGATCATCTACAACTTTGTCAGGACTTTTTGTGTTGCCGGGAGTTATTGACTCTGATAGTATTGATGAGATTAAGATCATGGCATGGACTCCATTCCCCCCCTGTACAATACCGAAAGGTAGCCGTATAGCGCAACTGATATTAATTCCCAAGGAGACTGTCGCCCCTATCCCCACTCAATCCCAACAGAGGAAGGGGGGCTTTGGGTCTACGGGAAACCCGCAAATCTTGTGGGTACAATCCATTTCCCAGAGAAGGCCCGTATGTCAATGTACTCTTACCCGCAAGGGACAGCAAATAGTGTTAAGCGGAATCATTGATACTGGAGCTGATGTTACAGTAATCTCTCAGGCCAAATGGCCCCCGCAATGGCCTCTAGCTAATATTTCTCAGGCGTTGGCGGGCATTGGAGGGACTGGTAATAGCCAACAAAGTTTGGATTTGATCCAAATTAAAGGCCCAGAGGGACATGTAGCTTCTGTTAAGCCCTTTGTGTTGCCTGTTCCTATGATCTTGTGGGGACGAGATGTGTTGTCCCAGTGGGGGATGTCTATTCAGACACATTTTTAGGTGGGGCCATTGAAGAGCGCGACACCCTGAAATTGACTTGGAAAACCAATACCCCTGTTTGGGTTGACCAATGGCCCCTACCGTTAGAAAAGCTTCGCGCTCTCCAGGAATTAGTTACAGAACAACTGTCAAAAGGCCACATTGTACCCTCTGTTAGTCCTTGGAATTCCCCTGTCTTTGTTATTAAAAAGCAAACCGGCAAGTGGCGCTTGCTCCATGACCTTAGAAAAATCAATGACGCGATGGAGGACATGGGAGCCCTCCAACCGGGGCTCCCATCCCCTACTATGATCCCTCGAGATTGGCATTTAACTGTTATCGATCTTAAAGATTGCTTTTTTAATATTCCGTTGCATCCGGATGATGCTCCTAAATTTGCCTTCTCAGTTCCAAGTGTCAACATGCAAGCCCCGTTGCAAAGATATCAGTGGGTTGTGCTGCCACAAGGAATGAAAAATAGCCCTACGATATGCCAATGGTATGTAGCCAAAGTCCTTAGTCCTGTTAGGACTAAGATGCCCAGTGTCTTATTGTATCATTATATGGATGATATCCTGATGGCTGCACAACATCACAAGGTCCTGGAGGAAGCTGTAGCCCTTGTCACAGCTGCTGTTAATTCAGCAGGTCTCTGTATTGCGCCAGAAAAAATTCAAAAAATTGCACCATGGAAATATCTAGGCTGGCGCATACGAGCGCAAACCATAGTTCCTCAGCCCCTGCAAATTCGGGCAGACATAAAAAACTTGCATGATGTGCAAAAGTTGTTAGGAACAATTAATTGGGTACGACCGTTGTTGGGAATTTCCAATGCAGACTTAAGTCCTTTGTTTGAATTGCTTAAAGGAGATACTAATTTAAACTCCCCTCGGGCTCTCGGCCCTGAGGCTGTTGACTCTCTGCAAAGAGTCGCAACTGCAATTGCCCTTAGACAAGCACACCGATGCGCTCCTGAGTCACCCTTTTATCTAATCATCTTAAATCCTGCTCGACAGCCTTACGCCTTGATATTTCAATGGGATTTTCAGAAATCCGATCCATTGTTAATTATTGAATGGGTCTTTTTGCCAAATCAGCCCACAAAGACTATCGTAACACAGCATGAAATGTTTGCATTTTTGATCATTCGAGCCCGGAGGCGTTTATTAACATTGTCAGGAATAGATTTTATTTGTATTTATTTGCCTATAGCAAACGAATATCTGCAGTGGCTCCACCAACAATCAGAGGCCTTCAGTATAGCAGTAGCCGGCTACGCAGGTCAGCTTTCTTCTCACCCACCTTCTCATAAACTGTTTAGCGCCGACTTCCGTCTGGTGTCCAAGCCAAAGAAAAGTGACCAACCTCTGCAAGCCTTAACTGTATTTACAGACGGATCCGGAAAATCACACAAGTCAGTTATTCTCTGGTGGGATAACCACAGTGGACAATGGGACTCTGATATAGAGACTGTGCCAGGCTCTCCTCAAATAGTAGAATTAGCAGCAGTTGTCCGCGCATTTAGAAAATGGTCGATGCCACTTAATATTGTTACAGACTCTGCTTATGTTACAGGAATTGTTGAGCGAGCCGAGGCATCTTTGTTGCGTGATGTTTCACATGCTGACTTATTTTCTTTGTTACAGGAGCTTATTTACCTCCTCGACTCACGTCCTCACCCTTATTTTATTATGCATGTTAGGTCTCATACTTCTTTGCCTGGTTTTATTGCAGAGGGAAATCGACAAGCCGATCTGCTTACATTACCAGTACAAGTGTTACCGGACCGTGTAGCACAAGCCAAATTAAGTCATTCCTTTTTCCACCAAAATGCTGGAGGTCTTAAACGACAATTTAGTCTTACTACTCAGCAAGCAACGACTATCATTGCTGTATGGCCTGATTGTCAAAAACACTCCTTTCCCTCAGTAGCAGGAGGAGTTAACCCTAGGGGTTTGCAGAGTTTGCAACTCTGGCAAACCGATGTCACCCACTTTTCAGAATTTGGCCACCTAAAATATATTCATTCTTCCATTGATACCTTCTCTGGCGCATTATTTGCCTCCTGCCATACAGGAGAAAGGGCGCGCGATGTCCAAAGGCATTTGGCACGTGCATTTGCCACTTTAGGTATACCCTCCCAAATTAAGACTGATAACGGTCCTGCATATATATCAGCAGCAATTAAAAAATTTTTTGACTCCTGGGGAATCGATCATGTCACCGGAATTCCTCACTCCCCTACAGGACAATCGTTAATCGAGCGCTCCCATCAATCCTTAAAACGCCTCTTACTACAGCAGAAAGGGGGAGTAGGGACTGCTACCCCCGAGGAGCGCTTACAGAAAGCTTTATATGTTTTTAATTTTCTGAACTGTTCTTTATTAGACAGCAATCCTCCTATAGTTCGCCATTTTAACATGAACGCCTCGCTGGAAATGCGGATTAAGCCACCAGTCTTGGTCCGAGACCCAGAAACAGGTAAAATTGTGGGACCTTATCCTCTTATCACCTGGGGTAGAGGTTATGCTTCTGTCTCCACAGAGAAGGGTCCCAGGTGGATTCCTGCTAAGATCGTGCGACCCTTCCGCGAGCCCCTACCGCAAACCTCACCGGAGAATCCTGATCATCACGTAGAAGAATCTCTCATCGAGGAAACAGAGCAAAAGGAACTGGCTGTTCTGAACAAATAAGCGTTCTATGAATAAGTGTCGTGAAGTGCCCATTAGAAACATTACCTGTGGCTTGTGTGGACATTGTGACCCCTGGGTCCTGTGTGTTTGTTACACTTGTGACAAGGAGTGGTGGCGTCGGGCGACGCTTGCTGGACGCTGGTGTGAAATTTGTTTAGAAAAAGAGATTAGTACGGCCAGACTCCTGCTTGTCACAGGACACGAGTTAGGTGACACTGATCGATACTTTTCCTGCCTTACTGATTGGGCAAAAATAGTGACTGATCAAGCAGGAAAAATATTGGTTTGTGACTTGGAGTGTAGTAGGACCAATCTGGTACCCGCCATCTGGCCCGTCTTAAGAAAGGACTGGGACCGTACAAAGAGAGAATGCAAAAGGCGGTTTGCTTGGAAAATGAAAAAGGGGTGGCGACGTCAATTTTCCCAATAATAGTTATGACCAATATAATGGGAGGAGCATGGGGCAATCTGTTCCCGCCAGCATTGCCCAAGGTTAATGTATGGGTAACACTAGCAAATCTCACGGGACAGGATACCTTGTGTCTATCTACTGCTTCCCCGAACAACCCTTTCTCTACCTGTCTCGTGGGCTTGCCGCTAGATGAATGGCCGGTACCCCAAGATTTAAGAAAAGTAGACGTCAGGGAAATAATAAAATATTGGGACGCGTGGGCCCCCCGACTCCCGCAGGCCAGTTTGGAACCGCAAGAAATTGAGTTATTGGGATCAGTAAAAATGGATCTTTGTTTTAAATTTAATTATACAGGAAAAAATCAGTCTAAGGTGTGGGATGTTTCTCCCGTTCACCCTGTCTTCCGGAATGCTAGTGTTTGGTGTAACTCCACAGCCTTAAATGTGTCTAAATCTACGAATGTCCCCCTCTTATTACCCCCCGGAATATTCTTTATTTGTGGGGATAAGGCTTGGCCTAGCATCCCTTCTCATATAAAAGGGGGTCCCTGCAGTCTTGGACGCCTCTCAGTCTTGACCCCCAACACGTCTATGATTTTGCAACACCGCCTTTCTCATAGGGCAAAACGTAGTGTCCATACCTATACCCCTGACTGTGATGATAGTGTGGAATTTTGGTCTTTTGGTCAACGCTTTGCTGCTTCTTTTTTGTTGCCTGGGGCTGCTGCTGGGAAAGCCTTGGCAACTTTAGATAAACTTGTCTGTTGGCTTGCCAAGCAAACAAATGCCACCAGCAAGGCATTATCTGGTCTCTTGTTAGATGTGGATAGTGTTCGCCATGCTACACTGCAAAATAGGGCTGCTATAGATTTTTTGCTTTTAGCACAAGGCCATGGGTGTGAGGATTTTGAAGGTATGTGTTGTATGAACCTTTCTGATCATTCTGAATCGATTCACGCAAGTATTCAGCAGCTTAAGGAAGGAGTCTCTAAACTCCACCAGGATGACAGCTGGGATTGGCTAGACAAACTTTTTAAAGGATGGGGTTTGTCTGGCTGGCTAAGAAGCCTGGTAAAAACAATTGTGTATGCTTTGGCTGTCTTTGTCCTTTTATTGCTCTTTTTACCCTGTCTGTTGCAATGTTTACAGAGGTTAATAGCAAACTCAATGAAGCGGGTCCTTATTGTGCAACAAGAGGGGGGAGATGAAGGGAATGATCTGATCAGCCTTGGAAGAACTCCTAGTGATAGCCAGCTAATCGAAAAGGACGTGCTGGAGCTCATGCAGCGCGAACTACAGAAAGTTTGAACAATGCAGCGCCTTGAAAAAAGCCTCTGCTTGGGCAAGACTGTTATCTGTCACAAGATAAACATCAGGAACAACAGACTGCAACATCCTGGCTTTGTTTATAGAACAAGGAATTGGTGGTTGAAAGAAATTGGGCAACAGGATGCGAAAAGAGACGGACGACTCTGAAATGACTGGCCAATTAGGAGCTCAGCTTTTGTAATATGTATGAGATGATTTTCTGTGTAACCAATCAGACTCTAACACGCTGTCTTCTAATGAATATTTGATCATATAAAAGATGGTTGCTGAAAACAATAAAGTTAGATCTGGCGTGCACCCAGCTAGGTCTCCGTCTCTCAATCGCGGCAATGCGGTGGGGTCAGGGCCACGCGCTGAGCACCCGGTGCGCTGGGGTTGCCCCAGCGGTTCCTGAGCAGCTCCTGCAGTGCTGCCGCCGGTACCGTTCTGGCGGCTGTAGTTGTTTAAAAAGCCGTTGTTGTTTCCGGCGTAATCTGACGGCAGTTTTCTCGGGCATTTGGGCCTCTTCTAATAAGTGTGCTGTGAGTACATCTGCAAGCATTCACCTGTCGAGGTCAAATGACTGGTGGTGCTCATCTGCCCCTGTGCTACTGCTGCTGCCTCCCGTGAATGCTCATGTGCCTGCGTGCCCCTGTACAGGCACAGATGCACGCGCGCAACACCTGATCCCGCATCCTAATTATTTTTCGCCCGGTTCTCGGAGTTGTTCTGCTTCCGGCTGATGAATGGGAAAGTGTAGTAGTGCTGTTTCATTTCACCAGCCTCTCAAGTGTGGAAATTATGGTAAATTTGAGAACAAGCCAGATTAGATTGATAGTTACACCTCCTCCTTTAATTAGCCAACCACAGGATCTGTGGAGGCAAAGGCCGGGGGGGTGTGTCGGTGTATATAACGTGTATTGTCTATGTGAAAGATTAATCAAAAGGAGTTGCTTGAGGTGGGAAGGCTTTTCCGGAGAGGTTCCACATGTTGTCAGGTAGTCCCTCTGAATGGCAGCTTCCGGTTCGGTCCCTTAGCTTTCGCAAGTGACATTTAGTCTGATATGTGCCAGCCGTGCAATCTACCTAGCCCTGCAAAGTGCAAATATTAACCTAAATGCATATTAAGATACTGTGTGTTAGCTCCTGAACTGCAATAGAGAGCGGGTGTTCCAGCGGAGGCAAGCAAATCGTGTTGATTTAGAGTGGCTTGAGGATTTGGCCCATTACCGCTTCTTTATACACTTTTAAAAAGAAATGCCAACTCGATAGTTTAGGCTTTAACTGGAACATGGCAAGTAATTGTATGTTTTGGTGGACCCCTAGTAATGTTGCAGAATCTTTCTCTGAAGTTGTTCCATGGGATAGCCGATTCCTCAGGTAAGAGCTACTTGTTTGTTCAATCCTCCATCTTAGGCCTGCTCCTCAGGTGCATCCTCCTTCTCGCAGCGATTTCCTAGGAACAGATTTCGAAGAACAGCTCTGATCACAGAATCACAGATTGGTTAGGGTTGGAAAGGAGCTCTGGAGATCATCCAGCCCAACCCCCCTGCCAGAGCAGGGTCACCTACAGCAGGTTGCACAGGATGACCTCCAGGCGGGTTTTGAATGTCTCTGGGGTGGGAGACTCTACCGCCTCCCTGGGCAGCCTGTTCCAGCGCTCTGCCACCCTCAAAGTAAAGAAGTTCCTCCTCATGCTTTGATAGAAGTTCCTAGGTTCCAGTTTGTACCCGTTACCTCTTGACAAGAGGTAACGGGCACCAATTGGAACGTAGGAACTTGAACTTGAACTGGAACGTAGGAACTTGAACATAGGATTATCCTTGATGATTCAGGATAGCTGTGTGTCTGACCAGTCTGTCTTTCGAAGGAGGTCCTGGGCCAGCTCCAGCCATGCTGTGCTGAGCAGAGCCCCTGGCAGCAGCCCCACAGCTCACTCCCAGTGTGCCTGAATGGAAAAGGTACCAAAGTTGCTCCAACACTTTCTGAAAAACTCTATAGTGTTACCCCACAAACGCAAAGCGACGGCAAAGCCCGTGAAATGACACCGGTGCTTCCAGAAAATGCCAAGCTTCCTGCCCAAGGGTGACATGCCATGCGGTGGGGTCAGGGCCACGCGCTGAGCACCCGGTGCGCTGGGGTTGCCCCAGCGGTTCCTGAGCAGCTCCTGCAGTGCTGCTGCCGGTACCGTTCTGGCGGCTGTAGTTGTTTAAAAAGCCGTTGTTGTTTCCGGCGTAATCTGACGGCAGTTTTCTCGGGCATTTGGGCCTCTTCTAATAAGTGTGCTGTGAGTACATCTGCAAGCATTCACCTGTCGAGGTCAAATGACTGGTGGTGCTCATCTCCCCCCGTGCTACTGCTGCTGCCTCCCGTGAATGCTCATGTGCCTGCGTGCCCCTGTACAGGCACAGATGCATGCGCGCAACACCTGATCCCGCATCCTAATTACTTTTCGCCCGGTTCTCAGAGTTGTTCTGCTTCCGGCTGATGAATGGGAAAGTGTAGTAGTGCTGTTTCATTTCACCAGCCTCTCAAGTGTGGAAATTATGGTAAATTTGAGAACAAGCCAGATTAGATTGATAGTTACACCTCCTCCTTTAATTAGCCAACCACAGGATCTGTGGAGGCAAAGGCCGGGGGGGGGTGTCGGTGTATATAACGTGTATTGTCTATGTGAAAGATGAATCAAAAGGAGTTGCTTGAGGTGGGAAGGCTTTTCCGGAGAGGTTCCACATGTTGTCAGGTAGTCCCTCTGAATGGCAGCTTCCGGTTCGGTCCCTTAGCTTTCGGAAGTGACATTTAGTCTGATATGTGCCAGCCGTGCAATCTACCTAGCCCTGCAAAGTGCAAATATTAACCTAAATGCATATTAAGATACTGTGTGTTAGCTCCTGAACTGAAATAGAGAGCGGGTGTTCCAGCGGAGGCAAGCAAATCGTGTTGATTTAGAGTGGCTTGAGGATTTGGCCCATTAGCGCTTCTTTATACACTTTTAAAAAGAAATGCCAACTCGATAGTTTAGGCTTTAACTGGAACATGGCAAGTAATTGTATGTTTTGGCGGACCCCTAGTAATGTTGCAGAATCTTTCTCAGAAGTTGTTCCATGGGATAGCCGATTCCTCAGGTAAGAGCTACTTGTTTGTTCAATCCTCCATCTTAGGCCTGCTCCTCAGGTGCATCCTCCTTCTCGCAGCGATTTCCTAGGAACAGATTTCGAAGAACAGCTCTGATCACAGAATCACAGATTGGTTAGGGTTGGAAAGGACCTCTGGAGATCATCCAGTCCAACCCCCCTGCCAGAGCAGGGTCACCTACAGCAGGTTGCACAGGATGACCTCCAGGCGGGTTTTGAATGTCTCTGGGGTGGGAGACTCTACCGCCTCCCTGGGCAGCCTGTTCCAGCGCTCTGCCACCCTCAAAGTAAAGAAGTTCCTCCTCATGCTTTGATAGAAGTTCCTAGGTTCCAGTTTGTACCCGTTACCTCTTGTCCTGGATCATCTTTGATGATCCAGGACAAGAGGTAACGGGCACCAATTGGAACGTAGGAACTTGAACTTGAACTGGAACGTAGGAACTTGAACTTGAACATAGGATTATCCTTGATGATTCAGGATAGCTGTGTGTCTGACCAGTCTGTCTTTCGAAGGAGGTCCTGGACCAGCTCCAGCCATGCTGTGCTGAGCAGAGCCCCTGGCAGCAGCCCCACAGCTCACTCCCAGTGTGCCTGAATGGAAAAGGTACCAAAGTTGCTCCAACACTTTCTGAAAAACTCTATAGTGTTACCCCACAAGCGCAAAGCGACGGCAAAGCCCGTGAAATGACACCGGTGCTTCCAGAAAATGTCAAGCTTCCTGCCCAAGGGTGACATGCCATGCGGTGGTGTCAGGGCCACGTGCTGAGCACCCGGTGCGCTGGGGTTGCCCCAGCGGTTCCTGAGCAGCTCCTGCAGTGCTGCCGCCGGTACCGTTCTGGCGGCTGTAGTTGTTTAAAAAGCCGTTGTTGTTTCCGGCGTAATCTGACGGCAGTTTTCTCGGGCATTTGGGCCTCTTCTAATAAGTGTGCTGTGAGTACATCTGCAAGCATTCACCTGTCGAGGTCAAATGACTGGTGGTGCTCATCTCCCCCCGTGCTACTGCTGCTGCCTCCCGTGAATGCTCATGTGCCTGCGTGCCCCTGTACAGGCACAGATGCACGCGCGCAACACCTGATCCCGCATCCTAATTATTTTTCGCCCGGTTCTCGGAGTTGTTCTGCTTCCGGCTGATGAATGGGAAAGTGTAGTAGTGCTGTTTCATTTCACCAGCCTCTCAAGTGTGGAAATTATGGTAAATTTGAGAACAAGCCAGATTAGATTGATAGTTACACCTCCTCCTTTAATTAGCCAACCACAGGATCTGTGGAGGCAAAGGCCGGGGGGCGTGTCGGTGGGGGGGCATACGATTTTACCATGGCGAGATTGCTGGAGGTTCTTTCTTGTCTGTTCTTTCTTGTCTTGTAAATTGATATGAGGTTCTGCCAGTCTTCCTCACGTAGCACAATCGCTCTTGATTTCTGGAGGTTGCTCACAGGGTAAGCTAATGTTTAACATCAATAAGGGTTACCGAATCTTGTCCTTGAGAAGCAGGAGTCTGGAAGCTGTTGTCAATCCAACTGCTGTATTCCTGACCAGCAAGCCCGCTCGATTCAGGGTTAATTAACTGATTACTTAGAGCGGAAGTGTTGTGGAAGAGCCCGATCATTACCATTTCTATTCATTCTAATATGATGTATTTCAACTCCCCCTCTCTCACGCCTTCCAGAGAGTGATCTGGTGAAGGAGGATGACAAGTCTTTGTGAAACCATCTCGAGTTCTGCCAGATACTCGTAGTTGAAGTTGTCTAGCGGTGCGAGATTAGACACCGTGTGAAAGGCAATACTGCACAGATTCTTTATTCCAGACCATTTTCTAAGTTCGCATGATACAAAACCTCACGGTTACTGGGCAGCTCTCCCACTTTTCACGTCAACCTTTGCTACCTCGCCCGCTGCAACGTGCAGGAAAGAAACATTTATTTCAATTGCGCCGTGGTGCCGTGCATCTTAATGACACTCTGGAGTGACTGGCAGTGTATCTGGGTCCTGGGGTTGGACCCGGTCTAGCTGCCAGGAGGCAACATTGCAGAGAGGGGCTACAGCTGTGGTCTCTGAAGGGACCTGGCTACTCTATGTAGGCCTTCTCTCCCTGCGTCTCAGAGTGCTTGAAGATGCTAATTGGTTCACATTTTCCTCTGTTCGTTAAGGTATTCTGTCCTTAAAAATTCAGCTTTTTAAAATAGTAACGTGTATTGTCTATGTGAAAGATTAATCAAAAGGAGTTGCTTGAGGTGGGAAGGCTTTTCCGGAGAGGTTCCACATGTTGTCAGGTAGTCCCTCTGAATGGCAGCTTCCGGTTCGGTCCCTTAGCTTTCGGAAGTGACATTTAGTCTGATATGTGCCAGCCGTGCAATCTACCTAGCCCTGCAAAGTGCAAATATTAACCTAAATGCATATTAAGATACTGTGTGTTAGCTCCTGAACTGAAATAGAGAGCGGGTGTTCCAGCGGAGGCAAGCAAATCGTGTTGATTTACAGTGGCTTGAGGATTTGGCCCATTACCGCTTCTTTATACACTTTTAAAAAGAAATGCCAACTCGATAGTTTAGGCTTTAACTGGAACATGGCAAGTAATTGTATGTTTTGGCGGACCCCTAGTAATGTTGCAGAATCTTTCTCAGAAGTTGTTCCATGGGATAGCCGATTCCTCAGGTAAGAGCTACTTGTTTGTTCAATCCTCCATCTTAGGCCTGATCCTCAGGTGCATCCTCCTTCTCGCAGCGATTTCCTAGGAACAGATTTCGAAGAACAGCTCTGATCACAGAATCACAGATTGGTTAGGGTTGGAAAGGACCTCTGGAGATCATCCAGCCAAACCCCCCTGCCAGAGCAGGGTCACCTACAGCAGGATGCACAGGATGACCTCCAGGCGGGTTTTGAATGTCTCTGGGGTCGGAGACTCTACCGCCTCCCCGGGAAGCCTGTTCCAGCGCTCTGCCACCCTCAAAGTAAAGAAGTTCCTCCTCATGCTTTGATAGAAGTTCCTAGGTTCCAGTTTGTACCCGTTACCTCTTGTCCTGGATCATCTTTGATGATCATCATCTTTGATGATCCAGGTCAAGAGGTAACGGGCACCAATTGGAACGTAGGAACTTGAACTTGAACTGGAAGGTAGGAACTTGAACTTGAACTGGAAGGTAGGAACTTGAACTTGAACATAGGATTATCCTTGATGATTCAGGATAGCTGTGTGTCTGACCAGTCTGTCTTTCGAAGGAGGTCCTGGGCCAGCTCCAGCCATGCTGTGCTGAGCAGAGCCCCTGGCAGCAGCCCCACAGCTCACTCCCAGTGTGCCTGAATGGAAAAGGTACCAAAGTTGCTCCAACACTTTCTGAAAAACTCTATAGTGTTACCCCACAAGCGCAAAGCGACGGCAAAGCCCGTGAAATGACACCGGTGCTTCCAGAAAATGTCAAGCTTCCTGCCCAAGGGTGACATGCCATGCGGTGGGGTCAGGGCCACGCGCTGAGCACCCGGTGCGCTGGGGTTGCCCCAGCGGTTCCTGAGCAGCTCCTGCAGTGCTGCCGCCGGTACCGTTCTGGCGGCTGTAGTTGTTTAAAAAGCCGTTGTTGTTTCCGGCGTAATCTGACGGCAGTTTTCTCGGGCATTTGGGCCTCTTCTAATAAGTGTGCTGTGAGTACATCTGCAAGCATTCACCTGTCGAGGTCAAATGACTGGTGGTGCTCATCTCCCCCCGTGCTACTGCTGCTGCCTCCCGTGAATGCTCATGTGCCTGCGTGCCCCTGTACAGGCACAGATGCACGCGCGCAACACCTGATCCCGCATCCTAATTATTTTTCGCCCGGTTCTCGGAGTTGTTCTGCTTCCGGCTGATGAATGGGAAAGTGTAGTAGTGCTGTTTCATTTCACCAGCCTCTCAAGTGTGGAAATTATGGTAAATTTGAGAACAAGCCAGATTAGATTGATAGTTACACCTCCTCCTTTAATTAGCCAACCACAGGATCTGTGGAGGCAAAGGCCGGGGGGCGTGTCGGTGGGGGGTATACGATTTTACCATGGCGAGATTGCTGGAGGTTCTTTCTTGTCTGTTCTTTCTTGTCTTGTAAATTGATATGAGGTTCTGCCAGTCTTCCTCACGTAGCACAATCGCTCTTGATTTCTGGAGGTTGCTCACAGGGTAAGCTAATGTTTAACATCAATAAGGGTTACCGAATCTTGTCCTTGAGAAGCAGGAGTCTGGAAGCTGTTGTCAATCCAACTGCTGTATTCCTGACCAGCAAGCCCGCTCGATTCAGGGTTAATTAACTGATTACTTAGAGCGGAAGTGTTGTGGAAGAGCCCGATCATTACCATTTCTATTCATTCTAATATGATGTATTTCAACTCCCCCTCTCTCACGCCTTCCAGAGAGTGATCTGGTGAAGGAGGATGACAAGTCTTTGTGAAACCATCTCGAGTTCTGCCAGATACTCGTAGTTGAAGTTGTCTAGCGGTGCGAGATTAGACACCGTGTGAAAGGCAATACTGCACAGATTCTTTATTCCAGACCATTTTCTAAGTTCGCATGATACAAAACCTCACGGTTACTGGGCAGCTCTCCCACTTTTCACGTCAACCTTTGCTACCTCGCCCGCTGCAACGTGCAGGAAAGAAACATTTATTTCAATTGCGCCGTGGTGCCGTGCATCTTAATGACACTCTGGAGTGACTGGCAGTGTATCTGGGTCCTGGGGTTGGACCCGGTCTAGCTGCCAGGAGGCAACATTGCAGAGAGGGGCTACAGCTGTGGTCTCTGAAGGGACCTGGCTACTCTATGTAGGCCTTCTCTCCCTGCGTCTCAGAGTGCTTGAAGATGCTAATTGGTTCACATTTTCCTCTGTTCGTTAAGGTATTCTGTCCTTAAAAATTCAGCTTTTTAAAATAGTAACGTGTATTGTCTATGTGAAAGATTAATCAAAAGGAGTTGCTTGAGGTGGGAAGGCTTTTCCGGAGAGGTTCCACATGTTGTCAGGTAGTCCCTCTGAATGGCAGCTTCCGGTTCGGTCCCTTAGCTTTCGGAAGTGACATTTAGTCTGATATGTGCCAGCCGTGCAATCTACCTAGCCCTGCAAAGTGCAAATATTAACCTAAATGCATATTAAGATACTGTGTGTTAGCTCCTGAACTGAAATAGAGAGCGGGTGTTCCAGCGGAGGCAAGCAAATCGTGTTGATTTACAGTGGCTTGAGGATTTGGCCCATTACCGCTTCTTTATACACTTTTAAAAAGAAATGCCAACTCGATAGTTTAGGCTTTAACTGGAACATGGCAAGTAATTGTATGTTTTGGCGGACCCCTAGTAATGTTGCAGAATCTTTCTCAGAAGTTGTTCCATGGGATAGCCGATTCCTCAGGTAAGAGCTACTTGTTTGTTCAATCCTCCATCTTAGGCCTGCTCCTCAGGTGCATCCTCCTTCTCGCAGCGATTTCCTAGGAACAGATTTCGAAGAACAGCTCTGATCACAGAATCACAGATTGGTTAGGGTTGGAAAGGAGCTCTGGAGATCATCCAGCCCAACCCCCCTGCCAGAGCAGGGTCACCTACAGCAGGTTGCACAGGATGACCTCCAGGCGGGTTTTGAATGTCTCTGGGGTGGGAGACTCTACCGCCTCCCTGGGCAGCCTGTTCCAGCGCTCTGCCACCCTCAAAGTAAAGAAGTTCCTCCTCATGCTTTGATAGAAGTTCCTACGTTCCAGTTTGTACCCGTTACCTCTTGTCCTGGATCATCTTTGATGATCCTGGACAAGAGGTAACGGGCACCAATTGGAACGTAGGAACTTGAACTTGAACTGGAACGTAGGAACTTGAACATAGGATTATCCTTGATGATTCAGGATAGCTGTGTGTCTGACCAGTCTGTCTTTCGAAGGAGGTCCTGGGCCAGCTCCAGCCATGCTGTGCTGAGCAGAGCCCCTGGCAGCAGCCCCACAGCTCACTCCCAGTGTGCCTGAATGGAAAAGGTACCAAAGTTGCTCCAACACTTTCTGAAAAACTCTATAGTGTTACCCCACAAGCGCAAAGCGACGGCAAAGCCCGTGAAATGACACCGGTGCTTCCAGAAAATGTCAAGCTTCCTGCCCAAGGGTGACATGCCATGCGGTGGGGTCAGGGCCACGCGCTGAGCACCCGGTGCGCTGGGGTTGCCCCAGCGGTTCCTGAGCAGCTCCTGCAGTGCTGCCGCCGGTACCGTTCTGGCGGCTGTAGTTGTTTAAAAAGCCGTTGTTGTTTCCGGCGTAATCTGACGGCAGTTTTCTCGGGCATTTGGGCCTCTTCTAATAAGTGTGCTGTGAGTACATCTGCAAGCATTCACCTGTCGAGGTCAAATGACTGGTGGTGCTCATCTGCCCCCGTGCTACTGCTGCTGCCTCCCGTGAATGCTCATGTGCCTGCGTGCCCCTGTACAGGCACAGATGCACGCGCGCAACACCTGATCCCGCATCCTAATTATTTTTCGCCCGGTTCTCGGAGTTGTTCTGCTTCCGGCTGATGAATGGGAAAGTGTAGTAGTGCTGTTTCATTTCACCAGCCTCTCAAGTGTGGAAATTATGGTAAATTTGAGAACAAGCCAGATTAGATTGATAGTTACACCTCCTCCTTTAATTAGCCAACCACAGGATCTGTGGAGGCAAAGGCCGGGGGGGTGTGTCGGTGTATATAAGGTGTATTGTCTATGTGAAAGATTAATCAAAAGGAGTTGCTTGAGGTGGGAAGGCTTTTCCGGAGAGGTTCCACATGTTGTCAGGTAGTCCCTCTGAATGGCAGCTTCCGGTTCGGTCCCTTAGCTTTCGGAAGTGACATTTAGTCTGATATGTGCCAGCCGTGCAATCTACCTAGCCCTGCAAAGTGCAAATATTAACCTAAATGCATATTAAGATACTGTGTGTTAGCTCCTGAACTGAAATAGAGAGCGGGTGTTCCAGCGGAGGCAAGCAAATCGTGTTGATTTACAGTGGCTTGCGGATTTGGCCCATTACCGCTTCTTTATACACTTTTAAAAAGAAATGACAACTCGATAGTTTAGGCTTTAACTGGAACATGGCAAGTAATTGTATGTTTTGGCGGACCCCTAGTAATGTTGCAGAATCTTTCTCAGAAGTTGTTCCATGGGATAGCCGATTCCTCAGGTAAGAGCTACTTGTTTGTTCAATCCTCCATCTTAGGCCTGCTCCTCAGGTGCATCCTCCTTCTCGCAGCGATTTCCTAGGAACAGATTTCGAAGAACAGCTCTGATCACAGAATCACAGATTGGTTAGGGTTGGAAAGGACCTCTGGAGATCATCCAGCCAAACCCCCCTGCCAGAGCAGGGTCACCTACAGCAGGTTGCACAGGATGACCTCCAGGCGGGTTTTGAATGTCTCTGGGGTGGGAGACTCTACCGCCTCCCTGGGCAGCCTGTTCCAGCGCTCTGCCACCCTCAAAGTAAAGAAGTTCCTCCTCATGCTTTGAGAGAAGTTCCTAGGTTCCAGTTTGTACCCGTTACCTCTTGTCCTGGATCATCTTTGATGATCCAGGACAAGAGGTAACGGGCACCGATTGGAACGTAGGAACTTGAACTTGAACTGGAAGGTAGGAACTTGAACTTGAACATAGGATTATCCTTGATGATTCAGGATAGCTGTGTGTCTGACCAGTCTGTCTTTCGAAGGAGGTCCTGGGCCAGCTCCAGCCATGCTGTGCTGAGCAGAGCCCCTGGCAGCAGCCCCACAGCTCACTCCCAGTGTGCCTGAATGGAAAAGGTACCAAAGTTGCTCCAACACTTTCTGAAAAACTCTATAGTGTTACCCCACAAGCGCAAAGCGACGGCAAAGCCCGTGAAATGACACCGGTGCTTCCAGAAAATGTCAAGCTTCCTGCCCAAGGGTGACATGCCATGCGGTGGGGTCAGGGCCACGTGCTGAGCACCCGGTGCGCTGGGGTTGCCCCAGCGGTTCCTGAGCAGCTCCTGCAGTGCTGCCGCCGGTACCGTTCTGGCGGCTGTAGTTGTTTAAAAAGCCGTTGTTGTTTCCGGCGTAATCTGACGGCAGTTTTCTCGGGCATTTGGGCCTCTTCTAATAAGTGTGCTGTGAGTACATCTGCAAGCATTCACCTGTCGAGGTCAAATGACTGGTGGTGCTCATCTGCCCCCGTGCTACTGCTGCTGCCTCCCGTGAATGCTCATGTGCCTGCGTGCCCCTGTACAGGCACAGATGCACGCGCGCAACACCTGATCCCGCATCCTAATTATTTTTCGCCCGGTTCTCGGAGTTGTTCTGCTTCCGGCTGATGAATGGGAAAGTGTAGTAGTGCTGTTTCATTTCACCAGCCTCTCAAGTGTGGAAATTATGGTAAATTTGAGAACAAGCCAGATTAGATTGATAGTTACACCTCCTCCTTTAATTAGCCAACCACAGGATCTGTGGAGGCAAAGGCCGGGGGGGTGTGTCGGTGTATATAACGTGTATTGTCTATGTGAAAGATTAATCAAAAGGAGTTGCTTGAGGTGGGAAGGCTTTTCCGGAGAGGTTCCACATGTTGTCAGGTAGTCCCTCTGAATGGCAGCTTCCGGTTCGGTCCCTTAGCTTTCGCAAGTGACATTTAGTCTGATATGTGCCAGCCGTGCAATCTACCTAGCCCTGCAAAGTGCAAATATTAACCTAAATGCATATTAAGATACTGTGTGTTAGCTCCTGAACTGAAATAGAGAGCGGGTGTTCCAGCGGAGGCAAGCAAATCGTGTTGATTTACAGTGGCTTGAGGATTTGGCCCATTACCGCTTCTTTATACACTTTTAAAAAGAAATGCCAACTCGATAGTTTAGGCTTTAACTGGAACATGGCAAGTAATTGTATGTTTTGGCGGACCCCTAGTAATGTTGCAGAATCTTTCTCAGAAGTTGTTCCATGGGATAGCCGATTCCTCAGGTAAGAGCTACTTGTTTGTTCAATCCTCCATCTTAGGCCTGCTCCTCAGGTGCATCCTCCTTCTCGCAGCGATTTCCTAGGAACAGATTTCGAAGAACAGCTCTGATCACAGAATCACAGATTGGTTAGGGTTGGAAAGGACCTCTGGAGATCATCCAGCCCAACCCCCCTGCCAGAGCAGGGTCACCTACAGCAGGTTGCACAGGATGACCTCCAGGCGGGTTTTGAATGTCTCTGGGGTGGGAGACTCTACCGCCTCCCTGGGCAGCCTGTTCCAGCGCTCTGCCACCCTCAAAGTAAAGAAGTTCCTCCTCATGCTTTGATAGAAGTTCCTACGTTCCAGTTTGTACCCGTTACCTCTTGTCCTGGATCATCTTTGATGATCCTGGACAAGAGGTAACGGGCACCAATTGGAACGTAGGAACTTGAACTTGAACTGGAACGTAGGAACTTGAACATAGGATTATCCTTGATGATTCAGGATAGCTGTGTGTCTGACCAGTCTGTCTTTCGAAGGAGGTCCTGGGCCAGCTCCAGCCATGCTGTGCTGAGCAGAGCCCCTGGCAGCAGCCCCACAGCTCACTCCCAGTGTGCCTGAATGGAAAAGGTACCAAAGTTGCTCCAACACTTTCTGAAAAACTCTATAGTGTTACCCCACAAGCGCAAAGCGACGGCAAAGCCCGTGAAATGACACCGGTGCTTCCAGAAAATGTCAAGCTTCCTGCCCAAGGGTGACATGCCATGCGGTGGGGTCAGGGCCACGTGCTGAGCACCCGGTGCGCTGGGGTTGCCCCAGCGGTTCCTGAGCAGCTCCTGCAGTGCTGCCGCCGGTACCGTTCTGGCGGCTGTAGTTGTTTAAAAAGCCGTTGTTGTTTCCGGCGTAATCTGACGGCAGTTTTCTCGGGCATTTGGGCCTCTTCTAATAAGTGTGCTGTGAGTACATCTGCAAGCATTCACCTGTCGAGGTCAAATGACTGGTGGTGCTCATCTGCCCCCGTGCTACTGCTGCTGCCTCCCGTGAATGCTCATGTGCCTGCGTGCCCCTGTACAGGCACAGATGCACGCGCGCAACACCTGATCCCGCATCCTAATTATTTTTCGCCCGGTTCTCGGAGTTGTTCTGCTTCCGGCTGATGAATGGGAAAGTGTAGTAGTGCTGTTTCATTTCACCAGCCTCTCAAGTGTGGAAATTATGGTAAATTTGAGAACAAGCCAGATTAGATTGATAGTTACACCTCCTCCTTTAATTAGCCAACCACAGGATCTGTGGAGGCAAAGGCCGGGGGGGTGTGTCGGTGTATATAACGTGTATTGTCTATGTGAAAGATTAATCAAAAGGAGTTGCTTGAGGTGGGAAGGCTTTTCCGGAGAGGTTCCACATGTTGTCAGGTAGTCCCTCTGAATGGCAGCTTCCGGTTCGGTCCCTTAGCTTTCGGAAGTGACATTTAGTCTGATATGTGCCAGCCGTGCAATCTACCTAGCCCTGCAAAGTGCAAATATTAACCTAAATGCATATTAAGATAGTGTGTGTTAGCTCCTGAACTGAAATAGAGAGCGGGTGTTCCAGCGGAGGCAAGCAAATCGTGTTGATTTACAGTGGCTTGCGGATTTGGCCCATTACCGCTTCTTTATACACTTTTAAAAAGAAATGACAACTCGATAGTTTAGGCTTTAACTGGAACATGGCAAGTAATTGTATGTTTTGGCGGACCCCTAGTAATGTTGCAGAATCTTTCTCAGAAGTTGTTCCATGGGATAGCCGATTCCTCAGGTAAGAGCTACTTGTTTGTTCAATCCTCCATCTTAGGCCTGCTCCTCAGGTGCATCCTCCTTCTCGCAGCGATTTCCTAGGAACAGATTTCGAAGAACAGCTCTGATCACAGAATCACAGATTGGTTAGGGTTGGAAAGGACCTCTGGAGATCATCCAGCCAAACCCCCCTGCCAGAGCAGGGTCACCTACAGCAGGTTGCACAGGATGACCTCCAGGCGGGTTTTGAATGTCTCTGGGGTGGGAGACTCTACCGCCTCCCTGGGCAGCCTGTTCCAGCGCTCTGCCACCCTCAAAGTAAAGAAGTTCCTCCTCATGCTTTGATAGAAGTTCCTACGTTCCAGTTTGTACCCGTTACCTCTTGTCCTGGATCATCTTTGATGATCCAGGACAAGAGGTAACGGGCACCAATTGGAACGTAGGAACTTGAACTTGAACTGGAACGTAGGAACTTGAACATAGGATTATCCTTGATGATTCAGGATAGCTGTGTGTCTGACCAGTCTGTCTTTCGAAGGAGGTCCTGGACCAGCTCCAGCCATGCTGTGCTGAGCAGAGCCCCTGGCAGCAGCCCCACAGCTCACTCCCAGTGTGCCTGAATGGAAAAGGTACCAAAGTTGCTCCAACACTTTCTGAAAAACTCTATAGTGTTACCCCACAAGCGCAAAGCGACGGCAAAGCCCGTGAAATGACACCGGTGCTTCCAGAAAATGTCAAGCTTCCTGCCCAAGGGTGACATGCCATGCGGTGGGGTCAGGGCCACGCGCTGAGCACCCGGTGCGCTGGGGTTGCCCCAGCGGTTCCTGAGCAGCTCCTGCAGTGCTGCCGCCGGTACCGTTCTGGCGGCTGTAGTTGTTTAAAAAGCCGTTGTTGTTTCCGGCGTAATCTGACGGCAGTTTTCTCGGGCATTTGGGCCTCTTCTAATAAGTGTGCTGTGAGTACATCTGCAAGCATTCACCTGTCGAGGTCAAATGACTGGTGGTGCTCATCTGCCCCCGTGCTACTGCTGCTGCCTCCCGTGAATGCTCATGTGCCTGCGTGCCCCTGTACAGGCACAGATGCATGCGCGCAACACCTGATCCCGCATCCTAATTATTTTTCGCCCGGTTCTCGGAGTTGTTCTGCTTCCGGCTGATGAATGGGAAAGTGTAGTAGTGCTGTTTCATTTCACCAGCCTCTCAAGTGTGGAAATTATGGTAAATTTGAGAACAAGCCAGATTAGATTGATAGTTACACCTCCTCCTTTAATTAGCCAACCACAGGATCTGTGGAGGCAAAGGCCGGGGGGGTGTGTCGGTGTATATAACGTGTATTGTCTATGTGAAAGATTAATCAAAAGGAGTTGCTTGAGGTGGGAAGGCTTTTCCGGAGAGGTTCCACATGTTGTCAGGTAGTCCCTCTGAATGGCAGCTTCCGGTTCGGTCCCTTAGCTTTCGGAAGTGACATTTAGTCTGATATGTGCCAGCCGTGCAATCTACCTAGCCCTGCAAAGTGCAAATATTAACCTAAATGCATATTAAGATACTGTGTGTTAGCTCCTGAACTGAAATAGAGAGCGGGTGTTCCAGCGGAGGCAAGCAAATCGTGTTGATTTACAGTGGCTTGCGGATTTGGCCCATTACCGCTTCTTTATACACTTTTAAAAAGAAATGACAACTCGATAGTTTAGGCTTTAACTGGAACATGGCAAGTAATTGTATGTTTTGGCGGACCCCTAGTAATGTTGCAGAATCTTTCTCAGAAGTTGTTCCATGGGATAGCCGATTCCTCAGGTAAGAGCTACTTGTTTGTTCAATCCTCCGTCTTAGGCCTGCTCCTCAGGTGCATCCTCCTTCTCGCAGCGATTTCCTAGGAACAGATTTCGAAGAACAGCTCTGATCACAGAATCACAGATTGGTTAGGGTTGGAAAGGACCTCTGGAGATCATCCAGCCAAACCCCCCTGCCAGAGCAGGGTCACCTACAGCAGGTTGCACAGGATGACCTCCAGGCGGGTTTTGAATGTCTCTGGGGTGGGAGACTCTACCGCCTCCCTGGGCAGCCTGTTCCAGCGCTCTGCCACCCTCAAAGTAAAGAAGTTCCTCCTCATGCTTTGATAGAAGTTCCTACGTTCCAGTTTGTACCCGTTACCTCTTGTCCTGGATCATCTTTGATGATCCAGGACAAGAGGTAACGGGCACCAATTGGAACGTAGGAACTTGAACTTGAACTGGAACGTAGGAACTTGAACATAGGATTATCCTTGATGATTCAGGATAGCTGTGTGTCTGACCAGTCTGTCTTTCGAAGGAGTTCCTGGACCAGCTCCAGCCATGCTGTGCTGAGCAGAGCCCCTGGCAGCAGCCCCACAGCTCACTCCCAGTGTGCCTGAATGGAAAAGGTACCAAAGTTGCTCCAACACTTTCTGAAAAACTCTATAGTGTTACCCCACAAGCGCAAAGCGACGGCAAAGCCCGTGAAATGACACCGGTGCTTCCAGAAAATGTCAAGCTTCCTGCCCAAGGGTGACATGCCATGCGGTGGGGTCAGGGCCACGCGCTGAGCACCCGGTGCGCTGGGGTTGCCCCAGCGGTTCCTGAGCAGCTCCTGCAGTGCTGCCGCCGGTACCGTTCTGGCGGCTGTAGTTGTTTAAAAAGCCGTTGTTGTTTCCGGCGTAATCTGACGGCAGTTTTCTCGGGCATTTGGGCCTCTTCTAATAAGTGTGCTGTGAGTACATCTGCAAGCATTCACCTGTCGAGGTCAAATGACTGGTGGTGCTCATCTGCCCCCGTGCTACTGCTGCTGCCTCCCGTGAATGCTCATGTGCCTGCGTGCCCCTGTACAGGCACAGATGCATGCGCGCAACACCTGATCCCGCATCCTAATTATTTTTCGCCCGGTTCTCGGAGTTGTTCTGCTTCCGGCTGATGAATGGGAAAGTGTAGTAGTGCTGTTTCATTTCACCAGCCTCTCAAGTGTGGAAATTATGGTAAATTTGAGAACAAGCCAGATTAGATTGATAGTTACACCTCCTCCTTTAATTAGCCAACCACAGGATCTGTGGAGGCAAAGGCCGGGGGGGTGTGTCGGTGTATATAACGTGTATTGTCTATGTGAAAGATTAATCAAAAGGAGTTGCTTGAGGTGGGAAGGCTTTTCCGGAGAGGTTCCACATGTTGTCAGGTAGTCCCTCTGAATGGCAGCTTCCGGTTCGGTCCCTTAGCTTTCGCAAGTGACATTTAGTCTGATATGTGCCAGCCGTGCAATCTACCTAGCCCTGCAAAGTGCAAATATTAACCTAAATGCATATTAAGATACTGTGTGTTAGCTCCTGAACTGAAATAGAGAGCGGGTGTTCCAGCGGAGGCAAGCAAATCGTGTTGATTTACAGTGGCTTGAGGATTTGGCCCATTACCGCTTCTTTATACACTTTTAAAAAGAAATGCCAACTCGATAGTTTAGGCTTTAACTGGAACATGGCAAGTAATTGTATGTTTTGGCGGACCCCTAGTAATGTTGCAGAATCTTTCTCAGAAGTTGTTCCATGGGATAGCCGATTCCTCAGGTAAGAGCTACTTGTTTGTTCAATCCTCCATCTTAGGCCTGCTCCTCAGGTGCATCCTCCTTCTCGCAGCGATTTCCTAGGAACAGATTTCGAAGAACAGCTCTGATCACAGAATCACAGATTGGTTAGGGTTGGAAAGGAGCTCTGGAGATCATCCAGCCCAACCCCCCTGCCAGAGCAGGGTCACCTACAGCAGGTTGCACAGGATGACCTCCAGGCGGGTTTTGAATGTCTCTGGGGTGGGAGACTCTACCGCCTCCCTGGGCAGCCTGTTCCAGCGCTCTGCCACCCTCAAAGTAAAGAAGTTCCTCCTCATGCTTTGAGAGAAGTTCCTAGGTTCCAGTTTGTACCCGTTACCTCTTGTCCTGGATCATCTTTGATGATCCAGGACAAGAGGTAACGGGCACCGATTGGAACGTAGGAACTTGAACTTGAACTGGAACGTAGGAACTTGAACTTGAACATAGGATTATCCTTGATGATTCAGGATAGCTGTGTGTCTGACCAGTCTGTCTTTCGAAGGAGGTCCTGGGCCAGCTCCAGCCATGCTGTGCTGAGCAGAGCCCCTGGCAGCAGCCCCACAGCTCACTCCCAGTGTGCCTGAATGGAAAAGGTACCAAAGTTGCTCCAACACTTTCTGAAAAACTCTATAGTGTTACCCCACAAGCGCAAAGCGACGGCAAAGCCCGTGAAATGACACCGGTGCTTCCAGAAAATGTCAAGCTTCCTGCCCAAGGGTGACATGCCATGCGGTGGGGTCAGGGCCACGTGCTGAGCACCCGGTGCGCTGGGGTTGCCCCAGCGGTTCCTGAGCAGCTCCTGCAGTGCTGCCGCCGGTACCGTTCTGGCGGCTGTAGTTGTTTAAAAAGCCGTTGTTGTTTCCGGCGTAATCTGACGGCAGTTTTCTCGGGCATTTGGGCCTCTTCTAATAAGTGTGCTGTGAGTACATCTGCAAGCATTCACCTGTCGAGGTCAAATGACTGGTGGTGCTCATCTGCCCCCGTGCTACTGCTGCTGCCTCCCGTGAATGCTCATGTGCCTGCGTGCCCCTGTACAGGCACAGATGCACGCGCGCAACACCTGATCCCGCATCCTAATTATTTTTCGCCCGGTTCTCGGAGTTGTTCTGCTTCCGGCTGATGAATGGGAAAGTGTAGTAGTGCTGTTTCATTTCACCAGCCTCTCAAGTGTGGAAATTATGGTAAATTTGAGAACAAGCCAGATTAGATTGATAGTTACACCTCCTCCTTTAATTAGCCAACCACAGGATCTGTGGAGGCAAAGGCCGGGGGGGTGTGTCGGTGTATATAACGTGTATTGTCTATGTGAAAGATTAATCAAAAGGAGTTGCTTGAGGTGGGAAGGCTTTTCCGGAGAGGTTCCACATGTTGTCAGGTAGTCCCTCTGAATGGCAGCTTCCGGTTCGGTCCCTTAGCTTTCGGAAGTGACATTTAGTCTGATATGTGCCAGCCGTGCAATCTACCTAGCCCTGCAAAGTGCAAATATTAACCTAAATGCATATTAAGATACTGTGTGTTAGCTCCTGAACTGAAATAGAGAGCGGGTGTTCCAGCGGAGGCAAGCAAATCGTGTTGATTTACAGTGGCTTGCGGATTTGGCCCATTACCGCTTCTTTATACACTTTTAAAAAGAAATGACAACTCGATAGTTTAGGCTTTAACTGGAACATGGCAAGTAATTGTATGTTTTGGCGGACCCCTAGTAATGTTGCAGAATCTTTCTCAGAAGTTGTTCCATGGGATAGCCGATTCCTCAGGTAAGAGCTACTTGTTTGTTCAATCCTCCATCTTAGGCCTGCTCCTCAGGTGCATCCTCCTTCTCGCAGCGATTTCCTAGGAACAGATTTCGAAGAACAGCTCTGATCACAGAATCACAGATTGGTTAGGGTTGGAAAGGACCTCTGGAGATCATCCAGCCAAACCCCCCTGCCAGAGCAGGGTCACCTACAGCAGGTTGCACAGGATGACCTCCAGGCGGGTTTTGAATGTCTCTGGGGTGGGAGACTCTACCGCCTCCCTGGGCAGCCTGTTCCAGCGCTCTGCCACCCTCAAAGTAAAGAAGTTCCTCCTCATGCTTTGATAGAAGTTCCTACGTTCCAGTTTGTACCCGTTACCTCTTGTCCTGGATCATCTTTGATGATCCAGGACAAGAGGTAACGGGCACCAATTGGAACGTAGGAACTTGAACTTGAACTGGAACGTAGGAACTTGAACATAGGATTATCCTTGATGATTCAGGATAGCTGTGTGTCTGACCAGTCTGTCTTTCGAAGGAGTTCCTGGACCAGCTCCAGCCATGCTGTGCTGAGCAGAGCCCCTGGCAGCAGCCCCACAGCTCACTCCCAGTGTGCCTGAATGGAAAAGGTACCAAAGTTGCTCCAACACTTTCTGAAAAACTCTATAGTGTTACCCCACAAGCGCAAAGCGACGGCAAAGCCCGTGAAATGACACCGGTGCTTCCAGAAAATGTCAAGCTTCCTGCCCAAGGGTGACATGCCATGCGGTGGGGTCAGGGCCACGCGCTGAGCACCCGGTGCGCTGGGGTTGCCCCAGCGGTTCCTGAGCAGCTCCTGCAGTGCTGCCGCCGGTACCGTTCTGGCGGCTGTAGTTGTTTAAAAAGCCGTTGTTGTTTCCGGCGTAATCTGACGGCAGTTTTCTCGGGCATTTGGGCCTCTTCTAATAAGTGTGCTGTGAGTACATCTGCAAGCATTCACCTGTCGAGGTCAAATGACTGGTGGTGCTCATCTGCCCCCGTGCTACTGCTGCTGCCTCCCGTGAATGCTCATGTGCCTGCGTGCCCCTGTACAGGCACAGATGCATGCGCGCAACACCTGATCCCGCATCCTAATTATTTTTCGCCCGGTTCTCGGAGTTGTTCTGCTTCCGGCTGATGAATGGGAAAGTGTAGTAGTGCTGTTTCATTTCACCAGCCTCTCAAGTGTGGAAATTATGGTAAATTTGAGAACAAGCGAGATTAGATTGATAGTTACACCTCCTCCTTTAATTAGCCAACCACAGGATCTGTGGAGGCAAAGGCCGGGGGGGTGTGTCGGTGTATATAACGTGTATTGTCTATGTGAAAGATTAATCAAAAGGAGTTGCTTGAGGTGGGAAGGCTTTTCCGGAGAGGTTCCACATGTTGTCAGGTAGTCCCTCTGAATGGCAGCTTCCGGTTCGGTCCCTTAGCTTTCGGAAGTGACATTTAGTCTGATATGTGCCAGCCGTGCAATCTACCTAGCCCTGCAAAGTGCAAATATTAACCTAAATGCATATTAAGATACTGTGTGTTAGCTCCTGAACTGAAATAGAGAGCGGGTGTTCCAGCGGAGGCAAGCAAATCGTGTTGATTTACAGTGGCTTGAGGATTTGGCCCATTACCGCTTCTTTATACACTTTTAAAAAGAAATGCCAACTCGATAGTTTAGGCTTTAACTGGAACATGGAAAGTAATTGTATGTTTTGGCGGACCCCTAGTAATGTTGCAGAATCTTTCTCAGAAGTTGTTCCATGGGATAGCCGATTCCTCAGGTAAGAGCTACTTGTTTGTTCAATCCTCCATCTTAGGCCTGCTCCTCAGGTGCATCCTCCTTCTCGCAGCGATTTCCTAGGAACAGATTTCGAAGAACAGCTCTGATCACAGAATCACAGATTGGTTAGGGTTGGAAAGGAGCTCTGGAGATCATCCAGCCCAACCCCCCTGCCAGAGCAGGGTCACCTACAGCAGGTTGCACAGGATGACCTCCAGGCGGGTTTTGAATGTTTCTGGGGTGGGAGACTCTACCGCCTCCCTGGGCAGCCTGTTCCAGCGCTCTGCCACCCTCAAAGTAAAGAACTTCCTCCTCATGCTTTGAGAGAAGTTCCTAGGTTCCAGTTTGTACCCGTTACCTCTTGTCCTGGATCATCTTTGATGATCCAGGACAAGAGGTAACGGGCACCGATTGGAACGTAGGAACTTGAACTTGAACTGGAAGGTAGGAACTTGAACTTGAACATAGGATTATCCTTGATGATTCAGGATAGCTGTGTGTCTGACCAGTCTGTCTTTCGAAGGAGGTCCTGGGCCAGCTCCAGCCATGCTGTGCTGAGCAGAGCCCCTGGCAGCAGCCCCACAGCTCACTCCCAGTGTGCCTGAATGGAAAAGGTACCAAAGTTGCTCCAACACTTTCTGAAAAACTCTATAGTGTTACCCCACAAGCGCAAAGCGACGGCAAAGCCCGTGAAATGACACCGGTGCTTCCAGAAAATGTCAAGCTTCCTGCCCAAGGGTGACACGCCATGCGGTGGGGTCAGGGCCACGCGCTGAGCACCCGGTGCGCTGGGGTTGCCCCAGCGGTTCCTGAGCAGCTCCTGCAGTGCTGCCGCCGGTACCGTTCTGGCGGCTGTAGTTGTTTAAAAAGCCGTTGTTGTTTCCGGCGTAATCTGACGGCAGTTTTCTCGGGCATTTGGGCCTCTTCTAATAAGTGTGCTGTGAGTACATCTGCAAGCATTCACCTGTCGAGGTCAAATGACTGGTGGTGCTCACCTCCCCCCGTGCTACTGCTGCTGCCTCCCGTGAATGCTCATGTGCCTGCGTGCCCCTGTACAGGCACAGATGCACGCGCGCAACACCTGATCCCGCATCCTAATTATTTTTCGCCCGGTTCTCTGAGTTGTTCTGCTTCCGGCTGATGAATGGGAAAGTGTAGTAGTGCTGTTTCATTTCACCAGCCTCTCAAGTGTGGAAATTATGGTAAATTTGAGAACAAGCCAGATTAGATTGATAGTTACACCTCCTCCTTTAATTAGCCAACCACAGGATCTGTGGAGGCAAAGGCCGGGGGGGTGTGTCGGTGTATATAACGTGTATTGTCTATGTGAAAGATTAATCAAAAGGAGTTGCTTGAGGTGGGAAGGCTTTTCCGGAGAGGTTCCACATGTTGTCAGGTAGTCCCTCTGAATGGCAGCTTCCGGTTCGGTCCCTTAGCTTTCGCAAGTGACATTTAGTCTGATATGTGCCAGCCGTGCAATCTACCTAGCCCTGCAAAGTGCAAATATTAACCTAAATGCATATTAAGATACTGTGTGTTAGCTCCTGAACTGAAATAGAGAGCGGGTGTTCCAGCGGAGGCAAGCAAATCGTGTTGATTTACAGTGGCTTGAGGATTTGGCCCATTACCGCTTCTTTATACACTTTTAAAAAGAAATGCCAACTCGATAGTTTAGGCTTTAACTGGAACATGGCAAGTAATTGTATGTTTTGGCGGACCCCTAGTAATGTTGCAGAATCTTTCTCAGAAGTTGTTCCATGGGATAGCCGATTCCTCAGGTAAGAGCTACTTGTTTGTTCAATCCTCCATCTTAGGCCTGCTCCTCAGGTGCATCCTCCTTCTCGCAGCGATTTCCTAGGAACAGATTTCGAAGAACAGCTCTGATCACAGAATCACAGATTGGTTAGGGTTGGAAAGGGGCTCTGGAGATCATCCAGTCCAACCCCCCTGCCAGAGCAGGGTCACCTTCAGCAGGTTGCACAGGATGACCTCCAGGCGGGTTTTGAATGTCTCTGGGGTGGGAGACTCTACCGCCTCCCTGGGCAGCCTGTTCCAGCGCTCTGCCACCCTCAAAGTAAAGAAGTTCCTCCTCATGCTTTGATAGAAGTTCCTACGTTCCAGTTTGTACCCGTTACATCTTGTCCTGGATCATCAAAAATCATCTTTGATGATCCAGGACAAGAGGTAACGGGCACCAATTGGAACGTAGGAACTTGAACTTGAACTGGAAGGTAGGAACTTGAACTTGAACATAGGATTATCCTTGATGATTCAGGATAGCTGTGTGTCTGACCAGTCTGTCTTTCGAAGGAGGTCCTGGGCCAGCTCCAGCCATGCTGTGCTGAGCAGAGCCCCTGGCAGCAGCCCCACACCTCACTCCCAGTGTGCCTGAATGGAAAAGGTACCAAAGTTGCTCCAACACTTTCTGAAAAACTCTATAGTGTTACCCCACAAGCGCAAAGCGACGGCAAAGCCCGTGAAATGACACCGGTGCTTCCAGAAAATGTCAAGCTTCCTGCCCAAGGGTGACACGCCATGCGGTGGGGTCAGGGCCACGCGCTGAGCACCCGGTGCGCTGGGGTTGCCCCAGCGGTTCCTGAGCAGCTCCTGCAGTGCTGCCGCCGGTACCGTTCTGGCGGCTGTAGTTGTTTAAAAAGCCGTTGTTGTTTCCGGCGTAATCTGACGGCAGTTTTCTCGGGCATTTGGGCCTCTTCTAATAAGTGTGCTGTGAGTACATCTGCAAGCATTCACCTGTCGAGGTCAAATGACTGGTGGTGCTCATCTGCCCCCGTGCTACTGCTGCTGCCTCCCGTGAATGCTCATGTGCCTGCGTGCCCCTGTACAGGCACAGATGCACGCGCGCAACACCTGATCCCGCATCCTAATTATTTTTCGCCCGGTTCTCGGAGTTGTTCTGCTTCCGGCTGATGAATGGGAAAGTGTAGTAGTGCTGTTTCATTTCACCAGCCTCTCAAGTGTGGAAATTATGGTAAATTTGAGAACAAGCCAGATTAGATTGATAGTTACACCTCCTCCTTTAATTAGCCAACCACAGGATCTGTGGAGGCAAAGGCCGGGGGGGTGTGTCGGTGTATATAACGTGTATTGTCTATGTGAAAGATTAATCAAAAGGAGTTGCTTGAGGTGGGAAGGCTTTTCCGGAGAGGTTCCACACGTTGTCAGGTAGTCCCTCTGAATGGCAGCTTCCGGTTCGGTCCCTTAGCTTTCGGAAGTGACATTTAGTCTGATATGTGCCAGCCGTGCAATCTACCTAGCCCTGCAAAGTGCAAATATTAACCTAAATGCATATTAAGATACTGTGTGTTAGCTCCTGAACTGAAATAGAGAGCGGGTGTTCCAGCGGAGGCAAGCAAATCGTGTTGACTTACAGTGGCTTGAGGATTTGGCCCATTACCGCTTCTTTATACACTTTTAAAAAGAAATGCCAACTCGATAGTTTAGGCTTTAACTGGAACATGGCAAGTAATTGTATGTTTTGGCGGACCCCTAGTAATGTTGCAGAATCTTTCTCAGAAGTTGTTCCATGGGATAGCCGATTCCTCAGGTAAGAGCTACTTGTTTGTTCAATCCTCCATCTTAGGCCTGCTCCTCAGGTGCATCCTCCTTCTCGCAGCGATTTCCTAGGAACAGATTTCGAAGAACAGCTCTGATCACAGAATCACAGATTGGTTAGGGTTAGAAAGGAGCTCTGGAGATCATCCAGCCCAACCCCCCTGCCAGAGCAGGGTCACCTACAGCAGGTTGCACAGGATGACCTCCAGGCGGGTTTTGAATGTCTCTGGGGTGGGAGACTCTACCGCCTCCCTGGGCAGCCTGTTCCAGCGCTCTGCCACCCTCAAAGTAAAGAAGTTCCTCCTCATGCTTTGAGAGAAGTTCCTAGGTTCCAGTTTGTACCCGTTACCTCTTGTCCTGGATCATCTTTGATGATCCAGGACAAGAGGTAACGGGCACCGATTGGAACGTAGGAACTTGAACTTGAACTGGAACGTAGGAACTTGAACTTGAACATAGGATTATCCTTGATGATTCAGGATAGCTGTGTGTCTGACCAGTCTGTCTTTCGAAGGAGGTCCTGGGCCAGCTCCAGCCATGCTGTGCTGAGCAGAGCCCCTGGCAGCAGCCCCACAGCTCACTCCCAGTGTGCCTGAATGGAAAAGGTACCAAAGTTGCTCCAACACTTTCTGAAAAACTCTATAGTGTTACCCCACAAGCGCAAAGCGACGGCAAAGCCCGTGAAATGACACCGGTGCTTCCAGAAAATGTCAAGCTTCCTGCCCAAGGGTGACATGCCATGCGGTGGGGTCAGGGCCACGTGCTGAGCACCCGGTGCGCTGGGGTTGCCCCAGCGGTTCCTGAGCAGCTCCTGCAGTGCTGCCGCCGGTACCGTTCTGGCGGCTGTAGTTGTTTAAAAAGCCGTTGTTGTTTCCGGCGTAATCTGACGGCAGTTTTCTCGGGCATTTGGGCCTCTTCTAATAAGTGTGCTGTGAGTACATCTGCAAGCATTCACCTGTCGAGGTCAAATGACTGGTGGTGCTCATCTGCCCCCGTGCTACTGCTGCTGCCTCCCGTGAATGCTCATGTGCCTGCGTGCCCCTGTACAGGCACAGATGCACGCGCGCAACACCTGATCCCGCATCCTAATTATTTTTCGCCCGGTTCTCGGAGTTGTTCTGCTTCCGGCTGATGAATGGGAAAGTGTAGTAGTGCTGTTTCATTTCACCAGCCTCTCAAGTGTGGAAATTATGGTAAATTTGAGAACAAGCCAGATTAGATTGATAGTTACACCTCCTCCTTTAATTAGCCAACCACAGGATCTGTGGAGGCAAAGGCCGGGGGGGTGTGTCGGTGTATATAACGTGTATTGTCTATGTGAAAGATTAATCAAAAGGAGTTGCTTGAGGTGGGAAGGCTTTTCCGGAGAGGTTCCACATGTTGTCAGGTAGTCCCTCTGAATGGCAGCTTCCGGTTCGGTCCCTTAGCTTTCGGAAGTGACATTTAGTCTGATATGTGCCAGCCGTGCAATCTACCTAGCCCTGCAAAGTGCAAATATTAACCTAAATGCATATTAAGATACTGTGTGTTAGCTCCTGAACTGAAATAGAGAGCGGGTGTTCCAGCGGAGGCAAGCAAATCGTGTTGATTTACAGTGGCTTGCGGATTTGGCCCATTACCGCTTCTTTATACACTTTTAAAAAGAAATGACAACTCGATAGTTTAGGCTTTAACTGGAACATGGCAAGTAATTGTATGTTTTGGCGGACCCCTAGTAATGTTGCAGAATCTTTCTCAGAAGTTGTTCCATGGGATAGCCGATTCCTCAGGTAAGAGCTACTTGTTTGTTCAATCCTCCATCTTAGGCCTGCTCCTCAGGTGCATCCTCCTTCTCGCAGCGATTTCCTAGGAACAGATTTCGAAGAACAGCTCTGATCACAGAATCACAGATTGGTTAGGGTTGGAAAGGACCTCTGGAGATCATCCAGCCAAACCCCCCTGCCAGAGCAGGGTCACCTACAGCAGGTTGCACAGGATGACCTCCAGGCGGGTTTTGAATGTCTCTGGGGTGGGAGACTCTACCGCCTCCCTGGGCAGCCTGTTCCAGCGCTCTGCCACCCTCAAAGTAAAGAAGTTCCTCCTCATGCTTTGATAGAAGTTCCTACGTTCCAGTTTGTACCCGTTACCTCTTGTCCTGGATCATCTTTGATGATCCAGGACAAGAGGTAACGGGCACCGATTGGAACGTAGGAACTTGAACTTGAACTGGAAGGTAGGAACTTGAACTTGAACATAGGATTATCCTTGATGATTCAGGATAGCTGTGTGTCTGACCAGTCTGTCTTTCGAAGGAGGTCCTGGGCCAGCTCCAGCCATGCTGTGCTGAGCAGAGCCCCTGGCAGCAGCCCCACACCTCACTCCCAGTGTGCCTGAATGGAAAAGGTACCAAAGTTGCTCCAACACTTTCTGAAAAACTCTATAGTGTTACCCCACAAGCGCAAAGCGACGGCAAAGCCCGTGAAATGACACCGGTGCTTCCAGAAAATGTCAAGCTTCCTGCCCAAGGGTGACACGCCATGCGGTGGGGTCAGGGCCACGCGCTGAGCACCCGGTGCGCTGGGGTTGCCCCAGCGGTTCCTGAGCAGCTCCTGCAGTGCTGCCGCCGGTACCGTTCTGGCGGCTGTAGTTGTTTAAAAAGCCGTTGTTGTTTCCGGCGTAATCTGACGGCAGTTTTCTCGGGCATTTGGGCCTCTTCTAATAAGTGTGCTGTGAGTACATCTGCAAGCATTCACCTGTCGAGGTCAAATGACTGGTGGTGCTCATCTGCCCCCGTGCTACTGCTGCTGCCTCCCGTGAATGCTCATGTGCCTGCGTGCCCCTGTACAGGCACAGATGCACGCGCGCAACACCTGATCCCGCATCCTAATTATTTTTCGCCCGGTTCTCGGAGTTGTTCTGCTTCCGGCTGATGAATGGGAAAGTGTAGTAGTGCTGTTTCATTTCACCAGCCTCTCAAGTGTGGAAATTATGGTAAATTTGAGAACAAGCCAGATTAGATTGATAGTTACACCTCCTCCTTTAATTAGCCAACCACAGGATCTGTGGAGGCAAAGGCCGGGGGGGTGTGTCGGTGTATATAACGTGTATTGTCTATGTGAAAGATTAATCAAAAGGAGTTGCTTGAGGTGGGAAGGCTTTTCCGGAGAGGTTCCACACGTTGTCAGGTAGTCCCTCTGAATGGCAGCTTCCGGTTCGGTCCCTTAGCTTTCGGAAGTGACATTTAGTCTGATATGTGCCAGCCGTGCAATCTACCTAGCCCTGCAAAGTGCAAATATTAACCTAAATGCATATTAAGATACTGTGTGTTAGCTCCTGAACTGAAATAGAGAGCGGGTGTTCCAGCGGAGGCAAGCAAATCGTGTTGACTTACAGTGGCTTGAGGATTTGGCCCATTACCGCTTCTTTATACACTTTTAAAAAGAAATGCCAACTCGATAGTTTAGGCTTTAACTGGAACATGGCAAGTAATTGTATGTTTTGGCGGACCCCTAGTAATGTTGCAGAATCTTTCTCAGAAGTTGTTCCATGGGATAGCCGATTCCTCAGGTAAGAGCTACTTGTTTGTTCAATCCTCCATCTTAGGCCTGCTCCTCAGGTGCATCCTCCTTCTCGCAGCGATTTCCTAGGAACAGATTTCGAAGAACAGCTCTGATCACAGAATCACAGATTGGTTAGGGTTGGAAAGGAGCTCTGGAGATCATCCAGTCCAACCCCCCTGCCAGAGCAGGGTCACCTACAGCAGGTTGCACAGGATGACCTCCAGGCGGGTTTTGAATGTCTCTGGGGTGGGAGACTCTACTGCCTCCCTGGGCAGCCTGTTCCAGCGCTCTGCCACCCTCAAAGTAAAGAAGTTCCTCCTCATGCTTTGAGAGAAGTTCCTAGGTTCCAGTTTGTACCCGTTACCTCTTGTCCTGGATCATCAAAAATCATCTTTGATGATCCAGGACAAGAGGTAACGGGCACCAATTGGAACGTAGGAACTTGAACTTGAACTGGAAGGTAGGAACTTGAACTTGAACATAGGATTATCCTTGATGATTCAGGATAGCTGTGTGTCTGACCAGTCTGTCTTTCGAAGGAGGTCCTGGGCCAGCTCCAGCCATGCTGTGCTGAGCAGAGCCCCTGGCAGCAGCCCCACACCTCACTCCCAGTGTGCCTGAATGGAAAAGGTACCAAAGTTGCTCCAACACTTTCTGAAAAACTCTATAGTGTTACCCCACAAGCGCAAAGCGACGGCAAAGCCCGTGAAATGACACCGGTGCTTCCAGAAAATGTCAAGCTTCCTGCCCAAGGGTGACACGCCATGCGGTGGGGTCAGGGCCACGCGCTGAGCACCCGGTGCGCTGGGGTTGCCCCAGCGGTTCCTGAGCAGCTCCTGCAGTGCTGCCGCCGGTACCGTTCTGGCGGCTGTAGTTGTTTAAAAAGCCGTTGTTTTTTCCGGCGTAATCTGACGGCAGTTTTCTCGGGCATTTGGGCCTCTTCTAATAAGTGTGCTGTGAGTACATCTGCAAGCATTCACCTGTCGAGGTCAAATGACTGGTGGTGCTCATCTGCCCCCGTGCTACTGCTGCTGCCTCCCGTGAATGCTCATGCGCCTGCGTGCCCCTGTACAGGCACAGATGCACGCGCGCAACACCTGATCCCGCATCCTAATTATTTTTCGCCCGGTTCTCGGAGTTGTTCTGCTTCCGGCTGATGAATGGGAAAGTGTAGTAGTGCTGTTTCATTTCACCAGCCTCTCAAGTGTGGAAATTATGGTAAATTTGAGAACAAGCCAGATTAGATTGATAGTTACACCTCCTCCTTTAATTAGCCAACCACAGGATCTGTGGAGGCAAAGGCCGGGGGGGTGTGTCGGTGTATATAACGTGTATTGTCTATGTGAAAGATTAATCAAAAGGAGTTGCTTGAGGTGGGAAGGCTTTTCCGGAGAGGTTCCACACGTTGTCAGGTAGTCCCTCTGAATGGCAGCTTCCGGTTCGGTCCCTTAGCTTTCGGAAGTGACATTTAGTCTGATATGTGCCAGCCGTGCAATCTACCTAGCCCTGCAAAGTGCAAATATTAACCTAAATGCATATTAAGATAGTGTGTGTTAGCTCCTGAACTGAAATAGAGAGCGGGTGTTCCAGCGGAGGCAAGCAAATCGTGTTGATTTAGAGTGGCTTGAGGATTTGGCCCATTACCGCTTCTTTATACACTTTTAAAAAGAAATGCCAACTCGATAGTTTAGGCTTTAACTGGAACATGGCAAGTAATTGTATGTTTTGGCGGACCCCTAGTAATGTTGCAGAATCTTTCTCAGAAGTTGTTCCATGGGATAGCCGATTCCTCAGGTAAGAGCTACTTGTTTGTTCAATCCTCCATCTTAGGCCTGCTCCTCAGGTGCATCCTCCTTCTCGCAGCGATTTCCTAGGAACAGATTTCGAAGAACAGCTCTGATCACAGAATCACAGATTGGTTAGGGTTGGAAAGGAGCTCTGGAGATCATCCAGTCCAACCCCCCTGCCAGAGCAGGGTCACCTTCAGCAGGTTGCACAGGATGACCTCCAGGCGGGTTTTGAATGTCTCTGGGGTGGGAGACTCTACCGCCTCCCTGGGCAGCCTGTTCCAGCGCTCTGCCACCCTCAAAGTAAAGAAGTTCCTCCTCATGCTTTGAGAGAAGTTCCTAGGTTCCAGTTTGTACCCGTTACCTCTTGTCCTGGATCATCTTTGATGATCCAGGACAAGAGGTAACAGGTACCAATTGGAACGTAGGAACTTGAACTTGAACTGGAAGGTAGGAACTTGAACTTGAACATAGGATTATCCTTGATGATTCAGGATAGCTGTGTGTCTGACCATTCTGTCTTTCGAAGGAGGTCCTGGGCCAGCTCCAGCCATGCTGTGCTGAGCAGAGCCCCTGGCAGCAGCCCCACAGCTCACTCCCAGTGTGCCTGAATGGAAAAGGTACCAAAGTTGCTCCAACACTTTCTGAAAAACTCTATAGTGTTACCCCACAAGCGCAAAGCGACGGCAAAGCCCGTGAAATGACACCGGTGCTTCCAGAAAATGTCAAGCTTCCTGCCCAAGGGTGACATGCCATGCGGTGGGGTCAGGGCCACGCGCTGAGCACCCGGTGCGCTGGGATTGCCCCAGCGGTTCCTGAGCAGCTCCTGCAGTGCTGCCGCCGGTACCGTTCTGGCGGCTGTAGTTGTTTAAAAAGCCGTTGTTGTTTCCGGCGTAATCTGACGGCAGTTTTCTCGGGCATTTGGGCCTCTTCTAATAAGTGTGCTGTGAGTACATCTGCAAGCATTCACCTGTCGAGGTCAAATGACTGGTGGTGCTCATCTGCCCCCGTGCTACTGCTGCTGCCTCCCGTGAATGCTCATGTGCCTGCGTGCCCCTGTACAGGCACAGATGCACGCGCGCAACACCTGATCCCGCATCCTAATTATTTTTCGCCCGGTTCTCTGAGTTGTTCTGCTTCCGGCTGATGAATGGGAAAGTGTAGTAGTGCTGTTTCATTTCACCAGCCTCTCAAGTGTGGAAATTATGGTAAATTTGAGAACAAGCGAGATTAGATTGATAGTTACACCTCCTCCTTTAATTAGCCAACCACAGGATCTGTGGAGGCAAAGGCCGGGGGGGTGTGTCGGTGTATATAAGGTGTATTGTCTATGTGAAAGATTAATCAAAAGGAGTTGCTTGAGGTGGGAAGGCTTTTCTGGAGAGGTTCCACATGTTGTCAGGTAGTCCATCTGAATGGCAGCTTCCGGTTCGGTCCCTTAGCTTTCGGAAGTGACATTTAGTCTGATATGTGCCAGCCGTGCAATCTACCTAGCCCTGCAAAGTGCAAATATTAACCTAAATGCATATTAAGATACTGTGTGTTAGCTCCTGAACTGAAATAGAGAGCGGGTGTTCCAGCGGAGGCAAGCAAATCGTGTTGATTTAGAGTGGCTTGAGGATTTGGCCCATTACCGCTTCTTTATACACTTTTAAAAAGAAATGCCAACTCGATAGTTTAGGCTTTAACTGGAACATGGCAAGTAATTGTATGTTTTGGCGGACCCCTAGTAATGTTGCAGAATCTTTCTCAGAAGTTGTTCCATGGGATAGCCGATTCCTCAGGTAAGAGCTACTTGTTTGTTCAATCCTCCATCTTAGGCCTGCTCCTCAGGTGCATCCTCCTTCTCGCAGCGATTTCCTAGGAACAGATTTCGAAGAACAGCTCTGATCACAGAATCACAGATTGGTTAGGGTTGGAAAGGAGCTCTGGAGATCATCCAGTCCAACCCCCCTGCCAGAGCAGGGTCACCTTCAGCAGGTTGCACAGGATGACCTCCAGGCGGGTTTTGAATGTCTCTGGGGTGGGAGACTCTACCGCCTCCCTGGGCAGCCTGTTCCAGCGCTCTGCCACCCTCAAAGTAAAGAAGTCCCTCCTCATGCTTTGATAGAAGTTCCTAGGTTCCAGTTTGTACCCGTTACCTCTTGTCCTGGATCATCTTTGATGATCCAGGACAAGAGGTAACAGGTACCAATTGGAACGTAGGAACTTGAACTTGAACTGGAAGGTAGGAACTTGAACTTGAACATAGGATTATCCTTGATGATTCAGGATAGCTGTGTGTCTGACCATTCTGTCTTTCGAAGGAGGTCCTGGGCCAGCTCCAGCCATGCTGTGCTGAGCAGAGCCCCTGGCAGCAGCCCCACAGCTCACTCCCAGTGTGCCTGAATGGAAAAGGTACCAAAGTTGCTCCAACACTTTCTGAAAAACTCTATAGTGTTACCCCACAAGCGCAAAGCGACGGCAAAGCCCGTGAAATGACACCGGTGCTTCCAGAAAATGTCAAGCTTCCTGCCCAAGGGTGACATGCCATGCGGTGGGGTCAGGGCCACGCGCTGAGCACCCGGTGCGCTGGGGTTGCCCCAGCGGTTCCTGAGCAGCTCCTGCAGTGCTGCCGCCGGTACCGTTCTGGCGGCTGTAGTTGTTTAAAAAGCCGTTGTTGTTTCCGGCGTAATCTGACGGCAGTTTTCTCGGGCATTTGGGCCTCTTCTAATAAGTGTGCTGTGAGTACATCTGCAAGCATTCACCTGTCGAGGTCAAATGACTGGTGGTGCTCATCTGCCCCCGTGCTACTGCTGCTGCCTCCCGTGAATGCTCATGTGCCTGCGTGCCCCTGTACAGGCACAGATGCACGCGCGCAACACCTGATCCCGCATCCTAATTATTTTTCGCCCGGTTCTCTGAGTTGTTCTGCTTCCGGCTGATGAATGGGAAAGTGTAGTAGTGCTGTTTCATTTCACCAGCCTCTCAAGTGTGGAAATTATGGTAAATTTGAGAACAAGCGAGATTAGATTGATAGTTACACCTCCTCCTTTAATTAGCCAACCACAGGATCTGTGGAGGCAAAGGCCGGGGGGGTGTGTCGGTGTATATAAGGTGTATTGTCTATGTGAAAGATTAATCAAAAGGAGTTGCTTGAGGTGGGAAGGCTTTTCTGGAGAGGTTCCACATGTTGTCAGGTAGTCCATCTGAATGGCAGCTTCCGGTTCGGTCCCTTAGCTTTCGGAAGTGACATTTAGTCTGATATGTGCCAGCCGTGCAATCTACCTAGCCCTGCAAAGTGCAAATATTAACCTAAATGCATATTAAGATACTGTGTGTTAGCTCCTGAACTGAAATAGAGAGCGGGTGTTCCAGCGGAGGCAAGCAAATCGTGTTGATTTACAGTGGCTTGAGGATTTGGCCCATTACCGCTTCTTTATACACTTTTAAAAAGAAATGCCAACTCGATAGTTTAGGCTTTAACTGGAACATGGCAAGTAATTGTATGTTTTGGCGGACCCCTAGTAATGTTGCAGAATCTTTCTCAGAAGTTGTTCCATGGGATAGCCGATTCCTCAGGTAAGAGCTACTTGTTTGTTCAATCCTCCATCTTAGGCCTGCTCCTCAGGTGCATCCTCCTTCTCGCAGCGATTTCCTAGGAACAGATTTCGAAGAACAGCTCTGATCACAGAATCACAGATTGGTTAGGGTTGGAAAGGAGCTCTGGAGATCATCCAGTCCAACCCCCCTGCCAGAGCAGGGTCACCTTCAGCAGGTTGCACAGGATGACCTCCAGGCGGGTTTTGAATGTCTCTGGGGTGGGAGACTCTACCGCCTCCCTGGGCAGCCTGTTCCAGCGCTCTGCCACCCTCAAAGTAAAGAAGTTCCTCCTCATGCTTTGATAGAAGTTCCTAGGTTCCAGTTTGTACCCGTTACCTCTTGTCCTGGATCATCTTTGATGATCCAGGACAAGAGGTAACGGGCACCAATTGGAACGTAGGAACTTGAACTTGAACTGGAAGGTAGGAACTTGAACTTGAACATAGGATTATCCTTGATGATTCAGGATAGCTGTGTGTCTGACCAGTCTGTCTTTCGAAGGAGGTCCTGGGCCAGCTCCAGCCATGCTGTGCTGAGCAGAGCCCCTGGCAGCAGCCCCACAGCTCACTCCCAGTGTGCCTGAATGGAAAAGGTACCAAAGTTGCTCCAACACTTTCTGAAAAACTCTATAGTGTTACCCCACAAGCGCAAAGCGACGGCAAAGCCCGTGAAATGACACCGGTGCTTCCAGAAAATGTCAAGCTTCCTGCCCAAGGGTGACATGCCATGCGGTGGGGTCAGGGCCACGCGCTGAGCACCCGGTGCGCTGGGGTTGCCCCAGCGGTTCCTGAGCAGCTCCTGCAGTGCTGCCGCCGGTACCGTTCTGGCGGCTGTAGTTGTTTAAAAAGCCGTTGTTGTTTCCGGCGTAATCTGACGGCAGTTTTCTCGGGCATTTGGGCCTCTTCTAATAAGTGTGCTGTGAGTACATCTGCAAGCATTCACCTGTCGAGGTCAAATGACTGGTGGTGCTCATCTCCCCCCGTGCTACTGCTGCTGCCTCCCGTGAATGCTCATGTGCCTGCGTGCCCCTGTACAGGCACAGATGCACGCGCGCAACACCTGATCCCGCATCCTAATTATTTTTCGCCCGGTTCTCGGAGTTGTTCTGCTTCCGGCTGATGAATGGGAAAGTGTAGTAGTGCTGTTTCATTTCACCAGCCTCTCAAGTGTGGAAATTATGGTAAATTTGAGAACAAGCCAGATTAGATTGATAGTTACACCTCCTCCTTTAATTAGCCAACCACAGGATCTGTGGAGGCAAAGGCCGGGGGGGTGTGTCGGTGTATATAACGTGTATTGTCTATGTGAAAGATGAATCAAAAGGAGTTGCTTGAGGTGGGAAGGCTTTTCCGGAGAGGTTCCACATGTTGTCAGGTAGTCCCTCTGAATGGCAGCTTCCGGTTCGGTCCCTTAGCTTTCGGAAGTGACATTTAGTCTGATATGTGCCAGCCGTGCAATCTACCTAGCCCTGCAAAGTGCAAATA
This sequence comes from Vanellus vanellus, assembly GCF_965231255.1. Classification (NCBI taxonomy): domain Eukaryota; kingdom Metazoa; phylum Chordata; class Aves; order Charadriiformes; family Charadriidae; genus Vanellus; species Vanellus vanellus. The sequence continues at coordinate 109,944 of NC_138925.1, read as the reverse complement.
TTAACCTAAATGCATATTAAGATAGTGTGTGTTAGCTCCTGAACTGAAATAGAGAGCGGGTGTTCCAGCGGAGGCAAGCAAATCGTGTTGATTTACAGTGGCTTGCGGATTTGGCCCATTACCGCTTCTTTATACACTTTTAAAAAGAAATGCCAACTCGATAGTTTAGGCTTTAACTGGAACATGGCAAGTAATTGTATGTTTTGGCGGACCCCTAGTAATGTTGCAGAATCTTTCTCAGAAGTTGTTCCATGGGATAGCCGATTCCTCAGGTAAGAGCTACTTGTTTGTTCAATCCTCCATCTTAGGCCTGCTCCTCAGGTGCATCCTCCTTCTCGCAGCGATTTCCTAGGAACAGATTTCGAAGAACAGCTCTGATCACAGAATCACAGATTGGTTAGGGTTGGAAAGGAGCTCTGGAGATCATCCAGCCCAACCCCCCTGCCAGAGCAGGGTCACCTACAGCAGGTTGCACAGGATGACCTCCAGGCGGGTTTTGAATGTCTCTGGGGTGGGAGACTCTACCGCCTCCCTGGGCAGCCTGTTCCAGCGCTGTGCCACCCTCAAAGTAAAGAAGTTCCTCCTCATGCTTTGATAGAAGTTCCTACGTTCCAGTTTGTACCCGTTACCTCTTGTCCTGGATCATCTTTGATGATCCAGGACAAGAGGTAACGGGCACCAATTGGAACGTAGGAACTTGAACTTGAACTGGAACGTAGGAACTTGAACATAGGATTATCCTTGATGATTCAGGATAGCTGTGTGTCTGACCAGTCTGTCTTTCGAAGGAGGTCCTGGGCCAGCTCCAGCCATGCTGTGCTGAGCAGAGCCCCTGGCAGCAGCCCCACAGCTCACTCCCAGTGTGCCTGAATGGAAAAGGTACCAAAGTTGCTCCAACACTTTCTGAAAAACTCTATAGTGTTACCCCACAAGCGCAAAGCGACGGCAAAGCCCGTGAAATGACACCGGTGCTTCCAGAAAATGTCAAGCTTCCTGCCCAAGGGTGACATGCCATGCGGTGGGGTCAGGGCCACACGCTGAGCACCCGGTGCGCTGGGGTTGCCCCAGCGGTTCCTGAGCAGCTCCTGCAGTGCTGCCGCCGGTACCGTTCTGGCGGCTGTAGTTGTTTAAAAAGACGTTGTTGTTTCCGGCGTAATCTGACGGCAGTTTTCTCGGGCATTTGGGCCTCTTCTAATAAGTGTGCTGTGAGTACATCTGCAAGCATTCACCTGTCGAGGTCAAATGACTGGTGGTGCTCATCTGCCCCCAGCTACTGCTGCTGCCTCCCGTGAATGCTCATGTGCCTGCGTGCCCCTGTACAGGCACAGATGCACGCGCGCAACACCTGATCCCGCATCCTAATTATTTTTCGCCCGGTTCTCGGAGTTGTTCTGCTTCCGGCTGATGAATGGGAAAGTGTAGTAGTGCTGTTTCATTTCACCAGCCTCTCAAGTGTGGAAATTATGGTAAATTTGAGAACAAGCCAGATTAGATTGATAGTTACACCTCCTCCTTTAATTAGCCAACCACAGGATCTGTGGAGGCAAAGGCCGGGGGGGTGTGTCGGTGTATATAACGTGTATTGTCTATGTGAAAGATTAATCAAAAGGAGTTGCTTGAGGTGGGAAGGCTTTTCCGGAGAGGTTCCACATGTTGTCAGGTAGTCCCTCTGAATGGCAGCTTCCGGTTCGGTCCCTTAGCTTTCGGAAGTGACATTTAGTCTGATATGTGCCAGCCGTGCAATCTACCTAGCCCTGCAAAGTGCAAATATTAACCTAAATGCATATTAAGATAGTGTGTGTTAGCTCCTGAACTGAAATAGAGAGCGGGTGTTCCAGCGGAGGCAAGCAAATCGTGTTGATTTACAGTGGCTTGAGGATTTGGCCCATTACCGCTTCTTTATACACTTTTAAAAAGAAATGCCAACTCGATAGTTTAGGCTTTAACTGGAACATGGCAAGTAATTGTATGTTTTGGCGGACCCCTAGTAATGTTGCAGAATCTTTCTCAGAAGTTGTTCCATGGGATAGCCGATTCCTCAGGTAAGAGCTACTTGTTTGTTCAATCCTCCATCTTAGGCCTGCTCCTCAGGTGCATCCTCCTTCTCGCAGCGATTTCCTAGGAACAGATTTCGAAGAACAGCTCTGATCACAGAATCACAGATTGGTTAGGGTTGGAAAGGAGCTCTGGAGATCATCCAGCCCAACCCCCCTGCCAGAGCAGGGTCACCTACAGCAGGTTGCACAGGATGACCTCCAGGCGGGTTTTGAATGTCTCTGGGGTGGGAGACTCTACCGCCTCCCTGGGCAGCCTGTTCCAGCGCTGTGCCACCCTCAAAGTAAAGAAGTTCCTCCTCATGCTTTGATAGAAGTTCCTACGTTCCAGTTTGTACCCGTTACCTCTTGTCCTGGATCATCTTTGATGATCCAGGACAAGAGGTAACGGGCACCAATTGGAACGTAGGAACTTGAACTTGAACTGGAACGTAGGAACTTGAACATAGGATTATCCTTGATGATTCAGGATAGCTGTGTGTCTGACCAGTCTGTCTTTCGAAGGAGGTCCTGGGCCAGCTCCAGCCATGCTGTGCTGAGCAGAGCCCCTGGCAGCAGCCCCACAGCTCACTCCCAGTGTGCCTGAATGGAAAAGGTACCAAAGTTGCTCCAACACTTTCTGAAAAACTCTATAGTGTTACCCCACAAGCGCAAAGCGACGGCAAAGCCCGTGAAATGACACCGGTGCTTCCAGAAAATGTCAAGCTTCCTGCCCAAGGGTGACATGCCATGCGGTGGGGTCAGGGCCACACGCTGAGCACCCGGTGCGCTGGGGTTGCCCCAGCGGTTCCTGAGCAGCTCCTGCAGTGCTGCCGCCGGTACCGTTCTGGCGGCTGTAGTTGTTTAAAAAGACGTTGTTGTTTCCGGCGTAATCTGACGGCAGTTTTCTCGGGCATTTGGGCCTCTTCTAATAAGTGTGCTGTGAGTACATCTGCAAGCATTCACCTGTCGAGGTCAAATGACTGGTGGTGCTCATCTGCCCCCAGCTACTGCTGCTGCCTCCCGTGAATGCTCATGTGCCTGCGTGCCCCTGTACAGGCACAGATGCACGCGCGCAACACCTGATCCCGCATCCTAATTATTTTTCGCCCGGTTCTCTGAGTTGTTCTGCTTCCGGCTGATGAATGGGAAAGTGTAGTAGTGCTGTTTCATTTCACCAGCCTCTCAAGTGTGGAAATTATGGTAAATTTGAGAACAAGCCAGATTAGATTGATAGTTACACCTCCTCCTTTAATTAGCCAACCACAGGATCTGTGGAGGCAAAGGCCGGGGGGGTGTGTCGGTGTATATAACGTGTATTGTCTATGTGAAAGATTAATCAAAAGGAGTTGCTTGAGGTGGGAAGGCTTTTCCGGAGAGGTTCCACATGTTGTCAGGTAGTCCTTCTGAATGGCAGCTTCCGGTTCGGTCCCTTAGCTTTCGGAAGTGACATTTAGTCTGATATGTGCCAGCCGTGCAATCTACCTAGCCCTGCAAAGTGCAAATATTAACCTAAATGCATATTAAGATACTGTGTGTTAGCTCCTGAACTGAAATAGAGAGCGGGTGTTCCAGCGGAGGCAAGCAAATCCTGTTGATTTACAGTGGCTTGAGGATTTGGCCCATTACCACTTCTTTATACACTTTTAAAAAGAAATGCCAACTCGATAGTTTAGGCTTTAACTGGAACATGGCAAGTAATTGTATGTTTTGGCGGACCCCTAGTAATGTTGCAGAATCTTTCTCAGAAGTTGTTCCATGGGATAGCCGATTCCTCAGGTAAGAGCTACTTGTTTGTTCAATCCTCCATCTTCGGCCTTCTCCTCAGGTGCATCCTCCTTCTCGCAGCGATTTCCTAGGAACAGATTTCGAAGAACAGCTCTGATCACAGAATCACAGATTGGTTAGGGTTGGAAAGGAGCTCTGGAGATCATCCAGTCCAACCCCCCTGCCAGAGCAGGGTCACCTACAGCAGGTTGCACAGGATGACCTCCAGGCGGGTTTTGAATGTTTCTGGGGTGGGAGACTCTACCGCCTCCCCGGGAAGCCTGTTCCAGCGCTCTGCCACCCTCAAAGTAAAGAAGTTCCTCCTCATGCTTTGATAGAAGTTCCTAGGTTCCAGTTTGTACCCGTTACCTCTTGTCCTGGATCATCTTTGATGATCCAGGACAAGAGGTAACGGGCACCAATTGGAACGTAGGAACTTGAACTTGAACTGGAACGTAGGAGCTTGAACATAGGATTATCCTTGATGATTCAGGATAGCTGTGTGTCTGACCAGTCTATCTTTTGAAGGAGGTCCTGGGCCAGCTCCAGCCATGCTGTGCTGAGCAGAGCCCCTGGCAGCAGCCCCACAGCTCACTCCCAGTGTGCCTGAATGGAAAAGGTACCAAAGTTGCTCCAACACTTTCTGAAAAACTCTACAGTGTTACCCCACAAGCGCAAAGCGACGGCAAAGCCCGTGAAATGACACCGGTGCTTCCAGAAAATGTCAAGCTTCCTGCCCAAGGGTGACATGCCATGCGGTGGGGTCAGGGCCACGCGCTGAGCACCCGGTGCGCTGGGGTTGCCCCAGCGGTTCCTGAGCAGCTCCTGCAGTGCTGCCGCCGGTACCGTTCTGGCGGCTGTAGTTGTTTAAAAAGCCGTTGTTGTTTCCGGCGTAATCTGACGGCAGTTTTCTCGGGCATTTGGGCCTCTTCTAATAAGTGTGCTGTGAGTACATCTGCAAGCATTCACCTGTCGAGGTCAAATGACTGGTGGTGCTCATCTGCCCCCGTGCTACTGCTGCTGCCTCCCGTGAATGCTCATGTGCCTGCGTGCCCCTGTACAGGCACAGATGCACGCGCGCAACACCTGATCCCGCATCCTAATTATTTTTCGCCCGGTTCTCGGAGTTGTTCTGCTTCCGGCTGATGAATGGGAAAGTGTAGTAGTGCTGTTTCATTTCACCAGCCTCTCAAGTGTGGAAATTATGGTAAATTTGAGAACAAGCCAGATTAGATTGATAGTTACACCTCCTCCTTTAATTAGCCAACCACAGGATCTGTGGAGGCAAAGGCCGGGGGGGTGTGTCGGTGTATATAAGGTGTATTGTCTATGTGAAAGATTAATCAAAAGGAGTTGCTTGAGGTGGGAAGGCTTTTCCGAAGAGGTTCCACATATTGTCAGGTAGTCCCTCTGAATGGCAGCTTCCGGTTCGGTCCCTTAGCTTTCGGAAGTGACATTTAGTCTGATATGTGCCAGCCGTGCAATCTACCTAGCCCTGCAAAGTGCAAATATTAACCTAAATGCATATTAAGATACTGTGTGTTAGCTCCTGAACTGAAATAGAGAGCGGGTGTTCCAGCGGAGGCAAGCAAATCGTGTTGATTTACAGTGGCTTGAGGATTTGGCCCATTACCGCTTCTTTATACACTTTTAAAAAGAAATGCCAACTCGATAGTTTAGGCTTTAACTGGAACATGGCAAGTAATTGTATGTTTTGGCGGACCCCTAGTAATGTTGCAGAATCTTTCTCAGAAGTTGTTCCATGGGATAGCCGATTCCTCAGGTAAGAGCTACTTGTTTGTTCAATCCTCCGTCTTAGGCCTGCTCCTCAGGTGCATCCTCCTTCTCGCAGCGATTTCCTAGGAACAGATTTCGAAGAACAGCTCTGATCACAGAATCACAGATTGGTTAGGGTTGGAAAGGACCTCTGGAGATCATCCAGCCCAACCCCCCTGCCAGAGCAGGGTCACCTACAGCAGGTTGCACAGGATGACCTCCAGGCGGGTTTTGAATGTCTCTGGGGTGGAAGACTCTACCGCCTCCCTGGGCAGCCTGTTCCAGCGCTCTGCCACCCTCAAAGTAAAGAAGTTCCTCCTCATGCTTTGAGAGAAGTTCCTAGGTTCCAGTTTGTACCCGTTACCTCTTGTCCTGGATCATCTTTGATGATCCAGGACAAGAGGTAACGGGCACCAATTGGAACGTAGGAACTTGAACTTGAACTGGAACGTAGGAGCTTGAACATAGGATTATCCTTGATGATTCAGGATAGCTGTGTGTCTGACCAGTCTATCTTTTGAAGGAGGTCCTGGGCCAGCTCCAGCCATGCTGTGCTGAGCAGAGCCCCTGGCAGCAGCCCCACAGCTCACTCCCAGTGTGCCTGAATGGAAAAGGTACCAAAGTTGCTCCAACACTTTCTGAAAAACTCTACAGTGTTACCCCACAAGCGCAAAGCGACGGCAAAGCCCGTGACATGACACCGGTGCTTCCAGAAAATGTCAAGCTTCCTGCCCAAGGGTGACATGCCATGCGGTGGGGTCAGGGCCACGCGCTGAGCACCCGGTGCGCTGGGGTTGCCCCAGCGGTTCCTGAGCAGCTCCTGCAGTGCTGCCGCCGGTACCGTTCTGGCGGCTGTAGTTGTTTAAAAAGCCGTTGTTGTTTCCGGCGTAATCTGACGGCAGTTTTCTCGGGCATTTGGGCCTCTTCTAATAAGTGTGCTGTGAGTACATCTGCAAGCATTCACCTGTCGAGGTCAAATGACTGGTGGTGCTCATCTGCCCCCGTGCTACTGCTGCTGCCTCCCGTGAATGCTCATGTGCCTGCGTGCCCCTGTACAGGCACAGATGCACGCGCGCAACACCTGATCCCGCATCCTAATTATTTTTCGCCCGGTTCTCGGAGTTGTTCTGCTTCCGGCTGATGAATGGGAAAGTGTAGTAGTGCTGTTTCATTTCACCAGCCTCTCAAGTGTGGAAATTATGGTAAATTTGAGAACAAGCCAGATTAGATTGATAGTTACACCTCCTCCTTTAATTAGCCAACCACAGGATCTGTGGAGGCAAAGGCCGGGGGGGTGTGTCGGTGTATATAAGGTGTATTGTCTATGTGAAAGATTAATCAAAAGGAGTTGCTTGAGGTGGGAAGGCTTTTCCGAAGAGGTTCCACATATTGTCAGGTAGTCCCTCTGAATGGCAGCTTCCGGTTCCGTCCCTTAGCTTTCGGAAGTGACATTTAGTCTGATATGTGCCAGCCGTGCAATCTACCTAGCCCTGCAAAGTGCAAATATTAACCTAAATGCATATTAAGATACTGTGTGTTAGCTCCTGAACTGAAATAGAGAGCGGGTGTTCCAGCGGAGGCAAGCAAATCGTGTTGATTTACAGTGGCTTGAGGATTTGGCCCATTACCGCTTCTTTATACACTTTTAAAAAGAAATGCCAACTCGATAGTTTAGGCTTTAACTGGAACATGGCAAGTAATTGTATGTTTTGGCGGACCCCTAGTAATGTTGCAGAATCTTTCTCAGAAGTTGTTCCATGGGATAGCCGATTCCTCAGGTAAGAGCTACTTGTTTGTTCAATCCTCCGTCTTAGGCCTGCTCCTCAGGTGCATCCTCCTTCTCGCAGCGATTTCCTAGGAACAGATTTCGAAGAACAGCTCTGATCACAGAATCACAGATTGGTTAGGGTTGGAAAGGACCTCTGGAGATCATCCAGCCCAACCCCCCTGCCAGAGCAGGGTCACCTACAGCAGGTTGCACAGGATGACCTCCAGGCGGGTTTTGAATGTCTCTGGGGTGGAAGACTCTACCGCCTCCCTGGGCAGCCTGTTCCAGCGCTCTGCCACCCTCAAAGTAAAGAAGTTCCTCCTCATGCTTTGAGAGAAGTTCCTAGGTTCCAGTTTGTACCCGTTACCTCTTGTCCTGGATCATCTTTGATGATCCAGGACAAGAGGTAACGGGCACCAATTGGAACGTAGGAACTTGAACTTGAACTGGAACGTAGGAGCTTGAACATAGGATTATCCTTGATGATTCAGGATAGCTGTGTGTCTGACCAGTCTATCTTTTGAAGGAGGTCCTGGGCCAGCTCCAGCCATGCTGTGCTGAGCAGAGCCCCTGGCAGCAGCCCCACAGCTCACTCCCAGTGTGCCTGAATGGAAAAGGTACCAAAGTTGCTCCAACACTTTCTGAAAAACTCTACAGTGTTACCCCACAAGCGCAAAGCGACGGCAAAGCCCGTGACATGACACCGGTGCTTCCAGAAAATGTCAAGCTTCCTGCCCAAGGGTGACATGCCATGCGGTGGGGTCAGGGCCACGCGCTGAGCACCCGGTGCGCTGGGGTTGCCCCAGCGGTTCCTGAGCAGCTCCTGCAGTGCTGCCGCCGGTACCGTTCTGGCGGCTGTAGTTGTTTAAAAAGCCGTTGTTGTTTCCGGCGTAATCTGACGGCAGTTTTCTCGGGCATTTGGGCCTCTTCTAATAAGTGTGCTGTGAGTACATCTGCAAGCATTCACCTGTCGAGGTCAAATGACTGGTGGTGCTCATCTGCCCCCGTGCTACTGCTGCTGCCTCCCGTGAATGCTCATGTGCCTGCGTGCCCCTGTACAGGCACAGATGCACGCGCGCAACACCTGATCCCGCATCCTAATTATTTTTCGCCCGGTTCTCGGAGTTGTTCTGCTTCCGGCTGATGAATGGGAAAGTGTAGTAGTGCTGTTTCATTTCACCAGCCTCTCAAGTGTGGAAATTATGGTAAATTTGAGAACAAGCCAGATTAGATTGATAGTTACACCTCCTCCTTTAATTAGCCAACCACAGGATCTGTGGAGGCAAAGGCCGGGGGGGTGTGTCGGTGTATATAAGGTGTATTGTCTATGTGAAAGATTAATCAAAAGGAGTTGCTTGAGGTGGGAAGGCTTTTCCGAAGAGGTTCCACATATTGTCAGGTAGTCCCTCTGAATGGCAGCTTCCGGTTCGGTCCCTTAGCTTTCGGAAGTGACATTTAGTCTGATATGTGCCAGCCGTGCAATCTACCTAGCCCTGCAAAGTGCAAATATTAACCTAAATGCATATTAAGATACTGTGTGTTAGCTCCTGAACTGCAATAGAGAGCGGGTGTTCCAGCGGAGGCAAGCAAATCGTGTTGATTTACAGTGGCTTGAGGATTTGGCCCATTACCGCTTCTTTATACACTTTTAAAAAGAAATGCCAACTCGATAGTTTAGGCTTTAACTGGAACATGGCAAGTAATTGTATGTTTTGGCGGACCCCTAGTAATGTTGCAGAATCTTTCTCAGAAGTTGTTCCATGGGATAGCCGATTCCTCAGGTAAGAGCTACTTGTTTGTTCAATCCTCCGTCTTAGGCCTGCTCCTCAGGTGCATCCTCCTTCTCGCAGCGATTTCCTAGGAACAGATTTCGAAGAACAGCTCTGATCACAGAATCACAGATTGGTTAGGGTTGGAAAGGACCTCTGGAGATCATCCAGCCCAACCCCCCTGCCAGAGCAGGGTCACCTACAGCAGGTTGCACAGGATGACCTCCAGGCGGGTTTTGAATGTCTCTGGGGTGGAAGACTCTACCGCCTCCCTGGGCAGCCTGTTCCAGCGCTCTGCCACCCTCAAAGTAAAGAAGTTCCTCCTCATGCTTTGAGAGAAGTTCCTAGGTTCCAGTTTGTACCCGTTACCTCTTGTCCTGGATCATCTTTGATGATCCAGGTCAAGAGGTAACGGGCACCAATTGGAACGTAGGAACTTGAACTTGAACTGGAACGTAGGAGCTTGAACATAGGATTATCCTTGATGATTCAGGATAGCTGTGTGTCTGACCAGTCTATCTTTTGAAGGAGGTCCTGGGCCAGCTCCAGCCATGCTGTGCTGAGCAGAGCCCCTGGCAGCAGCCCCACAGCTCACTCCCAGTGTGCCTGAATGGAAAAGGTACCAAAGTTGCTCCAACACTTTCTGAAAAACTCTACAGTGTTACCCCACAAGCGCAAAGCGACGGCAAAGCCCGTGACATGACACCGGTGCTTCCAGAAAATGTCAAGCTTCCTGCCCAAGGGTGACATGCCATGCGGTGGGGTCAGGGCCACGCGCTGAGCACCCGGTGCGCTGGGGTTGCCCCAGCGGTTCCTGAGCAGCTCCTGCAGTGCTGCCGCCGGTACCGTTCTGGCGGCTGTAGTTGTTTAAAAAGCCGTTGTTGTTTCCGGCGTAATCTGACGGCAGTTTTCTCGGGCATTTGGGCCTCTTCTAATAAGTGTGCTGTGAGTACATCTGCAAGCATTCACCTGTCGAGGTCAAATGACTGGTGGTGCTCATCTGCCCCCGTGCTACTGCTGCTGCCTCCCGTGAATGCTCATGTGCCTGCGTGCCCCTGTACAGGCACAGATGCACGCGCGCAACACCTGATCCCGCATCCTAATTATTTTTCGCCCGGTTCTCGGAGTTGTTCTGCTTCCGGCTGATGAATGGGAAAGTGTAGTAGTGCTGTTTCATTTCACCAGCCTCTCAAGTGTGGAAATTATGGTAAATTTGAGAACAAGCCAGATTAGATTGATAGTTACACCTCCTCCTTTAATTAGCCAACCACAGGATCTGTGGAGGCAAAGGCCGGGGGGGTGTGTCGGTGTATATAAGGTGTATTGTCTATGTGAAAGATTAATCAAAAGGAGTTGCTTGAGGTGGGAAGGCTTTTCCGAAGAGGTTCCACATATTGTCAGGTAGTCCCTCTGAATGGCAGCTTCCGGTTCCGTCCCTTAGCTTTCGGAAGTGACATTTAGTCTGATATGTGCCAGCCGTGCAATCTACCTAGCCCTGCAAAGTGCAAATATTAACCTAAATGCATATTAAGATACTGTGTGTTAGCTCCTGAACTGAAATAGAGAGCGGGTGTTCCAGCGGAGGCAAGCAAATCGTGTTGATTTAGAGTGGCTTGAGGATTTGGCCCATTACCGCTTCTTTATACACTTTTAAAAAGAAATGCCAACTCGATAGTTTAGGCTTTAACTGGAACATGGCAAGTAATTGTATGTTTTGGCGGACCCCTAGTAATGTTGCAGAATCTTTCTCAGAAGTTGTTCCATGGGATAGCCGATTCCTCAGGTAAGAGCTACTTGTTTGTTCAATCCTCCGTCTTAGGCCTGCTCCTCAGGTGCATCCTCCTTCTCGCAGCGATTTCCTAGGAACAGATTTCGAAGAACAGCTCTGATCACAGAATCACAGATTGGTTAGGGTTGGAAAGGACCTCTGGAGATCATCCAGCCCAACCCCCCTGCCAGAGCAGGGTCACCTACAGCAGGTTGCACAGGATGACCTCCAGGCGGGTTTTGAATGTCTCTGGGGTGGAAGACTCTACCGCCTCCCTGGGCAGCCTGTTCCAGCGCTCTGCCACCCTCAAAGTAAAGAAGTTCCTCCTCATGCTTTGAGAGAAGTTCCTAGGTTCCAGTTTGTACCCGTTACCTCTTGTCCTGGATCATCTTTGATGATCCAGGACAAGAGGTAACGGGCACCAATTGGAACGTAGGAACTTGAACTTGAACTGGAACGTAGGAGCTTGAACATAGGATTATCCTTGATGATTCAGGATAGCTGTGTGTCTGACCAGTCTATCTTTTGAAGGAGGTCCTGGGCCAGCTCCAGCCATGCTGTGCTGAGCAGAGCCCCTGGCAGCAGCCCCACAGCTCACTCCCAGTGTGCCTGAATGGAAAAGGTACCAAAGTTGCTCCAACACTTTCTGAAAAACTCTACAGTGTTACCCCACAAGCGCAAAGCGACGGCAAAGCCCGTGACATGACACCGGTGCTTCCAGAAAATGTCAAGCTTCCTGCCCAAGGGTGACATGCCATGCGGTGGGGTCAGGGCCACGCGCTGAGCACCCGGTGCGCTGGGGTTGCCCCAGCGGTTCCTGAGCAGCTCCTGCAGTGCTGCCGCCGGTACCGTTCTGGCGGCTGTAGTTGTTTAAAAAGCCGTTGTTGTTTCCGGCGTAATCTGACGGCAGTTTTCTCGGGCATTTGGGCCTCTTCTAATAAGTGTGCTGTGAGTACATCTGCAAGCATTCACCTGTCGAGGTCAAATGACTGGTGGTGCTCATCTGCCCCCGTGCTACTGCTGCTGCCTCCCGTGAATGCTCATGTGCCTGCGTGCCCCTGTACAGGCACAGATGCACGCGCGCAACACCTGATCCCGCATCCTAATTATTTTTCGCCCGGTTCTCGGAGTTGTTCTGCTTCCGGCTGATGAATGGGAAAGTGTAGTAGTGCTGTTTCATTTCACCAGCCTCTCAAGTGTGGAAATTATGGTAAATTTGAGAACAAGCCAGATTAGATTGATAGTTACACCTCCTCCTTTAATTAGCCAACCACAGGATCTGTGGAGGCAAAGGCCGGGGGGGTGTGTCGGTGTATATAAGGTGTATTGTCTATGTGAAAGATTAATCAAAAGGAGTTGCTTGAGGTGGGAAGGCTTTTCCGAAGAGGTTCCACATATTGTCAGGTAGTCCCTCTGAATGGCAGCTTCCGGTTCGGTCCCTTAGCTTTCGGAAGTGACATTTAGTCTGATATGTGCCAGCCGTGCAATCTACCTAGCCCTGCAAAGTGCAAATATTAACCTAAATGCATATTAAGATACTGTGTGTTAGCTCCTGAACTGAAATAGAGAGCGGGTGTTCCAGCGGAGGCAAGCAAATCCTGTTGATTTACAGTGGCTTGAGGATTTGGCCCATTACCGCTTCTTTATACACTTTTAAAAAGAAATGCCAACTCGATAGTTTAGGCTTTAACTGGAACATGGCAAGTAATTGTATGTTTTGGCGGACCCCTAGTAATGTTGCAGAATCTTTCTCAGAAGTTGTTCCATGGGATAGCCGATTCCTCAGGTAAGAGCTACTTGTTTGTTCAATCCTCCGTCTTAGGCCTGCTCCTCAGGTGCATCCTCCTTCTCGCAGCGATTTCCTAGGAACAGATTTCGAAGAACAGCTCTGATCACAGAATCACAGATTGGTTAGGGTTGGAAAGGACCTCTGGAGATCATCCAGCCCAACCCCCCTGCCAGAGCAGGGTCACCTACAGCAGGTTGCACAGGATGACCTCCAGGCGGGTTTTGAATGTCTCTGGGGTGGAAGACTCTACCGCCTCCCTGGGCAGCCTGTTCCAGCGCTCTGCCACCCTCAAAGTAAAGAAGTTCCTCCTCATGCTTTGATAGAAGTTCCTAGGTTCCAGTTTGTACCCGTTACCTCTTGTCCTGGATCATCTTTGATGATCCAGGACAAGAGGTAACGGGCACCAATTGGAACGTAGGAACTTGAACTTGAACTGGAACGTAGGAACTTGAACATAGGATTATCCTTGATGATTCAGGATAGCTGTGTGTCTGACCAGTCTGTCTTTCGAAGGAGGTCCTGGACCAGCTCCAGCCATGCTGTGCTGAGCAGAGCCCCTGGCAGCAGCCCCACAGCTCACTCCCAGTGTGCCTGAATGGAAAAGGTACCAAAGTTGCTCCAACACTTTCTGAAAAACTCTATAGTGTTACCCCACAAGCGCAAAGCGATGGCAAAGCCCGTGAAATGACACCGGTGCTTCCAGAAAATGTCAAGCTTCCTGCCCAAGGGTGACATGCCATGCGGTGGGGTCAGGGCCACGCGCTGAGCACCCGGTGCGCTGGGGTTGCCCCAGCGGTTCCTGAGCAGCTCCTGCAGTGCTGCCGCCGGTACCGTTCTGGCGGCTGTAGTTGTTTAAAAAGCCGTTGTTGTTTCCGGCGTAATCTGACGGCAGTTTTCTCGGGCATTTGGGCCTCTTCTAATAAGTGTGCTGTGAGTACATCTGCAAGCATTCACCTGTCGAGGTCAAATGACTGGTGGTGCTCATCTGCCCCCGTGCTACTGCTGCTGCCTCCCGTGAATGCTCATGTGCCTGCGTGCCCCTGTACAGGCACAGATGCACGCGCGCAACACCTGATCCCGCATCCTAACTATTTTTCGCCCGGTTCTCTGAGTTGTTCTGCTTCCGGCTGATGAATGGGAAAGTGTAGTAGTGCTGTTTCATTTCACCAGCCTCTCAAGTGTGGAAATTATGGTAAATTTGAGAACAAGCCAGATTAGATTGATAGTTACACCTCCTCCTTTAATTAGCCAACCACAGGATCTGTGGAGGCAAAGGCCGGGGGGGTGTGTCGGTGTATATAACGTGTATTGTCTATGTGAAAGATTAATCAAAAGGAGTTGCTTGAGGTGGGAAGGCTTTTCCGGAGAGGTTCCACATGTTGTCAGGTAGTCCCTCTGAATGGCAGCTTCCGGTTCGGTCCCTTAGCTTTCGGAAGTGACATTTAGTCTGATATGTGCCAGCCGTGCAATCTACCTAGCCCTGCAAAGTGCAAATATTAACCTAAATGCATATTAAGATACTGTGTGTTAGCTCCTGAACTGAAATAGAGAGCGGGTGTTCCAGCGGAGGCAAGCAAATCCTGTTGATTTACAGTGGCTTGAGGATTTGGCCCATTACCGCTTCTTTATACACTTTTAAAAAGAAATGCCAACTCGATAGTTTAGGCTTTAACTGGAACATGGCAAGTAATTCTGTGTTTTGGCGGACCCCTAGTAATGTTGCAGAATCTTTCTCAGAAGTTGTTCCATGGGATAGCCGATTCCTCAGGTAAGAGCTACTTGTTTGTTCAATCCTCCATCTTAGGCCTGCTCCTCAGGTGCATCCTCCTTCTCGCAGCGATTTCCTAGGAACAGATTTCGAAGAACAGCTCTGATCACAGAATCACAGATTGGTTAGGGTTGGAAAGGACCTCTGGAGATCATCCAGTCCAACCCCCCTGCCAGAGCAGGGTCACCTACAGCAAATTGCACAGGATGACCTCCAGGCGGGTTTTGAATGTCTCTTGGGTGGAAGACTCTACCGCCTCCCTGGGCAGCCTGTTCCAGCGCTCTGCCACCCTCAAAGTAAAGAAGTTCCTCCTCATGCTTTGATAGAAGTTCCTACGTTCCAGTTTGTACCCGTTACCTCTTGTCCTGGATCATCTTTGATGATCCAGGACAAGAGGTAACGGGCACCAATTGGAACGTAGGAACTTGAACTTGAACTGGAACGTAGGAGCTTGAACATAGGATTATCCTTGATGATTCAGGATAGCTGTGTGTCTGACCAGTCTGTCTTTCGAGGGAGGTCCTGGACCAGCTCCAGCCATGCTGTGCTGAGCAGAGCCCCTGGCAGCAGCCCCACACCTCACTCCCAGTGTGCCTGAATGGAAAAGGTACCAAAGTTGCTCCAACACTTTCTGAAAAACTCTATAGTGTTACCCCACAAGCGCAAAGCGACGGCAAAGCCCGTGAAATGACACCGGTGCTTCCAGAAAATGTCAAGCTTCCTGCCCAAGGGTGACATGCCATGCGGTGGGGTCAGGGCCACGCGCTGAGCACCCGGTGCGCTGGGGTTGCCCCAGCGGTTCCTGAGCAGCTCCTGCAGTGCTGCCGCCGGTACCGTTCTGGCGGCTGTAGTTGTTTAAAAAGCCGTTGTTGTTTCCGGCGTAATCTGACGGCAGTTTTCTCGGGCATTTGGGCCTCTTCGAATAAGTGTGCTGTGAGTACATCTGCAAGCATTCACCTGTCGAGGTCAAATGACTGGTGGTGCTCATCTGCCCCCGTGCTACTGCTGCTGCCTCCCGTGAATGCTCATGTGCCTGCGTGCCCCTGTACAGGCACAGATGCACGCGCGCAACACCTGATCCCGCATCCTAACTATTTTTCGCCCGGTTCTCTGAGTTGTTCTGCTTCCGGCTGATGAATGGGAAAGTGTAGTAGTGCTGTTTCATTTCACCAGCCTCTCAAGTGTGGAAATTATGGTAAATTTGAGAACAAGCCAGATTAGATTGATAGTTACACCTCCTCCTTTAATTAGCCAACCACAGGATCTGTGGAGGCAAAGGCCGGGGGGGTGTGTCGGTGTACATAACGTGTATTGTCTATGTGAAAGATTAATCAAAAGGAGTTGCTTGAGGTGGGAAGGCTTTTCCGGAGAGGTTCCACATGTTGTCAGGTAGTCCCTCTGAATGGCAGCTTCCGGTTCGGTCCCTTAGCTTTCGGAAGTGACATTTAGTCTGATATGTGCCAGCCGTGCAATCTACCTAGCCCCGCAAAGTGCAAATATTAACATAAATGCATATTAAGATACTGTGTGTTAGCTCCTGAACTGAAATAGAGAGCGGGTGTTCCAGCGGAGGCAAGCAAATCGTGTTGATTTACAGTGGCTTGCGGATTTGGCCCATTACCGCTTCTTTATACACTTTTAAAAAGAAATGCCAACTCGATAGTTTAGGCTTTAACTGGAACATGGCAAGTAATTGTATGTTTTGGCGGACCCCTAGTAATGTTGCAGAATCTTTCTCAGAAGTTGTTCCATGGGATAGCCGATTCCTCAGGTAAGAGCTACTTGTTTGTTCAATCCTCCATCTTAGGCCTGCTCCTCAGGTGCATCCTCCTTCTCGCAGCGATTTCCTAGGAACAGATTTCGAAGAACAGCTCTGATCACAGAATCACAGATTGGTTAGGGTTGGAAAGGACCTCTGGAGATCATCCAGCCCAACCCCCCTGCCAGAGCAGGGTCACCTACAGCAGGTTGCACAGGATGACCTCCAGGCGGGTTTTGAATGTTTCTGGGGTCGGAGACTCTACCGCCTCCCTGGGCAGCCTGTTCCAGCGCTCTGCCACCCTCAAAGTAAAGAAGTTCCTCCTCATGCTTTGATAGAAGTTCCTAGGTTCCAGTTTGTACCCGTTACCTCTTGTCCTGGATCATCTTTGATGATCCAGGACAAGAGGTAACGGGCACCAATTGGAACGTAGGAACTTGAACTTGAACTGGAACGTAGGAACTTGAACATAGGATTATCCTTGATGATTCAGGATAGCTGTGTGTCTGACCAGTCTGTCTTTCGAAGGAGGTCCTGGACCAGCTCCAGCCATGCTGTGCTGAGCAGAGCCCCTGGCAGCAGCCCCACAGCTCACTCCCAGTGTGCCTGAATGGAAAAGGTACCAAAGTTGCTCCAACACTTTCTGAAAAACTCTATAGTGTTACCCCACAAGCGCAAAGCGATGGCAAAGCCCGTGAAATGACACCGGTGCTTCCAGAAAATGTCAAGCTTCCTGCCCAAGGGTGACATGCCATGCGGTGGGGTCAGGGCCACGCGCTGAGCACCCGGTGCGCTGGGGTTGCCCCAGCGGTTCCTGAGCAGCTCCTGCAGTGCTGCCGCCGGTACCGTTCTGGCGGCTGTAGTTGTTTAAAAAGCCGTTGTTGTTTCCGGCGTAATCTGACGGCAGTTTTCTCGGGCATTTGGGCCTCTTCTAATAAGTGTGCTGTGAGTACATCTGCAAGCATTCACCTGTCGAGGTCAAATGACTGGTGGTGCTCATCTGCCCCCGTGCTACTGCTGCTGCCTCCCGTGAATGCTCATGTGCCTGCGTGCCCCTGTACAGGCACAGATGCACGCGCGCAACACCTGATCCCGCATCCTAACTATTTTTCGCCCGGTTCTCTGAGTTGTTCTGCTTCCGGCTGATGAATGGGAAAGTGTAGTAGTGCTGTTTCATTTCACCAGCCTCTCAAGTGTGGAAATTATGGTAAATTTGAGAACAAGCCAGATTAGATTGATAGTTACACCTCCTCCTTTAATTAGCCAACCACAGGATCTGTGGAGGCAAAGGCCGGGGGGGTGTGTCGGTGTATATAACGTGTATTGTCTATGTGAAAGATTAATCAAAAGGAGTTGCTTGAGGTGGGAAGGCTTTTCCGGAGAGGTTCCACATGTTGTCAGGTAGTCCCTCTGAATGGCAGCTTCCGGTTCGGTCCCTTAGCTTTCGGAAGTGACATTTAGTCTGATATGTGCCAGCCGTGCAATCTACCTAGCCCTGCAAAGTGCAAATATTAACCTAAATGCATATTAAGATACTGTGTGTTAGCTCCTGAACTGAAATAGAGAGCGGGTGTTCCAGCGGAGGCAAGCAAATCCTGTTGATTTACAGTGGCTTGAGGATTTGGCCCATTACCGCTTCTTTATACACTTTTAAAAAGAAATGCCAACTCGATAGTTTAGGCTTTAACTGGAACATGGCAAGTAATTGTATGTTTTGGCGGACCCCTAGTAATGTTGCAGAATCTTTCTCAGAAGTTGTTCCATGGGATAGCCGATTCCTCAGGTAAGAGCTACTTGTTTGTTCAATCCTCCATCTTAGGCCTGCTCCTCAGGTGCATCCTCCTTCTCGCAGCGATTTCCTAGGAACAGATTTCGAAGAACAGCTCTGATCACAGAATCACAGATTGGTTAGGGTTGGAAAGGAGCTCTGGAGATCATCCAGTCCAACCCCCCTGCCAGAGCAGGGTCACCTACAGCAGGTTGCACAGGATGACCTCCAGGCGGGTTTTGAATGTCTCTGGGGTGGAAGACTCTACCGCCTCCCTGGGCAGCCTGTTCCAGCGCTCTGCCACCCTCAAAGTAAAGAAGTTCCTCCTCATGCTTTGATAGAATTCCTACGTTCCAGTTTGTACCCGTTACCTCTTGTCCTGGATCATCTTTGATGATCCAGGACAAGAGGTAACGGGCACCAATTGGAACGTAGGAACTTGAACTTGAACTGGAAGGTAGGAACTTGAACATAGGATTATCCTTGATGATTCAGGATAGCTGTGTGTCTGACCAGTCTGTCTTTCGAAGGAGGTCCTGGGCCAGCTCCAGCCATGCTGTGCTGAGCAGAACCCCTGGCAGCAGCCCCACAGCTCACTCCCAGTGTGCCTGAATGGAAAAGGTACCAAAGTTGCTGCAACACTTTCTGAAAAACTCTATAGTGTTACCCCACAAGCGCAAAGCGACGGCAAAGCCCGTGAAATGACACCGGTGCTTCCAGAAAATGTCAAGCTTCCTGCCCAAGGGTGACATGCCATGCGGTGGGGTCAGGGCCACGCGCTGAGCACCCGGTGCGCTGGGGTTGCCCCAGCGGTTCCTGAGCAGCTCCTGCAGTGCTGCCGCCGGTACCGTTCTGGCGGCTGTAGTTGTTTAAAAAGCCGTTGTTGTTTCCGGCGTAATCTGACGGCAGTTTTCTCGGGCATTTGGGCCTCTTCTAATAAGTGTGCTGTGAGTACATCTGCAAGCATTCACCTGTCGAGGTCAAATGACTGGTGGTGCTCATCTCCCCCCGTGCTACTGCTGCTGCCTCCCGTGAATGCTCATGTGCCTGCGTGCCCCTGTACAGGCACAGATGCACGCGCGCAACACCTGATCCCGCATCCTAATTATTTTTCGCCCGGTTCTCTGAGTTGTTCTGCTTCCGGCTGATGAATGGGAAAGTGTAGTAGTGCTGTTTCATTTCACCAGCCTCTCAAGTGTGGAAATTATGGTAAATTTGAGAACAAGCCAGATTAGATTGATAGTTACACCTCCTCCTTTAATTAGCCAACCACAGGATCTGTGGAGGCAAAGGCCGGGGGGGTGTGTCGGTGTATATAAGGTGTATTGTCTATGTGAAAGATTAATCAAAAGGAGTTGCTTGAGGTGGGAAGGCTTTTCCGGAGAGGTTCCACATGTTGTCAGGTAGTCCCTCTGAATGGCAGCTTCCGGTTCGGTCCCTTAGCTTTCGGAAGTGACATTTAGTCTGATATGTGCCAGCCGTGCAATCTACCTAGCCCTGCAAAGTGCAAATATTAACCTAAATGCATATTAAGATACTGTGTGTTAGCTCCTGAACTGAAATAGAGAGCGGGTGTTCCAGCGGAGGCAAGCAAATCCTGTTGATTTACAGTGGCTTGAGGATTTGGCCCATTACCGCTTCTTTATACACTTTTAAAAAGAAATGCCAACTCGATAGTTTAGGCTTTAACTGGAACATGGCAAGTAATTCTGTGTTTTGGCGGACCCCTAGTAATGTTGCAGAATCTTTCTCAGAAGTTGTTCCATGGGATAGCCGATTCCTCAGGTAAGAGCTACTTGTTTGTTCAATCCTCCATCTTAGGCCTGCTCCTCAGGTGCATCCTCCTTCTCGCAGCGATTTCCTAGGAACAGATTTCGAAGAACAGCTCTGATCACAGAATCACAGATTGGTTAGGGTTGGAAAGGACCTCTGGAGATCATCCAGTCCAACCCCCCTGCCAGAGCAGGGTCACCTACAGCAAATTGCACAGGATGACCTCCAGGCGGGTTTTGAATGTCTCTTGGGTGGAAGACTCTACCGCCTCCCTGGGCAGCCTGTTCCAGCGCTCTGCCACCCTCAAAGTAAAGAAGTTCCTCCTCATGCTTTGATAGAAGTTCCTACGTTCCAGTTTGTACCCGTTACCTCTTGTCCTGGATCATCTTTGATGATCCAGGACAAGAGGTAACGGGCACCAATTGGAACGTAGGAACTTGAACTTGAACTGGAACGTAGGAGCTTGAACATAGGATTATCCTTGATGATTCAGGATAGCTGTGTGTCTGACCAGTCTGTCTTTCGAGGGAGGTCCTGGACCAGCTCCAGCCATGCTGTGCTGAGCAGAGCCCCTGGCAGCAGCCCCACACCTCACTCCCAGTGTGCCTGAATGGAAAAGGTACCAAAGTTGCTCCAACACTTTCTGAAAAACTCTATAGTGTTACCCCACAAGCGCAAAGCGACGGCAAAGCCCGTGAAATGACACCGGTGCTTCCAGAAAATGTCAAGCTTCCTGCCCAAGGGTGACATGCCATGCGGTGGGGTCAGGGCCACGCGCTGAGCACCCGGTGCGCTGGGGTTGCCCCAGCGGTTCCTGAGCAGCTCCTGCAGTGCTGCCGCCGGTACCGTTCTGGCGGCTGTAGTTGTTTAAAAAGCCGTTGTTGTTTCCGGCGTAATCTGACGGCAGTTTTCTCGGGCATTTGGGCCTCTTCTAATAAGTGTGCTGTGAGTACATCTGCAAGCATTCACCTGTCGAGGTCAAATGACTGGTGGTGCTCATCTGCCCCCGTGCTACTGCTGCTGCCTCCCGTGAATGCTCATGTGCCTGCGTGCCCCTGTACAGGCACAGATGCACGCGCGCAACACCTGATCCCGCATCCTAACTATTTTTCGCCCGGTTCTCTGAGTTGTTCTGCTTCCGGCTGATGAATGGGAAAGTGTAGTAGTGCTGTTTCATTTCACCAGCCTCTCAAGTGTGGAAATTATGGTAAATTTGAGAACAAGCCAGATTAGATTGATAGTTACACCTCCTCCTTTAATTAGCCAACCACAGGATCTGTG
Organism: Vanellus vanellus; assembly: GCF_965231255.1. Classification (NCBI taxonomy): domain Eukaryota; kingdom Metazoa; phylum Chordata; class Aves; order Charadriiformes; family Charadriidae; genus Vanellus; species Vanellus vanellus. Next base: position 88,925 of record NC_138925.1, on the reverse strand, counting down.
GAGGCAAAGGCCGGGGGGGTGTGTCGGTGTACATAACGTGTATTGTCTATGTGAAAGATTAATCAAAAGGAGTTGCTTGAGGTGGGAAGGCTTTTCCGGAGAGGTTCCACATGTTGTCAGGTAGTCCCTCTGAATGGCAGCTTCCGGTTCGGTCCCTTAGCTTTCGGAAGTGACATTTAGTCTGATATGTGCCAGCCGTGCAATCTACCTAGCCCCGCAAAGTGCAAATATTAACATAAATGCATATTAAGATACTGTGTGTTAGCTCCTGAACTGAAATAGAGAGCGGGTGTTCCAGCGGAGGCAAGCAAATCGTGTTGATTTACAGTGGCTTGCGGATTTGGCCCATTACCGCTTCTTTATACACTTTTAAAAAGAAATGCCAACTCGATAGTTTAGGCTTTAACTGGAACATGGCAAGTAATTGTATGTTTTGGCGGACCCCTAGTAATGTTGCAGAATCTTTCTCAGAAGTTGTTCCATGGGATAGCCGATTCCTCAGGTAAGAGCTACTTGTTTGTTCAATCCTCCATCTTAGGCCTGCTCCTCAGGTGCATCCTCCTTCTCGCAGCGATTTCCTAGGAACAGATTTCGAAGAACAGCTCTGATCACAGAATCACAGATTGGTTAGGGTTGGAAAGGACCTCTGGAGATCATCCAGCCCAACCCCCCTGCCAGAGCAGGGTCACCTACAGCAGGTTGCACAGGATGACCTCCAGGCGGGTTTTGAATGTTTCTGGGGTCGGAGACTCTACCGCCTCCCTGGGCAGCCTGTTCCAGCGCTCTGCCACCCTCAAAGTAAAGAAGTTCCTCCTCATGCTTTGATAGAAGTTCCTAGGTTCCAGTTTGTACCCGTTACCTCTTGTCCTGGATCATCTTTGATGATCCAGGACAAGAGGTAACGGGCACCAATTGGAACGTAGGAACTTGAACTTGAACTGGAACGTAGGAACTTGAACATAGGATTATCCTTGATGATTCAGGATAGCTGTGTGTCTGACCAGTCTGTCTTTCGAAGGAGGTCCTGGACCAGCTCCAGCCATGCTGTGCTGAGCAGAGCCCCTGGCAGCAGCCCCACAGCTCACTCCCAGTGTGCCTGAATGGAAAAGGTACCAAAGTTGCTCCAACACTTTCTGAAAAACTCTATAGTGTTACCCCACAAGCGCAAAGCGATGGCAAAGCCCGTGAAATGACACCGGTGCTTCCAGAAAATGTCAAGCTTCCTGCCCAAGGGTGACATGCCATGCGGTGGGGTCAGGGCCACGCGCTGAGCACCCGGTGCGCTGGGGTTGCCCCAGCGGTTCCTGAGCAGCTCCTGCAGTGCTGCCGCCGGTACCGTTCTGGCGGCTGTAGTTGTTTAAAAAGCCGTTGTTGTTTCCGGCGTAATCTGACGGCAGTTTTCTCGGGCATTTGGGCCTCTTCTAATAAGTGTGCTGTGAGTACATCTGCAAGCATTCACCTGTCGAGGTCAAATGACTGGTGGTGCTCATCTGCCCCCGTGCTACTGCTGCTGCCTCCCGTGAATGCTCATGTGCCTGCGTGCCCCTGTACAGGCACAGATGCACGCGCGCAACACCTGATCCCGCATCCTAACTATTTTTCGCCCGGTTCTCTGAGTTGTTCTGCTTCCGGCTGATGAATGGGAAAGTGTAGTAGTGCTGTTTCATTTCACCAGCCTCTCAAGTGTGGAAATTATGGTAAATTTGAGAACAAGCCAGATTAGATTGATAGTTACACCTCCTCCTTTAATTAGCCAACCACAGGATCTGTGGAGGCAAAGGCCGGGGGGGTGTGTCGGTGTATATAACGTGTATTGTCTATGTGAAAGATTAATCAAAAGGAGTTGCTTGAGGTGGGAAGGCTTTTCCGGAGAGGTTCCACATGTTGTCAGGTAGTCCCTCTGAATGGCAGCTTCCGGTTCGGTCCCTTAGCTTTTGGAAGTGACATTTAGTCTGATATGTGCCAGCCGTGCAATCTACCTAGCCCCGCAAAGTGCAAATATTAACATAAATGCATATTAAGATACTGTGTGTTAGCTCCTGAACTGCAATAGAGAGCGGGTGTTCCAGCGGAGGCAAGCAAATCGTGTTGATTTACAGTGGCTTGCGGATTTGGCCCATTACCGCTTCTTTATACACTTTTAAAAAGAAATGCCAACTCGATAGTTTAGGCTTTAACTGGAACATGGCAAGTAATTGTATGTTTTGGCTGACCCCTAGTAATGTTGCAGAATCTTTCTCAGAAGATGTTCCATGGGATAGCCGATTCCTCAGGTAAGAGCTACTTGTTTGTTCAATCCTCCATCTTAGGCCTGCTCCTCAGGTGCATCCTCCTTCTCGCAGCGATTTCCTAGGAACAGATTTCGAAGAACAGCTCTGATCACAGAATCACAGATTGGTTAGGGTTGGAAAGGACCTCTGGAGATCATCCAGCCCAACCCCCCTGCCAGAGCAGGGTCACCTACAGCAGGTTGCACAGGATGACCTCCAGGCGGGTTTTGAATGTTTCTGGGGTCGGAGACTCTACTGCCTCCCTGGGCAGCCTGTTCCAGTGCTCTGCCACCCTCAAAGTAAAGAAGTTCCTCCTCATGCTTTGATAGAAGTTCCTAGGTTCCAGTTTGTACCCGTTACCTCTTGTCCTGGATCATCTTTGATGATCCAGGACAAGAGGTAACGGGCACCAATTGGAACGTAGGAACTTGAACTTGAACTGGAACGTAGGAACTTGAACATAGGATTATCCTTGATGATTCAGGATAGCTGTGTGTCTGACCAGTCTGTCTTTCGAAGGAGGTCCTGGACCAGCTCCAGCCATGCCGTGCTGAGCAGAGCCCCTGGCAGCAGCCCCACAGCTCACTCCCAGTGTGCCTGAATGGAAAAGGTACCAAAGTTGCTCCAACACTTTCTGAAAAACTCTATAGTGTTACCCCACAAGCGCAAAGCGACGGCAAAGCCCGTGAAATGACACCGGTGCTTCCAGAAAATGTCAAGCTTCCTGCCCAAGGGTGACATGCCATGCGGTGGGGTCAGGGCCACGCGCTGAGCACCCGGTGCGCTGGGGTTGCCCCAGCGGTTCCTGAGCAGCTCCTGCAGTGCTGCCGCCGGTACCGTTCTGGCGGCTGTAGTTGTTTAAAAAGCCGTTGTTGTTTCCGGCGTAATCTGACGGCAGTTTTCTCGGGCATTTGGGCCTCTTCTAATAAGTGTGCTGTGAGTACATCTGCAAGCATTCACCTGTCGAGGTCAAATGACTGGTGGTGCTCATCTGCCCCCGTGCTACTGCTGCTGCCTCCCGTGAATGCTCATGTGCCTGCGTGCCCCTGTACAGGCACAGATGCACGCGCGCAACACCTGATCCCGCATCCTAATTATTTTTCGCCCGGTTCTCGGAGTTGTTCTGCTTCCGGCTGATGAATGGGAAAGTGTAGTAGTGCTGTTTCATTTCACCAGCCTCTCAAGTGTGGAAATTATGGTAAATTTGAGAACAAGCCAGATTAGATTGATAGTTACACCTCCTCCTTTAATTAGCCAACCACAGGATCTGTGGAGGCAAAGGCCGGGGGGGTGTGTCGGTGTATATAACGTGTATTGTCTATGTGAAAGATTAATCAAAAGGAGTTGCTTGAGGTGGGAAGGCTTTTCCGGAGAGGTTCCACATGTTGTCAGGTAGTCCCTCTGAATGGCAGCTTCCGGTTCGGTCCCTTAGCTTTCGGAAGTGACATTTAGTCTGATATGTGCCAGCCGTGCAATCTACCTAGCCCTGCAAAGTGCAAATATTAACCTAAATGCATATTAAGATACTGTGTGTTAGCTCCTGAACTGAAATAGAGAGCGGGTGTTCCAGCGGAGGCAAGCAAATCGTGTTGATTTACAGTGGCTTGAGGATTTGGCCCATTACCACTTCTTTATACACTTTTAAAAAGAAATGCCAACTCGATAGTTTAGGCTTTAACTGGAACATGGCAAGTAATTGTATGTTTTGGCGGACCCCTAGTAATGTTGCAGAATCTTTCTCAGAAGTTGTTCCATGGGATAGCCGATTCCTCAGGTAAGAGCTACTTGTTTGTTCAATCCTCCATCTTAGGCCTGCTCCTCAGGTGCATCCTCCTTCTCGCAGCGATTTCCTAGGAACAGATTTCGAAGAACAGCTCTGATCACAGAATCACAGATTAGTTAGGGTTGGAAAGGAGCTCTGGAGATCATCCAGCCCAACCCCCCTGCCAGAGCAGGGTCACCTACAGCAGGTTGCACAGGATGACCACCAGGCGGGTTTTGAATGTTTCTGGGGTCGGAGACTCTACCGCCTCCCTGGGCAGCCTGTTCCAGCGCTCTGCCACCCTCAAAGTAAAGAAGTTCCTCCTCATGCTTTGATAGAAGTTCCTAGGTTCCAGTTTGTACCCGTTACCTCTTGTCCTGGATCATCTTTGATGATCCAGGACAAGAGGTAACGGGCACCAATTGGAACGTAGGAACTTGAACTTGAACTGGAACGTAGGAACTTGAACATAGGATTATCCTTGATGATTCAGGATAGCTGTGTGTCTGACCAGTCTGTCTTTCGAAGGAGGTCCTGGACCAGCTCCAGCCATGCTGTGCTGAGCAGAGCCCCTGGCAGCAGCCCCACAGCTCACTCCCAGTGTGCCTGAATGGAAAAGGTACCAAAGTTGCTCCAACACTTTCTGAAAAACTCTATAGTGTTACCCCACAAGCGCAAAGCGACGGCAAAGCCCGTGAAATGACACCGGTGCTTCCAGAAAACGTCAAGCTTCCTGCCCAAGGGTGACATGCCATGCGGTGGGGTCAGGGCCACGCGCTGAGCACCCGGTGCGCTGGGGTTGCCCCAGCGGTTCCTGAGCAGCTCCTGCAGTGCTGCCGCCGGTACCGTTCTGGCGGCTGTAGTTGTTTAAAAAGCCGTTGTTGTTTCCGGCGTAATCTGACGGCAGTTTTCTCGGGCATTTGGGCCTCTTCTAATAAGTGTGCTGTGAGTACATCTGCAAGCATTCACCTGTCGAGGTCAAATGACTGGTGGTGCTCATCTGCCCCCGTGCTACTGCTGCTGCCTCCCGTGAATGCTCATGTGCCTGCGTGCCCCTGTACAGGCACAGATGCACGCGCGCAACACCTGATCCCGCATCCTAATTATTTTTCGCCCGGTTCTCGGAGTTGTTCTGCTTCCGGCTGATGAATGGGAAAGTGTAGTAGTGCTGTTTCATTTCACCAGCCTCTCAAGTGTGGAAATTATGGTAAATTTGAGAACAAGCCAGATTAGATTGATAGTTACACCTCCTCCTTTAATTAGCTACCACAGGATCTGTGGAGGCAAAGGCCGGGGGGGTGTGTCGGTGTATATAACGTGTATTGTCTATGTGAAAGATTAATCAAAAGGAGTTGCTTGAGGTGGGAAGGCTTTTCCGGAGAGGTTCCACATGTTGTCAGGTAGTCCCTCTGAATGGCAGCTTCCGGTTCGGTCCCTTAGCTTTCGGAAGTGACATTTAGTCTGATATGTGCCAGCCGTGCAATCTACCTAGCCCTGCAAAGTGCAAATATTAACCTAAATGCATATTAAGATAGTGTGTGTTAGCTCCTGAACTGAAATAGAGAGCGGGTGTTCCAGCGGAGGCAAGCAAATCGTGTTGATTTACAGTGGCTTGAGGATTTGGCCCATTACCGCTTCTTTATACACTTTTAAACAGAAATGCCAACTCGATAGTTTAGGCTTTAACTGGAACATGGCAAGTAATTGTATGTTTTGGCGGACCCCTAGTAATGTTGCAGAATCTTTCTCAGAAGTTGTTCCATGGGATAGCCGATTCCTCAGGTAAGAGCTACTTGTTTGTTCAGTCCTCCATCTTAGGCCTGCTCCTCAGGTGCATCCTCCTTCTCGCAGCGATTTCCTAGGAACAGATTTCGAAGAACAGCTCTGATCACAGAATCACAGATTGGTTAGGGTTGGAAAGGAGCTCTGGAGATCATCCAGCCCAACCCCCCTGCCAGAGCAGGGTCACCTACAGCAGGTTGCACAGGATGACCTCCAGGCGGGTTTTGAATGTTTCTGGGGTGGGAGACTCTACTGCCTCCCTGGGCAGCCTGTTCCAGTGCTCTGCCACCCTCAAAGTAAAGAAGTTCCTCCTCATGCTTTGATAGAAGTTCCTAGGTTCCAGTTTGTACCCGTTACCTCTTGTCCTGGATCATCTTTGATGATCCAGGACAAGAGGTAACGGGCACCAATTGGAACGTAGGAACTTGAACTTGAACTGGAACGTAGGAACTTGAACATAGGATTATCCTTGATGATTCAGGATAGCTGTGTGTCTGACCAGTCTGTCTTTCGAAGGAGGTCCTGGACCAGCTCCAGCCATGCCGTGCTGAGCAGAGCCCCTGGCAGCAGCCCCACAGCTCACTCCCAGTGTGCCTGAATGGAAAAGGTACCAAAGTTGCTCCAACACTTTGTGAAAAACTCTATAGTGTTACCCCACAAGCGCAAAGCGACGGCAAAGCCCGTGAAATGACACCGGTGCTTCCAGAAAATGTCAAGCTTCCTGCCCAAGGGTGACATGCCATGCGGTGGGGTCAGGGCCACGCGCTGAGCACCCGGTGCGCTGGGGTTGCCCCAGCGGTTCCTGAGCAGCTCCTGCAGTGCTGCCGCCGGTACCGTTCTGGCGGCTGTAGTTGTTTAAAAAGCCGTTGTTGTTTCCGGCGTAATCTGACGGCAGTTTTCTCGGGCATTTGGGCCTCTTCTAATAAGTGTGCTGTGAGTACATCTGCAAGCATTCACCTGTCGAGGTCAAATGACTGGTGGTGCTCATCTGCCCCCGTGCTACTTCTGCTGCCTCCCGTGAATGCTCATGTGCCTGCGTGCCCCTGTACAGGCACAGATGCACGCGCGCAACACCTGATCCCGCATCCTAATTATTTTTCGCCCGGTTCTCGGAGTTGTTCTGCTTCCGGCTGATGAATGGGAAAGTGTAGTAGTGCTGTTTCATTTCACCAGCCTCTCAAGTGTGGAAATTATGGTAAATTTGAGAACAAGCCAGATTAGATTGATAGTTACACCTCCTCCTTTAATTAGCCAACCACAGGATCTGTGGAGGCAAAGGCCGGGGGGGTGTGTCGGTGTATATAACGTGTATTGTCTATGTGAAAGATTAATCAAAAGGAGTTGCTTGAGGTGGGAAGGCTTTTCCGGAGAGGTTCCACATGTTGTCAGGTAGTCCCTCTGAATGGCAGCTTCCGGTTCGGTCCCTTAGCTTTCGGAAGTGACATTTAGTCTGATATGTGCCAGCCGTGCAATCTACCTAGCCCTGCAAAGTGCAAATATTAACCTAAATGCATATTAAGATACTGTGTGTTAGCTCCTGAACTGAAATAGAGAGCGGGTGTTCCAGCGGAGGCAAGCAAATCGTGTTGATTTACAGTGGCTTGAGGATTTGGCCCATTACCACTTCTTTATACACTTTTAAAAAGAAATGCCAACTCGATAGTTTAGGCTTTAACTGGAACATGGCAAGTAATTGTATGTTTTGGCGGACCCCTAGTAATGTTGCAGAATCTTTCTCAGAAGTTGTTCCATGGGATAGCCGATTCCTCAGGTAAGAGCTACTTGTTTGTTCAATCCTCCATCTTAGGCCTGCTCCTCAGGTGCATCCTCCTTCTCGCAGCGATTTCCTAGGAACAGATTTCGAAGAACAGCTCTGATCACAGAATCACAGATTAGTTAGGGTTGGAAAGGAGCTCTGGAGATCATCCAGCCCAACCCCCCTGCCAGAGCAGGGTCACCTACAGCAGGTTGCACAGGATGACCACCAGGCGGGTTTTGAATGTTTCTGGGGTCGGAGACTCTACCGCCTCCCTGGGCAGCCTGTTCCAGCGCTCTGCCACCCTCAAAGTAAAGAAGTTCCTCCTCATGCTTTGATAGAAGTTCCTAGGTTCCAGTTTGTACCCGTTACCTCTTGTCCTGGATCATCTTTGATGATCCAGGACAAGAGGTAACGGGCACCAATTGGAACGTAGGAACTTGAACTTGAACTGGAACGTAGGAACTTGAACATAGGATTATCCTTGATGATTCAGGATAGCTGTGTGTCTGACCAGTCTGTCTTTCGAAGGAGGTCCTGGACCAGCTCCAGCCATGCTGTGCTGAGCAGAGCCCCTGGCAGCAGCCCCACAGCTCACTCCCAGTGTGCCTGAATGGAAAAGGTACCAAAGTTGCTCCAACACTTTCTGAAAAACTCTATAGTGTTACCCCACAAGCGCAAAGCGATGGCAAAGCCCGTGAAATGACACCGGTGCTTCCAGAAAATGTCAAGCTTCCTGCCCAAGGGTGACATGCCATGCGGTGGGGTCAGGGCCACGCGCTGAGCACCCGGTGCGCTGGGGTTGCCCCAGCGGTTCCTGAGCAGCTCCTGCAGTGCTGCCGCCGGTACCGTTCTGGCGGCTGTAGTTGTTTAAAAAGCCGTTGTTGTTTCCGGCGTAATCTGACGGCAGTTTTCTCGGGCATTTGGGCCTCTTCTAATAAGTGTGCTGTGAGTACATCTGCAAGCATTCACCTGTCGAGGTCAAATGACTGGTGGTGCTCATCTGCCCCCGTGCTACTGCTGCTGCCTCCCGTGAATGCTCATGTGCCTGCGTGCCCCTGTACAGGCACAGATGCACGCGCGCAACACCTGATCCCGCATCCTAATTATTTTTCGCCCGGTTCTCGGAGTTGTTCTGCTTCCGGCTGATGAATGGGAAAGTGTAGTAGTGCTGTTTCATTTCACCAGCCTCTCAAGTGTGGAAATTATGGTAAATTTGGGAACAAGCCAGATTAGATTGATAGTTACACCTCCTCCTTTAATTAGCCAACCACAGGATCTGTGGAGGCAAAGGCCGGGGGGGTGTGTCGGTGTATATAACGTGTATTGTCTATGTGAAAGATTAATCAAAAGGAGTTGCTTGAGGTGGGAAGGCTTTTCCGGAGAGGTTCCACAAGTTGTCAGGTAGTCCCTCTGAATGGCAGCTTCCGGTTCGGTCCCTTAGCTTTCGGAAGTGACATTTAGTCTGATATGTGCCAGCCGTGCAATCTACCTAGCCCTGCAAAGTGCAAATATTAACCTAAATGCATATTAAGATACTGTGTGTTAGCTCCTGAACTGCAATAGAGAGCGGGTGTTCCAGCGGAGGCAAGCAAATCGTGTTGATTTACAGTGGCTTGAGGATTTGGCCCATTACCGCTTCTTTATACACTTTTAAAAAGAAATGCCAACTTGATATTTTAGGCTTTAACTGGAACATGGCAAGTAATTGTATGTTTTGGCGGACCCCTAGTAATGTTGCAGAATCTTTCTCAGAAGTTGTTCCATGGGATAGCCGATTCCTCAGGTAAGAGCTACTTGTTTGTTCAATCCTCCATCTTAGGCCTGATCCTCAGGTGCATCCTCCTTCTCGCAGCGATTTCCTAGGAACAGATTTCGAAGAACAGCTCTGATCACAGAATCACAGATTGGTTAGGGTTGGAAAGGACCTCTGGAGATCATGTAGTGCAACCCCCCTGCCAGAGCAGGGTCACCTACAGCAGGTTGCACAGGATGACCTCCAGGCGGGTTTTGAATGTCTCTGGGGTGGGAGACTCTACCGCCTCCCTGGGCAGCCTGTTCCAGCGCTCTGCCACCCTCAAAGTAAAGAAGTTCCTCCTCATGCTTTGATAGAAGTTCCTAGGTTCCAGTTTGTACCCGTTACCTCTTGTCCTGGATCATCTTTGATGATCATCATCTTTGATGATCCAGGCCAAGAGGTAACGGGCACCAATTGGAACGTAGGAACTTGAACTTGAACTGGAAGGTAGGAACTTGAACTTGAACTGGAAGGTAGGAACTTGAACTTGAACATAGGATTATCCTTGATGATTCAGGATAGCTGTGTGTCTGACCAGTCTGTCTTTCGAAGGAGGTCCTGGGCCAGCTCCAGCCATGCTGTGCTGAGCAGAGCCCCTGGCAGCAGCCCCACAGCTCTCTCCCAGTGTGCCTGAATGGAAAAGGTACCAAAGTTGCTCCAACACTTTCTGAAAAACTCTACAGTGTTACCCCACAAGCGCAAAGCGACGGCAAAGCCCGTGAAATGACACCGGTGCTTCCAGAAAATGTCAAGCTTCCTGCCCAAGGGTGACATGCCATGCGGTGGGGTCAGGGCCACGCGCTGAGCACCCGGTGCGCTGGGGTTGCCCGAGCGGTTCCTGAGCAGCTCCTGCAGTGCTGCCGCCGGTACCGTTCTGGCGGCTGTAGTTGTTTAAAAAGCCGTTGTTGTTTCCGGCGTAATCTGACGGCAGTTTTCTCGGGCATTTGGGCCTCTTCTAATAAGTGTGCTGTGAGTACATCTGCAAGCATTCACCTGTCGAGGTCAAATGACTGGTGGTGCTCATCTGCCCCCGTGCTACTTCTGCTGCCTCCCGTGAATGCTCATGTGCCTGCGTGCCCCTGTACAGGCACAGATGCACGCGCGCAACACCTGATCCCGCATCCTAATTATTTTTCGCCCGGTTCTCGGAGTTGTTCTGCTTCCGGCTGATGAATGGGAAAGTGTAGTAGTGCTGTTTCATTTCACCAGCCTCTCAAGTGTGGAAATTATGGTAAATTTGGGAACGAGCCAGATTAGATTGATAGTTACACCTCCTCCTTTAATTAGCCAACCACAGGATCTGTGGAGGCAAAGGCCGGGGGGGTGTGTCGGTGTATATAACGTGTATTGTCTATGTGAAAGATTAATCAAAAGGAGTTGCTTGAGGTGGGAAGGCTTTTCCGGAGAGGTTCCACATGTTGTCAGGTAGTCCCTCTGAATGGCAGCTTCCGGTTCGGTCCCTTAGCTTTCGGAAGTGACATTTAGTCTGATATGTGCCAGCCGTGCAATCTACCTAGCCCCGCAAAGTGCAAATATTAACCTAAATGCATATTAAGATACTGTGTGTTAGCTCCTGAACTGAAATAGAGAGCGGGTGTTCCAGCGGAGGCAAGCAAATCGTGTTGATTTACAGTGGCTTGCGGATTTGGCCCATTACCGCTTCTTTATACACTTTTAAAAAGAAATGCCAACTCGATAGTTTAGGCTTTAACTGGAACATGGCAAGAAATTGTATGTTTTGGCGGACCCCTAGTAATGTTGCAGAAACTTTCTCAGAAGTTGTTCCATGGGATAGCCGATTCCTCAGGTAAGAGCTACTTGTTTGTTCAATCCTCCATCTTAGGCCTGCTCCTCAGGTGCATCCTCCTTCTCGCAGCGATTTCCTAGGAACAGATTTCGAAGAACAGCTCTGATCACAGAATCACAGATTGGTTAGGGTTGGAAAGGGGCTCTGGAGATCATCTAGTCCAACCCCCCTGCCAGAGCAGGGTCACCTACAGCAGGTTGCACAGGATGACCTCCAGGCGGGTTTTGAATGTCTCTGGGGTCGGAGACTCTACCGCCTCCCCGGGAAGCCTGTTCCAGCGCTCTGCCACCCTCAAAGTAAAGAAGTTCCTCCTCATGCTTTGATAGAAGTTCCTAGGTTCCAGTTTGTACCCGTTACCTCTTGTCCTGGATCATCTTTGATGATCATCATCTTTGATGATCCAGGCCAAGAGGTAACGGGCACCAATTGGAACGTAGGAACTTGAACTTGAACTGGAAGGTAGGAACTTGAACTTGAACTGGAACGTAGGAACTTGAACTTGAACATAGGATTATCCTTGATGATTCAGGATAGCTGTGTGTCTGACCAGTCTGTCTTTCGAAGGAGGTCCTGGGCCAGCTCCAGCCATGCTGTGCTGAGCAGAGCCCCTGGCAGCAGCCCCACAGCTCACTCCCAGTGTGCCTGAATGGAAAAGGTACCAAAGTTGCTCCAACACTTTCTGAAAAACTCTATAGTGTTACCCCACAAGCGCAAAGCGACGGCAAAGCCCGTGAAATGACACCGGTGCTTCCAGAAAATGTCAAGCTTCCTGCCCAAGGGTGACATGCCATGCGGTGGGGTCAGGGCCACGCGCTGAGCACCCGGTGCGCTGGGGTTGCCCCAGCGGTTCCTGAGCAGCTCCTGCAGTGCTGCCGCCGGTACAGTTCTGGCGGCTGTAGTTGTTTAAAAAGCCGTTGTTGTTTCCGGCGTAATCTGACGGCAGTTTTCTCGGGCATTTGGGCCTCTTCTAATAAGTGTGCTGTGAGTACATCTGCAAGCATTCACCTGTCGAGGTCAAATGACTGGTGGTGCTCATCTCCCCCCGTGCTACTGCTGCTGCCTCCCGTGAATGCTCATGTGCCTGCGTGCCCCTGTACAGGCACAGATGCACGCGCGCAACACCTGATCCCGCATCCTAATTATTTTTCGCCCGGTTCTCGGAGTTGTTCTGCTTCCGGCTGATGAATGGGAAAGTGTAGTAGTGCTGTTTCATTTCACCAGCCTCTCAAGTGTGGAAATTATGGTAAATTTGAGAACAAGCCAGATTAGATTGATAGTTACACCTCCTCCTTTAATTAGCCAACCACAGGATCTGTGGAGGCAAAGGCCGGGGGGGTGTGTTGGTGTATATAACGTGTATTGTCTATGTGAAAGATTAATCAAAAGGAGTTGCTTGAGGTGGGAAGGCTTTTCCGGAGAGGTTCCACATGTTGTCAGGTAGTCCCTCTGAATGGCAGCTTCCGGTTCGGTCCCTTAGCTTTCGGAAGTGACATTTAGTCTGATATGTGCCAGCCGTGCAATCTACCTAGCCCCGCAAAGTGCAAATATTAACATAAATGCATATTAAGGTACTGTGTGTTAGCTCCTGAACTGCAATAGAGAGCGGGTGTTCCAGCGGAGGCAAGCAAATCGTGTTGATTTACAGTGGCTTGAGGATTTGGCCCATTACCGCTTCTTTATACACTTTTAAAAAGAAATGCCAACTCGATAGTTTAGGCTTTAACTGGAACATGGCAAGTAATTGTATGTTTTGGCGGACCCCTAGTAATGTTGCAGAATCTTTCTCAGAAGTTGTTCCATGGGATAGCCGATTCCTCAGGTAAGAGCTACTTGTTTGTTCAATCCTCCATCTTAGGCCTGATCCTCAGGTGCATCCTCCTTCTCGCAGCGATTTCCTAGGAACAGATTTCGAAGAACAGCTCTGATCACAGAATCACAGATTGGTTAGGGTTGGAAAGGACCTCTGGAGATCATCCAGCCAAACCCCCCTGCCAGAGCAGGGTCACCTACAGCAGGTTGCACAGGATGACCTCCAGGCGGGTTTTGAATGTCTCTGGGGTCGGAGACTCTACCGCCTCCCCGGGAAGCCTGTTCCAGCGCTCTGCCACCCTCAAAGTAAAGAAGTTCCTCCTCATGCTTTGATAGAAGTTCCTAGGTTCCAGTTTGTACCCGTTACCTCTTGTCCTGGATCATCTTTGATGATCATCATCTTTGATGATCCAGGTCAAGAGGTAACGGGCACCAATTGGAACGTAGGAACTTGAACTTGAACTGGAAGGTAGGAACTTGAACTTGAACTGGAAGGTAGGAACTTGAACTTGAACATAGGATTATCCATGATGATTCAGGATAGCTGTGTGTCTGACCAGTCTGTCTTTCGAAGGAGGTCCTGGGCCAGCTCCAGCCATGCTGTGCTGAGCAGAGCCCCTGGCAGCAGCCCCACAGCTCACTCCCAGTGTGCCTGAATGGAAAAGGTACCAAAGTTGCTCCAACACTTTCTGAAAAACTCTATAGTGTTACCCCACAAGCGCAAAGCGACGGCAAAGCCCGTGAAATGACACCGGTGCTTCCAGAAAATGTCAAGCTTCCTGCCCAAGGGTGACATGCCATGCGGTGGGGTCAGGGCCACGCGCTGAGCACCCGGTGCGCTGGGGTTGCCCCAGCGGTTCCTGAGCAGCTCCTGCAGTGCTGCCGCCGGTACCGTTCTGGCGGCTGTAGTTGTTTAAAAAGCCGTTGTTGTTTCCGGCGTAATCTGACGGCAGTTTTCTCAGGCATTTGGGCCTCTTCTAATAAGTGTGCTGTGAGTACATCTGCAAGCATTCACCTGTCGAGGTCAAATGACTGGTGGTGCTCATCTGCCCCCGTGCTACTGCTGCTGCCTCCCGTGAATGCTCATGTGCCTGCGTGCCCCTGTACAGGCACAGATGCACGCGCGCAACACCTGATCCCGCATCCTAATTATTTTTCGCCCGGTTCTCGGAGTTGTTCTGCTTCCGGCTGATGAATGGGAAAGTGTAGTAGTGCTGTTTCATTTCACCAGCCTCTCAAGTGTGGAAATTATGGTAAATTTGAGAACAAGCCAGATTAGATTGATAGTTACACCTCCTCCTTTAATTAGCCAACCACAGGATCTGTGGAGGCAAAGGCCGGGGGGTTGTGTCGGTGTATATAAGGTGTATTGTCTATGTGAAAGATTAATCAAAAGGAGTTGCTTGAGGTGGGAAGGCTTTTCCGGAGAGGTTCCACATGTTGTCAGGTAGTCCCTCTGAATGGCAGCTTCCGGTTCGGTCCCTTAGCTTTCGGAAGTGACATTTAGTCTGATATGTGCCAGCCGTGCAATCTACCTAGCCCTGCAAAGTGCAAATATTAACCTAAATGCATATTAAGATACTGTGTGTTAGCTCCTGAACTGCAATAGAGAGCGGGTGTTCCAGCGGAGGCAAGCAAATCGTGTTGATTTACAGTGGCTTGAGGATTTGGCCCATTACCGCTTCTTTATACACTTTTAAAAAGAAATGCAAACTCGATAGTTTAGGCTTTAACTGGAACATGGCAAGTAATTGTATGTTTTGGCGGACCCCTAGTAATGTTGCAGAATCTTTCTCAGAAGTTGTTCCATGGGATAGCCGATTCCTCAGGTAAGAGCTACTTGTTTGTTCAATCCTCCATCTTAGGCCTGCTCCTCAGGTGCATCCTCCTCGCAGCGATTTCCTAGGAACAGATTTCGAAGAACAGCTCTGATCACAGAATCACAGATTGGTTAGGGTTGGAAAGGAGCTCTGGAGATCATGTAGTCCAACACCCCTGCCAGAGCAGGGTCACCTACAGCAGGTTGCACAGGATGACCTCCAGGCGGGTTTTGAATGTCTCTGGGGTGGGAGACTCTACCGCCTCCCTGGGCAGCCTGTTCCAGCGCTCTGCCACCCTCAAAGTAAAGAAGTTCCTCCTCATGCTTTGATAGAAGTTCCTAGGTTCCAGTTTGTACCCGTTACCTCTTGTCCTGGATCATCTTTGATGATCCAGGACAAGAGGTAACGGGCACCAATTGGAACGTAGGAACTTGAACTTGAACTGGAACGTAGGAACTTGAACATAGGATTATCCTTGATGATTCAGGATAGCTGTGTGTCTGACCAGTCTGTCTTTCGAAGGAGGTCCTGGGCCAGCTCCAGCCATGCTGTGCTGAGCAGAGCCCCTGGCAGCAGCCCCACAGCTCACTCCCAGTGTGCCTGAATGGAAAAGGTACCAAAGTTGCTCCAACACTTTGTGAAAAACTCTATAGTGTTACCCCACAAGCGCAAAGCGACGGCAAAGCCCGTGAAATGACACCGGTGCTTCCAGAAAATGTCAAGCTTCCTGCCCAAGGGTGACATGCCATGCGGTGGGGTCAGGGCCACGCGCTGAGCACCCGGTGCGCTGGGGTTGCCCCAGCGGTTCCTGAGCAGCTCCTGCAGTGCTGCCGCCGGTACCGTTCTGGCGGCTGTAGTTGTTTAAAAAGCCGTTGTTGTTTCCGGCGTAATCTGACGGCAGTTTTCTCGGGCATTTGGGCCTCTTCTAATAAGTGTGCTGTGAGTACATCTGCAAGCATTCACCTGTCGAGGTCAAATGACTGGTGGTGCTCAACTGCCCCCGTGCTACTTCTGCTGCCTCCCGTGAATGCTCATGTGCCTGCGTGCCCCTGTACAGGCACAGATGCACGCGCGCAACACCTGATCCCGCATCCTAATTATTTTTTGCCCGGTTCTCTGAGTTGTTCTGCTTCCGGCTGATGAATGGGAAAGTGTAGTAGTGCTGTTTCATTTCACCAGCCTCTCAAGTGTGGAAATTATGGTAAATTTGAGAACGAGCGAGATTAGATTGATAGTTACACCTCCTCCTTTAATTAGCCAACCACAGGATCTGTGGAGGCAAAGGCCGGGGGGGTGTGTTGGTGTATATAACGTGTATTGTCTATGTGAAAGATTAATCAAAAGGAGTTGCTTGAGGTGGGAAGGCTTTTCCGGAGAGGTTCCACATGTTGTCAGGTAGTCCCTCTGAATGGCAGCTTCCGGTTCGGTCCCTTAGCTTTCGGAAGTGACATTTAGTCTGATATGTGCCAGCCGTGCAATCTACCTAGCCCCGCAAAGTGCAAATATTAACATAAATGCATATTAAGGTACTGTGTGTTAGCTCCTGAACTGAAATAGAGAGCGGGTGTTCCAGCGGAGGCAAGCAAATCGTGTTGATTTACAGTGGCTTGAGGATTTGGCCCATTACCGCTTCTTTATACACTTTTAAAAAGAAATGCCAACTCGATAGTTTAGGCTTTAACTGGAACATGGCAAGTAATTGTATGTTTTGGCGGACCCCTAGTAATGTTGCAGAATCTTTCTCAGAAGTTGTTCCATGGGATAGCCGATTCCTCAGGTAAGAGCTACTTGTTTGTTCAATCCTCCATCTTAGGCCTGATCCTCAGGTGCATCCTCCTTCTCGCAGCGATTTCCTAGGAACAGATTTCGAAGAACAGCTCTGATCACAGAATCACAGATTGGTTAGGGTTGGAAAGGGGCTCTGGAGATCATCCAGCCAAACCCCCCTGCCAGAGCAGGGTCACCTACAGCAGGTTGCACAGGATGACCTCCAGGCGGGTTTTGAATGTCTCTGGGGTCGGAGACTCTACCGCCTCCCCGGGAAGCCTGTTCCAGCGCTCTGCCACCCTCAAAGTAAAGAAGTTCCTCCTCATGCTTTGATAGAAGTTCCTAGGTTCCAGTTTGTACCCGTTACCTCTTGTCCTGGATCATCTTTGATGATCATCATCTTTGATGATCCAGGTCAAGAGGTAACGGGCACCAATTGGAACGTAGGAACTTGAACTTGAACTGGAAGGTAGGAACTTGAACTTGAACTGGAAGGTAGGAACTTGAACTTGAACATAGGATTATCCTTGATGATTCAGGATAGCTGTGTGTCTGACCAGTCTGTCTTTCGAAGGAGGTCCTGGGCCAGCTCCAGCCATGCTGTGCTGAGCAGAGCCCCTGGCAGCAGCCCCACAGCTCACTCCCAGTGTGCCTGAATGGAAAAGGTACCAAAGTTGCTCCAACACTTTCTGAAAAACTCTATAGTGTTACCCCACAAGCGCAAAGCGACGGCAAAGCCCGTGAAATGACACCGGTGCTTCCAGAAAATGTCAAGCTTCCTGCCCAAGGGTGACATGCCATGCGGTGGGGTCAGGGCCACGCGCTGAGCACCCGGTGCGCTGGGGTTGCCCCAGCGGTTCCTGAGCAGCTCCTGCAGTGCTGCCGCCGGTACCGTTCTGGCGGCTGTAGTTGTTTAAAAAGCCGTTGTTGTTTCCGGCGTAATCTGACGGCAGTTTTCTCGGGCATTTGGGCCTCTTCTAATAAGTGTGCTGTGAGTACATCTGCAAGCATTCACCTGTCGAGGTCAAATGACTGGTGGTGCTCATCTCCCCCCGTGCTACTGCTGCTGCCTCCCGTGAATGCTCATGTGCCTGCGTGCCCCTGTACAGGCACAGATGCACGCGCGCAACACCTGATCCCGCATCCTAATTATTTTTCGCCCGGTTCTCGGAGTTGTTCTGCTTCCGGCTGATGAATGGGAAAGTGTAGTAGTGCTGTTTCATTTCACCAGCCTCTCAAGTGTGGAAATTATGGTAAATTTGAGAACAAGCCAGATTAGATTGATAGTTACACCTCCTCCTTTAATTAGCCAACCACAGGATCTGTGGAGGCAAAGGCCGGGGGGTTGTGTCGGTGTATATAAGGTGTATTGTCTATGTGAAAGATTAATCAAAAGGAGTTGCTTGAGGTGGGAAGGCTTTTCCGGAGAGGTTCCACATGTTGTCAGGTAGTCCCTCTGAATGGCAGCTTCCGGTTCGGTCCCTTAGCTTTCGGAAGTGACATTTAGTCTGATATGTGCCAGCCGTGCAATCTACCTAGCCCTGCAAAGTGCAAATATTAACCTAAATGCATATTAAGATACTGTGTGTTAGCTCCTGAACTGCAATAGAGAGCGGGTGTTCCAGCGGAGGCAAGCAAATCGTGTTGATTTACAGTGGCTTGAGGATTTGGCCCATTACCGCTTCTTTATACACTTTTAAAAAGAAATGCAAACTCGATAGTTTAGGCTTTAACTGGAACATGGCAAGTAATTGTATGTTTTGGCGGACCCCTAGTAATGTTGCAGAATCTTTCTCAGAAGTTGTTCCATGGGATAGCCGATTCCTCAGGTAAGAGCTACTTGTTTGTTCAATCCTCCATCTTAGGCCTGCTCCTCAGGTGCATCCTCCTCGCAGCGATTTCCTAGGAACAGATTTCGAAGAACAGCTCTGATCACAGAATCACAGATTGGTTAGGGTTGGAAAGGAGCTCTGGAGATCATGTAGTCCAACACCCCTGCCAGAGCAGGGTCACCTACAGCAGGTTGCACAGGATGACCTCCAGGCGGGTTTTGAATGTCTCTGGGGTGGGAGACTCTACCGCCTCCCTGGGCAGCCTGTTCCAGCGCTCTGCCACCCTCAAAGTAAAGAAGTTCCTCCTCATGCTTTGATAGAAGTTCCTAGGTTCCAGTTTGTACCCGTTACCTCTTGTCCTGGATCATCTTTGATGATCCAGGACAAGAGGTAACGGGCACCAATTGGAACGTAGGAACTTGAACTTGAACTGGAACGTAGGAACTTGAACATAGGATTATCCTTGATGATTCAGGATAGCTGTGTGTCTGACCAGTCTGTCTTTCGAAGGAGGTCCTGGGCCAGCTCCAGCCATGCTGTGCTGAGCAGAGCCCCTGGCAGCAGCCCCACAGCTCACTCCCAGTGTGCCTGAATGGAAAAGGTACCAAAGTTGCTCCAACACTTTGTGAAAAACTCTATAGTGTTACCCCACAAGCGCAAAGCGACGGCAAAGCCCGTGAAATGACACCGGTGCTTCCAGAAAATGTCAAGCTTCCTGCCCAAGGGTGACATGCCATGCGGTGGGGTCAGGGCCACGCGCTGAGCACCCGGTGCGCTGGGGTTGCCCCAGCGGTTCCTGAGCAGCTCCTGCAGTGCTGCCGCCGGTACCGTTCTGGCGGCTGTAGTTGTTTAAAAAGCCGTTGTTGTTTCCGGCGTAATCTGACGGCAGTTTTCTCGGGCATTTGGGCCTCTTCTAATAAGTGTGCTGTGAGTACATCTGCAAGCATTCACCTGTCGAGGTCAAATGACTGGTGGTGCTCATCTGCCCCCGTGCTACTTCTGCTGCCTCCCGTGAATGCTCATGTGCCTGCGTGCCCCTGTACAGGCACAGATGCACGCGCGCAACACCTGATCCCGCATCCTAATTATTTTTTGCCCGGTTCTCTGAGTTGTTCTGCTTCCGGCTGATGAATGGGAAAGTGTAGTAGTGCTGTTTCATTTCACCAGCCTCTCAAGTGTGGAAATTATGGTAAATTTGAGAACGAGCGAGATTAGATTGATAGTTACACCTCCTCCTTTAATTAGCCAACCACAGGATCTGTGGAGGCAAAGGCCGGGGGGGTGTGTCGGTGTATATAACGTGTATTGTCTATGTGAAAGATTAATCAAAAGGAGTTGCTTGAGGTGGGAAGGCTTTTCCGGAGAGGTTCCACATGTTGTCAGGTAGTCCCTCTGAATGGCAGCTTCCGGTTCGGTCCCTTAGCTTTCGGAAGTGACATTTAGTCTGATATGTGCCAGCCGTGCAATCTACCTAGCCCCGCAAAGTGCAAATATTAACCTAAATGCATATTAAGATACTGTGTGTTAGCTCCTGAACTGAAATAGAGAGCGGGTGTTCCAGCGGAGGCAAGCAAATCGTGTTGATTTACAGTGGCTTGCGGATTTGGCCCATTACCGCTTCTTTATACACTTTTAAAAAGAAATGCCAACTCGATAGTTTAGGCTTTAACTGGAACATGGCAAGAAATTGTATGTTTTGGCGGACCCCTAGTAATGTTGCAGAAACTTTCTCAGAAGTTGTTCCATGGGATAGCCGATTCCTCAGGTAAGAGCTACTTGTTTGTTCAATCCTCCATCTTAGGCCTGCTCCTCAGGTGCATCCTCCTTCTCGCAGCGATTTCCTAGGAACAGATTTCGAAGAACAGCTCTGATCACAGAATCACAGATTGGTTAGGGTTGGAAAGGGGCTCTGGAGATCATCTAGTCCAACCCCCCTGCCAGAGCAGGGTCACCTACAGCAGGTTGCACAGGATGACCTCCAGGCGGGTTTTGAATGTCTCTGGGGTCGGAGACTCTACCGCCTCCCTGGGCAGCCTGTTCCAGCGCTCTGCCACCCTCAAAGTAAAGAAGTTCCTCCTCATGCTTTGATAGAAGTTCCTAGGTTCCAGTTTGTACCCGTTACCTCTTGTCCTGGATCATCTTTGATGATCATCATCTTTGATGATCCAGGCCAAGAGGTAACGGGCACCAATTGGAACGTAGGAACTTGAACTTGAACTGGAAGGTAGGAACTTGAACTTGAACTGGAAGGTAGGAACTTGAACTTGAACATAGGATTATCCTTGATGATTCAGGATAGCTGTGTGTCTGACCAGTCTATCTTTCGAAGGAGGTCCTGGGCCAGCTCCAGCCATGCTGTGCTGAGCAGAGCCCCTGGCAGCAGCCCCACAGCTCTCTCCCAGTGTGCCTGAATGGAAAAGGTACCAAAGTTGCTCCAACACTTTGTGAAAAACTCTATAGTGTTACCCCACAAGCGCAAAGCGACGGCAAAGCCCGTGAAATGACACCGGTGCTTCCAGAAAATGTCAAGCTTCCTGCCCAAGGGTGACATGCCATGCGGTGGGGTCAGGGCCACGCGCTGAGCACCCGGTGCGCTGGGGTTGCCCCAGCGGTTCCTGAGCAGCTCCTGCAGTGCTGCCGCCGGTACCGTTCTGGCGGCTGTAGTTGTTTAAAAAGCCGTTGTTGTTTCCGGCGTAATCTGACGGCAGTTTTCTCGGGCATTTAGGCCTCTTCTAATAAGTGTGCTGTGAGTACATCTGCAAGCATTCACCTGTCGAGGTCAAATGACTGGTGGTGCTCATCTGCCCCCGTGCTACTTCTGCTGCCTCCCGTGAATGCTCATGTGCCTGCGTGCCCCTGTACAGGCACAGATGCACGCGCGCAACACCTGATCCCGCATCCTAATTATTTTTTGCCCGGTTCTCGGAGTTGTTCTGCTTCCGGCTGATGAATGGGAAAGTGTAGTAGTGCTGTTTCATTTCACCAGCCTCTCAAGTGTGGAAATTATGGTAAATTTGAGAACGAGCGAGATTAGATTGATAGTTACACCTCCTCCTTTAATTAGCCAACCACAGGATCTGTGGAGGCAAAGGCCGGGGGGGTGTGTCGGTGTATATAACGTGTATTGTCTATGTGAAAGATTAATCAAAAGGAGTTGCTTGAGGTGGGAAGGCTTTTCCGGAGAGGTTCCACATGTTGTCAGGTAGTCCCTCTGAATGGCAGCTTCCGGTTCGGTCCCTTAGCTTTCGGAAGTGACATTTAGTCTGATATGTGCCAGCCGTGCAATCTACCTAGCCCCGCAAAGTGCAAATATTAACCTAAATGCATATTAAGATACTGTGTGTTAGCTCCTGAACTGAAATAGAGAGCGGGTGTTCCAGCGGAGGCAAGCAAATCGTGTTGATTTACAGTGGCTTGCGGATTTGGCCCATTACCGCTTCTTTATACACTTTTAAAAAGAAATGCCAACTCGATAGTTTAGGCTTTAACTGGAACATGGCAAGAAATTGTATGTTTTGGCGGACCCCTAGTAATGTTGCAGAAACTTTCTCAGAAGTTGTTCCATGGGATAGCCGATTCCTCAGGTAAGAGCTACTTGTTTGTTCAATCCTCCATCTTAGGCCTGCTCCTCAGGTGCATCCTCCTTCTCGCAGCGATTTCCTAGGAACAGATTTCGAAGAACAGCTCTGATCACAGAATCACAGATTGGTTAGGGTTGGAAAGGGGCTCTGGAGATCATCTAGTCCAACCCCCCTGCCAGAGCAGGGTCACCTACAGCAGGTTGCACAGGATGACCTCCAGGCGGGTTTTGAATGTCTCTGGGGTCGGAGACTCTACCGCCTCCCCGGGAAGCCTGTTCCAGCGCTCTGCCACCCTCAAAGTAAAGAAGTTCCTCCTCATGCTTTGATAGAAGTTCCTAGGTTCCAGTTTGTACCCGTTACCTCTTGTCCTGGATCATCTTTGATGATCATCATCTTTGATGATCCAGGCCAAGAGGTAACGGGCACCAATTGGAACGTAGGAACTTGAACTTGAACTGGAAGGTAGGAACTTGAACTTGAACTGGAAGGTAGGAACTTGAACTTGAACATAGGATTATCCTTGATGATTCAGGATAGCTGTGTGTCTGACCAGTCTATCTTTCGAAGGAGGTCCTGGGCCAGCTCCAGCCATGCTGTGCTGAGCAGAGCCCCTGGCAGCAGCCCCACAGCTCTCTCCCAGTGTGCCTGAATGGAAAAGGTACCAAAGTTGCTCCAACACTTTCTGAAAAACTCTACAGTGTTACCCCACAAGCGCAAAGCGACGGCAAAGCCCGTGAAATGACACCGGTGCTTCCAGAAAATGTCAAGCTTCCTGCCCAAGGGTGACATGCCATGCGGTGGGGTCAGGGCCACGCGCTGAGCACCCGGTGCGCTGGGGTTGCCCGAGCGGTTCCTGAGCAGCTCCTGCAGTGCTGCCGCCGGTACCGTTCTGGCGGCTGTAGTTGTTTAAAAAGCCGTTGTTGTTTCCGGCGTAATCTGACGGCAGTTTTCTCGGGCATTTGGGCCTCTTCTAATAAGTGTGCTGTGAGTACATCTGCAAGCATTCACCTGTCGAGGTCAAATGACTGGTGGTGCTCATCTGCCCCCGTGCTACTTCTGCTGCCTCCCGTGAATGCTCATGTGCCTGCGTGCCCCTGTACAGGCACAGATGCACGCGCGCAACACCTGATCCCGCATCCTAATTATTTTTCGCCCGGTTCTCTGAGTTGTTCTGCTTCCGGCTGATGAATGGGAAAGTGTAGTAGTGCTGTTTCATTTCACCAGCCTCTCAAGTGTGGAAATTATGGTAAATTTGAGAACAAGCCAGATTAGATTGATAGTTACACCTCCTCCTTTAATTAGCCAACCACAGGATCTGTGGAGGCAAAGGCCGGGGGGGTGTGTCGGTGTATATAAGGTGTATTGTCTATGTGAAAGATTAATCAAAAGGAGTTGCTTGAGGTGGGAAGGCTTTTCCGGAGAGGTTCCACATGTTGTCAGGTAGTCCCTCTGAATGGCAGCTTCCGGTTCGGTCCCTTAGCTTTCGGAAGTGACATTTAGTCTGATATGTGCCAGCCGTGCAATCTACCTAGCCCCGCAAAGTGCAAATATTAACCTAAATGCATATTAAGATACTGTGTGTTAGCTCCTGAACTGAAATAGAGAGCGGGTGTTCCAGCGGAGGCAAGCAAATCGTGTTGATTTACAGTGGCTTGCGGATTTGGCCCATTACCGCTTCTTTATACACTTTTAAAAAGAAATGCCAACTCGATAGTTTAGGCTTTAACTGGAACATGGCAAGAAATTGTATGTTTTGGCGGACCCCTAGTAATGTTGCAGAAACTTTCTCAGAAGTTGTTCCATGGGATAGCCGATTCCTCAGGTAAGAGCTACTTGTTTGTTCAATCCTCCATCTTAGGCCTGCTCCTCAGGTGCATCCTCCTTCTCGCAGCGATTTCCTAGGAACAGATTTCGAAGAACAGCTCTGATCACAGAATCACAGATTGGTTAGGGTTGGAAAGGGGCTCTGGAGATCATCTAGTCCAACCCCCCTGCCAGAGCAGGGTCACCTACAGCAGGTTGCACAGGATGACCTCCAGGCGGGTTTTGAATGTCTCTGGGGTCGGAGACTCTACCGCCTCCCCGGGAAGCCTGTTCCAGCGCTCTGCCACCCTCAAAGTAAAGAAGTTCCTCCTCATGCTTTGATAGAAGTTCCTAGGTTCCAGTTTGTACCCGTTACCTCTTGTCCTGGATCATCTTTGATGATCATCATCTTTGATGATCCAGGCCAAGAGGTAACGGGCACCAATTGGAACGTAGGAACTTGAACTTGAACTGGAAGGTAGGAACTTGAACTTGAACTGGAACGTAGGAACTTGAACTTGAACATAGGATTATCCTTGATGATTCAGGATAGCTGTGTGTCTGACCAGTCTGTCTTTCGAAGGAGGTCCTGGGCCAGCTCCAGCCATGCTGTGCTGAGCAGAGCCCCTGGCAGCAGCCCCACAGCTCACTCCCAGTGTGCCTGAATGGAAAAGGTACCAAAGTTGCTCCAACACTTTCTGAAAAACTCTATAGTGTTACCCCACAAGCGCAAAGCGACGGCAAAGCCCGTGAAATGACACCGGTGCTTCCAGAAAATGTCAAGCTTCCTGCCCAAGGGTGACATGCCATGCGGTGGGGTCAGGGCCACGCGCTGAGCACCCGGTGCGCTGGGGTTGCCCCAGCGGTTCCTGAGCAGCTCCTGCAGTGCTGCCGCCGGTACCGTTCTGGCGGCTGTAGTTGTTTAAAAAGCCGTTGTTGTTTCCGGCGTAATCTGACGGCAGTTTTCTCGGGCATTTGGGCCTCTTCTAATAAGTGTGCTGTGAGTACATCTGCAAGCATTCACCTGTCGAGGTCAAATGACTGGTGGTGCTCATCTCCCCCCGTGCTACTGCTGCTGCCTCCCGTGAATGCTCATGTGCCTGCGTGCCCCTGTACAGGCACAGATGCACGCGCGCAACACCTGATCCCGCATCCTAATTATTTTTCGCCCGGTTCTCGGAGTTGTTCTGCTTCCGGCTGATGAATGGGAAAGTGTAGTAGTGCTGTTTCATTTCACCAGCCTCTCAAGTGTGGAAATTATGGTAAATTTGAGAACAAGCCAGATTAGATTGATAGTTACACCTCCTCCTTTAATTAGCCAACCACAGGATCTGTGGAGGCAAAGGCCGGGGGGGTGTGTTGGTGTATATAACGTGTATTGTCTATGTGAAAGATTAATCAAAAGGAGTTGCTTGAGGTGGGAAGGCTTTTCCGGAGAGGTTCCACATGTTGTCAGGTAGTCCCTCTGAATGGCAGCTTCCGGTTCGGTCCCTTAGCTTTCGGAAGTGACATTTAGTCTGATATGTGCCAGCCGTGCAATCTACCTAGCCCCGCAAAGTGCAAATATTAACATAAATGCATATTAAGGTACTGTGTGTTAGCTCCTGAACTGAAATAGAGAGCGGGTGTTCCAGCGGAGGCAAGCAAATCGTGTTGATTTACAGTGGCTTGAGGATTTGGCCCATTACCGCTTCTTTATACACTTTTAAAAAGAAATGCCAACTCGATAGTTTAGGCTTTAACTGGAACATGGCAAGTAATTGTATGTTTTGGCGGACCCCTAGTAATGTTGCAGAATCTTTCTCAGAAGTTGTTCCATGGGATAGCCGATTCCTCAGGTAAGAGCTACTTGTTTGTTCAATCCTCCATCTTAGGCCTGATCCTCAGGTGCATCCTCCTTCTCGCAGCGATTTCCTAGGAACAGATTTCGAAGAACAGCTCTGATCACAGAATCACAGATTGGTTAGGGTTGGAAAGGACCTCTGGAGATCATCCAGCCAAACCCCCCTGCCAGAGCAGGGTCACCTACAGCAGGTTGCACAGGATGACCTCCAGGCGGGTTTTGAATGTCTCTGGGGTCGGAGACTCTACCGCCTCCCCGGGAAGCCTGTTCCAGCGCTCTGCCACCCTCAAAGTAAAGAAGTTCCTCCTCATGCTTTGATAGAAGTTCCTAGGTTCCAGTTTGTACCCGTTACCTCTTGTCCTGGATCATCTTTGATGATCATCATCTTTGATGATCCAGGCCAAGAGGTAACGGGCACCAATTGGAACGTAGGAACTTGAACTTGAACTGGAAGGTAGGAACTTGAACTTGAACTGGAAGGTAGGAACTTGAACTTGAACATAGGATTATCCTTGATGATTCAGGATAGCTGTGTGTCTGACCAGTCTGTCTTTCGAAGGAGGTCCTGGGCCAGCTCCAGCCATGCTGTGCTGAGCAGAGCCCCTGGCAGCAGCCCCACAGCTCACTCCCAGTGTGCCTGAATGGAAAAGGTACCAAAGTTGCTCCAACACTTTCTGAAAAACTCTATAGTGTTACCCCACAAGCGCAAAGCGACGGCAAAGCCCGTGAAATGACACCGGTGCTTCCAGAAAATGTCAAGCTTCCTGCCCAAGGGTGACATGCCATGCGGTGGGGTCAGGGCCACGCGCTGAGCACCCGGTGCGCTGGGGTTGCCCCAGCGGTTCCTGAGCAGCTCCTGCAGTGCTGCCGCCGGTACCGTTCTGGCGGCTGTAGTTGTTTAAAAAGCCGTTGTTGTTTCCGGCGTAATCTGACGGCAGTTTTCTCGGGCATTTGGGCCTCTTCTAATAAGTGTGCTGTGAGTACATCTGCAAGCATTCACCTGTCGAGGTCAAATGACTGGTGGTGCTCATCTCCCCCCGTGCTACTGCTGCTGCCTCCCGTGAATGCTCATGTGCCTGCGTGCCCCTGTACAGGCACAGATGCACGCGCGCAACACCTGATCCCGCATCCTAATTATTTTTCGCCCGGTTCTCGGAGTTGTTCTGCTTCCGGCTGATGAATGGGAAAGTGTAGTAGTGCTGTTTCATTTCACCAGCCTCTCAAGTGTGGAAATTATGGTAAATTTGAGAACAAGCCAGATTAGATTGATAGTTACACCTCCTCCTTTAATTAGCCAACCACAGGATCTGTGGAGGCAAAGGCCGGGGGGGTGTGTTGGTGTATATAACGTGTATTGTCTATGTGAAAGATTAATCAAAAGGAGTTGCTTGAGGTGGGAAGGCTTTTCCGGAGAGGTTCCACATGTTGTCAGGTAGTCCCTCTGAATGGCAGCTTCCGGTTCGGTCCCTTAGCTTTCGGAAGTGACATTTAGTCTGATATGTGCCAGCCGTGCAATCTACCTAGCCCCGCAAAGTGCAAATATTAACATAAATGCATATTAAGGTACTGTGTGTTAGCTCCTGAACTGAAATAGAGAGCGGGTGTTCCAGCGGAGGCAAGCAAATCGTGTTGATTTACAGTGGCTTGAGGATTTGGCCCATTACCGCTTCTTTATACACTTTTAAAAAGAAATGCCAACTCGATAGTTTAGGCTTTAACTGGAACATGGCAAGTAATTGTATGTTTTGGCGGACCCCTAGTAATGTTGCAGAATCTTTCTCAGAAGTTGTTCCATGGGATAGCCGATTCCTCAGGTAAGAGCTACTTGTTTGTTCAATCCTCCATCTTAGGCCTGATCCTCAGGTGCATCCTCCTTCTCGCAGCGATTTCCTAGGAACAGATTTCGAAGAACAGCTCTGATCACAGAATCACAGATTGGTTAGGGTTGGAAAGGACCTCTGGAGATCATCCAGCCAAACCCCCCTGCCAGAGCAGGGTCACCTACAGCAGGTTGCACAGGATGACCTCCAGGCGGGTTTTGAATGTCTCTGGGGTCGGAGACTCTACCGCCTCCCCGGGAAGCCTGTTCCAGCGCTCTGCCACCCTCAAAGTAAAGAAGTTCCTCCTCATGCTTTGATAGAAGTTCCTAGGTTCCAGTTTGTACCCGTTACCTCTTGTCCTGGATCATCTTTGATGATCATCATCTTTGATGATCCAGGTCAAGAGGTAACGGGCACCAATTGGAACGTAGGAACTTGAACTTGAACTGGAAGGTAGGAACTTGAACTTGAACTGGAAGGTAGGAACTTGAACTTGAACATAGGATTATCCTTGATGATTCAGGATAGCTGTGTGTCTGACCAGTCTGTCTTTCGAAGGAGGTCCTGGGCCAGCTCCAGCCATGCTGTGCTGAGCAGAGCCCCTGGCAGCAGCCCCACACCTCACTCCCAGTGTGCCTGAATGGAAAAGGTACCAAAGTTGCTCCAACACTTTCTGAAAAACTCTATAGTGTTACCCCACAAGCGCAAAGCGACGGCAAAGCCCGTGAAATGACACCGGTGCTTCCAGAAAATGTCAAGCTTCCTGCCCAAGGGTGACATGCCATGCGGTGGGGTCAGGGCCACGCGCTGAGCACCCGGTGCGCTGGGGTTGCCCCAGCGGTTCCTGAGCAGCTCCTGCAGTGCTGCCGCCGGTACCGTTCTGGCGGCTGTAGTTGTTTAAAAAGCCGTTGTTGTTTCCGGCGTAATCTGACGGCAGTTTTCTCGGGCATTTGGGCCTCTTCTAATAAGTGTGCTGTGAGTACATCTGCAAGCATTCACCTGTCGAGGTCAAATGACTGGTGGTGCTCATCTGCCCCCGTGCTACTGCTGCTGCCTCCCGTGAATGCTCATGTGCCTGCGTGCCCCTGTACAGGCACAGATGCACGCGCGCAACACCTGATCCCGCATCCTAATTATTTTTCGCCCGGTTCTCGGAGTTGTTCTGCTTCCGGCTGATGAATGGGAAAGTGTAGTAGTGCTGTTTCATTTCACCAGCCTCTCAAGTGTGGAAATTATGGTAAATTTGAGAACAAGCCAGATTAGATTGATAGTTACACCTCCTCCTTTAATTAGCCAACCACAGGATCTGTGGAGGCAAAGGCCGGGGGGGTGTGTCGGTGTATATAAGGTGTATTGTCTATGTGAAAGATTAATCAAAAGGAGTTGCTTGAGGTGGGAAGGCTTTTCCGGAGAGGTTCCACATGTTGTCAGGTAGTCCCTCTGAATGGCAGCTTCCGGTTCGGTCCCTTAGCTTTCGGAAGTGACATTTAGTCTGATATGTGCCAGCCGTGCAATCTACCTAGCCCTGCAAAGTGCAAATATTAACCTAAATGCATATTAAGATACTGTGTGTTAGCTCCTGAACTGAAATAGAGAGCGGGTGTTCCAGCGGAGGCAAGCAAATCGTGTTGATTTAGAGTGGCTTGCGGATTTGGCCTATTACCGCTTCTTTATACACTTTTAAAAAGAAATGCCAACTCGATAGTTTAGGCTTTAACTGGAACATGGCAAGTAATTGTATGCTTTGGCGGACCCCTAGTAATGTTGCAGAATCTTTCTCAGTTGTTCCATGGGATAGCCGATTCCTCAGGTAAGAGCTACTTGTTTGTTCAATCCTCCATCTTAGGCCTGCTCCTCAGGTGCATCCTCCTTCTCGCAGCGATTTCCTAGGAACAGATTTCAAAGAACAGCTCTGATCACAGAATCACAGATTGGTTAGGGTTGGAAAGGAGCTCTGGAGATCATCCAGTCCAACCCCCCTGACAGAGCAGGGTCACTTACAGCAGGTTGCACAGGATGACCTCCAGGCGGGTTTTGAATGTTTCTGGAGTCGGAGACTCTACCGCCTCCCCGGGCAGCCTGTTCCAGCGCTCTGCCACCCTCAAAGTAAAGAAGTTCCTCCTCATGCTTTGATAGAAGTTCCTAGGTTCCAGTTTGTACCCGTTACCTCTTGGCCTGGATCATCTTTGATGATCATCATCTTTGAAGATCCAGGTCAAGAGGTAACGGGCACCAATTGGAACGTAGGAACTTGAACTTGAACTGGAAGGTAGGAACTTGAACTTGAACTGGAAGGTAGGAACTTGAACTTGAACATAGGATTATCCTTGATGATTCAGGATAGCTGTGTGTCTGACCAGTCTGTCTTTCGAAGGAGGTCCTGGGCCAGCTCCAGCCATGCTGTGCTGAGCAGAGCCCCTGGCAGCAGCCCCACACCTCACTCCCAGTGTGCCTGAATGGAAAAGGTACCAAAGTTGCTCCAACACTTTCTGAAAAACTCTATAGTGTTACCCCACAAGCGCAAAGCGACGGCAAAGCCCGTGAAATGACACCGGTGCTTCCAGAAAATGTCAAGCTTCCTGCCCAAGGGTGACATGCCATGCGGTGGGGTCAGGGCCACGTGCTGAGCACCCGGTGCGCTGGGGCTGCCCCAGCGGTTCCTGAGCAGCTCCTGCAGTGCTGCCGCCGGTACCGTTCTGGCGGCTGTAGTTGTTTAAAAAGCCGTTGTTGTTTCCGGCGTAATCTGACGGCAGTTTTCTCGGGCATTTGGGCCTCTTCTAATAAGTGTGCTGTGAGTACATCTGCAAGCATTCACCTGTCGAGGTCAAATGACTGGTGGTGCTCATCTCCCCCCGTGCTACTGCTGCTGCCTCCCGTGAATGCTCATGTGCCTGCGTGCCCCTGTACAGGCACAGATGCACGCGCGCAACACCTGATCCCGCATCCTAATTATTTTTCGCCCGGTTCTCGGAGTTGTTCTGCTTCCGGCTGATGAATGGGAAAGTGTAGTAGTGCTGTTTCATTTCACCAGCCTCTCAAGTGTGGAAATTATGGTAAATTTGAGAACAAGCCAGATTAGATTGATAGTTACACCTCCTCCTTTAATTAGCCAACCACAGGATCTGTGGAGGCAAAGGCCGGGGGGTTGTGTCGGTGTATATAAGGTGTATTGTCTATGTGAAAGATTAATCAAAAGGAGTTGCTTGAGGTGGGAAGGCTTTTCCGGAGAGGTTCCACATGTTGTCAGGTAGTCCCTCTGAATGGCAGCTTCCGGTTCGGTCCCTTAGCTTTCGGAAGTGACATTTAGTCTGATATGTGCCAGCCGTGCAATCTACCTAGCCCTGCAAAGTGCAAATATTAACCTAAATGCATATTAAGATACTGTGTGTTAGCTCCTGAACTGAAATAGAGAGCGGGTGTTCCAGCGGAGGCAAGCAAATCGTGTTGATTTAGAGTGGCTTGCGGATTTGGCCTATTACCGCTTCTTTATACACTTTTAAAAAGAAATGCCAACTCGATAGTTTAGGCTTTAACTGGAACATGGCAAGTAATTGTATGCTTTGGCGGACCCCTAGTAATGTTGCAGAATCTTTCTCAGAAGTTGTTCCATGGGATAGCCGATTCCTCAGGTAAGAGCTACTTGTTTGTTCAATCCTCCATCTTAGGCCTGCTCCTCAGGTGCATCCTCCTTCTCGCAGCGATTTCCTAGGAACAGATTTCAAAGAACAGCTCTGATCACAGAATCACAGATTGGTTAGGGTTGGAAAGGAGCTCTGGAGATCATCCAGTCCAACCCCCCTGACAGAGCAGGGTCACTTACAGCAGGTTGCACAGGATGACCTCCAGGCGGGTTTTGAATGTTTCTGGAGTCGGAGACTCTACCGCCTCCCCGGGCAGCCTGTTCCAGCGCTCTGCCACCCTCAAAGTAAAGAAGTTCCTCCTCATGCTTTGATAGAAGTTCCTAGGTTCCAGTTTGTACCCGTTACCTCTTGTCCTGGATCATCTTTGATGATCCAGGCCAAGAGGTAACGGGCACCAATTGGAACGTAGGAACTTGAACTTGAACTGGAAGGTAGGAACTTGAACTTGAACTGGAAGGTAGGAACTTGAACTTGAACATAGGATTATCCTTGATGATTCAGGATAGCTGTGTGTCTGACCAGTCTGTCTTTCGAAGGAGGTCCTGGGCCAGCTCCAGCCATGCTGTGCTGAGCAGAGCCCCTGGCAGCAGCCCCACACCTCACTCCCAGTGTGCCTGAATGGAAAAGGTACCAAAGTTGCTCCAACACTTTCTGAAAAACTCTATAGTGTTACCCCACAAGCGCAAAGCGACGGCAAAGCCCGTGAAATGACACCGGTGCTTCCAGAAAATGTCAAGCTTCCTGCCCAAGGGTGACATGCCATGCGGTGGGGTCAGGGCCACGCGCTGAGCACCCGGTGCGCTGGGGTTGCCCGAGCGGTTCCTGAGCAGCTCCTGCAGTGCTGCCGCCGGTACCGTTCTGGCGGCTGTAGTTGTTTAAAAAGCCGTTGTTGTTTCCGGCGTAATCTGACGGCAGTTTTCTCGGGCATTTGGGCCTCTTCTAATAAGTGTGCTGTGAGTACATCTGCAAGCATTCACCTGTCGAGGTCAAATGACTGGTGGTGCTCATCTCCCCCCGTGCTACTTCTGCTGCCTCCCGTGAATGCTCATGTGCCTGCGTGCCCCTGTACAGGCACAGATGCACGCGCGCAACACCTGATCCCGCATCCTAATTATTTTTTGCCCGGTTCTCTGAGTTGTTCTGCTTCCGGCTGATGAATGGGAAAATGTAGTAGTGCTGTTTCATTTCACCAGCCTCTCAAGTGTGGAAATTATGGTAAATTTGAGAACGAGCGAGATTAGATTGATAGTTACACCTCCTCCTTTAATTAGCCAACCACAGGATCTGTGGAGGCAAAGGCCGGGGGGGTGTGTCGGTGTATATAAGGTGTATTGTCTATGTGAAAGATAAATCAAAAGGAGTTGCTTGAGGTGGGAAGGCTTTTCCGGAGAGGTTCCACATGTTGTCAGGTAGTCCCTCTGAATGGCAGCTTCCGGTTCGGTCCCTTAGCTTTCGGAAGTGACATTTAGTCTGATATGTGCCAGCCGTGCAATCTACCTAGCCCCGCAAAGTGCAAATATTAACCTAAATGCATATTAAGATACTGTGTGTTAGCTCCTGAACTGAAATAGAGAGCGGGTGTTCCAGCGGAGGCAAGCAAATCGTGTTGATTTACAGTGGCTTGCGGATTTGGCCCATTACCGCTTCTTTATACACTTTTAAAAAGAAATGCCAACTCGATAGTTTAGGCTTTAACTGGAACATGGCAAGAAATTGTATGTTTTGGCGGACCCCTAGTAATGTTGCAGAAACTTTCTCAGAAGTTGTTCCATGGGATAGCCGATTCCTCAGGTAAGAGCTACTTGTTTGTTCAATCCTCCATCTTAGGCCTGCTCCTCAGGTGCATCCTCCTTCTCGCAGCGATTTCCTAGGAACAGATTTCGAAGAACAGCTCTGATCACAGAATCACAGATTGGTTAGGGTTGGAAAGGGGCTCTGGAGATCATCTAGTCCAACCCCCCTGCCAGAGCAGGGTCACCTACAGCAGGTTGCACAGGATGACCTCCAGGCGGGTTTTGAATGTCTCTGGGGTCGGAGACTCTACCGCCTCCCCGGGAAGCCTGTTCCAGCGCTCTGCCACCCTCAAAGTAAAGAAGTTCCTCCTCATGCTTTGATAGAAGTTCCTAGGTTCCAGTTTGTACCCGTTACCTCTTGTCCTGGATCATCTTTGATGATCATCATCTTTGATGATCCAGGCCAAGAGGTAACGGGCACCAATTGGAACGTAGGAACTTGAACTTGAACTGGAAGGTAGGAACTTGAACTTGAACTGGAAGGTAGGAACTTGAACATAGGATTATCCTTGATGATTCAGGATAGCTGTGTGTCTGACCAGTCTGTCTTTCGAAGGAGGTCCTGGGCCAGCTCCAGCCATGCTGTGCTGAGCAGAGCCCCTGGCAGCAGCCCCACACCTCACTCCCAGTGTGCCTGAATGGAAAAGGTACCAAAGTTGCTCCAACACTTTCTGAAAAACTCTATAGTGTTACCCCACAAGCGCAAAGCGACGGCAAAGCCCGTGAAATGACACCGGTGCTTCCAGAAAATGTCAAGCTTCCTGCCCAAGGGTGACATGCCATGCGGTGGGGTCAGGGCCACGCGCTGAGCACCCGGTGCGCTGGGGTTGCCCCAGCGGTTCCTGAGCAGCTCCTGCAGTGCTGCCGCCGGTACCGTTCTGGCGGCTGTAGTTGTTTAAAAAGCCGTTGTTGTTTCCGGCGTAATCTGACGGCAGTTTTCTCGGGCATTTGGGCCTCTTCTAATAAGTGTGCTGTGAGTACATCTGCAAGCATTCACCTGTCGAGGTCAAATGACTGGTGGTGCTCATCTGCCCCCGTGCTACTGCTGCTGCCTCCCGTGAATGCTCATGTGCCTGCGTGCCCCTGTACAGGCACAGATGCACGCGCGCAACACCTGATCCCGCATCCTAATTATTTTTCGCCCGGTTCTCGGAGTTGTTCTGCTTCCGGCTGATGAATGGGAAAGTGTAGTAGTGCTGTTTCATTTCACCAGCCTCTCAAGTGTGGAAATTATGGTAAATTTGAGAACAAGCCAGATTAGATTGATAGTTACACCTCCTCCTTTAATTAGCCAACCACAGGATCTGTGGAGGCAAAGGCCGGGGGGGTGTGTTGGTGTATATAACATGTATTGTCTATGTGAAAGATTAATCAAAAGGAGTTGCTTGAGGTGGGAAGGCTTTTCCGGAGAGGTTCCACATGTTGTCAGGTAGTCCCTCTGAATGGCAGCTTCCGGTTCGGTCCCTTAGCTTTCGGAAGTGACATTTAGTCTGATATGTGCCAGCCGTGCAATCTACCTAGCCCCGCAAAGTGCAAATATTAACATAAATGCATATTAAGGTACTGTGTGTTAGCTCCTGAACTGAAATAGAGAGCGGGTGTTCCAGCGGAGGCAAGCAAATCGTGTTGATTTACAGTGGCTTGAGGATTTGGCCCATTACCGCTTCTTTATACACTTTTAAAAAGAAATGCCAACTCGATAGTTTAGGCTTTAACTGGAACATGGCAAGTAATTGTATGTTTTGGCGGACCCCTAGTAATGTTGCAGAATCTTTCTCTGAAGTTGTTCCATGGGATAGCCGATTCCTCAGGTAAGAGCTACTTGTTTGTTCAATCCTCCATCTTAGGCCTGCTCCTCAGGTGCATCCTCCTTCTCGCAGCGATTTCCTAGGAACAGATTTCAAAGAACAGCTCTGATCACAGAATCACAGATTGGTTAGGGTTGGAAAGGAGCTCTGGAGATCATCCAGTCCAACCCCCCTGACAGAGCAGGGTCACTTACAGCAGGTTGCACAGGATGACCTCCAGGCGGGTTTTGAATGTCTCTGGGGTCGGAGACTCTACCGCCTCCCCGGGAAGCCTGTTCCAGCGCTCTGCCACCCTCAAAGTAAAGAAGTTCCTCCTCATGCTTTGATAGAAGTTCCTAGGTTCCAGTTTGTACCCGTTACCTCTTGTCCTGGATCATCTTTGATGATCATCATCTTTGATGATCCAGGTCAAGAGGTAACGGGCACCAATTGGAACGTAGGAACTTGAACTTGAACTGGAAGGTAGGAACTTGAACTTGAACTGGAAGGTAGGAACTTGAACTTGAACATAGGATTATCCTTGATGATTCAGGATAGCTGTGTGTCTGACCAGTCTGTCTTTCGAAGGAGGTCCTGGGCCAGCTCCAGCCATGCTGTGCTGAGCAGAGCCCCTGGCAGCAGCCCCACACCTCACTCCCAGTGTGCCTGAATGGAAAAGGTACCAAAGTTGCTCCAACACTTTCTGAAAAACTCTATAGTGTTACCCCACAAGCGCAAAGCGACGGCAAAGCCCGTGAAATGACACCGGTGCTTCCAGAAAATGTCAAGCTTCCTGCCCAAGGGTGACATGCCATGCGGTGGGGTCAGGGCCACGTGCTGAGCACCCGGTGCGCTGGGGCTGCCCCAGCGGTTCCTGAGCAGCTCCTGCAGTGCTGCCGCCGGTACCGTTCTGGCGGCTGTAGTTGTTTAAAAAGCCGTTGTTGTTTCCGGCGTAATCTGACGGCAGTTTTCTCGGGCA
This sequence comes from Vanellus vanellus, assembly GCF_965231255.1. NCBI lineage: Eukaryota > Metazoa > Chordata > Aves > Charadriiformes > Charadriidae > Vanellus > Vanellus vanellus. The sequence continues at coordinate 53,275 of NC_138925.1, read as the reverse complement.
TTTGGGCCTCTTCTAATAAGTGTGCTGTGAGTACATCTGCAAGCATTCACCTGTCGAGGTCAAATGACTGGTGGTGCTCATCTCCCCCCGTGCTACTGCTGCTGCCTCCCGTGAATGCTCATGTGCCTGCGTGCCCCTGTACAGGCACAGATGCACGCGCGCAACACCTGATCCCGCATCCTAATTATTTTTCGCCCGGTTCTCGGAGTTGTTCTGCTTCCGGCTGATGAATGGGAAAGTGTAGTAGTGCTGTTTCATTTCACCAGCCTCTCAAGTGTGGAAATTATGGTAAATTTGAGAACAAGCCAGATTAGATTGATAGTTACACCTCCTCCTTTAATTAGCCAACCACAGGATCTGTGGAGGCAAAGGCCGGGGGGTTGTGTCGGTGTATATAAGGTGTATTGTCTATGTGAAAGATTAATCAAAAGGAGTTGCTTGAGGTGGGAAGGCTTTTCCGGAGAGGTTCCACATGTTGTCAGGTAGTCCCTCTGAATGGCAGCTTCCGGTTCGGTCCCTTAGCTTTCGGAAGTGACATTTAGTCTGATATGTGCCAGCCGTGCAATCTACCTAGCCCTGCAAAGTGCAAATATTAACCTAAATGCATATTAAGATACTGTGTGTTAGCTCCTGAACTGAAATAGAGAGCGGGTGTTCCAGCGGAGGCAAGCAAATCGTGTTGATTTAGAGTGGCTTGCGGATTTGGCCTATTACCGCTTCTTTATACACTTTTAAAAAGAAATGCCAACTCGATAGTTTAGGCTTTAACTGGAACATGGCAAGTAATTGTATGCTTTGGCGGACCCCTAGTAATGTTGCAGAATCTTTCTCAGAAGTTGTTCCATGGGATAGCCGATTCCTCAGGTAAGAGCTACTTGTTTGTTCAATCCTCCATCTTAGGCCTGCTCCTCAGGTGCATCCTCCTTCTCGCAGCGATTTCCTAGGAACAGATTTCAAAGAACAGCTCTGATCACAGAATCACAGATTGGTTAGGGTTGGAAAGGAGCTCTGGAGATCATCCAGTCCAACCCCCCTGACAGAGCAGGGTCACTTACAGCAGGTTGCACAGGATGACCTCCAGGCGGGTTTTGAATGTTTCTGGAGTCGGAGACTCTACCGCCTCCCCGGGCAGCCTGTTCCAGCGCTCTGCCACCCTCAAAGTAAAGAAGTTCCTCCTCATGCTTTGATAGAAGTTCCTAGGTTCCAGTTTGTACCCGTTACCTCTTGTCCTGGATCATCTTTGATGATCCAGGCCAAGAGGTAACGGGCACCAATTGGAACGTAGGAACTTGAACTTGAACTGGAAGGTAGGAACTTGAACTTGAACTGGAAGGTAGGAACTTGAACTTGAACATAGGATTATCCTTGATGATTCAGGATAGCTGTGTGTCTGACCAGTCTGTCTTTCGAAGGAGGTCCTGGGCCAGCTCCAGCCATGCTGTGCTGAGCAGAGCCCCTGGCAGCAGCCCCACACCTCACTCCCAGTGTGCCTGAATGGAAAAGGTACCAAAGTTGCTCCAACACTTTCTGAAAAACTCTATAGTGTTACCCCACAAGCGCAAAGCGACGGCAAAGCCCGTGAAATGACACCGGTGCTTCCAGAAAATGTCAAGCTTCCTGCCCAAGGGTGACATGCCATGCGGTGGGGTCAGGGCCACGCGCTGAGCACCCGGTGCGCTGGGGTTGCCCGAGCGGTTCCTGAGCAGCTCCTGCAGTGCTGCCGCCGGTACCGTTCTGGCGGCTGTAGTTGTTTAAAAAGCCGTTGTTGTTTCCGGCGTAATCTGACGGCAGTTTTCTCGGGCATTTGGGCCTCTTCTAATAAGTGTGCTGTGAGTACATCTGCAAGCATTCACCTGTCGAGGTCAAATGACTGGTGGTGCTCATCTCCCCCCGTGCTACTTCTGCTGCCTCCCGTGAATGCTCATGTGCCTGCGTGCCCCTGTACAGGCACAGATGCACGCGCGCAACACCTGATCCCGCATCCTAATTATTTTTTGCCCGGTTCTCTGAGTTGTTCTGCTTCCGGCTGATGAATGGGAAAATGTAGTAGTGCTGTTTCATTTCACCAGCCTCTCAAGTGTGGAAATTATGGTAAATTTGAGAACGAGCGAGATTAGATTGATAGTTACACCTCCTCCTTTAATTAGCCAACCACAGGATCTGTGGAGGCAAAGGCCGGGGGGGTGTGTCGGTGTATATAAGGTGTATTGTCTATGTGAAAGATAAATCAAAAGGAGTTGCTTGAGGTGGGAAGGCTTTTCCGGAGAGGTTCCACATGTTGTCAGGTAGTCCCTCTGAATGGCAGCTTCCGGTTCGGTCCCTTAGCTTTCGGAAGTGACATTTAGTCTGATATGTGCCAGCCGTGCAATCTACCTAGCCCCGCAAAGTGCAAATATTAACCTAAATGCATATTAAGATACTGTGTGTTAGCTCCTGAACTGAAATAGAGAGCGGGTGTTCCAGCGGAGGCAAGCAAATCGTGTTGATTTACAGTGGCTTGCGGATTTGGCCCATTACCGCTTCTTTATACACTTTTAAAAAGAAATGCCAACTCGATAGTTTAGGCTTTAACTGGAACATGGCAAGAAATTGTATGTTTTGGCGGACCCCTAGTAATGTTGCAGAAACTTTCTCAGAAGTTGTTCCATGGGATAGCCGATTCCTCAGGTAAGAGCTACTTGTTTGTTCAATCCTCCATCTTAGGCCTGCTCCTCAGGTGCATCCTCCTTCTCGCAGCGATTTCCTAGGAACAGATTTCGAAGAACAGCTCTGATCACAGAATCACAGATTGGTTAGGGTTGGAAAGGGGCTCTGGAGATCATCTAGTCCAACCCCCCTGCCAGAGCAGGGTCACCTACAGCAGGTTGCACAGGATGACCTCCAGGCGGGTTTTGAATGTCTCTGGGGTCGGAGACTCTACCGCCTCCCCGGGAAGCCTGTTCCAGCGCTCTGCCACCCTCAAAGTAAAGAAGTTCCTCCTCATGCTTTGATAGAAGTTCCTAGGTTCCAGTTTGTACCCGTTACCTCTTGTCCTGGATCATCTTTGATGATCATCATCTTTGATGATCCAGGCCAAGAGGTAACGGGCACCAATTGGAACGTAGGAACTTGAACTTGAACTGGAAGGTAGGAACTTGAACTTGAACTGGAAGGTAGGAACTTGAACATAGGATTATCCTTGATGATTCAGGATAGCTGTGTGTCTGACCAGTCTGTCTTTCGAAGGAGGTCCTGGGCCAGCTCCAGCCATGCTGTGCTGAGCAGAGCCCCTGGCAGCAGCCCCACACCTCACTCCCAGTGTGCCTGAATGGAAAAGGTACCAAAGTTGCTCCAACACTTTCTGAAAAACTCTATAGTGTTACCCCACAAGCGCAAAGCGACGGCAAAGCCCGTGAAATGACACCGGTGCTTCCAGAAAATGTCAAGCTTCCTGCCCAAGGGTGACATGCCATGCGGTGGGGTCAGGGCCACGCGCTGAGCACCCGGTGCGCTGGGGTTGCCCCAGCGGTTCCTGAGCAGCTCCTGCAGTGCTGCCGCCGGTACCGTTCTGGCGGCTGTAGTTGTTTAAAAAGCCGTTGTTGTTTCCGGCGTAATCTGACGGCAGTTTTCTCGGGCATTTGGGCCTCTTCTAATAAGTGTGCTGTGAGTACATCTGCAAGCATTCACCTGTCGAGGTCAAATGACTGGTGGTGCTCATCTGCCCCCGTGCTACTGCTGCTGCCTCCCGTGAATGCTCATGTGCCTGCGTGCCCCTGTACAGGCACAGATGCACGCGCGCAACACCTGATCCCGCATCCTAATTATTTTTCGCCCGGTTCTCGGAGTTGTTCTGCTTCCGGCTGATGAATGGGAAAGTGTAGTAGTGCTGTTTCATTTCACCAGCCTCTCAAGTGTGGAAATTATGGTAAATTTGAGAACAAGCCAGATTAGATTGATAGTTACACCTCCTCCTTTAATTAGCCAACCACAGGATCTGTGGAGGCAAAGGCCGGGGGGGTGTGTTGGTGTATATAACGTGTATTGTCTATGTGAAAGATTAATCAAAAGGAGTTGCTTGAGGTGGGAAGGCTTTTCCGGAGAGGTTCCACATGTTGTCAGGTAGTCCCTCTGAATGGCAGCTTCCGGTTCGGTCCCTTAGCTTTCGGAAGTGACATTTAGTCTGATATGTGCCAGCCGTGCAATCTACCTAGCCCCGCAAAGTGCAAATATTAACATAAATGCATATTAAGGTACTGTGTGTTAGCTCCTGAACTGAAATAGAGAGCGGGTGTTCCAGCGGAGGCAAGCAAATCGTGTTGATTTACAGTGGCTTGAGGATTTGGCCCATTACCGCTTCTTTATACACTTTTAAAAAGAAATGCCAACTCGATAGTTTAGGCTTTAACTGGAACATGGCAAGTAATTGTATGTTTTGGCGGACCCCTAGTAATGTTGCAGAATCTTTCTCTGAAGTTGTTCCATGGGATAGCCGATTCCTCAGGTAAGAGCTACTTGTTTGTTCAATCCTCCATCTTAGGCCTGCTCCTCAGGTGCATCCTCCTTCTCGCAGCGATTTCCTAGGAACAGATTTCAAAGAACAGCTCTGATCACAGAATCACAGATTGGTTAGGGTTGGAAAGGAGCTCTGGAGATCATCCAGTCCAACCCCCCTGACAGAGCAGGGTCACTTACAGCAGGTTGCACAGGATGACCTCCAGGCGGGTTTTGAATGTCTCTGGGGTCGGAGACTCTACCGCCTCCCCGGGAAGCCTGTTCCAGCGCTCTGCCACCCTCAAAGTAAAGAAGTTCCTCCTCATGCTTTGATAGAAGTTCCTAGGTTCCAGTTTGTACCCGTTACCTCTTGTCCTGGATCATCTTTGATGATCATCATCTTTGATGATCCAGGTCAAGAGGTAACGGGCACCAATTGGAACGTAGGAACTTGAACTTGAACTGGAAGGTAGGAACTTGAACTTGAACTGGAAGGTAGGAACTTGAACTTGAACATAGGATTATCCTTGATGATTCAGGATAGCTGTGTGTCTGACCAGTCTGTCTTTCGAAGGAGGTCCTGGGCCAGCTCCAGCCATGCTGTGCTGAGCAGAGCCCCTGGCAGCAGCCCCACACCTCACTCCCAGTGTGCCTGAATGGAAAAGGTACCAAAGTTGCTCCAACACTTTCTGAAAAACTCTACAGTGTTACCCCACAAGCGCAAAGCGACGGCAAAGCCCGTGAAATGACACCGGTGCTTCCAGAAAATGTCAAGCTTCCTGCCCAAGGGTGACATGCCATGCGGTGGGGTCAGGGCCACGCGCTGAGCACCCGGTGCGCTGGGGTTGCCCGAGCGGTTCCTGAGCAGCTCCTGCAGTGCTGCCGCCGGTACCGTTCTGGCGGCTGTAGTTGTTTAAAAAGCCGTTGTTGTTTCCGGCGTAATCTGACGGCAGTTTTCTCGGGCATTTGGGCCTCTTCTAATAAGTGTGCTGTGAGTACATCTGCAAGCATTCACCTGTCGAGGTCAAATGACTGGTGGTGCTCATCTCCCCCCGTGCTACTTCTGCTGCCTCCCGTGAATGCTCATGTGCCTGCGTGCCCCTGTACAGGCACAGATGCACGCGCGCAACACCTGATCCCGCATCCTAATTATTTTTTGCCCGGTTCTCTGAGTTGTTCTGCTTCCGGCTGATGAATGGGAAAATGTAGTAGTGCTGTTTCATTTCACCAGCCTCTCAAGTGTGGAAATTATGGTAAATTTGAGAACGAGCGAGATTAGATTGATAGTTACACCTCCTCCTTTAATTAGCCAACCACGGGATCTGTGGAGGCAAAGGCCGGGGGGGTGTGTCGGTGTATATAACGTGTATTGTCTATGTGAAAGATTAATCAAAAGGAGTTGCTTGAGGTGGGAAGGCTTTTCCGGAGAGGTTCCACATGTTGTCAGGTAGTCCCTCTGAATGGCAGCTTCCGGTTCGGTCCCTTAGCTTTCGGAAGTGACATTTAGTCTGATATGTGCCAGCCGTGCAATCTACCTAGCCCCGCAAAGTGCAAATATTAACCTAAATGCATATTAAGATACTGTGTGTTAGCTCCTGAACTGAAATAGAGAGCGGGTGTTCCAGCGGAGGCAAGCAAATCGTGTTGATTTACAGTGGCTTGCGGATTTGGCCCATTACCGCTTCTTTATACACTTTTAAAAAGAAATGCCAACTCGATAGTTTAGGCTTTAACTGGAACATGGCAAGAAATTGTATGTTTTGGCGGACCCCTAGTAATGTTGCAGAAACTTTCTCAGAAGTTGTTCCATGGGATAGCCGATTCCTCAGGTAAGAGCTACTTGTTTGTTCAATCCTCCATCTTAGGCCTGCTCCTCAGGTGCATCCTCCTTCTCGCAGCGATTTCCTAGGAACAGATTTCGAAGAACAGCTCTGATCACAGAATCACAGATTGGTTAGGGTTGGAAAGGGGCTCTGGAGATCATCTAGTCCAACCCCCCTGCCAGAGCAGGGTCACCTACAGCAGGTTGCACAGGATGACCTCCAGGCGGGTTTTGAATGTCTCTGGGGTCGGAGACTCTACCGCCTCCCTGGGCAGCCTGTTCCAGCGCTCTGCCACCCTCAAAGTAAAGAAGTTCCTCCTCATGCTTTGATAGAAGTTCCTAGGTTCCAGTTTGTACCCGTTACCTCTTGTCCTGGATCATCTTTGATGATCATCATCTTTGATGATCCAGGCCAAGAGGTAACGGGCACCAATTGGAACGTAGGAACTTGAACTTGAACTGGAAGGTAGGAACTTGAACTTGAACTGGAAGGTAGGAACTTGAACTTGAACATAGGATTATCCTTGATGATTCAGGATAGCTGTGTGTCTGACCAGTCTATCTTTCGAAGGAGGTCCTGGGCCAGCTCCAGCCATGCTGTGCTGAGCAGAGCCCCTGGCAGCAGCCCCACAGCTCTCTCCCAGTGTGCCTGAATGGAAAAGGTACCAAAGTTGCTCCAACACTTTGTGAAAAAGTCTATAGTGTTACCCCACAAGCGCAAAGCGACGGCAAAGCCCGTGAAATGACACCGGTGCTTCCAGAAAATGTCAAGCTTCCTGCCCAAGGGTGACATGCCATGCGGTGGGGTCAGGGCCACGCGCTGAGCACCCGGTGCGCTGGGGTTGCCCCAGCGGTTCCTGAGCAGCTCCTGCAGTGCTGCCGCCGGTACCGTTCTGGCGGCTGTAGTTGTTTAAAAAGCCGTTGTTGTTTCCGGCGTAATCTGACGGCAGTTTTCTCGGGCATTTAGGCCTCTTCTAATAAGTGTGCTGTGAGTACATCTGCAAGCATTCACCTGTCGAGGTCAAATGACTGGTGGTGCTCATCTGCCCCCGTGCTACTTCTGCTGCCTCCCGTGAATGCTCATGTGCCTGCGTGCCCCTGTACAGGCACAGATGCACGCGCGCAACACCTGATCCCGCATCCTAATTATTTTTTGCCCGGTTCTCTGAGTTGTTCTGCTTCCGGCTGATGAATGGGAAAGTGTAGTAGTGCTGTTTCATTTCACCAGCCTCTCAAGTGTGGAAATTATGGTAAATTTGAGAACGAGCGAGATTAGATTGATAGTTACACCTCCTCCTTTAATTAGCCAACCACAGGATCTGTGGAGGCAAAGGCCGGGGGGGTGTGTCGGTGTATATAACGTGTATTGTCTATGTGAAAGATTAATCAAAAGGAGTTGCTTGAGGTGGGAAGGCTTTTCCGGAGAGGTTCCACATGTTGTCAGGTAGTCCCTCTGAATGGCAGCTTCCGGTTCGGTCCCTTAGCTTTCGGAAGTGACATTTAGTCTGATATGTGCCAGCCGTGCAATCTACCTAGCCCCGCAAAGTGCAAATATTAACCTAAATGCATATTAAGATACTGTGTGTTAGCTCCTGAACTGAAATAGAGAGCGGGTGTTCCAGCGGAGGCAAGCAAATCGTGTTGATTTACAGTGGCTTGCGGATTTGGCCCATTACCGCTTCTTTATACACTTTTAAAAAGAAATGCCAACTCGATAGTTTAGGCTTTAACTGGAACATGGCAAGAAATTGTATGTTTTGGCGGACCCCTAGTAATGTTGCAGAAACTTTCTCAGAAGTTGTTCCATGGGATAGCCGATTCCTCAGGTAAGAGCTACTTGTTTGTTCAATCCTCCATCTTAGGCCTGCTCCTCAGGTGCATCCTCCTTCTCGCAGCGATTTCCTAGGAACAGATTTCGAAGAACAGCTCTGATCACAGAATCACAGATTGGTTAGGGTTGGAAAGGGGCTCTGGAGATCATCTAGTCCAACCCCCCTGCCAGAGCAGGGTCACCTACAGCAGGTTGCACAGGATGACCTCCAGGCGGGTTTTGAATGTCTCTGGGGTCGGAGACTCTACCGCCTCCCCGGGAAGCCTGTTCCAGCGCTCTGCCACCCTCAAAGTAAAGAAGTTCCTCCTCATGCTTTGATAGAAGTTCCTAGGTTCCAGTTTGTACCCGTTACCTCTTGTCCTGGATCATCTTTGATGATCATCATCTTTGATGATCCAGGCCAAGAGGTAACGGGCACCAATTGGAACGTAGGAACTTGAACTTGAACTGGAAGGTAGGAACTTGAACTTGAACTGGAAGGTAGGAACTTGAACTTGAACATAGGATTATCCTTGATGATTCAGGATAGCTGTGTGTCTGACCAGTCTATCTTTCGAAGGAGGTCCTGGGCCAGCTCCAGCCATGCTGTGCTGAGCAGAGCCCCTGGCAGCAGCCCCACAGCTCTCTCCCAGTGTGCCTGAATGGAAAAGGTACCAAAGTTGCTCCAACACTTTCTGAAAAACTCTACAGTGTTACCCCACAAGCGCAAAGCGACGGCAAAGCCCGTGAAATGACACCGGTGCTTCCAGAAAATGTCAAGCTTCCTGCCCAAGGGTGACATGCCATGCGGTGGGGTCAGGGCCACGCGCTGAGCACCCGGTGCGCTGGGGTTGCCCGAGCGGTTCCTGAGCAGCTCCTGCAGTGCTGCCGCCGGTACCGTTCTGGCGGCTGTAGTTGTTTAAAAAGCCGTTGTTGTTTCCGGCGTAATCTGACGGCAGTTTTCTCGGGCATTTGGGCCTCTTCTAATAAGTGTGCTGTGAGTACATCTGCAAGCATTCACCTGTCGAGGTCAAATGACTGGTGGTGCTCATCTGCCCCCGTGCTACTTCTGCTGCCTCCCGTGAATGCTCATGTGCCTGCGTGCCCCTGTACAGGCACAGATGCACGCGCGCAACACCTGATCCCGCATCCTAATTATTTTTCGCCCGGTTCTCGGAGTTGTTCTGCTTCCGGCTGATGAATGGGAAAGTGTAGTAGTGCTGTTTCATTTCACCAGCCTCTCAAGTGTGGAAATTATGGTAAATTTGGGAACAAGCCAGATTAGATTGATAGTTACACCTCCTCCTTTAATTAGCCAACCACAGGATCTGTGGAGGCAAAGGCCGGGGGGGTGTGTCGGTGTATATAAGGTGTATTGTCTATGTGAAAGATTAATCAAAAGGAGTTGCTTGAGGTGGGAAGGCTTTTCCGGAGAGGTTCCACATGTTGTCAGGTAGTCCCTCTGAATGGCAGCTTCCGGTTCGGTCCCTTAGCTTTCGGAAGTGACATTTAGTCTGATATGTGCCAGCCGTGCAATCTACCTAGCCCCGCAAAGTGCAAATATTAACCTAAATGCATATTAAGATACTGTGTGTTAGCTCCTGAACTGAAATAGAGAGCGGGTGTTCCAGCGGAGGCAAGCAAATCGTGTTGATTTACAGTGGCTTGCGGATTTGGCCCATTACCGCTTCTTTATACACTTTTAAAAAGAAATGCCAACTCGATAGTTTAGGCTTTAACTGGAACATGGCAAGAAATTGTATGTTTTGGCGGACCCCTAGTAATGTTGCAGAAACTTTCTCAGAAGTTGTTCCATGGGATAGCCGATTCCTCAGGTAAGAGCTACTTGTTTGTTCAATCCTCCATCTTAGGCCTGCTCCTCAGGTGCATCCTCCTTCTCGCAGCGATTTCCTAGGAACAGATTTCGAAGAACAGCTCTGATCACAGAATCACAGATTGGTTAGGGTTGGAAAGGGGCTCTGGAGATCATCTAGTCCAACCCCCCTGCCAGAGCAGGGTCACCTACAGCAGGTTGCACAGGATGACCTCCAGGCGGGTTTTGAATGTCTCTGGGGTCGGAGACTCTACCGCCTCCCTGGGCAGCCTGTTCCAGCGCTCTGCCACCCTCAAAGTAAAGAAGTTCCTCCTCATGCTTTGATAGAAGTTCCTAGGTTCCAGTTTGTACCCGTTACCTCTTGTCCTGGATCATCTTTGATGATCATCATCTTTGATGATCCAGGTCAAGAGGTAACGGGCACCAATTGGAACGTAGGAACTTGAACTTGAACTGGAAGGTAGGAACTTGAACTTGAACTGGAAGGTAGGAACTTGAACTTGAACATAGGATTATCCTTGATGATTCAGGATAGCTGTGTGTCTGACCAGTCTGTCTTTCGAAGGAGGTCCTGGGCCAGCTCCAGCCATGCTGTGCTGAGCAGAGCCCCTGGCAGCAGCCCCACACCTCACTCCCAGTGTGCCTGAATGGAAAAGGTACCAAAGTTGCTCCAACACTTTCTGAAAAACTCTACAGTGTTACCCCACAAGCGCAAAGCGACGGCAAAGCCCGTGAAATGACACCGGTGCTTCCAGAAAATGTCAAGCTTCCTGCCCAAGGGTGACATGCCATGCGGTGGGGTCAGGGCCACGCGCTGAGCACCCGGTGCGCTGGGGTTGCCCGAGCGGTTCCTGAGCAGCTCCTGCAGTGCTGCCGCCGGTACCGTTCTGGCGGCTGTAGTTGTTTAAAAAGCCGTTGTTGTTTCCGGCGTAATCTGACGGCAGTTTTCTCGGGCATTTGGGCCTCTTCTAATAAGTGTGCTGTGAGTACATCTGCAAGCATTCACCTGTCGAGGTCAAATGACTGGTGGTGCTCATCTCCCCCCGTGCTACTTCTGCTGCCTCCCGTGAATGCTCATGTGCCTGCGTGCCCCTGTACAGGCACAGATGCACGCGCGCAACACCTGATCCCGCATCCTAATTATTTTTTGCCCGGTTCTCTGAGTTGTTCTGCTTCCGGCTGATGAATGGGAAAATGTAGTAGTGCTGTTTCATTTCACCAGCCTCTCAAGTGTGGAAATTATGGTAAATTTGAGAACGAGCGAGATTAGATTGATAGTTACACCTCCTCCTTTAATTAGCCAACCACGGGATCTGTGGAGGCAAAGGCCGGGGGGGTGTGTCGGTGTATATAACGTGTATTGTCTATGTGAAAGATTAATCAAAAGGAGTTGCTTGAGGTGGGAAGGCTTTTCCGGAGAGGTTCCACATGTTGTCAGGTAGTCCCTCTGAATGGCAGCTTCCGGTTCGGTCCCTTAGCTTTCGGAAGTGACATTTAGTCTGATATGTGCCAGCCGTGCAATCTACCTAGCCCCGCAAAGTGCAAATATTAACCTAAATGCATATTAAGATACTGTGTGTTAGCTCCTGAACTGAAATAGAGAGCGGGTGTTCCAGCGGAGGCAAGCAAATCGTGTTGATTTACAGTGGCTTGCGGATTTGGCCCATTACCGCTTCTTTATACACTTTTAAAAAGAAATGCCAACTCGATAGTTTAGGCTTTAACTGGAACATGGCAAGAAATTGTATGTTTTGGCGGACCCCTAGTAATGTTGCAGAAACTTTCTCAGAAGTTGTTCCATGGGATAGCCGATTCCTCAGGTAAGAGCTACTTGTTTGTTCAATCCTCCATCTTAGGCCTGCTCCTCAGGTGCATCCTCCTTCTCGCAGCGATTTCCTAGGAACAGATTTCGAAGAACAGCTCTGATCACAGAATCACAGATTGGTTAGGGTTGGAAAGGGGCTCTGGAGATCATCTAGTCCAACCCCCCTGCCAGAGCAGGGTCACCTACAGCAGGTTGCACAGGATGACCTCCAGGCGGGTTTTGAATGTCTCTGGGGTCGGAGACTCTACCGCCTCCCTGGGCAGCCTGTTCCAGCGCTCTGCCACCCTCAAAGTAAAGAAGTTCCTCCTCATGCTTTGATAGAAGTTCCTAGGTTCCAGTTTGTACCCGTTACCTCTTGTCCTGGATCATCTTTGATGATCATCATCTTTGATGATCCAGGTCAAGAGGTAACGGGCACCAATTGGAACGTAGGAACTTGAACTTGAACTGGAAGGTAGGAACTTGAACTTGAACTGGAAGGTAGGAACTTGAACTTGAACATAGGATTATCCTTGATGATTCAGGATAGCTGTGTGTCTGACCAGTCTGTCTTTCGAAGGAGGTCCTGGGCCAGCTCCAGCCATGCTGTGCTGAGCAGAGCCCCTGGCAGCAGCCCCACACCTCACTCCCAGTGTGCCTGAATGGAAAAGGTACCAAAGTTGCTCCAACACTTTCTGAAAAACTCTACAGTGTTACCCCACAAGCGCAAAGCGACGGCAAAGCCCGTGAAATGACACCGGTGCTTCCAGAAAATGTCAAGCTTCCTGCCCAAGGGTGACATGCCATGCGGTGGGGTCAGGGCCACGCGCTGAGCACCCGGTGCGCTGGGGTTGCCCGAGCGGTTCCTGAGCAGCTCCTGCAGTGCTGCCGCCGGTACCGTTCTGGCGGCTGTAGTTGTTTAAAAAGCCGTTGTTGTTTCCGGCGTAATCTGACGGCAGTTTTCTCGGGCATTTGGGCCTCTTCTAATAAGTGTGCTGTGAGTACATCTGCAAGCATTCACCTGTCGAGGTCAAATGACTGGTGGTGCTCATCTCCCCCCGTGCTACTTCTGCTGCCTCCCGTGAATGCTCATGTGCCTGCGTGCCCCTGTACAGGCACAGATGCACGCGCGCAACACCTGATCCCGCATCCTAATTATTTTTTGCCCGGTTCTCTGAGTTGTTCTGCTTCCGGCTGATGAATGGGAAAATGTAGTAGTGCTGTTTCATTTCACCAGCCTCTCAAGTGTGGAAATTATGGTAAATTTGAGAACGAGCGAGATTAGATTGATAGTTACACCTCCTCCTTTAATTAGCCAACCACGGGATCTGTGGAGGCAAAGGCCGGGGGGGTGTGTCGGTGTATATAACGTGTATTGTCTATGTGAAAGATTAATCAAAAGGAGTTGCTTGAGGTGGGAAGGCTTTTCCGGAGAGGTTCCACATGTTGTCAGGTAGTCCCTCTGAATGGCAGCTTCCGGTTCGGTCCCTTAGCTTTCGGAAGTGACATTTAGTCTGATATGTGCCAGCCGTGCAATCTACCTAGCCCCGCAAAGTGCAAATATTAACCTAAATGCATATTAAGATACTGTGTGTTAGCTCCTGAACTGAAATAGAGAGCGGGTGTTCCAGCGGAGGCAAGCAAATCGTGTTGATTTACAGTGGCTTGCGGATTTGGCCCATTACCGCTTCTTTATACACTTTTAAAAAGAAATGCCAACTCGATAGTTTAGGCTTTAACTGGAACATGGCAAGAAATTGTATGTTTTGGCGGACCCCTAGTAATGTTGCAGAAACTTTCTCAGAAGTTGTTCCATGGGATAGCCGATTCCTCAGGTAAGAGCTACTTGTTTGTTCAATCCTCCATCTTAGGCCTGCTCCTCAGGTGCATCCTCCTTCTCGCAGCGATTTCCTAGGAACAGATTTCGAAGAACAGCTCTGATCACAGAATCACAGATTGGTTAGGGTTGGAAAGGGGCTCTGGAGATCATCTAGTCCAACCCCCCTGCCAGAGCAGGGTCACCTACAGCAGGTTGCACAGGATGACCTCCAGGCGGGTTTTGAATGTCTCTGGGGTCGGAGACTCTACCGCCTCCCTGGGCAGCCTGTTCCAGCGCTCTGCCACCCTCAAAGTAAAGAAGTTCCTCCTCATGCTTTGATAGAAGTTCCTAGGTTCCAGTTTGTACCCGTTACCTCTTGTCCTGGATCATCTTTGATGATCATCATCTTTGATGATCCAGGCCAAGAGGTAACGGGCACCAATTGGAACGTAGGAACTTGAACTTGAACTGGAAGGTAGGAACTTGAACTTGAACTGGAAGGTAGGAACTTGAACTTGAACATAGGATTATCCTTGATGATTCAGGATAGCTGTGTGTCTGACCAGTCTATCTTTCGAAGGAGGTCCTGGGCCAGCTCCAGCCATGCTGTGCTGAGCAGAGCCCCTGGCAGCAGCCCCACAGCTCTCTCCCAGTGTGCCTGAATGGAAAAGGTACCAAAGTTGCTCCAACACTTTGTGAAAAAGTCTATAGTGTTACCCCACAAGCGCAAAGCGACGGCAAAGCCCGTGAAATGACACCGGTGCTTCCAGAAAATGTCAAGCTTCCTGCCCAAGGGTGACATGCCATGCGGTGGGGTCAGGGCCACGCGCTGAGCACCCGGTGCGCTGGGGTTGCCCCAGCGGTTCCTGAGCAGCTCCTGCAGTGCTGCCGCCGGTACCGTTCTGGCGGCTGTAGTTGTTTAAAAAGCCGTTGTTGTTTCCGGCGTAATCTGACGGCAGTTTTCTCGGGCATTTAGGCCTCTTCTAATAAGTGTGCTGTGAGTACATCTGCAAGCATTCACCTGTCGAGGTCAAATGACTGGTGGTGCTCATCTGCCCCCGTGCTACTTCTGCTGCCTCCCGTGAATGCTCATGTGCCTGCGTGCCCCTGTACAGGCACAGATGCACGCGCGCAACACCTGATCCCGCATCCTAATTATTTTTTGCCCGGTTCTCTGAGTTGTTCTGCTTCCGGCTGATGAATGGGAAAGTGTAGTAGTGCTGTTTCATTTCACCAGCCTCTCAAGTGTGGAAATTATGGTAAATTTGAGAACGAGCGAGATTAGATTGATAGTTACACCTCCTCCTTTAATTAGCCAACCACAGGATCTGTGGAGGCAAAGGCCGGGGGGGTGTGTCGGTGTATATAAGGTGTATTGTCTATGTGAAAGATTAATCAAAAGGAGTTGCTTGAGGTGGGAAGGCTTTTCCGGAGAGGTTCCACATGTTGTCAGGTAGTCCCTCTGAATGGCAGCTTCCGGTTCGGTCCCTTAGCTTTCGGAAGTGACATTTAGTCTGATATGTGCCAGCCGTGCAATCTACCTAGCCCCGCAAAGTGCAAATATTAACCTAAATGCATATTAAGATACTGTGTGTTAGCTCCTGAACTGAAATAGAGAGCGGGTGTTCCAGCGGAGGCAAGCAAATCGTGTTGATTTACAGTGGCTTGCGGATTTGGCCCATTACCGCTTCTTTATACACTTTTAAAAAGAAATGCCAACTCGATAGTTTAGGCTTTAACTGGAACATGGCAAGAAATTGTATGTTTTGGCGGACCCCTAGTAATGTTGCAGAAACTTTCTCAGAAGTTGTTCCATGGGATAGCCGATTCCTCAGGTAAGAGCTACTTGTTTGTTCAATCCTCCATCTTAGGCCTGCTCCTCAGGTGCATCCTCCTTCTCGCAGCGATTTCCTAGGAACAGATTTCGAAGAACAGCTCTGATCACAGAATCACAGATTGGTTAGGGTTGGAAAGGGGCTCTGGAGATCATCTAGTCCAACCCCCCTGCCAGAGCAGGGTCACCTACAGCAGGTTGCACAGGATGACCTCCAGGCGGGTTTTGAATGTCTCTGGGGTCGGAGACTCTACCGCCTCCCCGGGAAGCCTGTTCCAGCGCTCTGCCACCCTCAAAGTAAAGAAGTTCCTCCTCATGCTTTGATAGAAGTTCCTAGGTTCCAGTTTGTACCCGTTACCTCTTGTCCTGGATCATCTTTGATGATCATCATCTTTGATGATCCAGGCCAAGAGGTAACGGGCACCAATTGGAACGTAGGAACTTGAACTTGAACTGGAAGGTAGGAACTTGAACTTGAACTGGAAGGTAGGAACTTGAACTTGAACATAGGATTATCCTTGATGATTCAGGATAGCTGTGTGTCTGACCAGTCTATCTTTCGAAGGAGGTCCTGGGCCAGCTCCAGCCATGCTGTGCTGAGCAGAGCCCCTGGCAGCAGCCCCACAGCTCTCTCCCAGTGTGCCTGAATGGAAAAGGTACCAAAGTTGCTCCAACACTTTCTGAAAAACTCTACAGTGTTACCCCACAAGCGCAAAGCGACGGCAAAGCCCGTGAAATGACACCGGTGCTTCCAGAAAATGTCAAGCTTCCTGCCCAAGGGTGACATGCCATGCGGTGGGGTCAGGGCCACGCGCTGAGCACCCGGTGCGCTGGGGTTGCCCGAGCGGTTCCTGAGCAGCTCCTGCAGTGCTGCCGCCGGTACCGTTCTGGCGGCTGTAGTTGTTTAAAAAGCCGTTGTTGTTTCCGGCGTAATCTGACGGCAGTTTTCTCGGGCATTTGGGCCTCTTCTAATAAGTGTGCTGTGAGTACATCTGCAAGCATTCACCTGTCGAGGTCAAATGACTGGTGGTGCTCATCTGCCCCCGTGCTACTTCTGCTGCCTCCCGTGAATGCTCATGTGCCTGCGTGCCCCTGTACAGGCACAGATGCACGCGCGCAACACCTGATCCCGCATCCTAATTATTTTTCGCCCGGTTCTCGGAGTTGTTCTGCTTCCGGCTGATGAATGGGAAAGTGTAGTAGTGCTGTTTCATTTCACCAGCCTCTCAAGTGTGGAAATTATGGTAAATTTGGGAACAAGCCAGATTAGATTGATAGTTACACCTCCTCCTTTAATTAGCCAACCACAGGATCTGTGGAGGCAAAGGCCGGGGGGGTGTGTCGGTGTATATAAGGTGTATTGTCTATGTGAAAGATTAATCAAAAGGAGTTGCTTGAGGTGGGAAGGCTTTTCCGGAGAGGTTCCACATGTTGTCAGGTAGTCCCTCTGAATGGCAGCTTCCGGTTCGGTCCCTTAGCTTTCGGAAGTGACATTTAGTCTGATATGTGCCAGCCGTGCAATCTACCTAGCCCCGCAAAGTGCAAATATTAACCTAAATGCATATTAAGATACTGTGTGTTAGCTCCTGAACTGAAATAGAGAGCGGGTGTTCCAGCGGAGGCAAGCAAATCGTGTTGATTTACAGTGGCTTGCGGATTTGGCCCATTACCGCTTCTTTATACACTTTTAAAAAGAAATGCCAACTCGATAGTTTAGGCTTTAACTGGAACATGGCAAGAAATTGTATGTTTTGGCGGACCCCTAGTAATGTTGCAGAAACTTTCTCAGAAGTTGTTCCATGGGATAGCCGATTCCTCAGGTAAGAGCTACTTGTTTGTTCAATCCTCCATCTTAGGCCTGCTCCTCAGGTGCATCCTCCTTCTCGCAGCGATTTCCTAGGAACAGATTTCGAAGAACAGCTCTGATCACAGAATCACAGATTGGTTAGGGTTGGAAAGGGGCTCTGGAGATCATCTAGTCCAACCCCCCTGCCAGAGCAGGGTCACCTACAGCAGGTTGCACAGGATGACCTCCAGGCGGGTTTTGAATGTCTCTGGGGTCGGAGACTCTACCGCCTCCCTGGGCAGCCTGTTCCAGCGCTCTGCCACCCTCAAAGTAAAGAAGTTCCTCCTCATGCTTTGATAGAAGTTCCTAGGTTCCAGTTTGTACCCGTTACCTCTTGTCCTGGATCATCTTTGATGATCATCATCTTTGATGATCCAGGCCAAGAGGTAACGGGCACCAATTGGAACGTAGGAACTTGAACTTGAACTGGAAGGTAGGAACTTGAACTTGAACTGGAAGGTAGGAACTTGAACTTGAACATAGGATTATCCTTGATGATTCAGGATAGCTGTGTGTCTGACCAGTCTATCTTTCGAAGGAGGTCCTGGGCCAGCTCCAGCCATTCTGTGCTGAGCAGAGCCCCTGGCAGCAGCCCCACAGCTCTCTCCCAGTGTGCCTGAATGGAAAAGGTACCAAAGTTGCTCCAACACTTTGTGAAAAACTCTATAGTGTTACCCCACAAGCGCAAAGCGACGGCAAAGCCCGTGAAATGACACCGGTGCTTCCAGAAAATGTCAAGCTTCCTGCCCAAGGGTGACATGCCATGCGGTGGGGTCAGGGCCACGCGCTGAGCACCCGGTGCGCTGGGGTTGCCCCAGCGGTTCCTGAGCAGCTCCTGCAGTGCTGCCGCCGGTACCGTTCTGGCGGCTGTAGTTGTTTAAAAAGCCGTTGTTGTTTCCGGCGTAATCTGACGGCAGTTTTCTCGGGCATTTAGGCCTCTTCTAATAAGTGTGCTGTGAGTACATCTGCAAGCATTCACCTGTCGAGGTCAAATGACTGGTGGTGCTCATCTGCCCCCGTGCTACTTCTGCTGCCTCCCGTGAATGCTCATGTGCCTGCGTGCCCCTGTACAGGCACAGATGCACGCGCGCAACACCTGATCCCGCATCCTAATTATTTTTTGCCCGGTTCTCTGAGTTGTTCTGCTTCCGGCTGATGAATGGGAAAGTGTAGTAGTGCTGTTTCATTTCACCAGCCTCTCAAGTGTGGAAATTATGGTAAATTTGAGAACGAGCGAGATTAGATTGATAGTTACACCTCCTCCTTTAATTAGCCAACCACAGGATCTGTGGAGGCAAAGGCCGGGGGGGTGTGTCGGTGTATATAACGTGTATTGTCTATGTGAAAGATTAATCAAAAGGAGTTGCTTGAGGTGGGAAGGCTTTTCCGGAGAGGTTCCACATGTTGTCAGGTAGTCCCTCTGAATGGCAGCTTCCGGTTCGGTCCCTTAGCTTTCGGAAGTGACATTTAGTCTGATATGTGCCAGCCGTGCAATCTACCTAGCCCCGCAAAGTGCAAATATTAACCTAAATGCATATTAAGATACTGTGTGTTAGCTCCTGAACTGAAATAGAGAGCGGGTGTTCCAGCGGAGGCAAGCAAATCGTGTTGATTTACAGTGGCTTGCGGATTTGGCCCATTACCGCTTCTTTATACACTTTTAAAAAGAAATGCCAACTCGATAGTTTAGGCTTTAACTGGAACATGGCAAGAAATTGTATGTTTTGGCGGACCCCTAGTAATGTTGCAGAAACTTTCTCAGAAGTTGTTCCATGGGATAGCCGATTCCTCAGGTAAGAGCTACTTGTTTGTTCAATCCTCCATCTTAGGCCTGCTCCTCAGGTGCATCCTCCTTCTCGCAGCGATTTCCTAGGAACAGATTTCGAAGAACAGCTCTGATCACAGAATCACAGATTGGTTAGGGTTGGAAAGGGGCTCTGGAGATCATCTAGTCCAACCCCCCTGCCAGAGCAGGGTCACCTACAGCAGGTTGCACAGGATGACCTCCAGGCGGGTTTTGAATGTCTCTGGGGTCGGAGACTCTACCGCCTCCCCGGGAAGCCTGTTCCAGCGCTCTGCCACCCTCAAAGTAAAGAAGTTCCTCCTCATGCTTTGATAGAAGTTCCTAGGTTCCAGTTTGTACCCGTTACCTCTTGTCCTGGATCATCTTTGATGATCATCATCTTTGATGATCCAGGCCAAGAGGTAACGGGCACCAATTGGAACGTAGGAACTTGAACTTGAACTGGAAGGTAGGAACTTGAACTTGAACTGGAAGGTAGGAACTTGAACTTGAACATAGGATTATCCTTGATGATTCAGGATAGCTGTGTGTCTGACCAGTCTATCTTTCGAAGGAGGTCCTGGGCCAGCTCCAGCCATGCTGTGCTGAGCAGAGCCCCTGGCAGCAGCCCCACAGCTCTCTCCCAGTGTGCCTGAATGGAAAAGGTACCAAAGTTGCTCCAACACTTTCTGAAAAACTCTACAGTGTTACCCCACAAGCGCAAAGCGACGGCAAAGCCCGTGAAATGACACCGGTGCTTCCAGAAAATGTCAAGCTTCCTGCCCAAGGGTGACATGCCATGCGGTGGGGTCAGGGCCACGCGCTGAGCACCCGGTGCGCTGGGGTTGCCCGAGCGGTTCCTGAGCAGCTCCTGCAGTGCTGCCGCCGGTACCGTTCTGGCGGCTGTAGTTGTTTAAAAAGCCGTTGTTGTTTCCGGCGTAATCTGACGGCAGTTTTCTCGGGCATTTGGGCCTCTTCTAATAAGTGTGCTGTGAGTACATCTGCAAGCATTCACCTGTCGAGGTCAAATGACTGGTGGTGCTCATCTCCCCCCGTGCTACTTCTGCTGCCTCCCGTGAATGCTCATGTGCCTGCGTGCCCCTGTACAGGCACAGATGCACGCGCGCAACACCTGATCCCGCATCCTAATTATTTTTTGCCCGGTTCTCTGAGTTGTTCTGCTTCCGGCTGATGAATGGGAAAGTGTAGTAGTGCTGTTTCATTTCACCAGCCTCTCAAGTGTGGAAATTATGGTAAATTTGAGAACAAGCCAGATTAGATTGATAGTTACACCTCCTCCTTTAATTAGCCAACCACAGGATCTGTGGAGGCAAAGGCCGGGGGGGTGTGTCGGTGTATATAAGGTGTATTGTCTATGTGAAAGATTAATCAAAAGGAGTTGCTTGAGGTGGGAAGGCTTTTCCGGAGAGGTTCCACATGTTGTCAGGTAGTCCCTCTGAATGGCAGCTTCCGGTTCGGTCCCTTAGCTTTCGGAAGTGACATTTAGTCTGATATGTGCCAGCCGTGCAATCTACCTAGCCCCGCAAAGTGCAAATATTAACCTAAATGCATATTAAGATACTGTGTGTTAGCTCCTGAACTGAAATAGAGAGCGGGTGTTCCAGCGGAGGCAAGCAAATCGTGTTGATTTACAGTGGCTTGCGGATTTGGCCCATTACCGCTTCTTTATACACTTTTAAAAAGAAATGCCAACTCGATAGTTTAGGCTTTAACTGGAACATGGCAAGAAATTGTATGTTTTGGCGGACCCCTAGTAATGTTGCAGAAACTTTCTCAGAAGTTGTTCCATGGGATAGCCGATTCCTCAGGTAAGAGCTACTTGTTTGTTCAATCCTCCATCTTAGGCCTGCTCCTCAGGTGCATCCTCCTTCTCGCAGCGATTTCCTAGGAACAGATTTCGAAGAACAGCTCTGATCACAGAATCACAGATTGGTTAGGGTTGGAAAGGGGCTCTGGAGATCATCTAGTCCAACCCCCCTGCCAGAGCAGGGTCACCTACAGCAGGTTGCACAGGATGACCTCCAGGCGGGTTTTGAATGTCTCTGGGGTCGGAGACTCTACCGCCTCCCCGGGAAGCCTGTTCCAGCGCTCTGCCACCCTCAAAGTAAAGAAGTTCCTCCTCATGCTTTGATAGAAGTTCCTAGGTTCCAGTTTGTACCCGTTACCTCTTGTCCTGGATCATCTTTGATGATCATCATCTTTGATGATCCAGGCCAAGAGGTAACGGGCACCAATTGGAACGTAGGAACTTGAACTTGAACTGGAAGGTAGGAACTTGAACTTGAACTGGAAGGTAGGAACTTGAACTTGAACATAGGATTATCCTTGATGATTCAGGATAGCTGTGTGTCTGACCAGTCTGTCTTTCGAAGGAGGTCCTGGGCCAGCTCCAGCCATGCTGTGCTGAGCAGAGCCCCTGGCAGCAGCCCCACAGCTCACTCCCAGTGTGCCTGAATGGAAAAGGTACCAAAGTTGCTCCAACACTTTCTGAAAAACTCTATAGTGTTACCCCACAAGCGCAAAGCGACGGCAAAGCCCGTGAAATGACACCGGTGCTTCCAGAAAATGTCAAGCTTCCTGCCCAAGGGTGACATGCCATGCGGTGGGGTCAGGGCCACGCGCTGAGCACCCGGTGCGCTGGGGTTGCCCCAGCGGTTCCTGAGCAGCTCCTGCAGTGCTGCCGCCGGTACCGTTCTGGCGGCTGTAGTTGTTTAAAAAGCCGTTGTTGTTTCCGGCGTAATCTGACGGCAGTTTTCTCGGGCATTTGGGCCTCTTCTAATAAGTGTGCTGTGAGTACATCTGCAAGCATTCACCTGTCGAGGTCAAATGACTGGTGGTGCTCATCTCCCCCCGTGCTACTGCTGCTGCCTCCCGTGAATGCTCATGTGCCTGCGTGCCCCTGTACAGGCACAGATGCACGCGCGCAACACCTGATCCCGCATCCTAATTATTTTTCGCCCGGTTCTCGGAGTTGTTCTGCTTCCGGCTGATGAATGGGAAAGTGTAGTAGTGCTGTTTCATTTCACCAGCCTCTCAAGTGTGGAAATTATGGTAAATTTGAGAACAAGCCAGATTAGATTGATAGTTACACCTCCTCCTTTAATTAGCCAACCACAGGATCTGTGGAGGCAAAGGCCGGGGGGGTGTGTTGGTGTATATAACGTGTATTGTCTATGTGAAAGATTAATCAAAAGGAGTTGCTTGAGGTGGGAAGGCTTTTCCGGAGAGGTTCCACATGTTGTCAGGTAGTCCCTCTGAATGGCAGCTTCCGGTTCGGTCCCTTAGCTTTCGGAAGTGACATTTAGTCTGATATGTGCCAGCCGTGCAATCTACCTAGCCCCGCAAAGTGCAAATATTAACATAAATGCATATTAAGGTACTGTGTGTTAGCTCCTGAACTGAAATAGAGAGCGGGTGTTCCAGCGGAGGCAAGCAAATCGTGTTGATTTACAGTGGCTTGAGGATTTGGCCCATTACCGCTTCTTTATACACTTTTAAAAAGAAATGCCAACTCGATAGTTTAGGCTTTAACTGGAACATGGCAAGTAATTGTATGTTTTGGCGGACCCCTAGTAATGTTGCAGAATCTTTCTCTGAAGTTGTTCCATGGGATAGCCGATTCCTCAGGTAAGAGCTACTTGTTTGTTCAATCCTCCATCTTAGGCCTGCTCCTCAGGTGCATCCTCCTTCTCGCAGCGATTTCCTAGGAACAGATTTCGAAGAACAGCTCTGATCACAGAATCACAGATTGGTTAGGGTTGGAAAGGACCTCTGGAGATCATCCAGCCAAACCCCCCTGCCAGAGCAGGGTCACCTACAGCAGGTTGCACAGGATGACCTCCAGGCGGGTTTTGAATGTCTCTGGGGTCGGAGACTCTACCGCCTCCCCGGGAAGCCTGTTCCAGCGCTCTGCCACCCTCAAAGTAAAGAAGTTCCTCCTCATGCTTTGATAGAAGTTCCTAGGTTCCAGTTTGTACCCGTTACCTCTTGTCCTGGATCATCTTTGATGATCTTTGATGATCCAGGACAAGAGGTAACGGGCACCAATTGGAACGTAGGAACTTGAACTTGAACTGGAAGGTAGGAACTTGAACTTGAACATAGGATTATCCTTGATGATTCAGGATAGCTGTGTGTCTGACCAGTCTGTCTTTCGAAGGAGGTCCTGGGCCAGCTCCAGCCATGCTGTGCTGAGCAGAGCCCCTGGCAGCAGCCCCACACCTCACTCCCAGTGTGCCTGAATGGAAAAGGTACCAAAGTTGCTCCAACACTTTCTGAAAAACTCTATAGTGTTACCCCACAAGCGCAAAGCGACGGCAAAGCCCGTGAAATGACACCGGTGCTTCCAGAAAATGTCAAGCTTCCTGCCCAAGGGTGACATGCCATGCGGTGGGGTCAGGGCCACGCGCTGAGCACCCGGTGCGCTGGGGTTGCCCCAGCGGTTCCTGAGCAGCTCCTGCAGTGCTGCCGCCGGTACCGTTCTGGCGGCTGTAGTTGTTTAAAAAGCCGTTGTTGTTTCCGGCGTAATCTGACGGCAGTTTTCTCGGGCATTTGGGCCTCTTCTAATAAGTGTGCTGTGAGTACATCTGCAAGCATTCACCTGTCGAGGTCAAATGACTGGTGGTGCTCATCTGCCCCCGTGCTACTGCTGCTGCCTCCCGTGAATGCTCATGTGCCTGCGTGCCCCTGTACAGGCACAGATGCACGCGCGCAACACCTGATCCCGCATCCTAATTATTTTTCGCCCGGTTCTCGGAGTTGTTCTGCTTCCGGCTGATGAATGGGAAAGTGTAGTGGTGCTGTTTCATTTCACCAGCCTCTCAAGTGTGGAAATTATGGTAAATTTGAGAACAAGCCAGATTAGATTGATAGTTACACCTCCTCCTTTAATTAGCCAACCACAGGATCTGTGGAGGCAAAGGCCGGGGGGGTGTGTCGGTGTATATAAGGTGTATTGTCTATGTGAAAGATTAATCAAAAGGAGTTGCTTGAGGTGGGAAGGCTTTTCCGGAGAGGTTCCACATGTTGTCAGGTAGTCCCTCTGAATGGCAGCTTCCGGTTCGGTCCCTTAGCTTTCGGAAGTGACATTTAGTCTGATATGTGCCAGCCGTGCAATCTACCTAGCCCTGCAAAGTGCAAATATTAACCTAAATGCATATTAAGATACTGTGTGTTAGCTCCTGAACTGAAATAGAGAGCGGGTGTTCCAGCGGAGGCAAGCAAATCGTGTTGATTTAGAGTGGCTTGCGGATTTGGCCTATTACCGCTTCTTTATACACTTTTAAAAAGAAATGCCAACTCGATAGTTTAGGCTTTAACTGGAACATGGCAAGTAATTGTATGCTTTGGCGGACCCCTAGTAATGTTGCAGAATCTTTCTCAGAAGTTGTTCCATGGGATAGCCGATTCCTCAGGTAAGAGCTACTTGTTTGTTCAATCCTCCATCTTAGGCCTGCTCCTCAGGTGCATCCTCCTTCTCGCAGCGATTTCCTAGGAACAGATTTCAAAGAACAGCTCTGATCACAGAATCACAGATTGGTTAGGGTTGGAAAGGAGCTCTGGAGATCATCCAGTCCAACCCCCCTGCCAGAGCAGGGTCACCTACAGCAGGTTGCACAGGATGACCTCCAGGCGGGTTTTGAATGTTTCTGGAGTCGGAGACTCTACCGCCTCCCCGGGCAGCCTGTTCCAGCGCTCTGCCACCCTCAAAGTAAAGAAGTTCCTCCTCATGCTTTGATAGAAGTTCCTAGGTTCCAGTTTGTACCCGTTACCTCTTGGCCTGGATCATCTTTGATGATCATCATCTTTGAAGATCCAGGTCAAGAGGTAACGGGCACCAATTGGAACGTAGGAACTTGAACTTGAACTGGAAGGTAGGAACTTGAACTTGAACTGGAAGGTAGGAACTTGAACTTGAACATAGGATTATCCTTGATGATTCAGGATAGCTGTGTGTCTGACCAGTCTGTCTTTCGAAGGAGGTCCTGGGCCAGCTCCAGCCATGCTGTGCTGAGCAGAGCCCCTGGCAGCAGCCCCACACCTCACTCCCAGTGTGCCTGAATGGAAAAGGTACCAAAGTTGCTCCAACACTTTCTGAAAAACTCTATAGTGTTACCCCACAAGCGCAAAGCGACGGCAAAGCCCGTGAAATGACACCGGTGCTTCCAGAAAATGTCAAGCTTCCTGCCCAAGGGTGACATGCCATGCGGTGGGGTCAGGGCCACGCGCTGAGCACCCGGTGCGCTGGGGCTGCCCCAGCGGTTCCTGAGCAGCTCCTGCAGTGCTGCCGCCGGTACCGTTCTGGCGGCTGTAGTTGTTTAAAAAGCCGTTGTTGTTTCCGGCGTAATCTGACGGCAGTTTTCTCGGGCATTTGGGCCTCTTCTAATAAGTGTGCTGTGAGTACATCTGCAAGCATTCACCTGTCGAGGTCAAATGACTGGTGGTGCTCATCTCCCCCCGTGCTACTGCTGCTGCCTCCCGTGAATGCTCATGTGCCTGCGTGCCCCTGTACAGGCACAGATGCACGCGCGCAACACCCGATCCCGCATCCTAATTATTTTTTGCCCGGTTCTCGGAGTTGTTCTGCTTCCGGCTGATGAATGGGAAAGTGTAGTAGTGCTGTTTCATTTCACCAGCCTCTCAAGTGTGGAAATTATGGTAAATTTGAGAACAAGCCAGATTAGATTGATAGTTACACCTCCTCCTTTAATTAGCCAACCACAGGATCCGTGGAGGCAAAGGCCGGGGGGTTGTGTCGGTGTATATAACGTGTATTGTCTATGTGAAAGATTAATCAAAAGGAGTTGCTTGAGGTGGGAAGGCTTTTCCGGAGAGGTTCCACATGTTGTCAGGTAGTCCCTCTGAATGGCAGCTTCCGGTTCGGTCCCTTAGCTTTCGGAAGTGACATTTAGTCTGATATGTGCCAGCCGTGCAATCTACCTAGCCCTGCAAAGTGCAAATATTAACCTAAATGCATATTAAGATACTGTGTGTTAGCTCCTGAACTGAAATAGAGAGCGGGTGTTCCAGCGGAGGCAAGCAAATCGTGTTGATTTAGAGTGGCTTGCGGATTTGGCCCATTACCGCTTCTTTATACACTTTTAAAAAGAAATGCCAACTCGATAGTTTAGGCTTTAACTGGAACATGGCAAGTAATTGTATGCTTTGGCGGACCCCTAGTAATGTTGCAGAATCTTTCTCAGAAGTTGTTCCATGGGATAGCCGATTCCTCAGGTAAGAGCTACTTGTTTGTTCAATCCTCCATCTTAGGCCTGCTCCTCAGGTGCATCCTCCTTCTCGCAGCGATTTCCTAGGAACAGATTTCAAAGAACAGCTCTGATCACAGAATCACAGATTGGTTAGGGTTGGAAAGGAGCTCTGGAGATCATCCAGTCCAACCCCCCTGACAGAGCAGGGTCACTTACAGCAGGTTGCACAGGATGACCTCCAGGCGGGTTTTGAATGTTTCTGGAGTCGGAGACTCTACCGCCTCCCCGGGCAGCCTGTTCCAGCGCTCTGCCACCCTCAAAGTAAAGAAGTTCCTCCTCATGCTTTGATAGAAGTTCCTAGGTTCCAGTTTTTACCCGTTACCTCTTGTCCTGGATCATCTTTGATGATCCAGGCCAAGAGGTAACGGGCACCAATTGGAACGTAGGAACTTGAACTTGAACTGGAAGGTAGGAACTTGAACTTGAACTGGAAGGTAGGAACTTGAACTTGAACATAGGATTATCCTTGATGATTCAGGATAGCTGTGTGTCTGACCAGTCTGTCTTTCGAAGGAGGTCCTGGGCCAGCTCCAGCCATGCTGTGCTGAGCAGAGCCCCTGGCAGCAGCCCCACACCTCACTCCCAGTGTGCCTGAATGGAAAAGGTACCAAAGTTGCTCCAACACTTTCTGAAAAACTCTACAGTGTTACCCCACAAGCGCAAAGCGACGGCAAAGCCCGTGAAATGACACCGGTGCTTCCAGAAAATGTCAAGCTTCCTGCCCAAGGGTGACATGCCATGCGGTGGGGTCAGGGCCACGCGCTGAGCACCCGGTGCGCTGGGGTTGCCCCAGCGGTTCCTGAGCAGCTCCTGCAGTGCTGCCGCCGGTACCGTTCTGGCGGCTGTAGTTGTTTAAAAAGCCGTTGTTGTTTCCGGCGTAATCTGACGGCAGTTTTCTCGGGCATTTGGGCCTCTTCTAATAAGTGTGCTGTGAGTACATCTGCAAGCATTCACCTGTCGAGGTCAAATGACTGGTGGTGCTCATCTCCCCCCGTGCTACTTCTGCTGCCTCCCGTGAATGCTCATGTGCCTGCGTGCCCCTGTACAGGCACAGATGCACGCGCGCAACACCTGATCCCGCATCCTAATTATTTTTTGCCCGGTTCTCTGAGTTGTTCTGCTTCCGGCTGATGAATGGGAAAATGTAGTAGTGCTGTTTCATTTCACCAGCCTCTCAAGTGTGGAAATTATGGTAAATTTGAGAACGAGCGAGATTAGATTGATAGTTACACCTCCTCCTTTAATTAGCCAACCACAGGATCTGTGGAGGCAAAGGCCGGGGGGGTGTGTCGGTGTATATAAGGTGTATTGTCTATGTGAAAGATAAATCAAAAGGAGTTGCTTGAGGTGGGAAGGCTTTTCCGGAGAGGTTCCACATGTTGTCAGGTAGTCCCTCTGAATGGCAGCTTCCGGTTCGGTCCCTTAGCTTTCGGAAGTGACATTTAGTCTGATATGTGCCAGCCGTGCAATCTACCTAGCCCCGCAAAGTGCAAATATTAACCTAAATGCATATTAAGATACTGTGTGTTAGCTCCTGAACTGAAATAGAGAGCGGGTGTTCCAGCGGAGGCAAGCAAATCGTGTTGATTTACAGTGGCTTGCGGATTTGGCCCATTACCGCTTCTTTATACACTTTTAAAAAGAAATGCCAACTCGATAGTTTAGGCTTTAACTGGAACATGGCAAGAAATTGTATGTTTTCGCGGACCACTAGTAATGTTGCAGAAACTTTCTCAGAAGTTGTTCCATGGGATAGCCGATTCCTCAGGTAAGAGCTACTTGTTTGTTCAATCCTCCATCTTAGGCCTGCTCCTCAGGTGCATCCTCCTTCTCGCAGCGATTTCCTAGGAACAGATTTCGAAGAACAGCTCTGATCACAGAATCACAGATTGGTTAGGGTTGGAAAGGGGCTCTGGAGATCATCTAGTCCAACCCCCCTGCCAGAGCAGGGTCACCTACAGCAGGTTGCACAGGATGACCTCCAGGCGGGTTTTGAATGTCTCTGGGGTCGGAGACTCTACCGCCTCCCCGGGAAGCCTGTTCCAGCGCTCTGCCACCCTCAAAGTAAAGAAGTTCCTCCTCATGCTTTGATAGAAGTTCCTAGGTTCCAGTTTGTACCCGTTACCTCTTGTCCTGGATCATCTTTGATGATCATCATCTTTGATGATCCAGGTCAAGAGGTAACGGGCACCAATTGGAACGTAGGAACTTGAACTTGAACTGGAACGTAGGAACTTGAACATAGGATTATCCTTGATGATTCAGGATAGCTGTGTGTCTGACCAGTCTGTCTTTCGAAGGAGGTCCTGGGCCAGCTCCAGCCATGCTGTGCTGAGCAGAGCCCCTGGCAGCAGCCCCACACCTCACTCCCAGTGTGCCTGAATGGAAAAGGTACCAAAGTTGCTCCAACACTTTCTGAAAAACTCTACAGTGTTACCCCACAAGCGCAAAGCGACGGCAAAGCCCGTGAAATGACACCGGTGCTTCCAGAAAATGTCAAGCTTCCTGCCCAAGGGTGACATGCCATGCGGTGGGGTCAGGGCCACGCGCTGAGCACCCGGTGCGCTGGGGTTGCCCCAGCGGTTCCTGAGCAGCTCCTGCAGTGCTGCCGCCGGTACCGTTCTGGCGGCTGTAGTTGTTTAAAAAGCCGTTGTTGTTTCCGGCGTAATCTGACGGCAGTTTTCTCGGGCATTTGGGCCTCTTCTAATAAGTGTGCTGTGAGTACATCTGCAAGCATTCACCTGTCGAGGTCAAATGACTGGTGGTGCTCATCTCCCCCCGTGCTACTTCTGCTGCCTCCCGTGAATGCTCATGTGCCTGCGTGCCCCTGTACAGGCACAGATGCACGCGCGCAACACCTGATCCCGCATCCTAATTATTTTTTGCCCGGTTCTCTGAGTTGTTCTGCTTCCGGCTGATGAATGGGAAAATGTAGTAGTGCTGTTTCATTTCACCAGCCTCTCAAGTGTGGAAATTATGGTAAATTTGAGAACGAGCGAGATTAGATTGATAGTTACACCTCCTCCTTTAATTAGCCAACCACAGGATCTGTGGAGGCAAAGGCCGGGGGGGTGTGTCGGTGTATATAAGGTGTATTGTCTATGTGAAAGATAAATCAAAAGGAGTTGCTTGAGGTGGGAAGGCTTTTCCGGAGAGGTTCCACATGTTGTCAGGTAGTCCCTCTGAATGGCAGCTTCCGGTTCGGTCCCTTAGCTTTCGGAAGTGACATTTAGTCTGATATGTGCCAGCCGTGCAATCTACCTAGCCCCGCAAAGTGCAAATATTAACCTAAATGCATATTAAGATACTGTGTGTTAGCTCCTGAACTGAAATAGAGAGCGGGTGTTCCAGCGGAGGCAAGCAAATCGTGTTGATTTACAGTGGCTTGCGGATTTGGCCCATTACCGCTTCTTTATACACTTTTAAAAAGAAATGCCAACTCGATAGTTTAGGCTTTAACTGGAACATGGCAAGAAATTGTATGTTTTCGCGGACCACTAGTAATGTTGCAGAAACTTTCTCAGAAGTTGTTCCATGGGATAGCCGATTCCTCAGGTAAGAGCTACTTGTTTGTTCAATCCTCCATCTTAGGCCTGCTCCTCAGGTGCATCCTCCTTCTCGCAGCGATTTCCTAGGAACAGATTTCGAAGAACAGCTCTGATCACAGAATCACAGATTGGTTAGGGTTGGAAAGGGGCTCTGGAGATCATCTAGTCCAACCCCCCTGCCAGAGCAGGGTCACCTACAGCAGGTTGCACAGGATGACCTCCAGGCGGGTTTTGAATGTCTCTGGGGTCGGAGACTCTACCGCCTCCCCGGGAAGCCTGTTCCAGCGCTCTGCCACCCTCAAAGTAAAGAAGTTCCTCCTCATGCTTTGATAGAAGTTCCTAGGTTCCAGTTTGTACCCGTTACCTCTTGTCCTGGATCATCTTTGATGATCATCATCTTTGATGATCCAGGTCAAGAGGTAACGGGCACCAATTGGAACGTAGGAACTTGAACTTGAACTGGAACGTAGGAACTTGAACATAGGATTATCCTTGATGATTCAGGATAGCTGTGTGTCTGACCAGTCTGTCTTTCGAAGGAGGTCCTGGGCCAGCTCCAGCCATGCTGTGCTGAGCAGAGCCCCTGGCAGCAGCCCCACACCTCACTCCCAGTGTGCCTGAATGGAAAAGGTACCAAAGTTGCTCCAACACTTTCTGAAAAACTCTACAGTGTTACCCCACAAGCGCAAAGCGACGGCAAAGCCCGTGAAATGACACCGGTGCTTCCAGAAAATGTCAAGCTTCCTGCCCAAGGGTGACATGCCATGCGGTGGGGTCAGGGCCACGCGCTGAGCACCCGGTGCGCTGGGGTTGCCCCAGCGGTTCCTGAGCAGCTCCTGCAGTGCTGCCGCCGGTACCGTTCTGGCGGCTGTAGTTGTTTAAAAAGCCGTTGTTGTTTCCGGCGTAATCTGACGGCAGTTTTCTCGGGCATTTGGGCCTCTTCTAATAAGTGTGCTGTGAGTACATCTGCAAGCATTCACCTGTCGAGGTCAAATGACTGGTGGTGCTCATCTCCCCCCGTGCTACTTCTGCTGCCTCCCGTGAATGCTCATGTGCCTGCGTGCCCCTGTACAGGCACAGATGCACGCGCGCAACACCTGATCCCGCATCCTAATTATTTTTTGCCCGGTTCTCTGAGTTGTTCTGCTTCCGGCTGATGAATGGGAAAATGTAGTAGTGCTGTTTCATTTCACCAGCCTCTCAAGTGTGGAAATTATGGTAAATTTGAGAACGAGCGAGATTAGATTGATAGTTACACCTCCTCCTTTAATTAGCCAACCACAGGATCTGTGGAGGCAAAGGCCGGGGGGGTGTGTCGGTGTATATAAGGTGTATTGTCTATGTGAAAGATAAATCAAAAGGAGTTGCTTGAGGTGGGAAGGCTTTTCCGGAGAGGTTCCACATGTTGTCAGGTAGTCCCTCTGAATGGCAGCTTCCGGTTCGGTCCCTTAGCTTTCGGAAGTGACATTTAGTCTGATATGTGCCAGCCGTGCAATCTACCTAGCCCCGCAAAGTGCAAATATTAACCTAAATGCATATTAAGATACTGTGTGTTAGCTCCTGAACTGAAATAGAGAGCGGGTGTTCCAGCGGAGGCAAGCAAATCGTGTTGATTTACAGTGGCTTGCGGATTTGGCCCATTACCGCTTCTTTATACACTTTTAAAAAGAAATGCCAACTCGATAGTTTAGGCTTTAACTGGAACATGGCAAGAAATTGTATGTTTTCGCGGACCACTAGTAATGTTGCAGAAACTTTCTCAGAAGTTGTTCCATGGGATAGCCGATTCCTCAGGTAAGAGCTACTTGTTTGTTCAATCCTCCATCTTAGGCCTGCTCCTCAGGTGCATCCTCCTTCTCGCAGCGATTTCCTAGGAACAGATTTCGAAGAACAGCTCTGATCACAGAATCACAGATTGGTTAGGGTTGGAAAGGGGCTCTGGAGATCATCTAGTCCAACCCCCCTGCCAGAGCAGGGTCACCTACAGCAGGTTGCACAGGATGACCTCCAGGCGGGTTTTGAATGTCTCTGGGGTCGGAGACTCTACCGCCTCCCCGGGAAGCCTGTTCCAGCGCTCTGCCACCCTCAAAGTAAAGAAGTTCCTCCTCATGCTTTGATAGAAGTTCCTAGGTTCCAGTTTGTACCCGTTACCTCTTGTCCTGGATCATCTTTGATGATCATCATCTTTGATGATCCAGGTCAAGAGGTAACGGGCACCAATTGGAACGTAGGAACTTGAACTTGAACTGGAACGTAGGAACTTGAACATAGGATTATCCTTGATGATTCAGGATAGCTGTGTGTCTGACCAGTCTGTCTTTCGAAGGAGGTCCTGGGCCAGCTCCAGCCATGCTGTGCTGAGCAGAGCCCCTGGCAGCAGCCCCACACCTCACTCCCAGTGTGCCTGAATGGAAAAGGTACCAAAGTTGCTCCAACACTTTCTGAAAAACTCTATAGTGTTACCCCACAAGCGCAAAGCGACGGCAAAGCCCGTGAAATGACACCGGTGCTTCCAGAAAATGTCAAGCTTCCTGCCCAAGGGTGACATGCCATGCGGTGGGGTCAGGGCCACGCGCTGAGCACCCGGTGCGCTGGGGTTGCCCCAGCGGTTCCTGAGCAGCTCCTGCAGTGCTGCCGCCGGTACCGTTCTGGCGGCTGTAGTTGTTTAAAAAGCCGTTGTTGTTTCCGGCGTAATCTGACGGCAGTTTTCTCGGGCATTTGGGCCTCTTCTAATAAGTGTGCTGTGAGTACATCTGCAAGCATTCACCTGTCGAGGTCAAATGACTGGTGGTGCTCATCTCCCCCCGTGCTACTGCTGCTGCCTCCCGTGAATGCTCATGTGCCTGCGTGCCCCTGTACAGGCACAGATGCACGCGCGCAACACCTGATCCCGCATCCTAATTATTTTTCGCCCGGTTCTCGGAGTTGTTCTGCTTCCGGCTGATGAATGGGAAAGTGTAGTAGTGCTGTTTCATTTCACCAGCCTCTCAAGTGTGGAAATTATGGTAAATTTGAGAACAAGCCAGATTAGATTGATAGTTACACCTCCTCCTTTAATTAGCCAACCACAGGATCTGTGGAGGCAAAGGCCGGGGGGGTGTGTCGGTGTATATAAGGTGTATTGTCTATGTGAAAGATTAATCAAAAGGAGTTGCTTGAGGTGGGAAGGCTTTTCCGGAGAGGTTCCACATGTTGTCAGGTAGTCCCTCTGAATGGCAGCTTCCGGTTCGGTCCCTTAGCTTTCGGAAGTGACATTTAGTCTGATATGTGCCAGCCGTGCAATCTACCTAGCCCCGCAAAGTGCAAATATTAACCTAAATGCATATTAAGATACTGTGTGTTAGCTCCTGAACTGAAATAGAGAGCGGGTGTTCCAGCGGAGGCAAGCAAATCGTGTTCATTTACAGTGGCTTGAGGATTTGGCCCATTACCGCTTCTTTATACACTTTTAAAAAGAAATGCAAACTCGATAGTTTAGGCTTTAACTGGAACATGGCAAGTAATTGTATGTTTTGGCGGACCCCTAGTAATGTTGCAGAATCTTTCTCAGAAGTTGTTCCATGGGATAGCCGATTCCTCAGGTAAGAGCTACTTGTTTGTTCAATCCTCCATCTTAGGCCTGCTCCTCAGGTGCATCCTCCTCGCAGCGATTTCCTAGGAACAGATTTCGAAGAACAGCTCTGATCACAGAATCACAGATTGGTTAGGGTTGGAAAGGAGCTCTGGAGATCATGTAGTCCAACACCCCTGCCAGAGCAGGGTCACCTACAGCAGGTTGCACAGGATGACCTCCAGGCGGGTTTTGAATGTCTCTGGGGTGGGAGACTCTACCGCCTCCCTGGGCAGCCTGTTCCAGCGCTCTGCCACCCTCAAAGTAAAGAAGTTCCTCCTCATGCTTTGATAGAAGTTCCTAGGTTCCAGTTTGTACCCGTTACCTCTTGTCCTGGATCATCTTTGATGATCTTTGATGATCCAGGACAAGAGGTAACGGGCACCAATTGGAACGTAGGAACTTGAACTTGAACTGGAACGTAGGAACTTGAACATAGGATTATCCTTGATGATTCAGGATAGCTGTGTGTCTGACCAGTCTGTCTTTCGAAGGAGGTCCTGGGCCAGCTCCAGCCATGCTGTGCTGAGCAGAGCCCCTGGCAGCAGCCCCACACCTCACTCCCAGTGTGCCTGAATGGAAAAGGTACCAAAGTTGCTCCAACACTTTCTGAAAAACTCTATAGTGTTACCCCACAAGCGCAAAGCGACGGCAAAGCCCGTGAAATGACACCGGTGCTTCCAGAAAATGTCAAGCTTCCTGCCCAAGGGTGACATGCCATGCGGTGGGGTCAGGGCCACGCGCTGAGCACCCGGTGCGCTGGGGTTGCCCCAGCGGTTCCTGAGCAGCTCCTGCAGTGCTGCCGCCGGTACCGTTCTGGCGGCTGTAGTTGTTTAAAAAGCCGTTGTTGTTTCCGGCGTAATCTGACGGCAGTTTTCTCGGGCATTTGGGCCTCTTCTAATAAGTGTGCTGTGAGTACATCTGCAAGCATTCACCTGTCGAGGTCAAATGACTGGTGGTGCTCATCTCCCCCCGTGCTACTGCTGCTGCCTCCCGTGAATGCTCATGTGCCTGCGTGCCCCTGTACAGGCACAGATGCACGCGCGCAACACCTGATCCCGCATCCTAATTATTTTTCGCCCGGTTCTCGGAGTTGTTCTGCTTCCGGCTGATGAATGGGAAAGTGTAGTAGTGCTGTTTCATTTCACCAGCCTCTCAAGTGTGGAAATTATGGTAAATTTGAGAACAAGCCAGATTAGATTGATAGTTACACCTCCTCCTTTAATTAGCCAACCACAGGATCTGTGGAGGCAAAGGCCGGGGGGTTGTGTCGGTGTATATAAGGTGTATTGTCTATGTGAAAGATTAATCAAAAGGAGTTGCTTGAGGTGGGAAGGCTTTTCCGGAGAGGTTCCACATGTTGTCAGGTAGTCCCTCTGAATGGCAGCTTCCGGTTCGGTCCCTTAGCTTTCGGAAGTGACATTTAGTCTGATATGTGCCAGCCGTGCAATCTACCTAGCCCTGCAAAGTGCAAATATTAACCTAAATGCATATTAAGATACTGTGTGTTAGCTCCTGAACTGCAATAGAGAGCGGGTGTTCCAGCGGAGGCAAGCAAATCGTGTTGATTTAGAGTGGCTTGCGGATTTGGCCCATTACCGCTTCTTTATACACTTTTAAAAAGAAATGCAAACTCGATAGTTTAGGCTTTAACTGGAACATGGCAAGTAATTGTATGTTTTGGCGGACCCCTAGTAATGTTGCAGAATCTTTCTCAGAAGTTGTTCCATGGGATAGCCGATTCCTCAGGTAAGAGCTACTTGTTTGTTCAATCCTCCATCTTAGGCCTGCTCCTCAGGTGCATCCTCCTCGCAGCGATTTCCTAGGAACAGATTTCGAAGAACAGCTCTGATCACAGAATCACAGATTGGTTAGGGTTGGAAAGGAGCTCTGGAGATCATGTAGTCCAACACCCCTGCCAGAGCAGGGTCACCTACAGCAGGTTGCACAGGATGACCTCCAGGCGGGTTTTGAATGTCTCTGGGGTGGGAGACTCTACCGCCTCCCTGGGCAGCCTGTTCCAGCGCTCTGCCACCCTCAAAGTAAAGAAGTTCCTCCTCATGCTTTGATAGAAGTTCCTAGGTTCCAGTTTGTACCCTTTACCTCTTGTCCTGGATCATCTTTGATGATCTTTGATGATCCAGGACAAGAGGTAACGGGCACCAATTGGAACGTAGGAACTTCAACTTGAACTGGAACGTAGGAACTTGAACATAGGATTATCCTTGATGATTCAGGATAGCTGTGTGTCTGACCAGTCTGTCTTTCGAAGGAGGTCCTGGGCCAGCTCCAGCCATGCTGTGCTGAGCAGAGCCCCTGGCAGCAGCCCCACACCTCACTCCCAGTGTGCCTGAATGGAAAAGGTACCAAAGTTGCTCCAACACTTTCTGAAAAACTCTATAGTGTTACCCCACAAGCGCAAAGCGACGGCAAAGCCCGTGAAATGACACCGGTGCTTCCAGAAAATGTCAAGCTTCCTGCCCAAGGGTGACATGCCATGCGGTGGGGTCAGGGCCACGCGCTGAGCACCCGGTGCGCTGGGGTTGCCCCAGCGGTTCCTGAGCAGCTCCTGCAGTGCTGCCGCCGGTACCGTTCTGGCGGCTGTAGTTGTTTAAAAAGCCGTTGTTGTTTCCGGCGTAATCTGACGGCAGTTTTCTCGGGCATTTGGGCCTCTTCTAATAAGTGTGCTGTGAGTACATCTGCAAGCATTCACCTGTCGAGGTCAAATGACTGGTGGTGCTCATCTCCCCCCGTGCTACTTCTGCTGCCTCCCGTGAATGCTCATGTGCCTGCGTGCCCCTGTACAGGCACAGATGCACGCGCGCAACACCTGATCCCGCATCCTAATTATTTTTTGCCCGGTTCTCTGAGTTGTTCTGCTTCCGGCTGATGAATGGGAAAATGTAGTAGTGCTGTTTCATTTCACCAGCCTCTCAAGTGTGGAAATTATGGTAAATTTGAGAACAAGCCAGATTAGATTGATAGTTACACCTCCTCCTTTAATTAGCCAACCACAGGATCTGTGGAGGCAAAGGCCGGGGGGGTGTGTCGGTGTATATAAGGTGTATTGTCTATGTGAAAGATAAATCAAAAGGAGTTGCTTGAGGTGGGAAGGCTTTTCCGGAGAGGTTCCACATGTTGTCAGGTAGTCCCTCTGAATGGCAGCTTCCGGTTCGGTCCCTTAGCTTTCGGAAGTGACATTTAGTCTGATATGTGCCAGCCGTGCAATCTACCTAGCCCCGCAAAGTGCAAATATTAACCTAAATGCATATTAAGATACTGTGTGTTAGCTCCTGAACTGAAATAGAGAGCGGGTGTTCCAGCGGAGGCAAGCAAATCGTGTTGATTTACAGTGGCTTGCGGATTTGGCCCATTACCGCTTCTTTATACACTTTTAAAAAGAAATGCCAACTCGATAGTTTAGGCTTTAACTGGAACATGGCAAGAAATTGTATGTTTTGGCGGACCCCTAGTAATGTTGCAGAAACTTTCTCAGAAGTTGTTCCATGGGATAGCCGATTCCTCAGGTAAGAGCTACTTGTTTGTTCAATCCTCCATCTTAGGCCTGCTCCTCAGGTGCATCCTCCTTCTCGCAGCGATTTCCTAGGAACAGATTTCGAAGAACAGCTCTGATCACAGAATCACAGATTGGTTAGGGTTGGAAAGGGGCTCTGGAGATCATCTAGTCCAACCCCCCTGCCAGAGCAGGGTCACCTACAGCAGGTTGCACAGGATGACCTCCAGGCGGGTTTTGAATGTCTCTGGGGTCGGAGACTCTACCGCCTCCCCGGGAAGCCTGTTCCAGCGCTCTGCCACCCTCAAAGTAAAGAAGTTCCTCCTCATGCTTTGATAGAAGTTCCTAGGTTCCAGTTTGTACCCGTTACCTCTTGTCCTGGATCATCTTTGATGATCATCATCTTTGATGATCCAGGACAAGAGGTAACGGGCACCAATTGGAACGTAGGAACTTGAACTTGAACTGGAACGTAGGAACTTGAACATAGGATTATCCTTGATGATTCAGGATAGCTGTGTGTCTGACCAGTCTGTCTTTCGAAGGAGGTCCTGGGCCAGCTCCAGCCATGCTGTGCTGAGCAGAGCCCCTGGCAGCAGCCCCACACCTCACTCCCAGTGTGCCTGAATGGAAAAGGTACCAAAGTTGCTCCAACACTTTCTGAAAAACTCTACAGTGTTACCCCACAAGCGCAAAGCGACGGCAAAGCCCGTGAATGACACCGGTGCTTCCAGAAAATGTCAAGCTTCCTGCCCAAGGGTGACATGCCATGCGGTGGGGTCAGGGCCACGCGCTGAGCACCCGGTGCGCTGGGGTTGCCCCAGCGGTTCCTGAGCAGCTCCTGCAGTGCTGCCGCCGGTACCGTTCTGGCGGCTGTAGTTGTTTAAAAAGCCGTTGTTGTTTCCGGCGTAATCTGACGGCAGTTTTCTCGGGCATTTGGGCCTCTTCTAATAAGTGTGCTGTGAGTACATCTGCAAGCATTCACCTGTCGAGGTCAAATGACTGGTGGTGCTCATCTGCCCCCGTGCTACTGCTGCTGCCTCCCGTGAATGCTCATGTGCCTGCGTGCCCCTGTACAGGCACAGATGCACGCGCGCAACACCTGATCCCGCATCCTAATTATTTTTCGCCCGGTTCTCGGAGTTGTTCTGCTTCCGGCTGATGAATGGGAAAGTGTAGTGGTGCTGTTTCATTTCACCAGCCTCTCAAGTGTGGAAATTATGGTAAATTTGAGAACAAGCCAGATTAGATTGATAGTTACACCTCCTCCTTTAATTAGCCAACCACAGGATCTGTGGAGGCAAAGGCCGGGGGGTTGTGTCGGTGTATATAAGGTGTATTGTCTATGTGAAAGATTAATCAAAAGGAGTTGCTTGAGGTGGGAAGGCTTTTCCGGAGAGGTTCCACATGTTGTCAGGTAGTCCCTCTGAATGGCAGCTTCCGGTTCGGTCCCTTAGCTTTCGGAAGTGACATTTAGTCTGATATGTGCCAGCCGTGCAATCTACCTAGCCCTGCAAAGTGCAAATATTAACCTAAATGCATATTAAGATACTGTGTGTTAGCTCCTGAACTGCAATAGAGAGCGGGTGTTCCAGCGGAGGCAAGCAAATCGTGTTGATTTAGAGTGGCTTGCGGATTTGGCCCATTACCGCTTCTTTATACACTTTTAAAAAGAAATGCAAACTCGATAGTTTAGGCTTTAACTGGAACATGGCAAGTAATTGTATGTTTTGGCGGACCCCTAGTAATGTTGCAGAATCTTTCTCAGAAGTTGTTCCATGGGATAGCCGATTCCTCAGGTAAGAGCTACTTGTTTGTTCAATCCTCCATCTTAGGCCTGCTCCTCAGGTGCATCCTCCTCGCAGCGATTTCCTAGGAACAGATTTCGAAGAACAGCTCTGATCACAGAATCACAGATTGGTTAGGGTTGGAAAGGAGCTCTGGAGATCATGTAGTCCAACACCCCTGCCAGAGCAGGGTCACCTACAGCAGGTTGCACAGGATGACCTCCAGGCGGGTTTTGAATGTCTCTGGGGTGGGAGACTCTACCGCCTCCCTGGGCAGCCTGTTCCAGCGCTCTGCCACCCTCAAAGTAAAGAAGTTCCTCCTCATGCTTTGATAGAAGTTCCTAGGTTCCAGTTTGTACCCGTTACCTCTTGTCCTGGATCATCTTTGATGATCTTTGATGATCCAGGACAAGAGGTAACGGGCACCAATTGGAACGTAGGAACTTGAACTTGAACTGGAACGTAGGAACTTGAACATAGGATTATCCTTGATGATTCAGGATAGCTGTGTGTCTGACCAGTCTGTCTTTCGAAGGAGGTCCTGGGCCAGCTCCAGCCATGCTGTGCTGAGCAGAGCCCCTGGCAGCAGCCCCACACCTCACTCCCAGTGTGCCTGAATGGAAAAGGTACCAAAGTTGCTCCAACACTTTCTGAAAAACTCTATAGTGTTACCCCACAAGCGCAAAGCGACGGCAAAGCCCGTGAAATGACACCGGTGCTTCCAGAAAATGTCAAGCTTCCTGCCCAAGGGTGACATGCCATGCGGTGGGGTCAGGGCCACGCGCTGAGCACCCGGTGCGCTGGGGTTGCCCCAGCGGTTCCTGAGCAGCTCCTGCAGTGCTGCCGCCGGTACCGTTCTGGCGGCTGTAGTTGTTTAAAAAGCCGTTGTTGTTTCCGGCGTAATCTGACGGCAGTTTTCTCGGGCATTTGGGCCTCTTCTAATAAGTGTGCTGTGAGTACATCTGCAAGCATTCACCTGTCGAGGTCAAATGACTGGTGGTGCCCATCTCCCCCCGTGCTACTGCTGCTGCCTCCCGTGAATGCTCATGTGCCTGCGTGCCCCTGTACAGGCACAGATGCACGCGCGCAACACCTGATCCCGCATCCTAATTATTTTTCGCCCGGTTCTCGGAGTTGTTCTGCTTCCGGCTGATGAATGGGAAAGTGTAGTAGTGCTGTTTCATTTCACCAGCCTCTCAAGTGTGGAAATTATGGTAAATTTGAGAACAAGCCAGATTAGATTGATAGTTACACCTCCTCCTTTAATTAGCCAACCACAGGATCTGTGGAGGCAAAGGCCGGGGGGTTGTGTCGGTGTATATAAGGTGTATTGTCT
This sequence comes from Vanellus vanellus, assembly GCF_965231255.1. Taxonomy (NCBI): domain Eukaryota; kingdom Metazoa; phylum Chordata; class Aves; order Charadriiformes; family Charadriidae; genus Vanellus; species Vanellus vanellus. The sequence continues at coordinate 13,169 of NC_138925.1, read as the reverse complement.
ATGTGAAAGATTAATCAAAAGGAGTTGCTTGAGGTGGGAAGGCTTTTCCGGAGAGGTTCCACATGTTGTCAGGTAGTCCCTCTGAATGGCAGCTTCCGGTTCGGTCCCTTAGCTTTCGGAAGTGACATTTAGTCTGATATGTGCCAGCCGTGCAATCTACCTAGCCCTGCAAAGTGCAAATATTAACCTAAATGCATATTAAGATACTGTGTGTTAGCTCCTGAACTGAAATAGAGAGCGGGTGTTCCAGCGGAGGCAAGCAAATCGTGTTGATTTACAGTGGCTTGCGGATTTGGCCCATTACCGCTTCTTTATACACTTTTAAAAAGAAATGACAACTCGATAGTTTAGGCTTTAACTGGAACATGGCAAGTAATTGTATGCTTTGGCGGACCCCTAGTAATGTTGCAGAATCTTTCTCAGAAGTTGTTCCATGGGATAGCCGATTCCTCAGGTAAGAGCTACTTGTTTGTTCAATCCTCCATCTTAGGCCTGCTCCTCAGGTGCATCCTCCTTCTCGCAGCGATTTCCTAGGAACAGATTTCAAAGAACAGCTCTGATCACAGAATCACAGATTGGTTAGGGTTGGAAAGGAGCTCTGGAGATCATCCAGTCCAACCCCCCTGACAGAGCAGGGTCACTTACAGCAGGTTGCACAGGATGACCTCCAGGCGGGTTTTGAATGTTTCTGGAGTCGGAGACTCTACCGCCTCCCCGGGCAGCCTGTTCCAGCGCTCTGCCACCCTCAAAGTAAAGAAGTTCCTCCTCATGCTTTGATAGAAGTTCCTAGGTTCCAGTTTGTACCCGTTACCTCTTGTCCTGGATCATCTTTGATGATCCAGGACAAGAGGTAACGGGCACCAATTGGAACGTAGGAACTTGAACTTGAACTGGAAGGTAGGAACTTGAACTTGAACTGGAAGGTAGGAACTTGAACTTGAACATAGGATTATCCTTGATGATTCAGGATAGCTGTGTGTCTGACCAGTCTGTCTTTCGAAGGAGGTCCTGGGCCAGCTCCAGCCATGCTGTGCTGAGCAGAGCCCCTGGCAGCAGCCCCACACCTCACTCCCAGTGTGCCTGAATGGAAAAGGTACCAAAGTTGCTCCAACACTTTCTGAAAAACTCTACAGTGTTACCCCACAAGCGCAAAGCGACGGCAAAGCCCGTGAAATGACACCGGTGCTTCCAGAAAATGTCAAGCTTCCTGCCCAAGGGTGACATGCCATGCGGTGGGGTCAGGGCCACGCGCTGAGCACCCGGTGCGCTGGGGTTGCCCCAGCGGTTCCTGAGCAGCTCCTGCAGTGCTGCCGCCGGTACCGTTCTGGCGGCTGTAGTTGTTTAAAAAGCCGTTGTTGTTTCCGGCGTAATCTGACGGCAGTTTTCTCGGGCATTTGGGCCTCTTCTAATAAGTGTGCTGTGAGTACATCTGCAAGCATTCACCTGTCGAGGTCAAATGACTGGTGGTGCTCATCTGCCCCCGTGCTACTGCTGCTGCCTCCCGTGAATGCTCATGTGCCTGCGTGCCCCTGTACAGGCACAGATGCACGCGCGCAACACCTGATCCCGCATCCTAATTATTTTTCGCCCGGTTCTCGGAGTTGTTCTGCTTCCGGCTGATGAATGGGAAAGTGTAGTGGTGCTGTTTCATTTCACCAGCCTCTCAAGTGTGGAAATTATGGTAAATTTGAGAACAAGCCAGATTAGATTGATAGTTACACCTCCTCCTTTAATTAGCCAACCACAGGATCTGTGGAGGCAAAGGCCGGGGGGGTGTGTCGGTGTATATAAGGTGTATTGTCTATGTGAAAGATTAATCAAAAGGAGTTGCTTGAGGTGGGAAGGCTTTTCCGGAGAGGTTCCACATGTTGTCAGGTAGTCCCTCTGAATGGCAGCTTCCGGTTCGTTCCCTTAGCTTTCGGAAGTGACATTTAGTCTGATATGTGCCAGCCGTGCAATCTACCTAGCCCTGCAAAGTGCAAATATTAACCTAAATGCATATTAAGATAGTGTGTGTTAGCTCCTGAACTGAAATAGAGAGCGGGTGTTCCAGCGGAGGCAAGCAAATCGTGTTGATTTAGAGTGGCTGGCGGATTTGGCCCATTACCGCTTCTTTATACACTTTTAAAAAGAAATGCCAACTCGATAGTTTAGGCTTTAACTGGAACATGGCAAGTAATTGTATGTTTTGGCGGACCCCTAGTAATGTTGCAGAATCTTTCTCTGAAGTTGTTCCATGGGATAGCCGATTCCTCAGGTAAGAACTACTTGTTTGTTCAATCCTCCATCTTAGGCCTGCTCCTCAGGTGCATCCTCCTTCTCGCAGCGATTTCCTAGGAACAGATTTCGAAGAACAGCTCTGATCACAGAATCACAGATTGGTTAGGGTTGGAAAGGAGCTCTGGAGATCATCCAGCCAAACCCCCCTGCCAGAGCAGGGTCACCTACAGCAGGTTGCACAGGATGACCTCCAGGCGGGTTTTGAATGTTTCTGGGGTGGGAGACTCTACCGCCTCCCTGGGCAGCCTGTTCCAGCGCTCTGCCACCCTCAAAGTAAAGAAGTTCCTCCTCATGCTTTGATAGAAGTTCCTACGTTCCAGTTGGTACCCGTTACCTCTTGTCCTGGATCATCTCCGGAGGCTGCCGAAAGCGAAAACAGGTGCTTTTGAGGATGGAGTCCGCAGGAAAGTAGAGAGGGCCAAATTGTCTGGGGCATTTGAAAGGGTTCCAGGAGGCAGTGAGAACCAGTATTACTTTTCCCCGCTGGCACCTTTGCTGTGGCAGCAAAACCTGGACGTTTGTCTTTTTTGCTCCTGAGGTTGCCGAAAGCGAAAACAGGTACTTTTGAGGATGGAGTCCGCAGGAAAGCAGAAAGGCCAAATTGTCTGGGGCATTTGAAAGGGTTCCAGGAGGCAGTGAGAACCAGCATTACTTTTCCCCGCTGGCACCTTTGCTGTGGCAGCAAAAGCTGGACGTTTGTCTTTTTTGCTCTGGAGGCTGCCGAAAGCGAAAACAGGTGCTTTTGAGGATGGAGTCCGCAGGAAAGCAGAGAGGGCCAAATTGTCTGGGGCATTTGAAAGAGTTCCAGGAGGCAGTGAGAACCAGCATTACTTTTGCCCGATGGCACCTCTGCTGTGGCAGCAAAAGCTGGACGTTTGTCTTTTTTGCTCCGGAGGATGCCGAAAGCGAAAACAGGTGCTTTTGAGGATGGAGTCCGCAGGAAATTAGAGAGGGCCAAATTTTCTGGGGCATTTGAAAGAGTTCCAGGAGGCATGAGAACCAGCATCACTTTTCCCCGCTGGCACCTCTGCTGTGGCAGCAAAAGCTGGACGTTTGTCTTTTTTGCTCCTGAGGATGCCGAAAGCGAAAACAGGTGCTTTTGAGGATGGAGTCCGCAGGAAAGCAGAGAGGGCCAAATTGCCTGGGGCATTTGAAAGGGTTCCAGGAGGCAGTGAGAACCAGCATTACTTTTCCCCGCTGGCACCTTTGCTGTGGCAGCAAAACCTGGACGTTTGTCTTTTTAACTCCGGAGGCTGCCGAAAGCGAAAACACGTGCTTTTGAGGATGGAGTCCGCAGGAAATTAGAGAGGGCCAAATTGTCTGTGGCATTTGAAAGAGTTCCAGGAGGCAGTGAGAACCAGCATTACTTTTCCCCGCTGGCACCTTTGCTGTGGCAGCAAAAGCTGGACGTTTGTCTTTTTTGCTCCTGAGGCTGCCGAAAGCGAAAACAGGTGCTTTTGAGGATGGAGTCCGCAGGAAAGCAGAGAGGGCCAAATTGTCTGGGGCATTTGAAAGGGTTCCAGGAGGCAGTGAGAACCAGCATCACTTTTCCCCGCTGGCACCTTTGCTGTGGCAGCAAAAGCTGGACGTTTGTCTTTTTACCACCGGAGGGCGCCGAAAGTGAAAACAGGTGCTTTTGAGGATTGGAGTCCGCAGGAAAGCAGAGAGGGCCAAATTGTCTGGGGCATTTGAAAGAGTTCCAGGAGGCAGTGAGAACCAGCATTACTTTTCCCCGCTGGCACCTTTGCTGTGGCAGCAAAAGCTGGACGTTTGTCTTTTTTACTCCGGAGGCTGCCGAAAGCGAAAACAGGTGCTTTTGAGGATGGAGTCCGCAGGAAAGCAGAGAGGGCCAAATTGTCTGTGGCATTTGAAAGGGTTCCAGGAGGCAGTGAGAACCAGCATTACTTTTCCCCGCTGGCACCTTTGCTGTGGCAGCAAAAGCTGGACGTTTGTCTTTTTTGCTCCGGAAGCTGCCGAAAGCGAAAACAGGTGCTTTTGAGGATGGAGTCCGCAGGAAAGCAGAGAGGGCCAAATTGTCTGTGGCATTTGAAAGAGTTCCAGGAGGCAGTGAGAACCAGCATCACTTTTCCCCGCTGGCACCTTTGCTGTGGCAGCATAAGCTGGACGTTTGTCTTTTTTGCTCCGGAGGCTGCCGAAAGCGAAAACAGGTGCTTTTGAGGATGGAGTCCGCAGGAAAGCAGAGAGGGCCAAATTGTCTGTGGCATTTGAAAGAGTTCCAGGAGGCAGTGAGAACCAGCATCACTTTTCCCCGCTGGCACCTTTGCTGTGGCAGCAAAAGCTGGACGTTTGTCTTTTTTGCTCCGGAGGCTGCCGAAAGCGAAAACAGGTGCTTTTGAGGATGGAGTCCGCAGGAAAGCAGAGAGGGCCAAATTGCCTGGGGCATTTGAAAGGGTTCCAGGAGGCAGTGAGAACCAGCATTACTTTTCCCCGCTGGCACCTCTGCTGTGGCAGCAAAAGCTGGACGTTTGTCTTTTTTGCTCCGGAGGATGCCGAAAGCGAAAACAGGTGCTTTTGAGGATGGAATCCGCAGGAAAGCAGAGAGGGCCAAATTGTCTGTGGCTTTTGAAGAGGTTCCAGGAGGCAATGAAGACCAGCATTACTTTTCCCCGCTGGCACCTTTGCTGTGGCAGCAAAAGCTGGACGTTTGTCTTTTTTGCTCTGGAGGCTGCCGAAAGCGAAAAGAGGTACTTTTGAGGATGGAGTCCGCAGGAAAGCAGAGAGGGCCAAATTGCCTGGGGCATTTGAAAGGGTTCCAGGAGGCAGTGAGAACCAGCATTACTTTTGCCCGCTGGCACCTTTGCTGTGGCAGCAAAACCTGGACGTTTGTCTTTTTAACTCCGGAGGCTGCCGAAAGCGAAAACACGTGCTTTTGAGGATGGAGTCCGCAGGAAATTAGAGAGGGCCAAATTGTCTGTGGCATTTGAAAGAGTTCCAGGAGGCAGTGAGAACCAGCATTACTTTTCCCCGCTGGCACCTTTGCTGTGGCAGCAAAAGCTGGACGTTTGTCTTTTTTGCTCCTGAGGCTGCCGAAAGCGAAAACAGGTGCTTTTGAGGATGGAGTCCGCAGGAAAGCAGAGAGGGCCAAATTGTCTGGGGCATTTGAAAGGGGTCCAGGAGGCAGTGAGAACCAGCATCACTTTTCCCGGCTGGCACCTTTGCTGTGGCAGCAAAAGCTGGACGTTTGTCTTTTTACCACCGGAGGGCGCCGAAAGTGAAAAAAGACGCTTTTGAGGATAGAGTCCGCAGGAAAGCAGAGAGGGCCAAATTGTCTGTGGCATTTGAAAGAGTTCCAGGAGGCAGTGAGAACCAGCATCACTTTTCCCCGCTGGCTCCTTTGCTGTGGCAGCAAAAGCTGGACGTTTGTCTTTTTTGCTCCGGAGGCTGCCGAAAGCGAAAACAGGTGCTTTTGAGGATGGAGTCCGCAGGAAAGCAGAGATAGCCAAATTGTCTGTGGCATTTGAAAGGGTTCCAGTAGGCAGTGAGAACCAGCATCACTTTTCCCCGCTGGCACCTTTGCTGTGGCAGCAAAAGCTGGACGTTTGTCTTTTTTGCTCCGGAGGCTGCCGAAAGCGAAAACAGGTGCTTTTGAGGATGGAGTCCGCAGGAAAGCAGAGAGGGCCAAATTGTCTGTGGCATTTGAAAGAGTGCCAGGAGGCAGTGAGAACCAGCATTACTTTTCCCCGCTGGCACCTTTGCTGTGGCAGCAAAAGCTGGACGTTTGTCTTTTTTGCTCCGGAGGCTGCCGAAAGCGAAAACAGGTGCTTTTGAGGATGGAGTCCGCAGGAAAGCAGAGAGGGCCAAATTGTCTGTGGCATTTGAAAGAGTTCCAAGAGGCAATGAGGACCAGCATCACATTTCCCCACTGGCACCTTTGTTGTGGCAGCAAAAGCTGGACGTTTGTCTTTTTACCACCGGAGAGCGCCGATAGTGAAAAAAGGCGCTTTGGAGGATAGAGTCCGCAGGAAAGCAGAGAGGGCCAAATGGTCGGGGGCATTTGAAGGGGTTCCAGGAGGCAGTGAGAACCAGCATTACTTTTCCCCGCTGGCACCTTTGCTGTTGCAGCAAAAGCTGGACGTTTGTCTTTTTTGCTCCTGAGGTTGCCGAAAGCGAAAACAGGTGCTTTTGAGGATTGGAGTCCGCAGGAAAGCAGAGAGGGCCAAATTGTCTGGGGCATTTGAAAGAGTTCCAGGAGGCAGTGAGAACCAGCATTACTTTTCCCCGCTGGCACCTTTGCTGTGGCAGCAAAAGCTGGACGTTTGTCTTTTTTGCTCCGGAGGCTGCCGAAAGCGAAAACAGGTGCTTTTGAGGATGGAGTCCGCAGGAAAGCAGAGAGGGCCAAATTGTCTGTGGCATTTGAAAGGGTTCCAGGAGGCAGTGAGAACCAGCATTACTTTTCCCCGCTGGCACCTTTGCTGTGGCAGCAAAAGCTGGACGTTTGTCTTTTTTGCTCCGGAGGCTGCCGAAAGCGAAAACAGTTGCTTTTGAGGATGGAGTCCGCAGGAAAGCAGAGAGGGCCAAATTGTCTGTGGCATTTGAAAGAGTTCCAGGAGGCAGTGAGAACCAGCATCACTTTTCCCCGCTGGCACCTTTGCTGTGGCAGCAAAAGCTGGACGTTTGTCTTTTTTGCTCCGGAGGCTGCCGAAAGCGAAAACAGGTGCTTTTGAGGATGGAGTCCGCAGGAAAGCAGAGAGGGCCAAATTGTCTGTGGCATTTGAAAGAGTTCCAAGAGGCAGTGAGAACCAGCATCACTTTTCCCCGCTGGCACCTTTGCTGTGGCAGCAAAAGCTGGACGTTTGTCTTTTTTGCTCCGGAGGCTGCCGAAAGCGAAAACAGGTGCTTTTGAGGATGGAGTCCGCAGGAAAGCAGAGAGTGCCAAATTGTCTGTGGTATTTGAAGAGGTTCCAGGAGGCAATGAGGACCAGCATTACTTTTCCCCGCTGGCACCTTTGCTGTGGCAGCAAAAGCTGGACGTTTGTCTTTTTTGCTCTGGAGGCTGCCGAAAGCGAAAAGAGGTACTTTTGAGGATGGAGTCCGCAGGAAAGCAGAGAGGGCCAAATTGCCTGGGGCATTTGAAAGGGTTCCAGGAGGCAGTGAGAACCAGCATTACTTTTGCCCGCTGGCACCTTTGCTGTGGCAGCAAAACCTGGACGTTTGTCTTTTTACCTCCGGAGGCTGCCGAAAGCGAAAACACGTGCTTTTAAGGATGGAGTCCGCAGGAAATTAGAGAGGGCCAAATTGTCTGGGGCATTTGAAAGGGTTCCAGGAGGCAGTGAGAACCAGCATTACTTTTCCCGGCTGGCACCTTTGCTGTGGCAGCAAAAGCTGGACGTTTGTCTTTTTTGCTCCGGAGGCTGCCGAAAGCGAAAACAGGTGCTTTTGAGGATGGAGTCCGCAGGAAAGCAGAGAGGGCCAAATTGTCTGTGGCATTTGAAAGAGTTCCAGGAGGCAGTGAGAACCAGCATCACTTTTCCCCGCTGGCACCTTTGCTGTGGCAGCAAAAGCTGGACGTTTGTCTTTTTTGCTCCTGGGATGCCGAATGCGAAAACAGGTGCTTTTGAGGATGGAGTCCGCAGGAAAGCAGAGAGGGCCAAATTGTCTGGGGCATTTGAAAGAGTTCCAGGAGGCAGTGAGAAAAAGCATTACTTTTCCCGGCTGGCACCTTTGCTGTGGCAGCAAAAGCTGGACGTTTGTCTTTTTTGCTCCTGAGTCTGCTGAAAGCGAAAACAGGTGCTTTTGAGGATGGAGTCCGCAGGAAAGCAGAGAGGGCCAAATTGTCTGTGGCATTTGAAAGGGTTCCAGGAGGCAGTGAGAACCAGCATTACTTTTCCCCGCTGGCACCTTTGCTGTGGCAGCAAAAGCTGGACGTTTGTCTTTTTACCACCGGAGAGCGCCGATAGTGAAAAAAGGCGCTTTGGAGGCTAGAGTGCGCAGGAAAGCAGAGAGGGCCAAATTGTGTGGGGCATTTGAAGGGGTTCCAGGAGGCAGTGAGAACCAGCATCACTTTTCCCCGCTGGCACCTTTGCTGTGGCAGCAAAAGCTGGACGTTTGTCTTTCTTGCTCCTGGGATGCCGAATGCGAAAACAGGTGCTTTTGAGGATGGAGTCCGCAGGAAAGCAGAGAGGGCCAAATTGTGTGGGGCATTTGAAGGGGTTCCAGGAGGCAGTGAGGACCAGCATCACTTTTCCCCGCTGGCACCTTTGCTGTTGCAGCAAAACCTGGACGTTTGTCTTTTTTGCTCCAAACAGCGCCAAGAGTGAAAAAAAGTGCTTTTGAGGCTAGAGTCCGCAGGAAAGCAGAGAGGGCCAAATTGTCTGGCGCATTTGAAGGGGTTCCAGGAGGCAGTGAGGACCAGCATCACTTTTCCCCGCTGGCACCTTTGCTGTGGCTGCAAAACCTGGACGTTTGTCTTTTTTGCTCCAAACAGCGCCGAAAGTGAAAAAAGGTGCTTTTGAGGCTAGAGTGCGCAGGAAAGCAGAGAGGGCCAAATTGTGTGGGGCATTTGAAGGGGTTCCAGGAGGCAGTGAGGACCAGCATCACTTTTCCCCGCTGGCACCTTTGCTGTGGCAGCAAAAGCTGGACGTTTCATTTTCTTCCTCCTGGGGCCGCCGAAAGTGAAAAAAGGTGCTTTTGAGGCTAGATTCCGCAGCAAAGCAGAGAGGGCCAAATTGTGTGGGGCATTTGAAGGGGTTCCAGGAGGCAGTGAGGACCAGCATCACTTTTCACCGCTGGCACCTTTGCTGTGGCAGCAAAAGCTGGACGTTTGTCTTTTTTCCTCTGGATGGCGCCGAAAGCGAAAACAGGTGCTTTTGAGGCTAGAGTCGGCAGGAAAGCAGAGAGGGCCAAATTGTGTGGGGCATTTGAAGGGGTTCCAGGAGGCAGTGAGGACCAGCATCACTTTTCCCCGCTGCCACCTTTGCTGTGGCAGCAAAAGCTGGACGTTTGTCTTTTTTCCTCTGGGGGGCGCCGAAAGTGAAAAAAGGTGCTTTTGAGGCTAGATTCCGCTGCAAAGCAGAGAGGGCCAAATTGTGTGGGGCATTTGAAGGGGTTCCAGGAGGCAGTGAGGACCAGAATCACTTTTCCCCGCTGGCACCTTTGCTTTTGCAGCAAAACATGGACGTTTCGTTTTTTTCCTCCGGGGGCACCGACAGTTAAAAAAGGTGCTTTTGAGGCTAGAATCCGCAGCAAAGCAGAGAGGGCCAAATTGTGTGGGGCATTTGAAGGGGTTCCAGGAGGCAGTGAGGACCAGCATCACTTTTCCCCGCTGCCACCTTTGCTGTGGCAGCAAAAGCTGGACGTTTGTCTTTTTTTCTTCGGAGGGCACCGAAAGCGAAAAAAGGTGCTTTTGAGGCTAGAGTCCGCAGGAAAGCAGAGAGGGCCAAATTGTCTGGGGCATTTGAAGGGGTTCCAGGAGGCAGTGAGGACCAGCATCACTTTTCCCCGCTGGCACCTTTGCTGTGGCTGCAAAACCTGGACGTTTGTCTTTTTTGCTCCAAACAGCGCCGAAAGTGAAAAAAGGTGCTTTTGAGGCTAGAGTGCGCAGGAAAGCAGAGAGGGCCAAATTGTATGGGGCATTTGAAGGGGTTCCAGGAGGCAGTGAGGACCAGCATCACTTTTCCCCGCTGGCACCTTTGCTGTGGCAGCAAAAGCTGGACGTTTCATTTTCTTCCTCCTGGGGCCGCCGAAAGTGAAAAAAGGTGCTTTTGAGGCTAGATTCCGCAGCAAAGCAGAGAGGGCCAAATTGTGTGGGGCATTTGAAGGGGTTCCAGGAGGCAGTGAGGACCAGCATCACTTTTCCCCGCTGGCACCTTTGCTGTGGCAGCAAAAGCTGGACGTTTGTCTTTTTTCCTCTGGATGGCGCCGAAAGCGAAAACAGGTGCTTTTGAGGCTAGAGTCGGCAGGAAAGCAGAGAGGGCCAAATTGTGTGGGGCATTTGAAGGGGTTCCAGGAGGCAGTGAGGACCAGCATCACTTTTCCCCGCTGCCACCTTTGCTGTGGCAGCAAAAGCTGGACGTTTGTCTTTTTTCCTCTGGGGGGCGCCGAAAGTGAAAAAAGGTGCTTTTGAGGCTAGATTCCGCTGCAAAGCAGAGAGGGCCAAATTGTGTGGGGCATTTGAAGGGGTTCCAGGAGGCAGTGAGGACCAGAATCACTTTTCCCCGCTGGCACCTTTGCTTTTGCAGCAAAACATGGACGTTTCGTTTTTTTCCTCCGGGGGCACCGACAGTTAAAAAAGGTGCTTTTGAGGCTAGAATCCGCAGCAAAGCAGAGAGGGCCAAATTGTGTGGGGCATTTGAAGGGGTTCCAGGAGGCAGTGAGGACCAGCATCACTTTTCCCCGCTGCCACCTTTGCTGTGGCAGCAAAAGCTGGACGTTTGTCTTTTTTTCTTCGGAGGGCACCGAAAGCGAAAAAAGGTGCTTTTGAGGCTAGAGTCCGCAGGAAAGCAGAGAGGGCCAAATTGTCTGGGGCATTTGAAGGGGTTCCAGGAGGCAGTGAGGACCAGCATCACTTTTCCCCGCTGGCACCTTTGCTGTGGCAGCAAAAGCTGGACGTTTGTCTTTTTTGCTCCAAACACCCCCGAAAGCGAAAACAGGTTCTTTTGAGGATGGAGTCCGCAGGAAAGCAGAGAGGGCCAAATTGTCTGGCGCATTTGAAGGGGTTCCAGGAGGCAGTGAGAACCAGGTTAGGGTTAGGGTTAGGGTTAGGGTTAGGGTTAGGGTTAGGGGTTAGGGTTAGGGTTAGGGTTAGGGTTAGGGTTAGGGTTAGGGTTAGGGTTAGGGTTAGGGTTAGGGTTAGGGTTAGGGTTAGGGTTAGGGTTAGGGGTTAGGGGTTAGGGTTAGGGTTAGGGTTAGGGTTAGGGTTAGGGTTAGGGTTAGGGTTAGGGTTAGGGTTAGGGTTAGGGGTTAGGGTTAGGGTTAGGGTTAGGGTTAGGGTTAGGGTTAGGGTTAGGGTTAGGGTTAGGGTTAGGGTTAGGGTTAGGGTTAGGGTTAGGGTTAGGGTTAGGGTTAGGGTTAGGGTTAGGGTTAGGGTTAGGGTTAGGGTTAGGGTTAGGGTTAGGGTTAGGGTTAGGGTTAGGGTTAGGGTTAGGGTTAGGGTTAGGGTTAGGGTTAGGGTTAGGGTTAGGGTTAGGGTTAGGGTTAGGGTTAGGGTTAGGGTTAGGGTTAGGGTTAGGGTTAGGGTTAGGGTTAGGGTTAGGGTTAGGGTTAGGGTTAGGGTTAGGGTTAGGGTTAGGGTTAGGGTTAGGGTTAGGGTTAGGGTTAGGGTTAGGGTTAGGGTTAGGGGTTAGGGTTAGGGTTAGGGTTAGGGTTAGGGTTAGGGTTAGGGTTAGGGTTAGGGTTAGGGTTAGGGTTAGGGTTAGGGTTAGGGTTAGGGTTAGGGTTAGGGTTAGGGTTAGGGTTAGGGTTAGGGTTAGGGTTAGGGTTAGGGTTAGGGTTTAGGGTTAGGGTTAGGGTTAGGGTTAGGGTTAGGGTTAGGGTTAGGGTTAGGGTTTAGGGTTAGGGTTAGGGTTAGGGTTAGGGTTAGGGTTAGGGTTAGGGTTAGGGTTAGGGTTAGGGTTAGGGTTAGGGTTAGGGTTAGGGTTAGGGTTAGGGTTAGGGTTAGGGTTAGGGTTAGGGTTAGGGTTAGGGTTAGGGTTAGGGTTAGGGTTAGGGTTAGGGTTAGGGTTAGGGTTAGGGTTAGGGTTAGGGTTAGGGTTAGGGTTAGGGTTAGGGTTAGGGTTAGGGTTAGGGTTAGGGTTAGGGTTAGGGTTAGGGTTAGGGTTAGGGTTAGGGTTAGGGTTAGGGTTAGGGTTAGGGTTAGGGTTAGGGTTAGGGTTAGGGTTAGGGTTAGGGTTAGGGTTAGGGTTAGGGTTAGGGTTAGGGTTAGGGTTAGGGTTAGGGTTAGGGTTAGGGTTAGGGTTAGGGTTAGGGTTAGGGTTAGGGTTAGGGTTAGGGTTAGGGTTAGGGTTAGGGTTAGGGTTAGGGTTAGGGTTAGGGTTAGGGTTAGGGTTAGGGTTAGGGTTAGGGTTAGGGTTAGGGTTAGGGTTAGGGTTAGGGTTAGGGTTAGGGTTAGGGTTAGGGTTAGGGTTAGGGTTAGGGTTAGGGTTAGGGTTAGGGTTAGGGTTAGGGTTAGGGTTAGGGTTAGGGTTAGGGTTAGGGTTAGGGTTAGGGGTTAGGGTTAGGGTTAGGGTTAGGGTTAGGGTTAGGGTTAGGGTTAGGGTTAGGGTTAGGGTTAGGGTTAGGGTTAGGGTTAGGGTTAGGGTTAGGGTTAGGGTTAGGGTTAGGGTTAGGGTTAGGGTTAGGGTTAGGGTTAGGGTTAGGGTTAGGGTTAGGGTTAGGGTTAGGGTTAGGGTTAGGGTTAGGGTTAGGGTTAGGGTTAGGGTTAGGGTTAGGGTTAGGGTTAGGGTTAGGGTTAGGGTTGGGTTAGGGTTAGGGTTAGGGTTAGGGTTAGGGTTAGGGTTAGGGTTAGGGTTAGGGTTAGGGTTAGGGTTAGGGTTAGGGTTGTGGGTTAGGGTTAGGGTTAGGGTTAGGGTTGGTAGAGGGTTAGGGTTAGGGTTAGGGTTAGGGTTAGGGTTAGGGTTAGGGTTAGGGTTAGGGTTAGGGTTAGGGTTAGGGTTAGGTTAGGGTTAGGGTTAGGGTTAGGGTTAGGGTTAGGGTTAGGGTTGGGGGTGGGGTAGGGGGTGGGGTAGGGTAGGGTTAGGGTTAGGGTTAGGGTAGGGTGGGTTAGGGTTAGGGGGTAGGGTAGGGTGGGGTGGGTAGGGTTAGGGTTAGGGGTGGGGTAGGGTGGGTGGGGTGGGGTAGGGTTTGGGTTTAGGGGTTAGGGGGTAGGGGTGAGGGGGGTGAGGGGTAGGGGGTTGGGGTTGGGGGTGGGGGGTGGGGGTGGGGGTGAGGGGGTT